>NC_142132.1:37865340-39330340 GCF_024610735.1 Ursus americanus
GAGGCACTGGTTAGTGACCTGAGCATTGGGCTGGACCATTAGGGCACATGGGGGGGGGGGGCTCACAGGAAGCAGCCTCCAAGAGGTGCACTGCATGGGCCAATGGTGATGGCCTAGCATGGAGCATGGCAGCCCCCTCACTGGGGCCACAGAGGAAGTCTCTCCTGATTTGTACCCAGCATCACTGCCCCTTCCCTAAGCAGACGGCTTCGCTTGGCTCACGGATACTGCAGCTGCTGTAATAGCTGTGGCTGTCTCCCCTCTCTGGCCCCAAGGAACTTGGCACCACCTTCGCAGTCATTCCCGGAGGTCGGTGGACCATGAAGGCTCTAACTCCTCCTGACCCTCCAGTCCTTATTTTCCCATTTCCGCAGCATGCTTGGGCGTAATGTGCATTCTTTTGTTATGCTATGTAGTCAACCCCTTGTGAAGCATGAAAGATACAGGCAGGGGGTTGGAATGAGGACGGACAGCTGACTAGGCAGAGAGGTGAACGAGCTGTTGGTCAAGGCCAGATACTCTCCCCACTGGAAGAGATGCAGTTCAGCACAGTGATGGTCCACTGTCTGGTTTTGTTTCAGACCTTCCAGATGTCGTGCTGGGAAAGGCTTTCAAATGTTACACACACCGGATGTGTCATTTTTCCCTACCTAAATTCACTTAGTAAATCCATTAATTCATAAAGAAACCCAGAGCTGGCTATGAGTTTTGTATATTTATATTTTCCGGTAGCGTTGTTATTGGTACAATCTTCTTGCAAAGCCATTTGCCAATATAGACGGCAGTGGATACAAATGTTTTTACCACTCTTAATATCGAACCCAAATATGGAAAAATTAACTACACATATGCTGTTCATCATGGCAGTTATTTCTCATTACTCCCCGGAAAGGCTAAGTAAATAATGACGCAGAGTTCTACGGAATATTACGAAGTAATTAAAAGTGGTGGTCAACAAAACTATAGAGCAAATAGAAAACATAGTCTAATATTTAATGAAATCAAGGACATAAAAATAATTCTTTGACATATGAACAATTACAAGAAAAAATCCTGGAATAAGCAACGATGGGTTTATACATGGCCCTGAGATTTGGAGTAATTATGTCAATCTTGCTTCTATTTTCCAAAACATTGTATCATGTGGTCATATTATTTTACTATAGAAAAGCACATAAAATAGGGTGCCTGGGTGGCCCAGTCCATTAAGCATCCGATTCTTGTTTTCAGTTCAGGTCATGAGCTCAGGGTCCTGTGATCGAGCCCTGTGTTGGGTTCCCCCCGGGCATGGAACCTGCCTAGAATTCTCTCTCCCTCTCTCTCTGCACCTGCCCCATCTTTCCAAAAAAAAAAAAGTACATTAAATAGATTTTAAAATGTTACCATTGACAGCACAACCTTGAATGGTCCGAGGACAAACAGGCAGCCCGCAGCCCGGAGGCCGACAGAAGTAACCAGGAGAGCAAACACACCTGTGCAGCTGCTGCTGGGGCTGCGGGCAGATCAGGGCCCCGGATGCCCACAGGCCAGACTCTCCAAGCGTCTGTGAGCCAATCAGCTATTGGCTCAAAGCTCTTATCATCACAGACCGTCACCTCATAGAACACTCGCCCTGCCCTCAACGCTGTTGGGGGCTGGACAACATGCCCGTCAAACACAGAAACTGGCCTGCAAATGCCGTTGAATCACATATTTGAAAGTGGAGTGCTACTTGTCTCAATCCAGATGACACTGGTTTCCAGACTCTTGGGAAGATAAGTACAACTGAATTAGAAGAAGCGTGATGGTCACAGAGACCTGGGGGAGCTGTCCCAGGCTTTGGAACACCCTCTAGGAAGACCGGCTATGGTTGGAGGGGTGGGGAGCAGAGGTTCTGCTTTCCCTTTTAGCTCTCTTTCTGAAAGTGATACTTTTGAGACTAAATGATCCTGAGAAGACCATACACTGCATGGAACGTAGATGGTTTTAGGTTTTCGATAATGTTCACGGACTCCCGTCTTTGCATATTTTCTCCTACTTCTCACCGGTGAGGAGGACTCTGATATGTTTTGTAAAGGGAAGCTCTTCGCTGTGTGGGAAAAGTTGCGAATGGGCTCTCCTGGACAATCTGGAGTGGGCTGGATGCTGCGGAGTCCCCTGGGCTTGGCAAAATGAATCAATGGAAGGCAAATCGGAGAGCCAAAATTCCTCATCAGGACCCCCTGTCGGAGGAGCATCAGGAGCTCGAGAGCTCTGGGAAGCCCATGCCAAAGACAAACTCTGAGCCGTGGCTGCATCTTCCTCTGAAATGAGAGAAGCATCGGAAACTCATTCAGTGGACGCGTGCCTGATGCCGCCTGACCTGAAGAAGGAATGGAGACAATATATTCACCATGACTTTCTTAGCCAGTCCAGGCGCCAAGAGCCCATTTCACTCAGTGTTAACTCAAGGCCTTTGCAAACAGATTTATGCTCCAAGTTACAGTTTCTGGAAGCAATGTTTCAAAGCATGTATTAGTTCCTTCTCATCCCGCCTGTGCTCCTTAAAGGCTTGTCTCCAGGAGTCAAGTATCAGTTTACCTACATTGCCTCTAAAATGGTTACTACTTAAGCCAGGTCAAAGGCTGGATTATCAGGCCTGGCTTAAAGCCCTGCCAGAGTCATCCTTGGCGGCCTGCCCGCATGCCCCAGGGTCCCTACATCCCAACCAAACCAGGCAACTCCTAAGGAAATCTCTGGGCGGGGGACGCCATTTGTGTTTTACCGCTGAGTTTTCTTGAGGGCAGTAAGTGACTTTCCCAACTGCCCCCAGTGAAATCCCCTGAACCTTCTTGTTGTATTTTTTTCCTAGGCTTGATCTTTCCAGCCTCTTAATCATTTCTGGGACCATTCCCAGCACTTTCTCTGGCTTCCCTAAATCCCTCTTAAAAGCTTTCCTTTTGTACTAAATAAAAGCAAGCTGAAACATTCCTTGGACCCAGAAGTCTCTAGCTTTGCATGGCCTGCAATTTTTCAAGAATGAAAAAAATAATAATAATAAGACCAAAAAACTTCTTGGAGGAATGAGTCAGAGGCATTTAAGTAACTCCCCGTGCAGTGGATTGTCTCCATGGGCTTGATACCTTGGCCCTGCTCTAGACATTTCACATCCTGGGAAAAGGTCTGAAATGTTACTGCCTTGGGACCCTGCCACAGTTTACAGAAAGCACCTCCGCCTTCAAAAGCTTCTGTGTTAATCAAAGGTGATTAAAACCAGGTCTCCGCCCAGGGCGTTCTTTCACAGTTCCGAACACGTAAGGAAAAGCAGAGATGATTATCTGGCTGGCTCAGCAGAGATTTGCTCCTTTCTATAAAAATATACATGCTGACAAAACAACAGCCGTAGATTTACGATTTGTCTGATTTGATCACCTTTCAGCACAGGAAAACCTGGCTTGTATACTCCATTAGAAGGGCTGCTGTGGGAATTGTCGGGGAAGACAAGGCCCAGCCTGGGACCCAGACCAGAGATCAAGTTCAGATGTCACCTTGAACATCACCTTCAAGATCCAGATTGAATGTTCTAGCCCCCCAGGCAGAACTGGGCCCCCCTCCTCTGTGTTTCTGCAACCCGTTGGTTGGCTCTCTTCTGGCTCATTGGGGGTCTGTTGTGATATATGCATCTGTCCGCCCCAACCAAGAGACTGAGAGTTCCTTGTATCTTCAGTTGGGGTCTATTATAGCTTTTCCTGAATCACCTGGGAAACCAACAGAGCTTCTCTTTCTCTCAAAGAGATGTAAAATGGGAAGAATAGGTATCTTTATTTCCATCTAGACATAGCAAGGCTCATCCAGGCTACTAACAAAGCAATTAATTGTAAGACAGATTCAAAGGCACCTTTCTTCATAGGTGGAGTTCAGCAAGGAAGTCCCAACTCATGGAGATGGAAGAACCTGGAAGCTGGAGAGGTGAGGAGATGCTCAGGTCTGGCACCTTCAACCACCCAGGAGCGCCCACCCCCCTTCCCAGAGAGGTCTTAGGAAAGGATGCTTTCAAACTTATCGGAAATATGAACATTAAAACAATGAGATGCTATTTTCAATCTATAAAACCAACAGTTTTTTAAAGTAATCAACAATTTTGATAAGGTCAAGTTCTGGTGGTTATGCTCATACACAACTTTGCATGTGTGTGTGTTGAGGGGGGTGTATATTGGTACACATTTTTCAAAAAATCAGAATGTATTACTCAGCTATCAAAAAACGATTTCTCAACATTTGCTGCAACATGGACGGCACGGAGGAGATAATGCTAAGTGAAACAAGTCAAGCAGAGAAAGACAATTGTCTTATGGCTTCTCTCATCTATGGAACATAAGAACTAGGAAGATCGGTAGGAGAAGAAAGGGATAAAGAAAGGGGGGTAATCAGAAGGGGGAATGAAGCATGGGAGACTGTGGACTCTGAGAAACAAACTGAGGGCTTCAGAGGGGAAGGGGGTGGGGGAATGGGATAGACTGCTGATGGGTAGTAAGGAGAGCACGTATTGCATGGTGCACTGGGTGTTATACACAACTAATGAATCATTGAACTTTACAACAGAAACCAGGGATGTACTGTATGGTGACTAACATAATATAATTAAAAAATATGATTATAAAAAATAAATAAATAAAAAATTTAAAAATTTTTTTAAAAGATCAAGGAATTTTTCTGGATTAAAGAAGATTAAAGACAATGAATCAAAAAAAAAAAGAATGTATTCAAGGATGGTAGTCAGAAATATAAGCAAAAATATATGTTCTAATATATTCATTGAAGATATTTTTTTCTAAGATTTCAGTTTTAGGAGCTATACATTCCTGTGTTCTTTCTTTTAAAAAAAAAAATTTATTGGGGCGCCTGGGTGGCACAGCGGTTAAGCATCTGCCTTCGGCTCAGGGCGTGATCCCGGCATTCTGGGATCGAGCCCCACGTCAGGCTCCTCTGCTATAAGCCTGCTTCTTCCTCTCCCACTCCCCCTGCTTGTGTTCCCTCTCTCGCTGGCTGTCTCTCTCTCTGTCAAATTTTTCAGCCAGCGAGAGAGGGAACACAAGCAGGGGGAGTGGGAGAGGGAGAAGCAGGCTTCCAGTGGAGGAGCCTGATGCAGGGCTCAATCCCAGAACGCCGGGATCATGCCCTGAGCTGAAGGCAGATGCTTAATGACTGAGCCACCCAGGTGCCCCCATTGAAGATTTATTTTTTAAATAAGAAATTGAAATAAGCTCAACTGTGCCATAAATGTGGTGATGCACCCGTGTCTGTTAAGCCACGTAGCAGTCACAAGGAAATGTTGAAATTTCAGTGGCTGCACACAACAAAGGCTCCCTTCTCACTGGAAGTCTGGTGTAGGCTGGACGTCTCCAGGCAGCTTTCCCCCAAGCAGTGACTCTCAGATCCAGGCTGTTCCCATCTGCCACCTGCCGTATGCCATCACTGATAAGCCTAGAGCTCTATGCCAGGCATAGACGTGGCATCCTCACTTTTGCCCACATCCTATTGTTCAGAATTCAACCTGTTGGTCCAACCACACTGCAAAGGAGATCTGGAAACACAGATTGCCCAAGTTCCCAAGGGGAGGAAATGGCACAGAGAACCCATGGCACAACGGCCACAAATTGCTAAGTAAAACGTGGCACCTTCAGAAGTGGGAGCAGAATGCAGCCATTAAAAGCATGCTTGGGAAGAATGCGTAATGCGATGTGAACATTCTCACAACATAATGGTAAACTAAAGGGAAGCCATGGCATAAATATAGACAGTGCATTATCCCAATAGCATGCATAAATGGACACGGACATGCGTGTCCATACTTATCACCACCATGTACACACGGTTATTTCTATGTTGAAGGAATTGTTTTCTTCATTCTTTTTCAACTTTTCCCTAATTTCTTTTTAAGAAGCACACATCATTCTGAAAAATAAAGTAAAAAATAAGTAAAAGTTATTGATTCAAGTGTAATTAATACTTATGCTACATATAACACTTGTAACAAGTAATAATAGTAAGGCAGGTAGATCTGTAAATAGAGTTATACCAATTCTTAGACAAGGAACCGGGGACTTTTCAAAGTATTCCTCCAGCCCCCTGAGAACCACTGCTGAAGTGAGTTGTCACAGATGGGGATATGTATGTTAAGGGAGCAGAAATTTTTCAGAATGAACTGATAATATGATATCCTGGCAAAAGAACCAGGTTTGGAGCTGGAAAATCTGGGCTATTTTTCACACTTTCACACATATTCTGGCTCCTGGGAGAGAAAAAACTTCACCTCTCAAAGCCTAAGTGTTTTCTCCAGGGTTGTCCTGAATATACAAAGCATTGTTTCCAAAATGTGTTCTTAAGGTATGCGGTGATGAAAGCGATCCATAATTCAGGGACAAGCTGGATTAAGTCAGGATAACTGACATCTTGACTGCAGGGCTCACTAGGCTCCAAATGCACTGATGTGCTTCCTAGGTCTCCAAGTAGCAGATGTAATTACTTGGTGAAGGAGCACTTTTTCTAGGAATATCATGGAACTAGACTTCTGACAAACACTGTGGGAAAATGTTCATTAACTGAGATACTGAGGTTAAAAGTAGATAACTATAATTTATTAGCTCTTACCAGGATCTGTTATTTTCCATTGTTCATTTTCCATTGTTTCCATTTGTAGAACAAAAGGGTGTAGAGCTCCAGCCTGTGCTGTGTTTGTTCCAGGACTTAGCCTTGGCACGTCTGGAGGACTACAGAGAAAAACTGTCAGGGACTGTCTGCCTACAAGAAGAATTAAGGAGCATCTTGGTTCCTCATCCTAAGGAAAAGACCATGGAAGTGGGCTTGGAATGATTCAGGGACTTGGCAAGAACGCAGTGTTCCAATTGAATGCACAAGGTGTGAGCAACACTGATTCCAGCCGGTCAACACGACGGGATGGATCACAGGCCCCACGAGAGACAGGAAAAGGTAGACACCACACAGTAGTCCAAGAAATGCACGGGTATCCCAGAGCCGTGGGGAAAGAGATGAAGGGGACTGGAGCTCCTGCAAAGTGAGAGGGGCAGATCGTTTACATCACCCCTGCTGGGGCAGCCCTAGAAACACAAGCGAGAGTCCGATTTCTCAACAGTAGGTATATGTATAAGGTCATGCAGAAGTGTCTAATACAGCGCCTGGGACACACAATCCACAAATCAAATGACAACAAGGATCAGGAAGACAATTTAGAAATATAACGAGTGAAGCAGGTGGATATAACAATAAGAGGGTGGTGGGTGGACATTGGCAAATTGGAAAGCACTTGCCCCATTCATGAAGAGAACGTAAATCACCTCCAACAAATTATTGCCGTGCAAGAATTTAGACACACTGATTGCAGTCTTCAGGGTGTCTTAGAAGAGCCAGAAATCCAGGTTTTTAAAATAACATGTATCAGGGGTGCCTGGGTGGCTCAGTCGTTAAGCGTCTGCCTTCGGCTCAGGGCGTGATCCCGGCGTTCTGGGATCGAGTCCCACATCGGGCTCCTCTGCTGGGAGCCTGCTTCTTCCTCTCCCTCTCCCCTGCTGTGTTTCCTCTCTCGCTGGCTGTCTCTTTGTCACGTAAATAAATAAAATCTTTAAAAAAATAAATAAATCAAATAAGATGTATCAGTGGCCAGTTGTGCCCTGAATTTTATTACTTGCTAACAGGAGTTTCCACTTGCTCAGCCAACTCTCAGAGTCATCTTTTACTCGTCTCTTTCACCCTCCACATAATCCATCAGCATGGCCTCTCAGCTCTATATCCAAAACAGGTCCAGCACCTGACCACTTGTTATCACCTCCTCCCTGGTCCAGACACCCCACCTTTCCCTAGACTTTCTCAGTAGCTTCTTAACTGGTATCCCTGTTTCTGCCCTTGGCCACCTACTCCACACTCCACACAGCAACCAGAGTAAACGTGTTAAAACAAAAACCCACACGACGCTCCTCATTCAATGGCTCCTCATTAGACTCAGGATAAAAGTCAAAATCCTTACAGTTTCTTGTAAGGTCTACATGACCAGCCACCCCTTGCCACTCAGTCCCCAAGCCCCATCCCATCAGCTCTCTCCCTTCTGACCTGCCACTCTGCTCCTTGCTTGCTTGGCCCCACTCACAATGGTCTCCTTGCTGACATCCCAAGAAAGTTCCCAGCTCAAGGGGTTGGCGCTGGCTCTTTCTCCTGTATGCTCTTCGCCCAGACATCCATCAGACTTTCTCTCTCACGTCCTTCTGTTCTTTGCACAAATAGCACCTTCTCACTGAGCCCCTTCCCCAGCTCTCCGTATCTCTTTTCCCTGATTGCTTTTCTCTCTAACACTTACTACCACACGACACACATTACATTTTCCTCATTTATGTCTTTATACTATGTCTTCCAAAATTAGAACACAAGTCTTCGTGAGAAAAGGAGTTTAGTTTGTGTTGTTCATTGCTGCATTTCTAGCCCTTGGGAGCTTTAAAAAATTGTGGAAGGAAGGTAGGGAGAAAGAAGAATGAGCAAATATTCAACAACAGTGTGCTGAGTCACTGAATGAGAACCCATAAAGTGGTCCCAAAGATAAAGTTCTGGTCATGGACAAAGCACAGTGTGAGACTGAGCTCAGGGGGGAAGGACCAGGCAGAGGGAAAATGACATTTTTCCTGGTGTGAAACTGCCTTGTTCTCATCCCTCCAACGTGAGTGTCTCCCATCAAAGCTCTGTGGTCAGCCAGCTAGCACCGGAAGGCCAGTGACCTCCTGGGTTTGGAGTAAGTGCTCTGGGCAGGGGGCGTGGGCTGTCCCCCTGGCCCTGGGCCAGTCACGGCCACACTGGGCCCAAACTTTCCTACTGTGAAATAGGAGGGCTGGCCTCTTTCAAGTGTCTTGGAGCTCTGCTACCATAGACATTAAGATTCCAAAATTCTTCAGGAATTTAATTTTATATGTATAAGTGAAATATTTCTACTTGAAGGAGGGACTCCATGGAGATGAAGCAGATTCACTGCGTGTAAGACAAACTTTGGTGTCATTCTCTTGTGTGTTAGCATCGAGCAGGAAAACGATCACTGTGCCAGACCAACAGGACAGAGTCATGGATCCCGTGTCAAAGCTGGGGTACATTTCCATGTGATTTCTTAATTAATCAGGAATTGCTGACAACAAATCCTCCAGGGAGACATGGAAGCACAGAAAGGTTCAGCAAGTGTTCAGTCAGATGGGGCACACACACAGCTAGTTCGTCCTCCTGCATCTGACCTAACTTGAGTGAACGCTTGACGTGTGAGGCACAGCCTTTGAGAGGTGGCGCTATTTCAGAAAAAATAAATTAGAAATTGCCACAGCTCAAAAATTTAAAAAATAATAATAAAGAACAAATACATAAATAAATATAAAATTTATTTATAAATAAATATAAAATTTATTTATAAATAAATATAAAATTTATTTATAAATAAATATAAAATTTATTTATAAATAAATATAAAAATTGTCACAACTCTTTGTTTTTCTTCACCAATTATGGTCTAAATATAAGAGGCCTTTGGGAGACAGCGGGAATGACAGACAAGTACCAGGTGGAGACAATTAACTCAATGTCCTATCAGCCAGGTGGCTCCAGGCCCAGGCACTCCATCTCCATCCACCAAACCATTATGATGGATAAGGAAGGCCTGTTCTCAAAAGACAGACACTTGAGATTCTTTGAGATTCTAGGTCATGCCCTCATGTCACCTTTTAAGAAGAACCAGCTTGAGGCCAAAGGGCCTTCTTTGAAATTATGTTCCCTACCCAAAGGGAACTCTCCAGGATCCCTTTGGGCTGTGACCAGAGGGTTCATTTAATATGGAACAGAATTAGATGACCACGGTGTGAGGTTTGAGTGCTGTCATTGCTCTAACTTATAGGGATTGACATCAGGCCTAGAGAAGACAGCTAGCTATGTTCAGCTGTCCCTACAGTTACCATGGTTCACCTCCGCTGCTGGCCTCCACAACTTCGCTTTCTGATGTTCTTTCAGAGAGGCATGCATGTGGACCTCCTCCAAAAACCTGACTGAGAAGCCACGACTTCTGTGCTCCAAGATGGAACTGGCCCAGGATCTCAGAAGATTCACAGAAGAGCGATAGAGCTCTGCACTTATTAGCTGTGGACCACTTAAGACAAGAAGCCATTCTAAGTGCAGTGGAGGCGCGTAAGACTACCCAAGTAAGAGGGACTAGAGCGCAGGAAAGAGAAATAAAATTTTACCTAATTTAATCAACAAACTAAAGAAAAACAATCACCACAAAGTACAAAATAGTGAACGAAATGGAAGAAATTCATTACTCTGTATCAGTATTTGAAATCAATGTGAGTGAGCTGAAATTCCTTATCTGAATGAAAAGACATGGGATAGGATAAAATTAAAATTGAGTAGTAAACTGCCTAGAAGAAATCCATGAAAAACAAAAGGACAAAACAAAAAGAAAAACCAGACCCAAAATAACAGAGAACTACTTCCGCAATGATGGAGTAGATATATTTATACCTATTTCTCCTTCTGAGTACAGCCTGAAAACCTAGACATTATAAAACAAACATAAGAAGACTGAAAAGTAAAGAGAAAAAAAGGAAAGCTGTCTAGGGACCCTAGAACCCAAAGAATGATATGATGGTGTGTTTTTTGGGTTTTCTTTTGGCCTCGTATATCCCAGCCTGGGTGCTAGAGAAGGTAGCAACCTGGAAATGCCAACAGATGCAAACGAAAATAGCCTGTTTTCTGTAGTCGGAGGACCAGAATTGGGACAGCTTCACAAGACAGAAAAGTGTGTGACAATAACCATTCTACTCCAGCCAAACACCACAGAAAAAGCTGCAGCGCTCCCCCATCTCCACCAGCAAAGGTTGAGTGGACAGCCTATTTCCACTCTCACTGAGGTAGAATAGGATTCCCCCGAGCCTCTCCAAGATGGTGGCAAAGTAGAGCAGCCTGGAATTTCATCTTCACCAAGCAGATGAGCTCCTCCCCGCCCCCAGTGTCAGTGGTACCCTGTCAGGAGCCTGAACTTCAACACCCACCCAGGAGTATTGAGACAGCCTTCCCCCTCATGGCTGGGATGGTGTCAGAGGAGGCTTGCAAACACACAGGATTTAACAAACATCTAGAGTCTCATAATATAATAGCTAAAGTGTTCAGGATTCAAATATGCCAAGATCGGAGAAGACCTCAACTGAAGTGAGAAGAGACAATAAACGCCAACATCAAGATGACACAGAAGTTGGAATATTCTTTTTTTTTTTTTAAAGATTTTTATTTATTTATTTGACAGAGATAGAGAAAGCCAGCGAGAGAGGGAACACAAGCAGGGGGAGTGGGAGAGGAAGAAGCAGGCTCATAGCAGAGGAGCCTGATGTGGGGCTTGATCCCATAACGCCAGGATCACGCCCTGAGCCGAAGGCAGACGCTTAACCGCTGTGCCACCCAGGCGCCCCAGAAGTTGGAATATTCTGACAAGAATGTCAGAGAAGCCGTCATAAAAATGCTTCAAATAACAATCACAAAGAAGTTTGAAACAAATAAGAAAACAAAACAAAACTTTAGTTTCAGCAAACCCCCCCAAAGATATAAAACACAAAATGGAAATTTTACAATTAAAATAAAAATGAAAATTTACAACAAAAATAGAAATGAAAATGCAATAGATGGTCTCAAGCAGCAAAATGCAAAAGATAGAGGAGAAAAATCAGTGAACATAAAAATAAAATACAAATTATCCACTGTGAACAACAGAAAGAAAATACATTGAAAAAAATATGGGAAGGGATTCAGGGATATGTGGGATTATAACTAGAGAGCTAATATTTATGTCATTAAGGTCCTGGGAGAAGAGGAGATAAGGGGTGGGCCTGAAAAATTATTCCCCCAAATATGGCAGAAAATTTCTCAAATTTGGAGAAAAGCATATAAACGACATATTCAAGAAGCTGAGCAAACCTCAAACCGAATAAAACCAAAGAAATACAAAACAGGATATATCATAGTCAAATTTCTGAAAATCAATAACAAAGGAAACGTTCTGAGAGCAGTCAGAGAGAAAAGATCAGTTAGCTGTAGAAGAAAAAGCAATTCAAATGAATGGGGGGTTTCTCATCAGAAACCATCAAGGCCAGAAGCAAGTGGCACATTTTCCAAGTACTGAAAGGAAAGAACTGTGAAAATATCCTTCAGGAAAAAAGGGAAATCAAGATTCTCAAATGAAGGAAAACCATGAGAATATGTCACCAGCAGACCTTCCATTAAAGAATGACTATTAATTTCACTAAACACAAAGAAAATGATAAAAGAAGGAATATGGGAACATCAGGAAGAAAAAACAGAAAGAGCAAAAGCGTGAGTAAACAAAATAGACTTTCCTTCTCCTTCTAGTTTCCTAAATTCTGATCGACAAAGCAGAACTTGTAGTGATGTCTATCTAATGCAGTTCTCAATGTATGTAGAAGCCATAAAGAGAAGTCTCTATACTTCACTCAAACTACTAAAATTTCAACACCTAGGCTGAAAAGTTATGTGTGTATAACACCCAAGCAATCACTTAAAAAAGCAATATATAAGACGATATACAAAAAAGCACCATGGAGGTCAAACTGGGATTTGTCAAGTCACCCACAGGAAGTTAAAAAAAAGAAAAAAGAAAGGTAGAACTATCATAAAACAAAAATTAAAATGGCACACCGAAGCCCTAATGTATTAATAATTATTATAAACGCAAATGATCGAAACACACTATCAGTCAATCAATCCTAGAACAAACGAGTTCAGCAAGGTCACAAGAAAAAAGATTAACACACAAAAATCAACTGTATTTTTATATGCTGGCAATCAACATGTGGCGCCAACATCACAAATACAATACACTTTACAACGGCCCCTCCTAAAATGAGACACTTTGATGTGAATCTAGCAAAACATGTGCAGGACTTATATTCCGAAAACTGTAAGACACAAATGAAAGAAATAATAGCTGATCTAAATAAATGGAGAGACACACCGTGTTCATGGATTGAGAGACTCAGTAAAGATGTCAATTCTCTCCAAATTGCCAAAAAGGTGAACGAAATTCCTATCAAAATTCCAGCAAGAATTTTTTGTAACTACGGACAAACATATTTAAAAATGTGTAAGAAGTGGAAAAGAGCTAAAATAACTAAAATAATTTTTAAAACCCAGAATAAAGTGGGAGAATTTACATATGATAGAGCTTTATTAGTCAAGACTATGTTGTATTTTCAGAGGGATAGACACAGAGATCAGGGGAGCAGGACAAAAAGCCCAGAGACAGGCTCACAGAATAGAGTAACGCATTTTTGACAAAACTGAAAAGCAGTTCAATGGAGGGAGAAGAGTCTGCAACAAATGCTGCTGGAGTAACCGGACAGCCACCGGCAAAACGATGAACCTCAACTTAACCTCACTCCTTACACAAATTTAACTCAATATGCATCATCGATTTACATGAAAATCCAAAACCATAAAATGTTTAGAAGGTAACATAGGAAAAAGATCAGTCCAGAACTTGGTGAGGACTTCTCAGACCTGACATCAAAAGCATGATCCAAAAAAGAAAAAAAATCAATACACTCGACTTCATCAAAATGAAATATTTTTGCTCTGTGAAAGAAAGATCCTGTTGAGAAGATGAAAAGACAAGCAACAGATTGGGAGAAAGTATTTCCAAACCACGTATCTGGCAAAGGCTTCATATCCGGAGTTTATAAAGAACTCTGAAAACTCAACAGTAATAATAATCTTTAAAATTCCAGTTAGGAAATGGGCAAAAGACAAGATATTTAAAAAACTGAACATACTCTTACCATATAACACAGCTGTCTTATTGCTCCCAGGCATTTATCCCAGTGCAGTGAGAACTGGTGTCCCCATAAAAACCATACCTGATTGTCCAACAGCAGCTTTATCTGGAATAGTCAAAGACTGGAAACAATCCAAAGGTCCTTCAACCAGTGAAGGGTCAAACATACTGTGGAGCACCCATTCCATGGAACGCTACTCAGAAAAAAAAAAAAAAAAAAAGAATGAACTGCTGATACACAGACAATGCAGATGGATCTCAAGGGCATTGTCAAACAAAATGAACCCCAAAATGCATATGCTGTATTATTCCATCTATATAAGTTTACTGAAATAACACAATTATAGAAATGGGAAATAGTTAGTGGTTGCCAGAGGTTAGAAAGGGTGGGGCAGAGGGGAGCAGATGACAAGCGGGTTCAGCCCGAGGGTGATGTTTGTGGTGATGAACTAGGTCTGTATCTTGGATGATGTGGTGGTTCCAGGAATCTACACATGTGACAAAATGGCATAGAACCACACACACGTGTTGTACCAAGGTCGATTTCCTGATCTTGATTAGGTAAGGTGTAACCATTATGGGACACTGGATGAAGGGTTCAAAGAACCTAACTGTATTATCTTTGCAACTTCCAGTGAATTTATAATTATTTCGACATAAAAAGTTAAATATGCACAAATAAGAAACACAATAGAGATGGGATGAAAATGAGAGATGGGCAATACTGAAACTAGATAAAGGGAAATTCAAGGGTAAAAACTTTAAATTGAGACATTTATTGATAAAGCACCCATAATAAAAGATATGCTTCATAATGTATAATAGTCACTAACCTTTTCATACCAAACAACCCAGGAATAAAATAATGAAACTTTATGGAAATACTTTTAAAGCCTTTAAAAAGCAGGTCAATCAGAGCAGAAGATTTTTAATCTTTCAGTCCAGATATCAAAGATTTTAATAATATAATCAGGGAACTTGACTTTGTGACTATATAGAAAGACATCTGCTACAGCCCTGCAGGGAATTATTTTTTATCTTATTCCATATTTTCATATTTATAAAAGCAAACCACGTAATGAATTACAAATACTCAATGAATTTCCAGAAACAGGGGTGCACAAGTGTGTTTATCATCATTATTCAGTAAAACCAAATACTACCAAAAGAGGATAAAAATATCCTTTTGAAAATTCAAAGAGGGAATTATAAATAGAAGAGATTACCTATAATTCAATGAAAAGGAAACTCTTTCATATCAATACCTGTGTTCTGCGTGTAAGACCATATTCAAAGACACTGCTTGGCTTTGGATATTTTTATAGTTTTAAAAGTCTGGCTCAAAATAACCGAACCAACCACAAAATACAATTCTGTATTGGTATAAACAAAATATGGAAGGGAACACACAAAACTCTAATAATTGCCTCTGTGGAGGAAGCTGAGATTGAAACCAATAGGTGAGGAAAACTTTAGCTAATCTATAATGTTGGAAGTTCAACCTTGGCTACACCCATTATCTATGCAACAAATCCATAGTTCTTTAAAATAAGAAAAGAATGATTAATAAATGCATTGCACACCTAATTTGGGAATTTAAAAATAAAAGATACAACAAAAACTTAGAACATATAAACAAAGCCATGGGTGATATTAACCTGATCATAAGGGAGTATCAAGTGTAGATGAAATCAATCACGGTCATGTTGAGGGCAGGAGCAGTAGAGCCTAGGGCATCTCCTTAATCCCCATCCAAGTTCACCGTTTTCCTTGACTCCTATAACTTGAGGACCCTCGTAGACCAAGAAGGGAGCTGCAGGGCTATAGGAAGAGTGGCTGAATTTGGAGAGCTCTCCCTGGCTTCAAAGCCCAGCTCCAACACTTGGCCGTTTCGTGGCCAGTACAAGTCATTTAAGCTCTTAGCTTCGATTTATTTTGTTTGCTTCATTGGGATAAGAATTAGAACACCTTGCAGAGTGGCTGTGAAGATGAACTGACCATGTATATAAAATCATAAGTTATATATTTGCACACACACACACAAACATATACATTTATGGATAGCTAGACGGATGGATAGATAGACAGACTTCTATCTGTCTTTCTTTCTTTCTCTAGACCTCTATACATGTGCTTAAAAATATATATGAAATGTGGGTTCTAGAATATTAATTGTGATTATCTTAGGGTGATGTGAATTCTGGTTGTGTTTACTTCCTTTATAGAAGAAAACAGAACCGGGGTTGTCTGGTTGTCCCCATGTCCTCTGGGCAATACTTCCTGATCCCCCTCAGGCTCCCAGGAAGTTGTCAGTTGTCCTAAAGTTACTAAGGGTGAGAGACACTCTAAGGACAGATGAGTATACTTTTTGTGGAGGCCACTTGAGAGACACTCAGAACTTGCCCTGAGAAATGATGCATTTTATTTTCCCACGTGTGGGGCCATGTCAGAGGCATTCATGCTGCACTTTCTAAATACCTCGAACGCAATCTGGGACTGCAGCCAAGTCAGGCAAACAGCTGACCGGGTACCAGTTTCCCCAGGGTATTCCTAGAACCTCTGACTGAGTGCTCAGGGCCTGGTATCCCTTACTGCCCAGAACCAGAAAGGCTGGACTGCCTTCCCAGTCCATACACCAGTACAGTCCAGGGGTTATGCACAGGCCAAGAGAAAGAGATCAGGCACGTGGCAGCTAAGATCAGATCCCTTTTGAACTGAAAAGAAAATCCAACTGTCTCTCTGCAGGTCTCCAAGAAATAGGAAAATCCCAGAGGCCTCCACTGACACAATCAATACATTACCTAAAAGTCGATTGTCAATCAAATGCTTTCATATCGAACTGTGTTCAATGGAGTACAAATATCTCACATAGAATATACTGATTTTTTGAGGAGACTATAATCAATCTAGCAAGCAGATTGGCTGCAGAGCAGAAATGGAACCTCTCTGCAAGGGAAATGGGGGCACAGAATGTATGGCAGGAGACTGGGGGTTGGTTTTCTGGAACACAGACCACTAGGCAACTAGAATCAGCCAGCCCCTCAGTAACCAGGAACTGGACTGTCACACGGAACGAGGAATAAGATAATACCTGCAAGAAAATGTCCATTTAAAAGCCTGAACCCCGTATTTGTATGGGGGTGATTATTCCTCAAAGTGTGTATGTGTGTGTGTGTGTACACACCCGCACACATATCCACTATATACATATAATTTTTGACTCATTTTTCCCAACTAATGGTAGATTTGACCATCCTTCCCATTGCAAAGATATAGACCTAGATCATCCTGCCTCAACTTCTAGGAAAATTACAAGCTCACTGCATGGCTGAGTTGTTGGGTTGGCACTTCCTAGTTTATGGCGTGGTCCAGAGTCTGCAGAGGTTCCCTGTGGCCTCGATCACTCAGGCTCAGAGCCTATGGGCACATCTTCCTTCTGCGCTCCCACGCTGAGCAAAGGGAAGGTCAGCAGGGCATTAGCGGGGTCCCCAAGGTCCTTCCTTCCACCCCTTCTGTCTGCATGGCCCCCAGCACTCCCAGCCCTGCCACTCTAAACTGAGTGGTCCTTCCTTCCCAGTGCCAAAGCCTGGAAATTCGGAAATGACTGGTTCCAATGCCATCAGCTTTCCATCACCCAGAACTGCCTGTGCATCTCGGGACTATTCACGGCACCATTTCCAGTCCTCCAATCTCTTTACAGACTTTTCTCAATTTCCTCATTTCAAAGGTCAACATAGGGACCTCACTCACCATTGTGAAACTAGAAAATATGCATTCTTAAAGCAAGATGGGAAGACCAAGGCGTTTATGCAAAGATTCATACCCTCAGGGCACCTGGGGGGCTCAGTCGGTTGAGCCACTGACTCTTGGTTTCGGCTCACAGGTCATGATGTCAGGGCTCAGGTGGGGTCTGCTTGCGATTCTCTCTCTCTCTCAAAATAAATAAATAAAATCTTTCAGAAAGAAAAAAAAAAAAAAGACTGATACCCATGACAGTCCTTGATATAACTGGAGAATCTTAAGGACTCGGCAGAAAGAGCAGAGGGTGGAGTTGGGAACATTCATTCAGCGAGTATTCGCAAAGTGCCTGCCCTCTGGGCACCACGGTTCTGCCAAGCTGCAGGGGCCGGAGTGGCAGAGGCGGCCAGCTGCCAGAAGGGGCAAGACTTGGCATGGCCCATTTTTCTTCTGGGGTGTTGGGGTCTCCTGGAGAGCTGCCTGTGAGTGGCCCCCGTCACAGGACAATCGGCGTCCCCGACCTGAGCTGCAGCGCCGCCGGGACCCAGGCCGCGTTTACAGAGAAGGAGGAGCGACCGCGGAGGTGAAGCACCTGGCCGGAAGAAAGAGCTCTGACAAGCGCAAAATTCCAGTAAAACTCAATTTTTAAATAAAGTTATCAGATCAGAAATCCAAACAGTGAGCACTTAAGAGCAGGGAGGCGCGTAAAATAAGAAAGTGCTGTCCTCGGCACTTTTTCGGATGGTGAGAGTTATGGCCATTGTGCTTTTAGTGCCTGGAAAGGGTTATAAATAGCCAAGGAAAAGGGATTTTCCCATATGCGCTTTCAAACACACACACACACACACACACACACACACACACACACACTCACACACACACACACTCACACACACACACACACACACACTCATATTTTAACACTGTGTTGTATTTTTCAGATGGTTTCAAATTTAAAACAAATGAATTACTCAGATGGAGATACTGAATGTGCCAAGTTTTAACCCGCAATGAGTTACACCACAGGATCTAAAAGCATGAATGTGTGAAGCAGCCGCAGGACACAAACCAGGACTCTGACCCTTGGGGAAGAGAGGGTTCCCATGGAGAAGCCTCGTTTCCCTAATTGCACGGAGCACCTGGCCTCAGGAGTATGAAGACTGACCTTTCCTGGTATGCCCAGATGGCTCCTTCCATGGGCAGCGCCGGGTGCCCAGCAGTGGGGAGAAGGGGCTCTGGAAAGTCAGCAGAGCATTCTTTTGTTTCAGTCTAAACCACAGACAAGGAAAATCAGAATTTCTCTGTGATTCAGGGCCTCCCATCTTCTTTTCCAGTAAAAATCAAGCTGAGAGAGATTTCAGGATTCCACAGTCATGATGTCTTGACTACCTGCAAATGAATAATTCTTGTCCTGGCCGTGATCAAAGGAAATCTGTTTCTAAACAACGCTGCCACATGCACAGAACCAAGAAGAAAGATCTGGAAAACATGTTCTCCTACCCAGGGACGACAACACATGCTCAGAGGGCATTTGCAGCAGGATTAATAATAGAAATATGCATTTGTTTATTTATTCTTCAATCCATAGCTGTTTACTGAGCCTGTTGGGAACTAAGGGCTAGGGAAGGGACAAAAATGAATGCATTTCACAAATATATATTGAACTCTTAGGATGTGCCAGGCTCTGTATCTGGGGCTGGGGAGCAGGGATGAGTAAGACCAGCAAGCTCCCTTCCCTTACGGAGTCTGCCTTTTGCTGGGGGAAGACAGGAAATGGACAAGCAAACATACCACTGAGCGGGATAACGACCAGGAAGGAAGTAATGACCAAGAAGGGCAAGGAGGTAGACATTACCTGGGCGAGACCAATTAGGAAAGGACTGCATTTCCACTAAAACTTGAAGGTTAACAAGGCAGTAGTTACACAAGGAGCCACGATGAGCATTTCAGCCTAGGAAACAGTGGAAAGTGGGAGAGGCCACAGTGTGTTCACAGCCCTGAAGGGACTCACATACTGGTCTCTTCCATGTTAGTCAGATACCAGACTCCACAGCAGTACGATGATCTATGTCATGAAGGGGCACTGAAAAAGGAATATCACTTTTCCAGGAGAAGATGGAGGTGTCCATGCCCGTCCTGGCAGATGAGGGAACAGATCCAGTAGTGGCGATGTTCCAAGGCCCCAGGGTCAATTACTCTGGGGTTGATAAGGTTAGGACACGAAGGAATGAAAAGCGCTGTTGTGTTGCAGTAGTTAGAACGGATCTGACCAGCAAGGAACTTCCTAGTACAGAGAACAACTGTTGCATTACCTTGCAGCAAATGAAGAAAGCACTAGAATTTATTCAATTACTAAAACATAGCCCCGTTTATGGTGAAATTTAGAATTCTAGTTCTACTGAGCTGTATGCTATTTATGGTTCTATGCCTGCCAAAGGAATAATTTGCAACTTGAAATGTGATCCTGTGTTTGACTGTGGAGCTGGTGCTCTAATGTCTCACTTATTTAGTCCTCGTGGCCATGTATTAAGGCTAGCTGGGTTTAAAAACCTGGCGAACAAATGCAATCATGGAATGTTAAAAAATACAAACCTATTTCTAACCCAGCAGCCTCTGATCCTGCATATTTTGCTTGGTGCCCAGATGGGGAGCACATTTTAACTGCCACGCACGCTCCCAGGTTGGGTGTTAATAATGGGTACAAGCTTTGGCATTAGGCCAGCCCTATCCTGGCAGCCAGTTTTTGGATAGGCTTTTTCCAGCAAAAACTATAGCTTACTAAGCAGTTAAAAGTGAAGTACCCAACAAAGAATCTAAATTTGCAGTGGTTGATAGACTCTCGGTTTTAAGAAGTAAACCAATCACCAATTCCAAGCTCTCGGAGGAGACACCACTGCTGAATGAGAAATCACAACCAGGAAATGATAAGCCATTATCAAAAGCAGCTCTTAAAAATCAAAGGAAATATGAGGCTGAGAAAGTTCCAAAGCAGGAAGCGAGAAAGGACAAGAACCAAGATTTGGCACCTACCCTGGCCCACAGAGCAGACCCCGAAAGAGGGCACCTTCATTCACATCTGGAGACAGATGAAAAATTCAAGAACCAAAGACCTGAAAGCAATTGAACCTTGAAAGAACAATCAGCAAGAGAAACACAGCTAGAAAAACTCTTAAGTTGGAGAAATTTTAAAAGATATCATTCTTCTCCAGGAGCAGGAAGATTTGAAATTGGCTACTTTAAAGATTGACAGAGAGCGAGTTGTTAGCATAAATCAGTGGAAATACATCTTCTGTCTTAAACCCTGCAGAACACCTGAATTTCACTTGCCCATCATGTATCCACGTTGTTTACTGTTCATCTATAACTCAACCATATTCCAAGCTTCGGAATATATTGAAATTAGTTAATAATGTCTGTTAAATTGGCTTGTCCTAAATTTCAATACATGTAGAAAAGAGATGCAAATTTCATAGCTAAGCTCCACAGACTGCAAGTCAACCATCATTGTTATTCAGTGTCATTTACCATATAAATGAATAAAGGCATTTTAAATTTTTAAAAAATGCAACCCATTAGGTTGGATAAAAGAAGTTAGTGCAAAACAAGCAAGGTATACAAACGTTCATTTCTGGGAGCGCCTGGGTGGCTCAGTCAGTTAAGCGTCTGACTCTTGATTTCAGCTCAGGTCATGATCTCAGGGTCTCGAGGTGGAGCCCCAAGTTGGGCTCTGTGCTGAGCCTACTTAGGATTCTTTCTCCTTCTCCCTCTGCCCCTCCCCCTCTCAAAAGCATCTGTGCACTCTTTCTCTCTAAAAAAAAGAAAACAAAACAAAAAAAGGTTCATTTCTGTAACTTTAGAATGAATGTTAATTTCTTTCTCTTGCACTTGTATTAACTTACTAATTTGCTCAGGAGAAAGTCAATACAGTAATTTTCTGAAAATCTGAATTGCTTTGTAGTCCACTTCCTCCTGGAGCCTTTAAAGTCCCCATTTACCAAGACTCAAGCTTTGTTCTCTCCAATGAGGAACCCCAAAAGAGTCTGAACATGTGCCTGGGTGTCATTTCTTGTCACAAAAAGGAACGTAGGCAATCTCTTTGGTAGCCTGGAATAGTCAGAGATGGAGCTGGACACAGAACTCTGGCGCACTGAGCCTCTCATTTATTTCTGTATGTGTATTTCTTGCCTCCCACAAGCTAAGCTTTGTCTAAACACAGTCAAGATAAAATTAAAAATTCTCCTGTGGAGTTTGTCAGGAAGGACATTGATAATATACGTGTAAGTTTCTAGCAGGTAATAGAACTTAAAAAAAAAAAAGTCATGTAATTAAAGCAGTAGAGCATAGAGAATGCTATGCAGCCAGAACGGGACCCAGAGAACCTGCTTTGAGAAATCAGAGGGCTGTAGCTCCATTCGCCTCCCTGCCTGTGATAACACTTCCAGGGGAAGACTGGGGAGTCACCTTTCCTCTAGCTGGCCCTGGATCTGTGTCTAGACCCAGCTGGCCGGCAGAAGCCGGGCTCTGTGAAGCCTCCAGCAGGGGCAGAGAATGGCTGAAGTCTGTGGGGAGGGCACCATCCACCCAGAAAGTGGTGGGTCTCCTGTGATTTTTCTCTGTTCTCAAGTTTTTACCTTGAATACAAACTTGAGTTGTTTGCATTGTTGCAGGACACGGAATTTCTCTTTACGTAGCTGATCCTGGGTGCAACCACGATCCCTGCTCTGCCTCCTTCTGGAGAACTCTGCTACCTCCCCCTGTGGGCAGCAGGATGCCATCTCAAACATGGAAGGCATGCTGTAACGGGGGGAGCATGTCCCTGCTGCCGTCCTCCTCCGTGCAGCGTCCATGGTGACCAGAGACAAGGCAGCTAGGTATGTGGACACCACAGGACACGGCCAGACTGAGGCTGTTGGGAGGAAAATGGTTACTTAGAGCAAGAGCTGCCTGGAGAGGGGGGAATCTCTTCCAAGTAGAAAAAGCGATTCTCGTGGAAGAAATAAGGGCTCAAAAGGCAACATTTGTTGCCATTTCCTGAGAAGGGATACTAGAAATAAAAGGTTTAATTTTCTTCCTGTGTATCTCTTAGAATAACCACTGAGCAAGCCATGTTCTGGGTTTCTCTGCCCAGAGCTTCTGATGAGGTGACCCAGGCTCCACGTGGAAAGCAAGGGGCGGCTTCTGCATGAAGATGAACAGGCCCTCCTGTGAGGCAGAGAAAGTCAGAATTCTTCTTCACACGGCTGTAGCCTTTCCCTCATTCCTCGGCTGGAGAAAATGCAGCAAAAGCTTTTCCTTCTCTCAGCTCCTAGAAAACCATTTGAAAGTTGGTTCCTGCAACCAGGTCCTTTCTCTGGGAGAACCCGATGAAGAGTGTGACCAAGACATCTGTTGTCAGGGCTGACCCAGAGATAAAGGAAAGGTCCAGGGGTGTAGGGAGAATAAGAACCTCAAATCAAGCCAAACCTCATGGGTTCCACTTGTGCTTGGGTGGGGGAGGGGGGAAAGACAAGGCTGTTTTCGCCTTTGCTTCTGCTCCACTCTGGCTAAGAAACCATGCAGTCACCCATCCTGCCTGACTCCTCAGGTTTGCCGGGACGCTGGTGAGGGCATGGGGACCCAGGAGGCATATCTGTCACTCATCCCTCTTGGAGCCAGCACCCTGGAATCACAGGCCTCCTTGGAATCTGCTTTCCACACATTCTGTAATTAGAAGCTGTCCTTTTGTTCACATCAACATACAGTTTACAAAGTCTTTTCGCATTGTTCACCCAAGTCCATTTCCTGAAAGACAACCTGGGGAAAGCACAGTATGAGAATCTGCAGACCTGGCAGTGAACTCAGGGGTGACTTGTCTGTCCCCGGGGAGCTTGCGGCCTAGTAGGGAGATAGGCATGGAAAAATGTTCATAAGCCAATGACAGCAAAGCAGCCGTACATTGTGAAGTATGTTGTGAAGAAAACAGGACCTGAGACATAACGTATATTAATTACTATATTAAATGTAATGGACGTAATTCCCAAATCAAGAGGCAGGAGGGGAAATGGGAGCGAGGGCATTAAGCCCTGAAAACCGGGTCTCCCTTGGAGGTGACGACAGCATGCATGGAAGAGCTTACTGCATTGGAGAGTTTCAGCACAGGTTGGTGGGACCGCCTATCGAAAATGACATTAGTAGTGACCTTCTCATGTCAGGATGTGTAGGTCTTCTTCCCTGAGTGGTTCAGTTATTCCAGGGAAAGACCCTACGATCTCCCCCCTTGGCAGTGGGAGTCTGGGGATCTTTCTAAATCAGTTGTTAACACCTTCCTTTACTCTCCTTTTGGCATCCAATTCTATTATGTGTCTGATGTCTCCAAATACACAGCCCCCTTGTCCCAGTTTCCTTAGCAAAAGAAATCTCCAGTCTCCTGTGTGGTGACAGAGATGGCACCAAGTACAAAATGAAAATGTGAGTGCCATTGTTCAAAAACCTGGGAAAACGCTGTTGCTGTGAAAGTTCTAACACATAAAACTTTTCTCTCTTCCATGATCTCAACTATTCTGAGATCATGTAGGGATAATGGATTTGTGTTTTTATTATCATTAATTACTTCAAAAATCAAGACTAATATAATATGAATGTTTAATACTCCTGTATTTCTTTGGTTAAGTGCTACTGCCCATATCCCAAGTTTTCCTCGATTTAATTATCAATATTTGTATTTATTTTGCTGAATAGATTCTCCAGCAATTTGATAGAGCTTCTGTTTGGTAAACTTTCTGAGTCCTTAAAGAGCTTTAGAAAAAAACTATTTTCACCTTTGTGTTTAATTTTTTTTCTTGGAATGAAATCTTAATTCAAAATCACATGCCAACGACTTTGAAAATATTGGTCTATTGCTTTCAGAAATCCGGAGCTTTTGAGAAATTGGATTCCAATCTGATGTTCTTTCCAGAAAAACTATCTTTTCTTTTATTTAGCTTTGCTGGCCTTTAGGACACTTTGTCATTGTTGGTTTTCTGAAATGTCACCACGGTGCATGTTTATGTCATACCTGTTACATTTGTCCTACCTAACAGTCAGTGGATTATTTCAATTTGCGGACTCATGTCTTCCTTTCTGAAAATGTTGTCTTCTGTTATTTATTTCCTTCCTTCAAGCCTCTCTTTTATTTTTCTTTCCTTTGGCAACCTCAGTTAGATAGGACTTGGAACTCTTTGCTAAACCTATTGATTCTTAAAGTTCTGTTAATACATTCTGCTTCTTTGTCTTTGGAAGAATGCTTCGTGTCATCTTCCAGCGTACAAATTCAGATTGTAGCTATGTGGACTCTGCTCTTTAACACCCATTTTTAATTTCATTGTTCCTACTTTTTTCTCCCGATCTCTAAAGATTTTTGTTTTAATTTATATATAAAATACTCTCATCCATTTCTGCAACATTATATCATATGTTAACATTAATTATACTGATTCTAAAGAATTTCCTGATGCGCTAAACTTTGCTTCCATCTTCTTCATGTAATTTGTAATTTCAATGTAATTTTGATGTAATTTGATGTCCTTCCAGTGATGTAGATTTCCCCCCAATGTTTGGGGATCCTCGGTTGTGTGGCCTTGACTGTGTGGCCATCTTTGTGTTCATTGCCTTGACTATGGAGTAGATGGACATATATTTCTGCTGAGTAAGATTTGCTCTGTGTTTGTGTTTGTGTGTTTGTGCTCTATGCTTCTATTTACACATATTGAATGAATGGCATCGGTCTTCCCAGGTAGGCAATCCATCCTGGTATGTAAGTATTTGGGTATTCTTGGTGGTCGGACTAACCAGAAATGCCAGCACTAACTCTGACTCTGAGTACATTATTTGGCTTCTCTGCGCTTCAACTTTCTAATCAGTAAAATGTGCACAGCACGAGAATAAGGCAAGGATTAAATGTGACTTAGATCCGCGAGAGACTATGGACTCTGGGAAACAAACTGAGGGCCTCAGAGGGGAGGGGAGTGGGGGAATGGGATAGGCTGGTGATGGGTAGTAAGGAGGGCACGTATTGCATGGTGCACTCGTGTTATACGCAAGTAATGAATCAGGGAACTTTACATCAAAAACCAGGGATGTACTGTATGGTGACTAACATAATATAATAAAAAATATTATTATAAAAAAATAAAATAAAATAAATGTGACCTTACAAATTTGGACACTAATGCCTGGCTCATAGAAAATAATAATACAGATGCTAACTGCTGTTTGGGTTGGTTCATATCAGAACCCAGAGGTGGAGAAATTGACACCCGAGGGAAATCGACACTTACAGTAAAATTGGTGTTGTGGTGGGTGATATATTATGATCCAGGAAATATCCCGGTGCCTTGCTCACTGTCCCCTCACAAAAATCTGCCACTGTCCCTATGTCCTCTTTCCTGAAAGGTCAGATGGAAGGAGTTCTGAGGAACACCACGCATCCATGCACTATGGAGTTGAGCACATGAGGCCAGGCCTGAGTAGGAGGAGAACGCTGTAACTGTTGGGTATTTGCAGCTTTCTACTGCGGATGGGAACCCACAGCGCCCTTCAGGGTTTCCATTCTCTAGGCCCATCTGTTTTGTGTTTCTTATTTTGGTTTCCACTGATAGCTCTTGAGGACAGCTGAGCATCTTCTTTCCGCCCAAGAACTGAGCAAAGCAAACTGTAGCCAAAACCAGCAGCTGTTGGTTTGCTTAATAGGGAAAATATCTCCCAGAGCTGCCAAGGATGCATGATAGAAGGGGATCGAAGAAACTTGAGGTTCTTTTCCCAAGACATAAAGCAAATTTTAGCACAAAAAAAATATTCACATTGCTCACTTCCACCCCCAGATTCCGCATGGGAGACCCCGGACTCGTTTTTTAGGGGAGCTGCCCAGCCATTTGTGGTGGACTAAGTTGGTCCATAAATACATTTCAAGTTGTATCTGCTTGTCTGTGCTCTTTCTACATGGCCTAGAAACTCCTTAGAGCTAGAGTCCCAGGTTTTCCTGACTGCTGGAGAAACCCTGCACCCAGCCAGGAGAATGTCCCTTTCCAGGCTAGCCAACATCCCTGCCTCTCAGGTCTGCAATCAGTTGAGGGCAGACTTAGTGCCAGTCTGTGGGCAGCGGCTTTACCCAGGCAGGGAGAAGGGACACAGTGACCTTGAATATCAGTTAAGGCCCCCTGACGGCAGCCAACTCTTCAGTTACAGTCCGGGCAGATGAGAAACTGGGACAGTCAAGTCATTCCTTGTCCATTCCTCACAGTCCAGTCCTGTTTTCTCCCTTGTTTGTAGTGCCGCCCCCCAAGATTTAGTTAAGCCAAAGCATGCCCCCTCATGCTCCCCTCTCCCTCGGACTTCCCCCTCCAGCTGAACCACCAAGAGGCTGACTGACTGCTGGGGATAGCAGACTTCCCTCTCTCCCAGCACTGGAAGGAGAGGAAGAGTCCAGCTGAGACCTCTTCTTCTTAAGTGCTTCCAGCCTCGCCTGTCGGGACGGAGCAGGTATGCAAACCGGGGTGAATGTGGGTCAGAAGGGAAAAGACAGCTTCTATAAACATCAACAAAACCGCCTGGAGCTGGGGCCAGAGCTGGTGCATTGCTGCTTCTAGATCAACTTTTACCCAAGACTAGCTTTGCAGTGGGTCGAGAACAGATCTGAATCGAGGATGAGGAGGGAGCATCAGGACTGAGTCTCACACCAGACTGGGCCAGCCTCTGCTGAGTTCTGCTTGCCAGAGGCCCAATGCTGTGTGGCCACCCTTCCTGCTATGCCCTCAACCGCATTCCCGGGAATTAGGCCTTCTCCAACTCTGTCCCCTCTTCGGGAAGGATCTTCCTGATGATGCTCAGGGTTTTTCATGGTGCCAGTGACTACTTTGGGATGGCAACTATAAACTTTCTCCTTATTCCTTCCATTCAAGCATCTCCCACCTGTCCACACCTAGACAGTTTTGACAATTACTTAGACTGGACCTGAGTTTCCACTTGATATCAGGAGGCATAGAGCAGAGGAAAGAGCTATAGAGTCAGGGCTTTGTCAAAGTCCTGGCTCTACACTTACTATCTATGTGACCTTGGGCAGGTCATTAACCTCATAGAGCCCTACCTGCCTCAGCAGCAAATGGCAGAATAGAAACTCTCGTGGTGGCTTCCATGTAAAAAGCGTTCTGTGCTGACTACTTCCCTTGGCCTTCCCAGCCCTTCTCTGACAGGTTGGAGGAAAGGATTCCCCTCCACTTCTCCCTGTCATTTCCCTGAGTCCTGATATCCCAGCCAGTTGCCTGTTCTGGCCTAGCTTTCTGCTCCTTTGCTCTCAGCAAAGCACCCTGCAGCGTTGGGACAACTCCCTTTATCTACAATGCCCTCCTAACCCCACCTCAGCGGGATCGAAGGTGTCCGGCCTCTCCTGCCCTCCCAGCTGGATGGGATAGCAGGAGATATCATCGCCCAGTCTTGGGCCTCCTTGTACTACCCTTTATTGTACTCTCTGCTCAGTGCCGGGGCCGCCCTGGCCATTGGCTCCCCAGGGGCAGAAGCCAGGGCACACAACCTGCTTCTGAGGAGCACTCGTATGTGCGTGTCATAGCCAGTGGTTTGCTGGCTTGGACGTAGTTAGGAGGCATGCGATGAAGTCAACAGTCCTGGACTGGGGGTCAGGAGAGCCTCAGCTTCACGCTCTAACTTCACACAAGTTACCTGAACACCAACATAAAAACACCCTCAAAACTGTTCTTCCCATTGTGTCGTCTACCTTAGAGAAGGTAAATGCCACCAATTTCCACTGATTGCCAAAGCTGGAAGCCTGGGCTTCACCTTTGACCACGGCCTCTCTCTCAACTTCTCCATCCAACCAATCTCTCCATCCAACCAATCCCTACCTCCAATTAGTCCTGCTTCCTCCAGATCTTGGGTTTGTTCACCTGTCTCTACACTCACTGCTCCATCTTGGTTCAGGCCAACACCATCTCTTGTAGTCTTTCTAAAAACAAATATGATCACTATACTCTATCTTCCAACGTCTCACCTTGGCTCTGTGGTCAAAAAGAAGCCCTTAATACAACTTCCAAGCCATTCGCCCACTCCCTGCCTCTCCAGCCCCATGCACACCTCTCCCCACTTCATGTGTCCTGTGCAGACTCTAGAATGCATTTCAGCTCAGCACTCAGAGAGGATGTCTTGTGCCATCCTGATTTCACCAATGCCATTGCCACTGCTTATATGATCTCACACTGTGACATCCTTCTCCCAGCCTCAGGAACTCCTACTCATCCCATGGGCCTCAACTCCAATATCATCCCTTCCAGGAAGCCTTTCCCACATCCCCAATTTGGTTTAGGTGTCTGCCCTCCCAACCTGCATGCTCCCTTCATTCCTTCTTACAGTAACTGGCATCCTGCATGGAAACTGCTGGTTTTCTTGTCTGTGTTCAACACTAGCCCAAGAGACTTCAGATAGCAGGGATGGTGTCTCTCCGTTTCCAGGTGGTATCCCCTCACCCCTAGCACAGAGCTGGAGAGGGCAGAGCACAGAGCAAGCAGACACCTAGTATTTCTCTAATGGATACATTCTCCTTCTCTAGAATTCAATTTGCCAAAGGGGTAGGTAAGACTATTCCAGATTAAAGGAGACTGAGAAGATATGACATCTGAATCCAACGTATGAAGCTGGTTTGGAACCTGGGCCAGAAAAGGGGTATCTGTGGGACAACTGGTGAAATCTGCATGAGGCCTAGAGACTAGATTAGTGTCACATCAAGTTAATCTCCTGATTTTGATCATTGTACTCGTTTTACATAAGACACTCACATCTGAGAAATTTGGGTATACAGAATTCTTTGTATGCTTTTTGTGCCATTCTTTGTTAAGTATAAAATTATATTAAAATAAAAATTTTAAAATGTAAGCCAAATAAAGGTGTAGGTTAACTGGAAAGAAGGAGAACCATCTTCAGGATTCCCTTGGAACTTGATTTTCTTAGTAAATTCAACGCCAGTGTTCCTTTCCTTCTGCTTTTCCCTCTCCTGTAACAGGCAGAGTCTGCAGGTTAAGGCATGGGGTAGGATTCTTATTCCTGCACGGGAAGGCCGTGGGTGTTTAAGATGTTGAGGTGTGAGTGTCAGCCTCCGAAGCCCTGCTCGGAGCCATCAAGCTAGTCTGCCAGCTGACAGATGAGCTTCCCATCAGTGAAGGGGGGCAAGTGCCAACTCAAGCCCATTGGACGGGGGCAGGGCAAATGATTCCCCCAGACTTGGCTAAACATTGGAGCTGCTTCCCATGGAGCAGGGAAGAACACCAGGAAAAGAGAAAGCCCCACGCAGCATGTCTACAGCCCAACCCCGACCCAGAGCTCCAGCCCTGCCTTTCATCCCCTGGCCAACATGGGTCACCCTCGGCCTTGTCTTTAAGGCACAGATGGGACAGTCTGAGTCGGGGTTGGAGCCTTCCCTTCAGATGTTAGGAGTGCAGGAGGGGTGGCAGGTGAAACTCCAGGCCCAGTTCATCAGCTCGAGACTTAAAGCTGAGAAAACATCCCCTGCAGCCCTCGGTCGGGCCCTGCGTCCTCCACGAGCACAGCGAGGTCCTGCTGTTCTCCTCTGTGCCTCGTGAGCCGCAGGCGAGACGCTATCGCCTTTGCTCCAACAGCCATAGGAGCACTTGGGCTCAGAAGCAAGAGAGCCAGTGCTCCCCCACCCAGGCCCCAGAGAAGGGGCGCCAGCCTTGGCTTAGGCATTCCAGGTGACATGGTGACTGCCTGCCCGGGCGGCTGCCCCGAGGTTGTGAAAATAGAATGAAATGCAATCTGTCCCCTGCAACTTCCACCTCCAGATCAAAGTTCTACCCTATGGTGATTACACAGAATCCGTTTGTTTTCTCTACTACATTGTACTTCTTTCAACATCTGGAGACAGCAGTCTTCTTTCGCCGGAGACGTCCCCCCCACTTTTTTTTCCCATAAGCAGTTCTTTGGGATTAGATCATTCTTCCACTTGCTTCCTCCATACAGCAGGGTTTCTAGGTTCCTCAAGATGTTAATCACTATCTCCTATATTCACTTTCCAGGTTCTTTCTATAATGCACTGACAGTTAAAGTAGGAAGTTCCAGGCAAAGCAGCCGGCACAGAGGTCCGCAGAACCAGCTCCGCGGATCCGCACTCCGTTTCACCTTTAATGTAAGCCAAGATGACCTTTCTAGCAATGGATGGTGACCTTGGCTCCCACTGAAGTTACCAACCACCCAAACTCCAAAACATTCACTAATATTTACACCATTAACTTCTGGATGAAAAATATTACATGTTAATCGCTGTTCATTTCATTTCTGCAGTTAACGCCAATTTCACTCCTGCTGCTGGGCCGCCCAAAGGCACTGGAAGGCCCTCCTACAGAAGAGCGCCAGCGTGGGTCCAGGCGTGTTGCCTGAGATGGGAGAACACACCAGAAGGCAAAGCATCGGCGTGGCCCAGCTCAGCAGATGAGGCCTCACTTATTTCTAGTGAAGTGGAGCAGAGAAGACCCTGACCTGTGGGAACGTGGAGAAGAGGCAACAGGAAGCCGTCCTGGTCCAGAGACGTGTGAATGGATGTGAGGGCTTCTGGAGGTGAACGAGGGGCACCGCCGGATGTGTGGGCCCTTGGAAGCCAGACGGGATCCCGGCAGACCTGTGGGCCCAGAGGAGGGGCCTTGGTGACTCAGACACCCTTCCCCACCTTCATCCAAGTAGTGAAGACCAGAGCATCACTCAGGCTAGGCCACCTCTCAAAGAAAAAAAGAGAAAGACATGGGATGCGTGCCTCACAACGGATCTGATTTACTGCTCCTGAAAGAAACACTGAACCTTTTTCATCTTGATAATATCCAGACTCCCAGAGGGGCATCAATTCACTTTCATGGAAAATAATAGCATCTTCTCTGCTCTGGAACTGCAAGCCGCAGTCTGAGGGAAGAAACTCCACTTAGTAAAGTGGCACCAAGAACCCGCTGTCTGCAAAGACAAAGAATGCATTAAATTGATCCCTTACAAATGCATTTCTGCCGGGGGGAGTTCTGCTGCGGTGAGCTGTCAAAAAGAAAGCCAATGTGTTGGATTTTCTTTCATCACATAAAGGAAGTCAGTGAAATGGAGAACCAGGATTTTACTAGCAAATGCACCAGCAGCAACGACCACAAGCGAACCTTGACCTCTCACAGGATTCTGCAAATTTCAAAGTGTCTGCACAAACTAATCAGGTCCACTATGGCCAGGTGGTCCCATAGTTACACCATCCACGGATTAGACCGTGGTTAGTCTAAGGTCCGCTGCAGGCCGCTTCTGGGTGGTAACAACAATTGGGAGGTTTTGTGTAGGGTCTGTGGTCCCAAGTTGTGGCAATCTGTGGTTTCATTTAAGTTGCCCATTTTCTCTCCTTTCCCTTTTAGGTTTTGTTGTTTTCAGGACTATTCGAAGCATCTTGAAACCATAAATCTCAATGCTTTGAGATTAATTATTCTTTAACAGAAAAATGTGCAGGATGCTTCATATAAAAAGATATATATTAACTAAAAATGGGCAGCCTAGGGCGCCTGGGTGGTGCAGTCATGAAGCATCTGCCTTTGGCTCAGGGCGTGATCCTGGCGTTCTGGGATCAAGCCCCACATCAGGCTCCTCCGCTAGGAGCCTACTTCTTCCTCTCCCACTCCCCCTGCTTGTCTCTCTCTCACTGGCTGTCTCTGTGTCAAATAAATACATAAAATCTTTTAAAAAATTATTAAAAAATGGGCAGCCTAGGGCAGCTGGGTGGCTCAGTCAGTTAAGTGTCCCACTCTTGGTTTCAGCTCAGGTCATGATCTCAGGGTCATGAGATCGAGCCCCAGGTGGGGGCTCTGTGCTTAGGGACGAATCTGCTTGAGTATCTCTCTCTCCCTCTACCCTTCACCCTCACCCGACCCCCCCCCCCGCATTCATGCTCTCTCAAATAAATAAATACATGTTTAAAAATGGACAACCTAAATAAAAAAGTAGAACTTTCAAACCAAACCATTCTGAGAGGAAATAAAGAACCAGCTAAGATTTAAGAACTGTTACAACATTGGAGCACAGAGTGAAACAGCAATAGTGGCTGGTGGAGGGTTTACTCTGCACCAGTTACTATCTCAACAGTTCATCATATTAAATCATTTAATTTTTTTTACAGCTCTGTTAGTTATGAATTTTTGAAAAGAGAAACTTTAGACCCAAAAAGAAAAATCAGTTTTCTCATGGTTACTCTTCTAGTAACTTTCAGACATGGAACTTGAACCCAGAGCCCACACCCTTGGCTCCTTAACGCCTCTCCCTTGATACACAGGCAGACCTTGGAGATGCTGCTGGTTTGCCTCCAGACCGCCACAACAGAGCCCGTCACATGAGTTTTTTGCTCGCTCAGTGCGTATAAAAGTTATGTTTATACCATATTGCACTCTATTAAGTGTGCAATAGCATTATGTCTAAAAAACAATGTACTTACCTCAATTAAAAAACACTTTATTGCTAAGAAATGCTAACTTTCATCCGAGCTTCCCGTGAATTGTACTCTTTTTGCTGATGGCTGCTGACTGATCAAGGTAGTATTTGCTGACGGTTGGGGGCTGCGGCAATTTCTTAAAATAAGAAAATAAAGTTGGCCACATCAATTGATTCTTCCTTTCACCTGACTGCTTAGGGCCATTGTAAAGTTATTAATTAGTCTAATTGCAGTACTGTTGTGTCTCGGGAAAAAGAGAGGCCTCAGGAGAGAGAGAGAGAGAGGCGGGGGCAGAGCCAATTTGTGGAGCAGTCAGAACCCAAACTACATTCATCAGTTGTGTCCACCATCTGACGTTGATGCGTCTCATGGTACCCAAACAATTACAATAGTAGCGTTGACGATCATGGATCCGGATCACCAGGACAAATATAATAATTAATTTGAAATATAATCATAATTATGAAAAAGTTTGAAATATTGTGAGCTCACCAAAATGTGACACAGAGACAGGACGTGAGCAAATGCTGTGGGGAAAATGGTGCCAATACATTTGGTTTAGTGCAGGGTTGCCACAAACCTTCAATCTGCAAAAAATGAGGTAGGCTTATAATCTACTACATTTCCCTTTTGGAAGACAAAAATTCTCAAATTATGTCAAATCAAATCCATTGTTTATTTAATACAAAGTCTCTCTCTCTCTCTCTCTCTCACACACACACACACACACACACGCACACACACACACAGAGTTGAAATAGAAGATAGACAAAGCTGCTACGGAGGCACGCTTACCTCCTTGTTTCTTGTGTTTCTAGTGAGGTGAGGAAGTTGCTCCTCCCCGGCTGGTGTCTCTTTCCACTCCTTCATGGGCAGTTTTCCACCTGAGAGACAATAACCTGACCAGTGGAAAACAGAGAAGGTGACACCACATTCAGATACCCAACACTGAAAACTAAGCCGAGAGAGCTCATTCTACGGCCTTTCGCTGTCCTTAGAACATGTCTGTGCCTTACCACTGTGCGACGTTGAGCATCTCTACCTCTGACGCTCTGCACTCTTGTCCCGAACTGTCCAGCCTTTGGTCCATTATGTAAGCTGGTCACCCCAGACTGCAAGACTAAGTTTCCTCACTTCAAGGAAGGAGGAAGAGGGAATTCCCTCCACCCTCAGGCCCAGGACTGGTTCTCCACAATAAAGCCATCACTGTTCCTGGCACTCATCGGGCTCTGCTCTCAGTTGCCTGGGAACCCAGGGAAGATATACAAGCATTTACCTTGCTCTAATTGTCAAAACTGGGGTGGCACTTCGACAAACTTAGTTAAGAAATGGAAAGAATAGGCGCCTGGCTGGCTCAGTCAGAACACGTGACTCTTGATCTCTGGGCTGTAAGTTCAAGCCCCATGTTGGGTGTAGACATTACATAAAAATAAAAATCTAAAATAAAAAGGGCATATGTCACCATCTATGGAGCGCCTGGATGGCTCAGTCACTTAAGTGTCCGACTCTTGATTTCGCTCACTCCCTCTTTACCTCTCAAATGAAAGAATGAGAAAGAAAGAAAAAGAAAGAAAGAAAGAAAGAAAGAAAGAAAGAAAGAAGCTGAAAGAATAAAAACACAAAAGACCAAGGATTTAAATAATAAAATTAACAATCGTGATTGTATAGCTAGAGATATAAAATATAGATAAAGATATGAAGGGACCGTTTCAACCAAAAACAATGCAAATTTTCAAAAATGTGTGGAAATTTTATAAAAATCTACTGTGTTCTTCACTCCCAATAAAATCTTAATTTGAAAGAGTAAAAATCATAACAAGTTCATGTATAGACTAAATACAGATACTAAGAATAAAAGAGTAGCTTCTTTCCCCAAAATAAAGTTAATATTTTAAAATACAAAACAATGTCAAAATAATATTAGTACTAAAAAAAATCTAAGGTATAATTAAAAGCTATTAGAAGTGAATGTATCGAAACCTATAAGATATAACCAAAGAAGCAGTCTGATGAACATTTATAGTCTGGGGGGAAAATTATTATTCCCCTGGGGGAATTTCCTAAGGGAAATAAATGCATTTCCGAAAAATGCATTTATTTAAAGAAAAATCCAAAAATACTGGAACACTCAATTTCAGTAACTCTTCAAAGTAAAAAGCTGAGGAAGGAGTGTATGACGATAACACAGAAGTTAATGAAATGAGAATGAAATATAAGAAGATAATAAAATAATGAGTCCTCTCTGAGCTGGAGGTCTTGCCTACCTGAGGCCTCAGACCGTCTTCTCTGAGTGGAGTTCTCAGACCTCTTCCCCACATCGCGACGCCTGCGTGGCATTGCATGACCCAGTGTCGGTGACCTCAGGACCTCAGAAGCCGCTCCTCCCTCTCTGCCCTGCTCTCCTTTAAAAGTTCTTTCTCTCAGTGAGCTGAACTCTACAGCTGTTGTGCTTAGACGAGTGAGGAGAGAAGAGGTTAAGTGTTGTGGCAGAAGTTATCTCCCTCTCTCTCTCTCTCTCTTCTTGGTGAGACTGTGCCATGGGGGTCTCACTCTGCACCCACTGTGGGATGATCGGAGGGGAGGAGGCCGGTCCTGAGACTTCCCCAGGAATTTCTTCATGTCTGATCTCCTCCCCTGGCACGAGTCTGGGACAGCCATCCCCCAGCCAAGCTGCTAACACAGCCCTCCCCCTGCCCGCCCCTTCAGGAAGAAGCACCTGTGCTGAGCCCTACGTTCCAGGAGAAGATCCAGCCCCCACCCCCGAGAGGAGAAGAAAGGAGCTGCGCAGGAATGGACAAAGCCCTGAGCCTGCATCTCCAGGAGGCCAGGTCCGCAGGGGAAAGAGGAAACTGGCCGGACTTGGATCATTAGGAGGACGGGTAACAAACAAACAAATAAAACCTTCCTCTATTGGAATATCCAGTTTTTCTTTTATGTGAATTTAAAAAAGAAAGAAAGAAAAAAACAAACTCAACAGATCCATTCCTTTCCAAAGGCAGCAAAGCCATAAACATAAATGTTGACTGTTTTACCTGCTGTGTAGCTAGTTTAAAACTGTATAAATCACAGAATTCCAGAGGCAAAAAGAATGATTCACCATCGCGGGCACCCTTTTGTTGATGACTGAAGCCTGAGTGGAGAGGAGAAGGTCTGGCCCAAGGTGATGCCACAGAGGTGGGCAGCAGGAACCAGACGCAGCCACTTCGAGCTGCTTATGCAAACGTGCACACTCTCCTTTCCAGGCGGACTCATGTCCTCCCACAAGTGTGCAGGGGCAGAGCCCACTGAGTCCACGTGGGACTCTGAAGGGGCTGTGCTCTGCAAGAACAATGGCATCAGCCATCTCTGTCATTCTCCCTTGGGTCCGCCAGCCTGCCAGGACATGGCTTTCTGGCGGGGGGCCACCAGGGTTGGGGAAGGCTGCCTAGGAAGTGCCCATCAGCACAGCCAGGAAGCAGTGTGTCAGCACAAGAACTAGACAAGGCAAGTAGAAAACCGGAGAGAGCCCCATCATGATGAGACGGTGTCCGCTCAGACTCGGGGGATCCTCCAGGCACGAGGAGCAGAGGAGCGCGATGCCACCCCTCCCAGCGCTCAGGCTTCTCCCTGCTGCCGGCCCAGGTGTCAGCCTCTTCCTTGCCAAATGATTCTTCTACAGTGAAGCAAGTAGAACCTTCTAGGTGTGGTCAAACGAATTTCCAATTCCATCACTTACCAGCCTGGGCAAGTCCCTTCATCTATTGAATTTCCAGTTCTCATCTCATTTAGCAAATGAGATTATTGCTAAAGGAGCACTTATTCGATGCCAGGTGTTGCCGAACGTACTGATGATACAGCACGAAACAGTGTCCCTTTGCAATTGCGATATATCTTCCATGTACGTAAAAACGTCTCAGCGAAATGGGAGAGTGCTAATATTGAAAAGTCTGCAACTACACTCTAAATTATTGACAGTGGTTCTGAGAGGAAAGTCGGATTAAGAGCATGGATGGAAATCGGCTTGCCCCTCAGCTCCAGGGACATGGGCCTGCAGGGGCCCCTAGCCATTGGGCTTCCTTACCATCTGGATCTTCCAGCTTCTCACGGCACGTACACTGAGTCACTGCTCCCCTTCAAGAGAAGCGACTCCAGAGAATGGCAAGAAACAGAAGCACGTGCGGAAGACGTGTATTCTGTAGGTGTCCGTGCAAGTATGTGCACCTGCGGAGTATTCTGGGGGTAAATGGCAGCCCTGGGGACATAGGTTAATTTTGTACCTTTCCCTGTAAGGTGTGAAAATGTACTTGTTAACACAGTTGCATGCAAGCTAAGACTGGATTCCATATAAATCAGGCACTGCGCAGACATTTTACAATCTGAAACTCTGAAAGACAAGGTCTCAGCCCACTTTTACATTTTTAATGAAATTCTTAACCCCACACCTGTTTACAGAGACTGCTGTTAATTATACTTTCGGGTAACTTTTTCAATTGATTCCAATTTGTCTCTACCTCTGTGAATTTTTAGAATGGAGATCATAGCATTTTAAAATTGGGGCAAGACACTTCCTAAAGTATATGAAAAAATATTCTTCACCATTGGCTTGGTTGACCCAGTAGCTCTGAGTGCCAAGGACGTATGAATTCGGATATTGCCTGCATAGATGTAAATTATAGTTTTGTGCGCCTGGGTTTATATACACATTTACTGTGGTTTACGATGTTGCTTCTTTTCCTTAGCTTTCAGCTGGTGCACACCCCTTCCTAGTGCTTTCCAGCACATAAACTACTTGCAAATCATAAAAATAGGGTAATAGCTGTGATAATAGTGTTTCTTGCCTTCTGCAAAATGATTTGATCAGCCACCTTCAAAACCCAGCATTTTCACAGGTTCCATTATTAAAAGCTGTGTAATTCTAGTTGACATGATTTGAGCATTTCAGGAGAAAGGTTTACAAGTTCTGACTGTATGGTTGTGACTCAGTGTGGCATTTCAGTCTTATTAGTCATGTGATGAGAGTTTGTAAGGCTTTACTGCCAAATAAATGGTGACCAGAGTACACTGAGAATAGCTAAGACAAAGGGAACTCTCTCAAAGTACCTTGTGTTCATTTTGCTTAGAGTATATTGTTTGGATCATTCTAAACCCGTGTAAAAGTTGGTGAAGCTTCAAAAAAAATCTCCAAGAAAGCATGAAAAAATAGAGATTGGCAAATAAAAATCCCTTAATGCAAAAGTAATAAGGAATTAAAAGTTTTCCATAATTTTTTTTTTTTTTTGCTATAAATATAAGAGTTCAGGAAACAGTGTATCTTCAGCTGAGGTCTAAATTCCCAAAGCTCTGTGTTGATGCTTCTGATAATTTCCATCACTGTTCTTTTGAAATTCAAATGAGTGCTTTTTAACAACAACAAAAAAAAAAAAAAAAAAAGGAAAGGAAAAAAGAAAAAAAGGGAACAAGCTCCTGGAATATGGGACTGTGCCTCTGTGTAAAGTGATCAGGATTTTGTTATAAGCCTGTTTCCGCTCCGGAACCCTGCAGCCACCCCCCTCACGCCCCCCACACCACACCTGGATAAAATGTGCGAAGGGAATCTAGGGGGTCTATTGCACGTACAGTTTGGAACCAACTAATTTTTGTCTTCATAATTTAGAACATTAAGTAACTAACACCTTTAATGCCACGGATTGATTATTGAGGGCTTTGACCGCACTTTATTTAAATAGAATCCAAAGTAATCAAAGTCGGGTAAACAAATGTATCCAAAGTGAACTTTGTTGCGGGAATGTCCTCACCCCGAACAGATTTTAGGGCAGGGATGGGAAAGACTTTTGAGTGATTTCACGCAGAATTCTTTTTGGAAACGTTTCACTGGAGTAGGTGAGTTCTTCAGCAGGAATTTTAAGTGGGGGAGGGAAGATTCGATTTCATTTCAGTTTTAAATATTTCGGGGAGAAGGAGGTGTGATTGTTCTACAGTTTTTGACATACAAGTCATCTCTGGAATCGTTTCCTTTATCAAGTGTCGAGATTCACATCGGAAAGGCCGACTTGACCTGGGTTGCCCCTATTCCCTGCCGCTGCTTAGTCGCAAACTGCGCTGAGAGCCCTCAGGGTGGGCGAAGTCAGCGTGACCTTAAACGTGATCAAAGTGTTTTCCATGGCCAGGCCTTCAATATCTGACTGTTGAAGTGGGATGTCGGTGATGAGCTTTCATGGCTACCTTGCTCACACTTCAGTACGCCACTGCTTGCACTAGCATTTTAGTGTGAATCTGAACAGTCTCACAGTGTGTACAGACTGTTCACATAATTTACATAAAGATGTTTCTGTATAACCGAACGCTCTTTACAAAGAACAGCTACCATAGATGGTGGAATGTTCTTGAATTGTGTCTGTATGTTGTTTTGATTATGTTCTATTATCATTCACCCCCCCCCATGAATTTGTCAGGAATAGAAAAATAAAATGCTAACGTGGTCTTTGGGGAAAAAAAATAAAGAGGACGGACGGAAATCAGAGCCCAGGTTCCATAATCAGACCCACAAAGGCCACAGTCCCTCTGGAAGAAGAGAGGGCTGCTGCCGTGACCTCGGGGCCTCTGGTGCTATGAGTCTGTGGTCCCCGACTATGACCCTGGAGCCCCACCTGCTCCACAGCCTTGCCGACAACACCAAGGGGAGTTCGAGCCCCAGTGAATCTCTGTTCTTTCTCCGCTCCCTGTCTCCGCAGGAGGGACAGACTCACTTCAGCTGCAGAATCCTCTTCCTCCGTGAGCTGCGTACTAAGAGATGGAGTCCAGCTAGATAAATAAAGCAAGTCCCTGGGGCGGAGACCCTTGCCGCCTTGCACAGCCTAGAGAAGCTTCCCACCAATGGCTGGCCCCACCGAGCAGCTGAGGGGCCGCCTCAAGTTTCAGGCTTTGGGGGGGAGGGCCGTGGGGGACAAAGGATGCTCAGCCCTGTAACATATCCCGAATCACCATTCCTCGCTGAGCTAAAACCACGGGAGGCCTGGGGATTCTCTCAAGCAGAGGAGAAGCTTTGTTCACGGATCCTGGAGAACAGTGCAGGGGGAGGCAGAGGACCCACGTGGAGACCCGAAGAGGCTCCCAGGAGGGGCTGCAGGGAGGCCAGCGCCTGGCTCTGTTATTAATGTGCACACAGAGCCACGGGGGCCAGACGGGCCTGTCTCAGAGGAGAGCGACGGCTCGCCGGAGAAGGCAACACAGGTTCCCCCGGCTCCCGGCTGTCTGCTGGGGAGAGGAGCTGTGAAGCAAAGGTCAAGGTGATCCTTTGAAATAGAGAGACGGCCGAATAGCTTTGCCAAGACGCTATGTCATTGCCTCCTAAGACATTTATACTGTGGGGGCAGATGGCAAAGGGGACATGGCCTCTGTCCAGGGGCCGAACATGATGGTGTTAAGCCACAGACCTGTAGGGAAGGAGGAACTCTCCAGGCTTTGTGAGGAACAAGAGAAACCAAACACCATAGACCATCCCCCTGTTCCCAGAACCCCGATAGGTACTACACAACTGAAAATATTATTAAGAAGAGGAGGCCGAAGTAAAAAGGGAGCCTAGTGGGGGCCGCAAAACAGTAAGGCTATGACCAGAGCAAGGAGGGCAGCTTACAAACCTCTCTCCTGTGTGTCACACACACTCCCGGCCCGGCCCACCAGGCGTCCGCCCATGTGGCCCACGTTCCGATTTTCTCATGAGTCACGCTCCATCCTTCGCTGGCTGTTCAGACCCAGCCAGACCCGTGCTCACGGGCTCCAGCATAGTCCGCACTTTGCATGCGGTCTGGTCCACAGATGTCAGTCCCACCTGGCAGCTTCCGCGAGACGGAGACTTCGCTCGGTCTTCACTAGCCTCGTGCCTGGGACATGGGCTGACCGATCCCTCTCCATGAGCATCCTACAAGACAAAATAGCATGCCCATTTTTGGACAAATAAACTGAGGCTCCAGTTTTTTTCCCCCCAATCTTAAGTGTAAGCTTCTGCCTCTAACTCCCTTTCACCTGCCACATTCACAAAGTCAGGTCGCATCCTAAAGTAGAGGAGAACTGACTTGGCCCACAGCGAGAGTTCCCAGGAAGATGTGTGCTGGGGTGCAGGGGAAGGAAGAGAACAAAAGGAATCAATGCAAGGCTGTGAGCCCTTCGGAGGGAGTGTCTGCGGCCCCCACTCCCCTGGTCTCTCCTGGAGCGGCCGCTGCCAGCCCTTGGGAATGTAAGCTGAGAGCCACGAGGTTTTGTTGTACTTGGGAAGCAGCGGGTAAGAAATGCTAACATCCACATTTACTATGTGCCACGCACACTTCCGAGTACTTTACAGATCGTGGTAGCTGCCCCCTGGGATGCCCCCACCCTCCAATCCTCAGGCTGTGTCAGTGTGGCTTCTGAGACCGTATTACCAAAGGTATTACAACTTCCCCCCATCCTTTTGGGTTGTGGCCCCGGGCAAGTAGCTGTTCTGCTGGCCACTCAAGCAGCCCACAGAGAGGCCCCTGAACCACTTGCCGGCATGCAAATGAGCCCCCGTGGAAGGAGATCCCTCGGGCAAGCCTTCAGATGATTTGCAGGGTAATGATTGCAACGTCAGGAGACATACCAGGAAGAACTTCACACCCTAGTCTTGCTCAGCTTCTGGCCAACAGAAACCAAAAAGATTGTGAAATATTGTTGGTATTTTTAAGCCTTTAAATCTGGGGAGATTTGTTATACAGCCATAAATAACTAACACACATTAATACTGATTTAATTACTGAAAAAAAAAGTAAGGAGTAAGTATACTATTATCTTCACGTAATAAATGTGGAATGGGGCAGACAGCCAGTATACGTCTGCAAAGCCGTATGAAGTCCATATGGTTTGTGTCTTGTGACGTCATCCAACACAGTAGCTGAATTTAATTAAAAATTTTTTAATGAAAAGTTTTGTTTTTCAGTTGCATTAGTTACATTTCAAGTGGTCCGTGTGGCAAGTGGCTACCATATTGGAAAGAACGAATAGAGAGCATTTGTGTCATTGTAGGGGGTTAGTTTGGACAGTGCTGGTGTAGAGCACGTGCTAATAATCACTCAATGTTTGCCAGCCACAAATAAATTGGGGGATCCCTGCCTGTGTTCACTAAGGGGGTTACCACCTCTTAGGAGGTTCCGCAGTATAAGTGATTGAATGATACCGACTGAGGGCCCTGGGCTCTAAAGATTCATTCCCTACTCTGGACATACTGGGTTGGAAACCATGCACTCCTCATGGAGCCCCTCCACATCTTTCCCACCCTTCCTTGAGACCACCAGACATCTTCCTTGTCACTCAGCACCCTGACCTTTAGTATGCCAATGCATCTTTCTTTGTTGGCCTGGGATCCTCTTCTCTCCAGCCCATCGCTGCTTGGTGTTCCATCCATTGATCATCAATGTACTACACGGAGCAGTGACTTAGCCCATGGCCCATGTTGGGTCTTGAACACACCAAGGGAAATAAAGATTCAACGTCTTTCTTCATGGACCTCACAGTCCATTGGGAGGTTCACTGCAAGGTGGTGCTGGGCCCTATAATAGAAGAACCTCTGAGGAGCTATGGAAAGACAGAGACTGGAACAGGAAACATGTATTTGCCTGGAGGGTTTGAAAGGACACCAGAAAGATGGCATTTAAACTGGTCTCGGCAGGCAAGGAGGCTCTGACAAACAGTGAAGAAAAGCAGGAGCATTCCAGATGCAGGCAATGACTTCAAGGAGCACCTTTGTTCCAGGAACGGCAAAGTCTGAGGAAGCCACAATAATAAGGTGAGAAAGGAGACTATGCCAGGCGGTGCGGGGCCCCCAGTGCATGCAAAGAAATGTGAACTTTGTGTAGGAAATAAGACGTGTTGCCTTGGCATTTGCATTTATCATTTGGGGACTGCGTTCCAGATGTAAAGCCACTGGTAACTGATGTACATGGAAGGGTGACTGGGGAGGCTGGCGCCATTTTGGATGTGATTCCTCCACTACCACACTGACTCAGGTGGGCTCAAGTGAATGGTGGAGAAAAATATGTAGGAATATAGCAGAGACTGACGGCCCAGATGTAGAGAGACTCTAGCCTCTAGAAGGGCTGTAGGTCGATTCACTGAAAATCAATTTGCAGAAGGATGGTTCCCAATGCGTGTCAGATAAATACTTGAGACATGGTGAGGCTGGTCGTGGCAGCTGCTTTGCCAACAGAAGCAGAAGCAGGGGCAGAAGCCTAGGCCAAGGCCGTGCCAAATACAGGGTCAGGACATAGATCCACAAAGGGGATGTCGCAGTAAACTGCATTTAAGGGAAAGCCCATCCCTTCACATAGAAGATGGCTCATGCAAATGCAGAGGGAACTCAACCTGGGAGCCGAACCCCAGTCAATCAGGGAGCAGGTCATTCTGTGTTTCGGTCACTTGGTCCCCAGTGAACTAGCCACTGGCAAATTGCCTCTCGATGAATTGCTCTGCCTCCCAGGAAAAGGACCCAAGTAGAGGTCTACACCTTTGGCTTCCAGAGCATTCACTCTGGTCACCTACCCAAGCGTAAGTAAAAAGTTTAATGAAAATTGAACTTCCTCACCTTTCGGCAGTCCGTCTCTTTCCTCACCTCACAGCTCAAATCCTCAGAACAGAAGGTGGACGTCGTTTTCCATAGGTTGTTTCAATCCCTTTCCTGTCCTTTTCCATCTTCGCTAAAACGTCCTTTCTTTCCTTCTCTCTCTCTCTCATTCTCTGGCTCTCGCCCTCACTCTCCTGCTCGCTTTTGCTCTTTCTTCCTATAAACAATGATATAAATTACCACTTAGCTTGAGCTGTTCAGCGTATTCTTGGTCTTTATGGAGACAGCATGCTCCATAATGGATCACCTTTGCGGAAAAGCGCAATCCCTGTAATTAGGGGCACTTTGATGGAGAGCCCAAGCTCCATAACTCAGGAGATCATAAGCATTTCTACTCTGGTGAAGTCCAGTTTAATGCAAAAGAAACATGTGTTTCCTGTCCCTTATTCTAAATCGATTGGGCCATTTGTCTAATTTAAACACTCTATAAATTACATATATCCTCCAAAGATAGGGACGAGGTCGAGATACTTGATATATGCTTTTTCATATGGCTTGAATCCATCACTGTCTTCCACAAGGCCCCTTAGCTTTCTCCTGAGTGGATGGAGGCCCCATAACTCTCTGATCTACTTCATTTTCTCTGACACCCCTTAGGATCCCTGTTCAGATAGTTTGGCCAAAGAATCATGGCTGACTTTCAGAAGGCATGGATTGAAGGCTGAAGTAGCAATGCATCCCTTGCAATCTCATGTTTTGTTAGCACAACCATCAAATTCTCTCCAATTTCTCTTCCCACTTTGTCCATTAGTATAATGTGAGACTCGAACAAGGGGAAATTCAAGGAAGGTAGACTGGGTATGGATGTTTGTGGCGTGCAATCACGCACCATTTTTGGCCAAGTTAGCACAGCTGAATTTTAGAAAAAGACTTGTTCCAATCATTCAATTTCTCTGGTACATGAGCCTTGAAGAAGACCAAAAATTGGGGCTCCTAATTGGTGCAGTCAGTTAAGCATCTGACTCTTGGTTTCAGCTCAGGTTGTGATCTCGGGGTCATGGGATTGAGCCCCATGTTGGGCTCCAAGTTCAACGGGGAGTCTGCTTGAGACTCCTTCTCCCTTTCACTCTGGCCTTCCCTCTGCTCACACCCATGTGCACTCTCTCTCTCTCTCTCAAATAAATAAATAAATCTTAAAAAAAAAAAAAGATCAAAGATCTCTCTTTGGGATTTAGCATCTCCAACTGCAGATACACTTGACTTCTCAGATCTTGTTAGGGAAAGTGTAATCTAGCTACCAATTAAACTCTCTTTCATTATAAACCAATGAGATTTCATTTTGTTTTTAAAAGCTAGTCTTTGTTCTCATGCCCATCTGTTATATCACATATTAAAAGAATATATGAACTCGAAGGGAAATAAGAGCTCAGTGAATTCAAGCCCCTTGCTTTATAAATAGGCTGAAATCAGGCAAGGGAAATCAGGCAATGGATATGAGACTCATAGAAAAAGATTCGAATGGCTAATAAACATATGAAAGATGCATTACTTAAGCAAATTTTAACACAGATTATGATGTGGAGGAAGAAACCAAAAGAAGAATTGATTACCATTGAGACAAAGAAGCACGCACTGATGTGAAGAAAATTGGTGTCTTCAGTATCAAGCCTTCCCATTCAGAGCCATGATTTATTTCTCCATTTATGCAAGTCTTGTGTCCTTCAGTGCATGTAATTGCTTCATTTATATAGATGCATATTTTTTGTTAAATCTATTTTTTCTTTTACTTCCTTTTCAGGGTTTTCTCATTTCCAGGTCATTCCCCCTCTTCCTGAGTCTTTTGTTGACCTCATAATAAAACATTCTGTTATTATGTCACATTAAATAAGAAATAAACAAAAACTTTAGCAAAGGTTCAAACAGCATTCTCTGAGGACAGTGGGACAAGATAAAAATCCAGTGGAAGGGAGTATTGAAATTGGTCTTTAAAGAGCTGGACAGTTTTTGAAACTTGGTGCATAAAAAAGTGAAGATGAGAAAGGAGATCATGTGACTGATGCATGAAAGGTAAGGATGCATCCTAGTGCAGAAGCCACTGAGATCTGGGCAGCAGAGCACAGAGGTGCCCTCACCCCACTGAAAGAACTTTCCAGAATGGTCCAGAGCTTTGGGTACTTTCAGCACACACTACCTCTCTCTTTCTTTTCAGTTCCCTGCACCCTAAGCCCAGAGCCCTTGAGTTTCTCCCTTTTCCACACACTCCTTCCCCCAGGCTGACACCTCAGAGCTCTGGGCCTCTTGACTGGAATAAAAGCCTTGAACCAAATAGCCCTATGCAGGAAGACCCACTGCTGCCTCATTTCTCTCTTTGGGTCCCACTGGCTTTACCTAGATAAGTGTGGGCTGTACCTTTAACCTTTGCTCTCCTGGCCTTGGACAGCTCTTGGCACTGCGCTTTGGTAACTAAATTCTAACTCTGTTTCTTCCAGTTCACTCTGACCACTTGATGTGGCTTTGGACCCTACCAACTAACTGTCCAGCCTGTCCGTGGTTTTCCTGACTGTGCCATCTCGTGCTGATTGAGAGATCTCATCCAGATCTTCATACTCGTGAAGACAGATGATGCCTCTGCCGATGCATGTTCAACACTACTGTCTTCCAGAAACAGAGATCGGACCTTCACATTTAGGTGTATCAATTCCATTTAAACCTGTCGTTAGCGCCATGCAACCAAACTTTCTCAGAACTCTGCAGCACTAAATGTGACCTGATGGGTGCCCCCTGAGTTTCTTTTCCTTTGCCTCAGGTGGAAGTGTCCTTAACAAATTGAGAACTTGAAGAAGGCCCACCAATTCATGTCTGTGGACACTTAACAGAATAACTCCAGTAGCTCAACCAGAAGCAAAGTCCAGTAAGAGACCCCAATAAGGAAAATCACCTTTACGTAAGGAGGCTCATCTTGAATTGACCCCACCTTGTGGACTCTAAAAAGGTTGGGTTGTGACTGGCACAAGAGGGTAAGAACAGCAGTTCCGGGAACTGTGCGATCCAGGGCCCCCTCAGCAGAAGGCAGGCCAACTCTGAGAGATAAGGAGACATCTCCTTCAGCTGCATGTTGATTTCTCATGTGCCTATCTGGAAAACAGAGTTTGGAAAGTTAAAAGCAGCTTTCCTAAACTCCCTAGCAGCTAAGATTCTGGGCGATTTAGTTCTTGCCAATTTGATGAGCTTTCTCAAAACTTTAGTTCAGAGCAGATTTAAGTAAATTCTGTAAATGGACTAAATATACCAATTAAAAAACAGGGATTGGCACATTTCAAAACATGACCCAGGGCACTGGCTCGCTCCAGTCCAAAGAGCATTCAACTCTTGATCTCGGGCTTGTGAGTTTGAGCTCCAAATTGGGTGTAGAGATTACTAAAAAAAATAAAAATAAGTAAAAGCATGACTGAAATATATTTTATCTCCAAGAAATTCACTTCAAGTGTAATAAGATAGGCAGATTGAAAGTAAACGAATATAAAAAGGTACATCCTACAAACATTAATCAAAGAAAGTAGGAATCACTCTATTAATATCAAATAAAGTAGATTTCAGAGCAAAAAGTATTACCAGAGACAGAGCTATTATTAATGATAAAGTCAATCCACTGTGAAGACATAGTAACGCTAAGTATGTATGCACCAAACTACAGAGCAGCAAGGCATGTAAAGCAAATAGTGATAAAACTGAAATGAGAAGTAGGCAAATCAACAATTATCATTGGAAATGTCAAAATCCCTCTTAACAATCGGTAAAATAACGAAGCAGAAAATGGGCAAGAATGCCATTGGGCAACACGAACTTATCAACATTCATAGAGCATTCCACGCAACATCATACTCATTCTTTTCAAGTGCCCACAAAACGTATGCCGAGGTAGAGCCTGTCTCAGGCTCGAGACCAGCCTCGACAAATTTAAAAGAATTGAAATCACAGAGAGTGTATTCTCTGACCGCAATAAAATCAAACTAGAAATCAAGAACAGATGGATAACGGGAAAATCTCCAAACATTTGGAAACTAAACAGCATACTTCTAAATAATGCATGAGTCAAAGAGGACATCTCAGTGGAAATCAAAACTACATTGAATTAAATTAAAATGGAAATATAACAACAAAATTTGTGTGACACAGCGAAAAGCAGCACTGAGCATGAAAACCTATAGCATTAAATGCACACATTGGAAGAGGGAGAGTCTCAATAATTTAAGCACCCCCCACAAAAGAATCTGGAAAAAGGAGAGAAAAATAAACCCAGTGCAAGTTCCTGGAAGTAATAAAGAGAAGAGCAAAAATCGGTGAAGCTGAAAACAGAAAATAAATGGGGAAATCAATGAGACAAAGAGCTTTGGAAAGTGTGATGAAACTGATAAACCCCTAGCAAGAGAGACAAATTAAAAAGAGAAAAGACACAAATTACCGAAATCAGAAATATAAGAGGAGATATCATGACAAACTCTTCAGACATCAAAAGGATAGTAAGGGGGTACTACAAACAGCTCAACACATGTAAATTCAAAAACCTAGATTAAATGGACCTTTCCCTTGAAAAGGACAAATTACCACAGTTTATCCAATATAAATAAATACTTTGAATAGCCTATAACTAATAAGAAAATTGAATTTGTAATTTAAAAATCCCCAGATAGAATCTTCAGGCTCATAGGGTTTCACTGCAGAATTCTAGCAAATGTTTAAAGTAACACAAATTCTATACATCCTTACCCGAAAGTAGAAGAGGAGCAAACACTTCATCAAAATCAAAAACTTCTATTAATAGAGCGATAAGACAAGCTACAGAAATGGGAAAAAATATTTGCAAATTATATATCCAATGCAGGCCTAATATCTATAATATATAAAGAAGCCTCAAAACTCAACGGTAAGAACAAAAATAATAATTGAATGAAGAAGTGCACAAAGGATATACAGAGGAGTCTTAACAAAGAGGATATAAAGATGGCAAATAAGTACCAAAAATGGTACTCGGCATCATTAGCCTTTAAGCAAACGCCAACTAAAATCACAATGAGATATCACTATACACCCATCAGAATGGATAAAGCAAAAAATGGTAACACTCTCAAATGCTGGCACAGATGTGGAAAAACTGGATCACTCACACCCTGCTGACACAACAGAGCCACTCTGGAAAACAATTTGGCAATTTCTTAAAACACTAAACATGTAACTACCATAGGACCCAGTAATTACAGGCATGAAACCAGGAGTTGAATTAATTAATTAAGGGCTGAAGCGTGAAGCCAGGAAGACTTCTGTTCACATAAAAATTTGTTCACCAATATTTACAGCAGCTTCGTTTGTAACAATTAAAAACTCGAAACAACCCAGGTGTTCTCCAACAGGTTGGATAAGGGAACTGTCTCCATACCTTGGAATACTTCTCATCAATAACAAGAAACTACTGATACAGGCAACAACCTGAATGAAGCCTAGAGAGTTATTCTGAGTGAAAATGCTTAACCCAAAAGACAACACACTCTATGATGCCATTTATATAACGTTCTTAAAATGAAAAAATAATAGACATGGAGAACGGAATAGTGGTTTCTAGGGGCTACAGAGGGGTGGGAGCAAGAGGGGAGCGGGCATGACTACTGAAGGACGACAGGAGGGATCCTAGTGGGGAAGGAAATGCTCTGTGTCTTGACTGCATCGCTGTCAATATCCTGATTGTGATATCGTACTGTTGTTTCATGGTATGGGTGTACCACAATTTGTTTAGCTATTGGAGGAAACTAAGCAAAGCGTACATGGTACATTTTTCCTTACAACTTCATGTCAACCTATAATTATCTCAAAATAAAGTTCATTTTTTTAAAAGGAAAAGAACAACCCTGTAGGCATATGGAAACAGAAAAAATAAGAATTAATGAATACATGAAAACTCTATCAATTCTTTCGACTACAAATTGTCTTTCATGAACTCCTTGGAGTCTATCCCGAATAGAAACTTCTAACCCTAACCAAACAATCTATGCCTTTTCCTAAAGATGGGATCGAGGTGGGGGTTTTCATCATCTATCTCAGTAAACTGCACATTTCATCCAATTACCCTCTTCCTTTACCAAGGTTCAGATAATTTGTTACCTTAAAAGTTCTTTGCCAGCAGCCTGAAGGAAAGAGGCTTCAGACATAATTATTTCATTACTGATCACTGAAATAATCTAATTCAATTCCATAAAAACTGTTAGAAACAAGATTGATTGTTCAGAAAATGTTTGTGAAAACCTCTACCACATTATTATTGCCAAAATGAACGGGGAAGGAAAACTCTCTCAATACCTCAGTTTCCAAACCTAAACTTAATAATAGCCCCTTTGCTTTCATTTATGTTTAAATATCTTGATTCAGGTCTTAGACAAACTGTATGTGTGCCCACATAGCACAATAAACAGGAAAATAAGCCCCTCCACCTCTCTCTGCTAATGACAAGATTTATTACTATGAGCCAGGAGTGACCTTCAGAAACAGCTGACCCTGTGGGCTAATTATGCTTAGAAAGAAAAGTAAAACATCAATTTGGTTGAAGGGTCACTGTTGCTCTTGGCATGCATTCCACACCATTCTATTCAATGAATCAATAGACTCCATTACATCTATTAGGGTACATTTTGTAGTCCATATACCCTGTCAATCTCAGGCAGAGACAAAAATCAGATATACGACTAAGGCTAACCAGCTGATGAAACCAAAGCTTAAAATTCCAGGTTGATATCATACCTTCTATGCTTTGTGGATCTAAAGCCTTGATCCCCCACCAAGCGCTTTTCCAGCCACTTGAGTTAACTTCAAAGTTCTTTCCCCAAGAAACATCTTTAATCTACCCATGTCCCCCTGCTGGTCTGCTTTCATGCAGAGGTAGGAGAGCTCTCCATTTGGAGATGAATCTATCACGTTTCATAACTTCCATAACTGAAAATTAGACCAGGCTGAGCCCACTGTGTCCTGAGTTGATAAAAACTAGGCATAGCAGGTACTAGAATGCCATCCCTATCAGGTGATGAGATGTTGCTCTAAGTCTCAGCATCATATACTTCCCCTGGTACCCCACCCAGGCACTGCCTTGTCCCCACTCACTACTGAATATGTCTAATCTCTAAGGCAAGGTTTCTGCTCTGTCTCTAATTTTGTATTCTAGTTCCCATTTGGCTGTGATCCAAGTTTTCCTGGCTATCCAGGCCTCCCTTTCTTCAAGGGCTGAAACCTGACTCCTTTACCACCCAGCTACTGACAACTCAAGATGTTATCACTCACCTGACTTTGAGTTTTGCCAGCTCTCAAAGATTCAAGCTCATGTTTCCAGAATGCTATGAAACAGAAATTCTTGCTGATTCTTCTGACTCACATAACCAGATCCACCCCAAAAAGAAAGAACAATCCTAATTCAGACTCATCTTGGACATCCCTGGACAACTGGGATCTTCAATTCAATTTAATTCAATAAAAATGTCTTGAGTTCTCAGATGCGTCTGGCACTTTTCCAGCCGTTGGAATTATGAAGATTAATAGGACACAGCTCCTGCCCTCCCAAAGCTCGCTGCTAATTGGGAAAACACATACAAACACAGATCTTCAATCTAATGCTGCAAATTATTTAATAAGATACGAATTTGTGGCTCATTGAGAATGGTGCATGCTTCCTCCCAGAGGAGGAGGAGGAGGGAAGCTGAGCACAGAGAAGGGATGTAGCAAGGGCAAAAAGGGGAGAAAGAGATTCCCCAACACTAGAAAGGGCACACCAGGTGGGATCTTAATAAGGAGCAGACATCTGCACTAGCCCACCCGGAGCATGCTAGGGAGGTGGGAGGATTTAGAGGGGAGAGCCTGTATGGTAGCTTTGAGAACACTGGCCGCGAACCCCATAGTTCTCAGCCTCAGCAAAAAGCTGCACACCCAAGCTTGGGATGGAAACCGAGTACCGTCTGCCCACAGAGAGTCAGGCGAGAGCTCATGGGGACGTGGACAAGAAATGAATGAATCAAAGGTGGCCAGTACAGGTGATGAATAAGAGTCCTCTCAGATGCCGTGTTAGGAGTAAGACCCCCAGGCCTTCATAGCGTTTGGGGTGGGTGGAACAAACCTCAGTTGTGGCTTTAGCAGAAGAGTGGCTCAAAGCTGATTGTAATTAATTTTATAAAAATTAAACACTGTGACCGTTGTGCGTGCGTGTGTGTGTGTGTGTGTGTGTGTGTAAAACAAATGTGTGTATGCTTCCAATGATAAGCACAAAGCCCAGAATAAATATAGAGGAGGGACCCTGACACAGACGTGGAGTCCAGTGAAATCTTCATGGTGAAGCTGTTGGGTAAACTGAGTCTTGAAGAGTGGGTTGACTGTTATCAGGTAAAGAGGGGGCATTAAAGGGACCCAAGCGAAGTGAACCCCATGGGAAGCTGGGGTTGGAGTGATAGGGGGGCAGCAGCAGGTTTGCCTCTAGGTTCAGGCCCACAGTCTTAGGTTTTTCCTGCTACTGTTTTCTAGTTTCTATTTGTGAACAGCCTCTGATACCTTGCACAGGTTTGTGGGGCCCACCCTGGCCCCCCGTCTCCTCTTTAGCGACTACTCCAGAACCACAACCTAAAGAGTGTTTCATTTACTTTGTCATTAATTCGGCATTCTTAATCTTTCATCACAGCTACGATGACAGAATATTCAAGCTGACGGTGGTTTAGCCATAACTTAGTCTAAAATTATCCTTGTGCAGATGGGGGAATTGAAGGCCAGAGAAGGGAAATGACCTGTCATCTGTCACGCACCTTGATAAGGCAGAGTGCAGTCTGCGTCCAGGACCCCTAGTGGCTAATTCTGTATTCACGGTTTAGCAGCTCTTCCGTCTTGTTTACCTTGTTCCATGTGGATGGGTCCCCAGCTACCCTGCAGAGTTGAGTGGCTCTAGACCACACAAAGGGCGACAGGCAGTGGCCCTGGGCTGACAGTGGTTTCTGTGTCTGCGTCCGTGCCTGCCATATTGGGAGTTTATGATGATGTGAAAAATGGCTGAAAATGGCACTAGAGCTCTCCCACCTCAGGGGATGATGGTGCCCAGGGTCGGGGGAAGAAAACAGTGTCTTCCTCAGCACCAGATATGAGTTCAGCAGGGACAGGAATCCAAGCTGACCCTGCTGTTTCCCTTCTTGTTATAACAACCACCCCCCATTCGCACTTCACCCACCCTCCACCCCCCAGTTCTGGGCTACTGCCATCTGGAGGCCATGGGGCAGGAAAAACATAGGAAGGAGACTTCCCAAGATAGAAGCCAAGGACAGAAAATGTGGCTCTTGTCACCCAAGCAGCACGGGCTGAATGAGGCCCTTTAACTGACCCTGTCCAGGCATGGCAGGCAGCCACTGACCCCAGGACACCAGAACCCTTCCCCAGGTGGCATCCATCACAATTGTGCAATGGTTGACTGAAACCCATCTTTAGAAAAGCACTTTTCCTAAGAAGGGGGAACTTGAGAGGCTCAAGCCATTGGAAAGTAATGAAACTTTCCTGATGGAGAGGCTGATAAAAAGGAGAAGAAAGACACATGAGCAACATGGAGTGTCCAGTCCCAGAGCCCAGGCAAGAGCTCTCAGCCAAGGATGACTGCTGGCTGAGCTGGAGACGCCAGCTGGGCTACAACTGGGGGAGATACCTTGCATTTGGGCTACAGCCACTCTGGGGAGTCTTCAAAGAAAAGTAATAAGTGGGCTAGTCGGCACTTAGCCAACTGGCGATTTCCAGAAATGGGCCTTTCAGATACTCCCTAATTCAGATCTTTATGCACTGAACTAGTCTCAGGCAAAAATTACTCCAAAAAGGAGATGCTAGACGGTGCTGCCATCTCTAGACAGTTAGGATCTCCTGTTCCATCTAGTGTGCAGATTCAGGTGGGATGGGGAGTGAAATTTGGGAAGCAGGACGGGCAGAGTAGGGCCATGCGGGGAAGCCCAGCCCTCACGGTGCTGTCACACACTGTGTCACATCATGGCCTCTTTAGAGGTGGGAAAGTGGGGTGGTAAGTCCAGAAGTCCACAAATTCTTTGACACTCCTCCTGTCAAAAAGTAGAATCAGGGTGCCTGGGTGGCTCAGTTGGTTGAGCGTATAACTCTTGATGTCTACTCAGGTCATGATATCAGGGATGTGGGATAGAGCCCCAGGTGGGGATCTATTCTGGGTGTGAGGCCTGCTTAAGATTCTCTCTTCCTCACCCACTGCCTCTCCCCACCCAGCTGTCTCTCTTCCTCTCTTAAAAAAAAAAAAAAAAAAAAAAAGTTTGTATCTATTCTCCCTCCCTGGAACATGGACCAGTCTTAGCAGTTGCTCATAACAAACAGAATACACCAGAAGTAACTTGCAAGGCTAGATCGTAAAAGGTCATGATGCATCTTCCAATCTCTCTCTCTGTCTCTCTCTCTCTGTCTGTCCCTCTCTATCTCCCTCTTCCGCTCTCCATCAGGATGCTGGCACTTGGCACCCAGCCACCACCAGGCAGCCACATGGCAAAGCCACATGTGGGTACGAGGGAGCGAACCCTCTGACAAGTGCGGCCCCAGGCTGTCGAGCCGCCCCAGATGGTGCGAAGTGCAGCAGAGATGAGATGAACGCACTAAGTCAGGCCCGAACTGCAGATTCATGAGCAAATTAAATGTTGTTGTTGGTTTAAGCTACTAACGTTGAAGTGCTTTATCACACATCAACAGATCTGCAGACCAGAAAGCTGCTCATTCAGACTTCTCATTTCCATGGTATATGGAAACTGACACCCCAGTGAGGCAACGCTTGGCCATTAGGGTAGAGCTGCTGCTCAGACTCTGGCCTTTGGCCTCCTGGGCCACTGCCACATCCCCTACCCCACATGAGGATACATAGTCTGTGTGGACCAGCCGAGCACTCCCAGGAAGAGGGGGAGATGGAGAAGGGGAAGCATCTCATTCCCACAAGTGGCCTTACCTGAATAATCTGTATCTTCTCGTACTGATATCAGACAGTGGGCTGAGCACCCAGGCTCCTCGGAACAGGATCTCCTTGCAAGCCATCTAGCCCTGTGTGTATAAAGAGCCCTGGGTGCCTAGCAGGGGCTGGGAGACAAGGTGGTGCCTTTACCAGGTCTCTGAACCCTGGGTGGCAACCCCACATGGAAATGGGGAACGTAAAGCCCCGGAGTGGCTGCCTGGATGCTCAGAGGGCCTCCTCTGAGGTGGAGGGAGCCAAGGGGCAGGAGTTTTGCCCTGTTGGAACCGAGAGCCAGAAATGAATAGGGAAGAAACAGCAGCAGGCCTCATGCATGTGCTCTCTAGCCAGGCACGAGGGCAGCAACTAGTTCCCCACAAAGAAAGAATAAGCCATCTTATTCGTCAGAATAAATAGTACCGTGCCCCTTGGTAGATGCAGATGGAATTCACTGGCTTTGAGGGACAGGGTGAAGTCAAGGGGTGCCAGGCTCACAAAGCAAGGAGGTGGGAACCCTAAGAATAGGAGAAGGGTCCCAGATCAAGTGACGGCTCTGTTTTGATGCGTGCACTTCAACATGCATCCAGCAGTCCTGAAACCAGCCATTCCGTCAGCAAAAATAGGAGGAATAATGACTGTGAGCCCAGGATACCCCTGGGTACTCCAGAGCGCCAAGCAATGGGCCGGGCCCTATTTTAGGGATCTGCAACCCTGCCCTTGCCCGACTTCCCAGAGGAAACCCGACGGCACAGACAGTGTAGGGACCACATGGTACCCATGCGCGGCAGGGATATGGGGTCAGAGCTCGCAGAGGGACCTGAGTTTCTCGTAGGGGTGGAGAGGAGGACAAGGACCTGTGGATGAAGGCCCAGAGGAGCCCAGAGAGACTCTCTCGAGCACCCTCTGAGCGTGTGGCTGGAACCCTGGCTGGACCCACTCTTCCCCACAGACCCAGCACTCTTCACCTGAGGAGACTTCTAGACCTGATCCCTACTTCTCCAGGCCACCGTCTCTCTGTCTACCCCAACACCCCACCTACTCTTACCTGCCTGTCCCTCACCCCTGCTTGTTGATAAAACTCTGGGTCTGTTCTCCACTCTGCGCTGGACTTCATCCCATCCCTTTGCAGCTGCGGTGCTGGTTCAGGTCTGGCGTGAAAAGGCTCAGACACCCAGAGGGTGTCCCAGCCTGATGGAGGAAGACACACCCACAGTCCAACGCAATGCAGGGCTCGACATCATCAGGCCATAAACTAAGGCCACAGGTGAATGCTGTTTGAGCCCAACAAAGAAAGAGATCAGTTCTTAGGAGGCTCCAGGAAGACTTCCTGTAGGAAGGAGCACGTGACGCATTCCCTAAAGGAACTGTACGATCTAAGAGTTGAAACGTGAGAGCAAATAGGAGAGCAAGGTGGGAATCTAGGCCAAGAGAACCATTCTAAACAAGCCTCAGTGATGAGAAACACTGTAAAAATCAGAGAAGACTGCTTCCTTGGTGGGCAGGAAGAGAGGACCCATGCTGTCTCAGCTTGGTGGGCTGAGATGGATCGCTGGGGCCTGGAGAAGGGGCCATCCAGGGCAGGGAGAGTGCAGCGGGGCCCAGCTGGTACGCATGCAAAGCAAGGGTGGCAGTGTCCATCAGTGCCCCTCAGGAGGGTACGTTGAGCACCAGGCACCCAGGGCAGGGACTGAAATCGCAGGGGAAGTTCTGGGAGAGCATTTCCCTGGGCCTGGCCCTGCCTCCCACTTATGCCGTGAAGGCCACGGTTTACAGGGCAGACCCCCTGCTTCTGTGTGTCCACACATGGTTATTAAGCACCTGTTCCACCCCATTGCCCCAACCCTGCAGCCCTTGTCAGTACCTCCCCCAGAGCCAAGGGCTGGGATGGGTCTGGGACCCTCCAGCCAACCGCAGCTCCTCATGACTGCTCATGAACGCTGGACATGTGGTCCTCTGTCACCCAGCCCTTTCACTGGAGCTCATGAAGAGTGTGGACACAGAGGCAAGAGGGCCTACTGGTACATTCCCCTTGGGCAGCACAAAGTCTAAAGGACTCCTGTCAGAAGATGCACCGGGATGAGGTACTGTTTACTCCCCCAGTGCCTTCCTCAGCTCGGGCTTCCAGTGCACAGGACCGAGCAGGTTCCCTGGCTCTGCATGACTCCGGTAGGACCCCGAAAACAGAAACACTGAGGGTCAGTGTGGTCTCTGAGAATTGGGCTTTCTTCACAGGGAACAGAGACTGTTCCAACCACAGGGAGTGGGAGTCCCCTTGGGTCTCCAGAGGGCCAGCATCTCTAATGCCCCCAGATAATAGTTAAGTCAGGTTGGTGTCTTCCCAGGGATCTGTATCCCCATAAGAAAGTGCACAGTAACAAATGGTGATGGGGGATGGCCTCGTGGAAGGGGGCAGGGCAAGAGCTGGCCTTGGCCAACACAAGCTCCCCTTTAGGCCTCTCCAAGGGCTCATCCCCATGCCCAACGGGAGGAACCTTGGGGGACCCAGCCTTCCTCAGGTGTGCACTGTGGCTGGGGCTCTAGATCCCCCAGCACAGCCCCCAGCCCTCCTCTGCGGGCGCACTGGCTCCAGGAGTCTGCCGGCGGCTTAGAGCAGGGGACGGAGAGCAAACCCTCTTTCCAGCATGTTGAGCTGGTTTGGCCTATCTGCGTGGCCAGCTGGTTGACTTTACATGGCTGCCATGAATTGAGGCAGCCTCCCTCATCCAGCTCAAATGCCCACTTCTTCATGAATCTTCATGGTTTAAAAAAGAAACAAAAACAAACCGTGCTTTATCCCTTATTATACGAACTTAAACTTACTGGGATTATAGTGAAAGGTAGGGGGGGTGGGGTGGAGAGGTCTGAACTGAGTATGTCCTGTGTGGCCCTGGTCATTCATTCAGACATTTACTCCCTGATCTTCTGGAATCCCACAACCCACAGCAGTGTTAGAGAGGAATTTCCGTCCCATACCAAAGTGAACAACTTAGCCATTCAAACCGTAGGACTCCTTTATCAGGATTAGTATAGCCCACCTGGAGAATAAAAGAATAAAGGTGGTCTCTTTTAAAAATTCTTTCTCTCACTCTCCCTCTGTAACCGAAAGCACAGCACTCCTCTTCGGGAGCTATCATCCTCCCGCCAATGTGGACCCTGCGAGAAGGATCTATACAGGCAAGAAGCTTCTGTGGAGGGGAGAAAGTGGATCCTGGAGGCCTTGCATGTCCACCAGCGGGCAGAGTTCTCCTGCCTCACTCCCAGCATCCACTCCAAAAAGGCAGGAGAGGGAAGAGGCTGCAGGAAGCCACCAGCCCAGAATGGAGAAGAGAGGCCAGAAACCCCGCCATCAGGCCTGGGGCTACAGATCCCAGGGGGAAGCTGCCCAGCTCTCCACTCCCGGGGCCCAGCGTCCCCCAGGGGCCTGCGGGAAGGAAGGGCGAGCGAGAGGGAGCGAGCGAGAGCCTCTAGTGCGGCAGCTGCTGCCACAAGGGCCGCATTGAAGCTGGGGTGGGCAGAAGCAGGCAGGGGCCGGGGACAAGAGCGCGGAGGGACGGGGCCGCCAGGAGAGCCCCACACGAGAGGGTCCGACGTCCGACAAGCCCCAAGGAAGGAACTGCACTTTGAGGGAAGGGCCTCCTGACCTTTAAGTCTGCCCTCAGTGCCACGAGGGGGGCAGCCGGACCTCAAACAGCCCCCTGGGCTCATGCCTGCATCTCATTATCTGTCCTGCCCCCAGAACCATCAAGTGCCCCTTGTTCTCAGATCCCCCACCCTGCGGCCTCTCAAGTCCTTGACTAAAGCGAGTGTCGTAGGGGCAGTGACAAGGCAGGCAGGGCTGAATGCAGACCCCCACCCTCAGACCCCTCCTCTACTCTTCCTCACCTGCCCAGGTGCCCTCAGACTCCGGGCCCCGGGTCTTCAGTGCCCTGGAGGCTGGAGACCAGGCTCCTCTCCTCCGCTGTCCCTGGGACCAACCTGTAGCCCCCAAGGAGGTGCCTGGTCCTTGGACAGGCATCGTCGCCAGGCCCCAGTGTGGTTCCCATGAGTGGGCATCAGCTTCTGCACCTGACTGCCGCGTGCCCCACACCAGTCCCCTTGCCCGCAGGCCTGCGGGTCTATCCTTGGCCTGAGGACCAGCATTTGTTCCTTTTAGGTGACCATCAACAGTTGGACAGATCCTCTGGCAGATGTTAACCTCCTAACATCCCGCCCTCCAATCTGTCCCATCCTTTCCTCCCACTGCCAGCACCTTACTCCCAGCCGCCCTCCTCCCTGCCAGGACCCCTGCAATGCTCTCCAGGCCTCCTGTCCTGACTCTGAATTCATTCACTTGGAAAGAAAAGGAAAAAAGGAAAAAAACAAAAAAGGAAACCCGATTGTGTCACTCACACCCTAAAATCCCTTCATAATTTCCCCATTGCTTTTGACCTAGACACCCAACTCCTTCCTGTGGCCCAGAAGGCCTGGCATGGTCTCACATGACCTACCAGCTTCCAGTACCTTCTTCACTTCCCTGCTCTCCCATCAGACAATAAAGCTCCCTGAGGTCAGGGGCCACGTCTGGTTTGTCTTTAGACTGTTTCCAGTTTGTGACTTCATCCTGGGTTCAAGCAGTAGTAGGAAGGGAACAAGTAAATGAATGAATGAATGAATGAATGAGCGCATGATCAAAGGAGGAAGTTGTCTCTCTGGAAGGTAAAGAGCAAAACTCCCTTTGCCCAAAGCATGCCTTTAATCTGCTGCCCGAAGCTCCTAGAAGCTGGATTAGATCCCTCCCAGGTTCTTCCAGCTCCGCAGAGGGACAGCTTACCCTGCTACAAACAGAGCCCTTGGACTCGTTGCTCCGCCCGGGCCCTTTTATCCTGCTGCTTCATGTGTCTGTGAGAAAGACCCCGGGTCCGGCCAGGACCACGTGGGAAGAGGGAGCCTGACGCTGGGCCGCAGGGACACAGAAGAGCCTTTCTTCTGGCGGACTCTTGATCCCGCACTCTGACTAAGCCCATGGGTGCACTGCGTGGGGGAGGAGAATAAAAAGAAAAGTCTTGAGGACTGCTGGGGAGGGAAGAGAAGCCGAGTGTCTGGACTGCGTGACCCCAGGCTACAACGCTACAATGACTCTCAAAACATTCCCCTTTATCAGGAAGTGGGACTGTGAGTCACACTCTGCGCTCCCCCAAGGCTTTCTCTGCCCAGCGGGACTACAGATTGTTCAGCTAATTGGGCTGCATGCCGAACTCAGCCTTAGTCTGGAGCCGGCCTCTGTGGTCAGGAGAGCGAACCACGTGGGGGCAGGTGCCAAGGTGAGGAAGGGGAGCTCCTAGTCGTTCAGCGGGGGCCAGGAGATGATGAATAAAAGGACGAGTGGTCCAGCACTGTTCAGTTCACAAAGAATTTGCCATCTACGATGGGTGAATCCTTAAAACAGTGCTGCGAATCCAGCAGAGCCACACTGGACGACCATTGCTCTGCACAGAGAGACCACGAAGCTCAAACAAGGCCTGCAATGTTCATGGTTGCAGAGTCGGGGGCAAAGGCAGGAAGCTGGGTCAGGCCGGCAGCACCCCAGGCGGGTGTTAGCCCACACTGTGTGACACTGCCCTCTGTGGACTTACGAACTCCGCAGTAGCGGTTATGGGTAGGTTGTGGGAATTCTTCATGAGGTTTTTTAAAAGCTGTCATTGGTCTGAGTTGGTTTTATAAACATCCCTGGAAACAACAGGGAAAGTTAGACTGTGGGTTAGTGCTGATTGCACAGAGCTGACACCAAAGGCCAGAGTGGCCAGAGAGATTACGAGACAGAAGACAGGATCCCCGGACCTCTGAACCTGCCATCTGGGCCTCCGCGGGCTGCTGGGGGACAACTGCAAACCCACCTCCCTCAAGGCGTAGACCAGCTCGCCTAACACATACGGGCGTCTTCAGTCTAAAAGGAGGAGTAAGGTGACAGAGAGAAATGTTATGTGTGTATTTATTTCCCACCCATGCTTGTATACCACCACACCTGTAGTCTGTCTTGCTGGAAGGAGAATTAGGAGCAATGTAGCAGGAACACAAGGGAATAAAATACTCAATATTCAGTTTTTTGAACCCATAAACTAGGTCTTAAAACTCACAAATTAGACGATAGTGAGAAAAGCCAAAACTTTTGATTTTCAATAGCCAAGTTGTGCTAACGAGTGTCCTAGGAGAGTAACACGCACACTGTCGGCAACTGGGATGGTAAAGTGAGCTGACATTTGTGGCCTGGCAGGGACATGCACGCCGGGCTGATGCTCTCCACGCACGCTCCTTTGGTAAACCCTCAGATGCCCTGAGAAGAAGTATGAGGAAAGAAAGTTTGGAGCCAGGAGGCAAGCCTGAGAAGTGGACCGATCAGGAAGCCCCTCTGAGCTCCTTGAGAGGAAAGGTCGTCCAGGCCCTTTGCAGGTGTGAGATGCCGAGATTCTATTTGTCTGTTGTCATGAGTACAAGAGAGAGAGCGTGTGTGTCTGAGGACGTAGCTGTGAACAGTAGTTTCCTGGTTACTTAATGCTAGTAAAGTCACAAAACACAGAGGCTTACTTTCTAAACTCACTGCCTCAGAGGCAGCCTTGCCTCTATTGAAATGGTAAAGAGCACATGAATACAGAAGGGATTCAGTATGTTTGCATTTCTAGCGTCTAGGGTTTGACCTAATTGGAGCTTGCCTTTTCCTGAGCTTACACATACATGTGCACATACACACATGTGCACACACACGTGCACACACAGGCGTGCGCGCACACACACACAATACTCCCAGGACTGGACTGAGCTATTTCTGGCCCTGCCTTAGTGACGTTCTTTCCTACAAAGCAATACCCCCCTCTCTGGGCGGATTGTCTTTTATGATGAATGAATGGTTTAAATACCCACACATTCTGCAGACCGGCTTTGAAGAGCACTAAACAGTGTCCCAGCTGCCCTCAGGATGGGCCGCTGAACCTGCGACGAGAAAGCGCACAGGCACATCTGTGGAGAGGCAGGGGGCCGGACACAGTGTCCAGAGCCAGGCTACTGGGCTCGTAGCCGGCCCACTCACTAGCTGTGTGACCTGAGGCAGGTGCCTCACCCTCTCTGAGACTCAGTTTCATTTGTAGCTGGAGATAGGATAGCATCTGCTTCCTAGAGTTGGTGTGGGGATTAAATAGTTAGAACAGAACAGGGTTTGGGACAGCACCTTGGGCATAGAGAGGCAGGAGCTCCAGACCCTCCTCCTACAGGCTCAGACCCCTAGGATCTGCAGACCATTAGGAGGTTTGGAGCTTTGTGCCCACCAGCAGCCACATGCCAGACTGAGCCCGGAGACTTTAGTGGCCTGGGCCTTTAAGTTTCTGTGTTGTTGGGCCCCTGGGTGATGGTTCCTTTTTCAGTTTTCTGAGTGAAAGTTCCCTGTTGGGCCTCTTAACCTTGCCCTCGGACCCCCAGCTCGTCTGGCTCAGCATTGACTCCATATCTCCCCAGTTCATGGGTCTGTCTCATTCCCATTCTTGTTCGGGAGCCGTTTCTACAGTACAGATCCTTCCAGAATTGCATAGCTACCATCCTCCAGACTAAGAGTGCAAACCCTGTTCAGAAGCTCCTGTGGCCCCAAGCCATCTCCAGACGGAGAAAGAAGCAAGCCAGAGCAACCTCTTGAAACGGTTCAGGATCAGCAAACTATGCCATTTGAACTCCATGGACAGAGTTCTAAAAACAGTGGCCCCTGGAGAATGTCAAATTCTCACTGGGCCAGAAGTGAGGAAATGATCCCGCCCACTCTACATGAAGGATGCACGTGGCCCATTTGAATGTGTCGAGATTCACAGTGACTTGACAAAGGTGTGGGAGTTGAATGGCCCAGTGGGATGCGCTCGGAGCCTCATCCTGGCTGTCCTGGCACACGTGGCTGTCATCCCTGCTGACACCCCAAAGCCACTGCAACTTTTCTCAAAGATGAGCATCTTTCTGTTCTGCTTTTTAAATCTTTTGATGGCTCTCAACTTTCTTTTCAACACGCAATAGCAAAAACATCATTAACAATAATAATGTTTGTAATTTCAATGATTTGAAATTCTGGAAACCTGCATGCCCAGTACCGTGCTAAGAACTTGACTTATGTGGCCGTGGCTGATGTTTTATAATGCACATTAAGCAGGTAATATAGTCGCTCTACTTTACAGAGAAGGAAATTGAGACCTGGGGACATAGGCACATGGCCAGTAAGTGATAGAGGCAAGACACACACCCAGTTCCTTCTGGGTTTTTCTGGATTGTCTGTGGTCATCAGCATCTCCTTGTCCCTGCTGCACTGTCCTCTGCTTCTCGAGGGTATGCCTGGAGCCCCAGAGTCACTGCCCCCTGGGTCCAGGTTAGGTCAGTCTGTGAGCACGTACACCGGGATGTGGAGTTCAGCACTAGAGAAATTGTGTCTCTGTCCTGAGGCTGCGGTCCCTGGCCTCTGGGTGCCACAGGGAGGCGACATCTGCCGACGGGCAGCTCTCGGGTCTCCAGGCGGCCTCCTGGCCACACTTGCTTTCGTACTACAGGCCCTGGAGTCACTGGTGATGACTTTCCTTTGATTTCTGCTCTGGAAGTCCCGAGGAAGTCTTCCTGGCCTCCACCCCCCAGGCTCTCCCATGGTAAAAAGCCCCCGGTTCCCCAGGTTAAACCTCTCTCTACTCAGATGACCTGGTACAGTTTTGCTTCCCTACAAATCCCTGAGCAAAGCCCCTGAGTTACAGCTCACAGGGTCCGAGACGCTGCCAGCTGGAGACACCATCCACTCTCCTCCCCGCACACCCTCTGCAGGAGCTATCTTGCTCACACCAGCTTCTCCCTGATGCCTAGCACTTTCCACCTGCAGGCGGGCTCAGAGCTCGTTTCTCCAGGAAATCTTTCTTCACCCGAGGACCCAGTTAGGTCTCCTGGCTTCATGCTCGCCGCACCCTGTGCACTGAACATCCTGCTGGATGTCAAGCTCTACAAATAAGCAATCGTGTCTGTTTTGCACACTGTTGTACCAGCACGGGGCCTATACGTATATTATGCATTAATGAATAAATAGATGAAAATGTCAAAAAGCCTTTGAGATCATGATGCCTGGTATAGGGAAAGAATATATGCAGCTCAAATCCCTGAAGTCTGCTAAAGAATGCATACTGGCACGGACTCTGAGCTGGGTGGGCTCCATGGGGTACAAAGGTGAGCCCACCAGGAGCCTACATCCAGGAGGCGTGAACATGTACAGGGGTCTGGTGGTCTCCGTGCAGCTGCATTCTGTTAAGGTTTCTGGTGACTTCTGCCTCCTTTGGCCCTCTAGGATCCATATTTGTGCCTGGAGGAAAAGCAATGCCAGAAAGGAGACCACTCCCAGATGTCAAGACTCAGCGGATGGCTTATTTTAGTTCCAGAACTTTCAACAAGAGTAACCAATTGATATCAGTTCCTTGAACAGCGTACTTAAAGACTGAGTTGACAGCATTTAAATATTTTTATATATTTCATCAAGGTCTTGGAAAGCAAAGTTTTTTTTTTTTAATAAGCGGAGGAACAGTCCCACCTTGTTTTCGCTGTACCGGGGAGTGGGGGTGGCTGGAGTCCCACTGGGCAGCCAAACCCTGTTGAAGCCGGGACCAGGTTTTAGTTTGTGAAAATCTGCAAACATGCTTTAAAACCCTACACGATTTTGTATGAATGACACTGGAGGGCAGCAGAAAATCCAGCCTTTCCACCCCCGTGCCGTCTGCGGTTGGCCCCCTTGCCCAGGGCTCCTAACCTAACCCCGACACCCCACTCCCGGGGAGGGTGTTTCTCGGGCTGCATCTCAGCCCACCATCCAAGAAAGCAAAGCTCCAGGCAACAAAGTTTAGAGCTGAGAAATCACTAGGAGTGGACACGAAAGCGGGGACAGGATAGGAGCGAAGAACAAGGATCAAGCGAAAGAAGCCACAGGCGGCGTCGGGGCGGGGGGGGGGGGGGGGGGGGTGCTGGGAAGCCGCCAGGTTTGTTGGAACAATGCTGGACCTCTGGCGCCCTCTAGCAGACACTGGCCGCACCACCTCCTCCTCCGTTTGAGCGCAGACACCACCAGGAGAGCAGGCTGGATGTGGGCTCCTCCGCAGACACTGACACTTTCTCCACTTTCGAGTGGGTGACCTTGGGAAGTTATTGAAAACAGCTGTGCAGAAGTTTTTTCATTGGTAAAGTGGGGGTAATACTAGTCCTTACGTCCTGTAAGATGTTTATGAGGTTTAAATGTCCAAGCTGGAGTAACAGGGACCAGATTTATCCTCCTCCCCACACCCCTGCAAGAACCTCTGGGAGTGGGGATGTGGGTGTGCGGGGCGGGGGCGGGGGTGGGATTGACCTTATATCTGAAATAACAGTTTTCAGCACACGGCTCATCAGACACGAGGTATAGGGATCCCTGAGAGAGAGGAAACCGACGATCCCCATAATTGCCCATCTCACTTACCAGAGTTCCCACAGCACAAGGAGGTGACCCTGGCCCAGCTTGCAGACTCCATGAGCTGAGAAGACAAAGCTGAGAGTCCAAAGAAACCGAGACAAATACTGAGGACCTGGAGCAAGAGAGACCTGCAAAAAGAGACAACTTCAGAGAAGTCCCGTGCTCACTTCGGCAGCACATAACACTAAAACTGGAACAATAGAGAGATTAGAATGGCCCTGGGTAAGGATGACACACAAATTCTTGAAACTCCAGAGAAGGCCAGAGAAAGGGTCCCCTTTAAGATTACAGCAGAGTACTGATCAGCCTGTGTATAAACTATCAGAGCCCAGGAAAGACCTACCTGTCCACAGCAGAGGGAGGGGTACCCAGCATTCACACAGGACCAGAACACAGGACCAAAAGCCAGGCTGAAAACTTTGCAAACCCTGAGGCATTAGGTGGAATCTTGCTTCAGGAATAAGGAATGATTACCCCTAGAGTAAACACAGCCCCAACCCCCCTAAGAAATCTAAAGGCATGACCTGAAAGGATCAAACAGTTTCTAAGTAACTTAACTACACCCCAGGACAAAGCTCCGAAAAACATGCAGGAAAACGGAAATATCCAAAACACAATGATACAAAGTAACAATGTCCAGCAATCGATAAAAAATGGCCACACATGCAAAGCAGCAGGGAAAAGAACCCACAGAGAGGAAGACTCAAGCAATGGATTGAGCGCCAAAACACAGCACATCAAAATGGGTGGGATGGGGATCAAGCCACACTTGGAGGGAAAGTTACAGCACTAACTTGTTTGAAAGCAAGGAGAACCTCAAATCTATGCTTATCAGCTTCCATCTTAAAAAAATAAAAAAAGAAGAGCAAATTACACCCTGAGTCAGCAGGAGAAAGGAAGTAATAAACAGCGGGGCATAAATCAATGAAATAGAAAGTAGAAGAACAAGGAGAAAAATCAGTGAAATTAAAAAGCTGGAGGGTTTTTTTCTTTTTAAAAATCAATAAAATTGATAAACCCCTGGTCAGATTGATCACAAAATAGAAAAGAAAACTCAAATTACTAATGTCAGGAATGGTGGTATAATAATTATAGGTTCTACAGCTGTTACAAAAAAAAAGAGAAATTGTGGAAAATTTGAGACCAACAGAGTGAACAGTTAAAATGAAATGGACAAATTCCCCGAAAGCTGTTATCAGTGCTCGCTAAAAAGTAAACAAATGATCTGAAAGAGCCTTAAAGTCTATTTTTAAAGTAAATTTATACCTTATTCCCACAAAGAAAATTCCAGGTCCATATGGTTTCATTACCTAACATTTAAGAAAGAACTAATACCAATTTTATATAACTCTTCCAGAAAATTGTAAAGGAGGAAATACTTCCCAAGCCAACCTAAGAGGATGATTAGTGTGGCCCTGACACCCAAACCAGACAGACTTTATAAGAAAACTATAGACCAATATCCCTAAGAAAATTGATACCAAAACAAAACAAAACAAAACCAAAAAACCCCAGCCAAACAAAATTTTAGCAAATTAAATCCAATGATATAAAAAGTGATATATTCCAGGAAGGCAAAGGTCAATTTATGATTTGAAAATCAATCAGTGTAACTCACCACATTTATCAATTAAAAAAGAAGAAAAAAACATATAGGATCTCAGTAGACACAGTAAAAACATTTTCATAAAATCCAACCTTCATTCCACACAAAAACTGTCAGAAAACTAGCAATAGAAGGAAATTCCTCAATCTGATAAAGGACCTCTATAAAAAGTTTACTGTGAGTTCATCCAATTTCGTAGCTTCAAATAGCATCCATACATCAACAACTCTCAAATTTATTTCTCTAGTTCAGACCTCCTCCCTGAACCACTGGAATATCTAACAGCAATCTCAAATTTAGTATTTTCTTTTTTTTTTAAGTTTTTATTCATTTATTTAAGACACAGAGAGAGAGAAAGAGCGAGAGAGCGAGAGAGCATGCACAAGCAGGAGGAGCAGCAGAGGGAGAGGGAGAAGCAGGCCCTCCCCTGAGCAAGGAGCCCAATGTGGGGCTCGATCCCAGGACCCTGGGATCATGACCCGAGCCGAAGGCAGATGCTTAACCAACTGAGCCACCCAGGCACCTCCATCAAATTTAGCATCTCCAGAATTAGCTCTGACTCCTCCCCACAAACTCTTGCTCTTTCTGCCATCTTCCCCATCTTAGTAATAACCATTGCTCCGGTAAAATAAAACCAAAAAACTTGGAATTACCCTCAACAGCTCTCTTTTTCTCACACCGCAATTCCATATCCTTTAACAAATTTATCAGTCTATGTTCAAAATTCCTCCAGAATCCGACCACTTCTCACCCCCGATACTGCTGCTAGCCTGGCCCCAGCCACCACTACCTCTCACTGGGATTATTCAGCCTCTTTTCTGATCCCCTAGCTTCTCCCCTTCCCTTCCCTGAACTGTCCGGCAGCCAGAACATCTCTTCCATATCAGCCCTGCCATCTCTCTTTTCTTTGCTCACAGCACTGAGCCCCACACACCACATCCAACACACGGGGACCATGGGCGTTCTGATCTTGGTCCTCATTTTGAAGAGTATGAGTCTAATGACTCCATTTAATATTAGTTTTCTGTAGGTTTTTGAATATAAGTTTTGCCAAGTTGAGAAAAATTTCTCCCATTCCTAGTATTCTGGTTTTTTTAATCATAAAAGTTAAACTTTCTAAGATACCTTTCTATATTAATTTAAATCGTCATGTGATCTTCTTTAGAAGTCTTTTAATGTGGGGTTACCTGGGTGGTGCAGTCAGTTAAGTGTCCAGCTCTTGGTTTTAGCTCAGGTTATGATCTCAGGGTCCTGAGATCGAGTTCTGCATCTGGCTCTGAGCTCAGCAGGAGTCTGCTTGAGATTCTCTCTCCCTCACCCTACCCCTCCCAATTACACCCTCTCTCTCTCTCTCTCAAATAAGTTAATAATAAAAAAAATAAGTTATTTAAAGTGGTTAACATTGTTTTACCAAAGGTTTTATGATAAATTTCCAGACGATGAACTGCCCTTCTAGGCTACACCCTACTTGATCATGATATATTTTTTAATGTATTATTTCACTCACTTAGCTAAGATTTGAGCTTTTCCTTGTACAGTAATAAGTAAAATTGGAGTACTGTTTTCTTTACATTTATTGTTCCTATCTGAATTTTGAATTAAAAATTACATTAGACTTACAAAACAGGCCAGAAAACTTTCTTTTTTTTCTATGGATGGAATCACTTATAAAAATTGGGAATTAACTATTCCTTGAAAGGTTTGTAAAACTCACCTATAACCCATTGGGACTTGAGGCTTTAAAGATAGGAAGTCTTGGGGCGCCTGGGTGGCACAGCGGTTAAGCGTCTGCCTTCGGCTCAGGGCGTGATCCTGGCGTTATGGGATCAAGCCCCACATCAGGCTCCTCCGCTAGGAGCCTGCTTCTTCCTCTCCCACTCCCCCTGCTTGTCTTCCCTCTCTCGCTGGCTGTCTCTATCTCTGTCGAATAAATAAATAAAATCTTTTTAAAAAAATAAAATAAATAAAGATAGGAAGTCTTTAAGTACCACTTTAATTTCCTTAATAATTGGTTTCTATAACTTTTGTCATTTCTTCATGAACCAATTTTGGCCCTTATTTTTCTAAAACTTCATTCACTGCAAGGTCAATTTATGATTTGAAAATCAATCAGTGTAACTCACCACATTTATCAATTAAAAAAGAAAAAATAAAGGCACAATTATTAGTTGTTAGCACAATTAAACATAATGTATAGTGAGTGTTTCAAGGAACAGGAGGGTTTAGCCTTTCCAGGCTGTGCTAAGTTCACTTACCAAGCTATGCTTATTTGCATAGGCCAGCCTTCTTCCCAGGTGGAAACAACATCATTTTCTTTGATAATGTTCATACATATCTCTAAAATTGTCTACAACTAATAATGTCTCCAACAGATTGTGAGCCCTACGTCCTCCTTTGAAAGTCTAGGTTATTTTAGTAGCAATTTCAAGAACCTATGGCATGCCTGTGTTCTTTCTACAGTAAAATATAGATGAATCCTTCACACTCTTCTTCCTTGCCTTGGTATTTCATGGCACCAAAGACTGCTACTAGGTCTTCCATGTTCTTAAGATTTATCCCTTCCCATTCAGCACCTAGGGCATTGCCCAAATAACCACATTGATGTAGTGATTACAACTGGAAGTGTTATCTATGCTACATTACAATAAATCCAGGATTAAACAGGGAACAGTTGCTTAGAACTCCCAGCTGATGGTAAAAGCTCTCCAGGATACCTTCACTTTTAAAAGTAACCACCTGAATAATACTAGATATCATTCACTGCATGCGTACTATAAACCTGACATAAACTGGTGTTCTGGCTTTGCTAGCAGCATTATTAAAGCCATCAAAGGAAAAAAAATCTTAGTAACTTTGTTTCACTGATTAGGAAAACGTGGCTCACATGTGACTTGCCTGAGGTCATCTAGTAACAGTGGGGACTCAAATTCGGATCCACCTGGTTTTAAACTGCTCACTGAAAGCTGGAATTTTTTCAATAAAGAAGCTTCCAAGGAATGACCCAAACCAAATGGTTTCTGTCCAATCAGGTATACCTACAAAACTTTAAGTTCCTAGTTAATATTTTAATTCCCGAATGGCTAGTAAGTTTCATGCATGTCCTAACTCCCGCCTCATGGAAACAGCTGTCCACAGTGTTGTACTGAGGAAAACTGTGCAGCTGATTTTGGGCTAAGAGAGAAAGATTGCAGAGAGTGGATTCTAATGCCATTTGTATTAGTCAAGATTCTCCAGAGAAATAGAGCCAATGGGATGATAGATGAAGAAAGAGAGGAAGGAGAGGGGGAAAGAGAGAAAGCGTTGGCCGGGAGACTGGAAATTCCAGCAGGAATTTGTCGGGATCTTGAGGTCCAGGGCAATTTAGAGGCAGAATTTCTCCCTCTCCAGTGGAGCTCAGTTCTTTCTCTTCCACCCTTCAACTGATTGAATGAGGCCCACCCATATTATGAAGGGTAATCTCTTTACCCAAGGTCTACTGATTTAAATCTAGAAAATACCTTCACAACAACAACTGAACAGGTGTTTGACCAATCACCTCGATACCATGGCCTAGCTAAGTTGACACATAAAATTAACCATCACACATAGACCAGGAAGACAATATTCTGTACAACAGTGGATCTCAAGCTTTAACATGTATGGGAATCCCTTGGAGGACTTGTGAAAACACAGGTCATGGAGTCCTATTCTCTGAGCTTCTGATTCATAGAGTGGGGCTGTTTTTATAGCAAGTCCCCTTGATGCTGATGATGCTGGCCCTGGGACCACACTGAGAACCCCTGTTGCATCCTGTTGCTACTTTGCTCTGACGACATGAAGCATCATAAACCATCATTACCGAAATGTATGTTTCTGATCTGTATACTCTGTATAATAACAATTATTAGAAGTTTTCCCAACATTTAAGTTTTCAAGAAGGATTTTCTTAACCCCCAGAAAAATGTCCACCCAGCCCTGAGCCCCCCATATGATTATATATAAAAAAAAAGTTATGAGACTACTCACATATCTCTAATCAGTTAATTAATAATTTAATTAACTTAAATTTATTTAACTTATTCCAAAGCAGTAGAGACACATGCCTGCTGGTAGGCCCAGACATGGGCAACATGCAGGGGAACAGCATCAAGTGTCAGGGCACCTGGGTTGGCCAAGGTCATGGGACTCACAGTTTGGAAAACTGATCAAAGCCAGAGCTCCTGGTTCCTCCAGGTCTCTCCAGACCTAACTGCTCTTCCACCCAGGTCTTACACATCTTGATTGAGTTCAATACAGACACTGAGACAGTTAGTGCTCTTGGAGGGGAAATGGGCTGCTATGTAAGGTAGGAGTTTCCCCGTGAATGGGGGAGTCCAAGCGGGAGGACACTTGGTGGGAATTTCATACACAGAATTCAGAGAACAGACTGGAAACATCTTCCCCTCTCACACTGTAGAATTCTATGAATCCCTGAATTCCAGCCCAGATTCCTGGGATGGAGCTTAAAAGAAAGAAACGCACCTTAAAAAAGTATAAGAAGGTGCCATTGTTACTGGACTGATTATGGACACCGTTATAAAAATATCAGTCGTGCTCGTGCAGCTTATGTGCAGAAACCCCAAATCACGATGTTCAAGCTGTTTTAGGGTTTCGGGAAAGACAGGAAGGAAGGAAGGAAGGAAGGAAGGAAGGAAGGAAGGAAGGAAGGAAGGAAGGAAGAAAGAAAGAAAGAAAGAAAGAAAGAAAGAAAGAAAGAAAGAAAGAAAGAAAGAAAGAAAGAAAGAAAGGTTTCTACACCTGCAGAAAAACTGTTTCAACTTGGATTAATCTGGAACTGAATGTCACATTCAATCCTGCCGAGGTTTGGCAGGGCCCCAGGCAGGGAAGGGTTTGCATTCCATCTAGAAAAGCGGCTTGGGTGCTGAGGAACCGGTTGTCTCAGTGGGGCCCCATCAGGGTGGCCAGGCCATGGTGTTCCTCGGGGTGGACTCACGCAGCACTAGTGAGATGACCGTCAGCCAGCAGCATCCCCAAGGCGGCTCCCCACCCCGTCTCAGCCTGGCCCTGCTCATCCCCCTGCCAGTGTCGCTGCTGGAAATGTCACCAGTTTGTGGAGCAAAACCAAATGACATTCAGTCCCACCGGAAACTGTGATTCCCACTGTACCACACACAGGGCTAAGACTCAGTGACTGCGTTCTAAGAATTAGTGGCCATTGCCTCAAACTCGGAGCCAGAAGACCTGGGCTGAAGACCGAGCTCTACCCTTCAAGGACCCTGTGAGTTAGGCAAGTCAAATCACCGCCCCACACCTTCGTTTCCTCCCCGGTAACCAGGGTTCAAGACCTACAGGACATGTGGTCCCAAGAAAGCTTTAGACCCAGCTCGAATGGGTGTTACAGCATATGTCACAAAGATGAGCCGATGGCATAAAATGTTCCTAACTTTCTCCCTCCGTCACCTTCAGCGGAAGCATGAGTACAAGCACGATCCTAAATCTTTTGTGACGTTCAGCCGGGGAGCCCAGAGGATAGCTATAAGAGGTGGGAAGTGCTCACGGAAGGGGGGCTGGCCGGAGCTTGGAGACCAGAAGAGGGACTGTGGTCCACGACAGGGGTGAGGAAGCAGGCACTGGGGACAGGGACCGCAACGAAGCAGTATTCCTAAAGACAGCTGGGAGACCTTCTGCTGCACGGTGTGCTCCCTGCAAGTCTCCAAAAGACTAAATTCAAGTCTTACGCTACTCGGCAATGCTTCTGGAATTAAAACCTCATTTCTTTTGATTCATTGCAGTGCTAAGACTGGACCTTAAGGCCAGGCAAGCAGACCCAGATAGTCTTTGGTTGTGTTCACATAAAAGAAGAGTCAATGTCGGAGTCCTTTTAGGGTGAAGGCGGTGCTTCCTGGATACCCACGTATAAGTGCCATGATCATAGCAGTGCCGACATTCCTATACAGTCTAGCATGTTCCAAACAGTTGTGAATACTCAGTACATTCTCACCCCATGTATTAGGCAAAGCGGAGACTTTGTTCCCACCGCAGTGTTGAATGTTGAACACACAGTCACTCTTCCTAAGCAGAGTGAGTCTAAGAGTCTCATGTCCGATTAGAGCAGATAAGGGAGGCTGGGAGGTGTCAGGCGACGGGAACATGCTGGCTCCTCCGGCCCACGTGAGAGAAGGACAAACTCTGACATCAGAGCCTGCCCTGTGGTCATGTAGGATGGTGGCACGCTCCCACAGAGACCTCAGTGCACGTTCATCTTCATATGTAGACATACACACACATACGTGTCAGTTAAGTACACACGTCTCGCTAGAGAGAGTGGTTTCGTCTCTCTGAGCTCTGCTCTTCCAGCAGGCAGGGTCAGCAAATGTGAATTAATGGAGAGACCAGCACAGAGAAGAAGGGTGGGCTTCTCCTGTGTTCCTGGACTGTTAGATGACACCGAAAGCCATTGTCAGATGAGCCCTATCTTCACAATGACATGAATGTGCTGGGGGAGGGAGGGCGGCCAACGTTGCAGGAAACCAGAGCTTTCATCCAGCTTTAAGGTAAGGCCTGGCCCCACCCCGGTGCTCAGCCGTGTCTGGGCCTCAGTAACGGGGCTCTGGCGACCTCTCCCTCCCCTGTCCCCAGAGACTGAGGCTCAGCTCACCCCCTGAAGGCACGACTTTCCCTTCCCATACCCACGTCCTTACGGCGCACCCACTTCCCAGCTCCACGTCTGCCCAATTTGTCTAGAAATTGCCCTTTGGCTTCTTCATATGACTTGAGAAACACACCAGCAGGAGCCCATGTTCATGCAGGCAGTACGGTGACCATAGGGGGAGAGAGGGAAAGACTGGGGGTGCGAGGGGGGTGGAAACGGCGCTGCGGCAGGGTGCAAGCCTCTAGAATGCAGAGGAGCGCCACGGTCCTGAGCAGGGCCAGGAAGGGGCAGATGGAAGCGGTGGGCCACCAGCCAAGGCACTGGCCTGGAAATGGAGCTGCAAATGGCACCTTCAGGAAAGGTGGCCCAGCCTCCCCTGCAGGACGGTGCCTGAGAAACACCCGTGGTCTGTGGCCAGTCCTTGTCTCTCCCTTGAAGTACGGGGATGGCGAAGCAAAAGCAAGAGAATCGACCGGGCGGGTCTCACTGCACACACGGCAGCAAACCGTGCACAGAATGCGAGCACGAACTACAGACAAGCACACTGTGTCTGTGGACGTGCTGCCGCGGCACGGGGCCACGCCACCCGGCCAAGGCAACTCCCGCCTCCCCATGCCGGTGGGGTGCTGTTTCCTTCTGCTCCCCCTCTCGTCCCCCACCCCAACACTGTGGCCCAGAGTTCGAGGGCTCAACCCCAGCTCTGCGCACTGCCGCTCACGGTCACCTCCCAGGTGGAAAGGCTTCTGCTCGAAATGGTCCCCTGCACTAAGCGGGTGCCTGTGAGGCTCCCAGCTCCTCTCTCTAGTCCCCAGAGGCCCCGCACTCCCGCATGGCAGAGGGGACCATGGGAGCAGAGACCCACTCCAGCAGTGCTCCCATGCTCCATGGTGCTCCGTGTCACAAGTTGTTTCCTTGTTACATTCAAAGGCATAGAGAAAGTTGGCATTTCCCAGGATCCTCCCAAAAGGAAGGAAAAGCTAGCGATTGTCTTCTTAAACACAGCAATAGGCAAATCAGAGAATTCACTAAAACTGCACTGAGGCCCGAATTATCATTTGTGAGAGACCATCTAACCACAGCAAACAGTACCTGGATCATCTTCCAGTGTTTATTTGCAGGGCTGGGCCAAGATCGAGAAAATACCTAGATGAAAACAGATCCATCTGAACGTGGCATTTTCCACTGATCTAATGGCTCGTTTGTATTTGATCCACTGACTCCTGTTTAGGGGACAAGCAGCAAATTCCAAGTAACAAGGTCCCTTGTCTTTCAGAGTGGTTATAGGATTTCCAGATGGCATATTGGAGGGTATGACAAATGGAGGCAGGCCTGGAAATGAGATAAAACAAGGGTGCTTGAAGGCCAAAATTAGATGCCGCACAGCAAGGTTTGCCTTAATAGCAGTGCCGAAAACAAAACAACCCCTTGTGACCGTGCTGGGTTGAGAAAACAGCCAGGTCACAGGACCCATTCCTGTGAGCCCTGGAGCAATCAACAGCTGGGAATGTGCTAGAAACCTGGGAGGGAGCAGCCTGGTGACATTGAAAGTCCTGCTCAGACGAGGCAGGGAAGCCCCCCCCCCCCCGCCTTCGCCCACGCCGCGCACCCAGCTGCAGACATGGGAGGTCCGAAGGGGCCTGGGCTGGGTGGGAGAGTCGCCTTGATGCAGCAACATCTCTGTCCAGGGCAAACGTCCCCTTGTCCAACCAGCCCAAGTCCTCGACCTCCCCTCAGCCCCTCAGAGAGGCTGCATACATAGTACGGGGGGGAGCAGAAAGCTCTGTGCTCAGATCCCAGGGCCCCACTTTCTAGCTGTGACACGGACAAAGGCTCTCCATCCTTCTGAGTCTGACATCCTCATCTGTGAGGGGGACAGTGACAGCCACCTTACAGAGGACCCGGAAGAGCCTAGCACTTGTCCTCTCCTGTCCGGTTGTTGTCACATCTCCTAGCCTGTCTCAGGGGCCCTGCCAGCCTGGGGCACCGAAGGTAGGTCTGACTCCCCTTGTGCCCAGCGTGGCTGAGGTAAGTGTCCTCCGAGAATCTCTTCCTGCCTACACTGAGGCCTCAAATCCCCCTCATAAAGCTCCAGAGGCCACTCCCTGCAGCTCAAGAATGTTCCCCAGGAACCACCTCCCACCCTCTGCTTCAAACCTCTGACGTCAGTCTGGGTTTCCTAGGTTCTAGCCACATGTCACATCTCACGTGGCCTCCTTCCTTCCCCTCCTGCCTTCCCTTCTTTTCTCTTTGTGCATTTATCTTCTTTTCTTTTTTCCTCCTTCATTTCTTCTCCCCTCCCTCTCTCCTCCCTCTCTCTCTGTCCCTCTTCCTTCCTCCCTCCCCATCTCCCCTTGCCTTGCCTCTCCATTGATGACTGACTCTTTGCCTGGCCTTCCAAACTTTGATTTCACTGGACTCCCAAAGACACTGCCCATTGTCTCATCCCCTCACTCCCTAACTCTTCACTCAGGCCCTAGGAAGTCATGGCCTCGACAGGTTCTGCTCCCTCACCTCCTAGACACTATCACACAGTTGGCAACCGTAGTGGACATTCGATTTACAGAAGTTAAGTGGGGGGAGACATGTTTATTCTCTCCAGTGAGAACCTCAGCATCCCTGCTCTAAGCCTGGCTCGCCAGCCCTCCCTTCAATCCTGTGGGCAAATGCACTCCCTCCTGTTTAAGTCACCAGGATAGGGCCCCGTTGCTTCCAGCCAAAGAACTTGCCCTGCAAGAGCGAGGGCGGGCAAGGCACCCGGAACACCAGTGGCAGGACAACCTTGTCTGAATCTATTCCACTTGTAGCAGTGAGAATGCTTACTGCCCAACCCAAGGCAGGAGCAGCGTGTGTGCAGAGAAGGGGGTGGATTAAAAAGCCATTAAGCAGGCAAGGACCCTGGAATCAGGTGGAGGATGAGCCTACCCCCGGGCTGTTGGTCAGGGTGTTGGATGGAAGGTGGGGCTCTTGCCAAGTTAGCAGGTAAGGGAGGTGGAGGTGATAGGACCTGCTTCAGGAGCAGGGACCGATCTGCCTGTAGAGCCCCAGGCAAGGAACCCCAGGAGCAGTGGATTGTATGGCTCTGATAATCACCCCAAGAACAGATTATTTGCCAAGGCTGTTGAGGAGATATTCCTGCCTGGGCTCCCAGGGCAGCGCAGGTGCCTGGTGGGGAACTTTGGTGCTGAGGTTGGACAAGGAGCCAGAGTGAGATGGCAGAAACCCTGGAGGAGAAGCCTGAAGGCCTGGCCTCAAGTCAGGATCCCCACCACTCTGTGGCCTCAAAGGCAAGCCACTTCCGGCTTCTGAGCATCAGTCTGCCCATCTGCAGAATGGGGAGAGAAAGGTTCCTCCCCCTCCCCGCAGGGAGAACGATGAATGTGGGAGGGCCTGTGGGCTATGGGAGTAGAGATGGTCCTGCAGGCAAGTCAGGTCATGGGCAAGGAGCAACAGCGTTAGACCAGGGCTGGGGCTACAGGGAGGAAGAGGAGGAAGCTGCGGGCCTGACCACACAGTGCCGTCATACCATTTTACTGAGTCTGGCCTACCTGGAGTCATGTAGCACCGACTTCTTTCTCTTCTCAACTAAGTGCAAAAGCTCGTCAGATACTTGCTCTGGCCTCCGAGTCCTTATGGATCCACTGTTTTTCTCTCATTTTCAGGTTTAAACCCAAGCCAAGGAAAGTCTGGTTAAAGACAGGTTTGTTCTGGTCTCTGGGAGTGGGAGCAGGAAGGACTCCGGACAAGAGCAAAGTCTCATTGACAGTCAGGGATGTCGCCTTCTGAGGCCGGCGGCCTGAGCCTGGAAGACTTCTCGGTGTCTGGGGGAGCGCACAGTTCCCAGGCCCACATGTGGTCCGGGAGACTCGGTGGAGGACACAGAGCCCTCGATGAAACAGAAGGCACATTCAGTCACTGCAAAACGGGGCCAGTGAGCAGACCAGGGTGAGTGGAAGGCATGAATGACTGCTGTCACCCTAAAACGGCAGTGCTCCCTGTGTGGCATCCACTTTCCCGAGCTGCAGTCAAGCCCAGAAGAAACGGAGGCGCGTAATTCAGGACCAGCCTGAGCATCCCCCACAAGGACAAGAGGGAGTGGTCCTCGGGTGATCAGGGACCAGTCTTAGAAAGCAGCCAACGCGTTCTAGAATACTGAGGCTGGAAAGGCCCCAGATCACCTCATCGCTTGGCCGGTGATAAGGGAGACTGTCCGAAGCGGAGGGAGGGAGCATTACTACACTGGGCCTCGGCACTAGCAGAGCCTGTGCACGGGGCAGAGGCCCATGCGCTTGACCTTTGACCTTAGAGGACTCACCTCTCCTTTCTCGGGCTCGGCTTCCTTCTCTCCTTAGGGCTAGGTATTTGGAAAGCATTGACACGACACCAGTCAATGCTCCACAGACTGTAGTTTTCATTTGCCTATAGACACTACTACTCTCTCTTTGCCTTTCTTTCTAGCAGCAAAAGCCCAAGGAGATGGGGTTCTCCTCCTCGCTTTCACTGGTGACCAGCTAGACCTAACGCTAGTACTCTACGTCTCCGGGTTTAGTTTCTCGTCTACCAGTGAGTGGTGGAAACAGACGATGCATAGGGCCGTTTGCTGCAAAAATCTACAGAAGTATGAGTCCGACACTGTGGGTCTCTGCAGTACGTGCCTCTGTACGTACCCGTATGTACCTGCGGAGTCTCAAGGCACCAGGGCATCCCCTGGTGCTTTCGTGGGCACGTGACAGGAAGTGCTGCCTTAGCGACCTGGGGTCATGACCTAGATATCCTGGTGATAAAGTCCGCTTCAGAGCCTAAACCGCGACAGACGCCAGGCTCAACAACTCAGTAGAGAGACGAAGTCCTAGACCTTCTGGGAAAACATCATTTCTGGAAAAATTAAAACTAGCAAATAGTCTAAATAACATTAATGGACATTTTTAATGAGAGATAAAAATTATGAGTGTCCCTCCTTTCCTGTTATTTACTTTAAAATGCACAGAATATTAAAAAAAAAAAAAAAAAGCCCTCACAAAACATCCCTAAGCGTCACCCCATTGCCATTTAGTGTTTCTCGTTGATGACATTTCCATTCCTATGAGAATATTCTTACAAGGCTTCTCCATGTCATCTTCCTCAGTGCGTGGTTGGCAGTTTATGTTGTCTGCTTCTCCTCCTTGGCTCTGTGACACATTCTGGAATTCAGCCCTTTGAAGAGCCGGTCCCGAGAAGCCAGATAAAGAGCATCTGGCAAATCCCTGGAGAGCTCCGCTTTTATCATAAGAACGGTCTTAACACAAGCATGGGCGCTTCTCGCAGGGCTCCACAGGGACCCTCTCTTCACTCTTCAGTCCTAACACTGGCAGGTCCCACCCTTTCAAGGGCACCTTAGTATTATGTGCCCACAGAAAACAGAGGAACAGTCAGAGGGGTAGCTAAGGGTCAACCTGTGGGGTTTTTACTCAAGTAACATAACAGTGTTTCCATACTGACATCTCAGATTCTCCAACATCGGCTGGGGATCCAACAATTCAATTCAATTATGACACTAACCACCCAGAGTTAGGGCCGACCCCACAAGGTAAGAGATCAGTCCCACCCCACTGTCCTTCGTTCAGATGCCACCTGCAAATGGAGTCCCCAGGCAACCTGCACTTCTACCTGGCCAGCTATAGATTCAGGGTTCCCACGATGCCCCTTCAGTCTTGATAATTGGCTAGAATGGTTCACAAAACTCAGGAAAACAACTCTACTTACAGTTATAGTTTTATTATAAAGGATACAAAGGAACAGCCAAATGGAAGAGAGACGCAGAGGGCAAGGTATGTAGACAGGGTGTGCTGGGCTTCCATGCCTTCTTCGGAGGGGCTGCCTTCCCTGCACCTGAGGTAGTTACAAACACAGAAGCTCTGTAAGCCTCTTTGTTCCAGAGTTTTTAATCCAAGTATTTACTTTTTTTAAATTTATGAATGATTAAACCATGGCCATTGGTGATTCAAGTCAATCTCCAGCCCTTCCCTCCTCCCTGGAGGTCAGGGAGTTGGGCTGAAAATTCTAATCCACTAATCCTCCCCCCCACCCCGCTGTGGTTGGTTCCTCCAGCAACCAGCCCCCATCCTGAGGCTTTCTAGAGAACTGCCAAGATTCACCTCCTTGAGCCAAACTCAGGTAAGTTCAAAAGCAGGGACTCATGAATAATAAAAGACACTCCTACCACTCAGGAAATTCCAAGAATTTTAGGAGCTCTGTGCCAGGAACCAGGGACAAAGATCAAATGTCTAGTTTTTATTGTACCACACAGCCGTAGCTGGGGCTGCCTTGTATTACCTGGCCACCTGAGCAAGCATCAACTTCCGGAGCTGAAAGCAGCCCAAGATATCCTCAAACCTACCTAACAGGTACACTGTGCGCATCCAGGAGGACTGCGTGAAAGGAGCCAACCAGTGCAGCCAACAGGTTAAAACTCTCCACGATGAGATACCATTTCACAAGCACTAGGGGTGCTCAAATCTGAGCCAGCCGAGCTCGCCTTCCCGTGGGAGTGTAGGTTGGCACACCCACTAAGGAGACGTGTTTGTTAGTTTCCATAAAGTTAAACAGATGTCCACGCTATGATTCAGCAATTCCTTTCATTGGTATTTACCACGAGAAATAAAAACCTATGTCTACGAAGAGAACTGTACTGAATAGTCATTGTCACCTTTTTCATAATAATTGAAAAAACCTAGAAATAGAAGGTGAATGGAAAATGAATTGTCGTATAATAGAAAGGAATGAGCTACTGATAGAAAAACCCAAATGACTAAATCTTAAAATGTTAGGAAGCTAGACCCAAGAGGGCACATACTTGATCCCATTTATATTAAATCTAGAATAATGAAAAAGAATCTCAACAAACCAAGGTAGGGACGTGGTTGTTGGCAGTTGATTGGAAAGGGGTATGAGCCAGCTCTCTTGGGGACTGAAAGCGTTTTGAGTGGTAGTTACACAGTGTATATGATTATAAAAATTCTCCAAACTGAAAGCTTAAAATCTTCCATTTTACTGCCTATTGCTTGTACCTCAGTTAAAAAAAAAAAAAAAGTTTAAAGCCCTCTAAATGAAGATCATGGCCTAAGAATTGTATGAAGTCTGTTTCTACATGGGAAGAGGGGACCCTGGGCTATACAGGAAAAATCCTGTCTAATCCTACAGTCCCAACCCTGAATTTCAGAATTGCACTAGGTGCTGGGGACTTGCTAAGGAAAGGTTCCAAGGTTCAAGGTCTGCATGAATGTGGGTCTAACCTTGCCTTTCCCTGAATCCTCCAGAAGCAATGTCTATGACCCTTGCCTGCTTCCCCCAGTCCAAGCCCTCAAACCAGAAACTCCCAGGACACAGTGAGGTGTGTCACCCATCTCTATATCCCTCATGCCTGGTGGGGGATAGCAAACCACAGGTACTCTATAAATACTGAATTGCACTAAGTCACTATCAGGGTTGGTTATGGATGACTCAGAAAACCCAGTCTTAGGGGCGCCTGGGTGGCTCAGCCGTTAAGCTTCTGCCTTCAGCTCAGGTCATGATCCCAGGGTCCTGGGATCGAGGCCTGCATCGGGCTCCCTGCTCGCCGGGAAGCCTGCTTCTCCCTCTCACACTCCCCTTGCTTGTATTCCCTCTCTCGCTGTCTCTCTCTGTCAAATAAAGAAATAAAATCTTAAAAAGAAAAAAAAAAAAAAGAAAAGAAAGAAAAAAAGAAAGAAAGAAAGAAAGCCCAATCTTAGGTGTTTAAGTACCCAGGTTGTCAACATTCATTGACAATAGTAACCATATAAGTATACAATTTTCTGGTGGGAGCAGGATAACTTTCTCCTCATGCTACACACTAAAGAGACAGCAAATACAAATCACTCAGAAATCGTATTCTAAGGGGAGCAGACAAATGGGACAGTGCTTTTTTCTCTCTCCCTCCCTCCCTCTCTCTCTGCAAGAAATTCCAGCATGTTGCCGTGCTGATGGGAACAATTACATATGTATTTTGTGAAGTGATTTATTAAAGCAAAAATGAGGTCCTTTTTCTTCATCCACCTCACTTCTATTTTCTCCAACTTTCTTTTGCACTGAAGTGCAAGGAGATAGAAGGGAGATTTATAACTCCTGCTTTAGACCCATTGGCCTCAAGATGGACCCCCCCAGATAAGTCCCTCGGGTAGGTCAGGTTGAAGTTACCAGCATCACCGTGGAAACATCTCCATGGCTAGGAAATACCAAAAATTGCTAGTGTCGAGTGAACTAGATTCCAAAAACAGGGCAGAATTACATACCATCCACTCAGGTGATGGGAATGTAACGAAGTAACCATTTATAAATCCAATATTGAAGTGGGAGCTCAGCAATTGGGAGTGCCTATTAATGACCCTCCCGTGACACCCTCCTACATGGCATACCTAAATCTCACCAATCCCTTGGACTTCACATAATGAAAAGCCACAGAATGATGGCGAATGGCATTCTATCAGATCCCAGGGGCTTTCCAACGCCATCTGCTCTTCATTTTCCATAAATGAAAGGGATGTGTGGGTTACAGTTTGAATATTGAGTATGTGAAGCGTTGTATCTCAATTCCACAGATAGCTTTCTCCATCCTGACATTGCGGGATGATCTGTCCTTCAGGTTCTCAGACTCTGGAATATGCCTCTAGCACTCACTTCTGTCTGGCTCCAAAGCAGAGTACAGCTTTCCCAGGTGTGCACAAGCCCAGAAGGAGGACAAGACCAACCAGGTAGACCTCGGTCATCGGAAACCAGGGAAGAATCCATGAGCACGCTGATGAGGTCCCACTTCCAAGCAGATAGCCCGTCACTCTGGCCCCAGTCAAGACAGAGACCCACTGGGTCGCAGGCCGTTCTGGGCGAGAGCTGACTTGTGTTGTCTGGTGAGAGCTAATGGTTAAGCTTCCAGGTCTTTAAAGAGCTCATTGTTAAAGCCACCATTTAAAATTAAATTATAGTCAATACATATATAGTGAAATGTAACAAATATTCGAAACTCATCAGTCTAATTAATTTATGGCATCTTACTCTCATGGCTGTTCTTGAAGTCCTTAGCAGCCGCTGGAGTGGCAGCCGGGAAACACGGCGTAATGGTGTCCTACGGGGTGTCCCTTCCCAGCTCTGCAGGCCGCAGCGTCCTGTTGGTAGCTCGAAAGCAGCCACGTGGGAGCATTTACACCACAGAAGTAGAGCCAGTGCTATAAATAAGGGGGCTTTTCGCCATGGATGACTGTCGTTGAACACTGACCAGCCAGCACCGAGCCTGCTGAGGGCCGCATGCGTGTCGTGTTGAGATTTTACGCTGGGGAGTGACGTGGTTCAGTCTGCGTCTCTGAGCGCGCCCCGTGGCTGCGGCGTGGCATCCGGAATGGCAAGAGGAGGCGCCCGCGGAACGGAGCAGCCAGCAGCTCACGGCCCACCGCACGGGCTAGACGGGCAGGCCCTGCAGCTGGCGCGGCCTCAGGGGCCGTAGAAAGGAGGCTCGCAGAAGCGATGCGGGGGAACTGGGAACGGCGGGGCTTATGCTGCACCGGGAAGGACTGAAAGAGAGCTAGGAGCAAACGTTGGCTCTGGGTTTTTTGGGTTTTCATTTATTTGCTTTTTAAATTAAAGTTGGGCAGATCACATACCCCTCAAAACCCCTCGCTCAGTGGAGGTGTGCGTATAGTCCAAAGACCCCAGCTTTGGAGTCAGATAGGTCAGAGTTCAAATTGGATTTTGCTTTTTTTTTTTTTTTTTTTTCTCATTAGAGAGAGCGGGAGAAGGGCAGAGGGAAGGAAGAGAGAGAATCCTAAGCAGGCTCCACACCCAGTGCAAAGCGCGACTCGGGACTCAATCCCAGGACCCTGAGATCATGACCTGAGCCGAAATCAAGATCCGACACTTAAGTAACTGAGCCAGCCAGGCGCCCCTGGCTCTGAGGTTTAAAGCCTGAGTGATCCGTAGATACTGATGTCATAAGCCAAGTTAGAATTCTCAGAAGGAGGCTTCAACGGAGGACCAGGACTGGGAAAAGAGGAGTCCCTCTGAGCTGTTGTGAAGCAGAAGCAATGGGTGGTTCCCTATGATCATGAACTTGGGGTGTTGGCTAGGCAGAGATTGGAGGAAAGATGTCTGTGTCCTTGGCTAGAGATCACCCCCCCCTCCCCCCCACTGCTCAGCAAGTCTTCAGTGCACTTTATAATCTCAGGGTGTCAGAGCTGGAAGGCTGTTTGGGACCCTCAGACCCCATCACCTCATCATACAGATGAGATCATTACAGCCAGGGGCTTAAGGGAGGAAAGCAGGCCCCAAACCTGTCACTCCCCGGTAGCCCCTGCAAACCCAACATGCCCAAAACCCAGGGGTGGGACTAGGGTCTCTCAGGGACCCCACCTGCCTTTCAGCGGGGGAAACCTGATTTGCAGTCAACCTCGACAGGATGAAGTGAAGTAGTGATGGCTGCCCCGGGGGCTCTGGGTGGGGAGAAAGCACTAAAGGGAGCGGGGAGAAGCCTGCTGCAAGGGGGCTGAGGGCACACTGCAGAGGGAGGGGAAGGCTGACCCCGCTGGAAGTGTGCTGGGCTGGGGAAGACAGGCTAGGGCAGGAGACCAGGGAGAATTGCAGCTGAGAAAATGGGGTGACCCCAAGGGGGGAGCCCCGCAGCCATCAAGAGAGTGCTCGTGCTCTGAGTGCAGCTCTGTGGAGGCCATGGACCCTGGCTGGGAGTCTGAGAGGCCTTCACGTTTATGGGGTTCCCACTCACACATCCAGGCAGCCTGAGATGATGGAAAACACAGGGAGCCGGGGCCAGAGGACGAGGCTCATGCTATGTGTCTGCTCCCTGCCAGCTCTGGGACCAGCCCCAGGCTAACAGTATCATTTGCTCCTCCATTCAGCATAAACGTCTTTCATGTGCTAAACACAGCTCAGTACTGAGGGGAGCAGGCCCCCCATCGTCCTGCTCGGAGAAATGCATACCCAGTGGAGGGGGATGAACAGTAAGCAGGCACACAAATGAGAACATGGATGCATGTGCTGTGAAGAAACTAAAGGAGAATAGTAAACCCTGGGCAAATTCCCTGGGCCCTGGGCCCTTGTCTACTCATCTATAAAATGGGACTGACGTGGCCACTGACGTCCCCCCTCTGGTGAAACGCAGATGGCACCTGCTGCTGCTGTCCGCTACAGCGCTGGGTGAATGAGCTGAATTCAACCACAGATGCTTTTGCCTTCTTTTTCTTTTTCTTTTTCTTTTTCTTTTTCTTTTTCTTTTTCTTTTTCTTTTTCTTTTTCTTGTGGGAAAATGTACATAAATTCACTATTTTAACCATTTTTAAGAGGCATTAAGTACGTTCACAACGTCATGCAACCATCACCACCATCGCCTCCAGGGCTTTTCCTCATCCCAGACAGAAACTCTTCACCCATGAAACCTCAGGTCCCCATCCCCCCCGCCCCCAGCCCCTGGTAGCCCCATCTTACTTTCTGTCTCTATAAATTTGCCTTTTCTAGTTACCTCACACAAATGGAATCTTACAGTATGTGTCCTTTCGTGTTGGACTCATGTCCCTTAGCTTCACCTGGAAGTGGAATTGCAGGCTCATATGATAATTCCATGTTTAGCTTTTTGAGGGACTGCCAAACTGTTTTCCACACTGCTCCATTCTCCATGCCCACCAGCAACGCACCAGGGTTCTCATTTCTCCGCATCCTCGGCAACACCAGCTATTTTCCATTTCTCTAGTAACAGCCATGCTAACGGATGTCATCTCTTGCTCTCTTTTATGTAATGACAGTGAAGTATCGTCAGATAGCGTCCTGCAGCTATGCCCGTCCCATGCCTCCATTGCTCTCTGCGTAATTTATTTATACGTCACGTTTTTGTGCAGGGTTGTATATTCCAGTTTATGTGCTCTGTGCCATATGGAAAATTTAAGACATTGTCAAAAGTAGTCTCAACAAATTTATAACTGTGTCTATGTTTCTTTCCATAGCAAGAGTGGTGATAGGACTGATAGCCTGTCAGAAAGCTTGGTGATGTGTCCCTATCAGACTTAGGGAGTCTAGGAGTCAGTTCTGGTACTTTCTTCTCCCTCCCCCCCTCCCCCCGCCAGCCTTGTGCATGTCGCAAACCAGTGCCTGGGAGGACGGCAGGACCAAGGGCAACTCACACAGCCTTCACACTCGTATTTATGGGCCACTGCTCAGTTTCAACATGACCAGGACCAATGAGTGGATAAACAGGGGAAATAATGCAAGGCCTGCAAATTGTCCCTAGCCAGGCTGACCCGGCTGCCCATATCTGATCCTCCACATAGCTTCACCTCCAACAATAAATAACACATGTCCTGGAGCAGAAGACACAGGAGTAATTTATATCTCAAAATCCAAACAAGTGCCAAACTGTGGTCAATTCTATGAATATACATCCCACCTTGTTCATATGCTGACTCTCCATGGCCTGAAAAAGAACAACGAGCAAGAAGGTGCTTTCCTAAGAACTCCAAATGGTCAGGTCTTGAACGTGAGCATTTTAGGGTCTTCAGCAGGGCCTAGGCAGAGATTGGAGGAAAGATGCCCGTGCCCTTGGCTAGAGATCAGTCCCCCTCCTCAGCAAGTTTTCACCTCGTTTTACAATCTCCAGGTGTCAGAGCTGGAAGAATGTTTGTGGCCCTAAGACCCTGTCACCTCATCATACAGATGAGATCATCACGGCCAGGGTTTATGCAAGGGAAGCTGGCCCCAAGCCTGTCACTCCCGGCAGGCCCTCAAAGCTGGCATGCCCACCGAGATCTATGAAGGGCAGGATCTGCCATTCGGGCCTAGGCTGGGAGGGAATTGGGGAACCCGCAGAGAGAGCGCGGGGGGCAAATGTCTCCCGAGTCTGGGCGTGAGTTGGATATCTACACCAAGTAGCCGCGGCGCTGTCTCACCCCGGAGTCCCAGAGTGGGGAAGGCCGCTTGGTCAGCTTTGACTCACAAATACCCCGTCACTAAGTGACTTAAAACACAACCGCTGATTATCTTACAGCTCTGTGGGTTGGCAGCTTGGGCTGGGCTCAGCGACACAATTTCCTCTCCTGTTGCGGGGGCAGCTGGGGGCTGGCTGGTGTGAGATGGCCTAAGCTAGAACAGCTCATCTCAGCTCCTGTCCTCCAGCACACTGGCCTGGGCAGCTTCCCACAGCAGCAGATGAGGGTTCCAACACCGGACGAGTTCAGAGAAAGGGAGAGAAAGAGAGAACACGGAACCGTGCGAGACCCCAAGGTCCAGCGCTGGCCCACCTTCCCTTCCGCTGCATTCCGTTGGCCAAAGCAAGACACAGGTCAGCCCGGACTTGGGAGGAAGAGAAGGAACTGCCAAGGCACGTTGCAAAGAGCACGGGTCCAGGAAGGAGTGCAGGACTGTAGCCATTCTTGCACTCTGCCACCACCCCCGTGACGCGGTCCAGATGGTTTACAGCCACTTGCCTTTGAGGAACCTGAAGGTTTGAACAAAGAGAATTTCAGTGGGGATTAGTGTGGAATGACTACCAGAGGGCCTCTTCTGAGTGTTTGGGACATTTAAATCCCCGACACTCTTGCTCAACCCTTTGGAGACGGCGGTCCTCCAACCAGACAGAATGCATCATCCACCTGCTTAGTCATTAGAAGCTAACACAGCAGATCGACCTTGGAGAAAAATGTGATAATTCTTTTCCTTAAGTGTTATGGACCAACACTCATACTCACCAAAAACAGCTAAAGTGACAAAGGCCCAGAGAGACTAAGTAACTTGCCTAGGGCCACACAGCTAGTAAGAAGCTGAACCCTGAACTGCCCATCAACCTTGCTTTTATCAAGCACACTAACCCTGGGTGCCTGTAGCTGAAGGAAAATGGCCCCCTGACTGGGGTGGCTATAGAATGAACCCTGGGCACTGACGACTCCAGAGAAGAAAGCCCTGGGAGACTCTCAGCTGCCCATCAGGAAGAAAGGAGCGCTGGCACCTGGGCTTCTAGCTCCTGCCACGACACCTCCTTCCCCAGACAGGGACCAGGAAGGCATGCGTGGCTTCTGAGTTGTCATACTTGCAATCCCTGAGGAGTAGCCATCTTTTCTGTTCTTTTGTCAGGTTTCTGTGTACGTTATATAGAACTGCCAGAACAGAAAAGCAGAGAAGGGAAAATGAGGGAAACCATTTTGCAATCCATCAAAATATAAGTACTAGATCTTCACTTAAAAAAAAAAAAAAGCTTTGACTAAAACTAATCTCAGATTATATGGGTCACCTTGGGACACCTCTCAGGTCTCCTGTGGGGCCCAAGCTTTCCTTCTGATACAGGTTTCCTTGCCGGACACAAGGAAGAGCTGGTCTAATAGAGGACAGAGGAACCTCCACTGAGCGCCGCCATGTGCCAAGGCTGGACCAGGTGCTGCATACCTTGAAATTAAATGGTGAGGACCCCACCCCACAATGGGCGGTTGGTGGGGGGCACTCAGCTGAACCTCAAGACCACACACAACCTGCAAGAGATAGCACTGCTCTCATTAGACCAGGGGTTTCATTCCAGCTGCATCCTACCGGAATCTTCTGGAGAGTTCTGGAGCGCCCAAGCTGGCTCCCCAGAGACTAGTTTATGGTGCTGAGGGTCCTGCTTTTTGTTTGTTTGTTTCCCAGTTGATTTTAATGTGTGGTTGGGATTAAGAACCACTGTGTGAGACATGTTCTCAACATTACCTGCGGGTTCATGTTAGGGAGCTTTAAAAAAGGTACGGAGCCTGGGTCCCACCCGCAGACATCCTGATTGCATTAGTTGGAGGTGTGACCTGGGCCTCAGGATTTTTAAACTCCCAGGTGAGTCTATGAGCAGTCGAGCTAAGATCCACTGTCTGAGGTGAACTTAAGGAAAGAGGGAGTCTGGATTTCTCAGGTCAAAAGACCCCATCACCTGGGAGCTTCACCCCACAGGGACCCACCCGCACCATGCTCTGGGGTCAGAATCTCTGGTTTCACCCACTCCTCACACATCCCGCACCCAGAGAACGCCTCCAGCAGCACTCCAGAGCTCAGGCCGGCCTGCGTCCTGCCCCGGAGCTGTCTCTGGGCTCTTCCGCTGCTGGCCTGACTTCCTGCATCCCTGTCTGAGCCGGGAGCCCAGCTCTTTACCCAGAGGACCCTGTCAGAGGCTTTGTAATTCTTCCTGGTCGATGTTTTGGGTCATGTTACTTTTGTGGAACATTAGCAGCCTGACTTCTGAGGAAATCGAGTTCCCATTTCTCCAAGGAGGCCCCAGAGTGGCTGGGGAGCACCGGAAGCCTAGGAAGATGTCCCCCCAGCTGAGCACAGTGCAGAGAGGAGGATTCAGCCTGAGGCCACCCTGATGGACCACCTTGGCATCCACAATGAGGGCAGGGAAAGATGACTGTTCTGGAACAGGGTTCTAAACCCCAGATTGCCGGGCCCCACCCCCAAGCGTTTCTGATTTGGTAGGTGTGGGCAGGACCCCTGAACGTGCACCTCTAACAAATTCCCTGGTGATACTAATGTTGCTGGCCCAGAGAGTCTCCTCTGCAAACCGCCGATCCAAAGGCTGCTGGTTCCTACTTTTCCTCCCACAGGATTCTCTGCAAGGCTAAATAAAGTACCCCAACTTCTTGTGCTTAGGCTCCTTACCCCAATCTTCTGCGGGAAACAGGGTCTGCAGAGGGAAGATGGACAGTATCGCAGACAGAATAATGGCCCCTGACAGTGTCCTAATCCCTGGGGCCCATGAAGGATGAGTTACATGGAAAAGGGAAGTAAGGTTGCAGGTGGAATCAGGCTTCGAAGGGGCCGACCCTGAGATAGAGACACAATCAGAGATCCAGATGCACCCAGTGCCCAGAGGAGACACTTCCCAACATCTGGGAAAGAGATGAGATGAAGGAAGACATTTGAAGGTGAGGGGGATGAGGCCACCTTTGAAGGCTTTCAAGATGGAGAAAGGAGGCCACAAACTAAGGAATGTCAGTGCCCTCTAGAATGTGCGAACAGCCATCAGCCGACCGCCAGCAAGGAGACAGCTCTCAGTCCTACAGCTGCAAGGAACTGAACTCCGCCAATAACCAGAATGAGTGAGGAAACGGGTCCTCCCACAGAGGCTCTGGAAAGAGGCTACACCTTGATTTGAGCCCAGACACCAGATTCAGTCCCATTGCAGCTCAGAGCTCTACGGTTCTCCCTCCCTGTGTGCTGCCCTTGCCTCTGTCCTGTGTGTGTGCCCTGCTGCAGTCTCCTTCCTTCCAGAGCTTCCAGAACCCCGTTCCAAGATAGTCTTTGGATCAGGTAAAACAGGTGGGAATTATCCAGGCAGAAACTGTAGGTGGAAGGAGCAGAGGGATGAACTATCACCAGAAAAGAAGACAAGAAAGGGGAGACTGGCTTCTAAAAGCAGAGAACAGACACAGAAGGAGCTGACGAAGGAGGCCGTCAGAATAAGGGACTTTATCCCAAGCTGAAGATTCTGCAGGCATCCTCACTGCCCTCACATGGCTTCTCCCTGGAAACCTCCCCTGATGGGACCTCACCGAGCTGAGCCCAGCTCATCACTGGAGAGCTCCCCGTGGGAGACTTGCTGCGTGTGCTGAATACCATCACGGAGATGCAGAAGGTGCCTGCCCCACTCACCCCCTTCCCAGCTGGGGACAGAGCTCCCTGTAACCAAGCTGGGAGTTCCCTGTCCCTTAGCCTTTACCTGGGCCCCAGCCATGACGGATGTGGGCCCAACCTTCCAGCCAGTGGCAGGCGTGGGCTTCAATGGTTATGGATGGCATGGGGCTGGCCTGGGGCTGGCAAGGTCCTGGGACACTATGTCTTCTCCATCACCGAGGCCTCCACATTTGTGGCTTGCAGTGTTTCTAGACCCTTTCTTCTAAGAAGCCTCCCTGTGGTTTCTCTCCCCTGGCACTGAGTTCATTTTTTATAGCTAAATTCAGGTTTTACACTTTTTAGCTGTATACAGCTTCATTCTCTTTTGCGGTACCAAGTCGTAGGCCTCCCTTATATAAGCATTCTATATATTTTTGTTGGCGAGTGCATAATTCCAGTATATTTTTAAGTTTAAAAAAATCGATTATTTAGCAACATGCACGTTATCCTGTGGTAGAAAATATGTTTTCCGCATATGCATAAGAGTGTATCTAGAAGACGACACTCTAATATGGTAACATCTGCAGAGGGGTACTTTCTTAATTCTTACCCCGTTTCCTGTTTCCAAATGTATTTTATTTTTTTCCAAGTATTAAAAAACGAACCAAGCTTAATATTTCAAGAGATGATAAGAGGCTTCAAGCAGCAAATCCAGCGAAAACAATAAAACAAAGCTGTCCCCTATTCTCCGATTCCTCTCCCCAGTTCTACTCTCCAAAGAGAAACATTGTCAATTCTTCTGATACTCACTGTCCTATTTTTTGGTAATATATTCATGTTGCAATTTTTGATTGATCAGCTGTAGGCATTGGCTTCTGGCCTCCCCATCACTACCTCTCCTTCCATCTTCCTAAAATAAAATCATTGTGGATACGCTTTTTCTTCAGTTCTCAGGAATTTTCTTGTGTTACATCTTCCATACTTTTTTCCCCCCTCTGTCCGCCTTTCTGGAGCTCCCTTAGGTCAGTAGACATAACCTATTTCCCTTTCTTTGTCTTTTTGTTGTACTGGATTTTAGCTGCTAATTGTTCTATTTTTTTAATATTTTATTTGGACTTTGTTTTTCATTTTGAGATTCTTTTGCTCCCCCCCCAGTGTATTCTGTCCTTGTTTTGTAGATATAATACATTCTCATATATCTCTCAGGATTGGAATTATAGGGTTTATGGTTTTTAAATGTTCTATGTGTCTTACAAGGTCTGTACCTTCTCTCTGGCTCCTCTTACTGTTTGTCTTGGACTCTCTCCGTCATGTTGGAGCCTCTCCTCAAATACTAACTTATACCTACAATAAGATACTAAAAAACTGATTGGAAACGTGATGTGGAGACTTCGAGGACTTGGGGGTTTCACCAGAAGGTCGTGAGACTTTTCGGTCCCCTACAAGTTAATATTTAGGTCTTCTCTGGGGCTATTCACACTCTGCAGGAAAAATCCTCTGCCTGCCTCCCTGGGACACAGGGCTGCCTGCTTCTGTTCTACAGTCAAATCAGGGAAAGAGCTGAAGAGCCCACAGTTCAACACACGTCTGCCTTCAATGCCTTGCCTCACCTCCCAGAGCCTGACCCGTCACCATTAGGTTCCTCTGGACAATAAACCTCTGGTCTCCTTTGGAGGGAGGAGGAGGAGACAAGCAGGGCAGAACGAAGGGATGGGAGCCCGCAGATGGTGCGGGGTAGGGAAAGGACCTGAGAGACCAACCTCTCAGTTTCCAGACTTCTAACTATTCCCCCACTTTGAGCCCCCAGCCTGACCCTAGCTCTTTGGTCCGTGCTGTGCCTGGGTGCTGAACCTCTCAGGGGTCTGCAGGGTGAGACACTGCTCACGGGAAATACCCCTGCAGCCAAGTAGCCCCCAACTTGCCATGTTCTGCAAAATCGGTTGCAGCTCCTCCATCCCCCTGCACTTGAATTTCCCCCATCTGTTCTTGTCTTGTGTCCTTGGAGTGAACAGTTTTTAAATTCTCACCCTCCATCTTAGTGGGGAGGAGCTAAATGCTTATCGTTTAAAAAAAAAATTCATCTGGAAGCCCCCATGTTTTCAAACTGAACCTGGGTGTTTTTTTGTTTTTTAGTTATATCAGAAAAAAAAATTTTTTTGGGTGATGGTGGGGGAATGAAAGGAATCAAACGAGTAAAACATGATTTTAGCACTTACAGAAGTTAAAATGACCTTGCTTGACTTCCGAACAAAATTCACTGACAGGATTCACCCGACAGAGACTTAGACGTCTTTTCCGAATTAATTTCAACCAAAAAATCAAATCCGTTCAGAGACACTCTCACGAAAAGCACTGACGCGGAGGGGAAATTGTAGCTTCCCCTGCTAATTTCACCCCTGCCCTCACATTTCACGGCGGGTGTGGTTTTCTGGGAGATCACAGCCAGGACCCTCAAGAAGGAGCCTGCGTTCTTTCTCCCGAGCCCCCCTTGGGGCTCTGATTGATGAGGAAACCCCTTCCTCACAGCAACAACAGAGGGGGACCTTGTCTGAGGCGACGCGGCGCCTTTGACTAAAATATTATTTCCTCCACATGTTAGAGTTCAGTCCTGGGAGCACTGGGGGTTTAACCTCCTAAATGCTACAAACCTGGACAGGTATTTAGTCTCGCTGTGTCCCCTGGGAGGACTGATGTCAGAGACCAATTTCCCGAAATCCGTGGTCATCAAGAGGGCCAAGCCCGTGAAATGTTTAAAACCTCCCGTGGCCGCGCACCATAAATCTGTGTCTCGACTGATGGTCCCCGGAGAGCCCGCTGCACCGGCAGGGCCATCTGACCACGTCCGACGAGGCTTGCTCAGCAGAGCAGGTGGTCCCCGTGGCAGGCCCCATCGGGCCTGGCAATCGCTCACGCTGTCAGTCTACTCTTTCAAGACAGCTTAATTGAAATGGGATTCAGGGTTATAAAGACCACAGCCTCACTGACTTGCAAAGATCTGAAGGGTCCGGCTGCTTCATTTATAATCACCGGAAAACCAATGCCCAAGAAGCACGACCTGTCCTGGTTCACGCTGACCTTTAGAGGCAAGTTGGAGTTCGCCCCCAGGTAACTTGGCCTGAAGACCACGGCACCATCCCCTCTGCCAGAACCAGGGTGGGAAAATGACCGTCGCGAAGCCCTTGCCTGAGCTACAGCAGGACGGACCCACGGGGCTCAGCAGCCCTCCCCCTGCTCCAGAGAAGGTGTCTCACCCTGCCCTGCACAGACCGACACCTGGTGGGCCCTGGGCAGCTCTGCCTCCCCAGGAGCTGAAGACTCATGGGGAAATTGTTAACACAACCCCGTACCATAACGCGGGCCTTGCACGGGTGAATTAGTACCCCTGCCCTGTGAGGGAGCAAACACAGATGGCACCAAAGTTAGAGAAAGAGAGAGGGGTGAAGGGCAAAGAGGAGTTTACCTGAAAATGCACGCACTGTACCTTTTAAACTGTTGGGTATGTGGCTTTGCCTCCTTCCTGTGCTTTGGCTAAATTGATCCTAAAGAGTTAAAATATAAATAAAGGGTTCCCTTGGGCAAGACTTCTTCATTCATTCAAGCATCCGCCATCCCTTCGTCGAGAAATCTCGCCAGCACGTGGAAGAGGCCAACACTCCGTCAGCAAATGGTAATACAATGTGGCCAGTTGCTCGGGGACCTGCAGGTCTGGGGATCTCTGTTGTCTTCTGCGGATGCTGAGATGAGGGTCTAAGGAGGTCAAAGGTTTAGCCCAGCTCCAGGGATCTGTCTCCAGGGCCAGGCACTTGCTTTGAGTTATGCCCATGAGCTTCCTACTATTTTGTGCAAGCTTCCTGACCCCCTAACAGATGAAGATTAACATACACCCACATTTCATCTTTTCCTGACTTCTCACTCTCCCCAGAGCCATCCTGGGCATCTAGAAGTTTTGTGCTGTTATTAATGGCACACAATTTATGACCATCCCATATGGCAGGGCGTATCTGTGAAGCATCCATACATTGCAATGCACAGAAGTTCTAGACAAGGCCAGGAGCAGCTGCAGCCCAGCCTCTGGGGCCATTCATTCCCATGATCCACCGTGTGAAGACAGAGGAGCTCCTTCTCCCAAGTCCACAATCACCTCCTCCACTCTGAGACCAGTGAGGAAATCAACACCCAGTTTCTCACAGAAGCCCTCCGGAATGGTCTTCGGGGCTGCTGGGATGGGCTCTTCTCACTGGGCAGCTTTATGATGGAAGCACCTGGAAAATCAGAGGGCACAGCAGAGGGAGCCCAGCTGAGGCCACTGGATTCATTGTCTCCTCGTTTCTGCTTTGTGTGATCTTGAGTAAATGCCCTTAATCTAACATGACTGCTTTCTCATCTGTAAAATGCGAATTATAATAAGAATAGGGTTGTATATATAGTGCTTAGCACAACACCTGGAATGCAGTTAATGTTGAGCAAGCACTAGCTATTATCATTGTCACCGACATTATCACCAGTTTTCACAGCCCTGGAGGCAGGACATTTATTACCAAGCCGCTTGAATGATTATAAGCTTATTGAGTTCGGCTGCCTTCCTATGGTTACAACACATAGGAACTCTGGTTAGTGTGCAGTGAAATGAACCAATATAGTAAATAAAGCTCCGGGTGAGTCTTGTTGTCCCAAAGAACAACTACTCCCTCTAGCCTGGTTTTCCATGAGGTCAGGACTCATGAGGCTGTGCCCCAAATCGGAAGTGTTGTCGGTTCACTGGGTGGAATCCTGTTGTAACAACACCTACAAAAGGTTGTCAACAGTGCAGACAGTTTTCTTTGTTCACTTTTAATATTAGACCCCATTTTCTGGCATCTGTTTTAGACAGGTACTTTTGACACAATACTTCCAACTCAGTGAGACACCCCGTAGACCCATTTGACAGATAAGGAAGTGAGGACTGACAGAGGATAAAGAATGTCCCAGGCCACACAGCTGTTAATCACGGATCTGAGCTTGGCATCCCCTCTCCCTCTCTACACTGCTTCTTGGCCCTGGACGGACACCCAGGGACTGTGGACAGACACACAGAATAGGAACTAGGCAAGGTAGGAGATCCTGGCTCTCTTCCTTTGAGTTCTCGGTGCATCCCTGGCACTTCTCAGAGCACCTGTCTGGATTTTTTTAGGAACCATAGCCATCTGGTATTACAGACTCCCAGGTCCAAATCATCCAGTCAGTGCCTGAGAATGGCTCACAGTGTTCCCCACCTATGCACATGTGCATGCGTGCTCACACGCACACGCACACACACACACACACACACTCTCACACGTTGTGCTTGGGGGCTCCAAGGAGTTCATGACTTCCTGCATCAGCCCATCCTATCAGTGAGGAAAAGATGGATAGAACACCTTCCCCTCCCATGAGCTTCTCCCCATACGTCCCACCCATGAGTGTAAGGTTAGACTCCTTCCAATGCACCGGAGTGGAAAGTGTGCTTTCTCTGTGTGATACCCACATCACACCATTGAACGGAGCAACGGGGTCCCTGCTTCTTATACTGCTGTAATCTGAGGCTCCCTTCTTGTTCCTTGGGGTACTTTTCCACTCTTTACGCAGGTCCCTCACAGCCATCCACAGTCTGGGTCCTTCCCTCCATCCTTTCTCAAGCTTGTTGGAAGCAGAGTTCCCTGGGCAGTCCCCCGATTTCTCAGGAAGGTGCCCCTGTCCTTTTCCTCTGGGCCAATTGGTGACGACAATGTCTGAGAGCTCCACCACCTTCACAGTCAGCTTCTATCTCGGGGCCTCTGGCACTTGGTTCCTGGAAATCTTTTCTCTGAATTCTGAGATGTCTGAGGACCTTGTCTGCCAGCCAGATTTCTCCTTTCCCCATGGAGCTCCACAAATGGCTTAATGGTAGTAAGAGGGGCCAGACACTCTGCCAGAGTCCTCCAGGCAGTTTCTTCGACATGACACACCCTGGGGCTCCTCCCCATTGTGCTTTTGCAACAGGTTGTACCCTCCTTCCACCACCAGCCCAACACCCCACTTCTGTCCATCTTTGCAGCAACGCCGTGAAACAGGGGTGCCCTCTGGGGTAGAGCTCTTTGGTTCTGAGCCCCAAACCTAAGCCCAGTGTGCAGGAAAGAGTTTCCTCAGGAAAAGTCTTGGCAAGAACTCAGTTCAGGCATGACCCACCATGTCAGGCAAAACGCTTTGAGCTGTAACCGAAACCTAGGTCAACTGCCGTAACGATAAGGAACAGGTAAGCTTAGCAGCTCCCTAAGGACAGCCGGTGCCCAGTGTTGCTGCCACATCACTGGCCAGACTCCACGTGCCGACTGTGCCCTTTGCCTTGACCCTCTCAACACGACGGAGCTGCCCGTCCCAATACAGGTGCACCCAAAGAGGGGGAGCCCCGCCCATCCTCAGGCCCCTTGTTAAAAGTGATGGATGCTTTCCCAGAAGTGCGTCCGTCAGCACATGCCCCTTCCAGGTTGTTTGACCAGAATTGGGTTTCATCCTCATTCCTAAAACAAAGGCACTAAGAAGGGGAGGCTATAATCAGGACTGAGCTAAACAGACCTCGTCAACCCAGGCCTGGAAGGACTCTATGTCTTCTGTGCAGGCAGGTGTCAGATACCCAAGAAAACCAGCTGCTGTGAGCAAGGAGGAAGCAAGGCATGCCGCGGGGCTGGCCAGACTTTCCCAAGTTGCTCAGAGAGAACAGGCTTCCACAGGGCTGCAGCCCCCGGCCCCCAGCAACAACATCTGTGCAGTCTGCATCTGCCGCAGAGACCCAGGTACCAGCGTGTGGGGGAGGGGACGCACGGATGTGCAGCTGCGAAGACCTGTGGAAAACTGGGAAACTGGAGCTAATAAACACAGTCCACTATTAAACAGTCAGCTGACCCGAGAAATAAATGTGTCAAACCACACAGTTCTAAACTTGATCTTAAAGATCCATGAACACAGAGATTCAAACTCATTCAAAGGGGGGAGATGAAAAAAAAATGATAGCCTTTATGGAATATTATGAAATCTTGATCAAATTAATCAATCACATCAGAATAACTTTATTTTTTTTCATCATAATAAGCCTTTAATTCCCATCCTCGGTTTCCCCCATCGCCCCATCCACTTCCATCTGGTAACCAGCAATTTGTTCTCTATGGTTAAGAATCTGTTTTTTGGGTTGTGTCTCTCTCTTTTTTCTTTTGCTCGTTTGTTTTGTTTCTTAAATTCCACGTATGAGCAAGATCACATGGTACTTGTCTTTCTTTGACTGACTTACTTCACTCAGCATAATACTCTCTAGCTCCATCCACGCTGCTGCAAACGGCAAGATGTCCTTCTTTTTTATGGCTGAGTAATACTCCACCGTGTGTGCGCACCACATCTTCTTTACCCATTCATCGGTTGATGGACACCTGGGCTGCGTCTATAGGTTGACTATTGTAAATAATGCTTCTATAAACATAGGGGGGCGTGTATCCCTTTGAATTAGTGTCTTTGTATTTTGGGACTAAATAACGGGTAGTGTGCTTTCTGGATGACAGGGTAGTTCTATTTTTACCTTTTTCGAAAAACCTCCATATTGTTTTCCAATGTGGCTGCCCCGGTTTGCATTCCCACCAATCATGCATCCTGACCAGATCCTCACCAACACCTGTTGTTTCTTGTGTTTTTGATTTTAGCTATTCTGACAGGTGTGGGGTGATATCTTCTTGTGGTTTTGATTTGCATTTCCCTGATGATGAGTGATAGCATCTTTTCATGTGTCTGCTGGCCGTCTGGATGTCTTCTTTGGAGAAATAGCTGTTCATGTCTTCTGTCCATTTTTTATTTGGATTGTCTGTTTTTGGGGTGTTGAGTGGTATCAGTTCTTTATATATTTTAGATACTAGACCTTTATCAGACATAGCATCTGCAAATATCTTCTCCCATTCAGTAGGTTATCTTTTAGTTTTGTTGATTATTTCCTTCACTGGAAACTTAGAATTTTAATAGAGAAAAGTATCTATTCATTATATGAGGGTGTATGATCCCCACAAAGCAATAAGCAAAACAGACTATGCCTGAGTTTTTCGTCACTATTAGAATTTGGTTTAGGTGGGGTTTGTTGTTGTTGTTGTTTACCTGATTTGGTTGTTTTGCTGTCTATCCCATTTGAGCACAGGGGTAAAAGATTTCAGAAAAATGGCTGGGAGAAACCCTAGAACTTGATATCATTCAATTCCTTGCATCAATGAGTAAATTGAGAATTAGTAAAAGCCCACGATTGTCAACTTTCAGAGGCCGGGCTTCTGGGAACGGCTCTCAGGACATACTTTGAGAACCACCAGTCCAGCCAAATCCTCCCATTTATTTTCTGCAAAAGTTAGTACGGCTCACAAATGTCTTTGGGTTTCCCCAAGGTCACCCAGTTAATTATTGACATAGGAAGTCCACTCCCAAAGAGTCATAGTGATTTCCCACATCGCATGTCAGGGAAGCACATCAGGGATAAAGGAGGGTCCACGTGTGGTGTCGGCCTGAGCTACAGGTATGTCTGGTCGAGTCCAAATACACCACAGACTACAAAGCTTTCCACCTGTATGCAGAAGAATAGAAGCTTGGAACTCATGTCACAAGCTGCTTCTGCTAGTAACTTCAAGACACATCTTTCTCTCCCACACACGGACCTGTCACCTCTAGGCACCGATGTCCTAGACCCAGTGGGCCTGAGGTGAAGGTGTGAATTCCTCAGGGCTGACCAGGAAGGGAGGGCCTGGGCTGGCTCTTCGGCTCTCTCCTCCCGCCCAGAAATGGTTAATTGCCAGCTCCAGGCTGCCTCCAGCCCAGCCCTAATTGGCCTGATCTCAAGCGGCTGGCCGAGCTGGAGCTCAGCAGCTCCGGGCCAGGCTGGAGCAGCACGGAGCGGCAGGGGCATTCTTCCAAGGTAATGATTAAGCTAAGCGTCTGGCAAGGGCACAGGCAGCAGAGCCGGGAAGGTGAGCCCTATTCACACCTCAGCCAGGCTGTGGTGGCCAAGACTGGTTTGGAAGGCAGGGCCCCAGGGCACGGGGGCCCAGAGCCGACAGCCACAGCCTCCCCCTGCACACGGGCATCCAGGAGCATCTCAGGCCGGAGCCTCTGCTGCCTACCCTACTGGGACCCTGCCCTCAACCCTGGCACCATGAAGCTGCAAATGTTCTGGACTGGTCTGGAATACACCTGCCGGCTCCTGGGCATCACCACTGCGGCAGGTAAGACCCCGCCTCCCAGCTGCGGTCCCCTATGCCCTGGGCACGGCAGACAAGGCTGCTCAAGGGGTGGGAGCCAGCCGGCTGGGGACAGATGGACACATCCGGCCACATCTGCCCTCACTTTTCTTCCCAATGCCTCCAGAAACACTGCTCTGCAGGGCAGCAGCAGGTGCAGTGGGCTGAGCCTGGGTGAGGGGGCCTGGTGCTGAATGTGCACCTGGCGAGCCACCACCCATGTGACCTTGGGAGCCCTCAGCGTCCTCATCTGGCAAATGAGTAGAGAGGGTCTGCCTTTCCTCCTTGAGGGCTATTGTGAGGTGGAGGTGAGAGCTGACGCTGAAGGCATGAAAGACCCGGCAAATGTGAGAATCGGGTGCCTCGCTGTGTAGTTATGAAGACGGGCAACAGAGCCCATCATGTGGTACTCGAACCACAGCTCCATCTCATGGAAAGGGAATTCCCAGCTCTTGGGACAGGATGTGGAGATCCTGGGCTTCCCTTGGCCACTCTAACCCCGTTAACAGAGAGTCCTGTAGCAACCCAGGCCCCCTCTCTGTGGTCTGACTATAGGAACACACCGTGGGTCTGGGGTCGAAACGGTTCCCTATGCTGGACTCCTCACCCTCACCCAGCCTGATCATAGGGCAGCTCGACTCTCAGAGCAGAGCCAGAGCAGCCACGATCCTGAGTTCTGCCTGCTCCCCTCCCCAATGCAGACTCCCAACTTGTAGACCCCCAGGTCCCCCGCATGGTCAGAGTCTGTGTGCAGGAAGTGAGAAGGCAGGATTCTGAGCTCTCAGCTCTAGGCTCCACTGTCCCTTGGGAACAAGGAAGAGACACACATCGATCGCCAAGTCCTTCCTTGCCACTGGACAAAATCCAGTATGAGTCTTGGCAAATAGGAAGTGTCCCCCAGCTCAGACTTCAGCCATGCTTCTTCCAGCCCCTGCCCTGTCATTTGCTGATATGTGACCTTGGGAGAGCCACCCGGCCCCTCTAGGATAGCACTTTCCGATCAGGACCTGCTAGCCTGGTATTTTGGAGGGTCAAGGATGCACGAACTGAGCAGAGCTCAGTGGAACTGAGGGCATGCACCTCTTGGGAGAAATCCGCATGACCCGGTTCAGAGCTTGGTGGGGAGGCTGGCCGGCAGGCTCTTCTAGAGTCTAGGTCCTCAGCACAGGAAGTTAACTGTTGAAGAAGGTCTAATGATACTCCTCCTGTTGCAAGATGGAGCACTTGAGCCCAAATAGGGACAGCGACCTTGCCCAAGGTCACACTGCAGATCAGAGGGACAGGCGGTCCGGAGCCCAGATGCCTCAACTCTTAAAAAGACCAGGACTCTGGCCAAGGAACTCCCTGCTTCCCAGAGTAGGAAACTCTACCCAGTGGATACCAGGAAGGGTCTGAAATTGCTCTGCTGAGGGCCCCGAGTAAACGGGCTGGTGGGGGAGCCCATTCCAGCCTCCGCCGGAACCAACTTGTCACCTACATGTAAGGGAATGACTGCGAAGGCATACAGCTTCCCACGCTGGGGAGAGGACGGTAAACCTAAATAGGGTTCCTGTGTCTGGGGTTCAAGTCCTGGTTCACCCCTGTTGATCTTGAGCCCACCCTGCTCTCCTCTAAGCCTTGGTTTCCAGATCGGTAAAATGTACCCTTCCCAGCTGTCAGATAACTTGGTGATGGTTCCCCCTGCTGCATCCTGCCCAGAGCTGAGGCCTGCCTCCTGTCAGGAAGCCGATTTCAGATATATCTATTTTTCTAATAGCCTAGCAAGAGACAGTTTAAATGTCTGATTTATCTCAGCCAGTGGAAGGGTCTGCAGCCATACACGCGCGCGCGCACACACACGCTGTTCCTCTTAACCACAACTCTTATCTCTGTGCGGAGGGCCGCTGTTAATGCGGAAGATGGGCCTTCCACTTGGTTTTGATATAGGATCCAGGCTAAAAATAGGCCATGAGATGCCTTTTAATGGCCAGGCTTTCCAATAATCTTGTTGGAGATTTCTAGAGTGCTGGGAGCAAGTGGGAAGCTAGAGAGAGGGGCTTTGGTGCTCTTGGGCAAATCTCAAGTTTCTTCCAGCGTCACTAAACTCCTGGCCTATTTCCAGTGTTTAGGATTTGCAAATTCCTTATTCCCTAAGCCTCTTGTTGTTGAAATCTCTGTTGAGAAGTCCAGGCCCCATTTACAGTAGCACTGCTACTAGAAAGGAAATAAGACTTGAGACAAGGGCTGTCACTTTGCAGAAAGCCCAGGAGACCTAAAGTAGCCCCCGGTCCTTCTATGAGAAGAAATGTAGGTCCTCCAGAAGCTAGGAAAAGCATGTGGCCCAAGGCCGCTCAGAATGTCACCTGCAGAGACCAGGCAGCTGCCAGTCCAGCAGCCTCTTCCCTGGATCCCGTTCTCTGTAGATGGGATCTGGGGCTTCTAGAGATTCCAAGGGTGCCAGACCCCAGGAGGCCCCACCAGAATGGCAAGGCCCAGTGGCGGTGGCCTGGCTGGCTAAGTTCATCTCATCTTCTCCTCCCAGCCACTCGGAATAAAGCTTCATCAGGATGTCCAGGGGTCCCACGGGCCATTGCTGCCCCACCCCATGCCCAGCCCCACACCACCAGTGGGCACTGACCAAGCATTGCCACTGCCAAACAGGGGAAGGCAGGCCACAAGCAGACAGCACCCAGCTGAAGTGTTTCTAAAATTAGAAAATTCTCTCCTATGAGACTTTTCTTAATGACTTTGAGCCACTTATAAGGTTTCCAGGTCGTCACAGAGCTTCTCCCCAACATTTGTCTTACAGTTGGCTAGCTTCACTCATTTGCATTACCTCCCTGGCTTGGAAGGCTCTGTGTGTGTGTGTGTGTGTGTGTGTGTGTGTGTGTGTGTGTGTGTGTGTGTGTGAAATTATCAGGTGATTCTTATAGGCATGGAAAGTACCAGCTGAAATTGTGTGTGTGTGTGTGTGTGTGCGCGCACGCGTGTGTACGTGTGTGACCACTGGTGTCTCTCCTGCTGAGATGTGGCTCCAGGCGTCACCCAAAGAAGCAAACCCAACTGAGGAACTGCACGCAGACTGTGAGTGCTCCACACCTCCCCATACAGATGCCAGGCATCCACTTGTCCAACCCTCAAAGCAGGTTCTCACTCTGTCCACAGAAAGGCAGGGCCATGACATCCTGAGAGACTCAGGCCCCAGAGGATGCTCGGCCCTGTGATTTATTGTCATTACAAACCAACCATCAGGAAAGGGAAGCTGGGAAGTGCGTTTTACCGAGATGGGAGCACAGAGGGGCAGGGTGCCCCTTCTCTGTCCCACAGGACCGGTCCCCATCCCTGCTCTTGGAGAGCAGGATTGGCTTCCCTTTGACCTTCTGCAATCCTCTTAATCCCTGAGGGAGAATCTCCATGTGCTTCCTCACCACTCCGCAGCCCCGGCCCCACGTCTGTGGGGAAGAGAATGGAAAGAGCCCACCGTGTCAGCCCTTTGTGGAGACCCCCGCAGCTTTCCTCAGAACAAGGAGGCTCAAATCGGGGCTTCTCACTGCCAGCGCTTGAGGGCTTTCTTCACTCTTCCAGCTCTACCCTGGGGTCATAGCTGATAATAAACATTGCTTGAGGATTTACCGTGAACCAAGCTCTGTGCTACATGTTTTAAATGTGGTATTTCCTTTCACCCTCATAACTAGCCTTTGAAGCATCATCATGCCCATCGTCACCCCCACTGTACGTGGGGGGGGACTGAAGCTTGGAGACACACCTTGCTCAGGGTCCCACAACCAGGAAGCAAAGAGGCAAATTCTAACTGATGAGGGTCTATTCCTGAGCCTTTCTCTTAATTAGTGTGTCCTCCACCTAAATCAGGCTAAAAGGCACGTCTTTCTATGGCTTGGCAACCCCAAGATGCAGGATACAAAACACACAGAGGGTAGAGAGAGGCTTGTCTGAGGCCGTACCCTACACGGCTCAGGCAGGCGGGGTCATGGTGAAGGTGGGCACAGTTACACCGAAGCACAGTAAGCATGACCGAACACTTCCTAAGTCTAAAGACTCCGACATTTGATCCGGTTGCTCATTTGCGCTCTCTGAATAATTGCCGTGCAGACTTTCACTGGCACTACCATAACCATCCAGCCAAATCCACTCCTGGACCTCATCAGACGACAGACAGATCTGCTCACATTTCCAGAGGGAACTATCACAGCAGGACCTTCCATCTATGAGTCCAGAGATGCATAACTGACAGCAACAGTAAGATGAAGTCATGGCCTCGCTAAAGCCCCACCAGTGTCTATGGGGGCCAAACGCTGATCTCAGGCCTATTTCACCAATGAGGAGACCGAAGCTCAGAATGTTCAAGGAGCTTGGTGCGGGTCGCACAGCCAGGAGACAGCAGGTCTGGTATTGGCGGTCCGGTCTGCCCACTCCCAGGGCAGTGATGCGGTGGCACATCCGGGGGCTGTCAGCACACTGCTCCAAAGAGAAGGGCACCACACAGCCAACAAGGAAATGGGCTGGCACCAAGGCAAGGCCATTTTGAATGAGCCCCGCTTGTCAGGCTAATGTGCTCTTTCTCACAAATCAACGATTTTAGATCAACCTGGAATCACTTAGGCGTTTTGGTTTGTTCCAGGTTTTTGACCCATTAACCTCTTCTCTACATAAAGGACAGAGCCACATTCCCAACAGCCCCATTCTTTGCCAACACTCAGTTCAAAATGGAGATTTGGCTTATTAATATAGCCTAAGACAAAAGAAGCATTTAAACCCAGATGTTCTCATTATTTTTTAAAGAGTACAGCAAATGCATAGTTTGACCTTACCCCATCAAAGCCTTCAGAAATAAAAATAAAAATAAAAAACTAATGCTTCTAAGACAGCCATCTTGGGCTCTCCAGGCTAGTTTCCATCCTTCTTAAATGTGTATCCCCGTGGCCATCTCCTGCCATCTAAGGAAGCTTCATGCACTTCAACATGTCCACAAGCGGATTTATTACCTAAGCAAGACCACATTGTTTTCAGATCTTCCAAATGGATGTTGAATGTTTTTCTTTTCTGATCTGATTGTCCTGATGAGTAAATGAAATATCCCTGTTTCTGTTCCACTCTTCTACCACTGAAAGATCATATGATTTGGTTCAAACATTTTTTCTTTACTTCCTTATGCCCGTGTCTTCCTTAGATTTAGAACAAAGAATCTGTAACTCCATTTAGGTCTCATTTATTCAGCAAACATTTGCTGAGTTCCCACTTTGTACAATGTAGGCACATAGATTAGGATACTGTGACCCCTACCCTTAAGAATCACATGGTCTGACTAAGGAAACAAGCCAAAAATACACATCCTAGCATGAAGCACAGCAGTGTGGAGTTTGAGGGGTGAATTTGTGTCCTTCTCTACTAATTACTAGGTGTGTGACCTTAGGCATGTTACCTAACCACTTTAAACATCAGTTTTTTCACCTGTGAAATGGGGATAATGAGCGTATCTACCTTCTGGGGTTGTGAGCATTGAACGAAACAGTGACTAAAGCAGCAAACTGCCTGGCACGTAGATTCTCAGTCAGTGCTGGTGAATTTTTAGAGGAATGTGGAGAGCCCAGGGACCGCATAGCATGAGTGATGGGCTCTTCCTGAAGGATGGAAAAAGAAGGAAGACCAGAGGAAAGGAACCAGGCAATCTATGACCCTTGAAGCTGCAAAGTGAGGAAAGAGTTAGAACATGAAGTCTTTTCCTGAGTAACATTTTCCTTCACATTTTGAGGTTGGGTCATTAGGATCAGCCCACAGGATTTGGTTATTTCTATACTACGTGCAGTGACCAAATCAGAAGGAAGATGGTAGCCTCATTTTTTGTTTGTTGTTTGTTTGTTTTTATGGGCTGACAATTCTCTTAAAATTGTCCTTAGTTCTGAACAACCATCTGAAGAGGGCTATTATCAAAAAGGATTGTCCTTAAATACAAGTGGCAGATGCTGAGGAGAGAGAGACTTCCGTGGGCTCCCCCTGAACCTTCCTAGATTACAGAGGCCAGGAGAAGGTCCGATGAAGAAGCATGGTTATATGGCATGGATGGACATATCTGGAGGTATGGTCATTATTTCTGGCACCAGGAAAGCTGTCTTGTGGAAGGGTGGGCAGATGCATTCTTTTTTGAACGTGAGAAAGAATAAGAGGAAAATACCTTGGGCAAATACTTCGACTTGAAATCAAGACTTAGAAGAAATTTCCCCTGTAGTTCCTTACAAGAAAGATGCTACTCTGTGGTAGAGGCAATATCTTCAATAGTCTTAGTGAACCCTGCAGGGCTGTGTAAATGATATCATCACCAAGTAGCATATTGGCATACCATCTAGGCTACACGACCCTTCCTGAAGTCTGAAAAGGAAGGGATACTTTTCAACTCATTCTGTAGAACTAACGTTGCTCTAATACCAAGACCAGATAAAAGCATCATAAGGAAATTACAGACATATATCCCTCAAAACCCAGATGTACAAGTCCGAATAATGTTTTAGCAAATCAAAAAAATAAACGTCAAGGGGATAGTATATCCTAAACAAGGGAAACAGTAAGGTTGCTCTAATATTTGAAAATCAATTAATGTGATTGACCACGTTAACAAACTACAAAAGAAAACCTTATGTTCTTATGAAAATGGGTACAGAGAAGGCATTTGACAAAATTCAACATCGTTTCATGACAAAAACTATCATCAAACTGGAAAGAGAAGAAAATTTTCTCAGCTTATAAAAAACATTTACCAAAAAACCCTACAGCTACTTACAAGTAAAAGATCAAATGTCCTTCTCCTAAATTAGTAACAAGACAAGGGTGTCCACTCTCACCATTTCTAGCCAACGTTGTATTAAAGATTCTAACCAGTACAATAAGGCAAGAGAAAAAAATAAAATGCATACAGATCAGCAAGGAAGAAGAAAAACCTGCTATTCACAGATGACATGGTCATCTATGGAAAATCTGATGGAAGCTACCAGAAAAGCTACTAGAACTAATAAAGGGTTTAGTAAGTTGCAGAAGACAAAATCCATATACAACACCAATCATATTTCTACATACCAGCCACAAAAAACTACAAAATGAGACAGTTTAAGTGTAATTTATAAAAGCATCAAAAATATGAAGTACTTGGGGATAAACCTGACCCCAAAAGTGTAAATAAAAACCTGTAAACTGGAAACTAAAAAAAAAAAAAAAAATGCTGAGACATAGTCAAAAGGCCTAAATAAATGGAGAAATACATCCTTCTCATGAGTCAGAAGCCTCAACATTGTTCAGACGTCAATTCTTCCCAAAACTGCTGTATGGTCTAAATGCAATCCCAGTCAAAATCCCAACAGAGTTTTTTCTAACACTTGAAGGCTGTTGCCAAAATTGACATGGAAAAGCAAAGATCCTAATACAACCAAAACAATTTTATAATCAAAGATCAAGGACATTAACACTACCTGATTTTACACCTATTATAAGCCACAGAAATTAAGACAATACAGTATTGACACAGTGAAAGACAAATAGATTAATGGAACAGAATAGAGTCCAGAAATAGACCTACACATACATAAACAACAGACTTTTGACAAAAGTACAGAGACGATTTGGTGTAGAAAGAATAACTCTTTCAACAAATGGTACTGAACAATATCCATTTGCCAAAAAATGAATGTCCATTTATACCTTGTACCACACACAAAAAAGACTAAAACGGATTATAGACCTAAATGTGAAACCTAAAACCACAAAACTTTTATTTTTTTTTCCTAAAGATTTTATTTATTTATTTGAGAGAGAGAGAGAGACAGAGAAAGAAAGCGACACGGAGTGGGAGGAAGAGCAGAGGGATAGGGACAAGGAGATTCTGTGCAGAGCCTGGAGCCCAACACGGGGCTCAATCCCACGACCCTGAGATCATGACCCGAGCCTACATCAAGAGTCGGACACTTAACGGACTGAGCCACCCAGGCGCGCTCCTAAAACTACAAACAGGTTTATCCTGTTATCTAAAAGTAATGATAACTTGTGTAATGAGTTAGGCAGATAGTTCTTATTTACAATATCAAAAGTTCAATCCATAAAAGAACAAATGGATAAATTGCATGCCATCAAAATTAAAAACTTCACTTTTTGAAATACGATGTGAAGGGAATGAGAAATCAAGTTAACAAAGAGATATGATGGCAAATAAGCCCGTGACAAGGTGTTCCACCTCATCAGTCATCCAGGAAATGCGAATCAAAAGTAAAACGAAATTCTACTACATATAGTTAGAATGGCTTAAAATAAAGAGACCCCGCACACCGAGTGCTGCGTGTTGGCGAGGAGGGGGAACTCTCAGACCCACTGATGCTGATGTAAAATGGTACACTCGCTTTGGGAATGATTTGGCAGTTTCTTAAAACATTAATCACATGCCTACCATATGATCCAACCATTCCTCTCCCAGCTCTTTGTACCCAAGAGGAAAGAAAACAAATGTCCACACAAAAATTGTACGTGAATGTGCATAGCATCTTTATTTGTAATACCCAGAGGCTAGAGAAAACCCACATGCCCCTCAACAGATGAGTTATAAACTAACCAAGGCCTATCCAGACTTCTTAGCAATAGAAAGGCCTAACTACGGATACATGCTACCCCGTGGACAAATGTCAAAATAATTATAGTGAGTGAAAGTCAACAGCCAAAAATGAGTACCTACCATATGATTCCACTTTTATAAACTTCTAGAAGATTCAAACTAATCTCTAGTGACCGAAAGCAGATCAGTGGTTGTCTGGGGGTGGACAGAAGGGGAGGAAGGTGATATTACAAGGAAACAAGGGCCATTCTGCTTCCTATGTTCCTCATGTTCTGGCAGGTTGGCTCAGGTAGATGTGCATGATAATGGCAGAGGCAGGAGACAGCAGGCCCGGTTCACGAACCCATTTCGTATCTCCGCTTGCGTGAGGCCTGGTAACATCCTCTTGCCCAAAGCAAGTCACATTGCTGAGCTCAGGTTCATGGGCGGGGGCGTGGGGGGAACAGACTTCACTTTAATGTGGAGGACTGCAAAGTCATGTAACAACCAGTGTGGACATAGACAGGAGCATTATTGCTATCTACCACCAGGCCTTCTAGAAGGCCAAACAAAGTAGACCTCCTAGCTGGTCAACTTTGGTCTATAACTCCTGTTTAGAGAATCAAGTTTAGAGAATCCAAACTGGTGCACTCTCTTGCCTTCAGGAAACTCTCCCCACACAGGCTTGTGAGAGGTGTGAGGTGTACTGAGTGCCACGCTATACTCTAAAATCTCTTCTACTTGAATATCTAGAATTTTCCACTGTAAAATCTTGGTCCTTTCTCACAGTGTCTCTGAAACCTGGCTCCTATGTATCCACTGAACTCCTCTCAACAGATAGGTAAACCTCCCTGCCAGGCTTAGACTCTGCCACAGCTTCTCCTGAGTTAAGAAACCTACAGCTACTACCTTCTTTTCTCAATGGGTTCTTAGCAACTGCCTCCAACATCTTCATGTTCTTAGAAATGGTGCAAATCTAGCTTTTACCTCTACAATCAGCCATGACGGTTTCGGCACGTAAACCATCCCCAGCCATTGTCATCAGCTGGACCATCCTTACCTGACATGTCCTTACAGACCTTAAGACCAGTAGGAGACACACCAGACTTGAGGATGAAGAGGAACAGTAATTATAACAGGGTGAGCTATGAGGCTGCCCTCAGCAATGATGAACATGACATTCTCTTCCTTCCTCCCGGGCATCCAGAGCCAAGAGCACTGTCTGGCATGGAAAACCAGGTAATGTGACCTTTAGTGACCTCTGTGGCCCCCAGGGCACTGCACTGAATGTAAGACAGATATCAAAACTCAACCCAGCTATGGAGTCAGAACAGACAACCTACAGCCAACCTTGAGGTCAGTCCTGGGACAAAAGCAGCCCAAGGCCAGAGGCCGCCAGGATAGCCCCTCAGCAGTCAGCACCACGGACAGGCCACATCCTCGTGAGCACACTGGCCCTAAGCCCTTGGCCTCCCCAGCAGGTGCACAGAGGACACGACGCAAGAGTTGCTGAAGTGCATGGGGCTTTGGACTACTAAACCCCGGCCAGGCCTGCAGAAGGGACCTAAGACAGGAAAATCAATGAACAGCCATCGGTGTATTGAGAAGAGCTCTTTAGCCACCATAAAGATGTGTATTAATGGAAGGAAAGGATGAGAATAAAGCCTCTCTTCCCCCTTGAGAACACTTGCCTCTCTCAGGCAGGAACAACCCTCCTCTCCTGATAATTCTATTAGCCACCATCTACATTTGCACAACACTCTATCATTTACTAAGACTGAATGTTCACGACCATTTATGCATGCTTTTATTATCTGCATTTTCCGGAAGAGGAAGCAGAGGAGAGAGTGATGATTTGCTGGAGGAGTCAGGACCCAGCTTCCCTGATGCAGCCCCGTGCTCTCCCTGCCACAGCGCGGCACCCTCACTGCTCCCCCCTGCACTCTGATACCAGAGCTTCGGGATGCCCGGGAGAAGGCAGCGCGCCGTGGGTTCTCGGTCCCACACGTCTGATCCCTGCTAATCTGAACGAGAACAAAACACTCCGGAAAGCTACACAAAGAAAGCCCAGGCCCCTGGGAGAAGAAAATGCTGGGCCTCGGCCCAGACACAAGGGGCAGCGACGGGAGGGAAGGGGACAAGGGGAGGAGGCCAGGCTTGTCCATAAATGCTTGTGGAGGAAGAGTGGGCTCTAACCGGTGCCAAGGAAGCAGCCCCCGGGGGGTGTGCAGGAGGGGTAAGACAGAAGGGTGGGGCGGACAGCACTGGGCTGGGTTCCTACTGTGGTTCTGTTCGGCTGGGTCGAGGAGTCACAGGACCCCAGGGGACAGATAACAGGGCCAGACGGAAGCAGTCAACGGGCAGCTTAATGGTGGTATAAAGGTGGTTACGTTGAGCTCTGCCGGGCACCCCTCCCACCTGCACCACAAAGTCCAACACATCTAGGAACCTAGGCTGTTCTCGTGGGCAATTTCCTTCTTACGGAGAGTAGATTATAATGAAGCCCTGATTCTGGGAACATGTCTGACTTTTGTTTCCACCGTCAAACTGTCAGCTCCTATCTTCATGCCCAGCTCTGCGAAAAGGCCTCAGGGTCATTTGTTGGAGAGAATTGTTGATACGGGTTGCCCAGGTCACGCGGAACTAGAGCCCTGTGAAAGCAGATGTCAGAGCTGCCAGCCAGGCTACCTGGTCAGGAGGAAGGAGGCCAAGAGTACAGGCCAGATCCCACAAGTAGCTTAGAGGCTCCCAAACCCTGGGCCACGAACACCGCCAGAGGCCAGGGCTGGAGGCACTCATTCTTGTGATCACAAGGGAGCCAGTGATGCCCCCTCCGTGGCCCTGGGAGTGAACGCCTCCTTACGTGGAGGTTGAGCGCCTCTTTAAATTTGGGGTGTGCCTCCCTAAATTTACGATAAGCACCTTCTTGAACTTAGAGTAAGCGCCTCTTTAAATATTATGCCCAGGTGCCCTGCTCACCTGTCCCTCGTCCTGGCTCTGCCGGATGCCATAAGGTCTCTGTGTCTTACAGACAGCCCTGCCTAACTCTGGAAACGGGGCCGAGTTCCTAGGTCCCCAATTCCACAAAGCCAGGACTGTACCCATTCTCATCCATGGGGTCGACAGGAGGCCTCTGAGACAGCAGGCAGTCTACCCATGCAGTCCTGGGGAGACGGACACGCAGGACACAGGATGACCGAACCTCTTCTCACATACCAGGCCCGTTTCTCACCTACCGCTCCTTCTTCCACTTCAAGGCCGCACCTCATGCTTGTTTCCTGGCTTCTGAAATACCCCAGTTCTGGAAACTAGCCCCCTGAAAAAACATTTAGGAAAATTCAGACCCTCACTCAAAGCATCTTGGAGTCCTGCATCTATGTCACGTGGAACTCTGGTCCTTCCCAAGCCAGCTTGTCCCCAGCACAGGTCAGTGAGAACAGCAGGCTGAGAGCTTCCACGGCAATGGCCGCGGTGGCTGTCTGGGGTGAGTACTGGATTCGGTTCACAAATTTCTCCTGCGGTAGGGAGTCTCAAGTTTTGCTTTCCTTACTTTTCCGCTGGGAATCTTTGTGACATGACTCTGTGGAAGGAAGCTGCTTTATGAGGCAGAGCCTCACTGATCCTGCATGAAATCCCAAGATATCATACCACCAACAGGATTCTACAGCCCAAAAGCAGTCCCCAGACACCACCCCACTCCTGGGGGACTGCGTCTCCCAGGCTGTGCCTGAATTTGAGCAGGGGGAGAGGTGCTGCAGGACCTAGGAGCCCGCAAGCTGGCTTTCTGACAACCAAGCTGGGGACCAGTGAGAAGGGCCAGAGGCCCAAGGGACCTTGGGGGCAGGCTCCCTGCTGAGAGTCAATATACAGACCAGACCAGACACGGGGACTCGGGCCCAAAAATCCCAGGTAGTTAAGAGAATAGGATAAGCTGCTTTTCCAATTATCTGTGGCCGCATAATAAAACCACTGCAAACCTTAGTGACTTCAGGCTACATCAATTTTATTATGATTGAAATGTTGTGGCTCAGGAGCTCAGGCAGAGAACAGTGGAGACGCTCATCTCAGCGGCATGAGGGCTGGGAGCTCAGGTGGGGTGGCTGCAAAGGCTTGTCTAGGGGCCGAACGTCTGGAGCTTTGCTTCTGACTGCTGGTTTAGCTCATTGATTCTTCTCCACTTCGTACGTGCTGGGGCTGGGATGTCGTCTAGAAACTTCCTCACTGAACACGTCTATGCCTGGTGGAGAGGGCTGAGCCAGCGGGGGATGGCTGTGCATCTCTCTCTCTCTCTTTTTCTCTCTTTTTCTCTAGCATTCTCTACATGGCTCACTAGGGCTTCCTCGCACATGGTGGTCAGGAGCCTCAGACTTCTTACGTGGGGGGTGGCTGCCCCCAGAACAAGCATTGGAAGAGGGCTGGGCGGAAGCTCTTTGCGAATCAGCAGTGTAAGTCTATATCATTCTACGGGGCAAGCAAGTCGCTAAGTCCAGCCCATGTTCAAGGGGAGGGGAATTAGACTCCACCTCTTGATGAGAGGAGTTGCAAAGATTTTGTGGGTGGCTTCCATCTAATGCATCCTATTGTAACAAAGAAACCCCAAATTGCATTGCTATAATTAGGGGTGTCTCCCTCACCTAACAGTGTTAAGTACATGGGGGTCGATTCCCATTTTCTGCCAGAGAGCCCAGCAAGTGGTTTACCAGGTCTGGTCTCTGGGAGTGGTGCTGCCCCAGGGATCAGCAGGAATATCTTCACGAGGAGACCATTCCTGGCTCCCTTTCCTTAGTCATTGCAACTGGTGTGACGTTCAGAAGCCCAGGAGGCCTTTGGGGAGATAAGGGCTAGGGAGGAGAGTAAGTTCTTGCAGAAGCAGGTCTAATGCCCAGGGTACTTGTCTGCACCCAAACTGTGTGAACAGGGCTTTCCCCCAGCACCACAGGGCACAGCTTTCTCAGTGGACTTGGCTCCCTTGGAGGGGTAGAAGGAAGTTGCAAGGTGCAAAAAGACTTGAGGGTGTGGGCCCAGGAAGCCACACTGTCACTGCCCCAGGGCAGAACCTGTGACCTTACCCGGTTTCAGGAACTGTACAGAGAAGCCCACAGAACCACGGCCACAGCAGCTCCGGACTCTCATTCATGCTGCTCCGTGCTCCTGGCCCCACGGGGCCTTCCCTCTCTGCAGGGCTGTCCTCAGCTCCCAAACGGAATGGAGCCTGCCCTCGGCCGGGTCGCAGGGTGCTGGGGCCTTTTCCCACCCTCCACAGCTCTTCATTTCCTGGGTCCACGACCATCGGCCTGGCACACCAAATGTGCCATAAACGAGGGCGCAGGCTGACCGCTGGGGACTTTGGACCCTGGCTTACCAGAACAACTCTGGGGTTGCTGGGTGGAACTGCCCTGGGCACGGAGATTCGGCTGTGGCTACTTCTGACATGCAGAAGAGAACTCTGCTCAGGTGGCAGGCCCCTCGCCAGAGGCCTCGGGCGGGTGGTCACCACACCCCCGCAGCTTAGGCACCAGGCCGGTCCCTGAGGCAGTGAGGTGGTCGTTTCCTGACTCCTTCTGTGGCAGACGTTACAAAAACCCATTCACAGCTGGGCTTGGGGGACACAGTGGTCCACTGCCCATGGCAACAAGGGTCTCATCCATGTGACACCCCCCATACACATGAGCCCCCCAGTAAATGTCCTCCCCACCATCACCATTCCCACCAGAGTCCTTCTTCTGCTTCTTGGAGCCCCTGGGAATCAGCCCTGCTTCTGGCTGCCCTCTGCCCTTTCCCGCCAGCACGCTGTGGGCACAGGGCTGCACCCCAGGAGCCTTGCTGGGATGTTTCCATAAATAACATGGGGTTGATGATTCCCACCTTGAGGGATGCGTGCAGGGGGTTTGGGGGGGGGGGGTTAGTGCAGTGTGTGGCACGTGCTGGGACTTCCTCGAGAGGCCGCTGGGCTGGCACACCCGGGGGCTTCCAAACCCCGACGCCTTCTGGTCCCACGCTTCCGCCTTGCACTACCCTGAAAAAAACAAAAACCAGGCCTCAATGACAAGACAGGCCGTTCTCTGTGCCTGGGGAGCCTACCTGTGTGCCCCCCCCGGGCAGAACCAGCCCTGTTGTCCTGAGCTCCTGTGCCTACAGCAGCCTTGTATTAAGCAGGTGAACACGGTCGCCCGGGCACACCCTCAGAAGCCAGGACCAGCAGTGGCTACCAGTGTGCTGGGAGAGGGGGCGGCCTGGGGCACCCAGAGCGTGGCCCTGCCCCTCGGTCACCACCTCCTGTCTGCCGCTTCATCTCAGCCAAGTATCACCAAAGCCTCTCACCTGTAGCCCCGAGGTCAGGTCGCTTTCTGAACGGCAATCTGAACTCGTGGCTCAGTCTCCCCAACACTCGAGGCCCCCCTGGCCATGCTGCGGGGTCTGGTATTTAAAGAGCCACCCTCCCGCCTCTGCCCAAGGACTGCTCATTGCCCCCTTCCGTGCAAAGCACTTACCCGTGGTTGCCAAGGTCAGAACACACAAAAAGGGGTTCCAACTCACCTCTCTCTCTTCTCTGCTGTTTCATCGATTTGTTTTTTTAACTGCAAACCAGGGCTGCCACTATGGCATTCCTAGAATGCCCCTTTGACTATAGACCTTTTGTTCCCATCAAAAGTCACCGGAATAACTCTCCACACGCCAAACTAATCAGGGAAAAGGGCTGAGTTCCCAAGACCCTTTCCTGCCACCTGCTGGTCACTCACTGCAAGGCCAGGCAAATCTCCAAAGATTGCCCAGGGAAGGGGAGCAAGGGACTGAGTACCTGTGAGGTGCTTGGCCTCAGTCAGCTAGTTAAATCCTTCTAACCATTATGTGCAAGAGGGATAAGGCGGAATCTGAGGCTCAGAAAGGCTGAGGGACTCAGCTATTAACTAGCAGATGTGAGACTGAAATGCTGGAATGACCCAGGTTGGTAGGTTGGTTTTGCCTACACGCTCTGTGCCTCAGTTTCCCTTCTGTAAAATGAGGATAACAGAATACTTTCACTTAGGACTGTCGTGATGATTTAAAAAGTTAATAAATGCTAAATGCCAAGAACAGGACAGGATACACATTGAAAACTAAATAGATGGCATTTGCCTGCAGTGCACACGCACACCGCACACAGGTACACATCACACGCACACACGCACACACACTGATAGACAGCGGGAATCAGGAAACTGTCTGCCACCTGGAGCCAGAGTCTCAAGTTCGGTCTGCAGGTCCTTTACTCTCTGACGTGTCCTTGGAAGAACTACACAAGGTGACTGCCTGAGCCTGGCTTTCCTCCCGGTAAAGTAGGAAGGACAGATCTCCCTGTGTCTCGGGCTGCGAGAGGACAGGGACCAGGACAAGCGTGACCATTGCGTAGAAAGCATTAGTGCTCCGTAGCTTATGCCGACGCTCTGGAAGGGTGTGTGGCTGCCCAACGCTCCCAGCCCCTCGCCTGGTACAAGCCAGTGACCATCTAGAACCTGGAGAAGGCAGAGGCAGTGTCCTCCACGGCTCTAGACCAAGCCCAGGGGAGTGCTGGAACCCTCCCTCACCAAGCATACTTAGGCACCTCGCTTCCCTTCCTAGATTGAAGCGCTCCGTGCCCTTCTCCCTGAAGTACTTCCACAATCCAGTCCCCCAGACGTGAGGGGGAGGCGCTGGTGGCCCAGTGCTTCTCAGGAGGCAGCATTTCCACAGTGGACAAAGGGCTCCGGACACCGGGGAGGGAAGTTTACCCAGGGTCTCTGCCAGGGAGGAGAGGAGTCGTCAGACCCAGGGAGGCAGTCTCCCAGACAGCACAGACGAAGAGCCACACACAGGCAGCCAACTACGACAGCTTAACCCTGCCAACTTTGATTTTCTGGGAGGGAGACAAGGTGAAGCCACACTTTGGCCCATACCAGGGTGTGTCATCTGAGCCCAGAGAGAAATGTAGGATGCACGCAGTGTAATCAGTTAGGACCAGAAAGAATTCTGGTGAGTGGGCCATGTGGCCCTGGAGGAAGGTTTCAGGACACCTCAGTGCTGTCTATGGAATGTTTCCATCCGTGAGCGGATGGGGTCTGAGCCACAGCTCATTGAGCGAAGCAGGGAGAGCAAGGGAATCCCTGTGAGGAGATAGCCCGGAGCCAGCAAGTCTGGAAAGCTGGGTCCAAGACAACGTTCAGCCTGGACAAAGGGAAGGTCAGGCTCTTGAGCACAAACACCAACTGCCAAGAAGCGGTGAGAGGAGGAACGAGGCTGATCGGCTTCTTGTGCCGGAGCAAACCCTCAGGGGCTTAACCAGCACTGGGTCCAAAGCAAGGAGCCAGGAGGGTGTGATACAGCCACCAAACCAGCAAGTGAACACACAGTCACAGAAACAGCTAGAACAGTGATCTAGGCAAGGGAACAGGGGTTGGGGAGGTCCCGCCCACAGCCAAGCACTGAACCCAGACACACGGCACATACGGCTATGGCCTGCAGGACAGTGAGGCCCCTTGAGGCCATGACACGTGGAGGACAGCTGTGGAGCAGAGGGGCTGGTGGCCTGTGAGCATCAGCTGTCTCTGGGGGCATGAGGCGTGGTGGCACGACCAATGTGGGCAGAGAAGGGAAGGCATCTGTGCTCTGGGGGCTGGCATTAAAGACCTCTGGGGTTCTGCCTGAAACCCTTCTGGTTTCCAGAGACCGATCCAGAAGGCTCCCTGCTTGCTTGTATTTTCCCAGCCAGCAATCCCTGTGCCACGTGGAGAAGAGCCTACCCTGGCTCTCAGTCCCGCGGGGAGAAGGCTCACTCCGCAGCCAGGGAACCACCCACAGGGCCACCATGTGGTTGGAGCACCCGGGCCCAATCTCCCCTCTCCTCTTCCCCTCTTAGTGTTGATCGGCGTGGGCACTGAGACCTTCCTCCAGGGGCAGTTCAAAAGCCTGGCTTTCTATTTGCTGTGAGTATGTGTGCATGTGCCCTTCCCTGCCTGCCTGCTCTGCTCTGAGTCTGTCGACTAACACAGCGCAGCCCCCACCCCTTCCGCCTAACTCCATCTCATCCCACAGGTGGACGAAGTAGAGGGGGCTTCTAGGATATTCTCTGGTTTGAGCAGGGTTTTGGTCAGATCACCCCATAAATCAAACAATTATCCTTCCAGCCATCCACCTGCACACCCATCCTCCCAGCCATCCATCCATCCATCCATCCATCCATCCATCCACCCAGCCAGCCAGCCAGCCACCAACTATCCAGCCAGCCATCTACCCACCCATCCATCTTTTCAATCATCTCTTTGTTCAGCAAACATGAACTGAGCTTGTTTTAGAGAGAGCAGAATCAGCTCCAAAGACTATATATTTGAGCCTTCTGCATGCCAAGCACAGAAAAACGTTTTATTTAGGTTGTGTCCTTTAGCTCTGACAGCACCGGAGAAGGGCATACTGTCCTAATTTTTCGGAGTAGAAGATTCAGAGGGAGTAAGCAGCCCAGCCCGTGTCAACAAACACGGGCAGCAGGGCCCAGACTCAGGCCCGGGTCTGTTTAGTTCCCTAGCCTCTGCCCTCTCTTGCCTGCCAGCCACCTCCACAGATGCCTGCCGGCAGGAAGGACGTCACTGTGCAGTGGTGGCCTGAAGAGGGAGGACGGCCTGGGGTCCCCACCAGCTCTGACCAAGCGGCTTCTCAGCAGCCCCATCCTGAGGGACGAGGTACCCCTGTGCTTTGGCCTGTGGGGATCACCAGGCTGCCTCCTCCCCGTCCACGTCCACCCTCCTCCCTGCCTCACTGCTCAGGGCAGCTCTTCAATTTGCTACATACATCACACCCACCGTCTCCCAACCATCTTTAGCCTATTTCCACTGTGCCACGAAATTAGCCACCTAGAAACGGAGGGCCGTTCCAGAAGCTTCAGCCACTGCCACTGCCTCCAGGCCATACTCCTCTGCCATCTCCTGGTCTCCGTTTCATTTCTTGTCACTCAATTTACACCTCTGGAGCTTCGGACTCTTTCTCACACTCACCTACATCACCTCACCTCCGAGCTCTTGCTCACCCCGTTGAGCCCCCCAGGGTGACTTACCCGACCCCCTAAGCTCGACGTTCCCAAAGCCCGATATTCCTTCCTGGCATTCTGCCCTGGGAAGCCTGCCCTGAGCCCGGAGCCCCGCTGCCTGCAAGTGACTTCTCTTCGCTCCAACTCCCTGCATGTCTTACTGAGCCTGTCCCTGGCCACCGCACACTGTGTCCCCGGAATCCAGAAGCCAGCCTGGCCTTCCTCCTCTCCCCCTCTCTCTCTGCCTAGATTATCCACAAACGTCACTTAACAGGTCAGCTCCATAGCCAGTAGAGCCCTGCCCCTTCCTGCCTGCTCTGTGCCTGTCCCTAGGAGACACCATGCCCCTCTGGTCACTCTGTGGCCCAGTCCTAGAAGATATTATTTCCAGCCTCAGGTCCCCCCGCCCCTCGCTGTGAGCTAGTTTGTGTTCTCCACCGAGCTCTGCTCCACAGCCCCAGGGGATGGGAGCCACTGCCCGCTGGCCCATCCCCCTGCACTCACCCCCACTCACTCCTCAGGGACCATCGCAACACCCCACCCCCCTTCTCCTCCCCTCTGCCGCCCTCCCTGCACACAGGCAGTCTCCCCTACAGATCTCAGACTCCTGCCTCTGTGTACCCTCACACTCAGAGCCTTGGTCGATGGTAGCACACCCCTGTGACACTGTCACTCCCTCCCCTGGGTCCCTGGGACCTGGCACTGGCCGAGGCCCAGAGCAGGCTCCCGTAGGCACTGAGCTATCATTGGCTTTCTCCTTGTTCTGCTCCACTTCTCTGCACACCAGCTTCCTCTCGCATCTTTCTCCTTCCTTCCCGTGAGGCCCCTCACTGCCTTCCTCACACTCACCCACAAACAGCAGCCACACCATTGGCTGAAGGGTCTGCGTGGCTGGTGTGGCACCCCGGGGAAGAGGCCTTGGTTTGTGGGATCCTGCTACCACGGCAGGGCTCTCGGCGTGGATTCGCTGCCCCGCCTGAGTGACCAGACCTTCCTGACCTCAAGAAACACAGCCTCTATGGCAGCAGACAGGACACCTGGCCAGTCACTCTGCTGCCCAAGCCTCAGTTTCCTCCTTGTCCCCCATCCCGGGATGTAGAAAAAGCCAATGACGCTTGTTTTACAAAGCACACGCGCTGGGGTGCTTGCTAGGAGCACAGGCTCTGGAGTCTGAGGGCTGCGCTCAAATCTTGCACTCGCTACTGGTCTGCTGTGGGACCACAGCAAGGAGCTGGACCTTTCTGTGCCCCGATGCTCTTAGCCGTAGGCTGAGGGTTATTACAGTGCTTCAATTATAAAATTGTTAGAAGGGCTAAACGAATTGATACCGGTAAAGCCCTTAGAACACGCTTGGCACATGGCCCGTTATATAAATGTTGGTTATTCAATTTAAAAGCTGAGGAGTAGGGGCTAGGGAGATACTGGGAGACAGGGAGAGTAGGAGAAAGTAGGGCTTAAGTACTAAATGCTCATGGAGAGAGACAGAAAAATGATAATAACTAACAATATAACAATATTTATATAGTCAACACTCTGTGCCACGTTTGAAGGGCTTTACAAATATCAGCTCATTCAGTCCGTATAACAATTTTATTGTTGAAGCACTGTCATTACTGTTGGTTTACAGACAAGGGCGCGGAAGCACAGAAAGGTCCAGCCCCTTGCCTCTAGGCACACAGCCGTTCAGTAGTGGGGGCAAGACCCAGGTCCCTGAGGAAACTGTGGCCCCAAGCCACCTTCCCCTGGGAGGTAGCACTTCCTTTCACTCATTCATTCACTCCAGGGATGTCCATGGGGCACTTCACAATCAGCTATTCCCAGAGTGGGCCTGGGCTGCGGGGAAGAATTAGGGAGGGAACTGACAAAGGGAATCTACAGAGTGGTAGCCCAGGTCACACAGTAAAACAGGGAGAAGCAAGAGGTCCCAAGACAGACAAAAGGAGGAAAGAGGAGTCCTTCCAAGAGGGGCTAGCTTGGGCAAAGGCCCTGTGGCACCTGGTAGTTTCCTGTGTAGTCAGAGGACTATGAATGTTCATGTAAGGCTTTAAAGGCATGCTAAGAAATTTCAATTTTATAGGCCGGTAAGACCCTCCAATAAAACACGTAAGTTCCATTCCCGAAGATTCTGATATGTGAAGTCTGAGGCTGGCTCAGGAATCTATGATTTCACATATTTCCCAGAAGATTCTGGTTGCAAGTTCCCTGGACCACACTTGGAACGTGAGGAGCTTTTGAAGCAATCTGGACTGGGAAGACTACGGTGGCAGAAGGAGCCCTAAGGGCAGCCCGTGGGGACAGAGTGGAGGAGCAGGAGAGGGAGAGGGGAGGGCAGGAGGCAGTGCCCAAACTCAGACTGTTTGGACAGTGGCAAAAGGGAGAAGGAAAGGAGTCTGGAAGAGATCCAGCCTTTAGGTTCACACCGCCGGCAGTGGCTGTTATGCTAGTGTGACGAGTAGCTAGAAGGATGTGACTGTCAGTGGTCACACAGGGACCGGGGTCAAGGCAGCCTCCCCTGCTGGCCTATACTCCATCACCCATCTCTGGGCCCCGGCTCGCACCCCTCCACTGAGGCCCACCCAGCATAGCCCTGGCCTGGACGCAGCTCCCGGCAGATGCTGGCTGGGTGGCAGCATCAGGCCAGGAAACTCCTGGTCAGTCTGCTGGCTGGAGATGGCCAGGAGCCCCAGATGCTGTGAGAAAGCAGGCTCTGGGAGAGCGAAGGGCCGATCCGATGGCACCAGACCTCCCTTCCCTGTCTCCACCACAGGTTTGTAGGTGCTGTCCTCTCCGTGTGTGAAGGGGCCTACTTTGTGGCTCAGCTGCTGGCCATCTGCTTCCGGTAAGTAGCCTCGAGAGCAGCCCTTCTACCACCTCGTGGCCCCAGACACCCCCAGATCCCTCCACCCGTGAGGCCACAGCCCAGGTGACATGAAGTACTGCGGATAGCTTCCCCCCCCACCGTGCAGCCAGCCCCTGCCCAGACATGGGCTCAGTCCTGCAGGACCAATGATCCCTTTTCTCTGCTCCCAACCGGGGGAGTGAGTGAAGCATATGCACAGGGCCCGTTCCCACCCAGAAGCCCCAGCAGAGTCCATCCCCACCTCCAAGAACAGCCCGTAGCAGCACCCGCCATCCAAGGCACCCATGGAGAGGTGAGGACCCTGCAGAAGGCCAGATGGTCGTGGAGTAAGCCGAGCTAGATTTGAGAACTGGCTCTTCTTCCTGCTAGGACCCAGGCACAAGTCAGGGGCTGCAAGGATCTTGGGAAGCCACGGAGGCTCATACTTGCTGTCCGGCAGTGCACCGTTCACAGAAGCTGTCATCAGTGTGGCCAAGGGCTGTCCCTGGAACACGGCTCTCAGAACCTCAACAGTTGCGTCTCTAGGTAGTCAGAGAACGAGCCAGGCCTCAAATCCAGCTGTTCCGGGGCCTTGCAAGGCCATCAGCTGCCTCCCAAGGTCACCAGCCCTGAGGCAACAGGCTTCCTCCTTTCTGATGAGTGGCACTGCCAAGGGATTTTTGCAACTTCTCTGGGACAGGGGAGGAAGGAGCCCTGAATCCAAAGGGGCATTTCACCGGGCTCTGGACTCCCTCCTCTCCCAGCCAGGGTCCGCCACAAAACAGTGTCCACCAGAGGGCACCAATGAGCCATGGCTATGGTGTGCGGGAGGAGGGCTGTGCTCCGGACCAGCATCATCCTCCAGCCCCCGCCACTGTCCCAAACTAGCCTGCACAGACCTGCTCCAGACCAACGCAGAGGATGAAGGAGATGAACCTAAAGGCAAGCCCTTTCCTCCTTTGAAACCCAGAGGCAACACCGCTGAGGAAACCCGCTCGGCATCAGGCCTCCGCCAGGCCCCTGTGGGGTCCCCACGAGCCGGTTTAAAAAGAAGCCCGTCTGGACTGCTAACATCTCATGCCTAGGCTGGGCTCTGTGAGCAAGGTGGCGCTGGATTCCGGCCTGTTCACTCAGGTGGCCTTCAGCTTGCACAGTGCACAGTCTACACAGCTGTCCCAGCTGTTTCCTTCTCCACTCCCCTAGGGACCTCCCAACAGGCTCCTGAGTCTCCTATTCTCCTTCCCCCAACTTTGCTGAATCCTGGTGTCATTCAGCTCCCATCACCCTTGACAGAGAGACAGGGCCAGGCCGCCTTTCAGAAAAATTGAGGGCCCTCTAGAAGGATTCAGGCAAGACCCCTAACTGTGGAACCCATAATGAGGAGTCCAGCCCCTGGGGAGAGTTTAGCCAGAGGCCACTAAGTAGAAATGGGCACAGCAGGACCCGATCCCAGACTCCAATAGCTTTCCATGTTCTGGGGCTTTTCTGGGTTGTTTCCTGTTTCCTGCTAATCCTGGACTTCCTCCTGGCAGATGTCGACAACAGTCCCTGGCCTACAGAGCAAGGGAGAAAGCCCGCTGGTTGGGCTGCTTCCAGAAGTTCCTGGCCTACATGCTGCTGTCTGTGGCCTGCTTTCTCCACCCTGTCCTGGTCTGGCATGTGACCATCCCAGGTAGGAGCTCCAGGAGTCAGTGGAGGCAGGGAGCCCCCACCACAGGTGGGCTCTGAGCAGGAAGGGCTGAATCCCCCTCTCGCAGGCCTCGGTGACACTGGCTCCAGGGCCCCCACTGGCCCCATGGACTTCTCTGGCCTAGATCATGGGGACAAGGAAGAGTCAGGCATCTGTCATGCTGATCAAGTGGCAGGAATGTCCCGTCATGTAGGTCTAGTGGCTGCACACAGAGACTTTCCTCCAATGCCTACGTGTGGTCTGAGCCTTCAGAGGGTGTGAGATGGTCACTTCTCCATCCAAACCCTTCCATGTCTCCCCTGTGCCTACCCATTCAGGTCCAAACTCCTCAGCCTGGTTTGGAAGGCATGCCATGGTGGGACCCCTGGCAGACCCTCAAAGCCTCCGCATCTTCCCCTCCAACTCGCAGACTGTGCTAGTCGGCAGGAAGCCAGGACTCAGAGCTCCCACCCCTCGGTTTTGCCCATGACCTCTTCTGCTAGAACCCTCCTCTTCCCCGCTCCCTAGCTGTGTCCCTCCTCATGAGCCGCCGAAAATGCCAAAAGCAGACCGCGCAGGGAGACAAAGTGGAAAGGCAGAGCCTCCTCTTCCTTCCGGTGGTTTCTTTAAATGTGCCTGTCGTAGCATCTCAGGGCCACTCCGTATGGCCCTTGGTGCACTCGGGAGGATTCAGCATTGCCGAGGCCAGAGTGAGCCACAGCCTCCCACTCCTTGGAGAGCGAGAGACGCCCAGAGGCTTCCTCTGGATAGAGTGTGTCTCCTGGCAGGAGACCCAGAGCAGCAGTCTCAGCCTGAGACAGAGGGACCTCTGGCCTGGAGACTGGGGGGGGGGGGGGTGCACCCAAGAGGGGGACCCATGCTAGGCCAACCCCACCCAGTAGGATTTACACTTTCCTCCATGTTTACTGGGGAGACTGCGGAAGGAGCATCTACCCACTTCTGGGAAGGGAAGGAAGCCCAGTTCAGCAGTTGGAGCCCAGTATCCAAAACAGGGAGCAGGTCCACTGCAGCTATGGCAGGTGCCCCCCAGCACGCGGTCCTAACAGGGCGGCCAAGCATGGTGATGAGAGGCCAGGCAGACGGACCAGGGTCGGCTGTCAATAGGCAGGGGGACTCAGGCCCAGGGTCGTCGTGTTGCCAAGCAGGGTGAGACCCAGCACAGCACTGGCCCCACTGACATCCCTCAGCCACACACCAGGCCTGTCCCCTGAATCTGAAGTGGGTGTGTGATTCGATGTGCCGGCTGGAGCCCAGAGGGCCTGAGCGTGCCACAGTTGCCCTTTGGAAGAGCGGGCTCAGACAGCCTCTGGCTCTTCCCCAGCACATGCCCAGCATCCTGACCTCCCGCATCCCTTCCAGGCTCCATGCTCATCATCACTGCCCTGGCCTACTTCCTGCTGAGCAAGCGGAAGAAGAGCAAAGCCGAGCCCGAGGTGCCGGCTCCCCCAGAGCAGTACACGGACCCCTCCAGCAGTGCCGTGAGCACCACCGGCTCCGGGGACACCGAGCAAACCTACACCTTCCACGGGGCCTTCAAGGAGGGCACTGGCTCCCTCTTCATCCACATGAAAAGCATCCTGAAGGGGACCAAGAAGCCCAGTGCCCCCCAGGGCCCAGACACCCTGACGGGGCTGACTCTTGAGCCAGCCGACTCGCTGGTCAAGAAGAAGCAGGTGCACTTTGAAGACAGTATGGTCAGAATCATCCCGTCTCTCACCGAAGACGCGGATGACGGGGACAGTGAGCCAGAGGAGACCACCTCTGACACCACCCCCATCATCCCTCCCCCACCAGCCCCTATCTTCCTGTCTGCTCTCACAGACACCCACCTATTCTGATGCCTTGTTCCAGCCTGGGGGACACTCAGAAAAGGGTCTGCAGAGATTGACGGCCCTGCCTGGAGTTTCCTGATATCTGAGGCCACTCCAGGGAGCGTGGGGGCTTCGCGGGTTAGGGCTTCAAGGGGTGACCAGACATCCCCATGGTAGCTAGGCTGCTGGGCCATCGAGATCCTGCAGAGGCCTTGAGGAAGGCACAGGTGGAGCTCATGCTGCCTCAAGCCAGCAGACGTTCCTCCTTCCTGGACACGGAGCGGGGAAATCCTTGCACTCTCCCCAAGAGACCATCAGTCCCATTTCACATAAGGTTGCTTCAGCCCGGAAGCCAATGGGCTTCTCTTGCTCCTGACACGAGGGCCCAGCCCTCAGCAAGGACTCATGGTCCATCCCATCTCTGATGCAGCAATCCAGCTCCGAAGGCCCAAGGATGTGTTGGCTCCTTGAGCATCTCCGAGGCAGGTGTTGAAGGTAGCCCTAGATCCCGCCCCCCCAGGTGAGATTGCTCCCCTTGTCGGGAAGGCGAGGCAGCGAGCCCTCAGGCCGGGAGCAGCAGGAGCCGTGGGCCGCATTCTCTGCGTGCTCTGGGGCTGGCGCTGGGCAGCCGGAGTTACGGAGCCCTTCAGGAAACAATGCCGCTCTGTGTTTACTGCGGGGAAAGCCAGGCTCATTCCAGAAGCATCGCTGAGGACTTCCCGCATCCCCACCACATGAACTTTCCCGAGATTCCAAGCAGATGATGTCAACCAAAAGATCTTGGAAGACGACAAGGATCCAACAGCGTGGGTCCCAGCACACAGCGCCTACAGTGTGCGGGGTGGGGGCGGGGACCAGGGAGGCGGTGCTCCCCAGACACACAGCACAGAGAGGCAGCTCGGCCATGCTCAGCAGCCCAGTGGCAGAATAGGTGATACATATGCATTTGTTTTAAATGTAAGGGAGGGAAGAGGAGGGAAAGAGGAGGGATAGGAGGAAAGTGGGCAGGCAGCTAGCTTGGCTAGGGAAGTGACAGTTAACCCACAACAAGCAAAGAAATTTCAATCAGATATTCCTTCAAAGATTTGCAAAATGGTATTTGTTTCTAAAAAGTGTCCTCTGGTCCATGGGATAGTTGCAAGGAAGAGCAGACAAGTGATTCTTCATAGGCAATCTCAATGAACAGGCAATCTGAAGGGACAGTTTTATTGTTTCCCAGTGTGTGGGGGTGCATTGTGTGTGCCTGTGCGTGTGTGTGTGTGTGCGTGTGTGTGTGTGTGTGTGTGTGTGTGTGTGTGTGTGTGCAAGCACCCAGGTTCCGCAGAGCAACCTTAGAGCACATGCTTTAAGGTCTAGAGAAGAAATGTGTTCATTCTTGTACACTTTTCAACATCCCCTAGGAGTTACTTTGCAAATGTGTGGGACTCAGGACCCCCCCCAGATGATCAGTCTGGGGCCCAAATCCAACAGGTATCCCAAATGAGCAGCCCTCTTTCCATGATAACCCAGTTCTCCTGTAAAACCAAGTGAGAACAAATAAATAAATATGTCCGCATGAGCAGTTGATGACAGAAGCTGTGGAGCTGGTGAACCGTCACCAAGGAAGAGCTTCAGAGTCCGAGGGCCCACCGTCAGGGGAGAGTGGAGAACAGATGTGGGTGTTGGTAGACGGGAACGCACCCAATTCCTAATGGGCCAGGCGTCCCAGGCGGGCCCCCTGTGCACAGAAGGAGCCCACGTGGAGAGGAGCCAGGGGCCCTGCACCTGTCACATGCAGAAGGGGACTGTGATGGGCACAGGCATGGCAGGTTTCTGGGGAACCCAACATTTCCATTCTGTTCTCAGAACCCAAGCCAGCAGAGTGGAGACGGCTGACCAGGTCACAAGAAGCAAATACCGAAGTGTATTATCAGAGCTGTTTAATAAACACTTCTGTCAACCTGAGGAGTAGAGCGTTGTTTGGGATGGGTCTTAGAGGGGAGGCGCACGTTGGGAGTTCCAGGTGATACGATGTGCCTGCCCTCCTGAGACATCGGGCTTCCGGGTACCCATCATCAGTTAAGCAAGAGTTTGCTGGCTTTGCATTAGAGGCTCGGACAGTTATGATCTTCCCCAGCTTACAAAGTAAAGCTCTCAAACATGCTATTGCTGCCAACAACGGCCACAGCAAAGCTGGGATGGGATCATTAAACAGCCTGGAGCCCTCACCTCTGTCGGTAGAGCAGACAGGAAAGTGGCACGTCCTGATCAGCAGGTGAGCACCACGTGTCCCCATTTGATCCTCGGCCCAAGACACTCTACAGCCACATCCCTATGCACTGTTATCTCTATAAAGATGTGGTGATGACCCTTATCCCTGAGGAGAAACACAGACCAGAAGGGCTGAGCCTATCCTGTCCTTTTCCCTTTCTCAGCAGAAAGTGAGCAGACGTTGCGTAGACGTGGAACAGAGCGATGGGAAGTAGACACAGCATTGGGCTGGGATCATTGGCGCTGCTCCTAACATGCTGATTGGCCTTGGGCAACCTTCTCCACCTCTCTGGTCTCAGGTTCCCCTATTACGTGGGAATAACAGCACTTCTCTCAGAATTGGTGCAATGACTCAACCGAGAAGGATGGGGAAAGTGCTGTTCAGATTACGGATCACCCAGGTGGGTGCATGTGCCCATCACCATGGGGCCTCACGCTGTGTGTGGGTGCACTGCGAGGAGGTCCCAAAGTAAGGAAGCACTGAGGAAACACCACCAAAATATGTCTCGGCAGCAAGGCCAGTGCAGGTCCAAGAGTTCCTTTCTTCCCTCCAGATTCCAGGGCTTGAGCCTGGGAAGAGCATAGCCACCGCCTTCCAGCTTACACAGAGAGCCCCAGTGGGCCCTCGATCAAGAAAAGCCGGGCCCTGGGGGCCATCCAGTATGTCCTCTCTGCCCCCCATCAACCTTATGGGATGTTTTTCTTTTTCCTTTTCTTTTCTTTTCTTTTTTCTTTTCTTTTCTTTCTTTTCTTTTCTTAGTTTTTAAAATATATTTATTGAGATATAATCCGCACACCATAAAATTCACCAATTTAAAGTGTACAGTTAAATGGGTTTTAGTATATTCATAATCAAGTTCACCACAATCTAAGATCACAATATTTCCATCACCCCCCCAAAAAAACCTGGTACCCATTAGCGATCACTACCCCAACCCCACTCAAAGCAACCACTAATCCACTTTCTGTCTTTACAGATATTCCTATTCTAAACATTTCATATAAATGGAATCATATAATATGTGGCCTTTTGTTACTTGCTTTGTTCAGTTAACACACTATTTTTAAGGTTCATCCCTGTTGTCACATGTATCCTGTGTTACTCCTTTTTGTGGCTGAATAATACTGCATTACACGTGTACGTCCCATTGTGTTCATCTATTCAGCTGTTGATGGACACTTGGACTCTTTACACTTTGCGCCTGTCATGAACGATGCTGTCGGGAACTTTCACGCTGCGGCGTGGATATGTATTTTCCTCTCTCTTAGACATACGCCTAGGGGTGGAATTGCCGGGTCAAACGGTAACTCAACGTTTAACTTCTTGCAAAGCTGCCAACCTGTTTTCCAAAGGTGCGGCATCATTTCACATTGCCGTACAGTGTATGAGGGCTCTGATTTCTCACATTCTCGCCGACGCTGGCTACTGCCCGTCTTTTTTATTACAGTCATCCATTCATTACGGTTTTGATATGCGTTTCCCCAGTGACTCACGGGCTTGAGCATCTTTTCATGTTATTATTGATTATTTGAGTATCTTCTTTGAGACGTGTCTACTCAAACGCTTTGCCTTTTTAAAATTTGGTCGTCTTTCAATTTTGAGTCGTAAGAATTTCTTACACATTCCAGATACTAGACCCTACCAGATAAATGATTTACAAATATTTTCTTCCATTCTGTGGGTTGCCTTTTCACTTTCTTGATAGTTTCCTTTGAAACACAAAGGGTTTAATTTTGGTGAAGTCCAATTTATCTATTTCTGTTCTTTGGTTGCTTATTCTTTTGTGGCCAAATCTAAAAGGCCATTGCCTAACCAAAGGTCATGGTTTATTCCCATATTTTCTTATAAGAGTTTTATAGTTTGGGTCCTTAAACCTAGAAATATCAGTTTGGGGGTAATTTTTTTTTTTAAGATTTTATTTATTTATGTGACAGAGAGACAGCCAGCGAGAGAGGGAACACAGCAGGGGGAGAGGGAGAGGAAGAAGCAGGCTCCCAGCCAAGGAGCCCGATGTGGGACTCAATCCCAGAACACCAGGATCACGCCCTGGGCCGAAGGCAGACGCTTAACGACTACGCTACCCAGGCGCCCCCAGTTTGGGGGTAATTTTTGTGCGTGGTGTGATGTGGAGTCTAACTTAATTCTTTTACCTGTGGCTATCCAGTTGTCCCAACACCGTTTGTTGAATTTAATTGTCTTGGCACCTTTGTTGAAAATTTATAGACCAAAAATTTCTGCACTTGTAATTCTATTCCGTTGATCTGTGTATCTGTCCTTCTGACTTCACCACAGTTCAGATCACTGTAACTTCGTAGTAAGTATGTTTTGAAACTAGGAAGTGTGAGTCCCCAACTTTATTCTTTTTCAAGATGGTTTGGCTATTTAAGGTCCCTCATATTTCCAGATGAATTTTAAGCTCAGCTTGTCAATTTTTGCAAAAAAAAAAAAAAAAAAAAAAAGCCAGCTGGGATTTTGATAGGGATTTCATGGACTCTGTAGACCAATTTTGAGAGCATTCCCATCTTCATAATGTTAATTCTTCCAACCCAATATATGGTGCCTTTCCATTTATTTAGATCGTCTTCAATCTCTTTCAATGTTATGTGCAAGCTTTACCCTTCTTTGTTAAAATTATTCCTAAATATTTTATATTTTTTCATGCTTTTGTAACTGGAATGGTTTTCCTTTTTTTCTCAGCTTTTTTGAGGTCCAATTGACAAATAAAATTACATATATTTAAGTGGACAATGTGATGACTTAATTTACATATCCATTGTAAAATTATTTCCACAGTCAAGTTAATGAACACATCTGTCACCTTGTTAGGAATTTCATCCGAGTTCTCTAATTTGTCGGCGTCATGTTGTTCGTAATATTACATTATAGTCACCTTCATTTCTGTAATTTGAGTCTTCTCGCTGTTTTGCTTGGTCATTCTAGCTAAAGGATTGTCAATTTTTTTGAACTTCTAAAAAAACCCAACATTTGATTTCATTGATTTTTCTTTATGGTTTTTCTATTCTCTATTTCATGTATTTCTGTTCTAACCTTTCACCTTTCTTCCCTAGGCTAATTTTGCTGTTAGTTTGCTCTTCTGTGTTTTTCAAGTAGAAGTTAGGTTGTGATAGGAGGTATTTCTTATTTTTTAATGTATACATTCACAGCTATACATTTGTTTCTGAGTGCTGCTCTAGCTGAGTCCTGTACGATTTAATATGTGGAGTTTTTGTTTTTACTCATCTGAAAGTATTTTCTAGTTTCCTTTGATTTCCTCTTTGGCCCACTGGCCCTTTAGGAATATGTTATTTAATTTACACATAATCTAATTCAATTTCAATTTCATTGTGGTTGGAAAACACACTTGGTATGATTTCAATTTTTTCCATGTTTTCCTTTGAACATATTTATAATAAATAGCTGCCTGGAAGTCTTTGTCACCAAGTCCCACTTCTGGACCCCCTCAAACACTGTGTCTATTGCCTGCTTTCTCCCCCTGTGTATCACATGTGCATGGTGTGATTTTCTTAACAACTGGACATTTTAGGTAATATACGATAACTACCCTGGAAACTGGTTCTCCTCCTTCCCTGCCTGAGTCTCTCGTTTTTGTTTATTCATTTGTTTATCTCTTGTCAGTGTTTGCCTACTAACTTGGCTGGGCTAATTCTGTGAAGTCAATCCACTTTCCCCCAGTGTTCAGCCTCTTAGGTCCCTGCTCAGGTTTTCTTTTCCTTGTGTTTGATTTTTTAGCACCTTCCCTAGGAGTCTCGCCTGGGTCATCATAAGCCATTTATTGGTCAAAAGATGTGCTTAAGTGCCTTTGACCAGTTAGATACTTACCCTTCACCAGTGTGTGTGTGTGTGTGTGTGTGTGTGTGTGTGTGTGTGTGTGTAAGACTTGGAGACTTCTATCACAGTTCTAGAAATTTACATTTCCCCCCACATTTAGCCAGGAAACAGTAGCTTGGATGTTTCCTCCCCAGCCACTCCTGAGAGGGGACACGTTTGGACACACAAAACTGTGTGCCAAGCTATCAGGCCTATGTGTGACTATATTTGTGAGCCTGGCTTTCTAGGAGTTGCTACTAGCCCAGCATTTGGTGCTTAAGCCTTTCGTGCCAGTGAGGCATCTACCATTTGTTGATGGATCTGTGTGTGAACGGGGAAGTGATTTCAAGTCTGCCCCACCCCCTGATGATCGTGTGAGTGGGAGCAGCCTAAGAAATACACACAGCCTTCCTGACTCCCAGACTTGACTGAGATCCCAAGAAAGCTCTTCTTGGCTGTCTCTTTACCCAATTCTCTAGCAAACTCCTAGCTGTTCCTCTCTTTTGCTTGTTGCTGCTAATGCCGTGGAGTAATGAGCATCCTTTAAATTGCTCTCTACCAAGATCGCCATTATTTTCAATTGCTCCCCTCCCCCCATGCATGGAATTCTCCACATTCTGTTCTAAATAAAATCTGTCCCTTGAGACAGACCTGTGAGTTCTTCATCCTTACTGTCTGCTTTCTCCCTGGATAGAACATCTGTACCACGGCTCAGGAGCCAGAGATGGGTACAGATATCTGTTTCCCCGGAGTGACACCCCATTCTACAAGTAGGTGCTGAGATGAGACAGCCCCAGTACTCTCAGTTTGCCTCTCCCAGCGTGGAGCCTCCATCCGGGGAGTGAGTGGGGTGTGGCAGTTGAGGTCCCAGTGTTCTCAGTCCACTGTACCTGGAGCAGACTTTCTGCTAGGGGAGTGGGGACTCCGTGGAAGAAGGGAGCCTGGGTCATCTTGGCGGTGCCTCCTCAGGATAGAACTTCTGCAACACAGGGCTGTGAAGATGAGAAACACCAGCATCTTGCCCCTTTGGGGGCAAAACTGTAACCTAGACTGGGAATCCGAGGGAGAGGTATGGCCTGTGTTATCGGCCATACCTGCCCAGGGTAGAGTACCGGCATAGAGTTTCCATGAGATGGAGCTGAGAGGGGAGAAGGGAGCAGGTCATGGTTCATATGCCATAGACCCTCCCTGTTCTCACCAAGATTTAGTAGATATTCTTAAATGAGTGTTTCTCCATTTGCTGTAAGCTTTTAAGACAATTTCCAGAGATTTTAAATAATTGATATTTACAATTTTCTCTAGTTAAGTGGTTATTTCATAAGGGAGAGGCTCCCCTGAGCTCCTCAAGCTGCCGGAAGCCTCACTCCTGACTTTTTTCTGCCATACTTTGAAGAAACGTTATGCACTGATGAGAACGTTGACCATCAAGTGTACAGGACCTGGGCTTGAACCCTGGATCTGCTTTTCACCAGCTATGTGGCCAGAGTTCATATAAGCCCCTCTGAGCCTCTACTTCCCCATTAGTAAAGAGGGGATAATAATAGCACCTACTTTCAAGAATTAGCTGGTAGCTGGCAAGGACTCAGTAAATATCAGCTCCCTGGTCCCCTTGAATGCTCCTTTTCTGGAACGTGGGTGCCTGCAGGGGCTCTGGTATCCTCTGCTCCCTCCTTGGTCAACTCTGCTGGGAGGCAGCTCTCTCTGGGGGCTGTCAGTCCCACCCACTCCTTTCAGCTCAGCCTAGAGCTATCCCTTGCCAATGACATGCTTATCCTAGGAAATCCTGGGGTCCTATGTAATCCCACTCCTTACTAATCTCTCAGAGGAAACATACTCATTAATAAGTCCAAATGGGAAAACCTCTTGCTCCCTGCCTGCACAAACTTTCAAGCTTTCTCTGTAAACTGGTCAGTTATCCAGCCTGAAGCTCAGCCAGAGTCTCGACAGCTGCTGGCTGGCAGGTGGAGAGTCAGTTCGTTGACCACCCCGGGAGGGAAGGCAACGTCAGGCTCTTGGGAGACACGGGGGGACTGTCCCCATTGGCTGGATAGGGGCTGCTCCCATGGGATCTCCCTGGCTGGTTATCTTATCATTGTTCCGAGAAGAAGGAAGAACTGATGAGTCAAGACCTTTGCACAGAAGAGAAGGGGAATTTGGAGAAGCCAAGTTTCATTTAAGTGAAACATCATACTTCCAATTTCATATTATGACAAGGGTGAAAACAGCTTCATAGAAAGAAGCTTCCAGGAGGCCACGAGTATATTCCCATGGGGCTCTGCTGAGATTTGGGGCCCGAGGGAATTAAGTCATCTCCAAAAGTCCTGCCGGCTCCATCAGGGAGAGACGCCCAGCTGTGCACGTTCACAGGGAACATTTGCCCAGACCTCAGAGCAGGCCCAAGGGAAATCCAATTCTGAGTCTAAAGATAGGCTGTGCAATGTTTTGTACAGTGAGGGCTTCTGGAAATTTGCATAATCTCTTAGGACAATGATATGGGAAAGAGGGGAGCATTAGAACCAGAGAAGTATCCTGGGAATATACTGGGGCAGGTGCAAGAGCCCCTCCGATGGAATGTTCACCACCTAATAGATACTGAAAGCCTCTGCGAGTCTCAAATCACATTTCCCTTTAAAGAGAAGATAACAAGTAAAGTGGACGGGCAATGCCTGTGATGAATCATTTGTCCCTAACCAGCCGCTTCTGTGTTAGGCTGCACATGGCTCTGAGTGGGACGAGGGTGCAACAGCTCGCTATCACTTCAGTTTCCTGTTCCCAGGAAGCTCGCTGAGATATTCATAGCCCTGAAGTCTTGGGTTCCTCTTTCCAGAGTGGAACACGGCTCCTGTCTTTGAAACCAGCAGCACCAACAGAAACTTAAGAAATATGTTGCTAGAGACAAAAGTCAATTTAACTCAATAAATACTCATTAAGCACCTACTGGTGAACCAAGCACCATGCAAAGTGCTGGGCTGAAGGAGTGAGTCAGGCACGCTGTCTGATCCCATCGATGGACCGTAAGTGTGGCTGACACGAGGCAGATATAAGCATGACAATGAAATTGCACACAGTGTGCCGTGGGAGATGAACTCAGAAGGAGATCTATGAAGGTGGATCTGTGTTGAGCTTCAAAAGTAGGACTAGAATATTATCAGGCACGTAACTGTCCATCCTGAGACAAGGGAAGCGTGGCCAAGCCATCAGAGTCTGAAGCCTGTAGGTCTATTTTCCAAACATAACAAAGGAGATTTCTGTGCAGCAGAAAGAGTATAAGGCAAAGAGTGGCGTCGACAATGATGAATGGAACGACTGAGAGAACTGAGACCTGAGTGTGTGCCAGGCGTTCGGTTCTTTGTAGGTTTCATATCCTGTGATCCTCACAGCGTCTAAGACAGGGTCTGTTACGATCACATATTACAGACGAGGAACCACGGCATGAAGAATTTAGGGCCTTGCACAAGCCATACAGCTAAGACTCGGTAGAGCCAGCATCCATTTCAGGTTCCAGAGCCTGAATTCTCAGTGACATCAGGAAACCAAAGTCTGAGACTGGCCACAGACCTCACGGCCATGGCCTCGATCGTGCCCCTTCCTCTGGGCCTCTCCCCCCTCATCTTCTGAATGAGAAGAGTATGGAGCAGATGACCCTAAGATCCCTTCCAATCAAGTCATCTGAAACTAATTTTTCCCAGGGATCGAAGGAGAGGAGGCAAGGGACAGGGAGGGGTCAAGAAAGTCAGAGAGTGGGGAGAACCGAGTCAAGTGGATCAAGGCAGAAAACCAGCTCCCCACTTTGGTTGTGACTCGGTTTACCTCATTTTTCACCCTTGTGCTCACATGCCTGGGCGTGGTTTCTCTCCTGAGCACTAAGCACCCTCACCTCCGCAGACTCAGTCCGCTCTGAAGCTGTCCTGACAAATGATCCCAACAGTTAGAATCCCTTCAGGGGCTGCCAAGTTCCATTCAAAACGTATTTACAACCTGCTTGGGCAGAGAAGCCATTGTCTTCCGAAACCTTGGTGATGGTTACTGTGTTGTGACCTGGAGTTCACTGTTAAAACTGTCATCCAAACAAAGTCACGAAGGTTATTTGGTTATTAATATGATTGTTGTCACATCCTACGCAGTGTGTCCAAATTGAATTATGGTACTGGATAGAACTATAGATAAGAATGAAGCTTGTGTATTATCCATTATCATGTATCATTAAAAAACAATTGAATTTTTCTTGAAAAAAAAAGGAAAGGAAAGGAAAGGAAAGGAAAGGAAAGGAAAGGAAAGGAAAGGAAAGGAAAGGGAAGGGAAGGGAAGGGAAGGGAAGGGAAGGGAAGGGAAGGGAAGGGAAGGGAAGGGAAGGGAAGGAAAGGGCTAGACGGGCTCTTCTGCACCCCGCACCCCAACCTGATCAGCATCGGGCTATCACACGGGGGAGGGTGGGTGCTGGCATTTTTTGGATTTCCCTGGTGGCTGATGGGCCGGAGCAGAGCTAGGCCCAGCAGAGCCTGGGAGCTGTGTTCAGCCCTCCTGCATGGGCTGCCTCCAAATCCAGAATAAAAACCCCAGCCTCGGCAGGGTCACCCCCCGACGCAAGGAGGAATAGCTAAGACAACGTCATTTTGACACCAGCCCCACGGCCTCCCAAGGCTTCTTGCCCCTCCCCTGAGCCTGGAGTTTGTTGGCCTAGACTTTCCTAGCAACCGGGTGAGGGAGGGGGGAGCCTGCTGACCGCAGGTCCCCTGGGCACTCTTCATTCCTCCAGGGACATTTTCAGTTCCCATTTTTCTGGCTTGGGGGGTTCCCTTTCTCTAGCCAGGGTTCCCTCACAGTTAACCAGAGCCTCCACTGCCCCCACCCAGCCCCTTTACGTGGCACTTCACAGAGGAAACCCGCTCCCCTGAATTACTCTCCAGACTGTTTCCCTCCTTCTTTCCTTTCAAACTCTGCTCACTTATCACACGGCAGCAATTTGCCCCCACTCTGGCCCCCCTCTCGGCCCCCCTCTTGTGATAGACCCAGAATTTACCGCAGGCATTGCTGGCTTCTTCTAGGGCTCGGCAGTGACTGTAGGCATTACTGGGCTTGTTCCCAGGGACACCGTTAATGGCGGGCTTGCTGGTAGAGCCTGAATTTTCATGGTTAATCGACCTTCATCCCCTTGGCCACCATGCGTTTCACCCAGCCAGTCACAGAGGGTCCAACCTCGGTAGCATGCTCACAACCTCATTCTGGCCAGTGGGAGCTGAGGGAGATGGCCCAGTACCCCCTGGAAAAGGCTTCTTTGCTACTAAAATGAGCTGCACTGGAGCACACCCTTTTTCTTCTTCCATTGAACGTGGTCATGTCTGCCAGGAAGTACAGGAACCATTTGCAAATACCAGGGAGAACTAGACCGATATGCTGAAGATGACAGAATACGGAGGTGGGAAGAACTTTGGTTCTTGAAGATGCCTTTGGGACCTAGACTTAACCCCGGAACTACCCATTCCTGGGCTTTTTTTTATTATATGAGATGTTAAAACCCACTTTGAGTTTTTTACTCCTCACAGCTGAAAGCTTCCCAACCCAGGGTGTAGTTTCCCCACCCCTTTGTGCCAGGTTTCGCAGGGAGAAAAGGTCTAATATCACCCCAAACTCAATCTTTCCCCATGGACCAAATCAGGCGGCCCTCTGCCTGTTTTTCTAAATAAAGTTTTATTGGAACACAACCACACCATTCATTTCAGATTATCTATAGCTTGAGTTGTGGTAAGAGAAATGGTGTGGTCTACAAATACGAAAATAGATATTCTCTGGCCCTTTACTGAAAATGTTTGCCAACTTCTAATTTAGACCAATTTGGCCAATAGAGAAGCAAATTTCCTCAAAAATCGCCACAGATTACATAGGTACATTAAAACATGAAATCCCTGGGAAAGAAGGCACGTCACATCCTGAAGAGTCTTCGAATGCTCAGTATCTGCCACAGAGTCTGTCCTCAGAAGGACAAGATGGGGTATAAACTGTTGGCCAAACTCACTGATTGTGATGGTTAGTTTTCTGTGTCCACTTGGCTAAGCCATGGCACCCCATTCCATGGTCAAATACCAGTCTAAATGCTGCTGTGAAGGTGTTTGTTGAGATGTGATTAACATTTAAATCAGTAGACTTCCAGTAAAACAGATTACCTTCCTCCAGAACGGGATGGGCTCACCCAGTCAGTTGGAGGCCTTGCAGGAAAGACAGAGGTTTCCCAAGGAAGATGCAATTCTGCCTCAAGATTGTAACGGAGAACCCCCGCCTGCGCTTCCGGTGTGCTAGCCTGCAGATTCTAGACTCCAGACTGCAATATCAAGTCTTATCTGAGTCTCCAGCTTGCCGGCCTGCCCAAGAGATTTAGGACCTGTCAGCCCCCACAATCACGTGAGCCACTTCCCTAAAATAAATCTCAATATCTCTCTTTCTCTCTCTCTCATATCTATCTATCTGGCTATCAATTTCTCTGGAGAACTGTGACAAATACACTGATTGCTCTAATTCTGTCCCAGCTGTAAGGTTGACATCCTGTTTATTATGCCGAGAGGGAGTTTCCAACGTGAGATGCCAGAGACGATTCCCCAATGGACACAAAACCTAAGACGTTTATTATAGGGCATGACCCTGCCTTAGACACACAGATCTCGAGTTCACAGTTCCAGAGGCTGGGAAGGAAACTTGGGGAAGCTAGCCCCCGGCACACCAAGAACTAAACAGGGGTGGCTCTGAGGGCAGGTTCAGAGGTGAGGCCAACCCCGCTGAAACATCTTTTTAAACACAAGGTTAACGGGTCAAGTCTGGCCCGCGCGCCCCTTTCCCGTTGAGGATGTTTCACATTCCTTAGAAACTGCATGCTTGGGAGAAGAGCTAGAGGGCTGTCCTTCCTTCCAGAACACAGCAGCAGCCACATTCTCTGGCTGGGGAGTCTCCCCAGAGTGCCCTGAGGATGGTCTTCTTTGAAATACAAAGCCCAGGAACTGGACAAATGGCCCTTGTTTGCGCAAATGCTCTGTGCTCTCTCTCTCTCAAGGTTCCTTTCTTTTCCATCTGGAAAGCCTCCACTTCCTTTGGCTGTTTAATATCCTGGCTTGAGGGAAGGTCTTAATCGTTTATTCTTTTGCCGCCTCGGATCTCAGTTGGTATCTGGCTGTTCATAGGAATTCTGGTTCCCAAGCAGCACCAGACTCTCTGTAGAGGGAAATCCTTACGTAAGACGTTATACTTGGAGACACTGTCCTTTCATAAACCCTCCTGCCCTTGTACTGTGTCAGGCCGTGTCCGGCCAACAGTCTTGCCATTTCTTTTTTTTTAAGATTTTATTTTTTTTATTTATTTGACAGAGATAGAGACAGCCAGCGAGAGAGGGAACACAAGCAGGGGGAGTGGGAGAGGAAGAAGCAGGCTCATAGCAGAGGAGACTGATGTGGGGCTCGATCCCAGAACGCGGGGATCACGCCCTGAGCCGAAGGCAGACGCTTAACCGCTGTGCCACCCAGGCGCCCCATAGTCTTGCCATTTCTTAAATGAATCGAAATACTGAAGAGCATGAAGTCATTTCCTGTTATTGAAATTTGAGTTGTTTGACAATTAATATATTCAGACATCTTGCATTGTCATAGTTATTTTACCTTATTTCTGAGATGTTAGCAACTTGTGGCCATTACGATGTCCACTCATGATCATCGAGTTTCTGGCAGCCCCACATCGTCAGCATCCTCCAGGAGCAGAGCCAAGTAGAAGGTGGCAAGGTGTGTGAAGTGTGGGTGGTGAGGTGACATAGATCTGCGGGAGGCCTGGGAAGGCAGCGAAAGCCTAAGGAAGGGAAAAGATGTCCCTTCTTCAGCCTTCTGGTTTGTACTGTTGGATGAACCGAAATCATATTTATATGTATATATATTCACTGTCAGGAAACCAGGGAAGAAAAGGTGAAGGGAAAGACCTTTGACCCATTACACCAGACCTCCTTATGCTCTCTGCCTAGAGATGTTCATGACATCCTTGTCCTCACATGTCTTTAGAGCAGACTTAGGGACAGTGACATCCTTTTCTCAAGACCAAGTAGAGAAAGGGCTTGAGCTAAGCCAATATTTTTCCCCAAAAGGAAGTTTCAGGAGCAATTTTTAGCTATCTCACCTTTTAAAGCAAGCTCTCTCCCTCCTAGAAAACCCTGTGCCTAAGCCCTTAAGAATTTTCTGACATGGGTATGAAAGTTTTCCAAAACCTAACCATAAAGGACAAATAATACGTAATAGGGAAAGTGCACATGTGCGTGTGTGTATATGTGCATATATGTATGTGTCCATTTAACCAGAAGTCAGTTATGTGGCATACGTTACACAAATTTATGTCTGTTTGGCGAATAAAGTCTCATTTTCAGCCAGCCTGCATGGGTTGTAGAGTTCCCTATATTAACCTGAAGTTATTATTTATATGCTAACAAATGGAGTCAATGAAAACCATTTCACATAGGAAAGAAGGGGAGATGGTGTGCGGCTTATTTGAGAAGTCATCTGAAAACTGACGGCAAATCCTTCTGTATCAACATTATGCAATGGCATGACCTCACTACCCAAGGAATCCATCAAAGCAAGTGGTAGAAGAAGCATTCTCTAAGTGGCCTCTTCCTGCTGGTGGGTTTCATAAAACAGAGCCCATTAAAGGCAAAGAAAAGCTGTTTGGTTTAAACTGGATCTTACAGACCTCAGTCGAGTGCAATCATTCAATTGTTTTCTCAAGAACATACATTTGAAATCATGAAGGCTTTGAAAAACTGCTTTAAAATTCACTTGTTCTGAATCTTATGTCAGAGACAGTCAAGGGAAAAAAATCATACCAAGTCATCCAGGCAGTTAACCAGCAATTTTCACTCAAACTCCCCTTTGCTGTTTTCAGAGAATGGCCTTGAAAATGATCCTCATTATTAATAGCATTTATGTTAAATCATATAAACCTATTTTTCAAGACTCAGAGAAACCTAAATTACATCTCAACAACATGTGATTATACCCTAGCATTCTCATGACTTGCCTCTCGAGGCACCGGAGGAAAGAAGGTAATTTCTCAGCCTTCTTAGAACAGGACACTGGTGCCCAGAAGCCACGAGCAAAAGCAGAGCCCTGCACCCGTCCCCAGTGGCAGCCTTATCTGGTGCAAGAAGTCACGTGTGTTCTATCAGACGCGGGCTCCTTTACATGTAACCCCTTGCAACTCAAACACAAATTCATTCTTGTCGTTCTTTCTTGACTAAAAATGTTGGATCGTGAGTGTTTCCATTTGGCTTTTTATGGATCTTACAAGTCAGTCTGTACTGTCCACAAAATAATGACTTTTCTAAAGACTTTCTGAGGCAAGAATGCTAGAAAAAGTGAAACTGCCAAGACGAACAGGATAATGCCCCATTCCTTAGTGGACTCCCACCGCCCCCCTCTACTGGGGTGATGCACCAGGGTGAGAAGTCTTGCAGAGACTTCTGTGTGGCCTCAGCTCCCCTGACGTCCGACCTTCCAACAGAGGTAGGTGTTGTTTTACCCTCACTCCTTGGTGGCACAAACATGACCCCCTGGGACCACCAGAGTGCAAACCCAGATTCTACCACTTTATTCACTGTGTCCCCTTGGATGGGGTATTGAACCTCCCTGAGTCTGTTTTCTTTCCTGAATCTGGCAGAAAGGGGGGGCGGGGATCATACACCAGATATTGGTTAAACACTACCCATTCCAGGCAGAGTCAATAGCTAACGCAACAGAAACAGTCTTAATGAGTCTCCTCCCTCCAGGAGCTCATGATAAAGAAGTGAAACACACAGCTTGCCAGAGAGTAGAATGTACGAGCCAGTGAGAAGCATTTTAGTTAGGGGACCAAGAAAGACCTTGAAGAGAAGGTGAATTGTGAATAAAGACCTGAAGAAGGTGAAGGAACATGTCCTGTGGACATGTGGGGGAAGAGCCTTCCAGGCTGAGGCAACAGGAAGTGCAAAGGCCCTGTGGTGGGATGGGCCTATGCAGGAAAAAGAGTATCACCAGAGCAGAGAGAAGGAGGGCAAATAGGAGGAGATGAGGTCAGAGAGTCAATAAAGAGGGCGAGATGATCTAGGAAAAGAGTTAACAAACTACAGCCTAGGGTCACATGTGACCCACCGCCTATTTTTGTAAATAGTTTTACCGGAGTCATGGCCAAGCCCTTTGGTTTACATGTGGCCTATGGATGCTTTCAAACTACAACAGCAGAGTTAAGTAGTTGCAACACAGACCATTTAGCCCACTTAGCCAAAGTATTTACTATCTGGCCCTTCATTGAAAACACGAATCTCTGGCTTAAACAAATAGGGGTCTATTTTTTTCCATGACAAGTCTAGAGGAGGCAGTGCGGGCATGATACAAGAGCTCCATGGTGTTAGTAAGACCCAGACTCTTTTTATCTTTATGGTCCACCAACCTTAGCATATGGACATGTTTTATCATGATCTCAAAAGAGCTGCCAGTGCTCCAGAAATTACACGTGATATCCACATTTGAGACAGAATGGCAAGTGAAAGGCATATCTGTTCCTTCTACCAGGAAAGCAAAAGTGGACTTCGCCCCCACCCCCAGAACACTTTTCCCTGTCTCTTCACCCAGAAGTGGGTCATATGGCCCTGCTAGTTTCAAAGGAAGCTGGGAAAGTCATGAAAAGGATTGTCAAGATTGACCTGGTGGCTTTCAAACACTTTTGACCATAGCCCACAGTGAGAAACACATTTCATATCAGCCTAATGCATGTAACCGAAACATACATAATGCAAACAAAAGTTTCATAAGACACAACTTATACTTACTTTGTGTGCTATCAACTGATATTTTCTCTTCCATTATTTTTAATACAAGTCACATCATCCACTAACTTAATTTCATGACTCAGGGTTGGGTTGTTGCAAAGCACCATATGAAAAATGCAAGTGGTCATGTTCTGTCACTAGGGCTGGCATGGCACGCTCCAAACAAGTTGCTGGCTCTCCCTCTCTCTCTCAACTTTTTTCCTTTTATTTTCTCAAAGATTTTATTTATTTATTTGAGAGAGAGAGAGAGAAACAGAGAATGAGCAAGGGGGAGGAGCGGAGGGAGAGGGAGAAGCAGCTCCCCGCTGAGCAGGGAGTCCAGTGCGGGACTCGATCCCAGGACCTGAGCCGAAGGCAGACGCTTGACCAACTGAGCCACCCAGGCACCCCAACTCTTTTCCTTTTCAGTTCCATTCCTTCCTTCCTCTCTTTTTCCCAATGAAGACAATGGATAATGGATTGGCAACTAATAATATCTGAAACACCCACCATAAATGAGCTGGAGACCAAATACAGTTTCATTGAAAACTAAAGGAAAAGATGGTTCTCCTCCCGAGGAAACTGAGGACCCTGATGATGGACACTTGTGTTCCATGTAAAATCCAGGTGGAAATACCCATTCCCTGGGGGTGTCGAGGGGATTGTGTGGGATCCCCAACGTATTGCACTAGCACAGCGCACGGCACATAGTGGGAGGGCAAGGCACATCAGTTGCTTCCTCAAACACAATCATCACTCCAGGCTAGTCCTGGTCCTAGACATAGCATCAACTAGATAAGAGAAATGATTCATTCTCAAGTGCTGGAAAGCCCCAGGGAAATTGTATGTTACCCTGGTGCTGTGTTTATTTATCCCGTTGGGCATGGAATGAATACTCAGAGGTTAAGGGCTATGTTGAATTTTGCCCACTGTTTTTGAAAAACTTTAAGAAGCACCAGTTATTGGCCTCGGCTTTGATGACCAGACCTGTGGGCTAAGCAGGAGTGGGGGGTTCCTGACCACAGGGAAGCCCTGAGCTGGCCAAGGATGAGTTATTCTCCACAGATTCATGCAATGGCCAAGTTGAAGAATCTGGTCATCTTTGGTCCCCTCATTTTTGCAGGTGGGGAAATTGAGGCCCAGAGCAGTTGCAACATGGCAAGGTCATGCAGGAAATAGACAGCAGAGCCCAATCTCTTGACCCCAAATCCCACAGCCCTGACAACAATGATTAGCACAGCCCCTCTCAAGAGGGGACCAGAGGCCCATAAACTCAAAACCCAGGCTGATTTTACCTGCATTTTTCTAGAGGGTACATATCAGGTTCTAAAACAACCATCTGTTTCTACAAAGATTAAGACCCACAGATCGAATAACACCAAAATGATTTCTTTTGAGAGTAGGGGAGAGGAGGTCCAGAGGTCAGGACTAGGGATGGTGATACAAAACAGAAACTGCAAGTGTTTCCATCAGCCTCTTCCCCGCCCCCCACCCCACCCCCGCCACCCCCATACCCCAGAAGCACTGAAGTCTCTGAGCTTCCGAAAGGCCTCGGTGCAGGCAAATCCTCCTTCAGCCGGCAGCGACTGAAAGAGAAGTTCCTCTCCTCTTCACCATCGGATCCGATTTCTAAAACTCGGTGGAGCTCTGAGAGTCCACGCCCAATCAAACAGCAGGACCACACACCAGTGCCCCGTGAGTAAAAAAGATGACAATGCTCGGGCTTTAACTGAAAACGTCCTCCCCAGTGCTCACTAGTAATTTCGGCGCCCACGCAGCGGCCTTTGTTGGAAACCCAAGGGTCTTGGTCACCCAAGGGTCCGGACTCCGCCCACACCCTGAACCCTCCCGGCAGAGTCTGGGCTGCTTCCTCCAAGCGTCTCCGGGAGCCCTCGTCATGGTACGAGGACATCTCTCGGGTCTGACTCCCCGAACCTTCCACGCAGCCCCTCCGGCACCGCCCGGAGCCCACCCTTCTCGGTGTGCCGGGGGCGGGGCGGGACGAGCGGGGCGGCGCCATTGGCCTGCGCGAGACGAGGGGCGGGGAGGAGGCGGGGAGGGGCGGGGCGGAGAGGGACAGATGGGGCGGGCCATTGGCCAGCGCCTGGAGAGGGGCGGGGAGGGGCGGGGAGGGGCGGGCCCTATGCGCCGAGCCCCGGGGACCTGGGGCTTTAGCCGCTGCGGACACAGCTCCGGTGAGGGCGAGGGCACAGCAAGGGCAGCGGCTTCTGGACTGCGCGATGAGTGGAGGGTGAGTGATGCACAGGCAAGAGTTTGGGGGCGTCCGCGGAGCACCGTCTCCGCCATCCCCGAGCCCGAGACCGCCCCCAGCCGTGGACTCTGGAGCTTGGGCACTGGTGCCCCTTGGCTGCCGCGTGCAGAGTTCCCTCCCCCTGCCAGCCTGGCGCAGCCTGGGCCTCAGGCCCATCGCTGAGAGTGGGCACTGCGCCAGGCACCTTCTCCAGGGGGAAGGCACTTCAGGGGCTCAAACCTGGCACCACAGGTGAGAGCGGCCGCAGGCTACACCTTTGCTCACCTTGTCTTTCATCTTAGGCATTCATCTTAGTTGGGGGGGGAGAGGCTCAAAGAGGCTCTGGCACAACTCTCAGATTTCACAGATGGAAAACCGGCGCCGAGATAATAGCAGAAGGAGGGGCTTGCCTCACCACGCTATTTATAAAGGATTTGCCTGGTTCCCAGACCTGTGCAAAGGGCATTAGCACAATATGGCACCTACTTCTCAACAGCCCTGATATTTTCATTATCCCCATTATCAGATGAGAAGACTGAGGCTTACAGAATTATGGAATTGTCCAGTTTCACCCAAATGAGTCAGTGCTGGAGTCAGGATTTGAACTCAGACTTCATTGTGCCAGGTCTCATTCATTTCACCCACTGACTTCAGAGTTCACCCTGCCCACCATCTTGTTCTCCCCCCATGCTCCTGCCTCTCTGATTCTGATGCTTTTGAACTCTGATGCTTCAGAGTTTGTGCAATGTGACAAAGCCCTGTGGGAAGGAGGGCCTTCTCTTACACCATCAGTGCAAGGCCAGGGCTGGCCAGTGCTTTCTTAAAACACTATAAGGAGATCTTTAGTAACCTCACTTCATAAACAAATTAAATATAGTTGTAGCAAATGGGGCCGGGATTCTGGAATATGAAACCAGGCAGGTTAGACTCCAAAACCACACACCTGCACTGGCAGAAGAAACCCCTGCTAGCTTCTCTGTAGTTTTAAACTACTCAGGGTGCAATCAAGCTTTGTCGCCAGTAGCTATGATTAAAAAAAAAAAAATCAAATGAATTGGTAGAATTAACAGGTGAACACAGGTCTGCCTGCCTCCTGCTCCCCTGTTTAATTCCTGAGCTGCCACCACCAGGGTGGGAAGTGCTAGAGGGAGGAATGGAGGAAGGATAGATTGCGGGAGTGAGAGGAGAAGAAGAGGGAGGAGAAGAGGGGAAGGGAAAGAAGGGAAGATGATGGAATGCATTGAATTCAGGTCAAAAAATTTCTGGCTGGAAGTTGTAATGGGGTGTATTTCAGCACTTTGTCAGCAGTGAAATGTATTTGCAGTAGTTCTTGTCATAATTCTCTCTGTGTGTGGTGCCGGTGGTTCAAGACCTGACAGTGAAAGTGGGGTTGAGGCCACAGATTAGACAGCCCCTGTGAAAGTGGGAAGGGAGGCCCTGTTTCCACCCTGAGACTCCAGTGGGTGGCCTGGAGGTGGAGAACAGAGTGAAGGTCCAGGGTCCCCCTGGGACAAGGTCAGAGGGACAATGCCAGAGAACCAAGAACATGAGCAGAACTCAGCATTTCGCAGTTGAGATCCTGTCAACGCAAAGCCTCACAGGGAGACCCTGACTAGGAGGTCTACCAGAAGGCGCTCCAGACGGGCCCCTGGGCACTTGGGCCCTGGTTTTGAGAGTAAACTCAGCCATATGTCCTTGTTCACAGCCACTGCAGCTGGGAGGACTGCCGTCCTCTTTGAGTCCCACATCCCCATCTCCAGAGCCCTGCCATCTCTTCCAAGTGCCATAGCGACCTGTCATGGGAGCTTCGGTTTATTAGGGGTGAGCTCCATGTGAGGCCCATCTCACAGCAGTCCGTGATTCAGCTAGTGAGGAATCTGAGGTTCGGAGAGAGAAAGGGACTTTGTCTAAGGTCACACAGCTGACGCATCGCAGAGCAGAGCTTTAAACCCAGATCCTTGTAAAGGCTGGGTGGTTATCTGGTCACAGAGTACATTGAAGGAAATATTTTGGACTTGTTTTAAAGTAAATTAAGATCAAATAGGAAGTGGCTGTACTTCCCAGAGCCTCTTCTCTTATTAAAGGGGAACTTACATTTTGCTCAGTTTTCTTTTCTGGCTGCCTGACCTCCTTCCCCAGGATGCACTGCTGAGGGAGAGATTCGGAACCCCTTCCGCTTGCCCCGCCTGACTCTGGGGGTGAGAGCAGGGAGCTCACGTAGCCCCATAGCTGCAGAGCTGGGAAGAGCCCTGAGGACGTTCTGGACCAGCTGCCAGTACAATCCTGGCTAAACTGAGGCCCAAGGGATGGCGCAACATGCTGGAGTCACAGGCCAGGTGCATGTGGCAGCAAACCCCACCCCCAGACTTCCCTCCCGGAGGCCCCTTCGCCTGCTCTCTCTCACTATGACACGTTTCAGCAGAAGTTCTTAACCTGGCATCTGGGGATCCAGGGGCACGTGAATAGGGGCCTGAGGCCCCGGCAGTGGTATGCAGATTTGGTGTGTGCATCCTTGCACACTCATGCACATATGTGCATTTTCCCGGGGAGTATGTGTTACGCTTTCAAGAGATTCCAAAGGGTTCTGTGGCCCAGAAGATTCTGAGCCACACAATGTCTCACAAGAAAGCACCGCCAGCCCACAGGCCTGGTGCGGTGGCCGGCGGAGGTGGGGGCAGCCACGGAGAGCCCCCGGGGCAGCCCCACAGCGGCAGCACTGAGCTCTTGGAGGGCTTGCCCCCCAGACTGCCCCCACCTCTGGCCCCTGGCACTCAGGATCTTGGTCATTCTGAGCACCTGTTTGGCCCAAAAAAACATGGCTGAGAGGATTCCTGTTTGCATAGATCCCGTCTTCCGCAGGCAAGAGGAGAGCCTGGCTTTGGCAAGAAGGGCCCTCTGGCCACAGGTGTGTATGAGAGAGGGAGCAGGAGGTTGGGAAATGCCTTTCCTGCCTGAGGTTGCCATGCCTTGAAAGCCAGAGCAGAAACCAGAAATCCTGCCGCAGGGGCCTGCATGAGGCCCTGCGTCCCAGCTAGGGCTGTCTGGAACATTCGAGGAAGGCCAGCCCGCTCAGGCGCAGAGGGCCCAGCTCCTCCAAGTAAGGGCAACAATGTCAGGGAGGCCTGTGTGCCAGGATGGGCTCAGGGAGACCTGTGGGTGGGAGCCCAGGACCGTGGGGGTGGGAAGCAAGCAGCAGAGGGAGCTGGGGTCCCTGAGTCAGCCAGGAGAAGGCAGTGGGGGAGGTGGCTGGCAGCTCGGCAGCCAGGTCTCCTGCTGTCCCTCAGCCCCCATCACCTCCATCTGGACTGTGCACAGTGTGTCACGCCCCGCCCCGCCCCATCCTCCTTCCTAGCTATAGGGCTAAGGCAGGGAGGGGTGGGGCTGAGCCCGAGGCAGATGGTGGGGGGGGGTGTGGGAACCAGAGAGGAGGGTAAGGACGGCAGCGTGGAGGGGCAGGGGCAGCAGCTGCTGAGTCGCTGCCTGTCATCCGTATCCCCAGACCGGCTTTCTCGGCAAACATGTGCTGCCGAGGGGCAGCCTGTGTTCCGCCAGGCCCCTCGCAGAGGCAGCTGGTACGGGCAGCGGGCACCGCTGCTTCCTCCCCGGCCAGGCTCCTGCCATTTGCTGGCTGACAGGTGCTGGGGGTGGGGGGTGCCTTTAAGGCTCCTTGTTTTCAGTGCCTCCTGCTGCCTCCCCCCCCCCCCCCCGCCCAGCTGGCCTTTGGAAGTAGTGGTCATGGGCTGCTGAGCAGGGAACTCAGGCTTCTCAGGAATGTGAGGCAGTGTCCCTGCACCTGCCCTCTCTCCCTGAGCCTCCTGCCTCCTTCCAGTCCCAGCAGCCGGGGCCTGAGGCTCCCAGCTGGGCCCCACAGCTCTGCCCTCCTTTCTTTCGCTTCCCACGTCACTTTATTTACACATTCAATTTTAATCATGCCTAAATAAGAAAATAAGCATCATCCTTGTGTAAAGTATTAGAGCTTACCAGGTCTCCCAGACATGCCCAGAACATTTAAATTTGGATATTGATGCATTTGCCATTTGGCCAAGGGAGGACAATGACCATCTATTTTTGCCATCATTTTATGAAAAGAGAGGGCATTGTAAGAGTTTGGAAAAGTAGGCAGCACAGAGTCCTGACAGCAAAGGCTTTCAAATGCACTCAGTTTGGCTTCACGAGAACCCCACTCCCTTAGCCTTTTTCTCCTTTGCCCCTGGCCAGCAGGATGGGGTGGCAGCAGTGACCGAAGAGCCACAAAGCTGCCTTCTTCTGTGATAACCGGCTCCATGACCACAAACGGGCAAAAAGGGCCAAGCCAAGCAGTTGTAAAGGCTTCAGTGTCCTTTGTCCCAAATCAAAGGCCAGGGACAATAGCCAGGGCAGGCTGTGGTGCCGCCCGTCCCCAGCAGCCCCTCTGCACGGCCGGCAGAGCAGCCACTGACGTGGAAAGCAGAAACAGTTCACTGTCTGTTCACTGGGGATAGGTAACCGTGGCTGGCGCGTCGCCCTGGGGCCCCTTCTCTGGGGACAAGAAGCCCTGGCTGCACTCTGAGTCCTCCGGTTGTGAACAGAGCCTCCTCCAGCCTGAGAAGAAAACAGGGAGGCCTGAGCCGAGCCCTGGGGCCAGGGGGAGGGGAGCAGGCCGGGACAAAGAGGGCTGGCCTCCCAGAGCCGCAGGGCTTGGCCTGTCCAGCTGCGTCTGTCACTCGGGTTTTTACACCGAGCCTGGGTGGCAGGCCGGCTCCAGCCCGTCCTCTCCCCCACTCCCGCCCCAGCCAAAGTAGCTTTGCTTTCATCTGCTTGTGAGTTGGGCTTCTGCCTTTACAAGTAAGATTGTGTGTTTTATTAAAGGTTGAAAAGCGCTCCCTGGGAGATTCTCCAAGGCCCTGTCCAGCACATGAGGAGAGTGAATGTTTCACGGGCAGTTTGGGGAGCGTGTTCTGAACACAGAGGGATCTCTGTTTGCTTTCTTCCTGGGGGGTGCTTGCTCGCTCTCTCTCTCCCCTCCCTGCCTCTCTCTCCCTGCCTTGCAGCTCTCTCATTCCGCAGTTGTCTCTAATGGCCTCCGAGTTACAAGTGTACCTCACTCGAGATCTCTCCAAGATGCAGGGATGATCAGAACGAGTCCGTCTGGTAGAGGAGGCCCAAATGCACGGTGTTCAGAGTTGTAGGGGAAGTCTGCGAGTGACCCCCAAGTTTAGCTCTGGAACTCAGGGACGTGGAGATGTTGTCTACTTGGGGTGGAAGGGTGGTCATGTGAGAATCAGAGACAGATGATGGTCAGAAGACACTGAAATACGTGTCTCCAAGAAGAGACTGTTTTTCCAGGGTGGTGAGTTTCTTACCCCATAAGGCTTGGACCCAGCCCAGCAAGTTGGAAGAGACCCTCTTTGCTGACGTGTCCCCTTCATTGCCACCCCGCAGCCTTGCTCACCCATCTTCTGCCCTCCCCTGGGATGGCATGCCCCCTTCTCCATCCCTGCTGAGCTGAGCTATTAGCCCCATGGGTCACCTTCCCCTTTCTCCTTTCACTTGACCATCTATAATCCCAGACCATTCTTCACTTTCCTCCTGACTCCTTCCCCCGCTGGTGCCACCCAACCCCAGCTGGAGTCGCTCAGCATGTTGGTCATGTCCTTTTAAAGAGCAGATTCTAGACAGTAAAGCTCTCTGGAAGGTCAGTGCAGGGAAGGTCTCATGTGTTACTTAGTACTGTGCTTTACAAATAATATTATCCAGAGTCTTAGGCAAAGCCCTGGATGGGGCTCCCCACCACTCACCTCACGGTTGACCCAAGCAGCCCCCTTTAACCTGATTTACATAAGTATTCCATTTGAACAAAAGTTCTACAGTTGAGAAAATTGGAGATCAATAGTCCCATTGTACAGATGGGAAAATGAAGGCACAGAGAGGAAAAGGCCGACAACTGAAGCCATGAGGGTCTTCAGCCACTCCCGGCCCAGAGCTCTTCAGGAAGCATGTTAATCACTAATCATTGCATGACTTACAGAGGCCCCACTTGCAAGTTTTCCTGCTACATAGCAGTGTCGGCATATTCCCCACATGCTGTGGGAGAATCAGTGTTGTAAACTGGGTCCTGTGCTGAATCAGAAGTCCCACTCTGGAGCCCCACTACGGACATCTGTCTTGCAAGTGGGTTTTGTCTGGCTACATTTTATTTTTAACTGTATATTTTTAATTGAATAACTTCCTGCATGAGTTGGGATAGTCTAGGTTATGCTGCAGTAACAAATCCCTGGGGCACCAGCAGCGTTTCCCAGCAGAGCATGATTTTGCTTTCCCAGTCCGTCTCCACAGTGGGTTGGCCGAGGACTCTGGTCCACAGAGGCACTCGGAGACCCAGGCTGACCATCTGGAAGCTGCACCAGTTGGGACATGTGGCTTTCTGGGTCACCATGGCAGAGAACAGGGTCACACACGGCTCGAAGGCACTAACCTGAGAGTGACACACCACCCTTCTTGTATGTGACATGTGACGTGCTAGTCACATGGCCCCACAGGGGGCTGAGGAACGTGAGCCATCACAGGTCATTCCCCTGGAAAGACTTCCGGGGGCAGTCAATGTCTCGGCCACAGCGTCCACCTTTACACAGAGAAATATAGCCCGCGCGCATCCAGACTTCTGGCTTCTCATGGCACTCCAGAGAAGGAATGTGTCCCCCAATTCCCCGTGGACTCCACTGACCAGTGGCTCAGCTGAGGCACTTCCCTGACCCCTGGAGACGTTTACATGTTTTATTCCAGCTGGATAGGCACGGCTCTGGGAACGTTGACTTTGGAGGACCCCGTGAGGCTTCTCAAAGTCATCCAATAATTTCACAGCCACCGTGGACCTCCTGCTGGGTGTCAGGCTCAGGTGTGGGGCTGGAAACAGGAGGTGAGCCAGAAAAGTCCTGTCCCTGGTGTGGAGGCCCACAGCTTCAACCTCCCCTCCCACCTACCCACCCCCCCCCCCAGCTCCCTCACACACGGGTCAGGCCGTGTAGACCCGGCACAGCCAGGAGCCCAGAGCAGGGCTGGACCGGAAAGGTGTCTCCCGATCCTGGAGGAGGTGGCTCTTGTGGCAGGGGTTCCGGTGGAGCCCACAGCAGAGTGTAGGGCAGGGAGGACAGGGAACAGCACCGTGAAGACCCGGAAGGAGGACAAAGCGGAAAGCCCGTTAGGAGAAATGAGGGCAGCTCAGGGAGGCCAGCGCTCAGAGCAGAGAGTGAGGAGGGTGGGAGAGAAGCTGGCTACAGAGGAGGCGAGAGAAAAAACCTCCTGCTGTTACTTCTGGGCAAATCTGGCCCTGCCACCATGAGCCTGCAGGAAGCAAGACACAGTTGTGCCATGGGCCCACAGAAGCCGCGTGGAGTGAGAAAGCCAGATACTTTTCTTGGGCTGAAGCCAGCTCTGCGTGGAAGTGTGTGAGGAACTCCCCAGACAGGGAGCCTGGCTGATCACTTTTTCCACTGGAGACTGCGGAGCTGAGGAACTGAAACCCGGTTTTGAAATCCTGTTGCCCGACAACGAGGCCCCCGCACCCGGCCCCTGTGGTGCCTAACCCTGCGCCCTTGCAGGGTAGGGCCTCGCCGTGGCGACAGCCAGGGGCCTAACCTCTCTCTAGGCCATGTTCTGCCTCCCTCTAAACCCAGGCGGAGCGGAGGTATTTATAGGAGGATTCTGAGGTCTCCGAGAAGCCCACCTGTCTCAGTTCATCCCCCTTCTCCATGTTTCCCTGCTTCCAGAATCAAATGCTCATTCAGGCCTCATGCCATCACAGAAGGCAGGCTTGTCTTGTTTGTGGATGGTGTCAAACAGGTGGGAGGAGAGGGTGTTCGGCTGGTCAGAGTCAGGGCCAAAGGGGACGGAGCGCTCTGAGGACATTAATATAACAGCAGTGGAACCTGACCTTGAACTCCCGGGAACAGGTGCACGCACACAGAGGTGGGGAAGACCTGATTGAGCCAGGTGTTTGTGAACAGACGTTGGGGTTTTGTGAAGGAGCCACTCTGCGATGTGAAGGACAAGCTGTGTGCCCTGTCTGGGCCATTTCCCAGTGTGACTTAACCCCTCGGAGTCCTAGCGGCAACTTGAGAGAAGAGGAGAGACAGGGCCACGACTGGGGAGAGAGAGAGGGAAGCTGTGGTTCCCTGCCCAACACATGGCGTGCCTGGAGAAGAGAGTTCTTGGCCAGAGTAAGTTGGAGAGGGAGAGAAGTAGAAATCTGTGCAGGGTAGCCACAAGCTAGAGAAAGCTCTAGTGGATTTCCCCGGGAGGGTTCAGCAGCTCCACAAAGCTTTCCAGGCTGTGAGGACACAGTTTCATGTGTGAATCGACTAGCAATCCTATAGGGCAGAGATCACCCCATTGCGTAGCTGAGAAAAGGCTGGAGGGTTTAAGTCATTGTGCAAGATTAATACAGGGAAGGGGTTAAGAGGCCAGAATCTAGGATCTAAATGCTTGTGCTCAAATACTGACTTTGCCATTGATTCGCTGGGAATCTTTGGCAAGGTACTCAACTTCTGTCCCTGTTTTCTCATCTATAAAATGGGAATAGGATAGTACTTACCTCATATTGTTGTTGTAAGGAGTCAATAAGATAACTCATAGAAATGCTCAACACAGTCTCCCGCATGTAGTGACCACAGTACCGATTAACCCATCACTAGGAGAGCTGGGCCAGGTGTGCTGGCTCCAGAGGCAGTGATGGGGCCACCAGCTTGGGCTCAATGGTAATGGAGGAGAAAGGCCCAGGGTGCTTTGGGGTTTGGAGGAGCAATGGAGGCAGAAACCATCCTTCAGGGTGTCCCGGCTGAGGGAAGAGAGCCTGTGGTCTGAAACATTTACGAGACTGATCCAGATCCCTCGGGATTATGGAGAGATTCTGGGAGAGGGGCTGATAGGGCTGGTCCTGGGAGCCAGCTAGCTCAGCGATTCTGACCATTCCCCCCCACCCACCAGGGGAGCTTGGCTGCCCCGGGAGGGTGTGGGGCCCCATTAAGTCCTCTGAGCCTGGTCCTTCAGCTGTGGCCACCTTGTGCCAAGGAGTGGAGGAAGTAGGGGTGCGGGCAGGATGGGAGGTGGGAAGTGAGGTTGAAGCCACAGGCTGGCACACCAGGGCTCTGGACACGGCACTGGCCAGCACTTCTCCAGGCTCACCTGTCTTTCTTCCTCTTCCTAGCAGGTAACTTCCGAGTCTGCAGACAAGAGGGGAAGATGAAGGAAGACTGTCCGCCCAGTTCTCATGTCCCCATCAGCGACTGCAAGTCCATCCTGAAGTAAGCCTCTGCGTCCAGGGAAGGGATCTTCTTGTGGCCACTCCCTGCCACAGACAGACTTTGGGTGGAGGGATTCTGGGCACCTATCATAGATAGGACGATGTGCCTGCCCCAGGGACACTGATGGGGGGCACTTCTCAAAGCCTGTCTCCTCAGAGATCAAGGATCTCTTTGGGATGTGGGTTTGACCCCTGCCTCCTCAGCCCCACAAACGCAGGAGAGGCATGCCAATGTCCGCTGTGACTCTGCACAGATGGCATTTAATTGATTCAAAAGCTAGAGAAATTCTAACATTCTTATCATGTTAAGCAGTTCAGGGAGAAAAAAAGGGAAAAAAAACTCAATACAGGTTTGGAGTTTTTACTGAAAAAAAGTGTATTTTATTGATAATGATTTTTAGCTCTGCTTACTTTTAATTTTATTTACTATCTGTCTTACCATAAACAGTGTTCAGAATACTTTTCCAAATTCATTTCTGAACTAAAGAAAAGTATATATTTTTAAATTTTATCTTGCATTTTGACTCCTGAGTCCAAATATTTTCTAAATTTGAGCAGCTCCTATCTGCCACGTTGAAGACAAGCCAGTCTCCTAGCTTTCACTGTCCTCGTTCCAGGGTCCTCCTCTCAGAGACCTAGGAAAACAGACGGCATTCCATGGCCAGGGCTGCCCACACCCTCATTTTCCTTGTTTAAATTTTATAATAAGAATAATATTAAATAGAACTTTGGGAAACATCATAATCATAAGCATAACATGATTAATTTCACCTATATGTGTCCTAACAAGTTCATGGTCGGCACTTACACACTTACGGGCACAGTGAACGTGCAACATTGACTCTTGCTGTGTTAACGGCGTCATGTTTATTGAATCACAGGCAAATCCCTTCCCCTCTCAGGCACCCTCGCCCCCACAATGGGCAGCACGCCCAACCACCAACGGCACGTGTTGCTCATCCATACCCTGGGTGGCTCCAGGGTCAGCAAAGGCACTGCCTGAAGAGGTTCTAGAACTGTCCAGCAGGGGAGCTGCGAGCCACGGTGCCTGCCAAGCCCATGACGTATGGCTGGACAGGGGTAGTGAATATAAAAGACAGGTAGAAAACACTCATTACAAAATAAAATAATGGATAAGATCTCATTAGTCATTTTTATATTGCTTCCATGTGGGCATGATACTATTTTAGATACACTATGTCATGAAATAAGATGCATTCTGAAAACGAATTTCCCCTGTTTTGTTTTCCTCTGGAATGTGACTACGAGAAGATTTAAAATGACATGCGTGCCTCGCATTTCTTATGTGCGGGCCTGCACGCACCTGCAGAGCCCCGCCGGGGTGCAGGGATTGTCTTCTGTCTGCCACGGCCCCTCTTTATTCCGGGGGCGGGGCGTTTGGGGCAGAGTGGCCTCCCTCAGACCTTCAGGATCTCCTCTCACAGCTGTCAGCGTCCCCTCTCGATCATACCTCCATAAAGGCGGGACGAGGAAGAGCCAGACTCCCCTCGTGGTGCCCCCACAGCAGCCACACCAGGCCCTTAGAGGAAGTAATATGGGGGAAAGAGCAAGAGTCTTTAAAAGGCTAATAATCCAATCTCAGGGGATTTATTGAGGAAGTGACTCAGAGGTGAAGTACAGGTAGATTGTCAGGAGCTCTCATCTGTGATAGTGAAAGTGTGCACACACAATTTGCACAACTACGTGGGCCATCTGTGAGTTTCTCTTTGTCCTCTTCCCACCCCTACACCTTCCACAAGGGCTGACGTGGGAAACCTCTAGAAGACTGAAAGGCGTGTGTCTGATGGTAGAGTCTAGTCTCTGATTGTGTGTGGCTGGCAAGACATCTGTCATTATGCTCCAAAGCCCTGCAACGCCCCACGATTATGTGTGTCTTTACCTTTTCAGGTCGGAGCTCTTAAGCTTGCTAAAAACTTACAACTGCTACCATGAGGGCAGAAGCTTTCAGCTGAGACACCGAGAGGTAAGGCCCGTTTCTCTTCTTTATTCATAGGCCACCAGCTACCCTGGTTTGCTGAGGACAGTCCTGGTTTATACCTGTTATTCCAGGTTAGTGGGACCATTCCCTTCACTCTCAGAAGTGTCCCAGTTTGGGTGACGAATTATGAGGTCGCCCATCTTCTGAGTTAGAGACCAGGTTACCAGCAGCCAGGCCGTCTCCTTGGAGGTCCTGTAGGGGGTGCTATGGGTCAGAGCATCCCCTCCCCACTCAACAGGAGTTCAGAGCAGGTGGAAATAATCACCTGCGGGTCTCCCCCTTCCACCTGGGACTTTTGCCTAGGTGAACTGCCAGGGGACACCGGAATTTGCAATCTTCGAGACTGCACAGCCCGGTCCCTTCTCTGCCCGTCCCACAGCACAAATAAGGAACTCAACACGGGGCTCTGGTTTGCTGAAGGTCACAGGGCCAACAAGAAGTGAAAGCAGTCTCTGTGTTTGCCAGTCAGAATAAACATCAGAGGAAAGCCTTGAAATGGAGGAGAGCTCCGCAAAGGGTGCTCACAGGGCCAGGCAGGTCAGAATGTGAGGGGCCCGGCAGGCTTGGGGAGTGGAGGACGCGGGAGAGCACGTCCCGTCTGCAGACGCTGCTGGGCAAGAGCGGGGGCTGCAGATAGCCAGACTCTTTCTGATTTTTCAAAAGAAGTGTAGATATCTGGAATTTCATGTGGAATTTCCCAAACCTCAAAACACCATGAGGGCTAAACAAAACTCTTCCATGGGTGCAGTGCAGGCCAGGCCAGGCTACTGTCCCACGGCCCGGGAGCCTGGATGGGAGGGAAGCTGCTGGCGCGTGGTCCAGGCAGCACCGGGCTGCTGGGATGACCTGGAAGGGCACACGCCCCACACCGCACCTCCCCTGGGCCCGCTCAGCCCCCTCGGCCTGCCCCGGGCTTCTCTCTGCAGAGCCGCTCTCTGACACCTGTCTCACCAGCCCACCGCAGCCCTGCTCCTCACTGCTGCCAGCTGGGCCCTGATGCCACAGCCCTGCTATCTCTGGTTTTGCTGTTTCTTTTCTTACCTGAGTGCCCGGCTGGTTTCACGTCCCCAGGCCACGCACAGGGTGCCACCCCAGCATGGGTGTTGGGTGACTAACCAGAAGGCACAGGCCCCGGCAAGCTGAGATGGGTCCTGAGCGCGAGCGTGCCGGGCAGTGTTGATCTAGGCTGCTGAGTGAGGAGTTGTTGTGCTGGAGGCGGGCCTGGGGTCCTCTGGCTGGGCCCCGTTCCCCAGCCCTGGGCCATTCTGTGATTGATCTAAGACTTGGCGGCTCTCAACCCGTTGTCCCCCACACCAGCAGCCCTAAGGTCCCTGGGAACTGATGGGAAATGCAAATTCTTACGGCCCTCCTGCCCCCAGGCCTGCTGAATCAGAAACTTCTTCTGTTCCCATCTGCGTCTTAACAAGCCCTCCAGGGGATTGCGATGAAGGCCAAGTTTGAGAACTGCTCCTCTAAGAGCTTGGCCTTGGCCCTTGGGATTCCCCGTGACAATCCCCTCTGCGGGAACAGTCGTGTGGGGAGTAGGCTGGGAAGCCCCAAACCTATGCCTTGTGTTTGTGTGTGATGGGACAGTCCACGTGGAAAAGTGAGAGACCCCAAAAAGGGGAAGAGGAGTTCTCGCCAGTCCCCTGTGGGAAGAAGTTAACGCCCCACAGACGGGGATTTTCCTGTTCTTAACCTAAAGAAGGTATGAGGATCTGACTTGGTCTCCCTGGAGCCAAAAAGTACCTTTCAGGAAACTTCCACAGCCTGAAGAGCCAAGGGGCGCCAGCGCGAGGGAGTAGGCATCTTGGGGGGGGAGGTGACCGCCACCACAAAGGCACTGTAGGCCTGGGCAGCACAGAGGTCTGACGCTGAATGCATGACTGATTCCTGGACACCAGGCGCCTCCATGGCCCACCCACCACCCTGTGTTCAGGCCTCTGCGGTTTCTCCGAGTGCAGATCCGGGACCTCCGGGGGCCTCGGGGAACTCACCGTTCAGGCCCCTGCCGCAGGGCCCCAGGCTGGCCTCTCCTCAGGCACTGCGGGCCCTGAGGGCAGGGCAGACAGGCACCAGGCCCCACGTACTTTGCCCCTCTGTTATTTATTGTGATTCAAGAGCGGTGTGACATGGGAATGGCTATTTTCCAGACAAAGAGATTGAGGCTTTTAGAGTTTAAGTCTCTCCTGCAAGGTAACAACACTGCAGGAGGTGGAAGAGGCCAGCGTGGCTCCAAGGCCTGAGCTCAGGCGTTTGTCACACAGCGACACCATGGCCAGCATGCGGCTTTGACAGTCCTCAAGGACGCAGGGAGCTGTTTATCACCTTCAGTCACCAAGCTAGGGTGACTTCCAGCTGCGGAGGGGCTCAGCACCGCCTGTGCCCTCCCAGAGCCGTGTGGGGCTCCAGAAGAGACCACGCTCCCTGCTGTCACTAGGCCTCCCCCCGAGCGACGGCGGCCTGAGGGCTGCAGTTTGGGGACACCTCCTCCTGGTCTCTTCTGGGGTCCATAAAACGTGGCACGATGAAGTGTGTCAGGGAGCAGGGGCCACGCCCTGGGGCAAGTGTTCCCCTGCGAATTCTCCCCCAGCTTCCAAAGGGCAAGGGATTCCCCGTACTCGCCGCCTCGATTGGAGGAGCCCAGGCACTAGCCTCCTGTATCGGAAACTTGGCCTTTGGGACACTTCTGCTTGTATTACAACAGAGAGCACGGGCAACCTGGAGCAGTCTGTGCCTTTTGAAGATAGCAAGGCATTTTCACCAGGCTGTTTGGTTGCTCCCAAGAAAAATGGAGCACCCAGAAATACCAGTGGGTAAATACATCACTGTGATGGAAAGTAGGAGCCTCCTGTTGGGCACTAGCGTGTGGCCCGGGAGGGGAGCCGGCCTCTCGTGCTCCCCCTGGTGGCCGTGAGCGCGCACCACGCCCAGTCCCCATGCTTGGTCCCAGGCTCCTGCACAGAGCAAGAAAGGGAAGGAGCATCCCCTCACTCAGGGTCTCTGCCTCTCCCAGGATGGAGAAAGTCAGGATCCCCTTCCCTCTTATAAGGGTCCCCCTTCCTTTAATGCCTGAAGGCAGGGATGACGGGCAGTTGACCGACCACTGGCCCCCGGCTGAGTACTCGGCGTGGATATGTTCCCTTGAGAGCTCCCAAGTGCTTCCCAGACTGCCCCCTGGTCAGGGCACTGCGTCCCTTCCCTACTCCAGGGGCGAGTGAGGAGGAGACTGACTGCTCTATAGGACCCCCATCACGGGGACTTTCTGCTAGGCTGTTCTGTCCCATGGGAAGCTTGGAATAATGCCAGAACCCCCTTCTTCCTGCCCTCTATTCAATTATTATTATTATTATCTTTTTTTTTTTTTGGCACTTCCTGAAGGTGCCATTAGGTTCTTTCACATCAGGGGATGTGAGCAGAGGAGCCCAGAGCCCTGTCTGACCTCCCAAACATAGCCGTGTGGTTTTTGAGCGTGGGGGGAATTGGCCAACCTCATCCTAGTTGCCTCCTTCTGGCAGTTTCACACAGCTTCGCAGAAGGGGCTCAGTGAGGCCAGCCCAGCCCACGCGGTCACGGCCAGCACAGCTCCCAGGTCCGCGCCCCCCGCCGCCTTCTTGGTGTTCTGGCTAAAGGCTGCCCCGCACTTATTTGCCAACAGAGGTCAGGGACCTGCGGGTTTGGGCAGGCCAGAGACCCAGCAGATTGTGGCAGACGCAGGCATTCCTCTGCGCTGTTTCTACTCCATCCCCAAGGGCACGTGCCCCATTCCTCAACCCCTGCAGGCTGGGAAGGGCAGGGGTGGTGTCCCCGTTTTACAGATAAGGAGACTGAGTAAATTACTTGTCTGAAATGTTTAAATGTATGGTTTAAGTTCTGTCTTCCCACAAAATACACACAAAAGAGGGCAGATAAACATTTTTAAAGTGCAAAGCAACTTTAAAATAGAAAGAAAAAAAAGGAAAGGAAGAAGGAAGGAAGAAAATAGTTTGATAATCCTCAGAGCAAGGAGATGGAGGAAGCTGAAGCAGGGTGTGAGCTTGGCGGAGACCCCAGCTCTGTCCTCCTCTGCCCTCTGTCCCTTCCGCCCTGATCGGGGTCAGCCAGCTCTGACCTGGCCCAAGGGAACAGGCCTGATTCTTTTGAGTTCTCATGCCTCACCTGCCTCTCTGAGGAAGAGGAACCCCCCCTCCCCTATTCCTCACCTTCATCTCCTTCCTTGCGAGATGCCTCTAGGCACTGGGGTTGGAGGACCCAGGGCTGGCTAAGACCTTAGGACCAGGGGAGTGAGGCCCTGGCCACTGGACTTGCCTGGGAGCAGGGCAGCGGGCCAACAGCCTGCACTTCGCCCCACAGCTTAGAAGCCCCCTGGGTGGAGGGAGGGATGGGGATGGTGGGGACAGGGCCACCTGGTCCTGTGGTTTGGCACCCCGCCAGCTGAGCTGGTGTGGGGTCTGTGTTGGCCTCAGCATAGGCAAAACTCTCCCAATGACACAACAGGACTTGTGAGCTAAAGCCTCGAAGATACCCCAGGTGCCGTCATGACAGGTTTCCCCCAAACTCAGCAGGTACATTTGGGGAAACCCCATGTTTTCTCTTGGGCTGCATGGAGCACAGGCTCTGAGGGTGGGGGCCAGGAGGCTGACCTGGGAGGGCGCAGGGCCTCGCTCTGAAGTCCCGGTGTGGCTGAGAGCTCCGCTTCTCATCGGCCACCGGCCTCACGTCCCTCCCTGTGAAACAACTGCACAGATGTGTGTATAAGCCTGTGTGCGGGGTTATAACGTGTGCCCCATGATGAATGTGGCTTTTATCCCATTTACTCATCAGAACAGCCTAGAAAGTGGGTCCCTTTAATTACCCCCATTTTACCCACGAGGAAACCAATGAACAGAAATGTTAAGTAGCTTGCTCAAGGTGCCCAGCCAGCAAGGAACAGTGCAAGCAGGATCAGTAGCACCACATGCGGCCAGATAGGCTGTTCTCGCTCTTCATGGGGCCGGGGGTGTCTCGCTATGAAATGCCCAGGCAGCCCCTGCAGAAAGGTGTCTCCCTCTCAGAGACCTGGTGAGGAGGGTGGGGATGTGCACAGACCAGCGTGCTCTGTACAGAAGCCTTTATTGGGGAGGGGTTAGAGCTCCTGGATCACTGGGAGGCGCAGATAGAGAGTTCTGAGGGTGCTGCTGGGGCGGGGGGCTGGGGGGGAGGCCACGGCCCCACAGAGTTGCCTGGAAGCCCAGGAGTCCTGGTGCCAGTCCCTTGAGGGTCTTGCCGGAGAGTGCCCCTGCACCCTGGCATCCCAGAGTCTCCCTCTGGGGGTCCCTCGGGCCTTGCCACTGTCCATCTGTCTGTGTGGACCCCAGGAGTGCGCAGAGGAGCCAGTCCTCCTTGGTGGGTCCCGCCTACTCGGCCGCTTTTCCTGGGACTCCCCGAAGAGCCAGTCCAGGGGGTCGACAGTGCCGTCCCCGGGCGGTGCCGGCTGCTGACCACTGAAGCGGGTAGTAATGTCCTGTAGGGACTCAGCAGGGCAGCTCTTCTTGGAGGCCCGGGCCGGCCGGGGGTTTCTGCTGGGACGGGCCCCGGCTGTGGCCACGTCCAGCACTGACGTGGGCTGTGCCAGCTCACAAATGGACTTCACATAGTCATCCAGGCTGGGGGAGGCCGGGGGCTCCTGCCCGGGCCCCCCGGGCAGCATCTCCTCCAGGGTCTCCTGAATCGTGGGCAGGTGGGCCACGGGAAGCAGTAGCCGGGACCTCATGGCCGGCGGCGACTGGAAGCAGCGACCTGTTGATCAACAGAGGACTGGGGGTGAGGGTCTGCCATTCTGTCACCCCTCGTGTGTCCCCTCTCTCAGCTGAGGCTGCCTGGGTGATTCACGGGCCTGAGAGTGGAGTGAAGTCTGCAGACCCACGCCCAGGCTCAGACTCCTGGAGTCTTCCTTCCTGCTGACACTGAAAGCCACGTGCTCAAGAATCTACGTTACTGTTGTTAAGAACCCGTACAAATGAGAGAACCCGGACTAACAGACTGGAGGCAGAGGGAGCCTGGGTGTGAAACCAGCCTCTGCTGCTTCCTGACCTGGGGACCATTGGCAAGCTCACCTCTCCAAGCCTTCCGCGACCGTCATCAAACAGGGTTGTAAATACCCCCTGGAAAGGGTGTTGTAAGAAACGCATGGAATGAAATCCCTCTAGGAATGCGAAGCCGTCCGCGGCCACTATCACTGCCATCCACTGCATGTCCTGGTCTCCGACCCACAGTGAGGCCCTGCATGTCCCCACCCTCAAAGTCCAACAAAACCTTTTTGTCGTTTCTCTAACCAGAAGGAAGTTGCTCTCTCTTACCTGTAGCTGACGGAAGCTGGGGATCACAGGGCTGCTGGATGAGCCAAGGAGGGTCCTTGGGAAGACCCAGGAAGCTCAGGGTGGAGGGTTGGGGGTCCAGCAGTCTGAGCCCGGTGTCCAGTGTGCAATGGCCAGGAGGTGGACGGTGAGCACGACGGTGGGGACGACAGGCCACCGTCCGGCGTGCAAGCCTCCCCGAGCTGTCCGGTGAACCTGGAGGCCTGGCAGCTGCTTTTATAGTTCCCCACCGGCCATCAGTTATTGTCACGAGGGCCAAAAATAGCAGTACACAGGAAGGCTCTCAGAGGCAAACAGCCTGGCGGGCGGGGTTTGGCCCAGCCCGCAGCCTGGAGCTGTGGGAGGCTCTGGGGATGTTTACTCTCCCGGGCAGGGGAGGCGTGGCACCGCTCCTGCCCCCTCAGGCCCAGGGAGAGGTAAGGAGCCCCAGTGAGAAGGGAAGTGTTCACTGGGACTCAGAGTCAGAGGACCCAGAGTGACTTCCTCACTTAAGGAAATGTGAGGCTGTGGGACCCACATTCCAGTCCTGCCCCGGCCCGCGTGCCCTTCCCCACCTGTACGGTGGGGAGCCCGCAGGTCCTTCTGCTCTGCCCTCAGTTTCCTCTGATTTGACCAGACACAGCTGCAGCCCGACAGGGCCTCCCCTCCACCCCGATGGGGCCAGGCTGAGGGACAGTGGAACAGTGGTTGGGGGGCAGCTTGGGGGCACATGTGCTGTCTGTGCAGGGACACGGGGCCTGAGTCACATCAGGCCAGCAGACCCCAGCGTCGCTGATCCCTGACCTCGGAGGCTGCAGCTTGGTTTCTGCCCCTTGCTCCCAGACCCAGAGCAATTCCTCCTATCTCCTTCACTGAGAGGTCTCCAGAGCCTTCCTATGGCATGTCTGAAGGCCCAGCCTCAGCGTGTCCGGCCGCACTGGCCCTGGCCCAGCGGCGCTGTCTTCTCCTGCCCCTCCGAGCACTAAATGCTCTCCTGACTCTCAGACCCGGGACTGTGACTGCTTGATCTCCCTCCACGCAGGGTCCGGCGTGGGGCTGGCAGGCAGTGGGGCTCTGTGAATGAGCTTGCCGGACTGTGTCGGATGGGGCGGGGGGGATCTCTCTCAGTGTGTTGACCTCTGACAGAGGTATCTGAGGCCAAGACAGAAAACAAAGAACCAAACCCCATTTTGGGGTTTCTTCCTGCCCCCTTTAACTCCAGTGAATCAATCCAGGCTTTCCTTTGCAGGGAGCGTTAGTTACCTGCCTGGGACTGTGTAATGTCAGTGGTTATCAAAAAGTGCTCTGTTTTTATTGTTGTTGTTTTCTTTTTTTAACAAAAAGTGCAAATTCATTGCAAAAGCTATGTGTATTTTTGATAACCTTGAACAGAGTGGAACTATTTTCTCTGTGGATAATAGGGTGTTATAAGCGATTACTAACTTACCATGAAATCGATCCTGCAGGACAGCTCGGTAAGCCCTTCCGGGGATACGAAGACGTTTCCACGCGGTCCCTTATTCTCACAAGGCTTTCAATGCCTATAAGGAGAAAGAAATGGAATTCGTGAATCTAAGGCAGTGTTCAGGATAGCAATGGGAGTATAGCACCCAGGGCCCAAAAATAAGATAACAATGGGAGAATGATGTTTCACGTTCATTGCCAAAAGGCTAGTATCGAAGCAGCTTGGGGGCAGGTAGCTGGGAGGACCACGGCTCTGGGGGCAGTGGGGCTGAGAAGGTATCAGATAGATGCTCTGAAAGCAGCCTGGCCAGGCACACGCGTGGGGCAATTTGGCTGGGCGCAGAGAGCCTGGAGGTGGTCACACATGGATAGGAGCCTGAAAGAGGTCAGAAACAGAATCAAAGACCTGAAGGGTGGGAGGGGAAACTGGCTGAGGGTGCCTCCGGAGGGTTCTGTCTATTAGGACCTCAGGGCCTGGCAGGAGCACGGTAGCTGTGCTGTGTGCAGACCTTGGGAAATCAAGGCTGGTTGGGGACACAGTGAAAGCTGTTGTAGACACTCTGAGTGTTCATGCCAGGAGTGGAACGTGGGGGCTGGCAACGTGCAGATAGTGAGAAAAGCAAGACCAGCCCTCGGGAGAGAAGGCAGCTTAGAGATCAGGGTGGGCCCAGCCCACTCGAGTGGCTCCTGTGACAGTTGGGAGCAGTATGGGGAGAAGGGTGAGGCTGAGACCCCGCTCCAAGGAGCAGCCACCCCTGCTCTGGTGGGCATGGAATCCAGTGCCCTCAGCACGTTTGCAGTAGGACCTGGTGACCGTGGGGCCCCTCCCCAGATGCAGTGTGGGGAGGGGTGGGGAAAGACAGCCCTGCCTAACACCAGTGTCACTGTGGACATGCTTCTCTGGAACGTGTTTCCTCACCCGTGTGGACGTGCTTGCTGGATAGCAGCTGAGTTCCTGTGGGACGCCTGACTCAGCCGTTCTGTCCCAGGCCATGCCCGTGACCAGACGTGAACTGAGCGGTAGAAGGGCATGCCTCAGGCTTCCTCTGGTCAGCCCCATGGCCTCACGCCCTGGAGCACATAGAGGCTCGCGTGCCTACACCCAAGGGAGGACGGGACCCCAAGGAGGAGAAGTGTGTTTGGGGCAAGAATGATCAGGGGAGTCCCATGGGGGAGAGGCTGGGCCTTAAGGGGGCTCAGGGAAGGTGGGCAGTGACCCCTGAGGAGGGCTGCTCTGGGGAAAGAGGCTAACCTGTGTGGGTTCCCCACAGGAAGAAGGTGCTTTGATCATCGAGGGGCTTCTCAACATTGCTTGGGGACTGAGGCGACCTATCCGGCTCCAGATCCAGGACGACAGGGAGCGAGTGCACCTCTCCTCAGCCTCCTGGACACCCGGCCAGCCTGGCTGCCCCCTGTGAGTGCTGGGATGGCTGAGGCAGGGCCAGGTGGCTCCCTTGGCACCTGTTCAACATGAGCTTACTGTTTGGGGTCTCCAGGGGGTGGTGTCCTCAGCCTCGGGGCAAAGCCCTGCTCCCAAATGGGACACATGAGAGCACAAGCCAGCCTTATCCTCGTCACCCCGTGACTGCCTAAGCCCGTGGCCTCACCTGCCAACAGTGGTCTTTCTAGATGATGACCAAATCATCTCACTCTTGGAGAATATTCCAGACTCCCATCACCTCCGGTTGTGTTTCTCATACATTCACAGGAGCCGCCTTATCTATAAGGAAAGGAGCTGTGGCCAGGGAGCTTCCAGCATCCTGGGCAAAACAAACGTTTCTTAGCATCCCTGTTCTCCCTTAAAAATTCACACAAATGTAACCTCCTACTACTCTACTTTCATTTTAATACCAGAATTTGTTTTTATAAATTTATTAGCGCTTAATGTCAGACTTATTTTAATATCAGAAATATGTTTTAATCATGATGAAACCGTTTCCTACCTTACCGCTTAACAAACATCTGCCTCCTCCCCCCGCCTCCCCCCAAAAAAGGGCAGTTAGCTGCTGAGTTTTACTTGCTTCTGCATGTAATGAAGCCTTCCAAGAGGCAAAAATTCAAAACATTTTCCCCTTCAAAAATTCAAGCAAAGTTGCTATTCTGAGGGCACGTAGCACCTTGGCACCCCCTGTGCACCCCATACAGACTTAGAGTAGAACGTTTGGAGCAGCTTCCTAGAAGGGCGACAGGTGTGACTCGTGAGTCCCCCTCCCCAGGGTAGAAGCAGCCGCAGGAGCAGTCAGGCCGCAGGAGCAGTCAGGCCGCAGGAGCAGTCAGGCCGCAGGGCCCGCCGAGGCCTCTCAGCTGGGTTCAGCTCTTCGCCTGCCCCTCCCTGGCTCCCGCAGGCCCTCATGGCCTTCCCCAGCCCGGCCCCAGCTTCCCGGGCTTGGACTCCGCCCTGCCCAGAGCCCAGAGGTTGGCCTCTCCAGCTTGCCCCTGCCTGACTCGCCCTCAGGCCTGAGGGAAGCCCGGAGAGCCCGCCCGGCACTGGGCCGCAGACAGCGCCTCCGTCAGCGCGGGGCCCAGGAGCGCACGGGCACAGGGCGTGTGTCCCCGTGTCTGCCGCGGGGACGAAGCTGCTCGGGTGTGCAGGGCACACTCCCTCTCCTTGCAGCAGACACTGTGGCAGTCCTCTGCTGCTCTTTAATACTTGACATTAACTCGGTGTGGAGTAGAGCCTTACCTCGGCCAGCCCTGCTTCTCGCCCCTGTCCTGTCCACAGAGGCAGCCAGCCTCTTCACTGCGACTTGAGCTCCTGTTTTCTGTCAGCAGCTCTCTGAGCACCTTGGCTGTCTTTTCAGAAAGGAGCCGCTTCTTCAGGATGGCAGGGTCCCTGCCCAGGAGCCAAGCGCTCAGACAACACACAGGGCCGAGAGTTCCAGAGACAGCTCAGGTAAGTGGGCCCTCAAGCTACCTGAGACCCCAGCTCACTTGGCCGGGGTAGGAGAGGAGGGGCTCGGCTCCTGACCACCATCTCTGAGGAACAGCGTTGTGTTGGCGCGCCAGGCCGGCTCAGTCGGCCAAAGCGTCCAACGCTTGATTTTGGCTCGGGTCATGGTCGCAGGGTTGTGAGACTGAGCCCTGAGTTGGGCTCCATGCTGGGCGTGGAGGCTGCTGGGGATTCTCTGTCTCTCCCTCTGCCCCTGCCCCTCCCCCCTTGCTGTCTGTCTCCGTCTCTAAGAAGAAAAGAGAAAAGAAAGACCAGCTGCGTGGAGGAGCACAGAGCGGCTGTATTGTCTTCACGCCCTTGCTAAACACCTCCTCGGGACAAGACACGCTCCTCTGCTCCTCACTTAAGAAAAGGAAGCAGAGGTGACATCGTTGGACGTAATTTGCCTGAGTCCCCTGCTTTATAGAAAGGAGAGAACAGCAGCAGCAGGCATGGCTCCCTCCTGGCCCTGCGGGCCTCTAGGACGGGTCTTCCTCACACTCTGGAGCCCAGACGGCTCATCTTTGCGTCCTCCCCTCACACTCAGTGGGGGCTCAGAGGACAGGGCGGGGCGGCCCAACACCTGCCCTGGGCGCCCAGAGACGGAGGCCCAGGCCGCGGGCATACGGCGTGGTGGCCCAGGTGATCCTGTCTGGGGGTCGGCTCTCCCGTCTGCGAAGTGGGCATCAGCCACGCTGGACGGCTGCCACTGTCACGGGCACAGCACCCGCAGTCCCGTCTGCTGCAGGAGGCATGACCTCAGAGCTCCCGACCCGGCCCACGCGCCTCACACCGCAGCCCACAGCAGGGCTCTGGCCCCTTCGCTCCAGCCCGGACTGACCTTCTCACCCGTCCTCACCGCAGAGCCCCTGGAGGAGGACGAGGAGACCCCCCAGCTGATGCGGACCAAGAGCGACGCAGCCTGCGTGATCCAGAGGAGGCCCCGGGCCCGCGCGCCCGGCGAGGCCCAGAGGATCCGGCGACATCGCTTCTCCATCAACGGGCACTTCTACAACCACAAGGTGAGGTTCCAGCCCGGCCTCTCCCCGGGGCCCTGAAGCCGAGGCCGCAGGGAGGCGGCCCCAAGCCCGGGACAGCTGCTGGGCCTTCTGAAGGCCAGGCGGCGCCCTGGTTTGTCAGCGTTCGCCCGGCCGCGGCCCTGCGTGCTGGCCCGCTCCTGTCTGCGTCCTCGCGGAGACAGGGGCTCGGAGGAGAAATGGCCGACAAAGTCGCAGCAAAGTAACATGCCAAAAAAAATCCACATTCTAGCTGGTGACCCCAAAGCCTGTTTTGGGTTTGTTGGTGGTGTTTTGTTTTGTTTTGTTTTTTTGTTTTGTTTTGTTTTGTTTTGTTTACCACATACTCACTGTCAATCCATTTTCATAAGTTGTATGGATCTTTGGAAAGTAATGCCAAATTTATGTCTAATTAGGCAATTTTCTCTGAGGTTTCCACCCGAGCTCAACTGATGGTTTTATGGGAACACGATGTGCTGCTGGCCTTCCCCCTGGGTAGCTTAAGCCCTAGGTTGAGGTGTGCCCAGGGGCACGTGTTTCTGGGCCCCAGAGAACCCGCACTGCTCCTGGTTCCCAGCACTTAGCCTTTTGTCCGAGTATGTATTGTACTGACCTGAGGAAAAGATCTCCCTCCCCAGATGACATCAGTCCCTAAACAAACCAAACTGTAAAAGGAGAAGTTGATTGTTTCTATAAATGGCATGAGTGGCAGTTTGGGTGAGGCCCTGGATGGAGTGTCCTGTAACAGGGCCACATCCTGCAGCGCTGGGAAATGGGGGCAGAGGTTTCCAGTAGAAGCAGCTGCCCGTCTTGATAGGCGATGACTCACGGGAGGGGGAGGGGGCCTGGCAAAGGCAGCTCTCAGGGTCAGATCTGAAGAACAGTTGCACAGGTTAGGTCTGCGAGGGGCCGTTCCAGTGCTCTGGAGTACCCTGGACTTTGGGGTGAAGAATTCATCAAGGCAAGCAGAAGGGACCCTGCCTTACTAACAGGACCCCCTCCCCCCCACTCTGGTCTGGGTCTGCAATAAGTGTTCATGGGTGACACTAGGTTATCCTTGCGACGTGCACGGAAACCCAGGACTATTTGAGAATAGTTTCCCGAGAGGGTGTAGGGTTGAAGTTAAGCAGAGATTAAGGATGGTTTAGATTAGCCAAAGGACCGACGATCTGACTTGAATATTCTTTAAATCTTGTTCCAAAGGGGTTTAGTCTGTAAAGTGTTCAGTAAGTATATTAGCCATGTATATGCTATTTTGAGGAATTATTCAAAAATTTCTAAAAGAATATTTGCATGGGTTTAGGCTCTTCGTATTTCTACATTCCTAAAAAAGGAAGCTTTTGATCCATGACTCAAGGTAACAAATAGCAGGGTTTATCTCTAGCACATTCACCCTCTCCGCTAAGGGAATCATTCATTTCTAAGAGGTGCACCTGGCACATTAAACGTTATTGTCGTCATTGCAAATGCCCCAGAGACATGGAGATGTCTGAGCGGTCTGTAGCCTTTGAAATGAACAGAAACGAAGAGTGAGGGCTTTTATCGGAGCCTTTCGTGTCCATGGGAGCCCCCCTGGCAAGAAGGGCTCCTCAACCCACTAGCCTGCATTCCAGTCTGGGCAGCTCTTTCTCCCAGTAAAAGAAGGTGGGTTCATTCTTCCAGGCAAACGGACTAACTTCCAGGACGGGAACTAGTACCTTAGGCGTGTTGGACAGTTGAGTCCCATCTCCTGGCCGAGTAAGGGGCTCCTTCTCTCTCCCTTACTTGCAATCCATTTGGAATCAGTGTTCTGAGAAATCAGGTGACAAAGTACTTGAGTCACAGGCAACAAGTAAAACAAAAACAAAAACACCTAGAATTGACTTCCAGACGTTGTTATTCTGGATTTTATTTCTTAGAACGGCACACCATTACTTCACTCAATCGTTTTCCCAAACTATTCTGATTCACAGCAGTGCTGGCATGACTTCCAGACTCAGTGAAACTTGGTACCTGTCCCATTGTTTTGTCCTGGCTGTTAGATTCAAATGTGTTCTACTGGAGAGAAACCATTGTGGTTAGAGATGGCAAAGTAGCCATAGGACCTTTGTTACTACTTGGAGCTGGTCAATATCATCTTGAGATAAGGCTCCAGGCAGAAGAAACACTAATGATGTCTTGTTGACAAGACCTTTCTTCTCCTTAAAAGAGCCTGACTCCTCTATTCCATATTTCTTGGGGACTGGAAGCCTAGTCTGGCTTTCTGTGTAACCCAGAGTCATTCTGCATGTCAACTATGGAGGAAGCAGGTCTGGGTTTGAGCCTGACTCTGGTACTTGGGGACACTGAGCAAGTCCTTCATATCCCTGAGCCCCAGTTACATCCCTGGGAAAGGAGAGCTAGGACCATAGAGGAGGAATGTGTAAATTTGAATTTGGTTTTGGAAAGCAAGGAAGAGCTCACCTCAGGGAAGTGAGACTCACAGGGAGGTTCCAGTGCCATGGGGGTAAAGCATGGGGTTTCCAATGGCTCTGCCCTTTTTAGATGGGTGACCGTGACAAGCTACAAGTCTCTCCAAGACTCTGTGTCCTTTTTTAAAAGGAGTACTAGTGACAGGTACTTCAAAAAGCTATTGTAAGGATTAAATCAAAGATTTTAGGTGAAATGCTTAGCAGGTCTATAACCCGGCTAGTGCTCATTGAGGACTTATTAAGCCTCAGGCGATGCCCCGGTTGACTATATATATGGTGTCTCACAGGCAAAGGCAAGATACCTGCAGGAGTATAATGGGACCCCCAAACTATGAAGAGCTTGTGTGGCTGGACCACAGGGCATTATGGAGAGAATCAGTGTATCACGCGTGCAAACAGTGAGAGGAGGAAACAATGGTATTCTTTAGGCTATGGGAAGCCTTCAGATACTTCTAACTAGACCTATGCCAGAAGACAGTACTTCTCAAATTGTACTATGTGGAGAGAATCACCTGGTGGTTTCCTCAAAATGCAGACTCTGATTCAGGAGTCTGGGGCTGGGAGCCAAGACCCTGTGCTAATGCAGCTGGTCCAGAACACACTTGGAGTTGCAAGGTTTTTGAAAGGTTGTTCCTTTGGGCGGCAACATGGAGAATGGATGGAAAGCGCAGAGATTGGAAGGGGAGAGGTGGGACACTGATGCAGTGTAAACTGAGAACCTCTACCACTGGCAGAATGGGGAGGAGCACACAGATTCCAGAACTTTCAGTCTTAGAATCAACAGACACTTGGCAATTTGAGCCAAAGAAAGAGTGAGCAGGAGACTGGTTCCCTCACCCCCTGTGAAGTACTTCCATGGGCCTGGCCCCTAGGGTCAGAGAGCTGGCCCTGATAGCTCTGGAGGCATCTTTCTTACAGGCCTCTGTAAGACGGGAGCTGCTATAGCTTCCCCAAGTGCACCACATGTGGGCACAGCTGTGTGGGGATCTGTGACTAGACAGACACAGGTTTTTCCAGAGCCCAGGTCCACCTGTCGCTCCAGACCATTTGGCTGACAGTGTGCCCAGACCCTGCGTGATGTCAGCTCCGTGTCAGCTCTGAACTGCCCACCTCCCCCTGCAGACCTCGGTGTTTACTCCTGCCTATGGGTCCGTGACCAACGTGAGGGTCAACAGCACCATGACCACTGTGCGCGTGCTCACCCTGCTGCTGAACAAGTTCCGAGTGAGTCTGGCCATGAACGGCCTTGCCCCGGGATGCTGGTGGTTTGCGGTCCTGTTGGGGGAGCTGGCCAAGACTGGGGAAGCTGCCTACGGTTCCTGGGTAGAAGGTCTAGAAGAGTTTCCTCTGCTGACGCGGTGTCCCTGGGATTTTAAGCAGAGAGAGGGGAGGATCCTTGGGGACTTCTGTGTGCAGCACTGGGGGTGTGGTTCCTGCCAGGGATCCCTTCCTGTCTCATCTCATAAAGCCCTGGTCTGACTTCCTGTCACTGCCCGCACAGGTGGAAAACGGCCCCAGTGAGTTTGCGCTCTACATTGTTCATGAGTCTGGGGGTAAGTGTCTGCCTGTGCTTCCAGATCATAAAAACCAAAGTCTCTGTCCATTTGGCAAGCTCACTGACCATGCTCCTTCTCTGAGGGCCATCGTGAATGCTCTCCCGGGCCCAAACCCAGGCACACTCGCTGCCCCTTTCAGAATCCCGCCAAACCCACAAGGGAAGCCACTGTCTTTGACTTCACTCCGTTGGGAGGGGCTGGGGATGCACATCACGGGCTGTGAGCCGGAGCTGAAGCCCCTCGACCCCTGAGAGCTGTTGTAGAACCCACCTGTCCCTCTGTGCAGGGTTCTGCTTCTTAGGAACTGAGCAGCCTGGCCTCCCCGTGTCCACTCTCCCCTGTCTCCTACTCCCTGGGCTCCTGTTCCTCTCTGACCTGTCTTTGCTGAATGTCACAATCACACATCATTCAGGGAAACCTTCTCTTCAAGGTCTGAGAAGGCTCCCGGGCCCCCTGGACATCCATTTTCTACCACATTCCCATCCCGGAACAAAGAGGGGCAATCCTAATGCCCCACGAATTTTGTAAATGGCCTTCTTTTTCAGAGCGAACAAAATTAAAAGACTGTGAGTACCCACTGATTTCCAGAATCCTGCATGGGCCATGTGAGAAGATCGCCAGGATATTCCTGATGGAAGCCGACCTGGGCGAGGAAGTTCCCCACGATGTGAGTCAGGGCTGAGGCTCAGGGAGGCCTGCTCCTGAGGGAGGGGCTGGATGACGGCATGGGGGACTCCCCAGGGCTCTGGAGGTGAGCTTGGCCAGAGCCCTCCGGAGCGATGTCTCACATAGCAGTCCTGAAGGGCCCCAGGCCCAGCACAGTGAGGGCTGCAGCCTCCCTCCTCCTGTCAATCAGTGCCCCCCAGCTCCAGCAGCTGGCCTAGGGAAAACGGAAGTGGGGTCCTAAAAACCACTGCCTGTGCTTTCCCCTCAGGCAGGCAGAAACTTTTCCTCTGTTAGGGCGTGTTTAGTTGTCCTTACACTAAAGACCCACACAAGTGCTCCTTAAGTAGGGCCTACCCGGGCCTATGGAAGGGAAACAGGTGGCTACGTCCCACCACAGCCTGCATCCTGGGCTAGGAAAGAGCATGTTGCCGAACTCCCTTGCACAGAAAAGGCCTGTAAGGTTTGGACCCAAGGTGAAGGCCAGTGACCCTGTATCCCTCGGACCATTCACAGAGGAGTGCAGCTTCATTCCACTGTGAGAAACAATGGCGTTCCCAGCGCTCCTCTCCCCCACCCCAGAGACCACCCTGTGTAGTTCTGCTCTCAGTCCAATACTTTTCCTAATATCCAGCTTCATCTTTCTTCCCAGGGATAACAGGCTGTGAGGTGAGCAGGGCTTCTCTGTCCTCCGTCCTAGTACAGACCGAGTGTTGGGGGTGGGTGGGGAGAAGGGCAGCCACATCCTTGGCTATAAGACATTGCTCAGTTGGCTGCTTGTGGAGGCCCTGAGGAAAAGAAAACACATTTTTGGCTTCTAATTTAAAGCACATTAAAATGTTCTTGGATTTTCTAGGTCGCTCAGTACATTAAATTTGAAATGCCGGTGCTGGACAGTTTTGTTGAAAAATTAAAAGAAGAGGAAGAAAGAGAAATAATCAAACTGACCATGAAGTAAGCCGCACATAAGGAGCCAGTCTTGGGTCCTGACCAGCAGGGCAAGTGCGCAGGGCAGAGACGCCAGGCCGGGGCTGGGCAGCTCTCCCCTCCGGGGCACGACGCTTGCCCGACTCAGGGAGGCCTGCCCAGCCTGGCTCCCCAGCACCGCCCGCTGGCCCCCTGCTTGGTAGTGCGGGCAAGCTGGGGTGACAGCCTGCGGAAAGGGCAGGTGGCAGGGCAAACCCCCCCATCTGGCATCAGCACCTCAGCAGCGCAGGAGGGTCGCTGCTGTTGAAACTGAGCTCGGGAGAGTCAGGCAGGAGCTCGGGTGGGCGCTGGACCAGGGTCACGAGCTCCTAGTGACACAGCCTTGGAGGAGCAACTGAGGAGAGGGCCTGCTCAGGGCACATTCAGCCTGGTCTGGGCCTTTCCTACTAGTGGGAATTCTGAACCTGCCAAAAAGCAGTGGCTGGTGGAACCTTCGGTATCAGCTGGGGGTTTTCAGGTGCAGGGGACCTGTTCAGTGGGAAGGCAAGCAGGTGTCACCTGCTGGCTCCTGGGGAAGCTACATCAAGGCCTGGCCGGGTGAGGCTAGCCAAGCTGCATCCACCGATGATTGACCTGTCGCTCTGCAGAGTGAAGGGTGGGGTGGAGGGAGCATGTGGGGCACTCAGCCAGGGCCAGGGTTGGAGTGCCCTCAGGAAGGGAAGGAGGCAGTCTGCTCACGGTGAGAGGCCTGCAATCAGGACGCTCGTTTGGATTCCGGTTTCTGGCTGAATGAGTTTTGGAAAGCCACAGCCCTCCCCCTATCCCCCACCCTAACCTTCCGTCTGTGCAGGGAGGCCCCATTCGGGAGGTCAGCAGAGACCCCCGATCGGAAGGGACAGTCCACCATGCAGTCTGCTGAAGGGTCAGGGAGCTGGAAGGGGACCTGGGGGTCACCTGGCCGGTCCATTCAGGGCACAGAGAGGAAACTGAGGCCCGAGGTGAGGAAGGTTGCCGCACAGGTCACTGACGAGCCTGGGCCTGAATGCAGGCTTCCCGATCCCTGCTCTGCCACCCTGTCCCCGCCCCCCAGCATGCTGCTCTCTGTACTGGAGAATCTTTGGAATAGAAACAGCACATTCTGCGTTCGAAGCTTGACAGGGTCTGCAGCCCCTCTGACCGCTCCTCTGAGCTGCTGGTCTTGCAGGGTGTGGGCCTGGGTCTGCCCTCTCCTTGGTGGAGGAGAGGTGGGGGCTGCTAGTCCCCCTTGGGTCTACTGGCCCAGCCATCTGTGCGCTCCCTGGCTCTGTCCCCCTCGCCCTGTGTCCTCCCGTGTCAGTGAGTCCTCTTGGCTGTGTCTCTCTCCAGGTTCCAAGCCCTGCGTCTAACGATGCTGCAGCGCCTGGAGCAGCTGGTGGAGGCCAAGTAGCCAGCCAGCACCGGCCTCCCCTGCAGCCCCCCACAGCCAGTGCACACTGCGTGCGGGTGGCCGGGCCCTGACTGGTCACACGGACTGAGAGCCACCGGCTGAGGAATCTAGCCCCCGCGCTTCTGCATGTCTGTCTGCCTCAGTACCATGCATCCCGTGTCCCTGGCTCTTGGCTCCAAGCTGAGCACTCACTGGGCCCAGAGCCAGGCCCGAGGAGCCATGAATTTGCTTGGTGGGGTCTATGTGTGAGGCTTGCCTGGGCAGTAAGCAGCCCTGAAGCTGGGGCACTGGCCACATTATGTGGCTGGATAGCGTGGCCGGTCCTGTTCATGCCACACCTCTTTTGCTCAGGAGAGCAGTATCTGATCGAGCCTGTGGGGTGTGTGCTCTATCTGCTTTCCCAGTGCCTGGGCTCAGAGTTTCTGCCTGGCCACAGGCCCCTGCCCTCCTCATCCACGTGAACCCTGAGAACCCTGTCTGCCCTCACCTCATGCTGCTGTTCGAGACTCTGCTGCGAAAAGCAGGGGCTGCCAGCAGATATGGGATGTGTCCTGCTTCTGGCCATCACTTCCCATGGCATCCCTGGGCTCCAAGACTTTGGTGCCACCCTGTGAGCATCACACAGCCTGGCGCCCCGGCAGCAGAGGTCAGACCCGGGATAAGACCATGAGCATCCCATCCTCTCTCTGCAGCACTGGCTTCTAACTTCTTGTTGGGACCTGAAGAATTCTTATAAGGAGCTTGCTGCAGAAAATATGGCACTCTTATCACATAGAGGTGGCGGCCCACATGGCACGGGAAGGAGGCCAGCCCAAGTGCGGCAGAGTCCAGGGCTCAGGCAGTGGCTCAGGAAGGCAATGCTCAGTCCCCATAGCCGCTGTCCCGTGGATGCCTATGTGCCTCTTGCCCTTTCTGGGCTTATTCTTTCACCCTCTACACTTCCCATCAAAGGGGCACAATGAGGAGAAATGTCTATTTGAGGAGAAAGGGCTTTGAATTCCCTGGGGCCAGAACAATTTGGATTTGTCAACCGATGGAGAATTTCTGGAATGAATGGGAAGGCCTTTGCAAAACTATGCAACAGTTTACATTGGTCATGTGAAGTGTTTGTCCAAAACAGAACAAGTTAAACCAAATTCTTTCCCCACTGAGGCCTGTGGATAGTGGATATAAAGAGAAGAACTATAAAGTCTTCCCAGTATAAGAGACATTCCAGCTCTGCTCCATGCAATGGCTCCTTCCCAACACCCATAAAGAGCAGAGCCTGGGAGCAGCCATGCTGCGTTGGACCCACTGTTCCGGACAAGCTTCATGCCAGGATTTCCCCGGCCTAGCTCCATCGTCACAGAGACGTGCAGAGGTGCCCCAGGGAGATCCCCTGCAGTATCTGTCATCTCTGCCCTCCCTTCCTTTCCTAGTCTCCTAGGTGCTCAATAAAGGTGTGCTGTATTGAACTGAAGAGTTCGGACCAAGCCTTCTTTTTGTGTATGTGTCCACCCTGACTCCAAGCTCTAACCTCTGAAACTTTTATCCTACAGGATGTGTGGCCAAATTTGGCAAAAGAGCCCAAGCTGAGCCACAGCCTGCTGCTCTGGACCCCAACACGACTCCTTCATTTCAGTGCATATCCTGAGGACGTGTGTGGGGCCTGAGGACAAAGGCAGCCAAAGGGCACAGAGGAAGAATCACTGCTGGGGGTCTGTGGGCAGCCTGGAGGTTGAGCAATAGGGTCACCCTGATTCACAGAATCTCAGCATCAGGAGGACCATAGGAATCTTCCAGGCCGGGGCTCAGATGGGACGGCAATAGCACCTCAGGGAGGGTAGAAAACAAATTAAACCGGCTTCCCCAGCTTGTTCTACACCCTAACCCATATTCACAAGCTCAGGTCTAGTTCAACTGCAAATCCATCGTTCAGCAGCAATTGGGCCAGGCTGGCGCTCAGTCCTGGAGGGACAAAGACAGAGCCACGGATCACCTCAACAGGAGCTGTTCAGCGTTATCCTCAATCAGAGAAGCAAGCTGGACACCCAGGAGGGTCAGGGGACCAACAGAGGATAGAGCTGTTGTAGGTCCCTGGAAAGAAGCCTGGAGGCTGAGCCCAGGTTGGAATAGGTGGCTTTCCAATCTGAGAAACATCTGGCAGCTTAGGAGCAGGACAGGGCCCTGCACATGGGAAGCCTTCGGATCAGGAGGCCCTCTGAAAGCACTCGCTGGTTTTGTTTTACAGTTTTTTCATGTTTAGGATTTTTCTTTTTTTTTGCAGTTGTTACAATATTATTTAAGGCCTGCCCAGATAAGCATCACTTTTGAAATAGACATTATCAGAACTAACTTCCAAATATCGTAGCTAAGAAAAAGCAGGAGCAAGTTGCACAGGAAAGGGAGAAATGTACACTTCTATAGTCATCTAAGGGGTTAGTTAGCCAATCTTTTTATCAATAGTATATTTGCTTTTCAGAGGCAATTTGAAAAGCTGCTAATTCAGCTCACCGTGCTACCGCAATTGCAGACTTTCTCTGCTAGGCTCTGTGGTTTCCTGCTAGGTTATGTGGGAGTTTTATTTTCCTCTCTCCGTAGAGCTGACCGTATTTCTCATGTGCTCCCTCACCGACTAGTATCTCAGGCAATAAAAGTATCCAAAAACAAAGTAAGGATTCCTATGAGTGAATGTCCTCTCCTAAAACAGAATTGTCTTCCCAGGCCAGATCTCAGGGACCAGAGAAAATAATAAACACAGGATGAAATCAACATGATTGCAAAAGAAGGACTCGACTCGGGGAAAAACAGGCTGGTTTGCCCAGAACAAATTATCAGAAGGAACCAAAAAACAGCTTGTTTTTCTCATGTGATAACCCTATGTCACCTGCAGGAATGTTTACCAGAAAATGGATTAAAGGCCTTCCCACTGTCACAATAAAGCCATGTGTTCACCCAGGATACATCTGGTCCTTTAGTCCCAGGGAAACAAAGCACAAGGCTTATCCAGTCTGACCAGGTGATTTGTGGAGAAGCCAGCAAGGCACAATGTGTGCCACGGTGGGCAGGACGCAGGCACCCTGCAGCTGTGGGGAAGGAGTGGGATATCCTTCTCAGGTGCCCGGGTGGGCAGCAGCCCCCCTGCCTCTCAGTCCCTCAGCCGTGATCAAGCAGGAAGTGCACTCAGAGCCAAGCCGTTCTAAGTATAAAAACAGCAAATGTACACGTGCTGTGTTTCAGCCCCACAAGCTGAGGTTGCCTGGAAGAAAGCCAGCTGCTGACCTGCCCCTGGACTCACAACATGCAGGGTGGGGCTCTGCTCCCTCCTGGCCATGCTCTTCACAGAGATGTTTTCTGCAAACCCAGGAATGGGAATCCCCAGAGTTTCCTTTCCCAGGGAATCCAAAGGGAACAGAAAGCAAAGTCTCAGGCTTGGTGGATAGAACCAGTGTTCGGGGTCCCTTTGTGGGAGATGGACCACTGCTCTTAGTGCACTTGGGCCACACACGTAACCAGCCTCCCTTACATTCTTGCCAAATGCAGCAGCGCTCCCTGCTGAGCTGGGGCTTTTCCATGTCATGTGTGTACGCCCTTCTTCCTAGAACGACCTCTTCAAATACAACCAGGCTCAAGAGCACACTGGTGCCTGCTGGCTGGTTTCCCAGAGAAGCCTCAGCCAACAGGAGATGACAGCAGCTCGGTGGAGGTTATAGCAGTGAAGGCATTGAAAGCAGCTCAATTCTGGATATATTTTAAAGACAGAGACACCAGAATTCAGGATTGGATTGGGTTTGGGGTGAAAACAGACACAACAATGACATCCAGATTTTTGGTCTGAGCAACAAGAAAGGAGTTGCCATCAACTGCTGGGATGAAGGCTGTTGAAGGAACAGGCTGGGTGAACGTCAGAAGTTCCTTCTTATGTGGTCCATAGATACAATGGAATATTACTCAGCTATCAAAAAGAACGATTTCTCAACATTTGCTGCAACATGGACGGCACTGGAGGAGATAATGCTAAGTGAAATAAGTCAAGCAGAGAAAGACAATTAAATGGTTTCTCTCATCTATGGAACATAAGAACTAGGAAGATCGGTAGGAGAAGAAAGGGATAAAGAAAGGGGGGTAATCAGAAGGGGGAATGAAGCATGGGAGACTATGGACTCTCAGAAACAAACTGAGGGCTTCAGAGGGGAGGGGGTGGGGGAATGGGATAGGCTGGTGATGGGTAGTAAGGAGGGCACGTATTGCATGGTGCACTGGTTGTTATACGCAACTAATGAATCATCGAACTTTACATCGGAAACCGGGGATGTACCGTATGGTGACTAACATAATATAATAAAAACATATGATAATTAAAAAAAAAAGTTCCTTCTTGGCACAGGTTAGGTTCAGGATGTCCATCACACATGCGAGTGGCAGCTGAGTAAACAATTGGATATATGGGTCTGGAGTTCAGTAATACTTGCATCCCAGGGGTAGACTAAAGTTACCAAGTCAGGAGTCTTCAGCATAAACCGATGGTATTGGAAGCCATCAGACTGGGGCAGCTCTACGGGGGAATGAGGGCACAGAGAAAGGAAGAGAGGTCAGATGACCCAGCACCTGCCATGCTGGTGGAGGAGGAGGAGCTTGTAAGAGAGGAGAACCAGGAGAGATCATTATTAAAGAGAAACGAGGGAGTATGCTGAAAAATCAGGAGACTCTGGTGTGGAAAAGACTCCTCCCAAACCTTGATCTTCCACTTAACACTGTGGGAACTTGAACAAACTTCTCTGAGCCTTGGTTTCCTTCTCTCTAGAGTATGATCATTCCCATCTTCCAGAGGCTTTTTGGTTGTAATTCAGGTGTTAAATAAGCCCAAAATGGAGTCGTTTGCCCCCGTCCCTCGCCCTTGGCCCCCCTTCCCATGACTTAGTTACAGTTTCAGCCTATCCCAGGAATGTGGCCTTGTAACATCTGAAATTTCCTTAGGCACTAATGAGGTCGTCCTTAGGACAAAAACTGCCTTTCCTTCCCTCCCCACCAAAATGTAACAATCTTTTTTTTCTTTTGCTAATAACTCTTTGTCCCACCCTCCTTCCTATAAAAACCTTCTGGTTTGTACAACTTCTTGGAACATCTCCACTTCGTGAATTGCTTAACCAAACCAACTGAGATCTTAAAATTTACCTGAAACTAATATAGTACTGTAAGTTAATTACACTGGAACTAAACAAAACAAAACAAAACAAAACTTGACATTTACTTGGTTAAAAAAAAAATTTTTTTTTTAAACACAGTCGAGTGTATTCAGTAACAGTTTGGGCTCTCCAGAGTACCTCTTTATAATTACTAAGTGCTCAGTACTTGTAGGAACAATGAAGTCTTGGGGTTGAGCAGGCCGGTGCTGCTTTTCCAAAGCCCCGACTGAGCGGGCTGCAGTTGGCCGGCCCCGGAGACCACGGCGCGCACACAAAGGGACCCCGGCCACAGGTCTTGCGGAACCTCGGGACGCCGTCCGCGCGGCAGGCAAGGGAAACAAACAAGAAGAAACGAAGGGTTTCTTTCCGGTGGGCCCAGCACCATAGAGGGTCGCCCCCGCCACGTTCCTAGAGCGGCCGCGCGGCGCCGTCTGACGGCGAGGCCCGCACTTCCGGCGGCGCGAGGGGCCCCCAGCGAGCGAGCGAGCCAAGACGGCTGGCGGCCCGCTGCGCGGTGAGTGGGCCGGGGGCGCACCGCCCGGTGCTCGGAGGCGGCTCGGGCGCCGGTTGGCCGCCGCGGGGCGGCACGGACCCGGACCCCCGCTCCCGGAGCCGTTGGGAAGGCTCGGCGCCGGGCGGGGGCGGGGGCGGAGGGAGCTGGGCGGGCCCGGCCTGCGAGGAGCGGCCGGCGGAGGCCTGCATGGGAGCTCTTGCGAGTCCGGCCGCAGTCCCCACGCCGGCCGTCGCCCGGGGCTTTTCAGGACTAAGTACTTTGAACAAATGCTTGAGTAGCACAGGGCTGTTAGGAGCGATCTGCAGTTACTGACTCCTTTACCCCTCTGACACCCCGACGATGTCGCAGCTTTATTGTCCTCCCGATTTTATGTAGGAGAAAGCAGGTCCATTCCGGATACGCGCGTTCGCACGGCGACAGCTCCCATCGCTCAGGTTTACCATAATACCCGCACCTGCGGAGGAATTAATGCTGAGCACCGGTCGCGGCGCTGGTCTTGGTGTTGAAAGTTGTGGCTGCACATCAGTTCTACCACCAAGAGGACAGACTCTAGGATCAGGGTGCTAGGGGTTGGGGACCTGGTCGAAATCGGCCTGCCTTTCCTTAGCTGTAAAATGGAGAGCCTCGCATAAAGCTGCTATGGGAATTAAATATCATAGAACAGTGTCTGGCATACCACTAAGGCTGCCTCTTAGTATGATTTCCTCATCTGTAGTGTTCTCGGTGGATTACATAGTCTCAGAGTTTCCTACCAGATCTGACTTCTATAGTATTAAAAAGTAAATTTTTTTTCAATGTATAATTCCCATTATAGCTGTTTTTTGAACATCAACACCATGTATCTAACAAATGTCTCTTTGAAACAGATATTCTGTAAATAGATAAATATTCTGTAATAGATATTCTGCAGATATTGACTAAAGTTAATGAGTGTTGCTCTCTCAGTGATTGGTATTGAATGCAGTTTGCTCTTTCTGATACTCAACCATGATTACAACAGAGATAGTTATTAAATATCCAAATAAAGTCCTCTGCACTAGCAGGCCTGGAGTCTGAATTATACAAAAGGATGAAGGAAAGGCAAGAACAGTGATGTAATTTGTATTTTCAGTTATTTGCATTGTAAGTTTTTATGCAGAGACCCAGGGTAATTATCCCCTTTTTAAAGTCTACTTCCTGACACAAGATGTGAAAAATAGTTTCAGTAATTCTATTACTTTTTCAATCTAGCTTATCTCACACTGTCACCTGTTTAGAGTTTGTGGCTTGTTTGTTTATGGCCATTATTTTAAATAACTATAAGTAAATAAGTGAAATTAATTTATTTGAATTTTTGCAGCATTTGGGTATTTTAAAACTTCTCTCCTATTTTTGCATGTAAACTTACTTTCTCCCCCTCCTTTTCTTTTGTTTTACTCACCACCCTTTGTTTCTACTCAGTTGCCATTCCACTTTCCAGTAAAAGTTCTTCTGAATTTTTTTTCTTCTCCAGAAACAATTCACTTGTTTCAGGTTTTCAAAGAATTGTCCTCTTTCTTGGGTCATTAGAATCTAAGGGGAAAAAACAATAAATCATCTTTTCACTTACGTTTTTCTCATCAAGTATTACTGAACTGACTCACAGAAACTTGCCATGCCTTATAGGGTAGTTCTACTTTCAAAACTACGCTACAAAGTTAGTCAAGTTGTATCCATGCTGTGAAAGTAGAATGGCGAAACAAGGATAAACAAAAATATTTAATAAAGTAGTATGATTTGTCATTTCTTTCTAATTTGGATGCCTTAAATAGTCACCAGTAAGTAAGTAGAATTTTAACATGGGAGAAAATATTAAAATGTAATGATAGTCTATTACCCAAATTTTGATTGTCTTTCAGAGTTATTTCTTCTATTCCCATAAGATATTTTGTTGTCTCCACCTTTTAATCCTTCAGTTATGTACTCATTTGATAATGCCTAATAAAAACTTATATTTCACATTATCAGTTTTATCCTGTCCCAAAAGACAAAAATTCCATAGGTAAATTTGGTCAAAATTTGGGGATATTTATTAAGTTGAAATCTTGGGAATTACTAGAATTATTTTGCAAGTATTTCCTCCCAGAATTGTCTTTGTTTTCATATGTATTGGATACGTTTTTAATTTACACATGGATGCAATTTCAGTGGGTTGAAGATTGAATAATTTGGGTTAAAGTTGAATAATAACAATAACGAGTGATCTGCTTTGGCTTTTATTTTCTTCTACACAGAAAATTGAGCTGTATAGCTCTAGGAGGTGAAACTTCAGTTCAGAAGAAGAGAGCAGACTCTTAAGAATACATTTGGCTCATCACCATGCGGTTAGGAAAACCAAAGGGAGGTATTTCTCGGAGCGCGAGCCAAGGAAAAGCCTATGAGAACCCGCGCAAGACAGGGCGGCAGCGGCAAAAATGGGGAATGACTGTTCGATTTGACTCAAGCTTGAGTAGACTGAGAAGAAGCCTGGATGAGAAGCCTTATAAATGTACTGAATGTGAGAAGAGTTTCAGTCAGAGCTCAACTCTTTTTCAACACCAGAAGATTCACACTGGAAAGAAATCCCATAAATGTGCTGATTGTGGGAAAAGTTTCTTTCAGAGCTCTAACCTCATTCAGCATCGGCGGATCCATACCGGGGAAAAACCCTATAAATGTGATGAGTGTGGAGAAAGGTTTAAACAGAGCTCAAATCTCATCCAGCACCAGAGAATCCATACTGGAGAAAAACCCTACCAGTGTGATGAGTGTGGTCGATGTTTCAGCCAGAGTTCCCACCTTATTCAACATCAGAGAACCCACACGGGGGAGAAGCCCTACCAGTGCAGCGAATGTGGCAAATGCTTCAGCCAGAGCTCTCATCTTAGGCAGCACCTGAAGGTGCACAAAGAAGAGAAACCTCGTAAAACCCGCGGCAAAAATATCAGGTCAAAAACTCACTTAGTGTCATCCTGGAAAGCCGGTACAGGTAGGAAGTCAGTGGCTGGTCTCCGCTAAGGAAAGGGCGCCGCTTCAGGCTTCTTTAAAAAATAAATAAGTAAAAGCTGTCTCTTTTAGAACTGGAGATATTTTGTAATAGACACTTAAATACTATACCCTTTCCTGGCATGGAGACACTGTAATGACATTGGGCTGAAAGAAGCTATGAGTCCAGCTGTTCTCATCTTTTTTTTTTTAATGTAACTTGGAGTACAAAAAACTGAAACTATGTTTTGAGAGAATATAAGATGCGTGACCTCATGTGATATTGCTTCCTGCATCATTTGGACAAAAACAACCATGTTTTGATGACACATGTAAAAGTGCAGGTATTCTGATGACTCCTCAGCTTTAGGACTTCCTGTGGAAGGCATAATTAAAAGGGAGAAGAAATTAATTCCATTAGTTTGGAAGTTCCGCAACTGATGAGGAGATTTTATGTTTGTAAAGTTTTGTAGTATATTAACCATTGGTTTGTAAGTATGACTCAAAATTCAGCGTATTAATATGTATTCATGTTCACAGATTTTTAATCCACAAAGCCCATCACTCTGTTAGCTTTTTTTTGTTGTTGTTTTTTTCCCCTTCTGCTTATGGACAGTTATTAATTAAAGGAATTGAATTTCCCTCTTTTTCACCAAATTCTTAGAGATATTCTAGAAGCCAAAGTAAGAACTGAATTAGACCACAGTTCTGTTCTTAGAAGCGCAGTTCTTTGAGGTGGTGTTACACTGGGTCACTTGTTTTCCAGAAGTTGGGGTGGACTTATGTTGGTCCATCCCCATGCCTTTGTCTTTTGGCATTCTCTTATGCTCTGACAAACTGAGCTAGCCTTTTAGATCTACCTGAATAAATAATTAAACCATATACCAACACACCTCAACTTGTTAATTAGAAATCTACAATCTACATTTCCCTGTTTTCCCCCTTTGAGAGTTTTGGGTAACACTGGTTATCTTAAACAAATGTTCGTCAATAGTGAAAGTCATTTAATTCAAGTGTCCGTGCATTTGTAGCTCCGTGTGTAGATTTTGAAATGTAAGCTAACTTTCTCTGCATTAATATGAATTATTTATGAAGTCAAGCATACATGTTTCTTAACTTTCATCAGAACAGTGCCAAGTGTCAGACTTTCTGACCAGCCTTCAGCTCAGGTTTTAATTTCTCTTGAATGCTAACATTCTTCTGATTTTTTTTTTGTATCTTTTATAATCATACCAGCTCCTGCTGTATTAATGACAGTTATCCATAAAAATAAAACAAAATGGAATATTTTGCATACTACTATCCTCTGCTTATTTTGCTCCTGGGAAATTGTTTTAATGATATAGACAACACTTAAAATCACAGCGTTTGGAAGCATCACTTGATTTGCCTGTTTTTGATTTCCTCAAGCTTGAACTTTGCCTGCCTCTTGGCCTTGCTTTTGAGTGCAAGTCATAGAAGATGGTCTCATTGACAACAGTTGTCCAACAAAATATCCACAAAGCGTTTCGTGAGTATGAGTTGATTGCAGTTATCTTTTACAAAAGACGACCGTGACCACTTAGCAAGTGTCCTGTTAATCACAGTCAGGTCACTGCAGCAGGGGCATGGCTGTAGGGCCATTTCGAGGATCTGCCATCAGTCTTACAGCAGTTTTGTGTCTGGAGTAACTTCTGACTGGGACCAACACCACTTTAAGAATTCGCCAATTTTGACAGCAACGTGCAACAGAAGGACCTCTGTATATTGTTAGCTTTCATAATTTATATTTTTTACCCTGAATGACTTCCATATTCTGTATAGAAGTAAAGCAAATACTCTTCAGATTTTTATGTATTCCCAGTTTGCCTATGGTATGCATTTCTTCTCAGAGCCCTAAAACTAGAAGCGGGTAGGTCAGTAACACGGTAGCCTTCTGTAGTCACTAACGTGCACTGCGGCAGCCTTCACCTCCTTTTACGGGCATCTTACGAGGGAAATACCACAGCTGCTTTAAGTTAATGGATTAAAGGATGTGTTCTGCTACTAGAAATTGAGTTACAGGAGAATGTGAATCTGATAGGCACTGCCTCTGAGTACAGTCTCGCATGACAATACGCTGCCTCTCAATATTCTGAATTTCCATCATGACTCAGGGTTACAAAACTGAATCCTTTTACTCCTCTGGCAGGCTCCTTTCTTACACAATCTCTGGATGTTTTACTTGGGAAGAAAATAAAAGCTCCAAGTTTTTTTTGTTTTGTTTTGGTTTTTTTACGTATTGCTGAAATTTCATTTATATTACACTAATGAGTAAGGGGTGTTGTTAACTGTTTGCCTGCCACCTTCGTTTATTCAGTCATTTCGTAAGTATGGTAGAGATAAACCTGATCAAGGCAGCCTTAGTTTAAGGAACTTTGGTTAAGTGAGTAGTCAAGTAGAGGAACTGAGAAGCTAGGAAAGCAAGTACAGGGATCTCTGCCCGGTGGTTCTCAATTTCAGGGTGCCTCAGAATCACCCGGAGGGCTTGTTAACACATTTCTGGGCCCATTCCCAGAATTGCTGATTCATCAGGTCTGGGCTGTAGCCAGATAATTTACATTTCTAACAGGCTCCTATGTGATGCCCATACGCTGGTCCAGGATACGCTGGAGAGCGGCTGCTGTAACTGGAGGGTAGTGATGTGCTTCCATACAAGGGTGTCTAAGTCAGATACCAAATACTATTCCTTGGTAAGGGTGGGCAGGATTTAATGATGAAGACAGCCTTGGGGTCAGCCTACTTAGGTTTACATCTTAATTACCTAGCAACTGGGCAATTTGAATAATTGCTCTTGAGTAAATTGGAGAAGATACCTATGGTTGAATGGTGGAGGGAATTAAATGAAGTAATGCAGTTAGAGAGCTTAGCATGGAGCCTAGAACATTGTTCAGAATTTACTGATTATTAGGTTGCCAGAGGCAGAGAAGCTATTATATGGAATCTAAAATTGTCAGTGACAAAAGTATTAATCCCATAAATGTAAAGGTGAATTCTCTTTTACTTCAGTTGAGTCAAGATTCTCAGAGAAAGGGATGCCTATAAAGGGCAAGAACCATCTAATAAGTCTCCAAGGGAAATTTAAGAATTCATGAATGTTTTGACAAGTAATAGGAGTCCTTCTTCAAATAAGTACATAGCCACAAATAATACTTATACTCCATATCAGGAAGGCAAAGTGCTTTCATTTTGTTAAGGAAATAAAAATTTGTTGAGCACTGGCCATGTATAAAAGACTGAGAGAAAAAAAGATAAGTTATATATTTTTTTAAAGTAATATTAAAACAGGTGATGACTGTATGGTGTGATTGCCATTCAGATTGGGAGAATTTACATCTAGTACTTGAAGGCAGGAAGGAAGGGATGATATTTACTAGGTTAAGGAATGGAAACCCTCAAGGCTGTAGAGGCCAGGCAGCTACGCCAGAGAGACCCGGGCTGTAACTGGTGCACGCGCACCTCTGAAGGATAACTCGACTCCATTCCAGCCGCTTGTCGCCACACAGACATTCAGGCCCAGGTATACCAGCTCCTGACTTTCCAAGAGAAACCAAAAATCCAGATTTTAAGCCACTACCCTTCCAGCGTACCACACTTGGACTGGATGTAAAGCCTCTGTGCATGATGGGGGGAGGGGGGTAGCAAGGAGGGGACAGACAGAGCCACATGATGGAGTGGAAGCTGTAAAGCACAGAAGAAAGCTCGGAACAGCAAGTAGCTGCTTTGTTGAGAGCCCAGCTTCATGCAAGAGGTGTGGGAGATAACGGCTGGAATGGGCCTCCAGGAGAGCCTTAAATACCAACTTAGGAGTGAAACCATTAAGATGAGTTTCATAAAGGTTTTTAGGGCATAGGTTGGAAGGCAATGATCCCATGAAACAGAGCAACACGTTGCTAAAAGAAAAACTCCCCCAGAAGAGACCCACTTGGCTAATTGGACCTACAGGGCCTCCTTTTGTTCCCTCCTTCACGCTGAGTGACAGCAACTCCAAGCTCCTCTGTTACTTCACTTACCCTGCTTTGACCAATACCTACTCTGAGAAACCTCCAAGAAGTCAGCCTTGAATCTTCCTTACACGCTCTTCTTTAAACTGAATTGTAAGGTTCCATGTTTCAATCTTTCTCATTCTTCCTCTCTCCTACTGGACTGTGAACTCCTGGCTTATAGTAGTCATTCAAGTCAAAGTTTTAATGAAGAATGGCCAAGAGGGAAGTACAGGAAGAAGGTTAGAGGGAAGGAGTTAGTTCTGGGGAGTTTCTAGCCCAGCTGTCAGCTACCATACCTACCTAGCTGGAGAGTCCCACCTAGAACTTTTCTTCCCCCATCTGCCATCCTTATCCCTCTTCTTCAGTCTTTCTGTTCTCTTGGAGGTCCTTGCTCATTGTGTAATTCATTCTTTAGCCTTGTACAAGGTACACATATTTGTTGAGGGAGTGAATGAATGAATGAATAAACAACTGTGTAAAATGGCATCGACCTTTAAAGAATCAGAGATTCTCATGGTCTGATGGGACCTGGAAGGCCACCTACCTCACCTGCCCCTAAATTGGATGATTGTTTTTTAATGACCCAATTCTTCTCTTATGCTCTTTGAATTATAAAATACACATACATAAAGTCTATATCATTTTAGAAGACTGTCATTTCCAACTTTTCAATGAGCCAACACTCTGTGTTTTTCACCTTAAAGCCAGATCTAGAGCATTTTAAGGACTTGGCAGACTTCAAAACACACACATTTCTTAGTATTGGTTTTGTGGCCAAGCAATAACAGACCCTCCAAAATTAGAAAGTCTGAAAAGTTTTTGGAAGAGATTTTAAGTTGCTATTTTGGAAAAAAATGTTTTCTAGATGATTTAAAATGTAGAGATGTGGGTCAAGGAGACCACTTGCTGTCACTGAGAGTCAAAAGGACTCTTAGAATAGTCCATGCAGGAAGAAATTAAAGTGGGGTTCTGGAGTGGGGAATGCTGAGGAGGTGAGAAGTAAGAGATCCTGTGGTGACAGAATGGACAGGGCTGGAGACACATCAGATTTGAGGTGCAAGCAAGAGAGGAACACAATGGTGGTTTCCAGCCTAGGTAGCTAGGAGGTTTGGGGAAGAAGTTGATGAATTTGTTTTAAGAAATGCTGATCTTGAGATGTTTGTGGTAGTATCTGGGTGAACAAGTGCAACAGGAGATTGAATATCTATGTCTCAGCATGAAAGATATTCAAAAAGGAAATTATTTGCCCCATCCTGTGCCAACATTAGGTATTGTATTAGTGTGCTTGGCCTGCCATAATGAGATACCAGATGGCATGTATTAAACAATAGACTTTTCTCACTATTTTGGAGACCAGAAGCCCATGATCAAGGTCCTGGCAGGGTTGTTTTCTGTTTTTCTCTTCCTTGCTTCTAGGCAGCCATCTTCTCACTGTGTTCTTGTAAGGCCTCTCCCTTATGCATGGAGAGAGAGAGAGAGAAAGAGAGAGAGGAGAATGCTCCCTGGGTCTCTTCCTCTTCTTATAAGGACACTAGTCCTATTGGATTAGGGCATCACCCTTATGACCTCATTTAACTTTAATTCCCTCCTTAAAAGCCCTGTCTACTAATAACATTCACATTGGGGATTAGGGCTTAAACATAATTTTGGGAGGACACAGTTCAATTTAAAACATATTATTCCCATTGTCTGGATAAAGAAACAGACTGAGAGAGTTCAAGGAACTTACTTAAGGTCAAACCGGACAAAAAGGTCCATGGCCTTTTGGATGTCTGATTTAAAAATCTTGTTACCCCATCCTAGATCATGTGAGATGAATACATCTTTATGGCTATTAAAAATAAAAGTAATAGTCCCAACTTCTTGGGACTTCTTCTCCTCAAAGAGAGAGGAGACTTGCCAGAATAGAGAATGACGGAATGAGCGTTGACTACTACTCCTCTGGCTCTTCTGGTTCCGTGCCTGGGTCTATCTTAGCACAGACACCCATGAATTTGGATTTATTTGCCCCTTGAGAACCAAAGGGATCTAAACCTAGGTTGTGTTTTACAGGTAGACCTTGGTCGTTCAACACTGCTACTCCAAGGACAATTTTACAAGTCTTGACCTATGGTTTTTCCTGAAGATGTGATAAAAATGAATGGTGGTTTGGGGAGAGGCACAGGGCTGCCTCTATCCGCTCACAAGGGGGACGAGCATGGGGACGTCATCTGTAGGAAAGTATTTCAATGGGACCAAAGGTTTAATCAGGTCTGGCCTGCAGTAGACACAGCATCCACTCTGAAGTGAGCATAAAACAAAATGGTGTTGCTGCCCCCTGTTGGCTGGGTCTCCTCACAGGCCAACAGAAGACCGGCCAGCGAAGGGACAGGATTACAAACACCAGCCCTCTTTTCCTCATTTAATTCCCTGAACCCTCCCTTGTTTTCTCCAATGTTGAAAGCTGTGTAGTTTACTAATGCAGGTTAAAGCCCATATGCCATGAAGAGTGTTCTGGAACAAAGGGGGCAAGGGTGAGTATTATTTACAATAGTTAAGATATGGAAGCAACCCAGGTATTCAGTGATGAACTTACTTTTCATGATGTCCTCATGGCTTTTCGTTTGAGCCAGAGATGGACCACATGCCATTTTCAGGGGTCTGCTTGCTTCGCTTTGTACAAGACCCAGAAACATGTTTAGTAAGTGCTCTCCAGGAGATGGTCACCACTGATGCAAGTCGGCGGATTGAATCCATAGGCTCAGAAATATCTCCACCCAATGAAGGCACCACATGGGCAAAGAAAATAGAAAGTACTCAGTCACGGAAGTTTTCATTGTTCTAGGACGTCGGAAGTCCTGTACTTCCTGGAACTGTCACTGCATGGCAGCAAAGGAGCTATCATGGGAACCAGACGGTAGTTGACCCACATTCACTTTGTCTTTTCCTTTGAAAATACCATACTCGAGATGTTGAAAACTTAGCGCCACCCTTTACAGTCAGCTGGGATTCACTGAAACATCTTTGGAAATGCAAGCATAATTTTTAAAATTAAGCACATTTCAGTAAAATTATCTGATTCTCATTCCATTTCTACAGTAACTTGGATATTAAATAACTTCTAAGGCACAGAGGGATAAGTAAGTCCCTCTCTTATAGAAGAGGAAAAGAAATCATCTGAAGTGTTGGCTAAGCAAACCATAGCTATCTTCTCTCCTTTTCCTCTGCTCTCCTTGAAAGATCTGCCTGTGCTTGTCTCCTCCCTTTCCTTACCTGGCATTCTCCCCTCAGTCATCATGCTTTTATCTGCCCCTCTGCTCTGAAACACTCTTTTCAAGGATTCTCCATGCAAATTTGTGCAGCACAGGCCGCTGAGAGGAAGGTTCAAAGGCAAGGCTAGACCCCATGCGGAATGGAGGTCATAGAGGTTGACTGATGCCAGAGCTTGAGAGCTGGGAGAGCGGTTTGCTTTCCAGAGGTTGGACTCTTGAGCGTGTGCATGCATTATGCTTATAATTAAAATATAAACGTAAAGCCAATTACATTCCTGTAGCAAGACAGTGGCTGGAACATTCTGGGGGAACAAGAGAGGGGGTCCCAGAGCAATGCCTAGGTACTTTGTCACCTTTACCTGGTGGGCAAGAAGTCCTAAGTAACACTGCATTTCATAAACTTACCATCTCATCTGGTACTTATTCCTGCAATCCTTTTCCTGGTGCTTTTCTTTCTCCCACTTCCAAAAGGCCGAATTATGTCACAGAGCCCACGTATGAGAACATCTCTGTGTTCAGTGGTTGGGTGCACCTCGGGTGGGGGTGGAAGGGAAGAAGGGTGTCGAATGTGAGAGGTAGTGCGTATAAGAGAAATATGTCTGAGTTGGAGTGACTAGTCCTGAGTTCCAGATCCAGCTCTGCTGTAGAATGTCCATGTACCCTCAGGCAATTCATTTTTCCTCTCCGACCCTAAGTCTTCCCATTTGTCAAAAGAAGTCAAAACTGACAAGTAAACCAACTGTCTCAGTTATGATTCCATAGCTGCAAGCTGCCGAAACCAACTTTGGCTAACTAAAAGAGCCCAATGAGAAGTAAAGAAAGATGGTTAAAGAAAGAATTGAGCCAGTAGGCCTTAGGAAGGAAGGTCAGCCAGGGCAGCTCTAGGGACCTCCGAGTCATGGGCAGATCTTTGGGGGGCTGCCGTTGGAAGTGCTCAGGTCTAGCCACTCTCTGCCTGCTAGCTCTATGGCGGTTCCAATGGATGTGTTTTGCAAGGGGAGGAGTAATGCCATTTCTAACATTTGGAGGGAGGGGAGGAGGGAGTTGAGAAAAGAGGAGAGAAAGAAAAGACACAAGAAAAGAAAAATGAGTAAAGGAACAGGACTTATATTCTTAAAACTTATAAATTAGCTCTGAAAACAATATCCAAATTTCTAAATTAGCAGTCTAACAATGGTTGAAGTAATGGGAACATTGCAATGAACACATACTTTCTGATGCGACTACTTTAAAAGAAACAATAATTCATCTCTGTGTGTATTTTTTTGTATCCATTCTCACAGAAAGATACTAGTAAATATTCACATGTATTGACTCAGGTCTTCTAAGATGTCCGGTAAGTAAATCATTATCTACTCGGAAGTAATAAGAGTGAATTTATTTAAATTTGTTTTTAACCTCACACTTGAATTTAGAAAGGTTCATCATAGGCAGTTTTCCCTTAAAACATCTAATGCTAACTCAAGTACTAGTTTTAAACCTTATTCTCCGTGGCAGAATTATTGAAGATCTATTTTGCCCTTCAGATTGCACATTACCAGACAGAACACATTATTTTGTTCTTTCTTTCCTGTTTACTTAGATTAAAAAAATACGTATTTGTATATTCTTATATGTGTGTGTGTGTGTATGTATATATACACACACACACACACAAAACACCCTTTTACTAACATATAATTAGGAGGGGGAAAATTCCTTATATTAATATTCTGATACTTAACTGAAATAAAAAATTTGTTTTCATCCTATTGCACTCATCTGTTTTGACATTACAACTACTTTTTTATCACATCATATCAACTCTTTTAAATATTTTATTAACTCCGGGCCTTTCACTGGTTTAACTTGTACTAATTCATCATGATTATAATTCTGACTTTTCATCCTCCTTAGTGGGAGCCCCTCCCCCTGACAGCTTGAAAGCATCCTCACCTTGTGTTATCAGTAAGTCCAGACCCACTGTGATTTCCTTTCTAGCCGTGGACTCAGTTTTCTCTAAGGGATCTCAGCTCCTCTTGCTGGGAAATCATACTGGAGATAAACTCTGGTTACTGTGGTGCCCGTGAGTCACAGAGATGGAAAAGGCATGACTTTTAAGGCCATGTGCTCTTTCGGCTTAAAAAGTTAGGTACCCACGGCCTTCCCAGCCTATGTGTGGAGGTTTTGTCTCCCTCTCTGGTTTCCCACTACAGACACCAAGCTGCCGCTCGCCTCTGATGCGACTCTGAAAGTGCAGTCAGGGCTCCACTTTGTATCGTTTAGTCAGCCGACACTGACGGGCACTGTACCGGTCGCGCCAAGGGGGAGTTCACTGGGCCACAGCCCCTGCCCGGGAGCTCTCTGCATAGTAGAAAAGTCAACCATGAGATGAGGTACTGCATAGGATAGGGACATGTGCAAAAAGAGACCTCTGCTGGCTCCAGCAGGCACTAGGGGTGGGGGCGGGGGGGCCACCTGGGTTGGGAGGGCCAGGGAAGGATTTGCCAGTAGAGTGGGAGAGGGGTGGAGGAGGAGAAGGCACGGCCATGTGGAAACGTGCGCAGGCAGAGGGGTAAAGGAACATGGAATATTCAGGGGGGTGTGCGTAGCCCAGCGTGGCTGCTGCTGAGAGCATATGCTGGGGAGTAGAGGAGATGAGGATGGGGAGCTAGGGAGGGCACAGATCACGGAGAGGCTTGAATGCCTAGCGAAGAAGTGTGGCCTGATGTCCTGAAGGCAGTGTGGTGCCATCAGAGGGGTGGAAGCAGGGACAAGGCAGAACCGGATTTGCATTCTGATGGACTTTTTCTTGCAGCTGCATAGAATGTCTCAAGGATGTGGCCTGATGTATGTTTCAGATTCTTTTCAATTTCCTCTGCTTACCCATTTTCTGATGCTGAGGTGTGTTATTCCAAATGATACCACTTGACAATCATAAATTCTTTTCCTCCCTTTCTGAGATTGAAGGGAAATTGACTGGTTTATGCCTTTCCTTTCTGGGGCTGGCCTTTTAACCCTTCAAAGCCCCATAGCCAAGGCAAAGTTTATGTACTGAATTGAAGTGCTCTCTTACCTTCTAGCAAAATTTATTATCTTGATAATTAATTTACACCTCACCTGATTCTAGGAAAGATTTATGGTAGTTTTCAAAAACCTGCAAGATCAACAACAGCAGTCAGGAGGACAGCTGTGCTGCATAGCAGGCTCCAGTGGCTTCCTGCGACCTCCCACTGACTCTTCTTGAACCAGCAGTGAGGATAAAAACCCGCAGTCTCACTAAAACCTGAGAATGACGGACGACCTACTGGCTAGCAGGTGAGGCGGCATTAAGGAGACTACAGCACAGGCTTCATTTCACAGAAAGCTCAGGCTTTGATCGATGAAACAGAAACCGCCCAAAAGGGCAGGAAGACACTTAGGTCCTCTCTGCAGTTCCCAGGGCTGCCGTAACAAAGCAGCACAAACTAGGTGACTTTTAACCACGGAACTAGACCCTTTCACATTTCTGGAGGCTAGCTGTCTGAAATTAAGATGTAAACAGAGCCGTGCTCTCACTCAGAGAGCTCTAGGGTAGAATCTGCTCCATGCCTTCCTCTTAGCTTCCAGTGTTGCTCGCAGTCCTTGGTGCTCCTTAGTGTCACCCCAGACTCTGCCCCTACCTTCACGTGGCCTTCTCCCTTGTTTGTTTGAGTCTGTCTCTTTTCTCTTCTTGTGCAGATAACAGTCATAATGGATGAAGGGGCCACTTGGCTTCAGCATGACCTCATTGTAACTAACTATATACCCACAGTGACCCTATTTCCAAATAAGGTCACATTCTGAGGTTCCAAGAAGGACATGAATTTTGGAAAGACACTTAAAAAGCACAGGTAGGCTGGTATTGGGTATTAAGGAGGGCACGTATTGCATGGAGCACTGGGTGTTATATGCAAATAATGAATCATGGAACATTGCATCAAAAGCTGAGGATGTACTGTATGGTGACTAATATAACAAAATAAAAATTATATATATATATAAAAAAGCACAGGTTCTATCTCTCAACCTGCTCCTTGACTCAAGATCAGTGAGAAAACAAGGTGCCACAAATTTAGCAGCTTAAAACTACACGGTTTTGTTGGTCAGCAGTCTGGATAGGCTTGACTAGGTTTTTTGCTTAGGGTCTCACAAAACCAAAGTGTCATCCAGTCTGAGTTATTATCTGGAGACTCTGGACAAGAATCTTCTTCCAAGTCATTCAGGTCATTGGCACATAATGCGGAATAATGGAAAGGAAATACTCCCCTGGAATAAAAAGGGAAAAATAAACTTACTCTGGCTTTGGATACCATCAGAAACAGAGCCTAAGCAAGAATGTGTTTATAGGGAATTTACTGGAAGAAATCTCAGAAAGTGGAAGGCAGGCCCTTGGGAGAATGCTATAGAATGAATGAATGTGTCCCCCCAAAATTCATATGCTGAAGCTTAATCCCCAATGTGATGTCTCTAATCTACGAGGGGAGATTAAAGAAAGGCTCCCAGAGTCTTCTATGGCTAGACGTGGTCCCTGAGACCTTGCCCCAGAGCCTCCAAGTTCCCTGGAAGTACCCACTGGGATATCCACCTCTGTGAGATAACAAAGCCATCAGTGACAAGCAGATAATGGCCAGACCCCAGGATCCCCGCAGACATGAATGACCAGGGCTCACCCTCTGCCTCCAAGATCCAGAGGCTTCTTTTCACCCTACCCCAAACTTTCTGGGAGTAATTAACATTTGAGAGAAACATCAATAGACTAGTGAGCCAGAGTTCCAGGAGGTGGCCCTCCAGGGTGTCTCCATCCTGGGCTGAGGAAGCATGGCCTTCTCTCCTTGACTGTTGAATTTATTTCTGCTATTCCCTGAGGTTATTTCCTTCTGTTCTTTCCTTGCTGCTCCTGCTGAGTGCTGTGCTATGGGAAACACCAAGTACACAGGATAATGTGTGAGAAGTCAGACTAGGAGAAGTGGCGTCCTCTTTGGGAAATCCCACACTACTTCCACATTGCCACATATTTTAATGGTGATAACTAATTTGCAAGATACATTTCCTACATATTATTTTTAATACCTGCAATGGTCTCAAAAAGAACACATCATCAGCAACAACTTATTAGCATGGATACTGAGTCTGGATACACAGATCTTACGTACTGGGACAAAGGGTATGTGTGTTCTAAATGTCACTAGGTACTGCCAAGTTCTATTCCATGAAGGTTGTAGCAATTCATACAACCACAGCAGAGGAATGGGGCCTTTTTCCAGTGCCCTTAGCTTGCACTAACTGTTGTAATTCTTTTAAGTGTTGGCCAATATGATAGATAAAATGTTATTTCACTATTAACTATTATTTTACTTCTCGTTTTCTTGATTATTAGTATATTTGACATGCACATTTTGTCTTCTGAGAATTGTCCCTTATATTATTTGTTAATTTGTCTACTGAATTGTCTTTCTCTTAGGAGTGATTAATATATTAAGAATACTGACCTGGGGCATCTGGGTAGCTCAGTCAGTTAAGCATTTGACTCTTCATTTCGGCTCAGGTCATGCTCTCGGGGTTGTGGGATTGAGCCCTATGTTGGGCTCCGCAGCAAGCATGGAGCCGGCTTGGGATTCTCTCTCCCTCTCCCACTGTCCCTCTCCCCTGCACACTCTCTCGCTCTCTTAAAAAAAAAGCATACTAACCTTTATCTGTCAGGTATGATGTAAATATTTTCTTTCAACCTATCATTTTGTACCTGATTTGTTTATATATAAATATAAAATATATTTTGCTGTATAGAATCTTAATCTTTTATGTAGTTGAATATGAAGCCTTTAGTTTCATTCTTTTCTACTAATTATGGCTTCAGTTAATAATGAACTGTATGGCACAGTCATCTGATGGTATATTATGCCGCTGTGTACCAAAGGAAATCAACTCAAACCTACACAGCTTTACTTCAAAATTCTTGCTTGGACAAAGGAGAAAGCACATGTGGTATTAACCTTTTTCACTTCTAAGATAAAGCCCACCAGGAAATAATATCACACCAAGATTTTGGAGGGGGTATCCTGACGACCAGCTTTTGGGCATAGATAATCCCATTAAAAACACAACATGCCCAGTCATTGGGTAAGGGGAAAAGAGTGGCCAGTTTCACTAGTAGAAAAAATTTAGTTATAGCTGCAATTGTTCAGAGGCAGGAAAAATAAACCTTAGCTACTGGGTCAAAGGACAGATGCTATACGATGTGTCCTTAATGGGTGTATTTACATTCGTGCCTCTAGACCATGGCCTGAACTTTCCTGGACATACAGGAAGAAAAGTTTATCATCACCTGGAAGACCCAGCAAAGGTGGTTGTTGAAGGAACATTCCGATATTACTAAAAGCATATTTAACTTCTGCGTTCCACAGGAGCGAAGCTCATTGAAAGGCTTTCATGGTTCAGAAAAACTGGGACCCCATCATCTGCAATAAACAGTAAATCCAAGAAATTCTCTCTGCTGTCTTTTAGAAAATAGTTTTGGATAATTTTGAATAGTCAGTAATCTTCCCCCAAACAACTTCTACCTTTGGCTGTCAGATAAGCTTTTCCTTAAAATCTTTGCATCCTTTTTAAACCAATTTAGTCAATAGATATTTAGAATCAGTTTTAGAAGAGCCAATCAGTGAAGCACAGAAGGAGATCATCGACATGTTGTATCAAGGTGGATCAATATGGACACTTGTTTGGATATCCTGGTCTCAAAGTCAGGAGATAAAAGATGGCGCTCAGTAATACGTCCCGGAGTCATCACTGTCCCAGTGCTTTGTAACTCTCCCCCCAGTGAAGCATATCAATACTGACTGTCTTTATCTCCTCGGAGAGTAAAGAATGCTGAGCACAAGTCTGTTACAGAAAATTTATCCTCAGGTAGACCTAAGGAAAGAAACTATGCTGTTTGGACGAGGCTATATAAAACAAAACAAAACAAAACAAAACAAAACAAACAAAAACAACAAAACAAAACAAAAAACCCCAAAGTATACTATTGCATTAATTGCACAAAATATTGAACAGAGCCACAGTCGTATCTATTTGGTCCTTGGAGATAAAACAGAAGTATTACAATGACTAGAGAAAGGAATGATTAGTTTTGCTCTTAAATAATGAGGGTCATTGATTCTTCCCATTGCTTTTTTCTTCTATAGCGGCACATGTCCTCATTAATAGTCCTATAATTCGTAGATGATGGAGGGCCTTTCAATTCCATTTCTGCTTCAGGGACCAGTGATTTTATCTCAATGGCATAAGTTTGCTGTTGGCCTTAAGCTTATCAGTTTTTCTAGGTCCATCTGAAAATGTTCAGCCAAATATTGGAGATCCCCCGGATCTACAATTTATCATACAAATCTCTGACCAAGTTCCCTATTTCAGGTTTCAGCGCATTTATACAGAGAGGACAGGGATCCTTTTACATTAGCTGGGAGTCTACCCAAGAATATTTTTTGAAAGTTTCTTGAAACAGAATTCTAGAACCTTCTCTAGAGTTGTCTTTTCTTTGTTTATAATGGTAGCTATTAGTCTTAAGGAAAGACTTCAAAAATGACCTACTTTTCTTTTCTTCCTGTTTCTAGGCCTTGGTAAGTGTTTTCCATGATGGAATTTAAAAAATCGTTTTAACTTTCCCACATGATAGTTTTCAATAAATTTTGTCTTTATCTGAGGAAGATCAAGTGGCCAGTAAATGACTAAAAGAATTAAAAAACCCATAGCAATATTTTGGTTTTTCTGTGGTTTTCAAAGTCTCTAACATGACTCTTATATTCATCTTCCACTGATTTACCTTCTGGCAATCTGAAGTGAGGAATGACCCATTCAGCAGTAGTCTTTTCGGCAAGACCTTGAGGAGAGTCGTTTCAGTGGTGAAGTCACAGCAGGTAGAACATAAGAAGCCACAGTGAGGACCAGCATATGATGATACGAATAAGGTGTGTTCTTAACTTTCCCAGAGAATTTTTGAGGAAGACTGTAATGGAATCAAAATTTTGTTTTGAGCCCTCAGCATACCGATCCAAAAAATTGCCTTCTGAATATTTGGTATGTTTCCTTCTTTCCAGAAGCTACTCCAAAATGCTTTGTCTTTGCCATTTGAAAAGTTCCCCATAATGGCCTTTGCAGTTCTAAATCATGCTAGTGGAATTGTGCTCTTTTAGAATGTAAGCACAAGAATTATGATTATAGTGAGAATACATCTGAGTTTTGCTTGAAGAAGGTTTGATGTGGGCCCAGAGAGACTCCTTGTGGCACAAAAAAAGAGCAAGTCTTGAAAAACAACATCCAGGGGTCCTTATGAAATGGTGTGTCAGGCTTTTGATTTCAAAACTATACAGTTAATAGCCTAGAAATCATTAGTTCTAGAGTCGGAAAACTAAGAATGAATAACTCTTATGTTAAAGTGCTTTCTCTTTTAAACAGACAAGACAGACCTTTCTGCTGAGTGTTTTTTAGAGGAAGGGTTTATTGTTACAGTGATAAACAAAAGCAAAAACTGGCCTAACAGAATCTTCTCCAAAGCCAGAGGAATGGTGAATAAGAAAATCTCTATCACTGAGGGCGCAAAAAAAGCTTCCCTTTTAACATTTAAGCTAGGGTCAAACAAAATAGGCAAGAAAAAGAAAAGAGAACGTCAGAACTTGGTTAATAACAGTGAAAGGAAATGACAGTATAGAAAGGCAGTACTTTTCCCAGGAGGAAAGTTTCTATCACAAATTCCTATTTATAATTTTCAAAAACTAAGTAATCCAATAAAGCATGTGGGAATGCATGAAGGCTTACACACCACCAGTCCTAGGAAAACAAAATAAATCCAGCTTGATTCAGAATTGAAAGCTCTATTGAAGAATTGAAAGGTTCAGATGACCAATGGGGATATGTGTCAATCACGATTGGGCTGAAATGGCCCAAGTTCACCCAATGAAAGGAATCAGAGCTCTTTGGAAAATGGCTGATTCTAGTGTTGCTACAGGAAAGAACAAGATGAACTTGGAGCCCCTTTGTGATGTTCGGAGGTGCCCCCAGAATAATGGAGACATGTCAAAAGGCACAAGAGCTAACTTGAAGGGGCTCCCAGTGGCCATATACAGAACAATTTGAGCAACACAATGAACAGTGGTACTAATAGATATAGACCCTTTAATAAAACAAATACCCATGAGTCCATCCATGCTGATACGGGTAAGAATTAATAGATAGTAGGAAGGAAAACCACTTCCTTACAGTAGAATTCTTATAAGTGTAGATGGAATGATGGAAACAGAACATCACCATTTGAAAAATACCACAGTAATAATTGTTTCAGGCCAGAATCATTACTGGTTACTAAAAGAATGGGCAAAAGTACAAGAATGGAATATTTACATAGTCTCAAAGCATCTTCCAATAAGACACTAATGGGAAAAGTAGTAACTTTACTAATTTTAAACAGACACAACTTTAACCAATAACTATAACTAACAGTAAACTAACATCACCAGTAATAAGAATGGTGACAGGAGGGGAAAGGAGAGATTAGTCACTTTTTCTCTAAACACTTTGTGAGTAAAGGGTTAATAAAATCCATTCTCCTTCTGTAAGGACAGATTTACCTTAGACTAACTTTTCAACTCTGTTCCAGTGGAAATCTTATAAAGTTGGTGTGGCATATAAACTCTCAGGTGGCCTCCAGTTATCCCCACCTCATGGTATTGACGCCCTTATGCAATTCCTCCCACTGAGTATGGGCAAGACTTGTGACTTACTTATAATCATGTAACACTCTAAATTTCCCTGGAAACACTGCTTTAGTTCCATCCCACAAATTTTGATGCTATGTTTTCATTTTTCATTCAGTTCAAAATATGAAAATATTTTCCTTCATACTTCCTATCTTCCTATTGGTGATAAATAAATAATAGATTAGGGTAAATAAGTAATTCCTTTTTGGCCAAAAATTTTTTTTGACGTGTATTATTTAATTTCTAAGTACCCGAAAATTTTCTGGTTATCTTTCTGTTACTAATTTCTAGTTTTATATAATTATGGTCAGAGACTATATATGATTTGTGTGATTTAAATTATTATAAATTTGTTAAAATTTATGTTAGGATGCAGGAAAAAGCCTATATTGGCGAATGCTCATGTGCCCTTGAAAATCATGTAGATTCTGCGATTGTTCAGGAAGGCATTCTGTGCCATTTATATCTATTTAGTTAAGGGTGGTGTTCAGTTCTTCCACATACTTGTTGATTTTCTTTCCTGCAGTTAAATCCATTATCAGTAAGGAGGGTTAAAGTCTCCAATGATATTTGTGGATTTGTTTATTTCTCCTAATTCTGCCATTTTTTGGTACCAAGTATTCTGAGACTCTTTTTCAGGTACATATACATTTAGGAATTTTGCAACTTCTTGGTGAAATGACAATTTTTTCATTATGTAATTTTTTTCTTTAATTCATGGTAATTCTCTTTGAAGTGTATTTTATCTATATAAATATAGCTACTCTAGCATTACTTTGATTAGTGTTTGCATTCTATGTCTTTTTCAATCCTTTTACTTGTTAACTACTTGTATCATTGTATTTCTTGTTTTTTGAGAGGGAGAGGGAGAGAATGTGAGCGCGGTGGGGAGAGGCAGAGCGAGAGGGAGAGAGAGAATCTTAAGTAGGTCATACCGCCAGCATGAAGCCTGGTGCGGGACTTGATCTCATGACCCTCTGATCATGACCTGAGTCAAAATCAAGAGTTGGACGCTTAACTGACTGAGCCACCCAGGCACCCCCTGTATCATTATATCTCAAATTAATTTCTTGTAAACCACATGTAGTTCAGTCATGTTTTGTAAAATTTATAAAATTTACCATCTGAATCACTTTTCAGCATATGGTACAGTAGCATTAAATCTATCCACATTGCTGTGTAACAGATCTCTCAAGCTTTCTCACCTTGTAAAATTCAAACTCTACATCCATCAAACTCCCCTCCCCCATCTTTGTCAACCACCATCCTACTTTCTAACACTACCTACTTTCTACCTACTACCTACCTACTTTCTAATACTATATCTAATTCCTACTTTAGATATCCCATATTAATGGAATCTTGCAGTGTTTGTTATGCCAATCTCTGTCTTTTCTGGGGTGAGTTTAGGTCATTCCACTTAACGAAATTATTGTTATATTTTGATTTAGGTATACCATTTCATTATTTGTTTTAAGTGTTTTTTCCTGTTTTCCTTTCTTCATGTCCCTGAATCCTGTCTTCATTTGAGTTCTTTGAATATTGCTGTTCCATTTTAATTCATCAGGTTTTTAAATATAATATCTATTTGTATAGATTGCTTTAGTGGTTACTAGGAAAATTACAATTTACATATTTAACTTTCCATAGTCTAATTAGAATCAACACTTAAGTGGAACTAAGAAATCTTTCAACCACATGGATCTCTTTATCTTCCTGTTCGTTATAATTATCTTTTTTTAAAGATCTTATTTATTTATTTGACAGAGAGAGAGAGCACACAGCAGGGGGAGCAGGAGAGAAAGAAGTAGGCTCCCCGCTGAGCAGGGAGCCTGACTTAGGGCTCAGATCCCAGGACCCTGAGACCATGACCTGCGCCAAAGGCAGACACTTAACCAACTGAGCCACCCAGGTGCCCCAGTTATAATTATCTTAAATATTATATCTGTATACATTGGAAAAACCCCTGTAGATAATGTTATTATTTTTCCTTTCAACCATCAAATATATTTTCCAAGAACTCAAAAACAGAGTATGTACCAAGATATTTACCATTTCTTTTGCTTATTATCCCCAATGTACCATTTTCTTCTGGTATCATTTCCCTTCTATCATTAAGTACTTCCTTTAGTTAAACAACAAAATTAAAATAAATGATTAAATAAATAAAATTTAAAAAATGAAAGAACTTCCTTTAGGAATTCTTTTACAGCAGATTTGGTAGCAACAAATTTCTCTTAGCTTTCCTTTGTCTTAGAATACCTTTCCTTTACCTTATTTCCTAAGGGCGCTTTTTGCTAAATATAAAATTTCAAGTTGACAGTAATTCTTTTGTATCAGCAGTTGAAAATATCATGCCACTCCTATCTGTAGTTTCTGGTTAGAAATCCACAGTCATTCAAATTGTTCTTCCCCTATAGTAACACACCTTTATTTTTCTGGTTGATTTCAATCTTTTCTTTTGTGTTTAGTTTTCAATAGTTTAATTATGTTTGATCTGAGCATAGAGTTTCTTTGGGTCTATCCTGCTTAGGATTTGTTCAGTTTCTTGTATCTGTGGGTTTATGTGGTTTGCCAAATTTAGGAAGTTTTCAGCCATTATCTCTTGAAATACATTTTTCAGCAATGAACTATTTGTGCTTGTCCTTCTTCCATGGGCCCCTCAGGCACTATTCTTTTAAGTCTTTTTTCTCCTCTTTTCCAGGTGGGATAATTTCTACAGATCTGTTTTCAATTTCACCCACAATTTAATGTCATCTCCACTTATGCTTTTGAGCTCAGTGAATGAGTGTTATATTTTAGTCACTGTATTTTTCAGCTCTAATATTTCCACTGGCTTCTTTTAACATCACTGCTGAGTCCTATTACTCTAATGTACTCTAATTTTACAAGTGCTTGTAATTGCCTGTTACACTATTTTGAAATAATTGATTTAAAGTCTCTGTCAGGTAATCCCAACATCTGTGTCATGTGAGAGTTGATGTCTGTTGATTATCTTTTCCCAGGAGAATTGAGATTTTCCTGTTTCTGCATTTGCTGAGTAAATTTGAAGTGGGATATCAGGTTTTCAGACTCTGAGTCTTTTTAAACATCCTTTTGAAAATGTTGATTTCTTTATTTTGGCAAGTAATGGACCTGATTCGGTTCAGGCCATACGTTCCCTCCCATCTCCTATAGGCTGCAGTTTCAATGTCAGTGCAGTTTTCAAAACCTTTGCAAAGCTATTCAGATCTGTCTCACATGTGCACCACCCAGTGGCAGTCTGGGTCAGGCTAGATATCTTTCTGGTAATTCAGTCTTCAAAGTCTTGATTATGCTGATTAAGATCAGATGCAGTCATGCATAGTTTGGGAGTACATTTTTGAGTTATTGAACAAATGAATGGGATCTCTTTCCTCCGGTTCCCCCTCATCATAATCTGCCCGATACATCTCATGTCCCTGAAGTGCCTCTTTTAGGTTCTGTGGCCAGAAGCATGGGGCCTTAGTTACTCTTCTCTGCTGCTCACTTTTGTGACTGGACCAAGAAGCAAGAGAACCAGAGGACAGAAAACATGGTGAACACACCACTGATTTGGTGGCACTTCTTTCCAATCCTCCTGTTTGATACAGTGCAGAATCCTCTCATGGCTGCCCCACCCATTCTGTTTCATACTCATTCTCAGTGAGGGAGACAGGGTAGAACATCTTTACCCAACGTGCCTGAAACTAGTTTCTACCATTATTTAATTACTTCTTTATTTTTGTATATCACCTACATCCAATCTTGGACTTCTAGGTTTTGAACACCTTCTGGTCTCGACTCACTTTCCTTCTTTGCAGTCAAAGCCCAATACTCAGTCACTGTATTAATAAATTACTTGCATACCTTTTGTATTGTAAGTGCTTTGCCTAGTCCCATTCTGTATTCAAAGGGCAGACTCGCTGAGGTTTTGGGAGGGGAAATGCCTGATAACCATTTTCCTGCATTAATTAGAGTATCAACAAGATAATGATGGTAATATTTTATGATTTCCCACAAGCATGTAAGTTTCACAGAAAAGTATTTTCAATTTGAACTAAACAATTAAAAAATATTCCCTGAGGAATTGATTATCTGCTAATTTATCCCCACTGGTGTCACTGGTAGGCTAGGAAATGAATTTGTTACTTCTTATTGTAAGCCCAAGTGCACAGAGAATTTCTGTGTGGTAGCTCCTTACTCATGGTGTTCAGGGATGACAAGGGTCCCATGCAGCCCTGGAGAATTCCCTGATAATGCTCTATCACAATTACCACTAACTAACTCTGAAGCCACTTCTGCTTTTGGCTCTTAGAGCCAGTCGACACTCCAAGTGAGCAAAAATAAACTTCCTCTTGCCTGTCACCCTGCCTCTTTGTTCTTTTATCCCTACTTCCTACAAACAGCTCCATTCCAATAAGCCCCTCACTTGAGACCACTATTTCCCACTGCATTGATTTGCTTATACTCCACTTTGTTCCTGGATGTAAAACAGCTTATTATTTCCTCAGCTTCATTTCCTTCACTGATAATCATCATGAAAGATGAATTCACACTTACTGGAAGAGAATTGGAATGATGTCAAAGGAGTGAAATATTTCATTGGGTCTCAAGGTGTGGTCCCTACACAGTACCAATACATCACCTGGTAACTTGTTATAAATGCAAATTTGTGGGTACCATCTACACTGTCAGAAACTCTTAGGATGGAGCCCAGTAATCTGTATTTTTACAAACCCTAGGTGACACTGATGCATGCCAAAGTTTGGGAAATATTGCAACCGGGGTTAATAATCACCTGGCAGCTGCACAATGAAGGAGAAGAGTGTTTCAGATGAGGATTGCTTGTCAAATTGGAAGGACCTACTGAAATGCTTTTCCACCGTGCTTGGAATTGCTAGTTCCCTGGGTGGCTCAGGGGGTGTAGGAAGGGAGGCAAAGTATAAATGTTGAGTCAGATGGGCTGACAACACCAAAAGCCTTCATTCCCTCTCTGCCTGCCTGCTCCATCTTTTGGCCTGGATATTAATCTCTCCAGTTACTATAACACTTTGGCAATTATCCCCAATAGCATTTTTCTAAAAAAATGCATTCATTATTCTTTCAGCATTTTCTCCCTCAGTGGTCTTGGGAGCAGCTGACAAACACATTTTTAATGAGTAGGTGTGTTCAGAAATATGGCATTATCATGCTCTCCATATATAACTTCAATAATGTACTTACACTTCTTGGCAGACTTTTTGCAATTCATGACATCATATAAATTTGGATTCAACCAAAAAAAAGGTTTTGTTGATGTAATAGCTATTTCCGTATTATAAATACTCTGAAAGCTGAATTATTATATCTTGTGATGGAAACAGAATTTTATGCTGCGCTAGAATCTAGAAAAGAATAAAGTTTGCCCTTGTGTACAAAGCATTCCTCCACATCATTGTAATCTTCAGGGGAAATCAGGAAGCAGTGATTGACTAAGCAAAACCTTTATTTCATGAAAATTGTTTCCTTTACTTCAGAGAAATTTTGAGCGAGTGGAATATATCCAGGAAAATACTGAAATTATTCCCGGTGATTGCGTGGGAACTCCCATCTAAACATCATGAAACTAAAGAATATAAAGGCATATTTAGTTATTTTTTTAAATAGACTATAGTTCACTATCAATAAAAGGACTAGCCCCTGAAAAGCAACTCAAATATTCTTCAAAACACTTCCTCAAAGTTATCAAATACTAGAGGAAATTATTTGAACATTTTAAGAGTCAGAGGACATTTTTTTGTTAATTAGCTCATAACTACATCTGGAGTCTTCCTCCCATTAGAGTTAGGAAGAGTTTTGTAACAAATTTTTTTCACAAAAATTATACTCGCAATTCAAAGATGATTAAATGTTTTGTTTTGTAAGATTCTATTTCTGAAGAGAAAAACATTTTTATTTCAATTTTTTGAAGTACATTATTTTTTGAGAAAAAAATTGTGTATCTGTTCGTAATGTACGTTAAAATTTAGCATTTTTTTCTATTTCTTATTTTTACAGGGCATGATTTACATTTAAATGAAAAGCACAGTTCATAAGTCAAAGCTGATTACTTTGACAAAGGTATACACCCATGGACCCAGCATCTTAATTAAGATATACAGCATTTCTATGACCCCAGAAAGTTCCCTTCTCTCTTTCCCCAGTTACTGCCTTCCACCCTGAGTGAAAATCCACTCTGCTGATTTTCATTATCATATAGTAGTTTTACCTGGTTTTGAACTTCATATAAATGGAATCATACCATATGCACTCTGTGTCTAGCTTCATTTATTCTGCATATTTTTGAGATTCCTCCATATTGTTGCATATATCAGTAGTGGGTTCATTTTATGGTTAAGTAGTAATCCATTTCCATGATGATTTAGTATTATTAAATTGTGTTCTTTATATATTTTGGATACAAGTCCCTTATCAGATATGTGCTTTGAGGTAGGTTTTCTCGAAGTCTGTCGCTCATGTTTATTTTCCTTTCTTTTTTTTTTTAATGTTTTTTAATTATATTATGTTAGTCACCATACAGTACATCCCTGGTTTCTGATGTAAAGTTCGATGATTCATTAGTTGCGTATAACACCCAGTGCACCATGCAATACGTGCCCTCCTTACTACCCATCACCAGTCTATCCCATTCCCCCACCCCCTCCCCTCTGAAGCCCTCAGTTTGTTTCTCAGAGTCCATAGTCTCTCATGCTTCATTCCCCCTTCTGTTTATTTTCTTAAGCACTTTTTAAAACAGGCTTAGAACAACAAAGATTTATTATTTTGCAGTTCTTTGGCTTGGCAGTCTTGCTGATTTTCCTGCTAATCTTGCCTGGGATCATTCAGATACCTACAGATATCTTACGGCTTAACTGGAACAAGAAGGCCCCCAATGACCTTACTTACATGTCTAGAAGCTGGCGCTGGCTATTGTGTATGCCTCTTCCTCGAGGAGGATTCTCATCCTCTAATCAGCTAGACTGGACTTCTTCACAACATGGAGGCCTCAAGATCCTAAGAGAGTGAAAGCAGGGGCTGTGATGCCTCTACAGTCCTAGGATCTAGGATCTAAAAAACCGTAACATCACTTGTGCTGCATTCCATATTTTTACTCTTCCTGTTGTTCTTTCTTTATTCCTGTTATTCCAAGTATTCCATGTTTTCTTTAGTATCATTTCCCTTTGGCCTGATGAACTTCTTTTAACTCTCTGTCTCTCTCTCTCTCTCTTTCTGTATATATATATGTATGTGTATATATATATATATATATATATAGTTTTACTCAAATATATATAAATAAATATAAATATATATAATATATATAATAAATATAATAAATATAATATATATTTATATATAAAATAAATATAATAATAAAATATAAATATATATATATACTTATATTTGAAAGCAGGTTTACTGGCAATAAAATCTTTTCATTTTCCTTTATCTGAGAATGTCTTGATTTTACCTTTATTCTTGAAGGATATTTTTACTGGGCACAGAACTCTAGAAAAATTATTCTTTTCTTCCGGCACTTTAAAAATATTGCATGACCTCCTTCTGGGGTCCATAGTTTCAGTTGAGAGATCTACTGTTCTTCCTTGCACATAATGCATCATACACTCTGTTTCAAGAATATTCCTTTGTCTTTAGTTTTTTGAAGTTTATTTCTGATGTGTCTTGATATGGATTTTTGTTTGGGGTTCGCTCAGCTTCTTGAATCTGTAAATGTATAGCTTTTGCCAACTGGGGATGTTTTTAGCCACAAATCCTTCTCTTCTACTTTTGGGACTCTGCTGATAGTAATGTTAGAGGTTTTCTTTTTCCCTACAGGTCCCTGACATTCTGTTCATTTCTTTGCAGTCTATTTTCTATTGTTCATATTGAGTTATTTCTATTGTTCTGTTTTTGAGTTCACTTATTCTTTCCCCTGTGATATTAATTCTTTCCTTCAGCCTCTCTACTGAGTTTTTTATATTGGTTATTGGGTTTTTTTTTTTTTCAGTTCAGTAGTCTCCATTTGATTTTTTACATTTTCTTTGCTGGTATTTTCTATGATGAATTAGAAAATCACTCTTTGTAATAAGTAAGTGATTCAGGCAAGATCATCTGGGGATCCTAAAATTAATGCATATATATTTGAGGAGACAGAGTTTGTACATAGTCTCAAAGCATTGTCCCACGAAACAGTGATTACTTACTAAATTATAAGTAACATGCATACTTACTAACACTTATTTATTAGTAAATAAAGTATTTATACATATCAGTCAATTAAAAAAAGTACTTGTTATCTTTAAAGTGGAAAAACTTGGCTCACACCATCTGAGCCATGTGATAAAAGTTGACCTCACTATTAGTGAGACAAATAAATATCATGGGTCTTTGGCACGTTACACTGAAAAGAACACAGATTCACTTCTCTAGTATTCTGGCCAAAAGTGCACAGGCTGAATGAAATTAGAAAGAAATGTCCAACAAACCAAAACTGAGGGAAATTCAATGAGATAACTGACCGGTACTCTAACAATGCTAAGGTCATGAAAGATAAGGAAAGATTGAGGAATTATTCCAGATCAAAGGGAACTAAAGACACATAACAATTAAATCACAATGTGATCCTGGATTGGATCGTGGACTAGAAATGGAAGTTCATTTTTCCTTGTTTGCTTTTGTTGGTTTTGTTTTGCCATAAAGAACATTGTTGGGACAACTGGAAAATCTGAATGGGGTCTATATTAGATGGTGGTATTTTATGAATATTAATGTCTTGATTTTAATGGCTGTGCTATAATAGGGAAGTGTATGCATCTGTTAGGGTTGCCATTACAAAATACTTCCAACTGAGTGGCTTAAATAACAGAAATTTATTTTTTTTAAAGATTTTATTTATTTATTTGACAGAGAGAAAGACAGCCAGTGAGAGAGGGAACACAAGCAGGGGGAGTGGGAGAGGAAGAAGCAGGGTCCTGATGTGGGGCTCGTTCCCATGACCCTGGGATCATGCCCTGAGCTGAAGGCAGACGCTTAACGACTGAGCCACCCAGGCAGCCCGGACATTTATTTTCTCAAGTTCTGAAGCCAGAAGGCCAAGATTAAGGTGTCTGCAGGGTTGGTTTCTGATGAGATTTTTCCTGGCTTGCAGATTTCCACCTTCCTGCTGTGTCCTCAAACACCTTTCTTTTGTGTGCATGCACACTCCTGGCATCCCTTCTTCTTCTTATAGGGATCCCACTGTTATAGGAGTAGGGTCCCACCATTATGATTCCATTTAATTTCAATCACCACCTATAAGGCTCTGCTACTAAGTTCAGTAATATTGAGGGTTGGGGATTCAACATGTGGACTCTGGGGAAACACCGTTCAATCCAAAAAACTTTCTGTTCTTGGTTTTAGGAAATACATACTGAAGTATTTCTGAGTAATGGGACATCATGTCAAGCTATACAGACTAGAAAAATACTGCAGAGAATATTAAGAATATTAAGATAGGGGCGCCTGGGTGGCACAGCGGTTAAGCGTCTGCCTTCGGCTCAGGGCGTGATCCCGGCGTCATGGGATCGAGCCCCACATCAGGCTCCTCCGCTATAAGCCTGCTTCTTCCTCTCCCACTTCCCCTGCTTGTGTTCCCTCTCTCGCTGGCTGTCTCTCTCTCTGTTGAATAAATAAAAATAAAATCTTAAAAAAAAAAGAATATTAAGATAAATATGTTTTATTAATAAGCATATTAATAAAATGAAATCACTTGGGGAATCGGATGAACTTGTGTTCTTGTGTTATGCTTGCAACTTTTCTGAAAGTTTTCAGTTTTTTCAAAATAAAAAAGTAAGTAAAATATGGCACATGTATTTATCTCCACCCATTAGTTCCACCAAGAGTGATCCAGACTATTCAGATGCAAAATTAATGTAATCTTAAGCATAAAATGGCAAACCTGAAATTGGTCACAATTTGGGCAGGGATTCCAGGAGGAAGGGAACATCAGGTCTTCATATCCAGGTCATGAACTTGCAGAAGTACAGCAAGAAACACTTCTTACTATTTTACCCCAAATGGCTGAAGAGAAATTATAAATTGAAGAAAATATATTTGTTCATTGAATTCTTCCCAGAGTTACTTTTCTACTACAAATGAAATTTGGCTTTCAGAAGCTCAGTCATACCACAGATGCTATGTTCTTCTATATCTTTTCTTGCACAAATGCCCAATGTTTCCTCACCATAGCTTTAGAAGTCTTGAATCAAAAATATTCTCCAACTTTATTCTAATTCATCAAAATTAACTTGATGGTTCTTGGTGCTTCTAATTTCTATAAAAATTTTAGAACCAGCTCATTAATTTCCACAAAAAATACCTGCTGTGATTTTTATTACAATTGCATCTATATTTATTGGACAGATTAGTCAAAATTGTCCTTTTCCTGTAATGTCCTTATCAAGACTATCATTAGAAGTATGCTGAGACTTTCTTTATGGCTCAGCATATGATCAATTTTGATTAATGTTCCATGTGAACTGGAGAATAATATCACTCTATGGTTGCTGAGATAGATGTTTTAACAATCTCCATTCATGATTTTGGATTTAATTTTAGCTTTGTCATCCGTTGAGTCATATATTTTAAGTCTAATTTAGACTGTTATGTCTTCCTATTATTATTATATTTATTATTTATTTTTATATATAATTTATTATAATAATTTATTATAATGTAGTTTTAATTATTATAATTTATTTTATACATGTTTGTATGTATACAAATGTTTACATCTTTACCTCTTGTGACAGTTTGTCTTAATGTCTGCTTTGTCAAATACACAACTACCTCACCATCCTTTGAGTGTGTATGGCATATATTTCATTCTCATTTGTCTATCCTTTTACTTACAACCTCTCTATGTTCTCATACATCAGCTATGTCTCTGAGTGAGCAGCATATAGCTCAGTGTATTTATTTATTTTTATTTAATCTGATAATCTTCTTTTAAATTGGATATCTGGCCTATTTTCATTAATTTATTACTATACATTTGGGTTAATCCTGACGGTCTCACTACCTGTTTTCTACTTATCTATTTTTTCTCCTTTATTCTCCTTTTTCAAATTATTTGTGCACTTTCAAACAGAATTTTTATTAAATCATGATGTACATATTTTTAAAGTTCTAAAACATAACTATATTTTTTCAATTAAACACATTCAAGAAACCAGGTAACCATTAGGTAATCACTATACTGCTTTTGAAAAATCACAGATTACTTTTGCAGTGTTTTCGATATTTTTGATCAGTATAAGCAAACGTTATGGATCTTTTGTTTCTGGCTTTTTTCGTTCAACATTATGTTTGTGTGTTTACCAATGTTGTTTCCTGAACATGTGTTTTGTTCAGTATTTGTTTGAATATACTACCATTTCTTTATTCATCCTCTTCTTGAAGGACGTTTACATTTTTATGAGTTTGGGGCTTTTACAATTAGTGCTACAAACACATTTTAATGGATATATATGTGAATTTCTAAGATGTGTATATCTCAGGCTTTTACAATTAGTGCTACAAACACATTTTAATGGATATATATGTGAATTTCTAAGATGTGTATATCTCAGAATTTCTAAGATGTGTGCATATATATATATATGTATATATATATTACATTTTTACTTTAAATCTGTTGTGTACTGGGGCTCCTGTGTATCTCAGCCAGTTGAACATAGGGGGCTTTTGGTTTCAGCTCAGGTCATGATCGCAGAGTTGTGGGATCAATCTCTGCTCTCAGCAGGGAGTCTTCTTGGAGATTCTCTCCCTCTGCCCCTCTCACAATTCACACTCATTCTCTCACTCTAAAATAAGTAAATGAATCATTAAAATTTGTTTCTTCTGTATTATATATATATACATGATGTGTGTGTGTGTGTGTGTGTGTGTATTCCCACACGCATAAATATGAAATTGCTGGATCATGCAGCAAATATGTAAAATATGCTCAACTTCAATAGATTTCCAAATTTTAAACTTCCAGCCTCAGTGAATAGGAGTTCAGGTAATCTCATTGACACTTGGCACTGTCTGAATTCTGCATTTAGCCTTTCTGGTTTGTGTGACATTATACTGTACCATGGTTTTAATTTATATTTCCCTCATCATTAAATAACCTGAACATTTTAATATAACATTGACCATTTGTATGGTCTCTTTTTGTGAAAGATCTCTGCAAATATTTTCCCCAGATTTCTTTTGTTTCATTGTCTTTTCCTTACTGATTTGTAGATTTGTCAGATTAAAAATAGCTTCTCCCAGACCGTGGCTTCCGCTTTCATTTCCTTAATGCTGTCTCCCAATAAATAGAAGTACTTAATATCATTGTTTTTTATGGTGAATTCTATTGTCTTGGTCAAGGCATTTTTCTGCCTTCTCCTAAACACATTAAGATATTCTACCATGTTTTCTTTTAGATGATTGTTATACCATTTACATTTATTTATTTATTTATTTATTTATTTATTTATTTATTTTTATAATAATTTTTTATTGTGTTCTGTTAGTCACCATATACTACATCCTTAGTTTCTGATGTAATGTTCCATGATTCATTATTTGCGTATAACACCCAGTCCTCATGAAATATTTGCCCTCCTTAATACCCATCACCAGTTTATCCCAATCCCCCACCCCCCTACCCTCTGAAGCCCTCAGTTTGTTTCCCAGAGTCCACAGTCTCTCATGGTTCATTCCCCCATCTGTTTACCCCCCCTTCATTCTTCCCTTCCTTCTCCTACTGATCTTCCTATTTCTTATGTTCCAGAAATGAGTGAAACCATATGATAATTGTCTTTCTCTGCTTGACTTATTTCACTCAGCATAATCTCCTCCAGTCCCATCCATGTTGCTGCAAATGTTGTGTAATCTTCTTTCTGATGGCTGAGTAATATTCCACTGTATATATGGACCACATCTTCTTAAACCAGTCATTTGTTGAAGGGCATCTCGGATTCTTCCACAATTTAGCTATTGCGGACAATGCTGCTATGAACATGGGGGTGCATATGGCCCTTCTCTTCACTACCTCTTTATCTTTGGGGTAAATACCCAGTAGTGCAATTGCTGGATCATAGGGTAGCTCAATTTTTAACTTTTCGAGGGACCTCCACACTGTTTTCCAAAGTGGCTGCACCAACTTGCATTCTCACCAACAGTGTAAGAGGGATCCCCTTTCTCCACATCCTCTCCAACATTTGCTGATTCTTGTCTTGTCAATTTTTGCCATTCTAAGTGGTGTAAGGTGGTATCTCAATGTGGTTTTGCTTTGAATTTCCCTGATGGCTAATGATTTTGAACATTTTTTCATGTGTCTGTTAGCCATTTGTACGTCTTCACTGGAAGTGTCTTTTCATATCTTCTACCCATTTTTTGACTTGATCATTTGTTTCTCATGTATTGAGTTTGAGAAGTTCTTTGTAGATCTTGGATACCAGTCTTTTATCTGTAGTGTCATTTGCAAATATCTTCTCCCATTCCATGGGCTGCTTCTTAGTTTTTTTGACTGTTTCCTTGGCTGTGCAGAAGCTTTTTATCTTGATGAAGTCCCACAAGTTCATTTTTTCTTTTGTTTCTCTTACCTTTGGAGATGTGTGATGAAAAATGTTGCTGTGGCCGATGTCCAAGAGGTTGCTGCCTATGTTCTCCTCTATGATTTTGATGGATTCCTGTCTCACATCAAGGTCTTTTATCCATTTACATTTAGATCCATGTCTCATCTTCTGCATTTCTTTTCTTTTTTTTTCTCCTCTTTTAACCTTTTTTTTTTTTTTTGGTATGCTAAAGAGTAAGGGTCAAGTTGTATTTTCTCCATTTGAATACCTACTTGAAGCAGCGCCATCTACCTTTATTGAAGGACTATCACTTCCCTACTGCATTAGACTGTCATCTTTGTCATAAATCTGCTGATGTATATTTTATTCCTATGTGAAACAGAGAAACACAAATACTGTATGATCTCATTTGTATATGAAACCTAAAAAACATCTAACTCATAGAAATAGACAGTAAAATGGTGGTTGTCAGGGGCAGAGTGGTGGGGGAAACGGGGAGATGTTGGTCAAACGGTACAGACTTTCAGTTATGAAATAAGTAAGTTCTGAGCATCTAAGACAGCACTGTGACTATAGTTAACAATACTGTAATGCACATATGAAAATTGCTCTGAGTAGAACTTTAATGTTCTTCCCATAACAACAACAAAACGGTAAATATGGGAAATAAAGGAGGTGTTAGTTAACCTTACTGTGGTAAACATTTCATAATATATGGGTGTATCAAATCATCACTTTGTACTCCTTAAACTTACACAAGGTTATATGTCAATTATGCCACAATAAAGGTGGGGAAAAGAGAATATTCTGCTTATAATTTTTTTTTGGAAATTACATCAACTCTTTCCACACCTTTTGAAAGAATACATAAGAATTGCACTGTTGCTCCCTTAAACAAAGCACCGAGATGTACCACAAGAAAGTGACACAGCCACTATGGATCCTGTGTCACTGAGAAATAGGGCGACAGACATTAAGAGTATAGAGAAAACCATTTAGTAGAAGGCCCTAAAGTTGCATACATGAAGAATGTGGCTTGGTGGTCAAAGGGAGAGCAGTGGAAAGAGGATCCAAACACCCAGAAGGACTTTCTCAGTATCTTCCCAAAAGCCCGATGAAAGCCAGGGTGTAAATCTTCTCTTTTTCACCATAAAATCTATTCTGTTAACAACAGTGCTCTGGCCAAAGCACATACATCACATGTAGAAAATTGCAGTCTAGACTTTTACTTCAAATCAGTAGCAATATTCAACTTGGGATTTTAGAAACCCTTGGGAAATCTTCATATAATTTCCTTGAAAAATCTTGGTAGAGAACAATGCAGACGCCTGGGAGTCAGCATCACAACAGACAATGGGAGATAAATAGAAGGGTTGCACCAGCAACTCCTGTCCTCAACAGTGACCAGTTACCTGCTCCTAGGACACGAGTCATGCCTTTATTTCTGTACCTGTCTTTTCAGCATCTCATAGGGTTTGGAGGCCTGCTCTCTGTTCACTGCCTGGGTCCATTCTGCTTGTTGACTATACGGTCTGGTGGGAAAAATATCACAGAGCCTCAGATTTGCATGTAAGCAGCTCCTCATTGTTGATGCAGTAAAACAAGGATGCTTCTCCACACGGAAGTTGCGGATGTGATGGCGGAGCACAGTGCACTACAAGGTGTCTTCAAGCAGGGGAACCCATGACGTGGAGCAGCAGAGGTACCCTTGTCTCAGTAACACCCAGGGCTAAACAATAGAAGCAGCTGTCTATTCCTGTTAAACAGTATAGGAGGTACAGCAATGTTACATGTGAGGTGGGCTATTACCCACTGGGGATTGCAGAGCCAGGACTTTCATCAGAACCCTAAGTAGTCTGGGAGTCCAGCTTTAGCCCAGATTGGAGGTAATGAAATATGGCTGTTTTATTTTTTTTTATAATTTTTATTTTGTTATATTAGTCACCATACAGAACATTCCCAGTTTTTGATGCAATGTTCCATGATTCATTATTTGCATGTAACACCCAGTGCACCATGAAATATGGTTGTTTTAATCTGTTCGATCCTTTCTAGGCTTTTAGTGGTCAAGGCTGCCACATAGCCTTGTTGTGCTAGGAAACATTCTGGGCTATGGAAACAGGGCTTTGTCAGCAGAACACTGGCAGCATGAGATGCACATTCACCCCAATCTGGAACAACAGAGTGTGGCAGATGAGTTTCCTTCTCCTCTCCTTTCCCCTCAGCCCACAGCAAGCTCTTGATTTCTTGGAAGACAATAGCTGCGTGAGGAGGAAGCCCTACCCTCCATGAGGTGACTCTGTGTGTGCCTGGCCTCAGGGAACCTGGTGGCTTGCTGGACGTATTGGGTCAACAGGAACAAGAGACGCTCCTTCAAGCTGTCCACTCAGGGGTAAGCAGTTTGGTTTCATGAGCAGCCCTTCAGAGGACCTGGCCCACGGTGGGTTAGTGAGAATGACACATCCAACACTGTGAGTCTATAACCTAGTATTGAGGTGCTAGAGCCAAACACCATCGTGACAGAAGATGCTGATTGAGAGGACTGAAGAGAGAAGATGTTCACTGAGCTTTGATATAAAAGTGAGTATATGAGAGCCAAGTGTCCAGCATATCCACCTAAGTGGGTTAATCCTATGACCTACTGTCACTCCCACCTCCATCACAACCCAGCATGAACCCTGGGTGGGGGGGGTGGTAAATCCTGGATTTCTACTTTATGTCATGTTGTTGAGCAGCCCATAATGTCTCTGGTCTCCTGTATTTCTATAACATGCTTGTCTTAAAGTAGATCCTCTCTAAGCCTGGTGTCATTCCACAGGTCAATAACTCATCAGTGACTCTAACTAAGGATGGAAACTATTAAGTAAAGCAAATATTTCACTTCAGGTTTAGAGATCATCAACAATACATTTGTTTTCCTTTTAAAATATTTTAACACCATATCTGGAATCAGTAAGGGCTCTATGATCTGGAAGCTCTAGCTCAGGAACCAGCTGTATGACCTAAGCTCTCTGGAACTCTCTAAGCCTCAGTTTCTGCTTCTGGAGAAGAAGGGGCCAGGACTTTCATCAGTTTCTGCTTCTGGAGCAGAAGGGGCCAGAACTTGCAGAGCCAGTTATTTTATTAAATAAAATTTTATTTTATTTTATTAAATAAAAATTTATTAAATATTATTATTAAATATTATTATTTTTAATATATAAATTCATATATAATATATAAGAATATATAAATTATATAATATAATATAAATATATATAAAAATATAATAAAAATAATATAAAAGTAAAACATATAAAATATATAAATTATTTATATTTATTTTTCTATATATTTATATTTATATATTTTATATATATTATATTTATATATTATATTATATATTTATAATTATATATATTATACATAAATATAAATATATTATATATAAATATTTTAAATATATATGTATAAATATAATATATGTAATTATATTTATAAATTATTTATATATAAAAATTATTTATAAATATATAAATTTATTAAATATTATTATTAAATAAAAATACTGATTATTGGTGACCAGCATAGTACCAAGCATAAGTCCTCAACATATGATGATGATGATAACTTGGACTATAGAATGCGTTAAAACATTAAAATGGATATTCAAAGGGGATATTTCTAACATTACTGTTATGCTTACTTATAAATTCATAGTATTATTAAATTAAATTTTGTATGATTAGAAAAATAACGTTTTCCCCTACCTACTATTGTTGCTTTATTTAAGGATTGTATTAATGACCATTACATTACAATTAGACTTTGAGGCACACATAGAATACATTGGCATCATATAGCAAGTGAGTTACATACTTTATCTTAATTAATTCTCACAAGAACATGAACAGGTAGATCCTATCATCTTCATTCTACACAGGGTGAAAGTGAAGTTCACAAAAGTTAACGTCCCTTTCAAAGATGACCCATCTCTCAGGAGTTAGAACTCAGTATTGAACTCAGTATTGAACTAGTCTTGAACTCAGGTTCTTCTGATTCAAGAACCAACTGCCTAAACAAATCAGCTCTCAGACTAGCCAACGTCTTGGATAGGCAAATAATCATATGCTCCTCAAAACTGTTTGTGTTCCCTGATGTCTTTATTGTAGGTTAAGACCAGCGGGGATGCTGCTGTAGAAAGACATGCCCATGGAAATGGGGAATGGGACAACTGTCCAAGAATTCATCTTGGAGGGGTTTCCTGCCAGCCAGCATCTGGGAAACGTCCTCTTCCTGGTGCACCTGCTGGCGTACCTGGCATCCATTGCAGGCAATGCTGTCATAGTCACCATAATCTGTGCTGACTCCCGGCTCCACACACCTATGTACTTTTTCCTCAGCATTTTCTCCTTCTTTGAGTGTTGCTTTACAAGTACTGTTATTCCTAAGTTGCTGGTCATCTTTCTCTTAGGCAGGCAAACCATTTCCTTTCCTGCCTGTTTCATACAAGCGTTTGTCACTGTATTTCTGGGAGCAGCAGGTTTCTTCCTCATAGCAGTGATGTCTCTGGATCGGTATGTGGCCATTTGCAAGCCTCTGCATTACCCAACCATCATGAGCCTGAAGACTTGCTTCCTCCTGGTCACTGCCTGCTTCGCCTTAGCCTTCCCTCTCATCACTAGTCCGGTAGTGAAGGTTTCCCAGTTATCCTTCTGTGGCCGTCATGTCATCCCCCACTTTTTCTGTGACCTTGCCCTCCTGATTCATCTCTCCTGCTCTGACAGCAGCTCTACTGAAAGGTTGGCCTTTGTCGTCGCTTCGGTTATCCTTTTGACGTCCCTTATCATAACCATCATTGCATACAGCAACATAGTAGTCACAATTGTGCGACTCCCATCAGCCAAGGAGAAAAAGAAAGCTTTCTCCACCTGCTCATCTCACCTCATAGTTCTGTCTCTGATGTATGGCAGTAGTGTCTTTATATATGTGAAACCCAAGCAGACGAACAGGCTGGACTCCAGTAGGGAGGCTGCCCTTGTGACCACGGTGGTGACCCCCCTGCTCAACCCTGTCATCTACACTCTGCGGAACAAGCAGGTCCACCAGGCTCTGAGGGAGACAATATGCAGAATGAAAATATCAAGATAAAAAAAAATCACATGGCCTTGGAGTGGAAGACGTTGGAGTATCAGGTGTCTTCATTCTGGCCATTAATACGAGGTCTAGTGCATTTTGTCTGGCATACCTCACTTGAACACTGCATATCCCTAGAAAAATGGAAATCTGTTTTTCAAAAAATCCTTTCCTGAGTTTTTATTCTTCCCTCTGATATAAGCCATGTGCTTGAAATTTCCAAAATTTTGTACATTTATACACTTTTTGTTTCACTTCTCTCTAGCCATAAACATGGAACAACAAAATTAATAATGATTTACCATATATAATTACATATATAATTAAAATTATAGAAGGTTGTATATTATGTTGTGGTTAGGAAGGATAGTACCAATTCTTGGGTCCACATTCCTTCCATACCTAGCTCAAGGAAGTAGTGGTCCTAGTACCCTTCGCCTTGGAATATATATGGTTTGCATCAGGTATGCTCTGAAATGCTGTTCTTGGCCCTTAGCTTAGCTACATGTGTGTGCATCAATCTCATGCCAGAGGGAAACAGAATTCTTCTAAGGCTTAGACCGTTCTCTAAGGAGAGGGAATGGCCATAGCATCCCTTGGCTGACCAGCTCCTATTTCCTAAATTATTTATGTTAGCTCCAGTCCCTCAGAGGCATAATACATACATATGATTAGTTCCTATCTTAAAGCTGTTACCACAGATTGCTTGTGTATTTCAGTGGAAGCGAGCACTTATTTCATACTTCTATAATTTCTCCCAAAGATTCAAGTTGGGGGAACCTAAGTAATTTGCTTATCTACTTCATAGTGTAATGAAAATAAACAAATGAAACATTTTTTCCTGGTTGACTAGTTTTGTTAACTGTAATGTTATCTTCTGATTGATAACCTACTTTAAAAACAACATTTCCATGATCTCAGTCTAAACTTTTGTACTTTTTGCCTCTAATTTTCCAGCCAGGATGTGTCTATTTTCTTCAGAGGAAACATCTCCAAAAGATTAACACAATTTTTATTTTATTTTTAAACCAAAATCTGAAGCTAAATATCAGAATCATTTTATGAAACACATTCTACACCATGATTAGATCCCATATGACCTTCATGGTCCTATGATAAATTTGAATTTCATCTGGTTGACAATGAAGAAATATCAAACATGTCCTAAAAATTCACAGATGATAACCTTGTAATCGATCATTAGATTGTAGTAACAGGAGTTTGGAAAAGCCAAGATCTGAGTGGGAAAATGTGTACAGACACTGTACCCATTCTCTTTCCCAACAAAAGAAGACAGGCTTAGGGAAGTGGCAGTAGGGTCGAATGCAAAGGGACCAGATTAGACTCTCAATCATTTGCCCTGGACAAGGCTGGTGCTGCCTTCAACTAACTGGTCAACTCCAAAAATACGTAAGTCTTCTTCTTCATAAAATATGAAGATTGTGGCAGATAATCTCTAAAGTCCACTTGAAAATACTCATGGACATAGCAAAAAGATGCTAAAGGAACGTGGTAATGATGTTCCAGCCTGAGAGTGGAACTCCTGAAGAGCGTATGGAGGTAGATGAGTTTCAGTAATTTAGCAATAAATCAAGGAATCATGGTCAAACTACTGAAAAGAGTGTGAGTCTCCCCCAAGGTTTTAGCCAGGATTTGATAATAATTTATTATATTGAAAGTAACTAAATGAATTTTGTATTACCTTCAGATAGAGTATGATTGAAGAATGAGCTTGACAAATAGAAAAATGAAGACCAGAAATCCAAATCGGAGTCTATAAATCCAGGAATGGTCATTACTAGCCACATATGGTCCCCAGTAAAGGACAAACCCTAGTGTGAAGATTAATGCACTAGATTGTGGTCCCATAAAACATTTTATTGAGACAAATTTCCTAAGCTAATTCTATATTTATGATACTTCCAACCATACAAATTAAACCACTTCATTGAAGTATGATTGACATATGAAAAGCTGTGGTTATTTAATGTTTACAACTTGATGTGTTCAGAGATAAGTACACAGCCTTAAAACCATCATCACTATCAATGCCATTAACCTCTCTATCACCTCCAAAAATTTCTTCCTGGCCCCTTTGTTGTTGATTTTTTTTGCCCTTACATAGTAGGTAAAAGCATTTAATTTAAGATAGATCCACTTAGCAAAATCTGAAGTAAGCAATAAAATATTGTTAATCACAGGCCCTATTTTATACAGAACTCCAGAACTTATTTATTATGTATCACTGAAACTTGATCAATACCTACCTATTCTTCCTCCCTTGGGTCCTGACAACCACATTCTACACTCTGCTTCCATGTATTTGTTTAGATTCCACATATAAGTGAGATCATGCAGGGTTTCAGGCCTATTTTACTTTGAATAGTGTCCTACAGGTATATACATGTTGTTACAAGTGACGGCATCTTCTTCTTTATAAAGGCTGAATGATATTGCATAATGTGCATATGCCACACTTTATTAATCCATTCTTCTATACATGGACTTTTAGGTTATTTCCACATCATAGCGATTCTGAAAACTGCTGCAGTGAACATGGAAGTACAGATATCTCTTTGAGATCCATATGTCAATTCCTTTGGATATATACACAGAGGTGGGATTGCTGGATCAAATGGTAATTCTATTTTGAAATGTTTCAGGAAAGACTATACTGTTTACCAGAGTGGCTGCACCAAGTTATATTTTTATCAGTAATGTACAAGGCTTCCTTTTTTCTCAATATCCTTCCTAACACTTTTATCCTTTGTGGGGCTTTTTGGTAATACCCATCTAAACAAGTGTGAGATGATATCTCCTTGTGATTGTACTTGTATTTTTCCCTTAGTGATGTTTGCATTTCCCTTGGTGATGTGAGCATCTTTTTCTGTACCTGCTAGCCATTTGTGTGTCCTATTTGGAACAGTGTCTGTTCAGTTTTTCTGCCCATTTTTTAAAATAGTTTCTTTTTTTGGTCTCTTTATATGTTTTGGAGACTTCATAAAAAAGATGATTTTTGGAAGACACAAGAAATTTTCCATTTGGCAAAAAAAATGAAGAGCATTTCAAGATGGTCAACCAGCATTTGTGAAGCAGGCAACTCTAAAATGATTCTTTGATATGCTTTAGTGATGGTGAAATGGAAAAGAAATAGAACAAGATGAGCTGAAGGCATAGGCAGAGTCTAAATTATCAGTGATGTCAAATACCATGTATAGGTAGAGTTTTTCAGTAGCTGAATGGAAATGGACTTTCAGGAACGAAAACAGGAAGATATTTGGGTGGCATTAACTTATCTGAGGGCAATAGGGGATTCACTCGTGTTTAAATGCTGGTAAGCTAGGTCAGATTTATATTAGTAAGGTCACTATGGCTTCAATGGGGATGTGAGTGGCTTTCAGATTAACTGGAGTCTACATTTTTATTAAATGTTTTGCCACAAACACACAGTGTTCTCCAGCCTTCGATTCCTTGATACCATTTTCTTTGAAGCTCACACAACCACCACTTCTAGAGGAACAATAATAGCCCTGCTTTTCTTCTACCTTCCAGCCATCACACTATGCCTTTCATTACTGGGATTCAATCTGGAACCCTGCTGGCAAGGGATTCTCTAAAATGTAGTTCCCGAGTGCCAGGTGCTGTGATCTAGATGGTAGGATAGAGCAGGGTGGAAACAACTGCTGCCACCTCTTCCCTCCCAACCCGTCAAAACAGAAAATGGAAAACAAAATCCAGCACAGGGTGCTCCAAGATAATACTGGATCCTTAAAACACCATTAAGTATTGAGGTAAACAATCAACAAGAGAAAAAACTTTTTATAAATTAAAAGTATACTAGCTGAAGGAAAAGAATCACCAGCATTGTTGACAAATAAGTAAATGGAGAAGTTTCAGAAAGTAAAATACAGACAGAAGAAAAGGTAGAAAAATTGTGGGGAAAGTAATTTGTTCCAGAATATCCAAATTCTGCCTATGAGGGATTTTGGCATAGAGAACAGAGGAAAAGAGAGGATTAAATTATTACATAAACAATCAAGGCAGTCTCCAAATTCCCTGTAAAACAGCTCAATAAAGTAAAAAGGCTGGTATCTAGACATGACATTATACAATTTACAAGCACCAAATATAAAGAAATCTTAAACTCTTCCCAGATGAAAATATAAATAAATATACCACTTCTGCAAGAGACCACAGAACTCCATATATCAACTTCTGTCATAACTTTTGGTACTGGAGGAAAGTACGATGAGGCTTTTAAGCTTTGAAGCAATGATTTTCAGTGTAGAATCTTACAACCATTCAGCTTTTGACAAAATGTTAAAATAACTTATGAACGCTTAAGGGCAACTAGGAATCATAAAATTTGCTTTTCATGCACCATCTGCTAGTTAAATTCTTGACAATTTGTTCCCACAAAATAAACAAATGATCTCCACCCTCAAAAAAAGTAAAATCTGCACCTTTGTGTCCTCATCTGTGAGATAAGATGTGGATTGAGTAAATTAATACAAACAATGTAATTTTAAAATGTAGTACTTAGCAGTGTGATCCACATATCTGTTGTGTTGGAGTGAGGATGATGACGATGATGATAATGATGCACCAGAAATCCCTGGAACTAAACCAGAAAACAAATTCCGAGAATCTTTGGGAGAAAACCAAGATCAGATGTTTTTAAATGGTTATTTTTATTTATTTATTTTTATAATTTTTATTTTGTTATATTAGTCACCATGCAGTACATCCCCAGTTTTTGATGCAATGTTCCATGATTCATTATTTGCGTATAACAAGATCAGATTTTAAAACAAAAAGGAAACAAAAATAAAAAACCAAAGCAATGATGTAAGGAGAGGGGTCATTAGAAATTCCAGTAGGTAAGATTGAAGTGTTTATTTTTTTTTTAAAGATTATTTATTTATTTATTTCACAGAGATAGACAGCCAGCGAGAGAGGGAACACAAGCAGGGGGAGTGGGAGAGGAAGAAGCAGGCTCCCAGTGGAGGAGCCCGATGTGGGACTCGATCCGGAATGCTCACACCCTGAGCCGAAGGCAGATGCCCAATGACTGCACCACCTAGGCGCCCCAGATTCAATTGTTTTAGAGGATGTGGAGAAAGGGGATCCCTCCTGCATTGTTGGTGGGAATGCAAGTTGGTACAGCCACTCTGGAAAACAGTGTGGAGGCCCTTTAAAAAGTTAAAAATTGAGCTACCCTATGATCCAGCCATTGCACTACTGGGTATTTACCCCAAAGATACAGATGTAGTGAAGAGAAGGGCCATATGCACCCCAATGTTCATAGCAGCATTGTCCACAATAGTTAAATCGTGGAAGGAGCTGAGATGCCCTTCAACAGATGGCTGGATTAAGAAGTTGTGATCCATATATACAATGGAATATTACTCAGCTATCAGAAAGAACGAGTTCTCAACATTTGCTGCAACATGGACGGCACTGGAGGAGATAATGCTAAGTGAAATGAGTCAAGCAGAGAATCAATTATCATATGATTTCTCTCATCTATGGAACATAAGAACTAGGAAGATGAGTAGGAGAAGAAAGGGATAAAGAAAGAGGGGGTATTCAGAAGGGGGAATGAAGCATGAGAGACTATGGCCTCTGAGAAACAAACTGAGAACTTCAGAGGGGAGGGGGGTGGGGGAATGGGATAGGCTGGTGATGGGTAGTAAGGAGGGCACGTATTGCATGGTGCACTGGGTGTTATATGCAACTAATGAATCATCAAAATCTACATCAAAAAAATTAAAAACAAAAATAAAAAAATTTAAAAAGAAAGATTCTATTTAGGTATCTATAAACCAAGAATATAGAAAAAAAATGAAGTGCTTAGATTTCTATAGGGTGACTTCAAGTAGGTCTTTGATGTTATATAGGAAGGTTTTTTAATTGCCAAAGTATTCTTTATAAAACTATTATTAATTTCTGGCTCTTATACATTTTGAATTGAAAATATGAACTCTATAATATGTGATTTAAAAACTATTTTTACTTTATTGATATCTTCTTTATTTTTAATGTGGATTTTATGCAAGGAAACGGTTTTTGTTTTCTCTTTGTAGGGTGAATGTTCCTTCTATACACAGTCTCTGGTTTCATCTCATTAGTTTCTGTAGAAATGTGAATTTTCCTTTATATTTTTCTAGATATTTTATTCCATGTTATTTGTTGAATATCATTGAAGCCATCTCTGATGGATAAAAACCTGGTCTAGAAGAAATATGAGCTAACAATTAACAGAGAACCAAGCTAATACATGAAGGGTATGTGGTGATTTGTATGTGGACATATTTCTATTAATCCAAACTTCCCCATCTGCCCTGCAGAACATCTTCCAGGTACAAAACCCCTGGTTGTAGTACTTAAACTTCAGAGAAGATATCTCTCCGTAAAACTTGTCAATGAATAGTATTTGGGAAGTATTAGTATTTGTAACTCCAAAACTTACTACGATGTGAAAACAAATCATATGCAAGGAAAGACTCAATTATGATGATGAATATTTGAATGACGTGTCACATGACACAGAATGTCAACAAAGTTGTAGGAGTTTTTGGCATTTTGCGGTACTAAGAACAGCCATGTTGTACCTGGACCACTTTCTTAAACCATACACAAAAATAAATTCAAAATGGATGAAAGACGTAAATGTGAGACCTGAAACCATAAAAGTCCTAGAAGAGAGCACAGACAGTAATATCTCTGACATTAGCCACAGCAACATTTTTCTAGACATATATCCTGAGACAGGGAAACAAAAGCAAAAATAAACAATTGGGACTACATCAAAATAAAAAGCTTCTGCATAGTCACAGTGAGGGAAACAATCAACCATACTAAAAAGACAACCTACGGAATAGGAGAAGATATTTGCAAATGACATATCCAATAAAGGGTTAGTATCCAAAATTCATAAAGAACTTATACAACTCAACACTCAAAAAATAAATAATCCAATTTAAAAGTGGCTGAAGACATGAACAGACACGAACAGATTTCTCTAAGAAAGACATACAGATGGCCAACAGACACATGAAAAGATGCTCAACATCACTCATCAGGGAACTGCAAATCAAAAGCACAATGAGATATCCCGTCACACCTGTCAGACTGGTTAAAATCAAAAACACAAGGCACAAGAAACGTTGGTGAGAATGTGGAGAAAAAGGAACAATTGTGCACTGTTGGTGGGAAGGCAAACTGGTTCAGCTACTGTGGAAAACAATGTGGAGGTTCCTCAAAAACTTACAAATAGAATTACCGTATAATCCAGTAATTCCACTATGGGGTATTTACTCAGAGAATATAAAAAACACTAATTAAAAAAGATATATGCAACCTTAAAAAAAAAAAAAAGAACAGCCATGTTAATGCAGAAAAAGCAATGGTTTGCCAAGAATCACATTAGTTTCTTGGAAATCATGAAGCTAAGTATTTATACCCTAACAAGATGGTTATTATTTATATAGTGAGACTTTTACTGTATTTTAGAATATTGGTTGAGGGTTAGAACTGATTTAACGCAGATTATACGTTTTCCATATAAATAGTGGGAAGGAGGATCGCAGTTTATGTTTTCACAAACCATATTTGATTCTCATAACCGGGTTCTGCCATTAAACAGGGGTTGCCTGTATATTCCTGAGATCTGCTAAGGGTGTGTACTAGATCCATCCAGGATTTACTGTTTCTAAATATTATACTCTCATTAGGATCTTTGACATTTCTTTATTTCTACCCGGTTATTTTCCTGTAATTTTACTTCCACAGGGTATTTTTTCTTCTTTTTTTCCTCTCTTTCAAAAATTTATTTAAATTCAACTTAGTAAACATACAGTGCAGTACTGGTTTCGGAGTAGAATATAGTGATTCATCACTTACATATAACACCCAGTGCTCATTATATCAAGTGCCCTCCTTAATCCTCATTACCCAACAACCCAATCCCTCCACCCACCTCCCCCTTAGTAACCCTCAATTTATTTCTTAGAGTTAATAGCCTCTTATGGTTTTCCTCTCTCTGTCTTTATCTTATTTTATTTTTCCTTCCTTCACCTATGTTCATCTGTTTTGTTTCTTAAATTCCACATATGAGTGAAATCAAGGGCCCTCCAGGATCTTTATTTACTTACCATGATACCATGTGATCAGTTGGGGGCAAGGGGAAGGCAAGGTGAGACTTGGCCTCGGATAACTAAAATTTCACACTTGGTTTTGTTTTTTTCCTTAACATGATATCTTAATTATTACTCATTATTATACACATTATTGTGACTTTATTTCCATGCAAAATATTTAGTTAGATTTCAGCAATTGTTCAGCTATGTGTTACACAGTTGTAACTTGTCACAGGCCATGGTTAAATTGCCATGTTATTAAGATATTCCTTGATGGCATTAGGCCAGGGAACTCAGGAACACTACCTTGGCCTGGACACAATCTCCTTTCAGTTAACTTCCTGGGGAATATATGCACAAAGAAGTCCACCTACAGTATGATCACTGAAAGAGCTACAGTACTATGCTGCTCATTTCATGCCTTTTACAGCCAGACACACATTTATTAGGAATCAGCAGGGCTAAAGTACTAAACAGGGTGTCTGGAAAATTAATATTCACTCTAACCCTAATCCCTGACGTTCTGAGAAACTAGGCAAACATCACTTTGAAGGAATATTTAAATCTAGATATTGCCTATGAACTAGAATTCTGAGTGACCACATCTGACTCAGGTAAGCAGTTATTATATGCCTTACTATCCGTTTCTTTAATAAGGGGGAAGAGAATTAACCACAGCAAAGGATCATTGTAAGAATAAGGAGATAAACTCAAATTAGCATAGTATTAGGCAGGTATTAAATCTTCCATAAAAGTCATTTTTCATTCATTCACTTAATCTTTCAATATATATTTATCGAGCACCTATACTTGCTGGGACTGTGCAAGGCAACCATCACCACCACACTTTCATCATTATCTGCATCATCATCATCATCATCATCATCATCATCATCGTCACCATCATTACCACTATCCATTGATCATAAGGGTCTCTCAGCACTGAAGGGAAGACAGATCAATTACCAGAGAGGATTCAGAAAGGGAAATACAGGTGAGGTTTTAACTAGGTCAAAATGGAGAATCAGAAAATAGTTATTTGGTGATAAAATAGTAACTGGATTATTCCAAATTGGTTGAAGTATATGTTTCGCTATGAATTCTTTAGTCTCTTAAAATATATACTGTAAGTTCTCCTTCATTTGGTGCTGACACAGCCATCCTCAGGGACCTGGGAATTTGAGGGCAGCACTGATAAAGACATGAGTAGACTCCTCCGTGAGAGAGTCAAAGTTAATGCTTCCTTTGGTGTTCAGCAAAAAATAAAGGAATTCTGAATTTTAATAACACTTTCTAATGATTTTTCTGAGAGTCTCTAAAATGTAGTCTACTATACAGGAGGCAAAATTAAGTTCTTCTTCTACTCATAAATTTAAAAATCATAATAAATGACAACCCCACTGAAATGGCTAAATGTTAAAAGGTGGATAACCCAGGGCTAGAAAACATGTAAAGCAACTGGAATTCTAACATATCGAAGCTAAGAATATAAAATAATACAATCACATGGAAAACAATGTATCCACTTCCAATAAAATTAAACATACATTTACCATATAACTTAGCAATCTTACATCTAAGTATTGACTTAAGAGCAATTAAAATGTATGTCTGCAGTTGTATACAGTGTTTATAACAGTTTTATTCATAATAGCAAAAAATAAAACCAACCAATTGTCCATCAACAGATGAATGGTGGCTTATCCAGATAATGAAATACCAGATCATAAAAAAGAATGAATTACTGATACAATGAAATATGTGAATCTCAACAACACTGTATTGAGAAGAGAAACCAGGCACTAATGAGTGCATACTCAATTTCCTTTATATGAAATTCTAGAAAAAGCAAAACTAGCCTATAGTGATATAAAAAAACATAAATTGCCATGGCCTGGGTGGGCTTGGACAATAACAGGAACCAAAGAACTTTTCCCAATGATGAAAATGTTATCTATTTGAATGGGGTGAAAAAAAGATGAAAGGAGGTAATATAAATAGGCAAGGATAACTGAGGCTGATTAACATGACAAGACAGAGTTTCTACAATATAATAGAGGAAGGAAAAATACAGAAACTAACAGGATTCACTAGGATGCTTCTTGCTGTTTCCATGATAATAACTTAGGAAATTAACACCAGCCATGACAATGATCTGCTAAGGAGATAGTAAGCAGGGGTTCAGACCCCTCAGGTTGAAGGTCTATGTTCTCCCAGAGGGCAAGCAAATGAAGCCAGCAGTCATGCTGGCAAAGGGTAAAGATAAACATATAGAATGAATGATCAAGAAAGGAGATGATTCAATATTTATTTTGCCTTGGGCCCATGACAGCACAGGCACTATAGCTCCCCCAATTACCATTTGGCTATAAGGCAGGTTTTTTACTTTAATAAATATGACCAACCACTACATTGAAGAATAAGTGGTAGGAGAGGGTGAACTTCATGTGGTGGGCAAGTAAATCTAATTAGTGTAAAGGGTAGAATGAAGAAGACACTTCTAGACCCCAAACATATTACCTTGGTATCAACTTGTCAGGCAATCTGGAGAGCGTTTACTGCAAACTGCTGCAAACTCTGCCAGAGCACTATGTTCTGGGCCTGGGAGCACAAGACATGGCAGACATTCATTCCATGCAAAGACATGCCAGAAGTGCTAGAGAAGGAACACTGCCAGTAGCAATCCTCAGTGGATGATGGCTGGAGAATTGCTATATACACACCCCATCTTCCTTTCTTCTGGGTTTGAATAACTCTGAAGAGTGCTCTACACTGCTACATAGAATTCCACAGTGACACTGGGCTCCAATTTCCCAGAAAGGTAACTGGCTTGGTAATACACAATTCTTTTTACTATATCACTTTCCCTCCTCCCTACTGGTCTTCTCTGGAACCAACTCTCCAATAAATTACTTGCCTTCAAATCCTTGCTTCTGGGTCTATTTCTGGGATAACTCAAATGAAGACACAGTTTTCTTCTACTACCTAGTTTATTTCTCTAACAATTCACCTTCTGTGGAAATTATACACATAGTAATAATATGAAAGTTCTTCTGTGAATCCATCCTTACCTCAATTTTCATGGGCTGGCATATGAGGAATGCTTTCACAAAGAAATGCCTTTCATTCCAAAATAACTTTAATTTCAAGGAGTTCATTAAGGACTTCCTGTTCCACCAAGGTGGAATAATCCCCTTTTTCCCAGATCTTTCCTCTTTAAATTTAAAGATCCTGGATGGGATTGGGGGATGGGGCAAAAAGATAGTGGGGCAGTCGGTGTTCCCTAGGCTCATCTTATCTCACAAACACAACTACTGAACTATCAATCATCCTAAATATCCCAGAAATCAACCTATAGACTGACAGAAAAAAACTCCACAACCAAAGAGAGAGAAGACACCACATCAAAGAAGGTAGGAAGTGTGGTTTAGTGGAGGAAAGATCACCTGTGCTGCAGAGGGGAGGGAGCCATGGCCATGGAGAAGGGCAAAGGAGTGTAGAGCACACAAGGGGAACGCACAAGGAGAACATATCCCTAAGCTATTGACTGGGAAAATGAGCAGGGCTGATTTTTATGAGTTCTTGGAACCAGCAAGGCTTAAAGCCTGGAGTTTTAAAGGAGAACAGGCTTGGCTAAGATAGAGCCCAGAGGGCACTGCCCTAGTCCTGGACAGAAGGCAGGCAAATGCCCTAGGGGGCAATGGTGTGGAAATAGCAGTGTGAAGAATTCCTGGGACACACAAAAGGGAAGTATTCACTCTTCTTAGAGCACATCCCTGAGAGGCATCATTCCTAGAGACAGCTCTCTGGAAACAAAGGAGCTGACCAGTGCTATTTTCCTTCTCCTCCCCCAGCATAAACACAGAGCCACCTGCAGGAAGCAGCAGAGCACTAACACTGGCTGCCTAACTAGCTAACACCAAGGCCCACACCTCTGTGTTCTGGTGGGATTGCCCTTCTCAGTCAAGCTTGCCTCAGATTCAGCTTGGCAGACCTCTCCCCAGAAGATCAGCCCAAGCCCTAGCCCACACCATGTCTCCTAACCAGAGAGTTCTGCAGGGCTTCAATTCTAGTGGAAGTAAATCATGTCTCATTTCACAGCAGACCAGAGTGCTCTGAGTTGAAACTCACGACATTCTGGATAAGGAACAAACACTGCCCACAACAGGCAGGAAGAGCCTCTGCAGATAACTACACACACAACACACACCAGAGACACTCCTGGAAGCGCTAGGCCCTGGACACTACATGACCTTTTCTTCACTGTCATTACTCTCAGGAGGAAGAAACATAACTGACTCTCCAACATACAGAAGAAAGCAGAAACTTAGACAAAATGCCAACATGGAGGAATTCATCCGAATTGAAAGAACAAGATAAGGCCACAGCCAGAGATCTAAACAAAGTAATATGCCTGATGGAGAATGTAAAGCAACGATCATAAGGTTATTTGCTGGGCTTCACGAAGGAATGGAAGACTTTAGGGAGACTCTGACGACAGAGATAAAGGAGATACAAAAGAATCAGTCAGAAATGAAGAATGCCATAACTGAGATTAGAAACAGAACTGATGCAATGAATAGCAGGCTGAAAGAAGCAGAGAATGAATCAGTGAATTAGAAGACAAAATAATGGAACATAAGGAAGCTGAATAAAAGAGAGCAAGAAGAATTATGCAGCATGAGACTACACATAGGGAAATCAGTGACTCCATCAAACGTAGTAAGAGTCATAGTCTGGAGTCCCAGAAGAAGACGATGGGGGGGTGGAGGTGCATAAAATTTATTTGCGGAATTAATAGTTGAAAACTTCCCTAATCTGGGGAAGGAAACAGATATCCAGTTCCAGGAGGCACAGAGAACTCCCATCAAAATCAACAAGAGCAGGCCAATACCCCCAAGGCATGTTGTAATTAAATTTGTAAAATATAGGGATAAAGAAAAAAATCTTAAAAGCAGCAAGACAAAAGAAGTCCTTAACTTACAAGGGAAGACCCATGAGGCTTGCTGCAGATTTCTCAATAGAAACTTGGCAAGCCAGAAGAGAGTGGCATGCTATATTCAATGTGCTGAGTGGGAAAAATATGTAGCCAAGAATACTTTATCCAGCAAGGCTATCATTCAGAATAGAAGGAGAGATAAAGACCTTCCCTGACAAACCAAAACTAAAGGAGTTCGTGACCACTAAACCACCCCTGCAAGAAATATTTAAGTGGATTCTCTGAGCGTAAGGAAACACTAATAGTAAAAAAGAAAAGAAAGGATCTCCAGAAACAATGACAAGTAATAAAACGTCATTAACTACATATCTATCTATAATTACTCTGAATGTAAATGGACTAAATTTTCCAACAAAAGACGTACGATGTCAAAGTGGATAAAAAAAAGCAAGACCCATCTATTTGATGCCTACAAAGACTCATTTTAGACCTAAACACACTGGCAGATTGAAAGTGAGGGGATGGAGAAACATTTATCATGCAAATTGTAATCAAAAGGAAGCCAGAGTAACATTACTTATATAGATAAACTAGACTTTAAAAACAAAGCATGTAACAAGAACTGAAGAAGAGCACTATATCATGACAAAGGGAATAATCCAACAACAAGATCTAACGACTCTAAATATTTATGCACCCAATATGGGAGCACCCAGATATATAATTTACTGGGTCACAAATATAAAAAACAAATAATAACAAATCTAATGGAACTCACTGATAATAATACAATAATAGTAGGGGAGTTTAACAGCCCACTTACAGCAATAGACAGATCATCTAAGCAGAAAACCAACCAACAAGGAAACAGTGGCTCTGAATGACATTGGACCAGATGGACTTAACAGATATATTCAGATTATTCCATCCTAAAACAGCAGAATACACATTCTTTTCAAGAGCACATGGGATATTCTTGAGAATAGACATATACTGGGTCACAAATAAGGCCTCAACAAATACAAAAATGTTGGGACCATATCTGCATTTCTTCAGATCACAAAGCTACGAACCTGGAAGTCAACCACAAGAAAAAATTTGGAAAGACCAAAAATACATGGAGGTTAAACAACATACTGCTAAAAAATGAGTGGGTCAACCAGGAAATCAAGAAGAAATTTTTAAAAAATACATGGAAATAAATGAAAATGAAAAGACAACGGTCCAAAACCTTTGGGATTCAACCAAAGTGGTCCTAAGAGGGAAATAAATAGGAATACAGGCCCACCCTAAGAAGCAAGAAAAATCTCAAACAACCTACACTTACACCTAAAGGAACTAGAAAAAGAACAGCAAATGAAACCGAAAACCAACAGAATGAAGGAAATAATAAAGATTAGAGCAGAAATAAATGATATAGAAACTTAAAAAATAATAGAATAAACCAATGAAACCAAGAGCTGATTCTTTAAAAAAAATAATAAAATTGATTAAATCTCTAGCCACACTTATCAAAAAGAAAAGAGACAGGATGGAGATAAATAAAATCACAAATGAGAGAGAAGAAATAGCAATGAACAACACAAAAATACAAACAAATATAAGAGAATATTCTGAAAAACTATATGCCAACAAATTGGACAACCTGGAAGAAATGGGTAAATGCCTAGAAACATAGAAAGTACAAAAACTGAAGCAGGAAAAAATAGAAAACTTGAATGGACTGATAACCAGCAAAGAAATTGAATCAGTAATCAAAAATCTCCCAACAAACAAAAGTCCAGAGCCAGATAGTTTTACACACACACAACTTCTACTAAACTCTTAAAGGAGAGTTAATACCCATTCCTCTGAAACTACTCCAGAAAACAGAAAAGCAAGGAAAACTTCCAAATGTATTCTATGAGACCAGCATTATCCTAATACCAAAACCAGACAAAGACCCAACTAAAAAAGAAAATTACAGCACAATATCCCTGATGAACATGGATGCAAAAATTCTCAACAAATAATAGCAAATCATATCGAACAAAACATTAGAATCATTCACCACAATCAAGTGGGATTTATTCCTGGGTTGGAAGGGTGGTTCAGCATCCACAGATAAATCAACCTGATATGCCACATTAATTCTAAAAAAGGATAAGAACCATATGATCCTGTCAATAGAAGCAGAAAAAGCACTTGACAAAGTATAGCATCCATTCCTGATAAAAACTCTCAACAAAGTAAGATTAGAGGGAACATAACTCAACATAATAAAGGTCATATATATAAAACCCACAGCTACTATCCTCATTGGGGAAAAACAGAGATTTTTCTCTATGGTCAGGAAGAAGACAAGGATGCCCACTCTCACCACAGTTATTTAACATAGGACTGGAAGTCCCAGGCACAGCACCATATGACAAAAGGAAATAAAAAGCTTCCAAATTGGCAAGGAAGAAGTCTAAATTTCACTATTTGCAGATGACATGATACTCTATAAAAAACATGGGAAAGCCACCCATGTGGCCTGAGACACCAAAAAAAATTTGTTAGAACTGATATACAAAGTCATTGGTCACAAGATACAAAACAACATACAGAAATCTGTTGCATCTCTGTACATCAATAATGAAGCAGCACAAAGAGAAATTAAGGAATTAATCCCATTTACAATTGCACCAAAAAACAATAGAAGCCCTAGGAATAAATATAACCAAAGAAGTGAAAGATTTGTACTTTGAAAACTATAAAATACTGATGAAATAAATTGAAGAGGACACAAACAAATGGAAAGACATTCCATGATCATGGATTGGAAGAATATATATTGTTTAAATGTCTATATTTTCAGGGTACCTGGGTGGCTCAGTTCGTTAAGTGTCTACCTTCAGCTCAGGTTGTGATCCCGGGGTCCTGGGATCCAGCCCCACGTTGGGCTCCCCACTCAGCAGGGAGTCTACTTCTCCCTCTCTGTCTTCCCCTCCCCCCATTCATGCTCTCTTTCTCTTTCTCTCTCTCAAATAAAATAAATAAAATCTTTTAAAAAATGTCTATATTACTCAAAGCAATCTACATATTTGATGAAAACCCTATCAAAATACCAACAGCATTTTTCACAGAGCTAGAAAAAAACTATGCTAAAATATGTATAGAACCACAAAAGATCTGAAACAGCCAAAACAACATTGAAAAAGAAAAGCAAAGCTGAAGGCATCAAAATTCCAGACTTCAAGTTATATTAAAAAGCTGTAGTGCTCAAAACAGTATGATAATGGCATAAAAATAGATATGTGTATCAATGGAAAAGAACAGAAAACCCAGAAATGCACCCACAACTATATGTTCAACTACTCTTTGACCAAGCAGGAAAGAATATCCAATGGGAAAAAGACAGTGTTTTCAAAAAGTGGTGTTGGGAAAACTGGCAGCTACATGCAAAACAATGAAACTGGACCACTTTTGTACACCATATACAAAAATAAATACAAAATGGATTTTGACATAAATGTGAGACATGAAACCATTGAAATCCTAGGGGAGGACACAGGCCATAACTTCTTTGACAACAGCCTGAGCAAATTCTTGCTAGATATGTCTCCTGAGTCAAGGGAAACAAAAGAAAAATTTAACTACTGGGACTACATCACAATGAAAAGCTTCTGTGCAAAGAAGCAAACACTCAACAAAGCTAAAGGCAACCTATGGAATGGGAGAAGATATTTGCAAATGACATATCTGATAAAGGGTTAGTATCCAAAATGTACAAAGAACTTATAAAACTCAACACTCAAAAAATGAATAATCCAATTTAAAACGGGGCAGAAGACATAAATAGACATCCCTCCAAAGAAGATATATGCATGGACAACAGACATATGAAAAGTCCACCATCACTCACCATCAAATATAAATACAAATCAAAATTACAATGAGATATTCCCTCACACCTGTCAGAATGGCTAAGCTCAAGAACACAAGAAATAACAGGTGTTGATGAGGATATGGAGCAAGGGGAACCCTCCTGCACTGTTCCTGGGAATGCAAACTGGTATAGCTGCTCTGGAAAACAATATGGAGGTTCCTCAAAATTTTAAAATGGAACTACTCTATGACCCAGCAATTGCCCTACTAGGTATTTACCAAAAGAATACAAAAATACTAATTCAAAGGGATACATGCAGCTTTATATACAATACCCAAATTAAGGAAACAGTTCAAGTGTACATCTTCAAATGAATATATAAAGAAGATGTCACACACACACACACACACACACACACACACACACACAATCACACAGGGATAGTACTCAGCCATAAAAAAAGAAAGATATCTTGCCATTTGCAAAAACATGGATGAAGCTACAAAATATTATGCAAAGTGAAATAAGTCATCCAGAGAAAGACAAATACCATATGATTTCACTCAAAGGAGCATAGGGGAAAGAAAGAGGGAGAGGCAAACCAAGAAATAAATTCTTAACTACGCAGAACAACTGATGGTTACCAGAGGAGAGGTGGGTGGGAGGATGGAGTAAATAGTGGACATGGATTAAAGAGTGCTGTTGTTGTGATGAGCTCTGGGTGTTGTATTTCAGAGTTAATCACGATATTGTACACCTGAAACTAACATGACACTGTACGTTAACTAACTGGAATTTAACTACAAACTTAAAAAACAAAAACAAAAAACTGGAGTATCCAGACACTTACAAAGTACTTTCACTTCTGAGACTTACAGAAAGCTTTTTCTTCCTCTTTCTGTCTCACCCACATAATTCAGCTTACATAATCATTATATATATGGAAGGAGGTTCATTAAAAAGGAAAAGATTTATTTTTTCCATATGTCAATAAAAAGGGCAACAAGGAAATCCAGATAGGATAAATTACCCTATGCCCTCACTTCCCCTCCTGGACCCAAACTGGAAGGGACCAACACTACCATGATTTTCCTCACATGGATGGATGGGTAATAGGTGTGATATTAATGGCCCTCTAGATCAGAATTGATGTGTTCCAGGACCCTGTTGCCACTGTTGCCTTATTTTATGGAAATTCCATCAGGGACAGTGGTTCTCAGAGTATATTAGTATTGCTACAGCTCCACCTTCACTCTGGGGTTCTGCCTAATGAGTGCTTCATTCCATTCTGATTCCCACTTCCTTTTCTTTTTTTATTATTTTTTTTTATTATATTCTGTTAGTCACCATACAGTACACCTCTAGTTTTTGATATAAAGTTCCATGATTCATTACTTGCATATGACACCCAGTGCCCACTTCCTCTTCAAATTAGCATGCCCTACACTCCTTCCAACAATATCATAGATGATGGGATTTATCTTTCCTCAGGCCTTAACTTAGCCTTCTTCCTTAGCGATATAATACTAGAAATTGGAAATTTTCCAGGAATAGAACATATTAACCAGATACATTTTAAACCAAAATATTCCTATTATCTAAATCCTGAGTATAGGTGTAGCCAATTTTTCAAGAATGGCTGAAGACTACAATGGCTAACATAATAGTATTCTGAAGAGTAGAATCAACAGCTGATATTTGCTTTATCTCTCCATGTCTTGATAATTACAAATACCACCTTAAGAACTATCCCCTTCCTTACTCTAAGTGGATACTTGAACACTCAAAGCACATGGAATGTTCAAAATATCCTTGACAAATGAGATCTCAAGGTATCCTTTAAAAACATAAAGAGGGGCGCCTGGGTGGCACAGTGGTTAAGCGTCTGCCTTCGGCTCAGGGCGTGATCCCGGCATTATGGGATCGAGCCCCACATCAGGCTCCTCCGCTATGAGCCTGCTTCTTCCTCTCCCACTCCCCTTGCTTGTGTTCCCTCTCTCGCTGGCTGTCTCTATCTCTGTCAAATAAATAAATAAAATCTTAAAAAAAAAATAAAATAAAAAATAAAAACATAAAGAAATAGTACATATTAGAGAGCCACGAAGGCACTATCCAGAAAAGAGAAACTAGACCAAAGACAAAAATATTTCTTGGTATCAGCCCACCACCCCTTACACTAGATACAATGTAGAGTTAGTTCAGCCCATCTTTGAGTGTCCACTTTGTAAATCTTTCCCTCAAACCCACTCTCCTCCCACATTCCCACCATCATGTTGGCACTGGGACTCACTCTGGTATGACAGATTTTCTGTACCATGAAGCTGGCACTAAATACAATTAAAATCCCCTGCAAAGGAGCCTTCATCTGAGCATTAAAATGTAGAGTCTCACATTGCTCTCGCTTCTGTAACTCTACTCCCATTATTCTTCATTTTTCCTCACATCCAGCTGAGAAAATAACGATGAGGTCCAAGTGTGCCCTGAACTGAGAGCAGAGTGTGTAGATGGACAGATGTTCTAAAAATGATTTTACAAACTGAGAGCTTCAGAGGGGAGCGGGGTGGGGGATTGGGAAAGGCCGCTGTTGGGTATTAAAGACTCCTTGTGGCACAAAAAAAAGAGTAAGTCTTGATAAACAACATGCAGGGGTCCTTATGAAATGGTGTGTCAGGCTTTTGATTTCAAAACTATACAGTTAATAGCCTAGAAATCATTAGCTCTAGCGTAGGAAAATTAAGAATAAAGACCTCTTATGTTTAAGTGCTTTCTCTTTTAAACAGACAAGACAGACCTTCCTGCTGAGTGTTTTTTAGAGGAAGGGTTTATTGTTACAGCAATAAACAAAAGCAAAAACTGGCCTAACAGCATCTTCTCCAAAGCCAATGAAATGGTGAGTAAGAAAATCTCTATCACTGAGGGTGCAAAAAAGCTTCCCTTTTAACATTCAATTAGGGTCAAACAAAATAGGCAAGAAAAAGGAAAATGAACTTCAGAACTTGGTTCTGGAAATGATGGTAGGGAAAAGCAATACTCCTCCCAGGAGAGTTTCTATCACAAATTCCTACCTATTTATAATTTTCAAAAACTAAGTAATCCAATAAAGCATGTGGGAGTGCATGAGGACTTACAACACGAGTCCTAGGAAAACAAAATAAATGCAGCTAGATTCAGTGGTAAGAAACTCTATTAAAGAATTGGAAACTTCAGATTTTGAACATTTTTTCATGTGTCTGTTAGCCATTTGTATGCCTTCATTGGAAAAGTGTCTGTTCATATCTTCTGCCCATTTTTTGATTTCATTATTTGTTTCCCGTGTATTGAGTCTGAGAAGTTCGTTGTAGATCTTGGATACTAATCTTTTATCTGCAGTGTCATTTGCAAATATCTTCTCCCATTTCATGGGCTGCCTCTTAGTTTTTTTGACTGTTTCCTTGGCTGTGTAGAAGATTTTTTTTTTTTTAAATTATGTTAGTCACCATACAGTACATCCCTGGTTTTAGATGTAAAGTTCGATGATTCATTAGTTGCGTATAACACTCAGTGCACCATGCAATACGTGCCCTCCTTACTACCCATGTGCGGAGCATTTTATCTTTTTTTTTTTTAAAGATTTTATTTATTTATTCGACAGAGATAGAGACAGCCAGCGAGAGAGGGAACACAAGCAGGGGGAGTGGGAGAGGAAGAAGCAGGCTCATAGCAGAAGAGCCTGATGTGGGGCTCGATCCCAGATTGCCGGGATCACGCCCTGAGCCGAAGGCAGACGCTTAACAGCTGTGCCACCCAGGCGCCCCCGAAGCTTTTTATCTTGATGAAGTCCCACAAGTTCATTTTTTCATTTGTTTCTCTTGCCTTTGGAGATGTGTCATGAAAAAAGTTGCTGTGGCCGATGTCAAAGAGGTTGCAGCCTATGTTCTCCTCTAGGATTTTGATGGATTCCGGTCTCATTTCAAGGTCTTTCATCCATTTGGAGTTTATCTTTGTGTATGGTGTGAGAGAGTGATCAAGTTTCATTCTTTTGCAAATAGATTTACCCCAAAGATACAGACGAAGTGAAGAGAAGGGCCATATGCACCCCAATGTTCATAGCAGCATTGTCCACAATAGCTAAATTGTGGAAGGAGCTGAGATGCCCTTCAACAGATGACTGGATTAAGAAGATGTGGTCCATACATACAATGGAATATTACTCAGCCATCAGAAAGAAGATTACACAACATTTGCAGCAACATGGATGGGACTGGAGGAGATTATGCTAAGTGAAATAAGTCAAGCAGAAAAAGACAATTATCATATGGTTTCACTCATTTATGGAACATAAGAAATAGGAAGATCCGTAGGAGAAGGAAGGGAAGAGGAAAGGGGGGGGTAAACAGAAGGGGGAATGAACCATGAGAGATTGTGGACTCTTGGAAACAAACTGAGGGCTTCAGAGGGGAGAGGCGTGGGGGATTGGGATAGGCCGGTGATGGGTATTACGGAGGGCACATATTGCATGGTGTGCTGGGTGCTATACACAAATAATGAATCATGGAACATTGCATCAAAAACTGGGGATGTACTGTATGGTGACTAATCTGACAAAATAAGAATTATAAAAAAAAAAGAGAGAATTGAAAGCTTCAGATGACCAACGGGGACACACATCAATTGTGATTGGGCTGAAATGGCCCAAGTCAACCCAATAAAGGGAACCAGAGCTCTTTCGAAAATGGCTGATTACAGTGTTGCTACAAGAAAGATCAAGATGAGCTTGGAGCTCCTTTATGATGCTCGGAGGTGCCCCCAGAATAATGCAGACATGTCAGAAGGCACAGGAGCTGACCTGACGGGGCTCCCAGTGGCCATATATGGAACAATTTGAGCAACACAAGGAACAGTGGTACGAAGAGATATAGACCATTAAATAAAACAAATACCCACGAGTCCATCCATGCTGATATGGATAAAGAGTTGAGTTAATAAACAGATAGTAGGAAGGAAAACCACTTCCTTACACTAGTATTCTCTTAAGTGTGGATGGAATGATGGAAATAGAACATCACCATTTGAAAAATACCACAGTAAAAATTGTTTCAGGCAAGAATCTTTACTGGATACTAAATGAGTAGGCAAAAGTATAAGGATGGAATATTTACATAGCCTCAGAGCATCTTCTAATAAGACACTAATTACAATGGGAAAAATAGTTACTTTACTGATTTTAAACAGACACCACTTTAACCAAGTGATTACCTATCACTGACAGTAAACTAACATGACTAGTAATAAGAATGTGACATTATATGCCTGAAAAAGGGCCGATATCTTTCTATAGTATTTTTGACAAAAACGCACAAGCTAACTTTAATCAGACACCCCCACATTGAGTTCATTGTATAGAATAAATAGCACCCTACAAGAATATCAAAATCAGGAAAGGCAATGAAATATGGAAGAAACTATCCCAGATCAGAGAAGGTCTAGGAAGCAAGAAACTATGCACAGATAGAACACATGCCCTGGATTAGATCTTGGACCAGTAGAAGGACATTTAGTAGGACATCTGACAAAATATGAATAAGATCTGAAAATAAAATGTTAATTTCCTGCTCTCTAGTTATATGTTAATCCTTTAGGATGCTGTATGAAGGGTATATGAGAATTTCTTCTGTCCAGTTTGCAACTTTTTTTGGTTACTCTGAAGTTATTTCAAAGTGAAAAGTTAAATAAAAAGTTAAGACAATAAAGCAAGTTTAAAATTAATGTAATCAATATGGGCCACCCACCTGGGAGTCTCAGTTTGTTAAAGTGTTTGCCCTTGGCTCAGGTCATGATCCTGGAGTCCCAGGATTGAGCCCATATCAGACTCCCTGCTCAGTGGGGAGTCGGCTTCTCCCTCTGACCCACCCCCATCTCGTACTCTCTCTCTTTCTCAAATAAATAAATAAATAAATAACTTAAAAATTAATGTAATCAACATGCTCAGACTTTTATAAAAAGAAAATACCCATTAAGCAGACTTAAGTATTGTTAATACATGAGTATTTAAGCACATGAGTATTTAAGGAAGGCTACAAACCACCACTATCAGTGGCTGCATGAAGGGACTGTGTTGGGATGGAGACAGAGGAGATGGGAGGGGAAAGGAGAGATTAGCCACTTTTTCTCTAAACACTTTGTGCGTAAAGGACTAACAAAATCCATTCTCCTTCTCTAAGGACAGATTTACTTTGGACTAACTTTCCAACTCTGTTCCAATGGAAATCTTATAAAGGTGGTGTGGCATATAAACTCTCAGGTGACCTCCAATTATTCCCACGTCCTGGTATTCACACTCTTGTGTAATATCCTTCCACTGAGTATGGGCAAGACTTGCGACTTACTTACAATCATGTAACACTCGAAATATCCCTGGAAACACTGTTTTAGCTCCATCCCACAAATTTTGATGTTGTGTTTTCATTTTTCATTCAGTTCAAAATATGAAAATATTTTCCTTCATACGTCTTATTGGTAATAAATAAATAATAGATTGAAATAAATAATTTCTTTTTGGCCAAGAAATTTTTTGAAATACATTATTTAATTTCTAAGTACCAAAAAATTTTCTGATTATCTTTGTTATAAATTTTTAGTTTAACACAAATATGGTCAGAGAATACATGTAATTTGCACAATTTAAATTATTATAAATTTGTTAAAATTTATGTTATGATGCATGAAAAAGTGTTTATTGACGAATGCTCATGTCCACTTGATAATCATGTAGATTCTGCTATTGTTCTGTAAAGCATTCTGTGTCAATTATATCTATTTAGATAAGTGTGCTGTTCAGTTCATCCACATACTGATTTTCTTTCCCCCAGTTGAATCCATTACTGATAGAGGTTTTAAAGTCTCCAGTTATATTTGTGGATTCTCCCTGTTTTGTTCCAAGTATTTTGAAGCTCTTTTGTGAGGTACACATATATTTAGGAATTTTGCACCTTCTTGGTGAATTGACAATTTTTTTGTGTGACCTAACATGCGATTTCTACTGAAGAATGTTCCATGTGCAATTGAGAAGAATGTGTATTTTAAAGATTTGTGATGGAATATCGTGTATATATCTATTAAGTCCATCTAGTATAATGTGTTGTTCAAGGACAATGTTTCCTTATTAATTATTTGTCTGGATGATCTATCCATTGATGTTATGTGGCCTGTTAAAGTCCTCTACTATTATTGTAATAATATTTCTCCTTTTGCATCTGTTAATATTTGATTTATATAATTAGGTGCTCCTGTGTTGAGTCCATGAATATTTATAAGGGTTCCATTCTCTTGATAGATGGATCCTTTTATTGTCATGTAATATCACTCTTTGTTACACCCTTTGTTTTATTTTTAAAAAATTATTTATTTATTATTTAAATTTTAGGTAGTTAACATGCAGTACAACATTGGTTTCTGGAGTAGAATTCAGTGATGCATCACTTACATACAACACCCAGTGCTCATCACAAGTGCCCTCCTTAATACCCATTACCCATAGCCCACCTTCCACCCACATCCCTCCATCAACCCTCAGTTTGTTGTCTATCATTAGGAGTCTCTTATGGCTTTTTTCTCCTCTCTCCTGTTTTTCTTTTCCCCCTTCCCATATGTTCATTTGTTTTCATTCTTAAATTCCATATATGAGTGAGATCATATGATATTTGTCTTTCTCTGACTGGCTTAATTCAATTAGCATAATACACTCCAGCTCCATTCATGTTGTTGCAAATGGCAAGTATTCATTCTTTTTGATGGCTGATTAATATCCCATTGTGTGGGGGCGCCTGAGTGGCTCAGTTGTTAAGCATCTGCCTTCGGCCCAGGGCGTAATCCCAGAGTCCCACATCAGGCTCCTCTGCTGGGAGCCTGCTTCTTCCTCTCCCACTCCCCCTGCTTGTGTTCCTTCTCTCGCTGGTTGCCTCTCTGTCAAATAAATAAATAAAATCTTTTTTAAAAAATTCCATTATATATATATATATATATATATATATATATATATATATATATATATATATATATATACCACTTCTTCTTTATCCATTCATCTCTTGATGGACATTTGGGCTCTCTCCATAGCTTGGCTATTGTTGATAAGACAGCTATAAACATCAGGGTGCATATATCCCATCTGTATTTTTGTATCCTTTAGGTAAATATCTAGCAGTACAATTGCTGGGCCATACAGTAGTTCTATTTTTAACTTTTTGAGGAACCTCCATACTGTCCTCCAGAGTGGCTGCTCCAGTTTGCATTCCCACCAACAGTGCAAGAGAGTTCCCCTATCTCCGCATCCTCTCCTAAATCTGTTGTTTCTTGTGTTGTTAATTTTAGCCATCCTGATTGGTGTGAGATGGTATCTCATCATGGTTTTGATTTGTACTTCTCTGATGATGACTAATGTTGAGCATCTTTTCATATGTCTGTTAGCCATCTGGATATCTTTTTTGAAAGGTGTCTATTCATGGCTTCTGCCCATTTCTTAACTGGGTTATTTGTTTTTGAAGGGCTGAGTTTGATAAGTTCTTTGTACATTTTGGATACTAACCCTTTATCAGATATGTTGTTTACAAATATCTTCTCCCATTCTGTAGGCTGCCTTTTAGTTTTATTGACTGGTTCCTTTGCTATGCAGAAGCTTTTTATCTTGATGAAGTCCCAATAGTTCATTTCTGCTTTTTCCCCCTTACCTATGGTGATGTGTCTAGTGAGATGTTGCTACAGCTGAGGTCAAAGAGGTTTCTGCCTGTGTTCTCCTCTAAGACCTTGAAGGTTTCCTATCTCACTTTCAGGTCTTTCATCCATATTGAATTTATTTTTGTGTATGGTGTAAGTAAGTGGTCCAGTTTCATTCTTCTGCATGATGTTGCCTAGTTTTCAAACACCATTTGTTGAAGAGATTGTCTTTTTTCCCATTGGATATTCTTTCCTGCATTGTCAAAGATTAGTTGACGATGTAGTTGTGGGTCCATTTCTGGGTTCCCTATTCTGTTCCATTGATCTATATGCCTGTTTTTGTGTCAGTAACATACTGTCTTGATGACTACACGTGTGTAATATAGTTGAAATCTGAAATCATGATGCCTCCAGTTGTTTTTCTTTTCAGAATTGCTTTGGCTCTTTAGGGTCTTTTGTGGTTCCGCACAACTTTTAGGATTGATTGTTCTAGCTCTTTGCAAAATGCTGGTGGTATTTTGATGGGGATTGCATTTCATGTGTAGATTGCTTTGGGTAATATAAACATTTTGACAATGTTTGTTCTCTAATCCATGAGAGTGAGTGCTTTTCTATTTCTTTGTGTCCTCTTCAGTTTCTTTCATAAGTGTGCTAGAGTTTTCAGAGTATAGCTCTTTTACTTCTTTAGTTAGATTTATTCCTAGATATCTTATTGGTTTTGGTGCAATTGCATAGGGATCAATTCCTTAATTTCTTTTTCTGCTGTTCTATTATTTGTGTATAGAAACGCAACAGATTTCTGCACATTGATTTTATATCCCGTGCTGAATTCATACATGAGTTCTAGCAAATTTTGGGTGGAGGTTTTCAGATTTTCTACATAGAGTATCATGTTATCTGCAAATAGTGAAAGTTTGACTTCCTCCTTGCCAGTTTGGATGCATTTTATTCCTCTTTCTTGTCTGATTGCTGAGGCTAAGACTTCCAGTACTATGTTAAATAGTAATGGTGAGAGTGGACATCATTCTCTTATATCTGATTGTAGGGAAAGGCTCTGTTTTTCACCATTGAGGGTGATATTGGCTGTGGGTCTTTGTATATGGCTTTCACGATGTTGAGGTATATTCCATCTATCCCTACCTTGTTGAGGGTTTTTATCAGGAGAGGATGCTGTATTTTTTCAAATGCTTTTTTGGCATCTATTGACAGGAATATTTGGTTCTTATCCTTTCTTTTATTAATATGGTGTATCCTATTGATTGATTTGGGAATATTCAACCAGCCCTGCAGCCCAGGAATAAATCCCACCCAGTCTTGGGGAATAATTCTTCTAATGTACTGTTCAATCCAATTTGCTAGTATGTCATTGAGAATTTTTGAATCCATATTCACCAGGGATAATAGTCTTTAATTCTCCTTTTTACTGAGGTCTTTGTCTGCTTTTAGAATCAAGGTAATCCTGGCTTCTTAGAATGAGTTTGGAAGTTTCCCTTCCACTTCTATTTTTGGAACAACTTCAGAAGAAGAGGTATTAACTCTTCTCTAAAAATCTGCTAGAATTCCCCTGGGAAGCCAACCAGCCCAGGACTTTTGTTTATTGGGAGATTTTTTATTACAGATTCCAGTTCTTGGCTTGTTATGGGTCTGTTCAAATTTTCTATTTCTTCCTGTTTCAATTGGGTAGTTTGCAAGTTTCTAGGAAGGTGTCCATTTTTTCCATTTTGCCCAGTTTGTTGGTATATAACTTTTCATAGTATTCTCTTATAATGGTTTGTATTTCTGTGGTGTTGGTTGTGATCTCTCCTCTATCATTTGTGATTTTATCTATTTGGGTCCTTTCTCTTTTCTTTTTGATAAGTCCAACTATAGGTTATCTATTTTATTCTTATGAAAGACCAGCTCTGAGTTTTGTTAATCTGTTCTATTGGGGGGTTTTTGTTTGTTTGTTTCTTTATCATTTATTTCTGTTCCAATCTTTATTATTTCCCATCTTCTGCTGGCTTTAGTCTTTTTTTTTTTTTTCTGCTACCCTTTCTAGCTCCTTTAGGGGTAAGGTTAGGTTGTGTATTTGAGACTTTTCTTGCTTCTTAATATAGGCCTGCACTGTACTATACTTCCCTCTTAGGACATTTTTTGGTGCATCCCAAAGGTTTTGGGATATCGTGCTTTCATTTTCATTTGCTTCCATGTATTTTTTTAAACTCCCTTTTAATTCCCTGGTTCACTCATTCCTTCTTTAGTAGGATGTTCTTTAAGCTCCATGTATATGAGGTCTTTCCAATTTTCTTCTTGTGGTTGACTTCCAGTTTCATAGGGTTGTGATCTGAAAATATGTATGGTATGATCTTGATCTTTTTGTACTTCATGAGGGCTGATTAACCCAGTATGTGATCTCACTACAGAATGTTACATGTGTACTCAAGAAGAATGTGTATTCTGTTGCTTTAGACTGAAATGTTCTGAATATATCTGTTAGGTCCATCTGGTCCAGTGTGTCATTCAAAGCCATTGTTTCCTTGTTGGTTTTCTGCTTAGATGATTTGTCCATTGCTTAAATGGGGTGTTAAAGTCCCCTATTCTTATTGTATTATCATCAATGAGTTTATGTTTGTTATTAATTGATTTGAATATTTGGGTGTTCCCACGTTGGGGGCATAAATATTTACAATCGTTAGATATTCTTAATGAATAGACCCCTTAGTTATGATACAATGCTCTTCTTCACCTCTTGTTACAGTCTGTTTTAAAATCTAGTTTGTCTGATACAAGTTTGACAACCCTGGCTTTCTTTTGACATCCATTAGACTGACAGATGGTTCTTCATCCCCTCGCTTTCAATCTGTAGATACCCTTAGGTCTAAAATGAGTCTCCTGTAGGCAGCATACAGATGGATTTTAATTTTTTTTTCCATTCTCATACCCTATGTCTTTTGAATGGCACATTTAGTCTATTTACATTCACAGTGATTACTAAGAGATATGGATTTAATGTAATTGTGTTACCCATGGAGTTGTTGTTTCTGAAGATGTTCTCTGATTCTTTCTAGTTTTTGTTGCTTTTGGTCTTTTTCTCTCCACTCAAAGAGTCCCCCTTAAATTTCTTGCAAGGCTGGTTTAGCGGTCACGAACTCCTTTAGTTTTTGTTTTTCTGGAAAACTCTTCATCTGTCTTTCTATTTTGAATGACAGCTTGACTAGATAAATAATTCTTTGCTGCAAATTTTTCTCATTCGGTGTGCTGAATATTTCCTTCCACTCCTTTCTGCTCTGCCAAGTCTCTGTGAGCAGATCTGCTGCAAACCTGACCTGTCTTCCCTTGTAGACAAGGACTTTTTTCCTCTTGTTGCCTTCAGGATTCTTGCCTTGTCTGTGTATTTTGTGAATTTGATTATGATATGCTTGGTGATGGCCCACTTTTGCTGAATTAAATGGGAGTTCTCAGTACTTCTTGAATTTTGAAGTCTGTACCCTTCCCCAGATGAGGAAAGATTTCAGACATAATTTGTTTGAATAAAACTCTGCCCGTTTATCTTACTTTTCATCTTTTGAGACTCCTATGATATGAATGTTATTATGTTTTACTAAGTCACTGAGTTCTCTAAGCCTACCTTCATGATCCATTAGCTTTCTTTCCCTCTTCTTTTCAGCTTCATTATTTTCCATTATTTTCTCTTGTATATCACTAATTCACTCCTCTGCTTCATACATCCTTGTTTTTATGGCCTCCATTTGTATTTGCATCTTGGTTATAGCATTTTAAATTTTAGTCTGACTAGATTTTTGTTATTTATTTGTGTAGTAAAAGATGTTCTAGTGTCCTCTATGCTTTTTCCAAGCCCAGATAGTATCCTTATAATCACTGTTTTAAATTCTAGGTCAGACATTTTACTTTTCTCTGTATTGATTAAATCCCTGGCCAAGAGTTCTACCTCATGTGCTTTCTTTTGGGGTGAATTCCTCCACCTTGTCATTTTGTCCAGAAAAGAAATAAAGAAAAAGGAAAAAGAACATAAAAACAAAACAAAAACAGTGAACAAACAAAAAACAGAAACAAAGAAAAAACAAGGGGAAAAAAAAACAAAACACAAGAAAACCAAAAAAATAAACCAAACCCAAACAAAACTAGATCTTGGGTGTGTTTTGGTCTGCTTGTTAAAAGAATCTAGATCCCAAAATAAAATAAATTAAAATGAAAGTAGACCAAAAAAAAATTAAAAATACATATGAAAAGTGTATATATATATATATATATATATATACACACACACACATATATATGTGTATATATGTATATATACACATGTATATACATATATATGTATATATGTGTGTGTATATATATATTTATTTAAAAATTAATAATAAAACTTTTAAAAAGGAATGGGTAATACAAGAAAATAAATGAAAAAAGCAAGAAAAATAAAAGAAAGAATAAAGTAAAAAGGAAGCTCAATCCTATTTCCCCTAGAGCTGAGCTTTGCAGCATTCAGATCAATAAATTTGGTGCGAGCTAGTTGTTTTAGTTGTTTGTGCTGGTTCTCTGCAGGAGTGGCCTACTGAGCTGATTCTTAGGATGACTTATTTCAGTGGAAATGCTTGGAGGGGGCACTCATGGTATACACAGCTTCAGCCTCCATTAGGTGGTGCTGTTTTCTCCCTAAAGTCTTTATCACTGATGGGTTGGATGATAATGGCTGTCCCCTGCTCTCTAACCTCAGAGCTGAAAGATTTCTGCCCCATTCCAGTGAGCTCACAGAGAAGCAATCAATTGCCCAATTTGTTTCCCCAGTTTCCATCTGAATACTGTCTTCACCCTGCCAGTGCCATGGCCTTGTTATCTCAGGTGTGTAGCCAAGTTTCTCAGCACTCCAAATTTCAGGGGCGCCTGCGTAGCACAGTTGTTAAGCGTCTGCCTTCAGCTCAGGGCGTGATCCCAGCGTTCTGGGATCGAGCCCCACATCAGGCTCCTCTGCTGGGAGCCTGCTTCTTCCTCTCCCACTCCCCCTGCTTGTGTTCCCTCTCTCGCTCTCTCTGTCAAATAAATAAATAAAATCTTAAAAAAAAAAAAACCTCCAAATTTCAGGGATGCCTACAGCACAGACCCCCAGTGTTCCTCCATGGGTGGGACTCACCATGCCTGCTGGCCTATCGTAGGAAAGGTTTGCAGTTTAGAGCAGAAAGACCAAGATCTGCTGCTCTCTACCAGCTTCCCAGATCCCATGCCTGGGAACAGTGCTGCACCTTACTGCCACCCATTCTTCCTGTGACCCTGGGGATTCTCAGACCACTCTGTAACTCTGGCCCCTTTTGCCACCCGAGCACCTTCAATCCAGGCACAATCCTCATGGTGGTGAACTTATAAAAGTTCAGATTTTGTGCTACACCACTTCTAATACTTTGCAGTAGCCTCCGTAGGCAGGCTCCCTCCCCACCGCTACATCCACAGCTATGTCTTCCCCAAATGAACTTCCACACCTCCTACCTTCCAAAAGGTTTTCTACTTATAGACTTAAAGGTTTTGTTCTCTCAGACCTCTGACTGACTTCTTGGGTGTTCAGAATAATTTGATAAGTATGTAGCTGTGTTTGAGGGACAAGACAAGCTCAGGGTCCTCCTACTCTTCTACCATCTTAACTTCTCCCATGAATTGACAATTTTATCATTATGTTATCTTTCTCTTTAAATCTTCATAATTGGGAGAGAGTTAAGATGGCGGAGGAGTAGGGGACCCCTTTTTCAGCCGGTCCCTAGAGTTGAGCTGGATAGGTACCAGACCAGCCTAAACAACCACGGAAGCAGCCTGAGACACAGGAAGATGCATCTGGATCTCTACAAATGAACATCTCCAGCACTGAGTTTTGAGGTACGAAGAGGGGAGCTGTGAAACCGCGCACAGATATCGGAAGATAAACAGAAGGGGGAGGGAGCCGCCACGTTGGGGCACTGGGAAGCGGTAGCCACTTACACGGGAGAGCCAGACTCATGGACGGCACCCGAGAGAGCAGACTGTGACCGTGATCGGGGAGAGTGCGCCACCAGGCATCTCGCGGAACACCGGAATCCCGGTGTGCTCACGGGTTCCAGACTGAGATCGGGAGCTCCCGGAGCGTGCGGGGGCGGCTGGCGGCTGGCGGGCCACCTGCACGGGGGAGTGGGCGGACTCGCGGTCGGCACCCGCGAAACAGCAGACTGAGACCCTGTACCAGGTGCGCGCGCCACCAGGCTTCTCACGGAACTCCAGAATCCCGGTGTGCTCCCTGCAACCAGACTGAGACCGGGAGATCCAGGAGCACGCGGGGCGGTTGGCGGCATTAGAAACACAAAGGACAGAGACGCGCCGGCCCTGGAAGTGAGGGCAGGGACGCCAGGTGTGGGGCGCACTTCCCGGGACGCTGCAGGGTTGAGCAGCACCAACAGTAACGGAGTTAAAGTGGCCAGAACATCAGTGGAGAACGGGCCGCAATCCCTCTGTTCTGTGACAATTCGGCCACTGCTGCTCTGACTCTCAGAAGAGGCATAACAGACCACCAGGGAAAGCCGCCAGAAAACAAAAGCCTGGAAATACCAGCTCACAGCGTGCCCATCCCCATCCCCCCTCTCAGGGGACACGGAGACTCTACCCAAACAGGGTTGCCTGAGTATCCACGCAGCAGGCCCCTCCCCCAGAACACAGAAGGCAGGCTGAAAAATCAAGAAGCCCACAACCCGGGGCACCTGGGTGGCGCAGTCATTGAGTGCCTGTCTTCGGCTTAGGGCGTGATCCCAGCGTTCCGGAAAGGAGTCCCTCATCGGGCTCCTCCGCTGGGAGCCTGCTTCTTCCTCTCCCACTCCCCTGCTTCTGTTCCCATTCTTGCTGACTGTCTGTCTCTCTCAGATAAATAAATAAATAAATAAAATCTTTAAAGAAGAAGCCCACATCCCTAAGATCCCTATAAAACAAGGGGCACGGCCTGGGACCCAGTCAATAATTTGGGCTCTGGACAACCCCGCAACCTCTCCTCATCAGAATGACAAGAAGGAGAAGCCCCCCCCAGCAAAGAAAAGACAGTGAGTCTGTGGCCTCTGCCACAGAAATAATGGATATGGATGTAACCAAATTATCAGAAATGGAATTCAGAGTAACGATGGTCAAAATGATGAGTAGAATTGAAAAAAGTATTAATGAAAAGGTTACTGAGAATATAGAATCCCTAAGGACAGAAATGAGAGCGAATCTGACAGAAATTAAAAATTCTATGAGCCAAATGCAGGCAAAACTAGAGGCTCTGACGGCCAGGGTCACCGAAGCAGAGGAACGGGTTAGTGAATTGGAGGATGGGTTAATAGAGGAAAAAACAAAAATAGAAGATGGTCTTAAAAAAATCCATGCCCATGAATGTAGGTTACCGGAGATTACTGACTCAATGACACGATCCAATGTTAGAATCATCGGCATCCCTGAGGGCGTGGAGAAAAACAGAGGTCTAGAAGAGATATTTGAACAAATTGTAGCTGAAAACTTCCCTAATCTAGCGAGGGAAACAAACATTTGTGTCCAAGAGGCAGAGAGGACCCCTCCCAAGCTCAACCACAACAAACCTACGCCACGTCACGTCATAGTGCATTTAGCAAATATTAGATCCAAGGATACAGTATTGAAAGCGGCCAGGGCAAACAAATTTCTCATGTACCAAGGCAAAGGCATCAGAATTACATCTGACCTGTCTACACAGACCTGAAATGAGAGAAAGGGTTGGGGGGGGGCATTTTTAAAGCTATTTCAGAGAAAAACATGCAGCCAAGGATCCCGTATCCAGCAAGGCTGTCATTCAGAATTGATGGAGAAATAAAGACATTTCAGAATCGCCAGTCACTAACCAATTTCTTAACCACGAAACCAGCCCTACAGGAGATATTAAGGGGGGTTCTATAAAGGTAAAAAGGCCCCAAGAGTGATACAGAACAGAAAGTCACAACCAATACAAACAAAGACTTTACTGGCAACATGGCATCATTAAAATTCTATCTCTCAGTTCTTAGTGCCAATGTGAATGGTTTGAACGCTCCCATAAACGCCACAGGGTTGCAGATTGGATAAAAAGAAATGACCCATCCATTTGCTGTCTACAAGAGACTCATTGTGAACCCAAAGATGCATTCAGACTGAGAGTAAGGGGATGGAGTACCATCTTTCACGCAAATGGACCTCAAAACAAAGCTGGGGTAGCAATTCTCATATCAGATAGATTGGATTTTAAACTAGAGACTATAGTTAGAGATGCAGAAGGGCACTATATTATTCTTAAAGGAAGTATTCAACAAGTGGATATGACAATTATAAATATATATGCCCCCAACAGGGGAGCAGCAAGATACACAAGCCAACTCTTAACCAGAATAAAGAGACATATAGATAAAAATACATTAATAGTAGGGGACCTCAACACTCCACTCTCAGAAATAGACAGAACACCCTGGCAAAAACTAAGCAAAGAATCAAAGGCTTTGAATGCCATACTCGACGAGTTGGACCTCATAGATATATATTAACACTACACCCCAGAACCAAAGAATACTCATTCTATTCTAATGCCCATGGAACATTCTCAAGAATAGACCATGTTCTGGGTCACAAAACAGGTCTCAACTGATACCAAAAGATTGAAATTATCCCCTGCATATTCTCAGACCACAACGCTCTGAAATTGGAACTCAACCACAAGGAAAAATTTGGAAGAAACTCAAACACTTGGAGACTAAGAACCATCCTGCTCAGGAATGACTCGATAAACCAGGAAATCAAAAATCAAATTAAACAATTTATGGAGACCAATGAGAATGAAAATGCAACAGTCCAAAACCTATGGGATACTGCAAAGGCAGTCCTAAGGGGGAAATACATAGCCATCTAAGCCTCACTCAAAAGAATAGAAAAATCTAAAATGCAGTCTTTATATTCTCACCTCAAGAAGCTGGAACAGCAACAGAGGGACAGGCCTAATCCACGCATGAGGAAGCAGTTGACCAAGATGAGAGCAGAAATCAATAATTAGAAACCAGAAGCACAGTAGAGCAAATCAACAGGACTAGAAGCTGGTTCTTTGAGAGAATCAATAAAATTGACAGACCACTGGCAAGACTTATCCAAGAGAAAAGAGAAAGGACCCAGATTATTAAAATTATGAATGAAAAAGGAGAGGTCACGACGAACACCATTGAAATTGGAAGGATTATTAGAAATTTTTATCAACAGCTATATGCCAATAAACTAAGTAATCTGGAAGAGATGGAATCCTTCCTGGAAACCTATAAACTACCAAGATTGAAACCGGAAGAAATTGATTTCTTAAACAGGCCAATTAATTATGAAGAAATTGAGTCAGTGATAAACAACCTTCCAAATAACAAAACTCCAGGCCTGGATGGTTTTCCTGGGGAATTCTACCAAACATTCAAAGAAGAAATAATACCTATTCTCCTAAAGCTATTTCAAAAAATAGAAACAGAAGGAAAGCTACCAAACTCATTCTATGAGGCCAATATTACCTTAATCCCCAAACCAGGCAAAGACCCCCTCAAAAAGGAGAATTACAGACCGATTTCCCTAATGAATATGGACGCCAAAATCCTCAACAAGATACTTGCTAATAGAATCCAACAGTACATTAAAAGGATTATCCATCACGATCAAGTGGGATTCATACCTGGGATGCAAGCGTGGTTCAATATTCGCAAATCAATCAGCGTGATACATCATATCAACAAGAAAAGACTCAGGAACCATATGATCCTCTCAATCGATGCCGAAAAAGCATTTGACAATATACAGCATCCTTTCCTGATTAAAACCCTTCAGAGTGTAGGAATAGAAGGTACATTTCTCAATCTCATAAAAGCCATCTACGAAAAGCCTACTGCAAATATTATTCTCAATGGGGAAAAGCTGGAAGCCTTTCCCTTAAGATCAAGAACACGACAAGGATGCCCACTCTCGCCACTATTATTCAACATAGTACTAGAAGTCCTTGCAACAGCAATCAGACAACAAAAAGGGATCAAAGGTATTCAAACCGGCAAACAAGAAGTCAAAATGTCTCTCTTCGCAGATGACATGATACTCTATATGGAAAACCCAAAAGAAGCCACTCCCAAACTATTAGAAGTTATAGAGCAATTCAGTAACGTGGCGGGATATAAAATCAATGCTCAGAAATCAGTTGCATTTCTGTACACGAATAATGAGACCGAAGAAAGAGAAATTAGGCAATCCATCCCATTTACAATAGCACCAAAAACCATACGTTACCTTGGAATTAACTTAACCAGAGACGTAAAGGATCTATATTCTAGAAACTATAAATCACTCTTGAAAGACATTGAGGAAGACATAAAAAGATGGAAAGATATTCCATGCTCATGGATTGGAAGAATTAACATAGTTAAAATGTCCATGCTACCCAGAGCAATCTACACTTTCAATGCTATCCCGATCAAAATACCAAGGACATTTTTCAAAGAACTGGAACAAATAGTCCTTTAAATTTGTATGGAAACAGAAAAGGCCCCGAATCTCCAAGGAACTGTTGAAAAGGAAAAACAAAGCTGGGGGCATCACAATGCCTGATTTCGAGCTGTACTACAAAGCTGTGATCACAAAGACAGCATGGTACTGGCACAAAAACAGACACATAGACCAATGGAACAGAATAGAGAGCCCAGAAATGGACCCTCGGCTCTTTGGGCAACTAATCTTTGATAAAGCAGGAAAAAACATCAGGTGGGAAAAAGACAGTCTCTTCAATAAATGGTGCTGGGAAAATTGGACAGCTACATGCAAAAGAATGAAACTTGACCACTCTCTCACACCATACACAAAAATAAACTCCAAATGGATGAAAGACCTCGATGTGAGACAGGAATCCATCAAAATTCTAGAGGAGAACATAGGCAGCAACCTCTACGACATCGGCCAAAGCAACCTTTTTCATGACACATCCCCAAAGGCAAGAGAAACAAAAGATAAAATGAATTTGTGGGACTTCATCAAGATTAAAAGTTTCTGCACAGCCAAGGAAACAGAGAAACTAAGAGGCAGCCCACGGAATGGGAGAATATATTTGCAAATGACACTACAGATAAAGGACTGGTATCCAAGATCTACAAAGAACTTCTCAAACTCAATACACGAGAAACAAATAAACAAATCAAAAAATGGGCAGAAGATATGAACAGACACTTTTCCAATGAAGACATACAAATGGCTAACAGACACATGAAAAAATGTTCAAAATCATTAGCCATCAGGGAAATTCAAATAAAAACCACACTGAGATACCACCTTACGCCAGTTAGAATGGCAAAAATAGACAAGGCAAGAAACAACAATTGTTGGAGAGGATGTGGAGAAAGGGGATCCCTCCTACATTGTTGGTGGGAATGCAAGTTGGTACAGCCACTCTGGAAAATAGTGTGGAGGTCCCTTAAAAAGTTAAAAATTGAGCTACACTATGATCCAGCCATTGCACTACTGGGTGTTTACCCCAAAGATACAGACGTAGTGAAGAGAAGGGCCATATGCACCCCAATGTTCATAGCACCAATGTCCACAATAGCTAAATTGTGGAAGGAGCCGAGATGCCCTTCAACAGATGACTGGATTAAGAAGTTGTGGTCCATATATACAATGGAATATTACTCAGCTATCAAAAAGAATGAGTTCTCAACATTTGCTGCAACATGGACGGCACTGGAGGAGATAATGCTAAGTGAAATAAGTCAAGCAGAGAAAGACAACTATCATATGATTTCTCTCATCTATGGAACAGAAGAACTAGGATGATCGGTAGGGGAAGAAAGGGATAAAGAAAGGGGGGGTAATCAGAAAGGGGAATGGAACATGAGAGACTATGGTCTATGAGAAACAAACTGAGGGCCTCAGAGGGGAGGGGGGTGGGGGAATGAGATAGACCGGTGATGGGTAGTAAGGAGGGCACGTATTGCGTGGTGCACTGGGTGTTATACGCAACTAATGAATCATCGAGCCTTACATCAGAAACTGGGGGTGTACTGTATGGTGACTAACATAATATAATAAACAATCATTTAAAAAATCTTCATAATTATCTTTCCTCTGAAGTATATTTGTCTTATATTAATATAGCTACTCTAACACTATTTCGATTAGCATTTGCATGCTATGTCATTTTCCATCCTTTTATTTGTAACTACCTATATCATTGTATCTCAAATTAGTTTCTTACAAACCACATTTAGTTTGGTCATGTTTTATTTGTTCATTTCTATGTTTTTAATCTGACAGTCTCTGCCTTTTTATAGTAGTAAAAAGCACATAACATAAAATTTAGCATCTGAACCATTTTTCAGTGTAGAATACAGTAGCAGTAAATATATCCACATTGCTGTGTAACAAATCTCTCGAGCTTTTTCACCTTGCAAAATTGAAACTCTGTATCCATCAAAGAACTCCCCTTTCTGCCTCCTCCCATCGCTGTCAACCACCATTCTACTTCCTATTTCTAAGAGTTTGAGTACTCTAGATACCCCACATAAGTGGAATCTTGCAGTATTTCTTATGCCAATCTCTGTCTTTTAGTTGGGTGAGTTTAGGTCATTTCCACTTAATGCAATTACTGATTTCCTTAGATTTGGGTGTACCATTTTCTAAATTTCATTTATGTGATTTTTCCTCTGTTTTACCTTCCGTTGTATCTCCAAATCCCACCTTCATTTGAGTTCATAGAATATCGCAATTCTTCCATTTTAATTCATTAGGTTTTTAAAAATAATATCTATTGGTATAGATTACCTGGTTACTAGGAAAATTACAATTTCCATATTTAACTTTCCATAGTCCAAATAGTATTAACACTTTACCATTTAAGTAGAATTTAGAAAACTTTCAACCACATGGATCCCTGTACCCTCCTCTTTATGTTATAATTATCTTCTATATTATATCGGGATGCACTGAAAAACCTCTGCAGACAGTGTCACCATTTTTCCTTTCAACCATCAGATGTAATTTTCAAGAACTCAAAAGCGGAATATGTACCAAGATATTTATCATTTCTCTTCCTTGTTATCCCCAATGTAATGTTTTTTTTTTCTGGTATCATTCCCCTCTGCCTTTAAATACTTTCTTTAGCTAAAACAATAAAATAAAAAATAAAAAATTAATTAAATTAAAAAATAAAAATAAAGAAATAAAATAGGAACAACAACAATAATAATAAAGAACATCATTTAGCAATTCTTTTATAGCAGCTCTGGTGAGAACAATTCTCTTAGTTTTCCTTCATCTCAAAACACTCTCGCTTTACCTTCATTTCTAAAGGTGCTTTTGGCTAAATATAAAATTTCAAGTTGACACTAGCTCTTCTCTGTCAGCAATTGAAAACTCATGCAACGTCCTTCTGCAGTTTCTGGTTAGAAATCTGCAGTCATTCAAATATTTCTTCCCTTACAGCTAATACACCTTTATTTTTCTGGTTGATTTGAATATTTTTTTTGTTTGTTTTTAGCTTTCAACTATGTTTGGTCTGAACGTGAAATTTCTTTGGATTTATCTTGCTTAACATTTTTTCAGCTTCTTGAATCTGTGGGTTTATGTGGTTTGCTAAATTTAGGAAGTTTTCAGCCATTATCTCTTGAAATACCTTTTTCAGCACTGAACACTTTGTGCTTGTCCTTCTGATGACAAGAAGGTTTACCTTTTATTCTTCCACGGGTCCCTGGGATTCTCTTCATTGGTTTTAAGCCTTTTTTTCTCTTTCTTTTCCAGGTGGGATCATTTTTACTGATCTATTTTCACTTTCATGGACAATTTTATGTCATCTCCACTTAGGCTTTTGAGCTCAGTCAGTGAGTGTTACTTTTAGTCACTGTATTTTTCAGTTCTGATACTTCCATTGGCTTCTTCTTTAAACATCATTGTAGAGTCCTATGTTTCCATTCATTTTACAAGTGCTTGTAATTACTTGTTAGAATATTTTTAAATAATTGATTTAAAGTCTTTGTCAGATAATTTCAACATCTTTGTCATGCGAGAGTTGCTGTATCTTGACTATCTTTTCCCCAAGAGAATCAAGATTTTCATGGTTCTTAATTTGCTGAGTAAATTTGAAGTGGGATATCAGATTTTCAGACTCTGAGTGTTTTTAAACATCCTTTTGAAAATGTTGATTTCTTTATTTTGGCAAGTAATGGACCTGATTCAGTTCGGGCTATACATTCCCTCCCATCTCCTATAGGCTGCAGTTTCAATGTCAGTGCAGTTTTCAAAACCTTTGCAAAGCTATTCAGATCCGTCTCACATGTGCACCACGCAGTGGCAGTCTGGGTCGGGCCAGGAATCTTTCGGTAATTCAGTTTTCAAAGTCTTGATTATGCTAAGATCAGATGCAGTCATGCATAGTTTGGGAGTACATTTTTGCGTTATTGAACAAATGAATGGGATCTCTTCCCTCCGGTTCCCCCTCATCATAATCTGCCCGATACATCTCATGTCCCTGAAGTGCCTCTTTTAGGTTCTGTGGCCAGAAGCAGGGGACCTTAGTTACTCTTCTCTGCTGCTCACTTTTGTGACTCCACCAAGAAGCGAAAGAACCAGAAGACAGAAAAGATGGTGAACACACCACTGATTTGGTGGCACTTCTAATTCTGGTCTTCTTTCCAATCCTCCTGTTTGATACAGTGCAGAATCCTCTCATGCCTGCCCCACCCATTCTGTTTCATACTCATTCTCAGTGAGGGAGACAGGGTAGAACATCTTTACCCAATGTGCCTGAAACTAGTTTCTCCCATTATTTAATTACTTCTTTATTTTTGTATATCACCTACATCCAATCTTGGACCTCTAGGTTTTGAACACCTTCTGGTCTTCACTCACTTTCCTTCTTTGCAGTCAAAGCCCAATACTCAGTCACTGTATTAATAAATTACTTGCATACCTTTTGTATTGTAACTGCTTTGCCTAGTCCCATTCTGTATTCAAAGGGCAGACTCGCTGAGGTTTTGGGAGGGGAAATGCCTGAAAACTATTTTCCTGCATTAATTAGAGTATCAACAAGATAATGATGGTAATATTTTATGATTTCCCACAAGCATGTAAGTTTCATAGAAAAGTATTTTCAAGTTGAACTAAACAATTAAAAAATATTCCCTGAGGAATTGATTATCTGCTAATTTATCCCCACTGGAGTCACTGGTAGGCTAGGAAACAAATTTGTTACTTCTTATTGTAAGCCCAAGTGCACAGAGAATTTCTGTGTGGTAGCTCCTTACTCATGGTGTTCAGGGATGACAAGGGTCCCATGCAGCCCTGGAGAATTCCCTGATAATGCTCTATCACAATTACCACTAACTAACTCTGAAGCCACTTCTGCTTTTGGCTCTTAGAGCCAGTTGACACTCCAAGTGAGCAAAAATAAACAAACTTCCTCTTGCCTGTCACCCTGCCTCTTTATTCTTTTATCCCTACTTCCTACAAACAGCTCCATTCCAATAAGCCCCTCACTTGAGACTACTATTTCCCACTGCATTGATTTGCTTATACTCCACTTTGTTCCTGGATGTAAAACAGCTTTATTTCCTCAGCTTCATTTCCTTCACTGATAATCATCATGAAAGATGAATTCACACTTACTGGAAGAGAATTGGAATGATGTCAAAGGAGTGAAATATTTCATTGGGTCTCAAAGTGTGGTCCCTACACCAGTAGTAATACATCACCTGGCAACTTGTTATAAATGCAAATTTGTGGGTACTATCTACACTGTCAGAAACTCTTAGGATGGAGCCCAGTAATCTGTATTTTTACAAACCCTAGGTGACACTGATGATGCCAAAGTTTGGGAAATATTGCAACCAGGGGTTAATAATCACCTGGCAGTTGCACAATGAGGGAGAAGAGTGTTTCAGATGAGGATTGCTTGTCAAATTGGAAGGACCTACTGAAATGCTTTTCCACTGTGCTTGGAATTGCTAGTTCCCTGGGTGGCTCAGGGGGTGTAGGAAGGGAGGCAAAGTATAAATGTTGAGTCAGATGGGCTGACAACACCAAAAGCCTTCATTCCCTCTCTGCCTGCCTGCTCCATCTTTTGGCCTGGATATTAATCTCCTCAGTTACTATAACACTTTGGCAATTATCCCCAATAGCATTTTTCTAAAAAAATTCATTGATTATTCTTTCAGCATTTTCTCCCTCAGTGGTCTTAGGAGCAGTTGACAAACACATTTTTAATGAGTAGGCGTGTTCACAAATATGGCATTATCATGCTCTCCATATATAACTTCAATAATGTACTTACACTTCTTGGCAGACTTTTTGCAATTCATGACATCATATAAATTTGGATTCAACCAAAAAATAGGTTTTGCTGATGTAATGGCTATTTCTGTATTATAAATACTCTGAAAGCTGCATTGTTATGTCTTGTGATGGAAACAGAATTTTATGCTGTGCTAGAATCTAGAAAAGAATAAAGTTTGTCCTTGTGTACAAGCCATTCCTCCACATCATTGTAATCTTCAGGGGAAATCAGGAAACAGTGATCGACTAAGCAAAACCTTTATTTCAAGAAAATTGTTTCCTTTACGTCAGAGAAATTTTGAGCGAGTGGAATATATCCAGGAAAATACTGAAATTATTCCCAGTGATTGCGTGGGAACTCCCATCAAAACATCATGAAACTAAAGAATATAAAGGCATATATAGTTATTTTTTAAAATAGACTATAGTTCACTATCAATAAAAGGACTAGCCCCTGAAAAGCAACTCAAATATTCTTCAAAACACTTCCTCAAAGTTATCAAATACTAGAGGAAATTATTTGAACATTTTAAGAGTCAGAGGACATTTTTTTGTTAATTAGCTCATAACTACATCTGGAGTCTTCCTCCCATTAGAGTTAGGAAGAATTTTGTATCAGAAATTTTTTTCAAAAAATTATACTCGCAACTCAAAGATGATTAAATGTTTTGTTTTGTAAGATTCTATTTCTAAAGAGAAAAACATTTTTATTTCAATTTTTTGAAGTACATTATTTTTTGAGAAAAAAATTGTGTATCTGTTCGTAATGTACGTTAAAATTTAGCATTTTTTTCTATTTCTTATTTTTACAGGGCATGATTTACATTTAAATGAAAAGCACAGTTCATAAGTCAAAGCTGATTACTTTGACAAAGGTATACACCCATGGACCCAGCATCTTAATTAAGATATACAGCATTTCTATGACCCCAGAAAGTTCCCTTCTCTCTTTCCCCAGTTACTGCCTTCCACCCTGAGTGAAAATCCACTGTGTTGATTTTCATTATCATATAGTAATTTTACCTGGTTTTGAACTTCTTATAAATGGAATCATACCATATGCACTCTGTGTCTAGCTTCATTTATTCTGCATATTTTTGAGATTCCTCCATGTTGTTGCATGTATCAGTAGTGGGTTCATTTTATGGTTAAGTAGTAATCCATTTCCATGATGATTTACTATTATTAGATTGTGTTCTTTATGCATTTTGGATACAAGTCCCTTATCAGATATGTGCTTTGAGGTAGGTTTTCTCGAAGTCTGTGGCTCATGTTTATTTTCTTTCTTTCTTTTTTTAATGTTTTTTTATTATATTATGTTAGTCACCATACAGTACATCCCTGGTTTCTGATGTAAAGTTAGATGATTCATTAGTTGCGTATAGCACCCAGTGCACCATGCAATACGTGCCCTCCTTACTACCCATCACCAGTCTATCCCATTCCCCCACCCCCTCCCCTCTGAAGCCCTCAGTTTGTTTCTCAGAGTCCATAGTCTCTCATGCTTCATTCCCCCTTCTGTTTATTTTCTTAAGCACTTTTTAAAATAGGCTTAGAACAACAAAGATTTATTATTTTGCAGTTCTTTGGCTTGGCAGTCTTGCTGGTTTTCCTGCTGATCTTGCCTGGGATCATTCAGATAGCTACAGATATCTTATGGCTTAACTGGAACAAGAAGGCCCCCAATGACCTTACTTACACGTCTAGAAGCTGGTGCTGGCTATTGTGTATGCCTCTTCCTCGAGGAGGATTCTCATCCTCTAATCAGCTAGACTGGACTTCTTCACAACATGGAGGCCTCAAGATCCTAAGAGAGTGAAAGCAGGGGCTGTGATGCCTCTACAGTCCTAGGATCTAGGATCTAAAAAACCGTAACATCACTTGTGCTGCATTCCATATTTTTACTCTTCCTGTTGTTCTTTCTTTATTCCTGTTATTCCAAGTATTCCATGTTTTCTTTAGTATCATTTCCCTTTGGCCTGATGAACTTCTTTTAACTCTCTGTCTCTCTCTCTCTCTCTTTCTGTATATATATATGTATGTGTATATATATATATATATATATATAGTTTTACTCAAATATATATAAATAAATATAAATATATATAATATATATAATAAATATAATAAATATAATATATATTTATATATAAAATAAATATAATAATAAAATATAAATATATATATATACTTATATTTGAAAGCAGGTTTACTGGCAATAAAATCTTTTCATTTTCCTTTATCTGAGAATGTCTTGATTTTACCTTTATTCTTGAAGGATATTTTTACTGGGCACAGAACTCTAGAAAAATTATTCTTTTCTTCCGGCACTTTAAAAATATTGCATGACCTCCTTCTGGGGTCCATAGTTTCAGTTGAGAGATCTACTGTTCTTCCTTGCACATAATGCATCATACACTCTGTTTCAAGAATATTCCTTTGTCTTTAGTTTTTTGAAGTTTATTTCTGATGTGTCTTGATATGGATTTTTGTTTGGGGTTCGCTCAGCTTCTTGAATCTGTAAATGTATAGCTTTTGCCAACTGGGGATGTTTTTAGCCACAAATCCTTCTCTTCTACTTTTGGGACTCTGCTGATAGTAATGTTAGAGGTTTTCTTTTTCCCTACAGGTCCCTGACATTCTGTTCATTTCTTTGCAGTCTATTTTCTATTGTTCATATTGAGTTATTTCTATTGTTCTGTTTTTGAGTTCACTTATTCTTTCCCCTGTGATATTAATTCTTTCCTTCAGCCTCTCTACTGAGTTTTTTATATTGGTTATTGGGTTTTTTTTTTTCAGTTCAGTAGTCTCCATTTGATTTTTTACATTTTCTTTGCTGGTATTTTCTATGATGAATTAGAAAATCACTCTTTGTAATAAGTAAGTGATTCAGGCAAGATCATCTGGGGATCCTAAAATTAATGCATATATATTTGAGGAGACAGAGTTTGTACATAGTCTCAAAGCATTGTCCCACGAAACAGTGATTACTTACTAAATTATAAGTAACATGCATACTTACTAACACTTATTTATTAGTAAATAAAGTATTTATACATATCAGTCAATTAAAAAAAGTACTTGTTATCTTTAAAGTGGAAAAACTTGGCTCACACCATCTGAGCCATGTGATAAAAGTTGACCTCACTATTAGTGAGACAAATAAATATCATGGGTCTTTGGCACGTTACACTGAAAAGAACACAGATTCACTTCTCTAGTATTCTGGCCAAAAGTGCACATGCTGAATGAAATTAGAAAGAAATGTCCAACAAACCAAAACTGAGGGAAATTCAATGAGATAACTGACCGGTACTCTAACAATGCTAAGGTCATGAAAGATAAGGAAAGATTGAGGAATTATTCCAGATCAAAGGGAACTAAAGACACATAACAATTAAATCACAATGTGATCCTGGATTGGATCCTGGACTAGAAATGGAAGGGGGAAAGGGAAGTTCATTGTTCCTTGTTGCTTTTGTTGGTTTTGTTTTGCCATAAAGAACATTGTTGGGACAACTGGAAAATCTGAATGGGGTCTATATTAGATGGTGGTATTTTATGAATATTAATGTCTTGATTTTAAGGGCTGTGCTATAATAGGGAAGTGTATGCATCAGTTAGGGTTGCCATTACAAAATACTTCCAACTGAGTGGCTTAAATAACAGAAATTTATTTTTTTTAAAGATTTTATTTATTTATTTGACAGAGAGAAAGACAGCCAGTGAGAGAGGGAGCACAAGCAGGGGGAGTGGGAGAGGAAGGAGCAGGTTCTCAGCGGAGCAGGGAGCCTGATGCGGGGCTCGTTCCCAGGACCCTGGGATCATGCCCTGAGCTGAAGGCAGGCGCTTAATGACTGAGCCACCCAGGCACCCCAGAAATTTATTTTCTCAAGTTCTGAAGCCAGAAGTCCAAGATTAAGGTGCCCGCAGGGTTGGTTTCTGATGAGATTTTTCCTGGCTTGCAGATTTCCACCTTCCTGCTGTGTCCTCAAACACCTTTCTTTTGTGTGCTTGCACACTCCTCGCATCCCTTCTCCTTCTTACAGGGATCCCACTCTTATTGGAGTAGGGTCCCACCATTATGATTCTATTTAATTTCAATCACCACCTATAAGGCTCTGCTACTAACTTCGGTAATATTGAGGGTTGGGGATTCAATATGTTGACTCTGGGGAAACACCGTTCAATCCATAACACTTTCTGTTCTTGGTTTTAGGAAATACATACTGAAGTATTTCTGAGTAATGGGACATCATGTCAAGCTATACAGGCTAGAAAAATACTGCAGAGAATATATAAGATAAATATGTTTTATTAATAAGCATGTTAATAAAATGAAATCACTTGGGGAATCTGGATGAACTTGTGTTCTTGTGTTATGCTTGCAACTTTTCTGAAAGGTTTCAGTTTTTTCAAAATAAAAAAGTAAGTAAAATATGGCACATGTATTTATCTCCATCCATTAGTTCCACCAAAAGTGATCCAGGCTATTCAGATGCAAAATTAATGTAATCTTAAGCATAAAATGGCAAAACTGAAATTGGTCACAATTTGGGCAGAGATTCCAGGAGGAAGGGAACGTCATGCCTTCATATCCAGGTCATGAACTTGCAGAAGTCCAGCAAGAAACACTTCTTACCATTTTACCTCAAATAGCTGAAGAGAACTTATAAATTGAGGAAAATATATTTATTCATTGAATTCTTCCCAGAGTTACTTTTCTACTACAAATGAAATTTGGCTTTCAGAAGCTCAGTCATACCACAGATGCTATGTTCTTCTACATCTTTTCTTGCACAAATGCCCAGTGTTTCCTCATCATAGCTTTAGAAGTCTCGAATCATATATATTCTCCAACTTTATTCTAATTCATCAAAATTATCTTGATGGTTCTTGGTGCTTCTAATTTCTATAAAAATTTTAGAACCAGCTCATTAATTTCCACAAAAAATACCTGTTGTGATTTTTATTACAATTGCATCTATATTTATTGGACAGATTAGTCAAATTGTCCTTTTCATGTAATGTCCTTATCAAGTCTATCATTAAAAGTATGCTGAGACTTTCTTTATGGCTTAGCATACGATCAATTTTGATTAATGTTCCATGTGAACTGGAGAATAATATCACTCTATGGTCGCTGAGATAGATGTTTTAAAAATCTCCATTCATGATTTTGGATTTAATTTTAGCTTTGTCATCCATTGAGTCATATATTTTAAGGCAAATTTAGACTGTTATGTCTTCCTATTATTATTATATTTATTATTTATTTTTATATATAATTTATTATAATAATTTATTATAATGTAGTTTTAATTATTATAATTTATTTTATACATGTTTGTATGTATACAAATGTTTACATCTTTATCTCTTGTGACAGTTTGTCTTAATGTCTGCTTTGTCAAATACACAACTACCTCACCGTTCTTTGAGTGTATGGCATATATTTCATTCTCATTTGTCTATCCTTTACTTACAACCTCTCTATGTTCTCATACATCAACTATGTCTCTGAGTGAGCAGCATATAGCTCAGTGTATTTATTTATTTTTATTTAATCTGATAATCTTCTTTTAAATTGGATATTTGGCCTATTTTCATTAATTTATTACTATACATTTGGGTTAATCCTGACGGTCTCACTATCTGTTTTCTACTTATCTATTTTTTTCTCCTTTATTCTCCTTTTTCAAATTATTTGTGCACTTTCAAATAGAATTTTTATTAAATCGTAATGTACATATTTTTAAAGTTCTAAAACATAACTATATTTTTTCAATTAAACACATTCAAGAAACCAGGTAACCATTAGGTAATCACTATACTGCTTTTGAAAAATCACAGATTACTTTTGCAGTGTTTTCGATATTTTTGATCAGTAGAAGCAAATGTTATGGATCTTTTGTTTCTGGCTTTTTTCGTTCAACATTATGTTTGTGTGTTTACCAATGTTGTTTCCTGAACATGTGTTTTGTTCAGTATTTGTTTGAATATACTACCATTTCTTTATTCATCCTCTTCTTGAAGGACGTTTACATTTTTATGAGTTTGGGGCTTTTACAATTAGTGCTACAAACACATTTTAAGGATATATATGTGAATTTCTAAGATGTGTATATCTCAGAATATATATACATGTGTGTGTGTATATATATATATATAACATTTTACATATATATATGTATATATATATATATATATATATATATATATATATATAACATTTTTACTTTAAATCTGCTGTGTATTGGGGTTCTGGGTATCTCAGTCAGTTGAACATAGGGGGCTCTTGGTTTCAGCTCAGGTCATGATCTCAGAGTTGTGGGATCAAGCTCTGCGCTCAGCAGGGAGTCTTCTTGGAGATTCTCTCCCTCTGTCCCTCTCACAATTCACACTCATTCTCTCACTCTAAAATAAGTAAATGAATCATTAAAATTTTTTTCTTCTGTATTATATATATACACGTGTGTGTGTGTGTGTGTGTGTGTGTGTATTCCCACACGCATAAATATGATATCGCTGGATCATGCAGCAAATATGTAAAATATGCTAAACTTCAATAGATTTCCAAATTTTAAACTTTCAGCCTCAGTGAATAGGAGTTCAGGTAATCTCATTGACACTTGGCACTGTCTGAATTCTGCATTTAGCCTTTCTGGTTTGTGTGAAATTGTATTGTACCATGGTTTTAATTTATATTTCCCTCATCATTAAATAACCTGAACATTTTAATATAACATTGACCATTTGTATGGTCTCTCTTTGTGAAAGAACTCTGCAAATATTTTCCCCAGATTTCTTTTGTTTCATTGTCTTTTCCTTACTGATTTGTAGATTTGTCAGATTAAAAATAGCTTCTCCCAGACCGTGGCTTCCGCTTTCATTTCCTTAATGCTGTCTCCCAATAAATAGAAGTACTTAATATCATTGTTCTTTATGGTGAATTCTTTTGTCTTGGTCAAGGCATTTTTCTGCCTTCCCCTAAACACATTAAGATATTCTGCCATGTTTTCTTTTAGATGATTGTTATAGCATTTACATTTATTTATTTATTTTTATATTAATTTTTTATTCTGTTCTGTTAGTCACCATATAGTACATCCTTAGTTTCTGATGTAATGTTCCATGATTCATTATTTGCGTATAACACCCAGTCCTCATGAAATATTTGCCCTCCTTAATACCCATCACCAGTCTATCCCAATCCCCCACCTCCCTACCCTCTGAAGCCCTCAGTTTGTTTCCCAGAGTCCACAGTCTCTCATGGTTCATTCCCCCTTCTGTTTACCCCCCCTTCATTCTTCCCTTCCTTCTCCTACCGATCTTCCTATTTCTTATGTTCCATAAATGAGTGAAACCATATGATAATTGTCTTTCTCTGCTTGACTTATTTCATTCGGCATAATCTCCTCCAGTCCCATCCATGTTGCTGCAAATGTTGTGTAATCTTCTTTCTGATGGCTGAGTAATATTCCACTGTATATATGGACCACATCTTCTTAAACCAGTCATTTGTTGAAGGGCATCTCGGATCCTTCCACAATTTAGCTATTGCGGACAATGCTGCTATGAACATGGGGGTGCATATGGCCCTTCTCTTCACTACGTTTGTATCTTTGGGGTAAATACCCAGTAGTGCAATTGCTGGATCATAGGGTAGCTCAATTTTTAACATTTCGAGGGACCTCCACACTGTTTTCCAAAGTGGCTGCACCAACTTGCATTCTCACCAACAGTGTAAGAGGGATCCCCTTTCTCCACATCCTCTCCAACATTTGTTGTTTCTTGCCTTGTCAATTTTTGCCATTCTAAGTGGTGTAAGGTGGTATCTCAATGTGGTTTTGATTTGAATTTCCCTGATGGCTAATGATTTTGAACATTTTTTCATGTGTCTGTTAGCCATTTGTACGTCTTCACTGGAAGTGTCTTTTCATATCATCTACCCATTTTTTGATTTGATCATTTGTTTCTCATGTATTGAGTTTGAGAAGTTCTTTGTAGATCTTGGATACCAGTCTTTTATCTGTAGTGTCATTTGCAAATATCTTCTCCCATTCCATGGGCTGCTTCTTAGTTTTTTTGACTGTTTCCTTGGCTGTGCAGAAGCTTTTTATCTTGATGAAGTCCCACAAGTTCATTTTTTCTTTTGTTTCTCTTGCCTTTGGAGATGTGTCATGAAAAACGTTGCTGTGGCCGATGTCAAAGAGGTTGCTGCCTGTGTTCTCCTCTGTGATTTTGATGGATTCCTGTTTCACATCGAGGTCTTTCATCCATTTACATTTAGATCCATGGCTCATCTTCTGCATTTCTTTTCTTTTTTTTCTCCTCTTTTAACCTATTTTTTTTTTTTTGGTATGCTAAAGAGTAAGGGTTAAGTTGTATTTTCTCCATTTGAATACCTACTTGAAGCAGCGCCATCTACCTTTATTGAAGGACTATCACTTCCCTACTGCATTAGACTGTCATCTTTGTCATAAATCTGCTGATGTATATTTTATTCCTATGTGAAACAGAGAAACACAAATACTGTATGATCTCATTTGTATATGAAACCTAAAAAACATCTAACTCATAGAAATAGACAGTGAAATGGTGGTTGTGAGGGGCTGAGTGGTGGGGGAAATGGGGAGATGTTGGTCAAAGGGTACAGACTTTCAATTATGAAATAAGTAAGTTCTGAGCATCTAAGACAGCACTGTGACTATAGTTAACAATACTGTAATGCACATATGAAAATTGCTCTGAGTAGAACTTTAATGTTCTTCCCATAACAACAACAAAATGGTAAATATGGGAAGTAAAGGAGGTGTTAGTTAACCTTACTGTGGTAAACATTTCATAATATATGGGTGTATCAAATCATCACTTTGTACTCCTTAAACTTACACAAGGTTATACGTCAATTATGCTGCAATAAAGGTGGGAAAAGAATATTCTGCTTATAATGGGTTTTTTTTTTTTTTTTTGGAAATTACATCAACTCTTTCCACACCTTTTGAAAGAATACATAAGAATTGCACTGTTGCTCCCTTAAACAAAGCACCGAGATGTACCACAAGAAAGTGACACAGCCACTATGGATCCTGTGTCACTGAGAAATAGGGCGACAGACATTAAGAGTATAGAGAAAACCATTTAGTAGAAGGCCCTAAAGTTGCATACATGAAGAATGTGGCTTGGTGGTCAAAGGGAGAGCAGCGGAAAGAGGATCCAAACACCCAGAAGGACTTCCTAAGTATCTTCCCAAAAGCCCGATGAAAGCCAGGGTATAAGTCATCTCTTTTTCACCATAAAATCTATTCTGTTAACAACAGTGCTCTGGCCAAAGCACATACATCACATATAGAATATTGCAGTCTAGACTTTTCCTTCAAATCAGTACCAATATTCAGCTTGGGATTTTAGAAACCCTTGGGAAATCTTCATATAATTTCCTTGAAAAATCTTGGCAGAGAACAATGCAGACGCCTGGGAGTGAGCATCACCACAGACAATGGGAGATAAATAGAAGGGTTGCACCAGCAACTCCTATCCTCAACAGTGACCAGTTACCTGCTCCTAGGACACGAGTCATGCCTTTATTTCTGTACCTGTCTTTTCAGCATCTCATAGGGTTTGGAGGCCTGCTCTCTGTTCACTGCCTGGGTCCATTCTGCTTGTTGACTATACAGTCTGGTGGGAAAAATATCACAGAGCCTCAGACTTGCATGTAAGCAGCTCCTCATTGTTGATGCAGTAAAACAAGGATGCTTCTCCACACGGAAGTTGCGGATGTGATGGAGGAGCACAGTGAACTAAAAGGTGTCTTCAAGCAGGGGAACCCATGACGTGGAGCAGCAGAGGGACCCTTGTCTCAGTAACACCCAGGGCTAAACAATAGAAGAAGCTGTCTATTCCTGTTAAACAGTATAGGAGGTACAGCAATGTTACATGTGAGGTGGGCTATTACCCCCTGGGGATTGCAGAGCCAGGACTTTCATCAGAACCCTAAGTAGTCTGGGAGTCCAGCTTTAGCCCAGATTGGAGGTAATGAAATATGGTTGTTTTATTTTTTTTATAATTTTTATTTTGTTATATTAGTCACCATATAGTACATTCCCAGTTTTTGATGCAATGTTCCATGATTCATTATTTGCATATAAAACCCACTGCACCGTGAAATATGGTTGTTTTAATCTGTCCGATCCTTTCTAGGCTTTTAGTGGTCAAGGCTGCCACATAGCCTTGTTGTGCTATGAAACATTCTGGGCTATGGAAACAGGGCTTTGTCAGCAGAACACTGGCAGCATGAGATGCACATTCACCCCAATCTGGAACAACAGACTATGGCAGATGTGTTTCCTTCTCCTCTCCTTTCCCCTCAGCCCACAGCAAGCTCTTGATTTCTTGATAGACAATAGCTGCGTGAGGAGGAAGCCCTACCCTCCATGAGGTGACTCTGTGTGTGCCTGGCCTCAGGGAACCTGGTGGCTTGCTGGACGTATTGGGTCAACAGGAACAGGAGACGCTCCTTCAAGCTGTCCACTCAGGGGTAAGCAGTTTGGTTTCATGAGCAGCCCTTCAGAGGACCTGGCCCACGGTGGGTTAGTGAGAATGACACATCCAACACTGTGAGTCTTTAACCTAGTATTGAGGTGCTAGAGCCAAACACCATCGTGACAGAAGATGCTGATTGAGAGGACTGAAGAGAGAAGATGTTCACTGAGCTTTGATATAAGACTGAGTATATGAGAGCCAAGTGTCCAGCATATCCACCCAAGTGGGTTAATCCTATGACCTACTGTCACTCCCACCTCCATCACAACCCAGCATGAACCCTGGGTGGGGGTGGGGGTAAATCCTGGATTTCTACTTTATGTCATGTTGTTGAGCAGCCCATAATGTCTCTGGTCTCCTGTATTTCTATAACATGCTTGTCTTAAAGTAGATCCTCTCTAAGCCTGGTGTCATTCCACAGGTCAATAACTCATCAGTGACTCTAACTAAGGATGGAAACTATTAAGTAAAGCAAATATTTCACTTCAGGTTTAGTGATCATCAACAATACATTTGTTTCCCTTTTAAAATATTTTAACACCATATGTGGAATCAGTAAGGGCTCTACGATGTGGAAGCTCTAGCTCAGGAACCAGCTGTATGACCTAAGCTCTCTGGAACTCTCTAAGCCTCAGTTTCTGCTTCTGGAGAAGAAGGGGCCAGAACTTTCATCAGTTTCTGCTTCTGGAGCAGAAGGGGCCAGAACTTGCAGAGCCAGTTATTTTATTAAATAAAATTTTATTTTATTTTATTAAATAAAAATTTATTAAATATTATTATTAAATATTATTATTTTTAATATATAAATTAATATATAACATATAAGAATATATAAATTATATAATATAATATAAATATATATAAAAATATAATAAAAATAATATAAAAGTAAAACATATAAAATATATAAATTATATTTATTTTTATATATATTTATATTTATATATTTTATATATATTATATTTATATATTATATTATGTTTAATATTATATATATTATACATAAATATAAATATATTATATATAAATATTTTAAATATATATTTATAAATATAATATATATAATTATATTTATAAATTATTTATATATAAAAATTATTTATAAATATATAAATTTATTAAATATTATTATTAAATAAAAATACTGATTATCAGCAACCGGCATAGTACCAAGCATAAGTCCTCAACATATGATGATGATGATAACTTGGACTACAGAATGCGTTAAAACATTAAAATGGATATTCAAAGGGAATATTTCTAACATTACTGTTATGCTTACTTATAAATTCATAGTATTATCAAATTAAATTTTGTATGATTAGAAAAATAACGTTTTCCCCTACCTACTATTGTTGCTTTATTTGAGGATTGTATTAATGACCATTACATTACAATTAGACTTTGAGGCACACATAGATTACGTTGGCATCATATGGCAAGTGAGTTACCTACTTTATCTTAATTAATTGCCACAAGAACATGAACAGGTAGATCCTATCATTTTCATTCTACACAGGGTGAAAGTGAAGTTCACAAAGGTTAACGTCCTTTTCAAAGATGACCCATTCTCAGGAGTTAGAACTCAGTATTGAACTCAGTATTGAACTAGTCTTGAACTCAGGTTCTTCTGATTCAAGAACCAAATGCGTAAACAAATCAGCTCTCAGCCTAGCCAACTTCTTGGATAGGCAAATAATCATATGCTCCTCAAAACTGTTCGTGTTCCCTGATGTCTTCATTGTAGGTTAAGACCAGCAGGGATGCTGCTGTAGAAAGACATGCCCATGGAAATGGGGAATGGGACAACTGTCCAAGAATTCATCTTGGAGGGGTTTCCTGCCAGTCAGCATCTGGGAAAGGTCCTCTTCCTGGTGCACCTGCTGGCGTACCTGGCATCCATTGCAGGCAATGCTGTCATAGTCATCATCACCTGTGCTGACTCCCGGCTCCACACACCTATGTACTTTTTCCTCAGCACTTTCTCCTTCTTTGAGTGTTGCTTTACAAGTACTGTTATTCCTAAGTTGCTGATCCTCTTTCTCTTAGGCAGGCAAACCATTTCCTTTCCTGCCTGTTTCATACAAGCATTTGTCACTGTATTTCTGGGAGCAGGAGGTTTCTTCCTCATAGCAGTGATGTCTCTGGATCGGTATTTGGCCATTTGCAAGCCTCTGCATTACCCAACCATCATGAATCTGAAGACTTGCTTCCTCCTGGTCACTGCCTGCTTCGCTTTAGCCTTCCCTCTCATCACTGGTCCGGTAGTGAAGGTTTCCCAGTTATCCTTCTGTGGCCGTCATGTCATCCCCCACTTTTTCTGTGACCTTGCCCCCCTGATTCATCTCTCCTGTTCTGACTCCAGGTCTGCTGAAATGTTGGCCTTTGTCGTCGCTTCGGTTATCCTTTTGACATCCCTTATCATAACCATCATTGCATACAGCAACATAGTAGTCACAATTGTGCGACTCCCATCAGCCAAGGAGAAAAAGAAAGCTTTTTCCACCTGCTCATCTCACCTCATAGTTCTCTCTCTGATGTATGGCAGTAGTGTCTTTATATATGTGAAACCAAAGCAGACAAACAGGCTGGACTCCAGTAGGGAGGCTGCCCTTGTGACCACGGTGGTGACCCCTCTGCTCAACCCTGTCATCTACACTCTGCGGAACAAGCAGGTCCACCGGGCTCTGAGGGAGACAATGTGCAGAATGAAAATATCAAGATAAAAAAAAATCACATGGCCTTGGAGTGGAAGACGTTGGAGTACCAGGTGTCTTCATTCTGGCCATTAATACGAGGTCTAGTGTATTTTGTCTGGCATACCTCACTTGAATATTGCACATCCCTAGAAAAATGGAAATCTGTTTTTCAAAAAATCCTTTCCTGAGTTTTTATTCTTCCCTCTGATATAAGCCATGTGCTTGAAATTTCCAAAATTTTGTAGATTTATACACTTTTTGTTTCACTTCTCTCTAGCCATAAACATGGAACAACAAAATTAATAATGATTTACCATGTATAATTACCATATATAATTAAAATTATAGAAGGTTGTATATTATGTTGTGGTTAGGAAGGATAGTACCAAGTCTTGGGTCCACATTCCTTCCATACCTAGCTCAAGGAAGTAGTGGTCCTAGTACCCTTCGCCTTGGAATATATATGGTTTGCATCAGGTATGCTCTGAAATGCTGTTCTTGGCCCTTAGCTTAGCTACATGTGTGTGCATCAATCTCATGCCAGAGGGAAACAGAATTCTTCTAAGGCTTAGACCGTTCTCTAAGGAGAGGGAATGGCCATAGCATCCCTTGGCTGACCAGCTTCTATTTCCTAAATTATTTATGTTAGCTCCAGTCCCTCAGAGGCATAATACATACATATGATTAGTTCCTATCTTAAAGCTGTTACCACAGATTGCTTGTGTATTTCAGTGGAAGCGAGCACTTATTTCATACTTCTATAATTTCTCCCAAAGATTCAAGTTGGGGGAACCTAAGTAATTTGCTTATCTACTTCATAGTGTGATGAAAATAAACAAATTAAACATTTGTTCCTGGTTGACTAGTTTTGTTAACTGTAATGTTATCTTCTGATTGATAACCTACTTTAAAAACAACATTTCCATGAACTCAGCCTAAACTTTTGTACTTTTTGCATCTATTTTCCAGCTAGGACGTGTCTATTTTTCTTCAGAGGAAACATCTCCAAAAGATTAACACAATTTTTATTTTATTTTTAAACCAAAACCTGAAGCTGAATATCAGAATCATTTTATGAAACACATTCTACACCATGATTAGATCCCATATGACCTTCATGGTCCTATGATAAATTTGAATTTCATCTGGTTGACAATGAAGAAATATCAAACATGTCCTAAAAATTCACAGATGATAACCTTGTAATCGATCATTAGATTGTAGTAACAGGAGTTTGGAAAAGCCAAGATCTGAGTGGGAAAATGTGTACAGACACTGTACCCATTCTCTTTCCCAACAAAAGAAGGCAGGCTTAGGGAAGTGGCAGTAGGGTCGAATGCAAAGGGACCAGATTAGACTCTCAATCATTTGCCCTGGACAAGGCTGGTGCTGCCTTCAACTAACTGGTCAACTCCAAAAATACGTAAGTCTTCTTCTTCATAAAATATGAAGATTGTGGCAGATAATCTCTAAAGTCCACTTGAAAATATTCATGGACATAGCAAAAAGATGCTAAAGGAACGTGGTAATGATGTTCCAGCCTGAGAGTGGAACTCCTGAAGAGCGTATGGAGGTAGATGAGTTTCAGTAATTTAGCAATAAATCAAGGAATCATGGTCAAACTACTGAAAAGAGTGTGAGTCTTCCCCCAAGGTTTTAGCCAGGATTTGATAATTATTTATTATATTGAAAGTAACTAAATGAATTTTGTATTACCTTCAGATAGAGTATGATTGAAGAATGAGCTTGACAAATAGAAAAATGAAGACCAGAAATCCAAAATGGAGTCTATAAATCCAGGAATGGTCATTTCTAGCCACATATGGTCCCCAGTAAAGGACAAACCCTAATGTGAAGATTAATGCACTAGATTGTGGTCCCATAAAACATTTTATTGAGACAAATTTCCTAAGCTAATTCTATATTTATGATACTTCCAATCATAAAAATTAAACCACTTCATTGAGGTATGATTGACATATAAAAAGCTGTGGTTATTTAATGTTTACAACGTGATGTGTTCAGAGATAAGTACACAGCCTTAAAACCATCATCACTATCAATGCCATTAACCTCTCTATCACCTCCAAGAATTTCTTCCTGGCCCCTTTGTTGTTGATTATTTTTGCCCTTACATACTAGGTAAAAGCATTTAATTTAAGATAGATCCACTTAGCAAAATCTGAAGTAAGCAATAAAATATTGTTAATCACAGGCCCTATTTTATACAGAACTCCAGAACTTATTTATTATGTATCACTGAAACTTGATCAATACCTACCTATTCTCCCTCCCTTGGATCCTGACAACCACATTCTACACTCTGCTTCCGTGTATTTGTTTAGATTCCACATATAAGTGAGATCATGCAGGGTTTCAGGCCTATTTTACTTAGAATAGTGTCCTACAGGTATATCCATGTTGTTACAAGTGGCGGCATCTTCTTCTTTATAAAGGCTGAATGATATTGCATAATGTGCATATGCCGCACTTTATTAATCCATTCTTCTATACATGGACTTTTAGGTTATTTCCACATCATAGCGATTCTGAAAACTGCTGCAGTGAACATGGAAGTACAGATATCTCTTTGAGATCCATATGTCAATTCCTTTGGATATATACACAGAGGTGGGATTGCTGGATCAAATGGTAATTCTATTTTGAAATGTTTCAGGAAAGACTATACTGTTTACCAGAGTGGCTGCACCAAGTTATATTTTTACAGTAATGTACAAGGCTTCCTTTTTTTCTCAACATCCTTCCTAACACTTTTATCCTTTGTGGGGCTTTTTGGTAATACCCATTTAAACAAGTGTGAGATGATATCTCATGGTGATTGTACTTGTATTTTTCCCTTAGTGATGTTTGCATTTCCCTTGGTGATGTGAGCATCTTTTTCTGTACCTGCTAGCCATTTGTGTGTCCTATTTGGAACAGTGTCTGTTCAGTTTTTCTGCCCATTTTTTAAATAGTTTCTTTTTTTGGTCTCTTTATATGTTTTGGAGACTTCATAAAAAAGATGATTTTTGGAAGACACAAGAAATTTTCCATTTGGCAAAAAAAAAGAGCATTTCAAGATGGTCAACCAGCATTTGTGAAGCAGGCAACTATAAAATGATTCTTTGATATGCTTTAGTGATGGTGAAATGGAAAAGAAATAGAACAAGATGAGCTGAAGGCATAGGCAGAGTCTAAATTATCAGTGATGTCAAATACCATGTACAGGTAGAGTTCTTCAGTAGCTGAATGGAAATAGACTTTCAGGAATGAAAACAGGAAGATATTTGGGTGGCATTAACTTATCTGAGGGCAATAGGGGATTCACTCGTGTTTAAATGCTGGTAAACTAGGTCCGATTTATATTAGTAAGGTCACTATGGCTTCAGTGGGGATGTGAGTGGCTTTCAGATTAACTGGAGTCTACATTTTTATTAAATGTTTTGCCACAAACACACAGTGTTCTCCAGCCTTCGATTCCTTGATACCATTTTCTTTGAAGCTCACACAACCACCACTTCTAGAGGAACAATAATAGCCCTGCTTTTCTTCTACCTTCCAGCCATCACACTATGCCTTTCATTACTGGGATTCAATCTGGAACCCTGCTGGCAAGGGATTCTCTAAAATGTAGTTCCCGAGTGCCAGCTGCTGTGATCTAGATGGTAGGATAGAGCAGGGTGGAAACAACTGCTGCCACCTCTTCCCTCCCAACCCGTCAAAACAGAAAATGAAAAACAAAATCCAGCACAGGGTGCTCCAAGATAATACTGGATCCTTAAAACACCATTAAGTATTGAGGCAAACAATCAATAAGAGAAAAAACTTTTTATAAATTAAAAGTATACTAGCTGAAGGAAAAGAATCACCAGCATTGTTGACAAATAGGTAAATGGAGAAGTTTCAGAAAGTAAAATACAGACAGAAGAAAAGGTAGAAAAATTGTGGGGAAAGTAATTTGTTCCAGAATATCCAAATTCTGTCTATAAGGGATTTTGGCATAGAGAACAGAGGAAAAGAGAGGAATAAATTATTACATAAACAATCAAGGCAGTCTCCAAGTTCCCTGTAAAACAGCTCAATAAAGTAAAAAGGCTGGTATCTAGACATGACATTATACAATTTACAAGCACCAAATATAAAGAAATCTTAAACTCTTCCCAGATGAAAAAATAAATAAACATACCACTTCTGCAAGAGACCACAGAACTCCATATATCAACTTCTGTCATAACTTTTGGTATTGGAGGAAAGTACGACGAGGCTTTTAAGCTTTGAAGCAATGATTTTCAGTGTAGAATCTTATAACCATTCAGCTATTGACAAAATGTTAAAATAACTTATGAATGCTTAAGGGCAACTAGGAATCATAAAATTTGCTTTTCATGCACCATCTGCTAGTTAAATTCTTGACAATTTGTTCCCACAAAATAAACAATGATCTCCACCCTCAAAAAAAGTAAAATCTGCACCTTTGTGTCCTCATCTGTGAAATAAGATGTGGATTGAGTAAATTAATACAAACAATGTAATTTTAAAATGTAGTACTTAGCAGTGTGATCCACATATCTGTTGTGTTGGAGTGAGGATGATGACGATGATGATAATGATGCACCAGAAATCCCTGGAACTAAATCAGAAAACGAATTCCAAGAATCTTTGGGAGAAAACCAAGATCAGATTTTTTTTAATGGTTATGTTTATTTATTTACTTTTATAATTTTTATTTTGTTATATCAGTCACCATACAGTACATCCCCAGTTTTTGATGCAATGTTGCATGATTCATTATTTGCGTATAACAAGATCAGATTTTAAAACAAAAAGGAAACAAAAATAAAAAACCAAAGCAATGATGTAAGGAGAGGGGTTATTAGAAATTCCAGTAGGTTAGATTGAAGTGTTTATTTTTTTTTAAGATTATTTATTTATTTATTTGACAGAGATAGACAGCCAGTGAGAGAGGGAACACAAGCAGGGGGAGTGGGAGAGGAAGAAGCAGGCTCTCAGCGGAGGAGCCCGATGTGGGACTCGATCCGGAATGCTGGGATCACACCCTGAGCCGAAGGCAGATGCCCAATGACTGTACCACCTAGGCGCCCCAGATTCAATAGTTTTAGAGGATGTGGAGAAAGGGGATCCCTCCTGCATTGTTGGTGGGAATTCAAGTTGGTACAGCCACTCTGGAAAACAGTGTGGAGGCCCTTTAAAAAGTTAAAAATTGAGCTACCTTATGATCCAGCCATTGCACTACTGGGTATTTACCCCAAAGATACAGATGTAGTGAAGAGAAGGACCATATGCACCCCAATGTTCATAGCAGCATTGTCCACAATAGTTAAATCGTGGAAGGAGCTGAGATGCCCTTCAACAGATGGCTGGATTAAGAAGTTGTGATCTATATATACAATGGAATATTACTCAGCTATCAAAAAGAATGAGTTCTCAACATTTGCTGCAACATGGACAGCACTGGAGGAGATAATGCTAAGTGAAATGAGTCAAGCAGAGAAAGACAATTATCATATGATTTCTCTCATCTATGGAACATAAGAACTAGGAAGATGAGTAGGAGAAGAAAGGGATAAAGAAAGAGGGGGTAATCAGAAGGGGGAATGAAGCATGAGAGACTATGGCCTCTGAGAAACAAACTGAGGGCTTCAGAGGGGAGGGGGGTGGGGGAATGGGATAGGCTGGTGATGGGTAGTAAGGAGGGCACGTATTGCATGGTGCACTGGGTGTTATATGCAACTAATGAATCATCAAAATCTACGTCAAAAAAATTAAAAACAAAAATAAAAAAAATTTAAAAAGAAAGATTCTATTTCGGTATCTATAAACCAAGAATATAGAAAAAAATGAAGTGTTTAGATTTCTATAGGGTGACTTCAAGTATGTCTTTGATATTATATAGGAAGGTTTTTTAATTGCCAAAGTATTCTTTATAAAACTGTTATTAATTTCTGGCTCTTATACATTTTGAATAGAAAATATGAACTCTATAATATCTGATTTAAAAACTATTTTTACTTTATTGCTATCTTCTTTATTTTTAATGTGGATTTTATGCAAGGAAACGGTTTTTGTTTTCTCTTTGTAGGGTGAATGTTCCTTCTATACACAGTCTCTGGTTTCATCTCATTAGTTTCTGTAGAAATGTGAAATTGCCTCTATATATTTCTAGATATTTTATTCCATGTTATTTGTTGAATATCATTGAAGCCATCTCTGATGGATAAAAACCTGGTCTAGAAGAAATATGAACTAACAATTAACAGAGAACCAATCTAATACATGAAGGGTATGTGGTGATTTGTATGTGGACATATTTCTATTAATCCAAACTTCCCCATCTGCCCTGCAGAACATCTTCCAGGTACAAAACCCCTGGTTGTAGTACTTAAACTTCAGAGAAGATATCTCTCTGTAAAACTTGTCAATGAATAGTATTTGGGAAGTATTAGTATTTGTAACTCCAAAACTTACTACGACGTGAAAACAAATCATATGCAAGGAAAGACTCAATTATGATGATGAATATTTGAAAGACGTGTCACATGACACATTTGTCAACAAAGTTGTAGGAGTTTTTGGCATTTTGCGGTACTAAGAACAGCCATGTTAATGCAGAAAAAGCAATGGTTTGCCAAGAATCACATTAGTTTCTTGGAAATCATGAAGCTAAGTTTTAAGTATTTATACCCTAACAAGATGGTTATTATTTATATAGTGAGACTTTTACTGTGTTTTAGAATATTGGTTGAGGGTTAGAACTGATTTAACACAGCTTATACTTTGTCCATGTAAATAGTGGGAAGGAGGATCGCAGTTTATGTTTTCACAAACCATATTTGATTCTCATAACCGGGTTCTGCCATTAAACAGGGGTTGCCTGTATATTCCTGAGATCTGCTAAGGGTGTGTACTAGATCCATCCAGGATTTACTGTTTCTAAATATTATACTCTCATTAGGATCTTTGACATTTCTTTATTTCTACCCGGTTATTTTCCTGTAATTTTACTTCCACAGGGTATTTTTTCTTCTTTTTTTCCTCTCTTTCAAAAATTTATTTAAATTCAACTTAGTAAACATACAGTGCAGTACTGGTTTCGGAGTAGAATATAGTGATTCATCACTTACATATAACACCCAGTGCTCATTATATCAAGTGCCCTCCTTAATCCTCATTACCCAACAACCCAATCCCTCCACCCACCTCCCCCTTAGTAACCCTCAGTTTATTTCTTAGAGTTAATAGCCTTTTATGGTTTTCCTCTCTCTGTCTTTATCTTATTTTATTTTTCCTTCCTTCACCTATGTTCATCTGTTTTGTTTCTTAAATTCCACATATGAGTGAAATCAAGGGCCCTCCAGGATCTTTATTTACTTACCATGATACCATGTGATCAGTTGGGGGCAAGGGGAAGGCAAGGTGAGACTTGGCCTCGGATAACTAAAATTTCACACTTGGTTTTGTTTTTTTCCTTAACATGATATCTTAATTATTACTCATTATTATACACATTATTGTGACTTTATTTCCATGCAAAATATTTAGTTAGATTTCAGCAATTGTTCAGCTATGTGTTACACAGTTGTAACTTGTCACAGGCCATGGTTAAATTGCCATGTTATTAAGATATTCCTTGATGGCATTAGGCCAGGGAACTCAGGAACACTACCTTGGCCTGGACACAATCTCCTTTCAGTTAACTTCCTGGGGAATATATGCACAAAGAAGTCCACCTACAGTATGATCACTGAAAGAGCTACAGTACTATGCTGCTCATTTCATGCCTTTTACAGCCAGACACACGTTTATTAGGAATCAGCAGGGCTAAAGTACTAAACAGGGTGTCTGGAAAATTAATATTCACTCTAACCCTAATCCCTGATGTTCTGAGAAACTAGGCAAACATCACTTTGAAGGAATATTTAAATCTAGATATTGCCTATGAACTAGAATTCTGAGTGACCACATCTGACTCAGGTAAGCAGTTATTATATGCCTTACTATCCGTTTCTTTAATAAGGGGGAAGAGAATTAACCACAGCAAAGGATCATTGTAAGAATAAGGAGATAAACTCAAATTAGCATAGTATTAGGCAGGTATTAAATCTTCCATAAAAGTCATTTTTCATTCATTCACTTAATCTTTCAATATATATTTATCGAGCACCTATACTTGCTGGGACTGTGCAAGGCAACCATCACCACCACACTTTCATCATTATCTGCATCATCATCATCATCATCATCATTGTCACCATCATTACCACTATCCATTGATCATAAGGGTCTCTCAGCACTGAAGGGCAGACAGATCAATTACCAGAGAGGATTCAGAAAGGGAAATACAGGCGAGGTTTTAACTAGGTCAAAATGGAGAATCAGAAAATAGTTATTTGGTGATAAAATAGTAACTGGATTATTCCAAATTGGTTGAAGTATATGTTTCGCTATGAATTCTTTAGTCTCTTAAAATATATACTATAATTTCTCCTTCATTTGGTGCTGACACAGCCATCCTCAGGGACCTGGGAATTTGAGGGCAGCACTGATAAAGACATGAGTATACTCCTCCGTGAGAGAGTCAAAGTTAATGCTTCCTTTGGTGTTCAGCAAAAAATAAAGGAATTCTGAATTTTAGTAACACTTTCTAATGATTTTTCTGAGAGTCTCTAAAATGTAGTCTACTATACAGGAGGCAAAATTAAGTTCTTCTTCTACTCATAAATTTAAAAATCATAATAAATGACAACCCCACTGAAATGGCTAAATGTTAAAAGGTGGATAACCCAGGGCTAGAAAACATGTAAAGCAACTGGAATTCTAACATATCGAAGCTAAGAATATAAAATAATACAATCACATGGAAAACAATGTATCCACTTCCAATAAAATTAAACATACATTTACCATATAACTTAGCAATCTTACATCAAAGTATTGACTTAAGAGCAATTAAAATGTATGTCTGCAGTTGTATACAGTGTTTATAACAGTTTTATTCATAATAGCAAAAAATAAAACCAACCAATTGTCCATCAACAGATGAATGGTGGCTTATCCAGATAATGAAATACCAGATCATAAAAAAGAATGAATTACTGATACAATGAAATATGTGAATCTCAAAAACACTGTATTGAGAAGAGAAACCAGGCACTAATGAGTGCATACTCAATTTCCTTTATATGAAATTCTAGAAAAAGCAAAACTAGCCTATAGTGATATAAAACAACATAAATTGCCATGGCCTGGGTGGGCTTGGACAATAACAGGAACCAAAGAACTTTTCCCAATGATGAAAATGTTATCTATTTGAATGGGGTGAAAAAAAGATGAAAGGAGGTAATATAAATAGGCAAGGATAACTGAGGCTGATTAACATGACAAGACAGAGTTTCTACAATATAATAGAGGAAGGAAAAATACAGAAACTAACAGGATTCACTAGGATGCTTCTTGCTGTTTCCATGATAATAACTTAGGAAATTAACACCAGCCATGACAATGATCTGCTAAGGAGATAGTAAGCAGGGGTTCAGACCCCTCAGGTTGAAGGTCTATGTTCTCCCAGAGGGCAAGCAAATGAAGCCAGCAGTCATGCTGGCAAAGGGTAAAGATAAACATATAGAATGAATGATCAAGAAAGGAGATGATTCAATATTTATTTTGCCTTGGGCCCATGACAGCACAGGCACTATAGCTCCCCCAATTACCATTTGGCTATAAGGCAGGTTTTTTACTTTAATAAATATGACCAACCACTACATTGAAGAATAAGTGGTAGGAGAGGGTGAACTTCATGTGGTGGGCAAGTAAATCTAATTAGTGTAAAGGGTAGAATGAAGAAGACACTTCTAGACCCCAAACATATTACATTGGTATCAACTTGTCAGGCAATCTGGAGAGCGTTTACTGCAAACTGCTGCAAACTCTGCCAGAGCACTATGTTCTGGGCCTGGGAGCACAAGACATGGCAGACATTCATTCCATGCAAAGACATGCCAGAAGTGCTAGAGAAGGAACACTGCCAGTAGCAATCCTCAGTGGATGATGGCTGGAGAATTGCTATATACACACCCCATCTTCCTTTCTTCTGGGTTTGAATAACTCTGAAGAGTGCTCTACACTGCTACATAGAATTCCACAGTGACACTGGGCTCCAATTTCCCAGAAAGGTAACTGGCTTGGTAATACACAATTCTTTTTACTATATCACTTTCCCTCCTCCCTACTGGTCTTCTCTGGAACCAACTCTCCAATAAATTACTTGCCTTCAAATCCTTGCTTCTGGGTCTATTTCTGGGATAACTCAAATGAAGACACAGTTTTCTTCTACTACCTAGTTTATTTCTCTAACAATTCACCTTCTGTGGAAATTATACACATAGTAATAATATGAAAGTTCTTCTGTGAATCCATCCTTACCTCAATTTTCATGGGCTGGCATATGAGGAATGCTTTCACAAAGAAATGCCTTTCATTCCAAAATAACTTTAATTTCAAGGAGTTCATTAAGGACTTCCTGTTCCACCAAGGTGGAATAATCCCCTTTTTCCCAGATCTTTCCTCTTTAAATTTAAAGATCCTGGATGGGATTGGGGGATGGGGCAAAAAGATAGTGGGGCAGTCGGTGTTCCCTAGGCTCATCTTATCTCACAAACACAACTACTGAACTATCAATCATCCTAAATATCCCAGAAATCAACCTATAGACTGACAGAAAAAAACTCCACAACCAAAGAGAGAGAAGACACCACATCAAAGAAGGTAGGAAGTGTGGTTTAGTGGAGGAAAGATCACCTGTGCTGCAGAGGGGAGGGAGCCATGGCCATGGAGAAGGGCAAAGGAGTGTAGAGCACACAAGGGGAATGCACAAGGAGAACATATCCCTAAGCTATTGACTGGGAAAATGAGCAGGGCTGATTTTTATGAGTTCTTGGAACCAGCAAGGCTTAAAGCCTGGAGTTTTAAAGGAGAACAGACTTGGCTAAGATAGAGCCCAGAGGGCACTGCCCTAGTCCTGGACAGAAGGCAGGCAAATGCCCTAGGGGGCAATGGTGTGGAAATAGCAATGTGAAGAATTCCTGGGACACACAGAAGGGAAGTATTCACTCTTCTTAGAGCACATCCCTGAGAGGCATCATTCCTAGAGACAGCTCTCTGGAAACAAAGGAGCTGACCAGTGCTATTTTCCTTCTCCTCCCCCAGCATAAACACAGAGCCACCTGCAGGAAGCAGCAGAGCACTAACACTGGCTGCCTAACTAGCTAACACCAAGGCCCACACCTCTGTGTTCTGGTGGGATTGCCCTTCTCAGTCAAGCTTGCCTCAGATTCAGCTTGGCAGACCTCTCCCCAGAAGATCAGCCCAAGCCCTAGCCCACACCATGTCTCCTAACCAGAGAGTTCTGCAGGGCTTCAATTCTAGTGGAAGTAAATCATGTCTCATTTCACAGCAGACCAGAGTGCTCTGAGTTGAAACTCACGACATTCTGGATAAGGAACAAACACTGCCCACAATAGGCAGGGAGAGCCTCTGCAGATAACTACACACACAACACACACCAGAGACACTCCTGGAAGCACTAGGCCCTGGACACTACATGACCTTTTCTTCACTGTCATTACTCTCAGGAGGAAGAAACATAACTGACTCTCCAACATACAGAAGAAAGCAGAAACTTAGACAAAATGCCAACATGGAGGAATTCATCCGAATTGAAAGAACAAGATAAGGCCACAGCCAGAGATCTAAACAAAGTAATATGCCTGATGGAGAATGTAAAGCAACGATCATAAGGTTATTTGCTGGGCTTCACGAAGGAATGAAAGACTTCAGGGAGACTCTGACGACAGAGATAAAGGAGATACAAAAGAATCAATCAGAAATGAATAATGCATTAACTGAGATTAGAAACAGAATTGATGCAATGAATAGCAGGCCGGAAGAAGCAGAGAATGAATCAGTGAATTAGAAGACAAACAACTGAACATAAGGAAGCTGAATAAAAGAGAGCAAGAAGAATTATGCAACATGAGACTAGACATAGGGAACTCAGTGACTCCATCAAATGCAGTAAGAGTCATAGTCTGAAGTCCCAGAAAAAGACGATGGGGGGTGGAGGGGCATAAAATTTTTTGAGGAATTAATAGTTGAAAACTTCCCTAATCTAGGGAAGGAAACAGACATCCAGTTCCAGGAGGCACAGAGAACTCCCATCAAAATCAACAAGAGCAGGCCAATACCCCCAAGGCATGTTGTAATTAAATTTGTAAAATATAGGGATAAAGAAAAAAATCTTAAAAGCAGCAAGACAAAAGAAGTCCTTAACTTACAAGGGAAGACCCATGAGGCTTGCTGCAGATTTCTCAATAGAAACATGGCAGGCCAGAAGAGAGTGGCATGCTATATTCAATGTGCTGAGTGGGAAAAATATGTAGCCAAGAATACTTTATCCAGCAAGGCTATCATTCAGAATAGAAGGAGAGATAAAGACCTTCCCTGACAAACCAAAACTAAAGGAGTTCGTGACCACTAAACCACCCCTGCAAGAAATATTTAAGTGGATTCTCTGAGCGTAAGGAAACACTAATAGTAAAAAAGAAAAGAAAGGATCTCCAGAAACAATGACAAGTAATAAAACGTCATTAACTACATATCTATCTATAATTACTCTGAATGTAAATGGACTAAATTTTCCAACAAAAGACGTACGATGTCAAAGTGGATAAAAAAAAGCAAGACCCATCTATTTGATGCCTACAAAGACTCATTTTAGACCTAAACACACTGGCAGATTGAAAGTGAGGGGATGGAGAAACATTTATCATGCAAATTGTAATCAAAAGGAAGCCAGAGTAACATTACTTATATAGATAAACTAGACTTTAAAAACAAAGCATGTAACAAGAACTGAAGAAGAGCACTATATCATGACAAAGGGAATAATCCAACAACAAGATCTAACGACTCTAAATATTTATGCACCCAATATGGGAGCACCCAGATATATAATTTACTGGGTCACAAATATAAAAAACAAATAATAACAAATCTAATGGAACTCACTGATAATAATACAATAATAGTAGGGGAGTTTAACAGCCCACTTACAGCAATAGACAGATCATCTAAGCAGAAAACCAACCAACAAGGAAACAGTGGCTCTGAATGACATTGGACCAGATGGACTTAACAGATATATTCAGATTATTCCATCCTAAAACAGCAGAATACACATTCTTTTCAAGAGCACATGGGATATTCTTGAGAATAGACATATACTGGGTCACAAATAAGGCCTCAACAAATACAAAAATGTTGGGACCATATCTGCATTTCTTCAGATCACAAAGCTACGAACCTGGAAGTCAACCACAAGAAAAAATTTGGAAAGACCAAAAATACATGGAGGTTAAACAACATACTGCTAAAAAATGAGTGGGTCAACCAGGAAATCAAGAAGAAATTTTTAAAAAATACATGGAAATAAATGAAAATGAAAAGACAACGGTCCAAAACCTTTGGGATTCAACCAAAGTGGTCCTAAGAGGGAAATAAATAGGAATACAGGCCCACCCTAAGAAGCAAGAAAAATCTCAAACAACCTACACTTACACCTAAAGGAACTAGAAAAAGAACAGCAAATGAAACCGAAAACCAACAGAATGAAGGAAATAATAAAGATTAGAGCAGAAATAAATGATATAGAAACTTAAAAAATAATAGAATAAACCAATGAAACCAAGAGCTGATTCTTTAAAAAAAATAATAAAATTGATTAAATCTCTAGCCACACTTATCAAAAAGAAAAGAGACAGGATGGAGATAAATAAAATCACAAATGAGAGAGAAGAAATAGCAATGAACAACACAAAAATACAAACAAATATAAGAGAATATTCTGAAAAACTATATGCCAACAAATTGGACAACCTGGAAGAAATGGGTAAATGCCTAGAAACATAGAAAGTACAAAAACTGAAGCAGGAAAAAATAGAAAACTTGAATGGACTGATAACCAGCAAAGAAATTGAATCAGTAATCAAAAATCTCCCAACAAACAAAAGTCCAGAGCCAGATAGTTTTACACACACACAACTTCTACTAAACTCTTAAAGGAGAGTTAATACCCATTCCTCTGAAACTACTCCAGAAAACAGAAAAGCAAGGAAAACTTCCAAATGTATTCTATGAGACCAGCATTATCCTAATACCAAAACCAGACAAAGACTCAACTAAAAAAGAAAATTACAGCACAATATCCCTGATGAACATGGATGCAAAAATTCTCAACAAATAATAGCAAATCATATCGAACAAAACATTAGAATCATTCACCACAATCAAGTGGGATTTATTCCTGGGTTGGAAGGGTGGTTCAGCATCCACAGATAAATCAACCTGATATGCCACATTAATTCTAAAAAAGGATAAGAACCATATGATCCTGTCAATAGAAGCAGAAAAAGCACTTGACAAAGTATAGCATCCATTCCTGATAAAAACTCTCAACAAAGTAAGATTAGAGGGAACATAACTCAACATAATAAAGGTCATATATATAAAACCCACAGCTACTATCCTCATTGGGGAAAAACAGAGATTTTTCTCTATGGTCAGGAAGAAGACAAGGATGCCCACTCTCACCACAGTTATTTAACATAGGACTGGAAGTCCCAGGCACAGCACCATATGACAAAAGGAAATAAAAAGCTTCCAAATTGGCAAGGAAGAAGTCTAAATTTCACTATTTGCAGATGACATGATACTCTATAAAAAACATGGGAAAGCCACCCATGTGGCCTGAGACACCAAAAAAAATTTGTTAGAACTGATATACAAAGTCATTGGTCACAAGATACAAAACAACATACAGAAATCTGTTGCATCTCTGTACATCAATAATGAAGCAGCACAAAGAGAAATTAAGGAATTAATCCCATTTACAATTGCACCAAAAAACAATAGAAGCCCTAGGAATAAATATAACCAAAGAAGTGAAAGATTTGTACTTTGAAAACTATAAAATACTGATGAAATAAATTGAAGAGGACACAAACAAATGGAAAGACATTCCATGATCATGGATTGGAAGAATATATATTGTTTAAATGTCTATATTTTCAGGGTACCTGGGTGGCTCAGTTCGTTAAGTGTCTACCTTCAGCTCAGGTTGTGATCCCGGGGTCCTGGGATCCAGCCCCACGTTGGGCTCCCCACTCAGCAGGGAGTCTACTTCTCCCTCTCTGTCTTCCCCTCCCCCCATTCATGCTCTCTTTCTCTTTCTCTCTCTCAAATAAAATAAATAAAATCTTTTAAAAAATGTCTATATTACTCAAAGCAATCTACATATTTGATGAAAACCCTATCAAAATACCAACAGCATTTTTCACAGAGCTAGAAAAAAACTATGCTAAAATATGTATAGAACCACAAAAGATCTGAAACAGCCAAAACAACATTGAAAAAGAAAAGCAAAGCTGAAGGCATCAAAATTCCAGACTTCAAGTTATATTAAAAAGCTGTAGTGCTCAAAACAGTATGATAATGGCATAAAAATAGATATGTGTATCAATGGAAAAGAACAGAAAACCCAGAAATGCACCCACAACTATATGTTCAACTACTCTTTGACCAAGCAGGAAAGAATATCCAATGGGAAAAAGACAGTGTTTTCAAAAAGTGGTGTTGGGAAAACTGGCAGCTACATGCAAAACAATGAAACTGGACCACTTTTGTACACCATATACAAAAATAAATACAAAATGGATTTTGACATAAATGTGAGACATGAAACCATTGAAATCCTAGGGGAGGACACAGGCCATAACTTCTTTGACAACAGCCTGAGCAAATTCTTGCTAGATATGTCTCCTGAGTCAAGGGAAACAAAAGAAAAATTTAACTACTGGGACTACATCACAATGAAAAGCTTCTGTGCAAAGAAGCAAACACTCAACAAAGCTAAAGGCAACCTATGGAATGGGAGAAGATATTTGCAAATGACATATCTGATAAAGGGTTAGTATCCAAAATGTACAAAGAACTTATAAAACTCAACACTCAAAAAATGAATAATCCAATTTAAAACGGGGCAGAAGACATAAATAGACATCCCTCCAAAGAAGATATATGCATGGACAACAGACATATGAAAAGTCCACCATCACTCACCATCAAATATAAATACAAATCAAAATTACAATGAGATATTCCCTCACACCTGTCAGAATGGCTAAGCTCAAGAACACAAGAAATAACAGGTGTTGATGAGGATATGGAGCAAGGGGAACCCTCCTGCACTGTTCCTGGGAATGCAAACTGGTATAGCTGCTCTGGAAAACAATATGGAGGTTCCTCAAAATTTTAAAATGGAACTACTCTATGACCCAGCAATTGCCCTACTAGGTATTTACCAAAAGAATACAAAAATACTAATTCAAAGGGATACATGCAGCTTTATATACAATACCCAAATTAAGGAAACAGTTCAAGTGTACATCTTCAAATGAATATATAAAGAAGATGTCACACACACACACACACACACACACACACACACACACACAATCACACAGGGATAGTACTCAGCCATAAAAAAAGAAAGATATCTTGCCATTTGCAAAAACATGGATGAAGCTACAAAATATTATGCAAAGTGAAATAAGTCATCCAGAGAAAGACAAATACCATATGATTTCACTCAAAGGAGCATAGGGGAAAGAAAGAGGGAGAGGCAAACCAAGAAATAAATTCTTAACTACGCAGAACAACTGATGGTTACCAGAGGAGAGGTGGGTGGGAGGATGGAGTAAATAGTGGACATGGATTAAAGAGTGCTGTTGTTGTGATGAGCTCTGGGTGTTGTATTTCAGAGTTAATCACGATATTGTACACCTGAAACTAACATGACACTGTACGTTAACTAACTGGAATTTAACTACAAACTTAAAAAACAAAAACAAAAAACTGGAGTATCCAGACACTTACAAAGTACTTTCACTTCTGAGACTTACAGAAAGCTTTTTCTTCCTCTTTCTGTCTCACCCACATAATTCAGCTTACATAATCATTATATATATGGAAGGAGGTTCATTAAAAAGGAAAAGATTTATTTTTTCCATATGTCAATAAAAAGGGCAACAAGGAAATCCAGATAGGATAAATTACCCTATGCCCTCACTTCCCCTCCTGGACCCAAACTGGAAGGGACCAACACTACCATGATTTTCCTCACATGGATGGATGGGTAATAGGTGTGATATTAATGGCCCTCTAGATCAGAATTGATGTGTTCCAGGACCCTGTTGCCACTGTTGCCTTATTTTATGGAAATTCCATCAGGGACAGTGGTTCTCAGAGTATATTAGTATTGCTACAGCTCCACCTTCACTCTGGGGTTCTGCCTAATGAGTGCTTCATTCCATTCTGATTCCCACTTCCTTTTCTTTTTTTATTATTTTTTTTTATTATATTCTGTTAGTCACCATACAGTACACCTCTAGTTTTTGATATAAAGTTCCATGATTCATTACTTGCATATGACACCCAGTGCCCACTTCCTCTTCAAATTAGCATGCCCTACACTCCTTCCAACAATATCATAGATGATGGGATTTATCTTTCCTCAGGCCTTAACTTAGCCTTCTTCCTTAGCGATATAATACTAGAAATTGGAAATTTTCCAGGAATAGAACATATTAACCAGATACACTTTAAACCAAAATATTCCTATTATCTAAATCCTGAGTATAGGTGTAGCCAATTTTTCAAGAATGGCTGAAGACTACAATGGCTAACATAATAGTATTCTGAAGAGTAGAATCAACAGCTGATATTTGCTTTATCTCTCCATGTCTTGATAATTACAAATACCACCTTAAGAACTATCCCCTTCCTTACTCTAAGTGGATACTTGAACACTCAAAGCACATGGAATGTTCAAAATATCCTTGACAAATGAGATCTCAAGGTATCCTTTAAAAACATAAAGAGGGGCGCCTGGGTGGCACAGTGGTTAAGCGTCTGCCTTCGGCTCAGGGCGTGATCCCGGCATTATGGGATCGAGCCCCACATCAGGCTCCTCCGCTATGAGCCTGCTTCTTCCTCTCCCACTCCCCTTGCTTGTGTTCCCTCTCTCGCTGGCTGTCTCTATCTCTGTCAAATAAATAAATAAAATCTTAAAAAAAAAAATAAAATAAAAAATAAAAACATAAAGAAATAGTACATATTAGAGAGCCACGAAGGCACTATCCAGAAAAGAGAAACTAGACCAAAGACAAAAATATTTCTTGGTATCAGCCCACCACCCCTTACACTAGATACAATGTAGAGTTAGTTCAGCCCATCTTTGAGTGTCCACTTTGTAAATCTTTCCCTCAAACCCACTCTCCTCCCACATTCCCACCATCATGTTGGCACTGGGACTCACTCTGGTATGACAGATTTTCTGTACCATGAAGCTGGCACTAAATACAATTAAAATCCCCTGCAAAGGAGCCTTCATCTGAGCATTAAAATGTAGAGTCTCACATTGCTCTCGCTTCTGTAACTCTACTCCCATTATTCTTCATTTTTCCTCACATCCAGCTGAGAAAATAACGATGAGGTCCAAGTGTGCCCTGAACTGAGAGCAGAGTGTGTAGATGGACAGATGTTCTAAAAATGATTTTACAAACTGAGAGCTTCAGAGGGGAGCGGGGTGGGGGATTGGGAAAGGCCGCTGTTGGGTATTAAAGACTCCTTGTGGCACAAAAAAAAGAGTAAGTCTTGATAAACAACATGCAGGGGTCCTTATGAAATGGTGTGTCAGGCTTTTGATTTCAAAACTATACAGTTAATAGCCTAGAAATCATTAGCTCTAGAGTAGGAAAATTAAGAATAAAGACATCTTATGTTTAAGTGCTTTCTCTTTTAAACAGACAAGACAGACCTTCCTGCTGAGTGTTTTTTAGAGGAAGGGTTTATTGTTACAGCAATAAACAAAAGCAAAAACTGGCCTAACAGCATCTTCTCCAAAGCCAATGAAATGGTGAGTAAGAAAATCTCTATCACTGAGGGTGCAAAAAAGCTTCCCTTTTAACATTCAATTAGGGTCAAACAAAATAGGCAAGAAAAAGGAAAATGAACTTCAGAACTTGGTTCTGGAAATGATGGTAGGGAAAAGCAATACTCCTCCCAGGAGAGTTTCTATCACAAATTCCTACCTATTTATAATTTTCAAAAACTAAGTAATCCAATAAAGCATGTGGGAGTGCATGAGGACTTACAACACGAGTCCTAGGAAAACAAAATAAATGCAGCTAGATTCAGTGGTAAGAAACTCTATTAAAGAATTGGAAACTTCAGATTTTGAACATTTTTTCATGTGTCTGTTAGCCATTTGTATGCCTTCATTGGAAAAGTGTCTGTTCATATCTTCTGCCCATTTTTTGATTTCATTATTTGTTTCCCGTGTATTGAGTCTGAGAAGTTCGTTGTAGATCTTGGATACTAATCTTTTATCTGCAGTGTCATTTGCAAATATCTTCTCCCATTTCATGGGCTGCCTCTTAGTTTTTTTGACTGTTTCCTTGGCTGTGTAGAAGATTTTTTTTTTTTTAAATTATGTTAGTCACCATACAGTACATCCCTGGTTTTAGATGTAAAGTTCGATGATTCATTAGTTGCGTATAACACTCAGTGCACCATGCAATACGTGCCCTCCTTACTACCCATGTGCGGAGCATTTTATCTTTTTTTTTTTTAAAGATTTTATTTATTTATTCGACAGAGATAGAGACAGCCAGCGAGAGAGGGAACACAAGCAGGGGGAGTGGGAGAGGAAGAAGCAGGCTCATAGCAGAAGAGCCTGATGTGGGGCTCGATCCCAGATTGCCGGGATCACGCCCTGAGCCGAAGGCAGACGCTTAACAGCTGTGCCACCCAGGCGCCCCCGAAGCTTTTTATCTTGATGAAGTCCCACAAGTTCATTTTTTCATTTGTTTCTCTTGCCTTTGGAGATGTGTCATGAAAAAAGTTGCTGTGGCCGATGTCAAAGAGGTTGCAGCCTATGTTCTCCTCTAGGATTTTGATGGATTCCGGTCTCATTTCAAGGTCTTTCATCCATTTGGAGTTTATCTTTGTGTATGGTGTGAGAGAGTGATCAAGTTTCATTCTTTTGCAAATAGATTTACCCCAAAGATACAGACGAAGTGAAGAGAAGGGCCATATGCACCCCAATGTTCATAGCAGCATTGTCCACAATAGCTAAATTGTGGAAGGAGCTGAGATGCCCTTCAACAGATGACTGGATTAAGAAGATGTGGTCCATACATACAATGGAATATTACTCAGCCATCAGAAAGAAGATTACACAACATTTGCAGCAACATGGATGGGACTGGAGGAGATTATGCTAAGTGAAATAAGTCAAGCAGAAAAAGACAATTATCATATGGTTTCACTCATTTATGGAACATAAGAAATAGGAAGATCCGTAGGAGAAGGAAGGGAAGAGGAAAGGGGGGGGTAAACAGAAGGGGGAATGAACCATGAGAGATTGTGGACTCTTGGAAACAAACTGAGGGCTTCAGAGGGGAGAGGCGTGGGGGATTGGGATAGGCCGGTGATGGGTATTACGGAGGGCACATATTGCATGGTGTGCTGGGTGCTATACACAAATAATGAATCATGGAACATTGCATCAAAAACTGGGGATGTACTGTATGGTGACTAATCTGACAAAATAAGAATTATAAAAAAAAAAGAGAGAATTGAAAGCTTCAGATGACCAACGGGGACACACATCAATTGTGATTGGGCTGAAATGGCCCAAGTCAACCCAATAAAGGGAACCAGAGCTCTTTCGAAAATGGCTGATTACAGTGTTGCTACAAGAAAGATCAAGATGAGCTTGGAGCTCCTTTATGATGCTCGGAGGTGCCCCCAGAATAATGCAGACATGTCAGAAGGCACAGGAGCTGACCTGACGGGGCTCCCAGTGGCCATATATGGAACAATTTGAGCAACACAAGGAACAGTGGTACGAAGAGATATAGACCATTAAATAAAACAAATACCCACGAGTCCATCCATGCTGATATGGATAAAGAGTTGAGTTAATAAACAGATAGTAGGAAGGAAAACCACTTCCTTACACTAGTATTCTCTTAAGTGTGGATGGAATGATGGAAATAGAACATCACCATTTGAAAAATACCACAGTAAAAATTGTTTCAGGCAAGAATCTTTACTGGATACTAAATGAGTAGGCAAAAGTATAAGGATGGAATATTTACATAGCCTCAGAGCATCTTCTAATAAGACACTAATTACAATGGGAAAAATAGTTACTTTACTGATTTTAAACAGACACCACTTTAACCAAGTGATTACCTATCACTGACAGTAAACTAACATGACTAGTAATAAGAATGTGACATTATATGCCTGAAAAAGGGCCGATATCTTTCTATAGTATTTTTGACAAAAACGCACAAGCTAACTTTAATCAGACACCCCCACATTGAGTTCATTGTATAGAATAAATAGCACCCTACAAGAATATCAAAATCAGGAAAGGCAATGAAATATGGAAGAAACTATCCCAGATCAGAGAAGGTCTAGGAAGCAAGAAACTATGCACAGATAGAACACATGCCCTGGATTAGATCTTGGACCAGTAGAAGGACATTTAGTAGGACATCTGACAAAATATGAATAAGATCTGAAAATAAAATGTTAATTTCCTGCTCTCTAGTTATATGTTAATCCTTTAGGATGCTGTATGAAGGGTATATGAGAATTTCTTCTGTCCAGTTTGCAACTTTTTTTGGTTACTCTGAAGTTATTTCAAAGTGAAAAGTTAAATAAAAAGTTAAGACAATAAAGCAAGTTTAAAATTAATGTAATCAATATGGGCCACCCACCTGGGAGTCTCAGTTTGTTAAAGTGTTTGCCCTTGGCTCAGGTCATGATCCTGGAGTCCCAGGATTGAGCCCATATCAGACTCCCTGCTCAGTGGGGAGTCGGCTTCTCCCTCTGACCCACCCCCATCTCGTACTCTCTCTCTTTCTCAAATAAATAAATAAATAAATAACTTAAAAATTAATGTAATCAACATGCTCAGACTTTTATAAAAAGAAAATACCCATTAAGCAGACTTAAGTATTGTTAATACATGAGTATTTAAGCACATGAGTATTTAAGGAAGGCTACAAACCACCACTATCAGTGGCTGCATGAAGGGACTGTGTTGGGATGGAGACAGAGGAGATGGGAGGGGAAAGGAGAGATTAGCCACTTTTTCTCTAAACACTTTGTGCGTAAAGGACTAACAAAATCCATTCTCCTTCTCTAAGGACAGATTTACTTTGGACTAACTTTCCAACTCTGTTCCAATGGAAATCTTATAAAGGTGGTGTGGCATATAAACTCTCAGGTGACCTCCAATTATTCCCACGTCCTGGTATTCACACTCTTGTGTAATATCCTTCCACTGAGTATGGGCAAGACTTGCGACTTACTTACAATCATGTAACACTCGAAATATCCCTGGAAACACTGTTTTAGCTCCATCCCACAAATTTTGATGTTGTGTTTTCATTTTTCATTCAGTTCAAAATATGAAAATATTTTCCTTCATACGTCTTATTGGTAATAAATAAATAATAGATTGAAATAAATAATTTCTTTTTGGCCAAGAAATTTTTTGAAATACATTATTTAATTTCTAAGTACCAAAAAATTTTCTGATTATCTTTGTTATAAATTTTTAGTTTAACACAAATATGGTCAGAGAATACATGTAATTTGCACAATTTAAATTATTATAAATTTGTTAAAATTTATGTTATGATGCATGAAAAAGTGTTTATTGACGAATGCTCATGTCCACTTGATAATCATGTAGATTCTGCTATTGTTCTGTAAAGCATTCTGTGTCAATTATATCTATTTAGATAAGTGTGCTGTTCAGTTCATCCACATACTGATTTTCTTTCCCCCAGTTGAATCCATTACTGATAGAGGTTTTAAAGTCTCCAGTTATATTTGTGGATTCTCCCTGTTTTGTTCCAAGTATTTTGAAGCTCTTTTGTGAGGTACACATATATTTAGGAATTTTGCACCTTCTTGGTGAATTGACAATTTTTTTGTGTGACCTAACATGCGATTTCTACTGAAGAATGTTCCATGTGCAATTGAGAAGAATGTGTATTTTAAAGATTTGTGATGGAATATCGTGTATATATCTATTAAGTCCATCTAGTATAATGTGTTGTTCAAGGACAATGTTTCCTTATTAATTATTTGTCTGGATGATCTATCCATTGATGTTATGTGGCCTGTTAAAGTCCTCTACTATTATTGTAATAATATTTCTCCTTTTGCATCTGTTAATATTTGATTTATATAATTAGGTGCTCCTGTGTTGAGTCCATGAATATTTATAAGGGTTCCATTCTCTTGATAGATGGATCCTTTTATTGTCATGTAATATCACTCTTTGTTACACCCTTTGTTTTATTTTTAAAAAATTATTTATTTATTATTTAAATTTTAGGTAGTTAACATGCAGTACAACATTGGTTTCTGGAGTAGAATTCAGTGATGCATCACTTACATACAACACCCAGTGCTCATCACAAGTGCCCTCCTTAATACCCATTACCCATAGCCCACCTTCCACCCACATCCCTCCATCAACCCTCAGTTTGTTGTCTATCATTAGGAGTCTCTTATGGCTTTTTTCTCCTCTCTCCTGTTTTTCTTTTCCCCCTTCCCATATGTTCATTTGTTTTCATTCTTAAATTCCATATATGAGTGAGATCATATGATATTTGTCTTTCTCTGACTGGCTTAATTCAATTAGCATAATACACTCCAGCTCCATTCATGTTGTTGCAAATGGCAAGTATTCATTCTTTTTGATGGCTGATTAATATCCCATTGTGTGGGGGCGCCTGAGTGGCTCAGTTGTTAAGCATCTGCCTTCGGCCCAGGGCGTAATCCCAGAGTCCCACATCAGGCTCCTCTGCTGGGAGCCTGCTTCTTCCTCTCCCACTCCCCCTGCTTGTGTTCCTTCTCTCGCTGGTTGCCTCTCTGTCAAATAAATAAATAAAATCTTTTTAAAAAAATTCCATTATATATATATATATATATATATATATATATATATATATATATATATATATATATATATCAATCACTTCTTCTTTATCCATTCATCTCTTGATGGACATTTGGGCTCTCTCCATAGCTTGGCTATTGTTGATAAGACAGCTATAAACATCAGGGTGCATATATCCCATCTGTATTTTTGTATCCTTTAGGTAAATATCTAGCAGTACAATTGCTGGGCCATACAGTAGTTCTATTTTTAACTTTTTGAGGAACCTCCATACTGTCCTCCAGAGTGGCTGCTCCAGTTTGCATTCCCACCAACAGTGCAAGAGAGTTCCCCTATCTCCGCATCCTCTCCTAAATCTGTTGTTTCTTGTGTTGTTAATTTTAGCCATCCTGATTGGTGTGAGATGGTATCTCATCATGGTTTTGATTTGTACTTCTCTGATGATGACTAATGTTGAGCATCTTTTCATATGTCTGTTAGCCATCTGGATATCTTTTTTGAAAGGTGTCTATTCATGGCTTCTGCCCATTTCTTAACTGGGTTATTTGTTTTTGAAGGGCTGAGTTTGATAAGTTCTTTGTACATTTTGGATACTAACCCTTTATCAGATATGTTGTTTACAAATATCTTCTCCCATTCTGTAGGCTGCCTTTTAGTTTTATTGACTGGTTCCTTTGCTATGCAGAAGCTTTTTATCTTGATGAAGTCCCAATAGTTCATTTCTGCTTTTTTCCCCCTTACCTATGGTGATGTGTCTAGTGAGATGTTGCTACAGCTGAGGTCAAAGAGGTTTCTGCCTGTGTTCTCCTCTAAGACCTTGAAGGTTTCCTATCTCACTTTCAGGTCTTTCATCCATATTGAATTTATTTTTGTGTATGGTGTAAGTAAGTGGTCCAGTTTCATTCTTCTGCATGATGTTGCCTAGTTTTCAAACACCATTTGTTGAAGAGATTGTCTTTTTTCCCATTGGATATTCTTTCCTGCATTGTCAAAGATTAGTTGACGATGTAGTTGTGGGTCCATTTCTGGGTTCCCTATTCTGTTCCATTGATCTATATGCCTGTTTTTGTGTCAGTAACATACTGTCTTGATGACTACACGTGTGTAATATAGTTGAAATCTGAAATCATGATGCCTCCAGTTGTTTTTCTTTTCAGAATTGCTTTGGCTCTTTAGGGTCTTTTGTGGTTCCGCACAACTTTTAGGATTGATTGTTCTAGCTCTTTGCAAAATGCTGGTGGTATTTTGATGGGGATTGCATTTCATGTGTAGATTGCTTTGGGTAATATAAACATTTTGACAATGTTTGTTCTCTAATCCATGAGAGTGAGTGCTTTTCTATTTCTTTGTGTCCTCTTCAGTTTCTTTCATAAGTGTGCTAGAGTTTTCAGAGTATAGCTCTTTTACTTCTTTAGTTAGATTTATTCCTAGATATCTTATTGGTTTTGGTGCAATTGCATAGGGATCAATTCCTTAATTTCTTTTTCTGCTGTTCTATTATTTGTGTATAGAAACGCAACAGATTTCTGCACATTGATTTTATATCCCGTGCTGAATTCATACATGAGTTCTAGCAAATTTTGGGTGGAGGTTTTCAGATTTTCTACATAGAGTATCATGTTATCTGCAAATAGTGAAAGTTTGACTTCCTCCTTGCCAGTTTGGATGCATTTTATTCCTCTTTCTTGTCTGATTGCTGAGGCTAAGACTTCCAGTACTATGTTAAATAGTAATGGTGAGAGTGGACGTCATTCTCTTATATCTGATTGTAGGGAAAGGCTCTGTTTTTCACCATTGAGGGTGATATTGGCTGTGGGTCTTTGTATATGGCTTTCACGATGTTGAGGTATATTCCATCTATCCCTACCTTGTTGAGGGTTTTTATCAGGAGAGGATGCTGTATTTTTTCAAATGCTTTTTTGGCATCTATTGACAGGAATATTTGGTTCTTATCCTTTCTTTTATTAATATGGTGTATCCTATTGATTGATTTGGGAATATTCAACCAGCCCTGCAGCCCAGGAATAAATCCCACCCAGTCTTGGGGAATAATTCTTCTAATGTACTGTTCAATCCAATTTGCTAGTATGTCATTGAGAATTTTTGAATCCATATTCACCAGGGATAATAGTCTTTAATTCTCCTTTTTACTGAGGTCTTTGTCTGCTTTTAGAATCAAGGTAATCCTGGCTTCTTAGAATGAGTTTGGAAGTTTCCCTTCCACTTCTATTTTTGGAACAACTTCAGAAGAAGAGGTATTAACTCTTCTCTAAAAATCTGCTAGAATTCCCCTGGGAAGCCAACCAGCCCAGGACTTTTGTTTATTGGGAGATTTTTTATTACAGATTCCAGTTCTTGGCTTGTTATGGGTCTGTTCAAATTTTCTATTTCTTCCTGTTTCAATTGGGTAGTTTGCAAGTTTCTAGGAAGGTGTCCATTTTTTCCATTTTGCCCAGTTTGTTGGTATATAACTTTTCATAGTATTCTCTTATAATGGTTTGTATTTCTGTGGTGTTGGTTGTGATCTCTCCTCTATCATTTGTGATTTTATCTATTTGGGTCCTTTCTCTTTTCTTTTTGATAAGTCCAACTATAGGTTATCTATTTTATTCTTATGAAAGACCAGCTCTGAGTTTTGTTAATCTGTTCTATTGGGGGGTTTTTGTTTGTTTGTTTCTTTATCATTTATTTCTGTTCCAATCTTTATTATTTCCCATCTTCTGCTGGCTTTAGTCTTTTTTTTTTTTTTCTGCTACCCTTTCTAGCTCCTTTAGGGGTAAGGTTAGGTTGTGTATTTGAGACTTTTCTTGCTTCTTAATATAGGCCTGCACTGTACTATACTTCCCTCTTAGGACATTTTTTGGTGCATCCCAAAGGTTTTGGGATATCGTGCTTTCATTTTCATTTGCTTCCATGTATTTTTTTAAACTCCCTTTTAATTCCCTGGTTCACTCATTCCTTCTTTAGTAGGATGTTCTTTAAGCTCCATGTATATGAGGTCTTTCCAATTTTCTTCTTGTGGTTGACTTCCAGTTTCATAGGGTTGTGATCTGAAAATATGTATGGTATGATCTTGATCTTTTTGTACTTCATGAGGGCTGATTAACCCAGTATGTGATCTCACTACAGAATGTTACATGTGTACTCAAGAAGAATGTGTATTCTGTTGCTTTAGACTGAAATGTTCTGAATATATCTGTTAGGTCCATCTGGTCCAGTGTGTCATTCAAAGCCATTGTTTCCTTGTTGGTTTTCTGCTTAGATGATTTGTCCATTGCTTAAATGGGGTGTTAAAGTCCCCTATTCTTATTGTATTATCATCAATGAGTTTATGTTTGTTATTAATTGATTTGAATATTTGGGTGTTCCCACGTTGGGGGCATAAATATTTACAATCGTTAGATATTCTTAATGAATAGACCCCTTAGTTATGATACAATGCTCTTCTTCACCTCTTGTTACAGTCTGTTTTAAAATCTAGTTTGTCTGATACAAGTTTGACAACCCTGGCTTTCTTTTGACATCCATTAGACTGACAGATGGTTCTTCATCCCCTCGCTTTCAATCTGTAGATACCCTTAGGTCTAAAATGAGTCTCCTGTAGGCAGCATACAGATGGATTTTAATTTTTTTTTCCATTCTCATACCCTATGTCTTTTGAATGGCACATTTAGTCTATTTACATTCACAGTGATTACTAAGAGATATGGATTTAATGTAATTGTGTTACCCATGGAGTTGTTGTTTCTGAAGATGTTCTCTGATTCTTTCTAGTTTTTGTTGCTTTTGGTCTTTTTCTCTCCACTCAAAGAGTCCCCCTTAAATTTCTTGCAAGGCTGGTTTAGCGGTCACGAACTCCTTTAGTTTTTGTTTTTCTGGAAAACTCTTCATCTGTCTTTCTATTTTGAATGACAGCTTGACTAGATAAATAATTCTTCGCTGCAAATTTTTCTCATTCGGTGTGCTGAATATTTCCTTCCACTCCTTTCTGCTCTGCCAAGTCTCTGTGAGCAGATCTGCTGCAAACCTGACCTGTCTTCCCTTGTAGACAAGGACTTTTTTCCTCTTGTTGCCTTCAGGATTCTTGCCTTGTCTGTGTATTTTGTGAATTTGATTATGATATGCTTGGTGATGGCCCACTTTTGCTGAATTAAATGGGAGTTCTCAGTACTTCTTGAATTTTGAAGTCTGTACCCTTCCCCAGATGAGGAAAGATTTCAGACATAATTTGTTTGAATAAAACTCTGCCCGTTTATCTTACTTTTCATCTTTTGAGACTCCTATGATATGAATGTTATTATGTTTTACTAAGTCACTGAGTTCTCTAAGCCTACCTTCATGATCCATTAGCTTTCTTTCCCTCTTCTTTTCAGCTTCATTATTTTCCATTATTTTCTCTTGTATATCACTAATTCACTCCTCTGCTTCATACATCCTTGTTTTTATGGCCTCCATTTGTATTTGCATCTTGGTTATAGCATTTTAAATTTTAGTCTGACTAGATTTTTGTTATTTATTTGTGTAGTAAAAGATGTTCTAGTGTCCTCTATGCTTTTTCCAAGCCCAGATAGTATCCTTATAATCACTGTTTTAAATTCTAGGTCAGACATTTTACTTTTCTCTGTATTGATTAAATCCCTGGCCAAGAGTTCTACCTCATGTGCTTTCTTTTGGGGTGAATTCCTCCACCTTGTCATTTTGTCCAGAAAAGAAATAAAGAAAAAGGAAAAAGAACATAAAAACAAAACAAAAACAGTGAACAAACAAAAAACAGAAACAAAGAAAAAACAAGGGGAAAAAAAAACAAAACACAAGAAAACCAAAAAAATAAACCAAACCCAAACAAAACTAGATCTTGGGTGTGTTTTGGTCTGCTTGTTAAAAGAATCTAGATCCCAAAATAAAATAAATTAAAATGAAAGTAGACCAAAAAAAAATTAAAAATACATATGAAAAGTGTATATATATATATATATATATATACACACACACACATATATATGTGTATATATGTATATATACACATGTATATACATATATATGTATATATGTGTGTGTGTATATATATATTTATTTAAAAATTAATAATAAAACTTTTAAAAAGGAATGGGTAATACAAGAAAATAAATGAAAAAAGCAAGAAAAATAAAAGAAAGAATAAAGTAAAAAGGAAGCTCAATCCTATTTCCCCTAGAGCTGAGCTTTGCAGCATTCAGATCAATAAATTTGGTGCGAGCTAGTTGTTTTAGTTGTTTGTGCTGGTTCTCTGCAGGAGTGGCCTACTGAGCTGATTCTTAGGATGACTTATTTCAGTGGAAATGCTTGGAGGGGGCACTCATGGTATACACAGCTTCAGCCTCCATTAGGTGGTGCTGTTTTCTCCCTAAAGTCTTTATCACTGATGGGTTGGATGATAATGGCTGTCCCCTGCTCTCTAACCTCAGAGCTGAAAGATTTCTGCCCCATTCCAGTGAGCTCACAGAGAAGCAATCAATTGCCCAATTTGTTTCCCCAGTTTCCATCTGAATACTGTCTTCACCCTGCCAGTGCCATGGCCTTGTTATCTCAGGTGTGTAGCCAAGTTTCTCAGCACTCCAAATTTCAGGGGCGCCTGCGTAGCACAGTTGTTAAGCGTCTGCCTTCAGCTCAGGGCGTGATCCCAGCGTTCTGGGATCGAGCCCCACATCAGGCTCCTCTGCTGGGAGCCTGCTTCTTCCTCTCCCACTCCCCCTGCTTGTGTTCCCTCTCTCGCTCTCTCTGTCAAATAAATAAATAAAATCTTAAAAAAAAAAAAACCTCCAAATTTCAGGGATGCCTACAGCACAGACCCCCAGTGTTCCTCCATGGGTGGGACTCACCATGCCTGCTGGCCTATCGTAGGAAAGGTTTGCAGTTTAGAGCAGAAAGACCAAGATCTGCTGCTCTCTACCAGCTTCCCAGATCCCATGCCTGGGAACAGTGCTGCACCTTACTGCCACCCATTCTTCCTGTGACCCTGGGGATTCTCAGACCACTCTGTAACTCTGGCCCCTTTTGCCACCCGAGCACCTTCAATCCAGGCACAATCCTCATGGTGGTGAACTTATAAAAGTTCAGATTTTGTGCTACACCACTTCTAATACTTTGCAGTAGCCTCCGTAGGCAGGCTCCCTCCCCACCGCTACATCCACAGCTATGTCTTCCCCAAATGAACTTCCACACCTCCTACCTTCCAAAAGGTTTTCTACTTATAGACTTAAAGGTTTTGTTCTCTCAGACCTCTGACTGACTTCTTGGGTGTTCAGAATAATTTGATAAGTATGTAGCTGTGTTTGAGGGACAAGACAAGCTCAGGGTCCTCCTACTCTTCTACCATCTTAACTTCTCCCATGAATTGACAATTTTATCATTATGTTATCTTTCTCTTTAAATCTTCATAATTGGGAGAGAGTTAAGATGGCGGAGGAGTAGGGGACCCCTTTTTCAGCCGGTCCCTAGAGTTGAGCTGGATAGGTACCAGACCAGCCTAAACAACCACGGAAGCAGCCTGAGACACAGGAAGATGCATCTGGATCTCTACAAATGAACATCTCCAGCACTGAGTTTTGAGGTACGAAGAGGGGAGCTGTGAAACCGCGCACAGATATCGGAAGATAAACAGAAGGGGGAGGGAGCCGCCACGTTGGGGCACTGGGAAGCGGTAGCCACTTACACGGGAGAGCCAGACTCATGGACGGCACCCGAGAGAGCAGACTGTGACCGTGATCGGGGAGAGTGCGCCACCAGGCATCTCGCGGAACACCGGAATCCCGGTGTGCTCACGGGTTCCAGACTGAGATCGGGAGCTCCCGGAGCGTGCGGGGGCGGCTGGCGGCTGGCGGGCCACCTGCACGGGGGAGTGGGCGGACTCGCGGTCGGCACCCGCGAAACAGCAGACTGAGACCCTGTACCAGGTGCGCGCGCCACCAGGCTTCTCACGGAACTCCAGAATCCCGGTGTGCTCCCTGCAACCAGACTGAGACCGGGAGATCCAGGAGCACGCGGGGCGGTTGGCGGCATTAGAAACACAAAGGACAGAGACGCGCCGGCCCTGGAAGTGAGGGCAGGGACGCCAGGTGTGGGGCGCACTTCCCGGGACGCTGCAGGGTTGAGCAGCACCAACAGTAACGGAGTTAAAGTGGCCAGAACATCAGTGGAGAACGGGCCGCAATCCCTCTGTTCTGTGACAATTCGGCCACTGCTGCTCTGACTCTCAGAAGAGGCATAACAGACCACCAGGGAAAGCCGCCAGAAAACAAAAGCCTGGAAATACCAGCTCACAGCGTGCCCATCCCCATCCCCCCTCTCAGGGGACACGGAGACTCTACCCAAACAGGGTTGCCTGAGTATCCACGCAGCAGGCCCCTCCCCCAGAACACAGAAGGCAGGCTGAAAAATCAAGAAGCCCACAACCCGGGGCACCTGGGTGGCGCAGTCATTGAGTGCCTGTCTTCGGCTTAGGGCGTGATCCCAGCGTTCCGGAAAGGAGTCCCTCATCGGGCTCCTCCGCTGGGAGCCTGCTTCTTCCTCTCCCACTCCCCTGCTTCTGTTCCCATTCTTGCTGACTGTCTGTCTCTCTCAGATAAATAAATAAATAAATAAAATCTTTAAAGAAGAAGCCCACATCCCTAAGATCCCTATAAAACAAGGGGCACGGCCTGGGACCCAGTCAATAATTTGGGCTCTGGACAACCCCGCAACCTCTCCTCATCAGAATGACAAGAAGGAGAAGCCCCCCCCAGCAAAGAAAAGACAGTGAGTCTGTGGCCTCTGCCACAGAAATAATGGATATGGATGTAACCAAATTATCAGAAATGGAATTCAGAGTAACGATGGTCAAAATGATGAGTAGAATTGAAAAAAGTATTAATGAAAAGGTTACTGAGAATATAGAATCCCTAAGGACAGAAATGAGAGCGAATCTGACAGAAATTAAAAATTCTATGAGCCAAATGCAGGCAAAACTAGAGGCTCTGACGGCCAGGGTCACCGAAGCAGAGGAACGGGTTAGTGAATTGGAGGATGGGTTAATAGAGGAAAAAACGAAAATAGAAGATGGTCTTAAAAAAATCCATGCCCATGAATGTAGGTTACCGGAGATTACTGACTCAATGACACGATCCAATGTTAGAATCATCGGCATCCCTGAGGGCGTGGAGAAAAACAGAGGTCTAGAAGAGATATTTGAACAAATTGTAGCTGAAAACTTCCCTAATCTAGCGAGGGAAACAAACATTCATGTCCAAGAGGCAGAGAGGACCCCTCCCAAGCTCAACCACAACAAACCTACGCCACGTCACGTCATAGTGCAATTAGCAAATATTAGATCCAAGGATACAGTATTGAAAGTGGCCAGGGCAAACAAATTTCTCATGTACCAAGGCAAAGGCATAAGAATTACATCCTGTCTGTCTACACAGACCTGAAATGAGAGAAAGGGTTGGGGGGGCATTTTTAAAGCTATTTCAGAGAAAAACATGCAGCCAAGGATCCCGTATCCAGCAAGGCTGTCATTCAGAATTGATGGAGAAATAAAGACATTTCAGAATCGCCAGTCACTAACCAATTTCTTAACCACGAAACCAGCCCTACAGGAGATATTAAGGGGGGTTCTATAAAGGTAAAAAGGCCCCAAGAGTGATACAGAACAGAAAGTCACAACCAATACAAACAAAGACTTTACTGGCAACATTGCATCATTAAAATTCTATCTCTCAGTTCTTAGTGCCAATGTGAATGGTTTGAACGCTCCCATAAACGCCACAGTGTTGCAGATTGGATAAAAAGAAATGACCCATCCATTTGCTGTCTACAAGAGACTCATTTTGAACCCAAAGATGCATTCAGACTGAGAGTAAGGGGATGGAGTACCATCTTTCACGCAAATGGACCTCAAAACAAAGCTGGGGTAGCAATTCTCATATCAGATAGATTGGATTTTAAACTAGAGACTATAGTTAGAGATGCAGAAGGGCACTATATTATTCTTAAAGGAAGTATTCAACAAGTGGATATGACAATTATAAATATATATGCCCCCAACAGGGGAGCAGCAAGATACACAAGCCAACTCTTAACCAGAATAAAGAGACATATAGATAAAAATACATTAATAGTAGGGGACCTCAACACTCCACTCTCAGAAATAGACAGAACACCCTGGCAAAAACTAAGCAAAGAATCAAAGGCTTTGAATGCCATACTCGACGAGTTGGACCTCATAGATATATATTAACACTACACCCCAGAACCAAAGAATACTCATTCTATTCTAATGCCCATGGAACATTCTCAAGAATAGACCATGTTCTGGGACACAAAACAGGTCTCAACTGATACCAAAAGATTGAAATTATCCCCTGCATATTCTCAGACCACAACGCTCTGAAATTGGAACTCAACCACAAGGAAAAATTTGGAAGAAACTCAAACACTTGGAGACTAAGAACCATCCTGCTCAGGAATGACTCGATAAACCAGGAAATCAAAAATCAAATTAAACAATTTATGGAGACCAATGAGAATGAAAATGCAACAGTCCAAAACCTATGGGATACTGCAAAGGCAGTCCTAAGGGGGAAATACATAGCCATCTAAGCCTCACTCAAAAGAATAGAAAAATCTAAAATGCAGTCTTTATATTCTCACCTCAAGAAGCTGGAACAGCAACAGAGGGACAGGCCTAATCCACGCATGAGGAAGCAGTTGACCAAGATGAGAGCAGAAATCAATAATTAGAAACCAGAAGCACAGTAGAGCAAATCAACAGGACTAGAAGCTGGTTCTTTGAGAGAATCAATAAAATTGACAGACCACTGGCAAGACTTATCCAAGAGAAAAGAGAAAGGACCCAGATTATTAAAATTATGAATGAAAAAGGAGAGGTCACGACCAACACCATTGAAATTGGAAGGATTATTAGAAATTTTTATCAACAGCTATATGCCAATAAACTAAGTAATCTGGAAGAGATGGAATCCTTCCTGGAAACCTATAAACTACCAAGATTGAAACCGGAAGAAATTGATTTCTTAAACAGGCCAATTAATTATGAAGAAATTGAGTCAGTGATAAACAACCTTCCAAATAACAAAACTCCAGGCCTGGATGGTTTTCCTGGGGAATTCTACCAAACATTCAAAGAAGAAATAATACCTATTCTCCTAAAGCTATTTCAAAAAATAGAAACAGAAGGAAAGCTACCAAACTCATTCTATGAGGCCAATATTACCTTAATCCCCAAACCAGGCAAAGACCCCCTCAAAAAGGAGAATTACAGACCGATTTCCCTAATGAATATGGACGCCAAAATCCTCAACAAGATACTTGCTAATAGAATCCAACAGTACATTAAAAGGATTATCCATCACGATCAAGTGGGATTCATACCTGGGATGCAAGCGTGGTTCAATATTCGCAAATCAATCAGCGTGATACATCATATCAACAAGAAAAGACTCAGGAACCATATGATCCTCTCAATCGATGCCGAAAAAGCATTTGACAAAATACAGCATCCTTTCCTGATTAAAACCCTTCAGAGTGTAGGAATAGAAGGTACATTTCTCAATCTCATAAAAGCCATCTACGAAAAGCCTACTGCAAATATTATTCTCAATGGGGAAAAGCTGGAAGCCTTTCCCTTAAGATCAGGAACACGACAAGGATGCCCACTCTCGCCACTATTATTCAACATAGTACTAGAAGTCCTTGCAACAGCAATCAGACAACAAAAAAGGATCAAAGGTATTCAAATCGGCAAAGAAGAAGTCAAAATGTCTCTCTTCGCAGACGACATGATACTCTATATGGAAAACCCAAAAGAAGCCACTCCCAAACTATTAGAAGTTATAGAGCAATTCAGTAACGTGGCGGGATACAAAATCAATGCTCAGAAATCAGTTGCATTTCTGTACACGAATAACGAGACCGAAGAAAGAGAAATTAGGGAATCCATCCCATTTACAATAGCACCAAAAACCATACGTTACCTTGGAATTAACTTAACCAGAGACGTAAAGGATCTATATTCTAGAAACTATAAATCACTCTTGAAAGACATTGAGGAAGACATAAAAAGATGGAAAGATATTCCATGCTCATGGATTGGAAGAATTAACATAGTTAAAATGTCCATGCTACCCAGAGCAATCTACACTTTCAATGCTATCCCGATCAAAATACCGAGGACATTTTTCAAAGAACTGGAACAAATAGTCCTTTAAATTTGTATGGAAACAGAAAAGGCCCCGAATCTCCAAGGAACTGTTGAAAAGGAAAAACAAAGCTGGGGGCATCACAATGCCTGATTTCGAGCTGTACTACAAAGCTGTGATCACAAAGACAGCATGGTACTGGCACAAAAACAGACACATAGACCAATGGAACAGAATAGAGAGCCCAGAAATGGACCCTCGGATCTTTGGGCAACTAATCTTTGATAAAGCAGGAAAAAACATCCGGTGGGAAAAAGACAGTCTCTTCAATAAATGGTGCTGGGAAAATTGGACAGCTACATGCAAAAGAATGAAACTTGACCACTCTCTCACACCATACACAAAAATAAACTCCAAATGGATGAAAGACCTCGATGTGAGACAGGAATCCATCAAAATTCTAGAGGAGAACATAGGCAGCAACCTCTACGACATCGGTCAAAGCAACCTTTTTCATGATACATCCCCAAAGGCAAGAGAAACAAAAGATAAAATGAATTTGTGGGACTTCATCAAGATTAAAAGTTTCTGCACAGCCAAGGAAACAGAGAAACTAAGAGGCAGCCCACGGAATGGGAGAATATATTTGCAAATGACACTACAGATAAAGGACTGGTATCCAAGATCTACAAAGAACTTCTCAAACTCAATACACGAGAAACAAATAAACAAATCAAAAAATGGGCAGAAGATATGAACAGACACTTTTCCAATGAAGACATACAAATGGCTAACAGACACATGAAAAAATGTTCAAAATCATTAGCCATCAGGGAAATTCAAATAAAAACCACACTGAGATACCACCTTACGCCAGTTAGAATGGCAAAAATAGACAAGGCAAGAAACAACAATTGTTGGAGAGGATGTGGAGAAAGGGGATCCCTCCTACATTGTTGGTGGGAATGCAAGTTGGTACAGCCACTCTGGAAAATAGTGTGGAGGTCCCTTAAAAAGTTAAAAATTGAGCTACACTATGATCCAGCCATTGCACTACTGGGTGTTTACCCCAAAGATACAGACGTAGTGAAGAGAAGGGCCATATGCACCCCAATGTTCATAGCACCAATGTCCACAATAGCTAAATTGTGGAAGGAGCCGAGATGCCCTTCAACAGATGACTGGATTAAGAAGTTGTGGTCCATATATACAATGGAATATTACTCAGCTATCAAAAAGAATGAGTTCTCAACATTTGCTGCAACATGGACGGCACTGGAGGAGATAATGCTAAGTGAAATAAGTCAAGCAGAGAAAGACAACTATCATATGATTTCTCTCATCTATGGAACAGAAGAACTAGGATGATCGGTAGGGGAAGAAAGGGATAAAGAAAGGGGGGGTAATCAGAAAGGGGAATGGAACATGAGAGACTATGGTCTATGAGAAACAAACTGAGGGCCTCAGAGGGGAGGGGGGTGGGGGAATGAGATAGACCGGTGATGGGTAGTAAGGAGGGCACGTATTGCGTGGTGCACTGGGTGTTATACGCAACTAATGAATCATCGAGCCTTACATCAGAAACTGGGGGTGTACTGTATGGTGACTAACATAATATAATAAAAAGTCATTTAAAAAATCTTCATAATTATCTTTCCTCTGAAGTATATTTGTCTTATATTAATATAGCTACTCTAACACTATTTCGATTAGCATTTGCATGCTATGTCATTTTCCATCCTTTTATTTGTAACTACCTATATCATTGTATCTCAAATTAGTTTCTTACAAACCACATTTAGTTTGGTCATGTTTTATTTGTTCATTTCTATGTTTTTAATCTGACAGTCTCTGCCTTTTTATAGTAGTAAAAAGCACATAACATAAAATTTAGCATCTGAACCATTTTTCAGTGTAGAATACAGTAGCAGTAAATATATCCACATTGCTGTGTAACAAATCTCTCGAGCTTTTTCACCTTGCAAAATTGAAACTCTGTATCCATCAAAGAACTCCCCTTTCTGCCTCCTCCCATCGCTGTCAACCACCATTCTACTTCCTATTTCTAAGAGTTTGAGTACTCTAGATACCCCACATAAGTGGAATCTTGCAGTATTTCTTATGCCAATCTCTGTCTTTTAGTTGGGTGAGTTTAGGTCATTTCCACTTAATGCAATTACTGATTTCCTTAGATTTGGGTGTACCATTTTCTAAATTTCATTTATGTGATTTTTCCTCTGTTTTACCTTCCTTTGTATCTCCAAATCCCACCTTCATTTGAGTTCATAGAATATCGCAATTCTTCCATTTTAATTCATTAGGTTTTTAAAAATAATATCTATTGGTATAGATTACCTGGTTACTAGGAAAATTACAATTTCCATATTTAACTTTCCATAGTCCAAATAGTATTAACACTTTACCATTTAAGTAGAATTTAGAAAACTTTCAACCACATGGATCCCTGTACCCTCCTCTTTATGTTATAATTATCTTCTATATTATATCGGGATGCACTGAAAAACCTCTGCAGACAGTGTCACCATTTTTCCTTTCAACCATCAGATGTAATTTTCAAGAACTCAAAAGCGGAATATGTACCAAGATATTTATCATTTCTCTTCCTTGTTATCCCCAATGTAATGTTTTTTTTCTGGTATCATTCCCCTCTGCCTTTAAATACTTTCTTTAGCTAAAACAATAAAATAAAAAATAAAAAATTAATTAAATTAAAAAATAAAAATAAAGAAATAAAATAGGAACAACAACAATAATAATAAAGAACATCATTTAGCAATTCTTTTATAGCAGCTCTGGTGAGAACAATTCTCTTAGTTTTCCTTCATCTCAAAACACTCTCGAACTTCATTTCTAAAGGTGCTTTTGGCTAAATATAAAATTTCAAGTTGACACTAGCTCTTCTCTTTCAGCAATTGAAAACTCATGCAACGTCCTTCTGCAGTTTCTGGTTAGAAATCTGCAGTCATCCAAATATTTCTTCCCTTACGGCTAATACACCTTTATTTTTCTGGTTGATTTGAATATTTTTTTTGTTTGTTTTTAGCTTTCAACTATGTTTGGTCTGAACGTGAAATTTCTTTGGATTTATCTTGCTTAACATTTTTTCAGCTTCTTGAATCTGTGGGTTTATGTGGTTTGCTAAAGTTAGGAAGTTTTCAGCCATTATCTCTTGAAATACCTTTTTCAGCACTGAACACTTTGTGCTTGTCCTTCTGATGACAAGAAGGTTTACCTTTTATTCTTCCACGGGTCCCTGGGATTCTCTTCATTGGTTTTAAGCCTTTTTTTCTCTTTCTTTTCCAGGTGGGATCATTTTTACTGATCTATTTTCACTTTCATGGACAATTTTATGTCATCACCACTTAGGCTCTTGAGCTCAGTCAGTGAGTGTTACTTTTAGTCACTGTATTTTTCAGTTCTAATACTTGCATTGGCTTCTTCTTTAAACATCATTGCAGAGTCCTATGTTTCCATTCATTTTACAAGTGCTTGTAATTGCTTGTTAGAATATTTTTAAATAATTGATTTAAAGTCTTTGTCAGATAATTTCAACATCTTTGTCATGCGAGAGTTGCTGTATCTTGACTATCTTTTCCCCAAGAGAATCAAGATTTTCATGGTTCTTAATTTGCTGAGTAAATTTGAAGTGGGATATCAGATTTTCAGACTCTGAGTGTTTTTAAACATCCTTTTGAAAATGTTGATTTCTTTATTTTGGCAAGTAATGGACCTGATTCAGTTCGGGCCATACATTCCCTCCCATCTCCTATAGGCTGCAGTTTCAATGTCAGTGCAGTTTTCAAAACCTTTGCAAAGCTATTCAGATCCGTCTCACATGTGCACCACGCAGTGGCAGTCTGGGTCGGGCCAGGAATCTTCCGGTAATTCAGTTTTCAAAGTCTTGATTATGCTAAGATCAGATGCAGTCATGTATAGTTTGGGAGTACATTTTTGAGTTATTGAACAAATGAATGGGATCTCTTCCCTCCGGTTCCCCCTCATCATAATCTGCCCGATACATCTCATGTCCCTGAAGTGCCTCTTTTAGGTTCTGTGGCCAGAAGCATGGGGCCTTAGTTACTCTTCTCTGCTGCTCACTTTTGTGACTCCACCAAGAAGCGAAAGAACCAGAAGACAGAAAAGATGGTGAACACACCACTGATTTGGTGGCACTTCTAATTCTGGTTTTCTTTCCAATCCTCCTGTTTGATACAGTGCAGAATCCTCTCATGCCTGCCCCACCCATTCTGTTTCATACTCATTTTCAGTGAGGGAGACAAGGTAGAACATCTTTACCCAACGTGCCTGAAACTAGTTTCTACCATTATTTAATTACTTCTTTATTTCTGTATATCACCTACATCCAATCTTGGACCTCTAGGTTTTGAACACCTTCTGGTCTTCACTCACTTTCCTTCTTTGCAGTCAAAGCCCAATACTCAGTCACTGTATTAATAAATTACTTGCATACCTTTTGTATTGTAAGTGCTTTGCCTAGTCCCATTCTGTATTCAAAGGGCAGACTCGCTGAGGTTTTGGGAGGGGAAATGCCTGAAAACTATTTTCCTGCATTAATTAGAGTATCAACAAGATAATGATGGTAATATTTTATGATTTCCCACAAGCATGTAAGTTTCATAGAAAAGTATTTTCAAGTTGAACTAAACAATTAAAAAATATTCCCTGAGGAATTGATTATCTGCTAATTTATCCCCACTGGAGTCACTGGTAGGCTAGGAAACGAATTTGTTACTTCTTATTGTAAGCCCAAGTGCACAGAGAATTTCTGTGTGGTAGCTCCTTACTCATGGTGTTCAGGGATGACAAGGGTCCCATGCAGCCCTGGAGAATTCCCTGATAATGCTCTATCACAATTACCACTAACTAACTCTGAAGCCACTTCTGCTTTTGGCTCTTAGAGCCAGTGGACACTCCAAGTGAGCAAAAATAAACAAACTTCCTCTTGCCTGTCACCCTGCCTCTTTATTCTTTTATCCCTACTTCCTACAAACAGCTCCATTCCAATAAGCCCCTCACTTGAGACCACTATTTCCCACTGCATTGATTTGCTTATACTCCACTTTGTTCCTGGATGTAAAACAGCTTTATTTCCTCAGCTTCATTTCTCTCACTGATAATCATCATGAAAGATGAATTCACACTTACTGGAAGAGAATTGGAATGATGTCAAAGGAGTGAAATATTTCATTGGGTCTCAAAGTGTGGTCCCTACACCAGTAGTAATACACCACCTGGCAACTTGTTATAAATGCAAATTTGTGGGTACCATCTACACTGTCAGAAACTCTTAGGATGGAGCCAAGTAATCTGTATTTTTACAAACCCTAGGTGACACTGATGCATGCCAAAGTTTGGGAAATATTGCAACCAGGGGTTAATAATCACCTGGCAGTTGCACAATGAAGGAGAAGAGTGTTTCAGATGAGGATTGCTTGTCAAATTGGAAGGACCTACTGAAATGCTTTTCCACCGTGCTTGGAATTGCTAGTTCCCTGGGTGGCTCAGGGGGTGTAGGAAGGGAGGCAAAGTATAAATGTTGAGTCAGATGGGCTGACAACACCAAAAGCCTTCATTCCCTCTCTGCCTGCCTGCTCCATCTTTTGGCCTGGATATTAATCTCCTCAGTTACTATAACACTTTGGCAATTATCCCCAATAGCATTTTTCTAAAAAAATGCATTCATTATTCTTTCAGCATTTTCTCCCTCAGTGGTCTTAGGAGCAGTTGACAAACACATTTTTAATGAGTAGGCGTGTTCACAAATATGGCATTATCATGCTCTCCATATATAACTTCAATAATGTACTTACACTTCTTGGCAGACTTTTTGCAATTCATGACATCATATAAATTTGGATTCAACCAAAAAATAGGTTTTGTTGATGTAATGGCTATTTCTGTATTATAAATACTCTGAAAGCTGCATTGTTATGTCTTGTGATTGAAACAGAATTTTATGCTGTGCTAGAATCTAGAAAAGAATAAAGTTTGCCCTTGTGTACAAACCATTCCTCCACATCATTGTAATCTTCAGGGGAAATCAGGAAACAGTGATTGACTAAACAAAACCTTTATTTCATGAAAATTGTTTCCTTTACGTCAGAGAAATTTTGAGCGAGTGGAATATATCCAGGAAAATACTGAAATTATTCCCAGTGATTGCGTGGGAACTCCCATCAAAACATCATGAAACTAAAGAATATAAAGGCATATATAGTTATTTTTTAAAATAGACTATAGTTCACTATCAATAAAAGGACTAGCCCCTGAAAAGCAACTCAAATATTCTTCAAAACACTTCCTCAAAGTTATCAAATACTAGAGGAAATTATTTGAACATTTTAAGAGTCAGAGGACATTTTTTTGTTAATTAGCTCATAACTACATCTGGAGTCTTCCTCCCATTAGAGTTAGGAAAAGTTTTGTAACAGAAATTTTTTTCACAAAAATTATACTCACAACTCAAAGATGATTAAATGTTTTGTTTTGTAAGATTCTATTTCTAAAGAGAAAGACATTTTTATTTCAATTTTTTGAAGTACATTATTTTTTCAAAAAAATTGTGTATCTGTACATAATGTACAGTAAAATTTAGCGTTTTTTCTATTTCTTGTTTTTAAAGGGCATGATTTACATTTAAATGAAAAGCACAGTTCATAAGTCAAAGCTGATTACTTTGACAAAGGTATACACCCATGGACCCAGCATCTTAATTAAGATATACAGCATTTCTATGACCCCAGAAAGTTCCCTTCTCTCTTTCCCCAGTTACTGCCTTCCACCCTGAGTGAAAATCCACTCTGCTGATTTTCATTATCATATAGTAGTTTTACCTGGTTTTGAACTTCATATAAATGGAATCATACCATATGCACTCTGTGTCTAGCTTCATTTATTCTGCATATTTTTGAGATTCCTCCATATTGTTGCATATATCAGTAGTGGGTTCATTTTATGGCTAAGTAGTAATCCATTTCCATGATGATTTAGTATTATTAAATTGTGTTCTTTATATATTTTGGATACAAGTCCCTTATCAGATATGTGCTTTGAGGTAGGTTTTCTCGAAGTCTGTCGCTCATGTTTATTTTCCTTCTTTCTTTTTTTTTTTAATGTTTTTTAATTATATTATGTTAGTCACCATACAGTACATCCCTGGTTTCTGATATAATGTTAGATGATTCATTAGTTGCGTATAACACCCAGTGCACCATGCAATACGTGCCCTCCTTACTACCCATCACCAGTCTATCCCATTCCCCCACCCCCCTCCCCTCTGAAGCCCTCAGTCTGTTTCTCAGAGTCCATAGTCTCTCATGCTTCATTCCCCCTTCTGTTTATTTTCTTAAGCACTTTTTAAAAAAGGCTTAGAACAACAAAGATTTATTATTTTGCAGTTCTTTGGCTTGGCAGTCTTGCTGATTTTCCTGCTAATCTTGCCTGGGATCATTCAGATAGCTACAGATATCTTATGGCTTAACTGGAACAAGAAGGCCCCCAATGACCTTACTTACATGTCTAGAAGCTGGTGCTGGCTATTGTGTATACCTCTTCCTCGAGGAGGATTCTCATCCTCTAATCAGCTAGACTGGACTTCTTCACAACATGGAGGCCTCAAGATCCTAAGAGAGTGAAAGCAGGGGCTGTGATGCCTCTACAGTCCTAGGATCTAGGATCTAAAAAACCGTAACATCACTTGTGCTGCATTCCATATTTTTACTCTTCCTGTTGTTCTTTCTTTATTCCTGTTATTCCAAGTATTCCATGTTTTCTTTAGTATCACTTCCCTTTGGCCTGATGAACTTATTTTAACTCTCTGTCTCTCTCTCTCTCTAACTAACTAACTAACTAACTAACTAACTAACTAACTAACTATATATATATATATATATATATATATATATATATATATGGTTAACTATATATATAGTTTTACTCAAATATATACATATATATATAGTTTTACTCAAATATATACATATATATATATAGTTTTATACGTATATATATATATATATAGTTTTACTCAAATATATATATATATATATTTGAGAGCAGGTTTACTGGAAATAAAATCTTTTCATTTTCCTTTATCTGAGAATGTCTTGATTTTACCTTTATTCTTGAAGGATATTTTTACTGGGCACAGAACTCTAGAAAAATTATTCTTTTCTTCCGGCACTTTAAAAATATTGCATGACCTCCTTCTTGGGTCCATAGTTTCAGTTGAGAGATCTACTGTTCTTCCTTGCACATAATGCATCATATACTCTATTTCAAGAATATTCCTTTGTCTTTAGTTTTTTGAAGTTTATTTCTGATGTGTCTTGATATGGATTTTTGTTTGGGGTTCACTCAGCTTCTTGAATCTGTAAATGTATAGCTTTTGCCAACTGGGGATGTTTTTAGCCACAAATCCTTCTCTTCTACTTTTGGGACCCTACTGAGGCTAATGTTAGAGGTTTTCTTTTTCCCTACAGGTCCCTGACATTCTGTTCATTTCTTTGCAGTCTATTTTCTATTGTTCATATTGAGTTATTTCTATTGTTCTGTCTTTGAGTTCACTTATTCTTTCCCCTGTGATATTAATTCTTTCCTTCAGCCTCTCTACTGAGTTTTTTATATTGGTTATTGGGTTTTTTTTTTTTTCAGTTCAGTAGTCTCCATTTGATTTTTTACATTTTTTTTTGCTGGTATTTTCTATGATCAATTAGAAAATCACTCTTTGTAATAAGTAAGTGATTCAGGCAAGATCATCTGGGGATCCTAAAATTAATGGATATACATTTGAGGGGGCAGAGTTTGTACATAGTCTCAAAGCATTGTCCCACGAAACAGTATATACTTACTAAATTATAAGTAACATGCATACTTATTAACACTTATTTACTAGTAAATAAAGTACTTATACATATCAGTCAATTAAAAAAAGTACTTGTTATCTTTAAAGTGGAAAAACTTGGCTCACACCATCTGAGCCATGTGATAAAAGTTGACCTCACTATTAGTGAGACAAATAAATATCATGGGTCTTTGGCACGTTACACTGAAAAGAACACAGATTCACTTCTCTAGTATTCTGGCCAAAAGTGCACATGCTGAATGTAATTAGAAAGAAAAGTCCAACAAACGAAAACTGAGGGAAATTCAATGAGATAACTGACCGGTACTCTAACAATGCTAAGGTCATGAAAGATAAGGAAAGATTGAGGAATTATCCCAGATCAAAGGGGATTAAAGACACATAACAATTAAATCACAATGTGATGCTGGATTGGATCCTGGACTAGAAATGGAAGGGGGAAAGGGAAGTTCATTTTTCTTTGTTTGCTTTTGTTGGTTTTGTTTTGCCATAAAGAACATTGTTGGGACAACTGGAAAATCTGAATGGGGTCTATATTAGATGGTGGTATTTTATGAATATTAATGTCTTGATTTTAAGGGCTGTGCTATAATAGGGAAGTGTATGCATCTGTTAGGGTTGCCATTACAAAATACTTCCATCTGAGTGGCTTAAATAACAGAAATTTATTTTTTGTTAAGATTTTATTTATTTATTTGACAGAGAGAAAGACAGCCAGTGAGAGAGGGAGACAAGCAGGGGGAGTGGGAGAGGAAGAAGCAGGCTCTCAGCGGAGCAGTGAGCCTGATGCGGGGCTCAATCCCAGGACCCTGGGATCATGCCCTGAGCTGAAGGCAGACACTTAAAGACTGAGCCACCCAGGCAGCCCGGACATTTATTTTCTCAAGTTCTGAAGCCAGTAGTCCAAGATTAAGGTGCCCGCAGGGTTGGTTTCTGATGAGATTTTTCCTGGCTTGCAGATTTCCACCTTCCTGCTGTGTCCTCAAACACCTTTCTTTTGTGTGCTTGCACACTCCTCGCATCCCTTCTTCTTCTTATAGGGATCCCACTGTTATTGGAGTAAGGTCCCACCATTTTGATTCCATTTAATTTCAATCACCGCCTATAAGGCTCTGCTACTAACTTCAGTAATATTGAGGGTTGGGGATTCAACATGTGGACTCTGGGGAAACACCGTTCAATCCATAAAACTTTCTGTTCTTGGTTTTAGGAAATACATACTGAAGTATTTCTGAGTAATGGGACATCATGTCAAGCTATACAGACTAGAAAAATACTGCAGAGAATATATAAGATAAATATGTTTTATTAATAAGCATGTTAATAAAATGAAATCACTTGGGGAATCTGGATGAACTTGTGTTCTTGTGTTATGCTTGCAACTTTTCTGAAAGGTTTCAGTTTTTTCAAAATAAAAAAGTAAGTAAAATATGGCACATGTATTTATCTCCCTCCATTAGTTCCACCAAAAGTGATCCAGGCTATTCAGATGCAAAATTAATGTAATCTTAAGCATAAAATGGCAAAACTGAAATTGGTCACAATTTGGACAGAGATTCCAGGAGGAAGGGAACATCATGCCTTCATATGCAGGTCATGAACTTGCAGAAGTCCAGCAAGAAACACTTCTTACCATTTTACCCCAAATAGCTGAAGAGAAATTATAAATTGAGGAAAATATATTTATTCATTGAATTCTTCCCAGAATTACTTTTCTACTACAAATGAAATTTGGCTTTCAGAAGCTCAGTCATACCACAGATGCTATGTTCTTCTACATCTTTTCTTGCACAAATGCCCAATGTTTCCTCACCATAGCTTTAGAAGTCTCGAATCATATATATTCTCCAACTTTATTCTAATTCATCAAAATTATCTTGATGGTTCTTGGTGCTTCTAATTTCTATAAAAATTTTAGAACCAGCTCATTAATTTCCACAAAAAATACCTGCTGTGATATTTATTACAATTGCATCTATATTTATTGGAAGATAAGTAAAAATTGTCCTTTTGATGTAGTGTCCTTATCAAGTCTATCATTAAAAGTATGCTGAGACTTTCTTTATGGTTCAGCATACAATCAATTTTGATTAATGTTCCATATGAACTGGAAAATAATATCACTGTATGGATATAGTGTTCTATGTGTAAGTGTTTGTACATGTGGTTTAAATCTATGTCATTACTGATTTTTTTGTCTGTTTCTTCTATCAGTTACTGAGATAGATGTTTTTAAAATCTCCATTCATCGGGGGAGGAGTTAAGATGGTGGAGGAGCAGGAGTCCCCTTTTTCAGCTGGTCCTCTGAGTGGAGCTGGATAGGTACAAGACCATCCTGATAACCCACAGAATCAGCCTGAGATGCAGGAAGTTACATCTGGATCTCTACCAATGAACATCTCCAGCACTGAGTATTGAGGTACGAAGTGGGGAGCCTTGAATCCGTGCACAGATATCAAAAGATAAACGGAAGGGGGAGGGAGCCTCTGCACTCAGGCGCCGGGAAGCAGTAGCCTCCTGCACTGGGGAGTGGGCTGACTTGTGGACCGGCACCTGCTAGAGAGCAGACTAAGACTGTGTGTGACCAGACTGAAAACCAGAGCTCCGGTGTGCGCAAACCACACTGAAACAGAGAGCTCGGGAGTGCGTGTGAGAACCGGGGGTGGCTGGCAGTGTTAGAAACACAAAGGACAGAGACGTGTCAGCCCTGGAAGTGAGGGCTGGGATGGCAGCTGTGGGGTGCACAACCCAGGACGCTGCAGGGTTTTGAGCAGCACCGACAGAAACAGAGTTAAAGAGGCCAAGAGGGCTCAGTGGAGAGCAGACTGCAATCTCTCTGTTCTGATACAGAGGCTGGGATTCAGGCACTGCAGCTCTGACTATCAGAAGAGGCAAAGATAACCACCAGGGAAAGCCACCAGAGAACAAAAGCCTGGAAATACTGGCTCACAGTGTGCCCATCCCCATTCCCCCTCGTAGGGGACAGGGAGACTCTACCCAAATAGGGTTGCCTTAATATCAGCACAGCAGGCCCCTCCCCCAGAAGGCAGTCTGAAAAATCAAGAAGCTCACATCCCTAAGGTCCCTATAAAACAAGAGCACACTGCCTGGGTCCTGGTCAATAATTTGGGCTCTGGGCAACCCTGCAACCTCTCCTCATCAGAATGACAAGAAGGAGAAATCCCCCCCAGCAAAGAAAAGATAATGAGTCTGTGGCCTCTGCCACAGAACTGATGGATATGGATATAACCAAATTATCAGAAATGGAGTTCAGAATAACAATGGTCAAGATGATGTGTAGACTTGAGAAAAAATATTAACGAAGAAATTAACGCGAATATAGAATCTCTAAGGGCAGAAATGAGAGCAAATCTGGCAGAAATTAAAAATGCTATGAATCAAATGCAGTCTGAACTACACGCTCTGACAGCCAGGATAAATGAGGCAGAAGATTGAATTAGTGAATTGGAGGATGGGATGATAGAAGAGAAAGCTAAAACAGAAACTTGGCTCAAAAAAATCCAATCTCAAGAATGTAGGTGTCGGGAGATTACTGACTCAGTGAAACGTTCCAAAGTCAGAATCATCGGCATCCCCGAGGGGGTGGAGAAAGAGAGAGGTCTAGAAGAGACATTTGAACAAATTGTAGCTGAACACTTCCCTAATCTAGCAAAGGAAACAAGCATTCGTGTCCAAGAGGCAGAGGACGCCTCCCAAATTCAACCTCTACAAATGTATGCCACGTCACATCATAGTGCAATTTGCAAATATTAGATCCAAAGATACAGTATTGAAAGCGGCAAGGGCGAAAAAATTTCTCACGTAAAGAGGCAAAAATATCAGAATTACGTCAGACCTGTCTACACAGACCTGGAATGAGAGAAACAGTTGGCAGGGCATTCTTAAAGCTCTTTCAGAGAAAAACATGCAGCCAAGGATCCTTTATCCAGCAACACTGTCATTCAGAATCGATGGAGAGATAAGGACCTTCCAGAATCACCAGACACTGACCAATCTCACAACCACGAAACCAGCCCTACAGGAGATATTAAAGGGGGGTCTATAAAAGTAAAAAGACCCAAGAGTGATACAGAACAGAAATTACAATCTATAGAAACAAAGACATCACAGGCAACATGACATCATTAAAATCATATCTCTCAATAATCACTCTCAATGTGAATGGCCTAAATGCTCCCATAAAGCACCACAGGGTTGCAGATTGGATTAAAAGACATGACCCATCCATTTGCTGTCTACAAGAGACTCATTCTGAACCTAAAGATACATCCAGACTGAAAGTGAAGGGATGGAAAACCATTTTTCATGCCAATGGACCTCAAAAGAAAGCTGGGGTAGCAATTCTCATATCAGACAGATTAGATTTTAAACTAAAGACTGTAGTTAGAGATACAGAAGGACACTATATTATTCTTAAATGATGTATCCAACATGTGGATATGACAATTATAAATATCTATGCCCCCAACAGGGGAGCAGCAAGATACACAAGCCAACTCCGAACCAGAATAAAGAGACATATAGATAAAAATATGTTAATAGTAGGGGACCTCAACACTCCACTATCAGCAATCGACAGATCACCTAAGCAGAAAATCAACAAAGAAACAAGAGCTTTGATTGCCATACTAGATGAGTTGGACCTCATAGATATATATAGAACACTACACTCCAGAACCAAAGAATACTCATTCTATTCTAATGCCCATGCAAAATTCTCAAGAACAGACCATGTTCTGGGTCACAAAACAGGTCTCAACTGATAACAAAGGACTGAAATTATTCCCTGCATATTCTCAGACCACAATGCTTTGAAATTGGAACTCAACCACAAGGAAAAATTTGGAAGAAACTCAAACACTTGGAGACTAACAACCATCCTGCTCAAGAATGATTCGATAAACAAGGGAATCAACAATCAATTTAAACAATTTATGGAGCCCAACAAGAATGAAAACAAAATGGTCCAAAACCTATGGGATACTGCAAAGGCAGTCCTAAGGGGAAAATACATAGCCATCCAAGCCTCACTCAAAAGAATAGAAAAATCTAAAATGCAGTTTTTATATTCTTACCTCAAGAAGCTGGACAGCCACAGAAGAACAGGCCTAATCCATGCACGAGAAAGCAGTTGATCAAGATCAGAGCAGAAATCAATGAATTAGAAACCAGGAGCACAATAGAGCAGATCAACAGTACTAGAAGCTGGTTCTTTGAAAGAATAAATAAAAATGACAAACCACTGGCAAGACTTATCCAAAAGAATAGAGAGAGGACCCAAACTAATAAAATTATGAATGAAAAGGGAGCGGTCACAACAACACCAATGAAATAGGAAGGATCATTAGAAACTTTTATCAACAGCTTTATGCCAATAAATTAAACAACCTGGAAGAAATGGATGCCTTCCTGGGAACCTATAAACTACCAAGACTGAAACAGGAAGAAATTGATTATTTAAACAGACCGATTAATTATGAAAAGATTGAAGCAGTGATCAAAAACATACCCCAAAACAAGAGTCCAGGGCCTGATGGATTCCTCGGGGAATTCTACCAAACATTCAAAGAAGAAATAATACCTATTCTCCTGAAGCTGTTTCAAAAAATAGAAACAGAAGGAAAACTACCAAACTCATTCTATGAGGCCAATATTACCTTGATCCCCAAACCAGGCAACAACCCCATCAAAAAGGAGAATTACAGACCGATATCCCTGATGAATATGGATGCCAAAATTCTCAACAAGATCCTAGCTAGTAGGATCCAACAGTACATTAAAAGGATTATCCATTATGACCAAGTGGGATCCATCCCTGGGATGCAAGGGTGGTTCAACATTCGCAAATCGATCAGTGTGATAGATCATATCAATAAGATAAGAGTCAAGAACCATATGATCCTCTCAATTGATGCAGAAAAAGCATTTGACAAAATACAGCATCCTTTCCTGATTAAAACCCTTCAGAGTGTAGGGATAGAGGGTACATTCCTCAATTTCATAAAAACCATCTATGAAAAGCCTACAGCGAATATTATTCTCAAAGGGGAAAAGCTGGAAGCCTTTCCCTTAAGATCAGGAACATGACAAGGATGCCCACTCTCGCCATTATTATTCAACATAGTACTAGAAGTCCTTGTAACAGCAATCAGACAACAAAAAGGGATAAAAGGTATCCAAATAGGCAAAGAAGAAGTCAAACTGTCTCTCTTCGCAGATGACATGATACTCTATATAGAAAACCCAAAAGAATCCACCCCCAAACTACTAGAAGTTATAGAACAATTCAGTAATGTGGCGGGATACAAAAGCAATGCTCAGAAATAAGTTGCATTTCTATACACAAACAATGAGACTGAAGAAAGAAAAATTAGGGAATCCATTCCATTTACAATAGCACCAAAAATCTTATGTTATCTTGAAATTAACTTAACCAGAGATGCAAAGGAACTATATTCCAGAAACTATGAATCACTCTTGAAAGACATTGAAGAAGACACAAAAAGATGGAAAAATATTCCATGCTCATGGATCAGAAGAATTAACAGTTAAAATGTCTATGCTACCCAGAGCAATCTACACTTTCAATGCCATCCCGATCAAAATACCGAGGACATTTTTCAAAGAACTGGAACAAACAGCCCTTAAATTTGTGTGGAACCAGAAAAGGCCCCGAATCTCCAAGGAACTGTTGAAAAGGAGAAACAAAGCTGGGGGATCACATTGCTGGATTTCAAGCTGTACTACAAAGCTGTGATCACAAAGACAGCATGGTACTGGCACAAAAACAGACACATAGACCAATGGAACAGAATAGAGAACCCAGATATGGACCCTCGGCTCTTTGGGCAACTAATCTTTGCAAAGCACAAAAAAACATCCAGTGGAAAAAAAAAACAGTCTCTTCAATAAAGGGTGCTGGGAAAATTGGACAGCTACATGCAAAAGAATGAAACTTGACCACTCTCTCACACCATACACAAAGATAAACTCCAAATGGATGAAAGACCTCGATGTGAGACAGGAATCCATCAAAATCCTAGCAGAGAACATAGGCAGCAACCTCTCTGACATCGGCCACAGCAACGTTTTTCATGACACATCTCCAAAGGCAAGAGAAACAAAAGAAAAAATGAACTTGTGGGACTTCATCAAGATAAAAAGCTTCTGCACAGCCAAGGAAACAGTCAAAAAAATTAAGAGGCAGCCCACGGAATGGGAGAATATATTTGCAAATGACACTACAGATAAAAGACTGGTATTCAAGATCTACAAAGAACTTCCCAAACTCAATACATTGGAAACAAATGATCAAATCAAAAAATGGGCAGAAGATATGAACAGACACTTTTCCAATGCAGACATACAAATGGCTAATAGACACATGAAAAAATGTTCAAAATCATTAGCCATCAGGGAAATTCAAATAAAAACCACATGGAGATACCACCTTACACCAGTTAGAATGGCAAAAATTGACGAGGCAGGAACAACAAATGTTGGAGAGGATGTGGAGAAAGGGGAACCCTCTTACACTGTTGGTGGGAATGCAAGTTGGTATAGCCACTTTGGAAAACAGTGTGGAGGTCCCTCAAAAAGTTAAAAATTGAGCTACCCTATGATCCAGCAATTGCACTACTGGATATTTACCCAAAGATACAGATGTAGTGAAGAGAAGGGCCTTATGCACCCCAATGTTCATAGCAGCATTGTCCACAATAGCTAAATTGTGGACAGAGCCGAGATGCCCTTCAACAGATGACTGGATTAAGAAGCCGTGGTCCATATATACAGTGGAATATTACTCAGTCATCCAAAAGAATGATTTCTCAACATTTGCAGCAACATGGACGGGACTGGAGGAGATAATTTTAAGCAAAATAAGCCAAGTAGAGAAAGACAATTATCATATGGTTTCACTCATTTATGGAACATAAGAAGTAGGAAGATTGGAAGGAGAACAGAGGGAAGAAGAAAGGGAGGGTAAACAGAAGAGGGAATGAACATGAGAGACTATGGACTCTGGGAAACAAACTGAGGTTTTCAGAGGGCAGGGGGGTGGCTGAATGCGATAGGCTCGTGATGGGTATTAAGGAGGTCACGTATTGCATGGTGCCCTGGGTGGTATACACAAGTAATGAGGAACTTTACATCAAAAACTAGCGATGGTGACTAACATAATATAATAAAAAAATATATTATTATATAAAAAGAAAAAAGAAAGAAAAGAAAATTTCTAAGCTTCATCTTCAAAGCAAGTTAAAAAAAGGAATTTTTATTAAATCATAATGTACATATTTTTAAAGTTCTAAAACATAACTATATTTTTTCAATTAAACACATTCAAGAAACCAGGTAACCATTAGGTAATCACTATACTGCTTTTGAAAAATCACAGATTACTTTTGCAGTGTTTTCGATATTTTTGATCAGTAGAAGCAAACGTTATGGATCTTTTGTTTCTGGCTTTTTTCGTTCAACATTAGTTTGCGTGTTTACCAATGTTGTTTCCTGAACGTGTGTTTTGTTCAGTATTTGTTTGAATATACTACCATTTCTTTATTCATCCTCTTCTTGAAGGACGTTTACATTTTTATGAGTTTGGGGCTTTTACAATTAGTGCTACAAACACATTTTAATGGATATATATGTGAATTTCTAAGATGTGTATATCTCAGAATATATATACATGTGTGCATATATATATGTATATATATATATATATATATACATATATATATATAACATTTTTACTTTAAATCTGTTGTGTTTTGGGGCTCCTGTGTATCTCAGTCAGTTGAACATAGGGGGCTTTTGGTTTCAGCTCAGGTCATGATCTCAGAGTTGTGGGATCAAGCTCTGCACTCAGCAGGGGGTCTTCTTGGAGATTCTCTCCCTCTGCCCCTCTCACAATTCACACTCATTATCTCACTCTAAAATAAGTAAATGAATCATTAAAATTTTTTTCTTCTGTATTATATATATACACGTGTGTGTGTGTGTATTCCCACACACATAAATATGAAATTGCTGGATCATGCAGCAAATATGTAAAATATGCTAAACTTCAATAGATTTCCAAATTTTAAACTTCCAGCCTCAGTGAATAGGAGTTCAGGTAATCTCATTGACACTTGGCACTGTCTGAATTCTGCATTTAGCCTTTCTGGTTTGTGTGAAATTGTATTGTACCATGGTTTTAATTTATATTTCCCTCATCATTAAATAACCTGAACATTTTAATATAACATTGACCATTTGTATGGTCTCTTCTTGTGAAAGAACTCTGCAAATATTTACCCCAGATTTCTTTTGTTTCATTATCTTTTCCTTACTGATTTGTAGATTTGTCAGATTAAAAATAGCTTCTCCCAGACCGTGGCTTCCGCTTTCATTTCCTTAATGCTGTCTCCCAATAAATAGAAGTACTTAATATCATTCTTTTTTTATGATGAATTATTTTGTCTTGGTCAAGGCATTTTATTGCCTTCCCCTGAACACATTAGGATATTCTGCCATGTTTTCTTTTAGGTGATTGTTATACCATTTACATTTATTTATTTATTTTTATAATAATTTTTTATTATGTTCTGTTAGTCACCATACAGTATATCCTTAGTTTTTGATATAATGTTCCATGATTCATTATTTGTGTATAACACCCAGTGCTCCACACAATATGTGCCCTCCATAATACCCATCACCGGCTCATTCCAATCCCCCACCCCCCTCCCCTCTGAAGCCCTCAGTTTGTTTCCCAGAGTCCACAGTCTCTCATGGTTCATTCCCCCTTCTGTTTACCCCCCTTCATTCTTGCCTTCCTTCTCCTACCGATCTTCCATTTTCTTATGTTTCATAAATGTGTGAAACCATATGATAATTGTCTTTCTCTGCTTGACTTATTTCACTTAGCATTATCTCCTCCAGTCCCGTCCATGTTGCTGCAAATGTTGAGAAATCGTTTTTTCTGATGGCTGAGTAATATTCCACTGTATATATGGACCACAACTTCTTAATCCAGTCATCTGTTGAAGGGCATCTCGGCTCCGTCCACGATTTAGCTACTGTGGACAATGCTGCTATGAACATTGAGGTGCATAAGGCCCTTCTCTTCACTACATCTGTATCTTTGGGGTAAATACCCAGCAGTGCAATTGCTGGATCATAGGGTAGCTCAATTTTTAACTTTTTGAGGGACCTCCACACTGTTTTCCAAAGTTGCTAAACCAACTTGCATTCCCACCAACAGTGTAAGAGGGATCCCCTTTCTCCACATCCTCTCCAATATTTGTTTCTTGTCTTGTCAATTTTTGCCATTCTAACTGGTATAAGGTGGTATCTCCATGTGGTTTTTATTTGAATTTCCCTGATGGCTAATGATTTTGAACATTTTTTCATGTGTCTGTTAGCCATTTGTACGTCTTCATTGGAAAAGTGTCTGTTCATATCTTCTGCCCATTTTTTGATTTGATCATTTGTTTCTCACATATTGAGTTTGAGAAGTTCTTTGTAGATATTGAATACCAGTCTTTTATCTGTAGTGTCATTTGCAAATATCTTCTCCCATTCCATGGGCTGCCTCTTAATTTTTTTGACTGCTTCCTTGGCTGTGCAGAAGCTTTTTATCTTGATGAAGTCCCACGAGTTCATTTTTTCTTTTGTTTCTCTTGCCTTTGGAGATGTATCATGAAAAATGTTGCTGTGGCCGATGTCAAAGAGGTTGCTGCCTATGTTCTCCGCTATGACTTTGATGGATTCCTGTCTCACATCTAGGTCTTTTATCCATTTACATTTAGATCCATGGCTCATCTTCTGCATTTCTTTTCTTTTTATTTCTCTTCTTTTAACTTTTTTTTTTTTTTTGGTATGCTAAAGAGTAAGGGTCAAGTTGTATTTTCTCCATTTGAATACCCACTTGAAGCAGCATCGTCTACCTTTATCGAAGGACTATCACTTCCCTACTGCATTAGACTGTCATCTTTGTCATAAATCTGCTGATGTATATTTTATTCCTATGTGAAACAGAGAAACACAAATACTGTATGATCTCATTTCTTTATGAAACCTAAAAAAAAACTCATAGAAACAAACAGTGAAATGGTGGTTGTCAGGGGCTGAGTGGTGGGGGAAACGGGGAGATGTTGGTTCAAAGGGTACAGACTTTCAATTATGAAATAAGTAAGTTCTGAGCATTTAAAACAGCACTGTGACTATAGTTAACCATACTGTAATGCACATATGAAAAATGCTCTGAGTAGAACTTTAATGTTCTTCCCATAACAACAACAAAACAGTAAATATGGGAAGTAAAGGAGGTGTTAGTTAACCTTACTGTGGTAAACATTTCATAATATATGGGTGTATCAAATCATCACTTTGTACACCTTAAACTTCCACAAGGTTATATGTCAATTATGCCACAATAAAGGTGGGGAAAAAGAGAATATTCTGCTTATAATGTCTTTTTGGAAATTACATCAACTCTTTCCACACCTTTTGAAAGAATACATAAGAATTGCACTGTTGCTCCCTTAAACAAAGCACCAAGATGTACCACAAGAAAGTGTCACAGCCACTATGGATCCTGTGTCACTGAGAAACAGAGCAACAGAAATTAAGAGTATAGAGAAAACCATTTAGTAGAAGGCCCTAAAGTTGCATACATGAAGAATGTGGCTTGGTAGTCAACAGGAGAGCAGTGGAAAGAGGATCCAAACACGCAGAAGGACTTCCTCAGTATCTTCCCAAAAGCCTGAAGAAAGTCAGGGTGTAAGCCAGCTCTTTTTTACCATAAAATCAATTCTGTGAACAACAGTGCTCTGGCCAAAGCACATACATCACATGTAGAAAATTGTAGTCTAGACTTTTATTTCAAATCAGTAGCAACATTCAACTTGGGATTTTAGAAACCCTTGGGAAATCTTCATATAATTTCCTTGAAAAATCTTGGTAGAGAACAATGCAGACGCCTGGGAGTCAGCATCACCACAGACAATGGGAGATAAATAGAAGGGTTGCACCAGCATCTCCTATCCTCAACAGTGACCAATTAGCTGCTCCTAGGACACTAGTCATGCCTTTACGTTCTGCACCTGTCTTTTCAGCATCTCATAGAGTTTGGAGGCCTGCTCTCTGTTCACTGCCTGGGTCCATTCTGCTTGTTGACTATACGGTCTGGTGGAAAAAATATCACAGAGCCTCAGACTTGCATGTAAGCAACTACTCATTGTTGATGCAGTAAAACAAGGATGCTTCTCCACACGGAAAGTTCGGGATGTGATGGAGGAGCACTAAATGCTTCTAAAATGCACTAAAAGGTGTCTTCAAGCAGGGGAACCCATTACATGGAGCACTGCAGCAGAGAGACCCTTGTCTCAGTAACACCCAGGGCTAAACAATAGAAGCAGCTGTCTATTCCTGTTAAGCAGTATAGGAGGTACAGCAATGTTACATGTGAGGTGGGCTATTAGCCACTGGGGATTGCAGAGCCAGGACTTTCATCAGAACTCTAAGTAGTCTGGGAGTCCAGCTTTAGCCCAGATTGGAGGTAATGAAATATGGTTGTTTTATTTTTTTAATAATTTTTATTTTGTTATATTAGTCACCATATAGTACATTCCCAGTTTTTGATGCAATGTTCCATGATTCATTATTTGCATATAACACCCAGTGCACCATGAAATATGGTTGTTTTAATCTGTCCGATCCTTTCTAGGCTTTTAGTGGTCAAGGCTGCCACATAGCCTTGTTGTGCTATGAAACATTCTGGGCTATGGAAACAGGGCTTTGTCAGCAGAACACTGGCAGCATGAGATGCACATTCACCCCAATTTGGAACAACAGACTATGGCAGATGTGTTTCCTTCTCCTCTCCTTTCCCCTTAGCCCACAGCAAGCTCTTGATTTCTTGGAAGACAATAGCTGCTTGAGGAGGAAGCCCTGCCCCCCATGAGGTGACTCTGTGTGTGCCTGGCCTCAGGGAACCTGGTGGCTTGCTGGACGTATTGGGTCAACAGGAACAGGAGATGCTCCTTCAAGCTGTCCACTCAGGGGTAAGCAGTTTGGTTTCATGAGCAGCCCTTCAGAGGACCTGGCCCACGGTGGGTTAGTGAGAATGACACATCCAACACTGTGAGTCTTTAACCTAGTATTGAGGTGCTAGAGCCAAACACCATCGTGACAGAAGATGCTGATTGAGAGGACTGAAGAGAGAAGATGTTCACTGAGCTTTGATATAAGAGTGAGTATATGAGAGCCAAGTGCCCAGCATATCCACCTAAGTGGGTTAATCCTATGACCTACTGTCACTCCCACCTCCATCACAATCCAGCATGAACCCTGGGTGGGGGTGGTGGTAAATCCTGGATATCTACTTTATGTCATGTTGTTGAGCAGCCCATAATGTCTCTGGTCTCCTGTATTTCTATAACATGCTTGTCTTAAAGTAGATCCTCTCTAAGCCTGGTGTCATTCCACAGGTCAATAACTCATCAGTGACTCTAACTAAGGATGGAAACTATTAAGTAAAGCAAATTTTTCACTTCAGGTTTAGAGATCATCAACAGTACATTTGTTTCCCTTTTAAAATATTTTAACACCATATGTGGAATCAGTAAGGGCTCTAGGATGTGGAAACTCTAGCTCAGGAACCAGCTATATGACCTAAGCTCTCTGGAACTCTCTAAGCCTCAGTTTCTGCTTCTGGAGAAGAAGGGGCTCATGGTTATTTTGTAGAAAAATAGAAATACTGATTATCAGTGACCAGCATAGTACTAAGCATAAGTCCTCAACATATGATGATGATGATAACTTGGACTATAGAATGTGTTAGGAACTCGTCAGTCTTGTAGCCAACCGCAAAGTTGCTCTGGGTCACTCGAGACTTCGAAGTCTCAAAATTCATCTGGTAGCCGGCCAGCCAGCCTTCATAGCCCAGCACCAAAGCGCCCCGGACCGAAGGACCGGCAATGTCGAAATCCACGTCGCAGCCCAGGTTGATGTGCTCCCGCTTATACCCCGTCTTGATTTTAGCATTTTTTTTCCCTGTGTTTGGTGAGAAGGATGAATCAAAGGTCAGCTTCAGTCCACGTGCAAGATGATCTTCCATAGTGATCTCTGTGCCTAGTGTGTTGTCAGTGTATTTTTTTTTTTTTGCATAATACAGTGTCCTTTTGTGTAAAAAAAAAATTTTTTTTTTACACAAATTATCTCATTTAATCCTCACAATGACGCTACAGGGGTATTACTGTTGTTGTTATTTCCATCTTACAGTTGACAAAACCAAGGCCAGATTGTAACTTGTCCCAGTCACAGAGGCAGTGAGTAGAAGGGGAACTGGTATGCAACAGCCCTTCCCCACAATCTGAGTCCACACCTCCACAGACGGCAGACTGCAGCGTCACCTCACTTCGTTCTATACATATCCTTGCTTACAATTACAGGTAACTCTTCAATGCAGTGATACGTTTGTTCTTTTCTCCAAAATGGTTGGTAAGTAACATAAGGTCTTTTCAGAAAGTGAAGTTAACAAAGGTTAACGTCCTTTTCAAAGATGACCCATCTCTCAGGAGTTAGAATTCAGTATTGAACTCAGTATTGAACTAGTCTTGAACTCAGGTCCTTCTGATTCAAGAACCAACTGCGTAAACAAATCAGCTCTCAGCCTAGCCAACTTCTTGGATAGGCAAATAATCATATGCTCCTCAAAACTGTTTGTGTTCCCTGATGTCTTTATTGTAGGTTAAGACCAGCAGGGATGCCGCTGTAGAAAGACATGCCCATGGAAATGGGGAATGGGACAACTGTCCAAGAATTCATCTTGGAGGGGTTTCCTGCCAGTCAGCATATGGGCAAGGTCCTCTTCCTCGTGCACCTGCTGGCGTACCTGGCATCCACTGTAGGCAATGCCATCATAGTCACCATCACCTGTGCTGACTCCCGGCTCCACACACCTATGTACTTTTTCCTCAGCATTTTCTCCTTCTTTGAGTGTTGCTTTACAAGTACTGTTATTCCTAAGTTGCTGATCATCTTTCTCTTAGGCAGGCAAACCGTTTCCTTTCCTGCCTGTTTCATACAAGCCTTTCTTATTGTATTTCTGGGAGCAACAGGTTTCCTCCTCATAGCAGTGATGTCTCTGGATCGGTATGTGGCCATTTGCAAGCCTCTGCATTATCCAACTATCATGAACCTAAAGAATTGCTTCCTCCTGGTCACTGCCTGCTTCACATTGCCCTTCACTCTCATCACTGGCCCACTAGTGAAGATTTCCCAGTTATCCTTCTGTGGACCTAATATCATCCCCCACTTCTTCTGTGACATCGGTCCCCTGATTCATCTCTCCTGTTCTGACACCAGGTCTTTTGAAATGCTGGCTTTTATTTTTGCTGTGCTTATCCTTTTGACATCCCTTATCATAACCCTCATTGCATACAGCAACATAGCTGTCACAATTGTGCAACTCCCATCAGCCAAGGAAAAAAAGAAAGCTTTCTCCACCTGCTCATCTCACCTCATTGTTCTCTCTCTGATGTACGGCAGCTGTGTGTTTATATATGTGAAACCAAAGCAAAGGAACAGGCTGGACTCCAACAGGGAGGCTGCCCTTGTGAACACGGTGGTGACCCCTCTGCTCAACCCTGTCATCTACACTCTGCGGAACAAGCAGGTCCACCGGGCTCTGAGGGAGACAATGTGCAGAACGAAAATATCAAGATAAAAAAAAATCAGATGGCCTTGGAGTGGAAGACTACAGAGAACCAGGTGTCTTCATTCTGGTCAACAATACGAGGTCTAGTGCATTTTGTCTGGCATACCTCACTTGAACACTGCACATCCCTTAAAAATGGAAATCTGTTTTTCAAAAAACACTTTCCAGAATTTTTATTCTTCCCTCTGATATAAGCCATGTGCTTGAAATTTCCAAAATTTTGTAGATTTATACACTTTTTGTTTCACTTCTCTCTAGCCATAAACATGGAACAACAAAATTAATAATGATTTACCATATATAATTACATATATAATTAAAATTATAGAAGCTTGTATATTATGTTGTGGTTAGGAAGGATAGTACCAATTCTTGGGTCCACATTCCTTCCATACCTAGCTCAAGGAAGTAGTGGTCCTAGTACCCTTCGCCTTGGAATATATATGGTTTGCATCAGGTATGCTCTGAAATGCTGTTCTTGGCCCTTAGCTTAGCTACATGTGTGTGCATCAATCTCATGCCAGAGGGAAACAGAATTCTTCTAAGGCTTAGACCATTCTCTAAGGAGAGGGAATGGCCATAGCATCCCTTGGCTGACCAGCTCCTATTTCCTAAATTATTTATGTTAGCTCCAATCCCTCAGAGGCATAATACATACATATGATTAGTTCCTATCTTAAAGCTGTTACCACAGATTGCTTGTGTATTTCAGTGGAAGCGAGCACTTATTTCATACTTCTATAATTTCTCCCAAAGATTCAAGTTGGGGGAACCTAAGTAATTTGCTTATCTACTTCATAGTGTAATGAAAATAAACAAATGAAACATTTTTTCCTGGTTGACTAGTTTTGTTAACTGTAATGTTATCTTCTGATTGATAACCTACTTTAAAAACAACATTTCCATGAACTCAGCCTAAACTTTTGTACTTTTTGCATCTATTTTCCAGCTAGGATGTGTCTATTTTTCTTCAGAGGGAAAATCTCCAAAAGATTAATACAATTTTTATTTTATTTTTGAACCAAAACCTGAAGCTGAATATCAGAATCATTTTATGAAACACATTCTACACCATGATTAGATCCCATATGACCTTCATGGTCCTATGATAAATTTGAATTTCATCTGATTGACAATGAAGAAATATCAAACATGTCCTAAAAATTCACAGATGATAACCTTGTAATCGATGATTACATTGTATTAACAGGAGTTTGGAAAAGCCAAGATCAGAGTGGGAAAATGTGTACAGACACTGTACCCATTCTCTTTCCCAACAAAAGAAGACAGGCTTAGGGAAGTGGCAGTAGGGTCGAATGCAAAGGGACCAGATTAGACTCTCAATCATTTGCCCTGGACAAGGCCGGTGCTGCCTTCAACTAACTGGTCAACTCCAAAAATACGTAAGTCTTCTTCATAAAATATGAAGATTGTGGCAGATAATCTCTAAAGTCCACTTGAAAATACTCATGGACATAGCAAAAAGATGCTAAAGGAATGTGGTAATGATGTTCCAGCCTGAGAGTGGAACTCCTGAAGAGCGTATGGAGGTAGATGAGTTTCAGTAAGTTAGCAATAAATCAAGGAATCATGGTCAAACTACTGAAAAGAGTGTGAGTCTTCCCCCAAGGTTTTAGCCAGGATTTGATAATTATTTATTATATTGAAAGTAACTAAATGAATTTTGTATTACCTTCAGATAGAGTATGATTGAAGAATGAGCTTGACAAATAGAAAAATGAAGACCAGAAATCCAAAACGGAGTCTATAATCCAGGAATGGTCATTACTAGCCACATATGGTCCCCAGTAAAGGACAAACCCTAATGTGAAGATTAATGCACTAGATTGTGGTCCCATAAAACATTTTATTGAGACAAATTTCCTAAGCTAATTCTATATTTATGATACTTCCAATCATAAAAATTAAACCACTTCATTGAGGTATGATTGACATATAAAAAGCTGTGGTTATTTAATGTTTACAACTTGATGTGTTCAGAGATAAGTACACAGCCTTAAAACCATCATCACTATCAATGCCATTAACCTCTCTATCACCTCCAAAAATTTCTTCCTGGCTCCTTTGTTGTTGATTTTTTTTGCCCTTACATAGTAGGTAAAAGCATTTAATTTAAGATAGATCCACTTAGCAAAATCTGAAGTAAGCAATAAAATATTGTTAATCACAGGCCCTATTTTATACAGAACTCCAGAACTTATTTATTATGTATCAGTGAAACTTGATCAATACCTACCTATTGTCCCTCCCTTGGGTCCTGACAACCACATTCTACACTCTGCTTCCATGTATTTGTTTAGATTCCACATATAAGTGAGATCATGCAGGGTTTCAGGCCTATTTTACTTAGAATAGTGTCCTACAGGTATATCCATGTTGTTACAAGTGGCGGCATCTTCTTCTTTATAAAGGCTGAATGATATTGCATAATGTGCATATGCCGCACTTTATTAATCCATTCTTCTATACATGGACTTTTAGGTTATTTCCACATCATAGCGATTCTGAAAACTGCTTCAGTGAACATGGAAGTACAGATATCTCTTTGAGATCCATATGTCAATTCCTTTGGATATATACACAGAGGTGGGATTGCTGGATCAAATGGTAATTGTATTTTGAAATGTTTCAGGAAAGACTATACTGTTTACCAGAGTGGCTGCACCAAGTTATATTTTTATCAGTAATGTACAAGGCTTCCTTTTTTCTCAATATCCTTCCTAACACTTTTATCCTTTGTGGGGCTTTTTGGTAATACCCATCTAAACAAGTGTGAGATGATATCTCCTTGTGATTGTACTTGTATTTTTCCCTTAGTGATGTTTGCATTTCCCTTGGTGATGTGAGCATCTTTTTCTGTACCTGCTAGCCATTTGTGTGTCCTATTTGGAACAGTGTTCAGTTTTTCTGCCCATTTTTTAAAATAGTTTCTTTTTTTGGTCTCTTTATATGTTTTGGAGACTTCATAAAAAAGATGATTTTTGGAAGACACAAGAAATTTTCCATTTGGCAAAAAAAATGAAGAGCATTTCAAGATGGTCAACCAGCATTTGTGAAGCAGGCAACTCTAAAATGATTCTTTGATATGCTTTAGTGATGGTGAAATGGAAAAGAAATAGAACAAGATGAGCTGAAGGCATAGGCAGAGTCTAAATTATCAGTGATGTCAAATACCATGTACAGGTAGAGTTCTTCAGTAGCTGAATGGAAATGGACTTTCAGGAACGAAAACAGGAAGATATTTGGGTGGCATTAACTTATCTGAGGGCAATAGGGGATTCACTCGTGTTTAAATGCTGGTAAGCTAGGTCAGATTTATATTAGTAAGGTCACTATGGCTTCAATGGGGATGTGAGTGGCTTTCAGATTAACTGGAGTCTACATTTTTATTAAATGTTTTGCCACAAACACACAGTGTTCTCCAGCCTTCGATTCCTTGATACCATTTTCTTTGAAGCTCACACAACCACCACTTCTAGAGGAACAATAATAGCCCTGCTTTTCTTCTACCTTCCAGCCATCACACTATGCCTTTCATTACTGGGATTCAATCTGGAACCCTGCTGGCAAGGGATTCTCTAAAATGTAGTTCCCGAGTGCCAGGTGCTGTGATCTAGATGGTAGGATAGAGCAGGGTGGAAACAACTGCTGCCACCTCTTCCCTCCCAACCCGTCAAAACAGAAAATGGAAAACAATATCCAGCACAGGGTGCTCCAAGATAATACTGGATCCTTAAAACACCATTAAGTATTGAGGCAAACAATCAATAAAAGAAAAAACTTTTTATAAATTAAAAGTATACTAGCTGAAGGAAAAGAATCACCAGCATTGTTGACAAATAAGTAAATGGAGAAGTTTCAGAAGGTAAAATACAGACAGAAGAAAAGGTAGAAAAATTGTGGGGAAAGTAATTTGGTCCAGAATATCCAAATTCTGCCTATGAGGGATTTTGGCATAGGGAACAGAGGAAAAGAGAGGAATAAATTATTACATAAACAATCAAGGCAGTCTCCAAATTCCCTGTAAAACAGCTCAATAAAGTAAAAAGGCTGGTATCTAGACATGACACAATACAATTTACTAGCACCAAATATAAAGAAATCTTAAACTCTTCCCAGATGAAAAAATAAATAAACATACCACTTCTGCAAGAGACCACAGAACTCCATATATCAACTTCTGTCATAACTTTTGGTATTGGAGGAAAGTACGACGAGGCTTTTAAGCTTTGAAGCAATGATTTTCAGTGTAGAATCTTATAACCATTCAGCTATTGACAAAACGTTAAAATAACTTATGAATGCTTAAGGGCAACTAGGAATCATAAATTTGTTTTTCATACACCATCTGCTAGTTAAATTCTTGACAATTTGTTCCCACAAAAAACAAATGATCTCCACCCTCAAAAAAAGTAAAATCTGCACCTTTGTTTCCTCATCTGTGAAATAAGATGTGGATTGAGTAAATTAATACAAATAATGCATTTTTAAAATGTAGTACTTAGCAGTGTGATCCACATATCTGTTGTGTTGGAGTGAGGATGATGACGATGATGGTAATGATGCACCAGAAATCCCTGGAACTAAATCAGAAAACGAATTCCAAGGGGCGCCTGGGTGGCACAGCGGTTAAGCGTCTGCCTTCGGCTCAGGGCGTGTTCCCGGCATTATGGGATCGAGCCCCACATCAGGCTCCTCCGCTATGAGCCTGCTTCTTCCTCTCCCACTCCCCCTGCTTGTGTTCCCTCTCTCGCTGGCTGTCTCTATCTCTGTCAAATAAATTAATAAAATCTTAAAAAAAAAAAAAAAAAAGAAAATGAATTCCAAGAATGTTTGGGAGAAAACCAAGATCAGATTTTTTTAATGGTTATGTTTATTTATTTATTTTTATAATTTTTATTTTGTTATATTAGTCACCATACAGTACATCCCCAGTTTTTGATGCAATTTCCATGATTCATTATTTGCATATAACAAGATCAGATTTTAAAACAAAAAGGAAAGAAAAATTAAAAACCAAAGCAATGATGTAAGGAGAGGGGTCATTAGAAATTCCAGTAGGTTAGATTGAAGTGTTTATTTTTTTTTAAGATTATTCATTTATTTATTTATTTGACAGAGATAGACAGCCAGCGAGAGAGGGAACACAAGCAGGGAGAGTGGGAGAGGAAGAGAAGGACTATATGCACCCCAATGTTCATAGCAGCATTGTCCACAGTAGCTAAATCGTGGAAGGAGCCAATATGCCCTTCAACAAATGGCTGGATTAAGAAGTTGTGGTCCATATATACAATGGAATATTACTCAGCTATCAGAAAGAACGAGTTCTCAACATTTGCTGCAACATGGACGGCACTGGAGGAGATAATGCTAAGTGAAATGAGTCAAGCAGAGAAAGACAATTATCATATGATTTCTCTCATCTATGGAACATAAGAACTGGGAAGATCAGTAGAAGAAAGGGATAAAGAAAGAGGGGGTAATCAGAAGGGAGAATGAAGCATGAGAGACTATGGACTCTGAGAAACAAACTGAGGGCTTCAGAGGGGAGAGGGGTGGGGGAATGGGATAGGCTGGTGATGGGTAGTAAGGAGGGCACGTATTGCATGGTGCACTGGGTGTTATATGCAACTAATGAATCATCAAAATCTACATCAAAAAAATTAAAAACAAAAATAAAAAAATTTAAAAAGAAAGATTCTATTTAGGTATCTATAAACCAAGAATATAGAAAAAAATGAAGTGCTTAGATTTCTATAGGGTGACTTCAAGTAGGTCTTTGATGTTATATAGGAAGGTTTTTTAATTGCCAAAGTATTCTTTATAAAACTATTATTAATTTCTGGCTCTTATACATTTTGAATTGAAAATATGAACTCTATAATATCTGATTTAAAAACTATTTTTACTTTATTGATATCTTCTTTATTTTTAATGTGGATTTTATGCAAGGAAACGGTTTTTGTTTTCTCTTTGTAGGGTGAATGTTCCTTCTATACACAGTCTCTGGTTTCATCTCATTAGTTTCTGTAGAAATGTGAATTTTCCTTTATATTTTTCTAGATATTTTATTCCATGTTATTTGTTGAATATCATTGAAGCCATCTCTGATGGATAAAAACCTGGTCTAGAAGAAATATGAGCTAACAATTAACAGAGAACCAAGCTAATACATGAAGGGTATGTGGTGATTTGTATGTGGACATATTTCTATTAATCCAAACATCCCCATCTGCCCTGCAGAACATCTTCCAGGTACAAAACCCCTGGTTGTAGTACTTAAACTTCAGAGAAGATATCTCTCCGTAAAACTTGTCAATGAATAGTATTTGGGAAGTATTAGTATTTGTAACTCCAAAACTTACTACGATGTGAAAACAAATCATACGCAAGGAAAGACTCAATTATGATGATGAATATTTGAATGACGTGTCACATGACACAGAATGTCAAAAAGTTGTAGGAGTTTTTGGCATTTTGCGGTACTAAGAACAGCCATGTTAATGCAGAAAAAGCAATGGTTTGCCAAGAATCACATTAGTTTCTTGGAAATCATGAAGCTAAGTTTTAAGTATTTATACCCTAACAAGATGGTTATTATTTATATGGTGAGACTTTTACTGTGTTTTAGAATATTGGTTGAGGGTTAGAACTGATTTAACACAGCTTATACTTTGTCCATGTAAATAGTGGGAAGGAGGATCGCAGTTTATGTTTTCACAAACCATATTTGATTCTCATAACCGGGTTCTGCCATTAAACAGGGGTTGCCTGTATATTCCTGAGATCTGCTAAGGGTGTGTACTAGATCCATCCAGGATTTACTGTTTCTAAATATTATACTCTCATTAGGATCTTTGACATTTCTTTATTTCTACCCGGTTATCTTCCTGTAATTTTACTTCCACAGGGTATTTTTTCTTCTTTTTTTCCTCTCTTTCAAAAATTTATTTAAATTCAACTTAGTAAACATACAGTGTAGTACTGGTTTCTGGAGTAGAATATAGTGATTCATCACTTACATATAACACCCAGTGCTCATTATATCAAGTGCCCTCCTTAATCCTCATTACCCAACAACCCAATCCCTCCACCCACCTCCCCCTTAGTAACCCTCAGTTTATTTCTTAGAGTTAATAGCCTTTTATGGTTTTCCTCTCTCTGTCTTTATCTTATTTTATTTTTCCTTCCTTCACCTATGTTCATCTGTTTTGTTTCTTAAATTCCATATATGAGTGAAATCAAGGGCCCTCCAGGATCTTTATTTACTTACCATGATACCATGTGATCAGTCGGGGGCAAGGGGAATGGCAAGGCGAGACTTGGCCTCGGTTAACTAAAATTTCACACTTGGTTTTGTTTTTTTCCTTAACATGATATCTTAATTATTACTCATTATTATACACATTATTGTGACTTTAAATCCATGCAAAATATTTAGTTAGATTTCAGCAATTGTTCAGCTATGTGTTCCACAGTTGTAACTTGTCACAGGCCATGGTTAAATTACCATGTTATTAAGATATTCCTTGATGGCATTAGGCCAGGGAACTCAGGAACTCTACCTTGGCCTGGACACAATCTCCTTTCAGTTAACTTCCTGGGGATATATGCACAAAGAAGTCCACCTACAGCATGATCACTGAAAGAGCTACAGTACTATGCTGCTCATTTCATGCCTTTTACAGGCAGACAAACGTTTATTAGGAATCAGCAGGGCTAACGTATTAACAGGGTGTCTGGAAAATTAATATTCACTCTAACCCTAATCCCTGACATTCTGAGAACCTAGGCAAACATCACTTTGAAGGAACAATTAAATCTAGATATTGCCTATGAACTAGAATTCTGAGTGGCCACGTCTGACTCAGGTAAGCAGTTATTATATGCCTTACTATCCGTTTCTTTAATAAGGGGGAAGAGAATTAACCACAGCAAAGGATCATTGTAAGAATAAGGAGATAAACTCAAATTAGCATAGTATTAGGCAGGTATTAAATCTTCCATAAAAGCCATTTTTCATTCATTCACTTAATCTTTCAATATATATTTATCGAGCACCTATACTTGCTGGGACTGTGCAAGGCAACCATCACCACCACACTTTCATCATTATCTGCATCATCATCATCATCATCATCATCATTGTCACCATCATTACCACTATCCATTGATCATAAGGGTCTCTCAGGACTGAAGGGCAGACAGATCAATTACCAGAGAAGATTCAGAAAGGGAAATATGGGTGAGGTTTTAACTAGGTCAAAATGGAGAATCAGAAAATAGTTATTTGGTGATATAATAATAACTGGATTATTCCAAATTGGATGAATTATATGTTTTGCTACAAATTCTTTAGTCTCTTAAAATATATACTGTAAGTTCTCCTTCATTTGGTGCTGACACAGCCATCCTCAGGGACCTGGGAATTTGAGGGCAGCACTGATAAAGACATGAGTATACTCCTTCGTGAGAGAGTCAAAGTTAATGCTTCCTTTGGTGTTTGGCAAAAAGTACCCTTATTTTCTGAATTTTACTAACACCTCCTAATGAATTTTCTGAGTCTCTAAAATGTGATCTACTATACAGGAGGCAAAATTAAGTTCTTCTTATGCTTATAAATTTAAAAATCGTAATAAATGACAACCCCACTGAAATGGCTAAATGTTAAAAGGTGGATAACCCAGGGCTAGAAAACATGTAAAGCAGTTGGAATTCTAACATATCAAAGCTAAGAATATAAAATGCTACAATCACTTGGAAAACAATGTAGCCACTTCTGATACATTAAACATACATTTACCATATAACTTAGCAATCTCACATCTAAGTATTGACCTAAGAACAATAAAATGCGTGTTTACAGTTTTAAACAGTGTTTATAACAGTTTTATTTATAATAGCAAAAAATAAAACCAACCAATTGTCCAACAACAGATGAATGGTGGCTTATCCAGATAATGAAATACTCCTCGATCATAAAAAAGAATGAACTACTGATACAATGAAATATATGAATCTCAAAAACACTGTATTGAGAAACCAGGCACTAATGAGTGCATATTCAATTTCATTTACATGAAAATTCTAGAAAAAGCAAAACTAACGTATAGTGATATAAAACATTATGGATTGCCATGGCCTGGGTGTGGTGGTGGGGTTGGACAAAAACAGGAACCAAAGAACTTTTCCCAATGATGAAAATGTTATATATTTCAATGGGGTGAAAAAAGGTGAAAGGAGGTAGTATAAACAGGCCAGGATAACTGACGCTGATTAACATGACGAGACAGCGTTTCTACAATATAATAGAAGGAAGAAATATGGAAACTAACGGATTCACTAGGATGCTTCTTGCTGTTTCCATAATAATAACTTTGGAAATTAACACCAGCCATGACCATGTTCTGTTAAGGACATAGTAAGCAGGGGTTCAGACTCCTCGGATGAAGATCTATGTTCCCCTAGATAGCAAGCAAATGAAGCTGGCACTCATGCTGACAAAGGGTGAAGATAAACATACAGAATGAATGATCATGAAATGAGATGATGTAATATTTATTTTGCCTTGGGACCATGACAGCACAGGTACTATAGCTCACCCACATACCATTTGGCTATAAGGCAGGTTTTTTACTTTGATAAATGTGACCAACCACTAAACTGAAGAATAAGTAATAGGATAGGGTGAACTTCAGGTGGTGGGCAAGTAAATCTAATTAGTGTAAAGGGTAGAATGAAGAAGACACTTCTAGACCCCAAACATATTACCTTGGTATCAACATGTCGGGCAATCTGGAGAGCGTTTACTGCAATCTGCTGCAAACTCTGCCAGAGAACTACGCTCTGGGCCTGGGAGCACAAGACATGGCAGACATTCATTCCATGCAAAGACATGCTAGAAGTGCTAGAGAAGGAACATTCCCACGAGCAATCCTCAGTGGATGATGGCTGGAGAATTGCTATATACACACCCCATCTTCTTTTCTTCTGGGTTTGAATAACTCTGAAGAGTGTTCTACACTGCTACACAGAATTCTACAGTGACACTGGGCTCCAATTTCCCAGAAGGGTAACTGGCTTGATAATACACAATTCTTTTTACTATATTACTTCCCCGCCTCCCTAATGGCCTTCCCTGGAACCAACCCTCCAAAAAACTATTTGTCTTAAATCCTTGTCTCTGGGTCTGCTTCTGGGGTAACTCAAACTAAGACATTGAGTTTTCATCTACTGCCTAATTTCTCCAGAAATTCACACCTCCTGTGCAAACTGTATACATAGTTATAATATGAAGGTTCTTCTGTGAATCCATCCTAATATCAACTTTCATGGGCTGTCATATGAGGAATGCTTTCACAAAGAAATGCCTTTCATTCCAAATTAACTTTGATTTCAAGGAGTTCATTAAGGACTTCCTGTTCCACCAAGGTGGAATGAACCCTTTTTCCCAGGTCTTTCCTCTTTAAATTGAAATATCCTGGATGGGGTTAGGGTATGGGGTAAAAAGATAGTGGGGCGTAGGTGTACCCTAGGCTCATCTTATCTCACAAACACAACTACTGAACTATCAAATCATCCTAAATACCCCAGAAATCAACCTTAAGACTGACAGAAAAAACTCCACAACCAAAGAGAGAGAAAACACCACATCAAAGAAGGTAGGAAGTGTGGTTTAGTGGAGGAAAGATCACCTGTGCTGCAGAGGGGAGGGAGCCATGGCCATGGAGAAGGGCAAAGGAGTGTAGAGCACACAAGGGGAATGCACAAGAACATATCCCCAAGCTATTGACTGGGAAAATGAGCAGGGCTGATTTTTATGAGTTCTTGGAACCAGCAAGGCTTAAAGCCTGGAGTTTTAAAGGAGAACAGGTTTGGCTAAGATAGAGCCCAGAGGGCACTGCCCTAGTCCTGGACAGAAGGCAGGCAAATACCCTAGGGGGGCAATGGTGTGGAAATAGCAGTGTGAAGAATTCCTGGGACACACAGAAGGGAAGTATTCACTCTTCTTAGAGCACATCCCTGTGAGGCAGCATTCCCAGAGACACCTCTCTGGAAACAAAGGAGCTGACCAGTGCTTTTTTCCTGCTCCTCCCCCAGCATAAACACAGAGCCACCTGAAGGAAGTAGCAGAGCACTAACACTGGCTGACTAACTAGCTAACACCAAGGCCCAGGCCCCTGTGTTCTGGTGGGATTGCCCTTCTCAGTCAAGCTTGTCTCAGATTCAGCTTGGCAGACCTCTCCCCAGAAGACCAGCCCAAGCCCTAGCCCACACTATGTCTCCCAACCAGAGAGTTCTACAGGGCTTCACTTCTAGTGGAAGTAAATCACTTCTCATTTCACAGCTGACCAGAGCACTCCGAGTTGAAACTCACGACATTCTGGATAAGGAACAAACACTGCCCACCACAGGCAGGGAGAGCCTCTGCAGATAACCACACACAAAGCACACACCAGAGACACTCCTGGAAGCGCTAGGCCCTGGACACTACATGACCTTTCCTTCACTGTCATTACTCTCAGGAGGAAGAAACATAACTGACTGTCCAACATACAGAAGAAAGCAGAAACTTAAACAAAATGCCAACATGGAGGAATTCATCCAAATTGAAAGAACAAGATAAGGCCATAGCCAGAGATCTAATCAAAGTAATATGCATCATGAAGAATATAAACCAACGATCATAAGGTTATTTGCTGGGCTTGACGAAGGAATGAAAGACTTCAGGGAGACTCTGACCACAGAGATAAACAGTTAGAATGGCAAAAATTGACAATGCAAGAAACAACAATTGCTGGAAAGGATGTGGAGAAAGGGGATCCCTCCTACATTGCTGGTGGGAATGCAGGTTGATACAGCCACTCTGGAAAACAGTGTGGAAGTCCCTTAAAAAGTTAAAAATTGAGCTACCCTATGACCCAGCCATTGCACTACTGGGTATTTACCCCAAAGATACAGATGTAGTGAAGAGAAGGGCCATATGCACCCCAATGTTCATAGCAGCATTGTCCACAATAGCTAAATCGTGGAAGGAACTGAGATGCACTTCAACAGATGGCTGCAGAGGCTCTCCCTGCCTGTGGTGGGCAGTGTTTTTTGGTCCATATATACAATGGAATATTACTCAGCTATCAGAAAGAACGAGTTCTCAACATTTGCTGTAACATGGACGGCACTGGAGGCAATAATGCCAAGTGAAATAAGTCAAGCAGAGAAACACAATTATCATATGATTTCTCTCATCTATGGAACATAAGAACTAGGAAGATTGGTAGAAGAAAGGGATAAAGAGAGGGGGGTAATCAGAAGGGAGAAGGAAGCATGAGAGACTATGGACTCTGAGAAACAAACTGAGGGCTTCAGAGGGGAGGGGGCATGGGGGAATGGGATAGACTGGTGATGGGTAGTAAGGAGGGCACGTATTGCATGGTGCACTGGGTGTTATACACAACTAATGAGTCATCGAACTTTACATCAGAAACCAGGGATGTACTGTATGGTGACTAACACAATATAATAAAAAAACATTAAAATAAAAAAAATAATAAAAGAGTTACAAAAGAATCAATCAGAAATGAATAATGCATTAACTGAGATTAGAAACAGAACTGATGCAATGAATAGCAGGCCGGAAGAAGCAGAGAATGAATCAGTGAATTAGAAGACAAAACAACTGAACATAAGGAAGCTGAATAAAAGAGAGCAAAAAGAATTATGCAACATGAGACTAGACATAGGGAACTCAGTGACTCCATCAAACGCAGTAAGAGTCATAGTCTGAAGTCCCAGAAGAAGACGATGGGGGGTGGAGGGGCATAAAATTTTTTGAGGAATTAATAGTTGAAAACTTCCCTAATCTGGGGAAGGAAACAGACATCCAGTTCCAGGAGGCACAGAGAACTCCCATCAAAATCAACAAGAGCAGGCCAATACCCCCAAGGCATGTTGTAATTAAATTTGTAAAATATAGGGATAAAGAAAAAATCTTAAAAGCAGCAAGACAAAAGAAGTCCTTAACTTACAAGGGGAGACCCATAAGGCTTCCTGTAGATTTCTCAACAGAAACATGGCAGGCCAGAAGAGAGTGGCATATTATATTCAATGTGCTGAATGGGAAAAATATGCAGCCAAGAATACTTCATCCAGCAAGGCTATCATATCGAATAGAAGGAGAGATAAAGAGTTTCCCTGACAAACCAAAACTAAAGGAGCTCGTGACCACTAAACCACCCCTGCAAGAAATATTTAAGTGGATTCTCTGAGTGTAAGGAAACACTAAAAGTCAAAAAGACAAGAAAGGATCTCCGGAAACAATGACAAGTAATAAAATGTCATTAACTACATGTCTGTCATAATTACTCTGAATGTAAATGGACTAAATTCTCCAACAAAAGACACAGGATGTCAAAATGGATAAAAAAGCAAGACCCATCTATTTGATGCCTACAAGAGACTCATTTTAGACCTAAACACACTTTCAGATTGAAAGTGAGGGGATGGAGAAACATTTATCATGGAAATTGTAATCAAAAGGATGTGGGTATAACAATACTTATACAGATAAACTAGACTTTAAAACAAAGCATGTAACAAGAAATGAAGAAGAGCACTATATCATAACAAAGGGAATAATCCAACAACATGATCTAACGACTCTAAATATTTATGCACCCAATACAGGAGCACCCAAATATATAATATTGGGTCACAAATATAAAAAACAATAACAAATCGAATGAAACTCACTGATAATAATACAATAATAGTAGGGGAGTTTAACACCCCACTTACAGCAATAGACAGATCATCTAAGCAGAAAACCAACCAACAAGGAAACAGTGGCTCTGAATGACATTGGACCAGATGGACATAACAGATATATTCAGATTATTCCATCCTAAAACAGCAGAATACACATTCTTTTCAAGAGCACATGGGATATTCTTGAGAATAGATCATATACTGGGTCACAAGTAAGGCCTCGACAAATACAAAAGTGTTGTGACTATCTCTGCATTTCTTCTGATCACAAAGCTATGAACCTGGAAGTCAACCACAAGAAAAAATTTGGAAAGGCCAAAAATACATGGAGGTGAAACAACATACTGCTAAAAAATGAGTGGGTCAACCAGGAAATCAAAGAAGAAATTTTTTAAAAATACATGGAAATAAATGAAAATGAAAAGACAATGGTCCAAAACCTTTGGGATTCAACCAAAGTGGTCCTAAGAGGGAAATAAATAGGAATACAGGCCCACCCTAAGAACCAAGAAAAATCTCAAACAACCTACACTTACACCTAAAGGAACTAGAAAAAGAACAGCAAATGAAACTGAAAGCCAACAGAATGAAGGAACTAATAAAGATTAGAGCAGAAATAAATGATATAGAAACTTAAAAAAATAATAGATTAAATCAATGAAACCAGATGATGGTGCTTCAAAAAAAATAATAAAATTGATTAAACCTCTAGCCACACTTATCAAAAAGAAAAGAAACAGGACAGAGATGAATAAAATCACAAATGAGAGAGAAGAAATAGCAATGAACACCACAAAAATACAAACAATTATAGAGAATATTCTGATAAACTATATGCCAACAAATTGGACAAACTGGAAGAAATGGATAAATGCCTAAAAACATAGAATCTACAAAAACTGAAACAGGAAAAAATAGAAAACTTGACGGATTGATAACCAGCAAAGAAATTGAATCAGTAATCAAAAATCTATCAACAAACAAAAGTCCAAAGCCAGATGGTTTTACACTCAATTTCTACCAAACATTTCAAGGAGAGTTAATACCATTCTTCTGAAACTACTCCAAAAAATGAAAAGCAAGGAAAACTTCCAATGTATTCTATGAGACCAACATTATCCTAACACCAAAACCAGAGAAAAGCTCAACTAAAAAAGAAAATTACAAAAGACCCCAAATAGCCAAAACAACATTGAAAAAGAAAAGCAAAGCTGAAGGCATCACAATTCCAGACTTCAAGTTATATTAAAAAGTTATAGTGCTCGAAACAGTATGGTAGTGGCACAAAAATACACACATGAATCAATGGAAAAGAACAGAAAACCCAGAAATGAACTGACAACTATATGTTCAACTAATTGTTGACAAAGCAGGAAAGAATATCCAATGGGAAAAAGACAGTCTCTTCAAAAAGTGGTGTTGGGAAAACTGGCAGCTATATGCAAAACAATGAAACTGGACCACTTTCTTACACCATATACAAAAATAAATACAAAATGGATTTTGACTTAAATGTGAGACACAAAACCATTGAAATCCTAGGGGAGGACACAGGCCATAACCTCTTTGTTTTTTTAATAATTTTTATTTTGTTATATTAGTCACCATACAGTACATCCCCAGTTTTTGATGCAATGTTCCATGATTCATTATTTGCGTATAACACCCAGTGCACCGTGCAATATGTGCCCTCCTTAATACCCATCACTGGCCTATCCATATCCCCCATCCCTCTCCCCTCTGAAGCCCTCAGTTTGTTTCCAAGAGTCCACAGTCTATCATGATTCATTCCCCCTTCTGTTTACCCCCCTTTCTGCTTCCCTTCCTTCTCCTACCAATCTTCCTATTTCTTATGTTCCATAAATGAGTGAAACCATATGATAATTGTCTTTCTCTGCTTGACTTATTTCACTTAGCATAATCTCCTCCAGTCCCATCCATGTTGCAGAAAATGTTGTGAAATCGTTTTTTTCTGATGGCTGAGTAATATTCCATTGTATATATGGACCACATCTTCTTAATCCAGTCATCTATTAAAGGTCATCTCAGCTCCTTCTACAATTTAGCTATTGTGGACAATGCTGATATGAACATGGGGGTGCATATGGCCCTTCTCTTCACTACGTCTGTATCATTGGGGTAAATACCCAGTAGTGGAATGGCTGGATCATAGGGTAGCTCAATTTTAACTTTTTAAGGGACCTCCATACTGTTTTCCAAAGTGGCTGTACCAACTTGCATTCCCACCAAAAGTGTAAGAGGGATCCGCTTTCTCCATATCCTCTCCAACTTTCGTTGTTTCCTGCCTCATCAATTTTTACCATTCTAACTGGTGTAAGGTGGTATCTCAATGTGGTTTTGATTTTAATTTCCCTGATGGCTAATGATTTTGAACATTTTTTCATGTATCTGTTAGCTATTTGTCTGTCTTCATGGGAAAGTGTTTGTTCCTATCTTCTGCCCATTTTTTGATTTGATCATTTGTTTCCCTTGTATTGAGTGTGAGAAGTTCTTTGTAGATCTTGGATACCAGTCTTCTATCTGTAGTGTCATTTGCAAATATCTTCTCCCATTTCGTGGGCTGCCTCTTAGTTTTTTTGACTGTTTCCTTGGCTGTGCAGAAACTTTTTATCTTGATGAAGTCCCACAAGTTCATTTTTTCTTTTGTTTCTCTTGCCTTTGGAGATGTGTCATAAAAAAAGTTGCTGTGGCCGATCCCTTAAATTTGTGTGGAACCAGAAAAGGCCCTGAATTGCCATGGAATTGTTGAAAAGGAAAAACAAAGCTGGGGGCACCATGTTGCCAGATTTCAAGCTATAGTACAAAGCTGTGATCACAAAGACAGCATGGTACTGGCACAAAAACAGACATTAGACCAATGCAACACAATAGAGAGCCCAGATATGGACCCTTGGCTCTTTGGGCAACTAATCTTTGACAAAGCAGGAAAAAACATCCAGTGGAAAAAAGACAGTCTCTTCAATAAATGGTGCTGGGAAAATTGGACAGCTATATCCAAAGGAATGAAACTTGACCACTCTCTCACACCATACACAAAGATAAACTCCAAACTGATGAAAGACCTCGATGTGAGACAGGAATCCATAAAAATCCTAAAGGGGAACATAGGATACAACTTCTCTGACATTGGCCACAGGCCATAACCTCTTTGACATCGGCCTGAGTAAATTCTTGCTAGATATGTCTCCTGAGTCAAGGGAAACAAAAGAAAAATTTAACTGCCGGAATGACATCAAAATGAAAAGCTTCTGTACAAAGAAGGAAACACTCAACAAAACTGAAAGGCAACCTATGGAATGGGAGAAGATATTTGCAAATGACATATCTGATAAAGGGTTAATATCCAAAATATACAAAGAACTTATAAAACTCAACACTCAAAAAATGAATAATCCAATTAAAAAATGGGCAGAAGACATGAATAGACATTCCTCCAAAGAAGATATACACATGCACAACAGACACATGAAAAGTCCACCATCACTCACCATCAAATACAAATACAACTCAAAAGTACAATGAGATATTCCCTCACACCTGTCAGAATGGCTAAGCTCAAGAACACAAGAAATAACAGGTGTTAATGAGGATATGGAGAAAGAGGAACCCTCCTGCACTGTTCCTGGGAATGCAAACTGGTATAGCTGCTCTGGAAAACAATATGGAGGTTCCTCAAAATTTTAAAATGGAACTACTCTATGATCCAGCAATTGCCCTACTAGGTATTTACCAAAAGAAAACAAAAATACTAATTCAAAGGGATACATGCAGCATTATATACAATACCCAAATGAAGGAAAGAGCTCAAGTGTCCATCTTCAAATGAATATAAAAAGAAGATGTCGCACGCGCACACACACACACACACACACACACACAAGGATAGTACTCAGCCATAAAAAAGAAAGATATCTTGCCATTTGCAAAAACATGGATGAAGCTAGAAAATATTATGCAAAGTGAAATAAGTCATCCAGAGAAAGACAAATATCATATGATTTCACTCAAAGGACCATAGGGAAAGAAAGAGGGAGAGGCAGAACAAGAAATACATTCTTTTTTTATTTTAAAGATTTTATTTATTTATTTGACAGAGATAGAGACAGCCAGCGAGAGAGGGAACACAAGCAGGGGGAGTGGGAGAGGAAGAAGCAGGCTCACAGCGGAGGAGCCTGATGTGGGGCTCGATCCCATAACGCCGGGATCATGCCCTGAGCTGAAGGCAGACGCTCAACCGCTGTGCCACCCAGGCGCCCCAAGAAATAAATTCTTAACTATAAAGAACAAACTGATGGTTACCAGAGGACACGTGGGTGGGGGGATGTGGTAAATAGTGGATATGGATTAAAGAGTGCTATTGTTGTGATGAGCTCTGGGTGTTGTATTTCAGTGTTAATCACTATATTGTACACCTGAAACTAACATGACACTGTATGTTAACTAACAAAAATTTAATTACAAACTTAAAAAACAAAAAACTGGAGTATCCAGAAACTTACAACGTACTTTCACTTCTGGGACTTACAGAAGGCTTTTTTTCCCACTTTCTATCCCACCCACATAATTCAGCATACATAATCATTATATATATGGAAGGAGGTTCTTTAAAAAGGAAAAGATTTCTTTTTTCCATATGTCAATAAAAAAGGCAACAAGAAATCCCTAAATTACCCTATGGCTTCACTTCCCCTCCTAGACCCAAATTGGAAGCGACTAACACTACCATGATTTTCCTCACATGGATGGATGGGTAATAGGTGTGATATTAATGGCCCTCTAGATCAGAATTGATGTGTTCCAGGTCCCTGTTGCCACTACTGCCTTTTTAATGGAAATTCCATCAGGGACAGTGGTTCTCAGAGTATTATTAGTATTGCTACAGCTCAACGCTCACTATGGGGTTCTGCCTAATGAGTGCTTCACTTCATTCTGATCCCCACTTCCTCTTCAAATTAGCATGCCCTACACCCTCTCCCACAATATCATAGATGATGGGATTTATCTTTCCTCAGGCCTTAACTTAGCCTTCTTCCTTAGAGATATAACACTAGAAATTTGAACCTTTCCAGGAATAGACCATATTAACCAGATACACTATAGACCAAAATATTCTTATTATCTAAATCCTGAGTATAGGGGTAGCCAATTTTTCAGAATGTCTGAGGACTAGAATGGCTAAAATAATAGTATTCTGAAGAGTAGAATCAATAACTGATATTTGCTTTATCTCTCCATGTTTTGATAATTACAAATACCACCTGAAGAACTATCCCTTTCCTTACTCTAAGTGGATACTTAAACATTCAAAGCACAAGGAATGCTCAAAATGTCCTTGATAAATGAGATCTCAAGGTATCCTTTAAAAACATACAGAAATAGTGCATATTGGAGAGCCACAAAGGCACTATCCAGAAAAGAGAAACTAGACCGAGGACAATTAGAAATATTTCTTGGTATCAGCCCACCACCCCTTACACTAGATACAATGTAGAGTTAGTTCAGCCCATCTTTGACTGTCCACTTTGTAAAACTTTCCCTCAAACTGACTCTCCTCCCACATTCCCACCATCATGTTGGCACTGGGACTCACTCTGGTATGACAGATTTTCTGCACCATGAAGCTGGGACTAGATACAATTAAAATCCCCTGCAAAGGAGCCTTCATCTGAGCATTAAAATGTATAGTCTCACATTGCTCTCGCTTCTGCACCTCTGCTCCCGTTATTCTTCATTTTCCTCACATCCAGCTGAGAAAATAACCATGAGGTCCCAGTGTGCCCTGAACTGAGAGCAGAGTGTGTAGATGGACGGATGTTCTAAAAATGATTTTACAAACTGAGGGCTTCAGAGGGGAGGGGGGTGGGGGATTGGGAACGTCCGCTGTTGGGTATTAAGGAGGGCACATATTGCATGGTGCACTGGGTGTTATACACAAATAATGAATCATGGAACATTACATCAGAAACTAAGGATATGCTGTATGGTGACTAACATAACATAATAAAAAATAATTGTATAAAAAAGAATACATGGTGAAAGAAATAAAAGAAGGAAATAAGGGGGAAAATGATTTTGTATATTTGTGGGAAGGTGGGACCCACATGAATACTCATGAAAGTCTCTATATTATTTGCCTTGACCTTGTAAGATCAATAAGGGAAGAACAAATTTCCAGATACCATATACCCCAGGATTGCCAGCAAATATAAGAGTTTAGTTCCCTCATCAAGCTCTGGATGGGAAACCAGAGGCCACAGAAAAATGGATCACTCCTGCCATCGAAGCCCATCTGAGATACCCAGGAGAAGCACCTTTCCAACCCAGTGGTTGCTATGGATACAGCTTCTCCACCCTCAGGCTCACATCTCTTCCTCTTCTGCATCTAAAAAGATCTGGGGATCCACCTCCCAGAAACTTTCCAAGGAGAGGGGTATGGCAGGCTACAGGTGTTACAGAAACCACCTACCGTGCCATGCGCCCTTCTTCCCTAAACAGGAAAAAATGTGTGCTTTCCTTTTTCAAAAAGATTGGGGAGCACAATGAAAATATTCTTTTTTTTTTTTTTTAAGATTTTATTTATTTGTTCGACAGAGATAGAGACAGCCAGCTAGAGAGGGAACACAAGCAGGGGGAGCGGGAGAGGAAGAAGCAGGCTCATAGCTGAAGAGCCTGATGTGGGGCTCGATCCCATAACGCCGGGATCACGCCCTGAGCCGAAGGCAGGCGCTTAACCGCTGTGCCACCCAGGTGCCCCCACAATGAAAATATTCTTAAGATGAAAATATGCAATGAAAAGGATAATAACGTTGGTGAAAGCAAGAAGAATGTGTGAATAAAAAGGTGGACTTCACCAGTATCTTCCTAAAAGCCTCATGAAAGCCAGGGTGTGATCCAGCTGTTTCTCACCATAAAATATGTTATTTTAACAACTAAGCTCTGGCTTCAGTGCATACATCACATGTAGAAAATTGTAGTCTGGACGTTTACCTAAAATCAGTAGCAATATTCAACTTGGGACTTTAAAAACCCTTGAGAGACTGTCATATAATTTCCTTGAAAAATCTTGGCAGAGAACAGTGTGGACATCTGGGAGTTCGCATCACCACACATAAGGGAAGATAAATATACATGTTGCATCAATAAGTCTTATTCTCAACGGTAACCAGTTAGCTGCCCCTAAGACACCAGCCATGCCTTCCTTTACTTTCTGCCCTGTCTTTTCATCAGGGGCTTGGGGCTTACACTCTGCTCACTGGCTGGGTCAATCCTGCTTGGTGACCTATGAGTCTTGTAAAAATATCACAGAGCCTCAGACTTCCGTGTCAGCATCTCTTCACTGTTGATGCAGTAAAACAAGGATGATTCTCCACATGGAAAGGTGAGCATATGATGTGGAAGAGCACATGCAAGAGAAGGCGTTTGGAGCAGGTGCGTGCATGACATGGAGCACTGCAGCAGAAGGATCCTTGTCTCAGCAGCACCCAGAGCTAAACCCATAAAAAGCTGTCTGCTCCCGCTAACTGCTACAGGAGGGGACAGCAATACTGCATATTAGGTGGGCTTCTACCAGTGAGGAAGGCAGAGCCAGATCTTTCATGAGAACATGAAGTAGTCAGGGAGTACAGCACTAGCCCAGAATTTGGGGCAGTGAAATACAGTTGTTTTGGTCCCTCTGCTCCTTTCTGGGGTTTCAGTGGTCCAGGGTGCCATGTAGCCTTGTTTTGCTATGGAAACAGGGCAATGTCATTCAGAACACGGGCAGTACAGGATGCATATTCACAACGCTCCGGGACAACAGACTTGACAAATGAATTTCCTTCTCCTCTCCTTTCCCCTCAGCCCAGAGCGGGCTCATGATATCTCAGAAGATAATAGCTGTGAAGGAAGGAAGCCCTGCTTCCCATATGATGACTTTTCTGTGTGTGCCTGGCCTCAGGGACCCTGCTGACTTGGTGGACGTTCTAGAGTCAACAGGAACAGAAGGAGAGGATCCTCATGCTGAGCCACCCAGGGGTGAGCAGTTCAGTTCCATGAGCAGTCATTCAGAATTCCAGGACCACGGTGCATTACTGAGAGTGACACATTCCACACTGCTGACCGTTAGCTTAGTATTGAGATGCTGGAGCCAAAACCATCCTGAGAGACATTACTGATTGAGAGGACTGAAGATAGAAGAATGTTCACTGAGCTCTGTTCTAAGAGTGAGTGTATGAGTGTCAGGTGCTTAGCATATCCTCATAAGTGGGTAAATCCTATGAACTATTACCACTCCCACTTCTGTCACAGGCCAGCATGAACCATGGGAAGGTGGGTGGTAAACCCTGGTTTTACAACTTACCTCATGTTGCTGAGCGGCCCCCAATGTCTCTGGGCTCCAGTCTCTTCTATAAAATGCTTGTGCTAAAGTAGATGCTCTCTAAGCCCCATGTCATGCCACAGGTCTGTAACACATCAGTGACGTTATCTAAGGAGAGAAACAATTAAGAAAAATAAAGCTAATCTTTCACTTAAAGTGGAGAAGTCATCAAGAATAGATTTGTTCCCACTTTAACATATTTTGTCACTGCATTTGCAAATAGCAGTTACTTCAATTCGGGCATTCTGGCTAAAGTCCCAGCTATGTGACCTCAGCTCCCTAGAACTCTCTAAGCCTTAGTCTCTGCTTTTAGAAGAAGGGGCTCATGGTTATTATGGTGAGTAATAGAAATACTGAATTTCAGTGATAAGCATAGAAAAAGCATAAGGTCTCAACAGATAATGATGGACCATAGCATGTGTTGCATATTTTAAAAGGGATAGTCAAAAGGAATATTACTAATATTATTGTTATGTTTACTTACAAATTAATGTTATAAAAACAATAAAATGATGTGTAACTATAAAAATGTTAATAATTCTACATACTTAAACTCTATTTTTTTAAAAGATTTTATTTATTTATTTGACAGAGAGAGAGAGACAGGCAACGAGAGAGGGAACACAAACAGGGGGAGCAGGAGAGGAAGAAGCAGGCTCCCAGCGGAGGAGCCCGATGCAGACCTTGATCCCAGAATGCCAGGATCACGCCCTGAGCTGAAGGCAGACGCCCAACGACTGAGCCACCCAGGCGCCCCTACTTAAACTCTATTTAAGCATAATATTAATGATCATAATATTACACTTAGAATTTGAGGAACATATAAGAAACATTGGCATCATATGCCAACTGAGTTACATGATTTATCTTAATTAAGTCTCATAAGAACATGAACAGGTAGATCCTATCACCTTCATTTATAGAGGGTGAAAGTCAAGTTCACAAAAGTTAACTACCTTACCAAAGATTATTGATCTCTCAGAAGTTAGAAATCAGTATTGATCCAGTATCGAACTCTGGGCCTTCTGATTCAAGAACCAACAGACTAAACCACTTCGCTAACAGCCTAGCCGCTTTCTTGGATACCCACATAACTCAATCATGCTCCTCTAAAACCTTTGTGTTCCCTGATGTCTTTATTATAGGTTAGACCAGCAGTGATGATGATGTAGACAGAGATGTCCACGGAAATGGGGAATGTAACAACTGTCCAAGAATTCACCTTGGAGGGTTTTCCTGCCATCCAGCACCTGGGAAAGGTCCTCTTCATGGTGCACCTGCTGGCGTACCTCGCATCCACTGCAGGCAACACCGTCATAGTCACCATCACCTGTGCTGACTCCCGGCTCCACACACCTATGTATTTTTTCCTCAGCATCTTTTCCTTCTTGGAGTGTTGTTTCATAAATGCTGTTATTCCTAAGTTGCTGATCATCTTTCTCTTAGGCAGGCAAACCATTTCCTTTCCTGCCTGTTTCATACAAGCCTTTGTCTTTGTATTTCTGGGAGCAACAGGTTCCCTCCTCATAGCAGTGATGTCTCTGGATCGGTATGTGGCCATTTGCAAGCCTCTGCATTACACGACCATCATGAACCTGAAGACTTGCTTCCTCCTGGTCACTGCCTGCTTCGCTTTAGCCTTCCCTCTCATCAGTGGTCTGGTAGTAAAGGTTTCCCAGTTATCCTTCTGTGGACCCCATGTCATCCCCCACTTTTTCTGTGACCTTGCCCCCCTGATTCATCTCTCCTGCTCTGACACCAGCTCTACTGAAATGTTGGCTTTTGTCGTTGCTTTGGTTATCCTTTTGACATCCCTTATCATAACCATCATTGCATACAGCAACATAGTAGTCACAATTCTGCGACTCCCTTCGGCCAGAGAGCGACAGAAAGCTTTCTCCACCTGCTCCTCTCACCTCATGGTCCTCTCTCTGATGTACGGCAGCTGTGTGTTTATATATGTGAAACCAAAGCAGACGAACAGGCTGGACTCCAACAAGGAGGCTGCCCTCGTGAACACGGTGGTGACCCCACTGCTCAACCCTATTATCTATACACTACGGAACAAGCTGGTCCACCAGGCTCTGAGGGAGACAATGTGCAGAATGAAAATATCAAGATGAAAAAAATCACATGGTATGGACTAGAAGACTTTAGAGAACCCTGTGTCCTCATTCTGGACAATGTAGCAGTCCCCAGAGTTGAAGAGCACGGTCTCTGGCAGATCTCACTTGACCTTGCACATCCTTAGCAAAATGGAAATCTGTTTTTTCAAGGCCACATTTTACCTTGATGTGGATACTTATCTTCTCCCTAAACATTCCACATTTTGATGACAATTGATTAACTGCAATATCCTTTACTGATTTTTTTCTTCTCTCTGATATAAAGATGTGCTTGAAATTTCCAAAATGTGGTAAATTTACACACTTTTTATTTCATTTCTCTCTAGCCATAATCATGGCACAACAGATTGATGATTAACTAAAAGGCATTTAGGTAATTAAAACAATAGAAGGTTGTTTATTACTTTCTGGTTATGGAGGAAATGATGGGAATACTACCAATACTTCAGTCCATATTCCCTTCATGCGTAGCCTAAGGAGGCTAGGAAATAATGGTCACAGTACCCTTCACCTTGGAGTGTATATGGTTTGCATCAGGTGTGCTCCGAAATACTGTTCTTGGCCCTTAGCTTAGCTACATATGTATGTGTCAATCCCAAGCCCGAGGGAAACAGGCTTGTTCTCAGGCTTAGACCATTCTCTAAAGACAGGGAATGACTGCACCCTCCCATGGCTGACCAGCCCCTATTTCCTAGATTATTTATTCTAGCTCCAGCCTCTCAGATGCATAATGCATATTTATGATTGGTTCCTATTCTAAAGCTGTTACCGCAGATACTTGTGTATGTCAGTGGAAAGGGGCACTTATTTCACGTTTCTATAATTTCTTCCGAAGATTTAAGTTACTTATCTACTTCATATTATTAATGAAAATAAACAAGTTAAACATTTTTCCTCACTGAAATGTGTTGTCAACTGTAAGGTTATCTTCTGATTGATAATCTCTTTTAAAACCAACATTTCCTTTATATCAGTCTGTAAAACTTGTGTACTTTTCCCAACTATTTAACAGCTACAATGTATCTATTTATTCTTCAAAAGAATACCACTAAAGTGATTAAGAAAATTTTTTATTTTGTTTCTCTTCATCCAAGCCCTGGGGTTAGATAATAACCTCAGAAAATGTTAGATAAACATTTTATGAAACACATCCTACATCATGATTAGATCTATTTGGCTTGCATAGTCCTAGTACAGTGTTCAAAATTCATCTGATTGACAGTGAGGAAATACTAAACATGTACTTAAAAAATCACAGGTGATTGGCTGTATACATTGTATAAAAAAGAGTTTGGAAAAGCCAAGATCAGAGTAGGAAAACGGGTATAGACAGTGTTACAAGAATTGGAAGAAGGAGAATGATGGTTTTGGGAGGTGGCAGTGAGAATGGAATGCAAATGGACCAGAGTAGACTCTGAATCATTTGCACTGGACAAGCCTGGTGCTGCCTATCAACTAACTGATCAACTTCCAAAAACAGGTAAGTCACCTTCTCCGTAAAATACGGAGTCTGAATCAGAGAGTCTCTAGCTTCCACTTGAAAATACTCCTAGACATAGCAACAAGATGCTGCAGGAACATGGAAATAATTGTCCACCCTGAGAGCTAATTACGGAAGAGTGTTGTGTAGTGGTCAAAGTTTAGGAATGCAGAAAATAAATCAAAGAATTGTGGTCAAAGTACTGAAAAGAATGTGAGCCTCCCCAAGGTTTTAGTCAGACTTTGATAATAATTTATTATACTCAAACTGGATAAATGCACTTTGTATTACTTTGAGAAAGACTATGATTGAAGAGTGAGCTTGACAAACCCAAAAATGAATACCAGAAATCTAAAACTTAGTCTATAAATCCAGGATGGTCATTACCAGCCATAGATCATACCCAGTGAAGGAGAAACCCTAATGTGGAGATTAATGCATTAGATTCTGGAGCTATAAAATGTTTTATTGAGACAAATCCCCTGAACTAATTCTCTGTTGGAGATACAGTCAATCATAAAAATTAAACCACTTAATTAATGATCGACATACAAAAAGCTGTAGATACTTATAGAACCTGATATGTTCAGAGATGAGTATACACCCTTGAAACCATCATCACCACCACTACTGTACCTATCTACCACCTCCAGAAATGTCTTCCTAGCCACTTTTGTTGATTTTTTTGTCATTACTTGGTAGGCAAAAGCACTTAATTTAAGATATCCCCTCTTAGCAAAATTTTAAGTAGGCAATAAACTACCGTTAATCATAGGCTCTATGTTATACAGAACTCCAGAACTTATTTATTATGTATCACTGAAACTTGCCCAATACCTGTCTAATTTCCCCTCCCCGAGCCCCTGACAACTACCATTCTATACTCTGCTTCCATGTATTTGTTTAGATTCCACAAATAAGTGAGATCATGCAGAGTTTGTCATTCTGTTTCAGGCCTATTTTACTTAGAATAATGTCCTTTATGTATATCCATGTTCTTACAAGTGGCAGGATCTTCTTCTTTATCAAGGCTGGATGATATTCAATAATGTATATATGCCACACTTTATTAATCCATTCTTCTTTACATGGACTTTTAGGTTATTTCCACATTGTAGCAAGTGTGAAAACTGCTGCAGTGAACATGCAGGTACAGATATCTCTTTGAGATCCTTCTTTCAATTCCCTTGGCTATATACCCAGATGTGGGGTTCCTAGATCAAATGGTACTTCTATTTTGAAATGTATCAGGAAACACTATATTGTTTACCAGAGTGGCTGCGCCAATTTATATTTTCATCAGTAATGTACAAGGGTTCCTTTTTCTCCATATCCTTGCTAACGCTTCTTATCCTTTGTGGGGTTTTTGGTAATAGCCATCCAAAGAAGTGAGAAGTGATATCTCATTGTGGTTTTACTTGTATTTTCCGTTAGTGATGTTTGCATTTGCATTAGTGATGGTAAGCATCTTTTCATGAACCTGTTGGTCATTTGTGTGTCCTATTTGGAACAATGTCTATTCAGTTTCTCTGCCCATCTTTTTCACTTTCTTTAAGTCTTTATTTAAATTTCAGTTATTTAATGTACAGTGTAATATTAGTTTCAGCTGTACAATTTAGTGATTCAACACTTACATACAACACCCAGAGCTCATCACAACAACTGCACTCCTTAATCCCCATCCCTTACTTCACCCATCCCTCCAAGCAACCCCCCTCTGATAACCATCAGTTTGTTCTCTATAGTTAAAAGTCTATTTCTTTGTTTTCCTCTCTGTCTCTCTTTTTTTCCCCTATGCTCCATTTTGTTTCTTAAATGCCACATATGAGTGAAATCACATGGTATTTGTCTTTCTCTGACTGACATTTCACTTAGCAAAATACCCTTAGCTCCATCCACATCTTGTAAATGGCAAGAGTTCATTCTTTTTGATGGCTGAGTAATATTCCATTGCATATATTTATGCCACATCCTCTTTATCCATTCAGCAGTCAATAGATATTTGGGCTCTTTCCATAATTTGGCTATTGTACATAATGCTGCTATACATATTGGGGTGCATGTATTCCTTCGAATTAGTGTTTTTGTATCCTTTAGGCAAATACTTAGTAGTGTAATTGCTGAATCATAAGGTACTTCTATTTCTAACTTTTTCAGGAACCTCCATACCATTTCCAAGAGTGGCTTCAACAGTTTACATTCCCACTGACAGTGTAAGAAGGCACCCCTTCCCCCACATCTTTACCAAAAACTGACGTTTCCTGCATAGTGGCTGTTAGTCATTCTGAGAGGTGTGAGGTGGTATCTCATTGTAGTTTTGATTTGTACTTCCCTAGTAATGAATGATATTGATCATGTTTTCATGTGTCTGTTGGCCATCTGTATGTAATCTCTGGAAAATGGTTTACCACATCTTCTGTACATTTTTAATTGGGTTAATCATTTTCTGAATGTTGAGTTTTTTAAGTTCTTTTAAATTTTACATATTAACTCTTTATCAGATATTTCATTTGCAAATATCTTAAGATTTTTATTTATTTGTTTGAGGGAGAGAGAATGAGAGAGAGAGAGAGCATGAGAACAGGGAGGGTCCGAGGGAGAGGCAGACTACCTGCTGAGCAGGGAGCCCAATGTGGGACTTGATCCTGGGACTCCAGTATCATGACCTAAGCTGAAGGCAGTTGCTTAACCAACTGAGCCACCCAGGCCCCCCAAAATATCTTCTCCTATTCCATAGGTTGTCTTTTAGTTTGTTGACTGTTTCCTTCATGTGCAGAAGCTTGTCCAAAGCAATCTATATATTTAATACAATCCCTATCTAAATGCCAACAGTATTTTTCACAGAGCTAAGTCAAACAACATTAAAATTTTATGGAACCACAAAAGCTCCTGAAGAGCCAAAACAACCTTGAAAAAGAAAAGCAAAGCAGAAGGTATCATAATTCCAGACTTCAGGTTATATTAAAAAGCTATTGTGATCAAAACAGTATGGTGATGGCACAAAAATAGACCCATAGATCAATGGAAAAGAATAGAAAACCAGACATGAACCCGCAACTACATGGTCAACTAATCTTGGCCAAACAGGAAGGAATATCCAATAGAAAAAATACAGTCTCTTCAACAAATGCTGTTGGGAAAATCGGACAGCAACTTGCAGAAGAATTAAACTAGTCCACATTCTCACACCATACACAAAAATGAATCCAAAATGGATAAAAGATCTAAATGGGAGATACGGAACCATAAGAATCTTTGAAGAGAACACAGACCATAACCTTTTTGACATCGGCCAGAGCAACTCCTTATCATGTCTCCTTATTATTAGGAGGTATGTCTCCTGAGGGAAATGAAACAACAGCAAAAATAAACTATTGGGACTACATCAAAATAAAAAGCTTCACATACAGAAAGAGAGAAGAGGAGAGAGAACATTCACTTAACTAGAGAGCAAACTTATGGTTACCAAGGAGGAAGTGGGTGGGGCAACAGGTTAAACAGGTGATGGGGATTAAGGAGCACACTTGTGATGAGCACTGGGTATTGTATTTAATGTTAAATCACTAAATCGTACACCTGAAACTAATGGTACACTGTATGTTAACTAACTAGAATTTAAATAAAAACTTAAGAAAAACAAAACAAAACACTGTGTCATTGATGAAGAACCAAAGACTACAGACATTCCAAGATGTGGAATCCTTTGGGCAGCCACTGAAAGCACATAGATAGATAGATAGATAGATAGATAGATAGATAGATAAATAGATAAAGTAGTACATTGACTTTTCCCATTACCGTTTTGTTTATATAGCTGCACATGTCCTCATTAATAGTTCTATAGTTCTTAGATGATAGAGGGCCTTTCAATTTAATTTCTTTTTCAAGGATCTTTTTGTTTTATCTCAACGGCATAAGTTTATTGTTGGCCCTAAGCTTATTAGTTTTTCTAAGTCCATCTGAAAATGTTCAGCCACATATTGGAGATTCCCAGATCTACAATTTCTCATACAATTTTCTGACCAAGTTCCCTATTTCAGGTTTTAGACCATTTATACAAAGAGAGGACAGGGATTCTTCCACATTAGCATGGAGTCCACCCAAGAATATCGTTTAAAGTTTCTTGAAACAGAATTCTAGAATCTTCTCTAGAGTTGTCTCCTTTGTTGTTTATAACAGTAGCTATTCAAAATGACCTACTTTTCCTTTCTTGCTCTTTCTAGGCCTTGTTAGGTGTTTTCCATGATGGAATTTTAAAAATCATTTTAACTTTCCCACATGACAGTTTTCAAAATAAATTTTGTCTTTATCCGAGAAAGATTAAGTGGTCCAGATCTAAAATCCCTGGCCAGTAAATGACTAATACAATTCAACATCCCATAGCCATGCTTTGGTTTTTCTGTGGTTTTGGAAGTCCATTATTATGGCTCTAATATGACTCAGCTTATATTCATCTTCCACCGATTTACCTTCTGGACATCTGAAGTGAGGAATGACCCATTAAATCAATAGTCTTCTGGGTAAAACCCTGAGGAAAGTAGTCTGCATTGTGAAATCACAGCAGGTAGAACATAACAAGCCAGAGTGAGGACCAGCATATGATGAAGCGAATGAAGTGTGTTCTTAACTTTAGGTTTTCCCAGAGAATTTTTGAGGATGGCTGTAATGGAATCAAAATTTTGTTTTGAGCCCTCAGCATACCAATCCAAAAAACTGCCTTCTGAATATTTGGTATGTTTCCTTCTTTCCAGAAGCTACTCTAAAATGCTTTGTCTTTGCCATTTGAAAAGTTCCCCATAAATAGCCTTTGCAGTTCTAAATCATGCTTAGTGAAATTGTGCTCTTTTAGAATTTAAGCACAAGAATTATGATTATAGTGAGAATACATATGAGTTTTGCTTAAAGAAGGTTCGATGTGGGCCCAGAGAGACTCTTTGTGGCACAAAAAAAAGAGCAAGTCTTGATAGACAACATCCAGGGGTCCTCATGAAATGGTGTGTCAGGCTTTTGATTTCAAAACTATACAGTTAATAGCCTAGAAATCATTAGCTCTAGAGTCAGAAAACTAAGAATGAAGAACTCTTATGTTAAAGTGCTCTCTCTTCTAAACAGACAAGACAGAATCTTCCCACAGAGCGTTTTTTAGAGGAAGAGTTTATTGTTACAGCAATAATCAAAAGCAAAAACTGGCCTAACAGCATCTTCTCCAAAGCCAGCGGAATGGTGAGTAAGAAAATCTCTATCACTGAGGGTGCAAAAAAGCTTCCCTTTTAACATTCAAGCTAGGGTAAAACAAAATAGGCAAGAAAAAGGAAAGAGAACGTCAGAACTTGGTTCTGGAAATGATGGTAGGGAAAAGCAATACTCCTCCCAGGAGAGTTTCTATCACAAATTCCTACCTATTTATAATTTTCAAAAACTAAGTAATCCAATAAAGCATGTGGGAGTGCATGAGGACTTACAACACCAGTCCTAGGAAAACAAAATAAATGCAGCTAGATTCAGTGGTAAGAAACTCTATTAAAGAATTGGAAGCTTCAGATTTTGACATGTTTTCATGTGTCTGTTAGCCATTTGTATGTCATCATTAGAAAAGTGTCTGTTCATATCCTCTGCCCATTTTTTGATTTGATTATTTGTTTTCTGTGCATTGAGTTTGAGAAGTTCTTTGTAGATCTTGGATACTAATCTTTTATCTGTAGTGTCATTTGCAAATATCTTCTCCCATTTCATGGGCTGCCTCTTAGTTTTTTGACTGTTTCCTTGGCTGTGCAGAAGCTTTTTATCTTGATGACGTCCCACAAGTTCATGTTTTCTTTTGTTTCTCTTGCCTTTGGAGATGTGTCATGAAAAAAGTTGCTGTGGCCAATGTCAAAGAGGTCGCAGCCTATGTTGTCCTCTAGGATTTTGATGGATTCCTGTCACACTTTGAGGTCTTTCATCCATTTGGAGTTTATCTTTGTGAATGGTGTGAGAGAGTGGTCAAGCTTCATTCTTTTGCAAACAGATTTACCCCAAAGATACAGATGTAGTGAAGAGGAGGGCCATATGCACCCCAATGTTCATAGCAGCATTGTCCACCATAGCTAAATTGTGGAAGGAGCTGAGATTCCCTTCAACAGATGACTGGATTAAGAAGATGTGGTCCATACATACAATGGAATATTACTCAGCCATCAAAAGGAACGATTTCACAATATTTGCAGCAACATGGATGGGACTGGAGGAGATTATGCTAGGTGAAATAAGTCAAGCAGAGAAAGACAATTATCATATGGTTTCACTCATTTATGGAACATAAGAAATAGGAAGATCGGTAGGAGAAGGAAGGGAAGAAGAAAGGGGGGGTAAACAGAAGGGGGAATGAATCATGAGAGACTGTGGACTCTTGGAAACAAACTGAGGGCTTCAGAGGGGAGAGGCGTGGGGGATTGGGATAGGCCGGTGATGGGTATTAAGGAGGGCACATATTGCATGGTGCACTGGGTGTTATATCCAAATAATGAATCATGGAACATTGCATCAAAAACTGGGGATGTACTGTATGGTGACTAATATAACAAAATAAAAATTATAAAAAAAAGAGAGAGCTTCAGATGACCAATGGGGACACACATCAATTGTGATTGTGCTGAAATGGCCCAAGTCAACCCAATAAAGGGAACCAGAGCTCTTTCGAAAATGGCTGATTACAGTGTTGCTACAAGAAAGATCAAGATGAGCTTGGAGCTCCTTTATGATGTTCGGAGGTGCCCCCAGAATAATGCAGACATGTCAAAAGGCACAGGAGCTAACCTGACGGGGCTCCCAGTGGCCATATATGGAACAATTTGAGCAACACAAGGAACAGTGGTACGAAGAGATATAGACCATTAAATAAAACAAATACCCATGAGTCCATCCATGCTGATATGGATAAAGAGTTGAATTAATAAACAGATAGTAGGAAGGAAAACCACTTCCTTACACTAGTATTCTCTTAAGTGTGGATGGAATGATGGAAATAGAACATCACCATTTGAAAAATACCACAGTAAAAATTGTTTCAGGCAAGAATCTTTACTGGATACTAAATGAGTAGGCAAAAGTATAAGGATGGAATATTTACATAGCCTCAGAGCATCTTCTAATAAGGCACTAATTACAATGGGAAAAATAGTTACTTTACTGATTTTAAACAGACACCACTTTAACCAAGTGATTACCTATCACTGACAGTAAACTAACATGACTAGTAATAAGAATGTGACATTATATGCCTGAGAAAGGCACAATATCTTTCTATAGTATTTTTGACAAAAACGCACAAGCTAACTCCATATTGAGCATCATTGTATAGAATAAATAGCACCCTACAAGAATATCAAAATCATGAAAGGCAATGAAATATGGAAGAAACTATCCCAGATCAGAGAAGGTCTAGGAAGCAAGAAACTATGCACAGATAAAACACATGCCCTGGATTAGATCTTGGACCAGCAGAAGGACATTTAGTAGGACATCTGACAAAATATGACTAAGATCTGAAAATAAAATGTTAATTTCCTGCTTTCTAGTTATATGTTAATCCTTTCAGAAGCTGTATGAAGGGTATATGAGAATTGCTTGTGTTCAGTTTGCAACTTTTTTTGGTTACTCTGAAGTTATTTCAAAGTGAAAAGTTAAATAAAAAGTTTAAGACAATAAAGCAAATTTAAAATTAATGTAATCAATATGGGCCAGCCACCTGGGATGCTCAGTTTGTTAAAGTGTTTGCCTTTGGCTCAGGTCATGATTCTGGGGTCCCAGGATTGAGCCCATATCAGACTCCCTGCTCAGTGGGGAGTCTGCTTCTCCCTCTGACCCCCCCATCTCGTACTCTCTCTCAAATAAATAATATCTTTAAAATTAATGTAATCAACTAGCTCAGACTTTTATAAAAAGAAAATACCCATTAAGCAGACTTAAGTATTGTTAATACATAAGTATTTAAGCACATGAGTATTTAAGGAAGGCTACAAACTCCACCACTAACAGTGGCTGCATGAAGGGACTGTGTTGGGATGGAAACAGAGGAGATGGGAGGGGAAAGGAGAGATTAGCCACTTTTTCTCTAAACACTTTGTGAGTAAAGGACTAACAAAATCCATTCTCCTTCTCTAAGGACAGATTTACTTTGGACTAACTTTCTAATTCTGTTCCAATGGAAATCTTATAAAGGTGGCATGGCATATAAACTCTCAGGTGGTTTCCAATTATCCCCACCTCCTAGTATTCACTCTTGTGTAATATCCTTCCACTGAGTATGGGCAAGACTTGCGACTCACTTATAATCATGTAACACTCTAAATTTCCCTGGAAACACTGCTTTAGCTCCATCCCACAAATTTTGATGTTATGTTTTCATTTTTCATTCAGTTCAAAATATGAAAATATTTTCCTTCATACGTCTTATTGGTAATAAATACATAATAGATTGAAATAAATAAATTCTTTTTGTCCAAGAAAGTTTTTGAAATACATTATTTAATTTCAAAGTACCTGAAAATTTTCTGGTTATCTTTGTTATAAAAGTAGGAAGATCGGCAGGAGAAGAAAGGGAAGAAGAAAGGGCGGGTAAACAGAAGGGAGAATGAACCACGAGAGACTATGGACTCTGGGAAACAAACTGAGGGCTTCAGGTGGTGGGGGATGGGATAGGCTGGTGATGGGTATTAAGGAGGGCACGTATTGCATGGTGCACTGGGTGTTATACGCAAGTAATGAATCATGGAACTATACATCAAAAACTAGGGATGTACTGTATGGTGACTAATATAATAAAAATATTAAAAAATAAATTTCTAGTTTAACACAAATATGGTCAGAGAATACATGTAATTTGTACAATTTAAATTATTATAAATTTGTTTAAATTTTATCTTATGATGCATGAAAAAGTCTTTATTGACGAATGCTCATGTCCTCTTGAAAGTCATGTAGATTCTGCTATTGTTCTGTAAAGCATTCTGTGTCAATTATATCTATTTAGATAAGTGTGCTGTTCAGTTCATCCACATACTGATTTTCTTTCCCCCAGTTGAATCCATTACTGATAGAGGTTTTAAAGTCTCCAGTTATATTTGTGGATTTATTTATTTCTCCTCAATTCTCCCTGTTTTGTCCCAAGCATTTTGAAGTTCTTTTGTGAGGTACACATATATTTAGGAATTTTGCACCTTCTTGGTGAATTGACAATTTTTGTGTGTGACCTAACATGTGATTTCTACTGGAGAATATTCCATGCGCAATTGAGAAGAAGGTGTATTTTAGAGATTTGTGATGGAATATCCTGTATATATCTATTAAGTCCATCTAGTATAATGTGTTGTTCAAGGACAATGTTTCCTTATTAATTATTTGTCTGGATGATTTATCCATTGATGTTATGTGGCCTGTTAAAGTCCTCTACTATTATTGTAATAATATTTCTCCTTTTGCATCTGTTAATATTTGATTTATATAATTAGGTGCTCCTATGTTGAGTCCATGCATACTAGTAAGGGTTCCATTCTCTTGTTAGATGGATCCTTTTATTGTCTTTGTTATTTCCTTCTTTGTTATACCCTTTGTTTTATTTTTAAATTTTTATTTATTTATTATTTAAATTTTAGGTAGTTAACATACAGTGCAACATTGGTTTCTGGAGTAGAATTCAGTGATCCATCACTTACATACAATACCCAATGCTCATCACAAGTAACCTCCTTAGTACCCATCACCCATCTAGAGCATCTCCCACCCACCTCCCTCCATCAACCCTCAGTTTGTTGTTTATCATTAAGAGTCTCTTATGGCTTTTTTCTCCTCTCTCCTGTTCTTCTCTTCTCCCTTCCCATATGTTCATTTGTTTTCATTCTTAAATTCCATATATGAGTGGGATCATATGATATTTGTCTTTCTCTGACTAGCTTAATTCAATTAGCATAATACATTCCAGCTCCATTCATGTTGTTGCAAATGGCAAGATTTCATTCTTTTTGATAGGTGATTAATATTCCATAATATATATATACCACTTCTTCTTTATCCATTCATCTGTTGATGGACATTTGCGCTCTCTCCATAGTTTGGCTATTGTTGATAAGACAGCTATAAACATCAGGGTGCATATATCCCATCTGTGTTTTTGTATCCTTTAGGTAAATATCTAGCAGTACAATTGCTGGGCCATATAGTAGTTCTATTTTTAACTTTTTGAGGAACCTCCATACTGTCCTCCAGAGTGGCTGCTCCAGTTTGTATTCCCACCAACGGCACAAGAGGGTTCCCCTATCTCTGCATCCTCTCCTACATCTGTTGTTTCTTGTGTTGTTAATTTTAGCCATCCTGATTGGTGTGAGATGGTATCTCATCATGGTTTTGATTTGTATTTCTCTGATGATGACTAATGTTGAGCATCTTTTCATATGTCTGTTAGCCATCCGGATATCTTTTTTGAAAAGTGTCTATTCATGGTTTCTGCCCATTTCTTAACTGGGTTATTTATTTTTGAAGGGTTGAGTTTGATAAGTTCTTTGTACATTTTGGATACTAACCCTTTATCAGATATGTTGTTTACAAGTATCTTCTCCCATTCTGTAGGCTGCCTTTTGGTTTTGTTGATTGGTTCCTTTGCTATGCAGAAGCCTTTTATCTTGATGAAGTCCCAATAGTTTGTTTTTGCTTTTTTTCCCCTTACCTATGGTGACGTGTCTAGCGAGATGTTGCTACAGCTGAGGTCAAAGAGGTTTCTGCCTGTGTTCTCCTCTAAGACCTTGATGGTTTCCTATCTCACTTTCAGGTCTTTCATCCATATTGAATTTATTTTTGTGTATGGTGTAAGTAAGTGGTCCAGTTTCATTCTTCTGCATGTTGTCACCTAGTTTTCAAACACCATTTGATGAAGAGATTATCTTTTTCCCATTGGATGTTCTTTCCTGCTTTGTCAAAGATTAGTTGACCACGTAGTTGTGGGTCCATTTCTGGGTTCCCTATTATGTTCCATTGATCTATATGTCTGCTTTTGTGCCAGTAGCATACCGTCTTGATGACTACACATGTGTAATATACTTGAAATCCGGAATCATGATGCCTCCAGTTGTTTTTCTTTTCAGAATTGCTTTGGCTCTTTAGGGTCTTTTGTGATTCCACACAACTTTTAGGATTGATTGTTCTAGCTCTTTGCAAAATGCTGGTGGTATTTTGATGGGGATTGTATTTCATATGTAGATTGCTTTGGGTAATACAGATATTTTGACAATGTTTGTTCTTCTAATCCATGAGAATGAGTGCTTTTCTATTTCTTTGTGTCCTCTTCAGTTTCTTTCATAAATGTGTTACAGTTTTCAGAGTATAGCTCTTTTACTTCTTTAGTTAGATTGATTTCTAGATATCTTATTGGTTTTGGTGCAATTGCAAAGGGATCAATTCCTTGACTTCTTTTTCTGCTGTTCCATTATTTGTGTATAGAAATGCAACAGATTTCTGCACACTGATTTTATATCCCATGCTGAATTCATACATGAGTTCTAGCAAATTTTGGGTGGAGGTTTTCAGATTTTCTACATAGAGTATCATGTTATCTGCAAATAGTGAAAGTCTGACTTCCTCCTTGCCAGTTTGGATGCATTTTATTCCTCTTTCTTGTCTGATTGCTGAGGCTAAGACTTCCAGTACTATGTTAAATAGTAATGGTGAGAGTGGACATTATTCTCTTATATCTGATTGTGGGGAAAAGGCTCTGTTTTTCACCATTGAGGGTGATATTGGCTGTGGGTCTTTGTATATGGCCTTTATGATGTTGAGGTATATTCCATCTATCCCTACCTTGTTGAGGGTTTTTAACAGGACAGGATGCTGTATTTTTTCAAATGCTTTTTTGGCATCTATTGACAGGAATTTTGGTTCTTATCCTTTCTTTTATTAAAAAGGTGTATCCTATTGATTGATTTGGGAATATTCAACCAGCCCTGCAGCCCAGGAATAAATCCCACTCGATCTTGGGGAATACTTCTTTTAATATACTGTTCAATCCAATTTGCTAGTGTATCATTGAGAATTTTTGAATCCATATTCACCAGGGATAATAAGTCTTTAATTCTCCTTTTTACTGAGGTCTTTGTCTGCTTTTAGAATCGAGGTAATCCTGGCTTCTTAGAATGAGTTTGGAAGTTTTCCTTCCATTTCTATTTTTGGAACAACTTCAGAAGAAGAGGTATTAACTCTTCTTTAAAAATCTGCTAGAATTCCCCTGGGAAGCCAACCAGCCCAGGACTTTTGTTTATTGGGAAATTTTTCATTACAGATTCCATTTCTTGGCTTGTTATGGGTCTGTTCAAATTTTCTATTTCTTCCTGTTTCAATTGGGTAGTCTGCAAGTTTCTAGGAAGGTGTCCACTTTTTCCAGTTTGCCCAGTTTGTTGGTATATAACTTTTCATAGTATTCTCTTATAATGGTTTGTATTTCTGTGGTGTTGGTTGTGATCTCTCCTCTATCCTTTGTGATTTTATCTATTTGGGTCCTTTCTCTTTTCTTTTTGATAAGTCCAACTTGGGTTATCTATTTTATTCTTATGAAAGACCAGCTCTGAGTTTTGTTAATCTGTTCTATTGGGGGGTTTTTCTTTGTTTGTTTCTATATCATTTATTTCTGCTCTAATCTATTATTTCCCTTCTTCTGCTGGCTTTAGTCTTTTTTTTTTTTTTCTGTTACCTTTTCTACCTCCTTTAGGGGTAAGGTTAGATTGTGTATTTTAGACTTTTCTTGTTTCTTGAGGTAGGCCTGCACTGCAGTATACTTCCCTCTTAGGACATCTTTTGGTGCATCCCAAAGGTTTTGGGATGTTGTGCTTTCATTTTCATTTGCTTCCATGTATTTTTTTAAATTCTTTTTTAATTTCCTGGTTCACTCACTCCTTCTCTAGTAGGATGTTCTTTAAGCTCCATGTATATGAGGTCTTTCCAATTTTCTTCTTGTGGTTGACTTTCAGTTGCATAGAGTTGTGATCTGAGAATATGCATGGTATGGTCTCGATATTTTTGCACGTCATGAGGGGTGATTTGCAACCCAGCATGTGATCTCTTGTACAGAATGTTATATGTGTACTCAAGAAGAATGTGTATTCTGCTGCTTTAGACTGAAATGATCTGAATATATCTGTTAGGTCCATCTGGTTAAGTGTGCCATTCAAAGCCATTGTTTCCTTGTTGGTTTTCTGCTTAGATGATTTGTCCATTGCTTAAATGGGGTGTTAAAGTCCCCTATTCTTTTTTTTTAATTTATTTTATTTGAACTGTAATGCACTTACACAATTCAAACTCAAAGTTAACTTTTTATTTATATTCACTCTTTTGTTCTTTATCTTCAACTTATCTTGTTCTTTTTCTATCCTTGAGTCAGAAGTTTACTTCCTTTATTGTCACCCTTTACTTTTTTTAATAATAATTTTTTATTATGTTATGTTAGTCACCATACAGTACATCCTTAGTTTTTGATGTGGTGTTCCATGATTCATTATTTTTGTATAACACCCAGTACTCCATGCAATATGTGCCGTCCTTAATACCCACCACCGGCCTATCTGAATCCCCCTAAAGTCTCCTATTATTGTATTATCATTAATGAGTTTATGTTTGTTATTAATTGATTTGTGTATTTCAGTGCTCCCAAGTTGGGGGCGTAAATATTTACAATTGTTAGATATTCTTAAGGGATAGACCCCTTAATTATGGTATAATGCCATTCTTCACCTCTTGTTATCGTCTGTTTTAAAATCTCCTTTGTCTGATTTAAGTTTGGCAACTCTGGCTTTCTTTTGACATCCATTAGCCTGACAGATGGCTCTTCATCCCCTCACTTTCAATCTGTAGATATCTTGAGGTCTAAAATGAGTCTCCTGTAGTCATCATATAGATGGATTTTAATTTTTTTTTATCCATTCTCATACCCTATGTGTTTTGAATGGCACATTTAGTCCATTTACATTCACAGTGATTACTAAGAGATATGGATTTATTGTTATTGTGTTACCTGTAGAGTTGGTGTTTCTGGAGATGTTCTTTGATTCTTTCTAGTTTTTGTTGCTTTTGGTCTTTTTTTCTGCACTCAAAGAGTCCCTCTTAAATTTCTTGCAAGGCTGGTTTAGTGGTCACGAACTCCTTTAGTTTTTCTTTTTCTGGAAAACTCTTTATTTGTCCTTCTATTTTCCTTTTTTTATTGTTTTTTTGTTTGTTTGTTTCTTTGTTTTGCCCTTCTATTTTGAATGACACCCTGACTAGATAAAGAATTCTTGGCTGCAAATTTTTCTCATTCAGTGTGCTGAATATTTCCTTCCACTCCTTTCTGCTCCGCTGCAAACCTCATCTGTCTTCCCTTGTAGACTAAGGACTTTTTTTCTCTTGTTGCCTTCAAGATTCTTACCTTGTCTGTGTATTTTGTGAATTTGACTATGATATGCCTTGGTGATGGCCCACTTTTGCTGAATTAAATGGGAGTTCTCAGTACTTGAATTTTCATGTCTGTGCCCTACCCCAGATTAGGAAAGTTTTCAGACATAATTTGTTTGAATAAACTTCTGCCCCTTTATCTTACTTTTCATATTTTGAGACTCCTATGATATGAATGTTAGTATGTTTTACTATGTCACTGAGTTCTCTAAGCCTACTTTCATGGTCCATTAGCTTTCTTTCCCTCTTCTTTTCAGCTTCATTATTTTCCATTATTTTATCTTGTATATCACTAATTCACTCCTCTGCTTCACACATCCTTGTTTTTATGGCCTCCATTTGTATTTGCATCTTGGTTATAGCATTTTAAATTTTAGTCTGACTAGATTTTTGTTCTTTATCTGTGTAGTAAAAGATGTTCTAGTGTCTCCTATGCTTTTTTCAAGCCTGGCTAGTATCCTTATAATCATTGTTTTAAATTCTAGGTCAGACATTTTACTTTTCTCTGTATTGATTAAATCCCTGGCCAAGAGTTCTACCTCATGTGCGTTCTTTTGGGGTGAATTCCTCGATCTTGTCATTTTGTCCAGAAAAGAAAAGGAGAAAGAGGAAAAAGAACATAAAAACAAAACAAAAACAATGAACAAACAGAAAACAGAAACGAAGAAAAAACAAGGGGGAAAAAAAACACAACAAAAGAAAACCAAAAAGTAAACCAAAACAAAAGAAAAATAGATCCTGGGTGTGTTTTGGTGTGCTTGTTAAAAGAATCTAGATCCCAAAATAAAATAAATTAAAAGGAAAATAGACCAAAAAAGAAATTGAAAATACATATGAAAAGTGTATATATACACACACACACACACACACACACACACACACACACATATATATAAAAATACATATGAAAGGGTATATACACACATATATGTGTGTATATATATGTGTATATATATATATTTAAAAATTAATAAAAATTTAAAAAAGGAATGGGAAATATAAGAAAATAAATGAAAAAAAAAAGAAAAATAAAGAATAAAAGTAAAAAGGCAGCTCAATCCTAAATCCTCTAGAGCTGAAGCTCTGTAGCACTCTGATCAATAAATTTGGTGTGAGCTAGTAGTTTTAGTTGTTTCTGCTGGTCCTCTGCGGGAGAGGCCTACTGAGCTGATTCTTAGGATGACTTGTTTCAGTGGAAATGCTTGGCAGGGTGGGGCACTCATGATATACACAGCTCCAGCCTCCACTAGGTGGTGCTGTTTTCTCCCTAAAGTCTTTATCACTGATGGGCTGGATGATAATGGCTGTCCCCTGCTCTCTAACCTCAGAGCTGAAAGATTTCTGCCCCATTTGAGTGAGCCCTCACAGAAGAGCAATCAATTGCCCAATTTGTATCCTCAGTTTCCATCTGAATACGGTCTTCACCCTGTCAGTGCCCTGGCCTTGTTATCTCAGGTGTGTAGCCAAGTTTCTCAAAACTCCAAATTTCAGGTATGCCTACAGCACAGACTCCCAGTGTTCCTCCAAGGGAGGGCCTCACCATGCCTGCTGGCCTATCCTAGAAAACGTTTGCAGTTTAGAGCAGAAAGCTGACACCATGATCTGCTGCTCTCTACTAGCTTCCCAGATCCTATGCGTGGGAACAGTGCCGCACCTTGGTGCCACCCTTTCTTCCTGTGACCCTGGGGATTTTCAGACCACCTGTCACCCCGACCCCTTTTGCCACCTGAGCACCTTTAATCCAGGCACAATCCCCATGGTGGTGAACTTTTAAAAGTTCAGATTTTGTGCTACACCACTTCTAATACTTTGCAGTAGCCTCCGTAGGCAGGCTCCCTCCCCACCGCTACCTCCACAGCCATGTCTTCCCCAAATGAACTTCCACACCTCCTACCTTCCAAAAGGTTTTCTACTAATAGACTTCCAGGTTTTGTTCTCTCAGACCTCTGACTGACTTCTTGGGTGTTCAGAATAATTTGATAAGTATGTAGCTGTGTTTGAGGGACAAGACAAGCTCAGGGTCCTCCTACTCCTCTACCATCTTAACTTCTCCCATGAATTGACAATTTTATCATTATGTTATCTTTCCCTTTAAATCTTCATAATTATCTTTCCTCTGAAGTGTATTTGTCTTATATTAATACAGCTACTCTAACATTATTTTGATCAGCATTTGCATGCTACGTCATTTTCCATCCTTTTAATTGTAACTACCTATATCATTGTATCTCAAATTAGTTTCTTATAAACCACATTTAGTTTGGTCATGTTTTATTTGTTCATTTCTATGTTTTTAATCTAACAGTCTCTGCCTTTTTATTGTAGTAAAAAGCACATAACATAAAATTTACCATCTGAACCATTTTTCAGTGTAGAATACAGTAGCAATAAATATATCCACATTGCTGTGTAACAGATCTCTCGAGCCTTTTCACCTTACAAAATTCAAACTCTGTATCCATCAAACAACTCTCCTTTCCACCTCCTCCCATCCCTGTCAACCACCATTCTACTTTATATTTCTAAGAGTTTGAGTACTCTAGATACCCCACATAAGTGGAATCTTACAGTACTTCTTATGCCAATCTCTGTCTTTTAGTTGGGTGAGTTTAGGTCATTTCCACTTAATGCAATTATTGATTTCCTTAGATTTGTGTGTACCATTTTTTAAATTTGTTTTACGTGTTTTTTCCTGTTTTTCCTTCTTTTTTATCTCCATATCCTGCCTTCATTTGAGTTCCTAGACTATTGCAATTCTTCCATTTTAATTCATTAGATTTTAAAAAATAATATCTATTGGCATTGATTTCTTTAGCTGGTTACTAGGAAAATTACAATTTCCATACTGAACTTTCCATAGTCCAAATAGAATTAACACTTTATCATTTAAGTAGAATTTAGAAATCTTTCAACCACATGGATCCCTGTACCCTCCTCCTCTTTATGTTATAATTATCTTCTATATTATATCGGGATACACTGAAAAATCTCTGCACATAATGTCACCATTTTTCCTTTCAACCATCAAATGTATTTTTCAAGAACTCAAAAGCAGAATATGTACCAAGATATTTACCATTTCTCTTTCTCGTTATCCCCAACGTAATTTTTTTTTTTTCTGGTATCATTCCCCTCTGCCTTTAAATACTTTCTTTAGCTAAAACAATAAAATAAAAAATAAAAAATTAATTAAATTAAAAAATAAAAATAAATAAAATAAGAACAACAACAATAATAATAAAGAACATCATTTAGCAATTCTTTTATAGCAGCTCTGGTGAGAACAATTCTCTTAGTTTTCCTTCATCTCAAAACACCCTCGCTTTACCTTCATTTCTTAAGGTGCTTTTGGCTAAATGTAAAATTTCAAGTTGACACTAGCTCTTCTCTTTCATTGAAAACTCATGCAACGTCCTTCTGTAGTTTCTGGTTAGAAATCTGCAGTCATTCAAATATTTCTTCCCTTACGGCTAATACACCTTTATTTTTCTGGTTGATTCGACTATTTTTTTGTCTTTAGCTTTCAACTATGTTTGGTCTGAGCATGAAACTTCTTTGGATTTATATTGTTTAGGGTTTTTTCAGCTTCTTGAATCTGTGGGTTTATGTGGTTTGCTAAAGTTAGGAAGTTTTCAGCCATTATCTCTTGAAATACCTTTTTCAGCACTGAACACTTTGTGCTTATCCTTCTGATGACAAGAAGGTTTACCTTTTATTCTTCCACGGGTCCCTGGGATTCTCTTCATTGGTTTTAAGCCTTTTTTTTTTGTCTTTCTTTTCCAGGTGTGATCATATTTACTGATCTATTTTCACTTTCACGGACAATTTTATGTCATCACCACTTAGGCTCTTGAGCTCAGTCAGTGAATGTTACTTTTAGTCACTGTATTTTTCAGTTCTGATACTTCCATTGGCTTCTTCTTTAAACATCATTGCAGAGTCCTATGTTTCCATTCATTTTACAAGTGCTTGTAATTGCTTGTTAGAATATTTTTAAATAATTGATTTAAAGTCTTTGTCAGATAATTTCAACATCTTTGTCATGCAAGAGTTGCTGTATCTTGACTATCTTTTCCCAAGAGAATCAAGATTTTCCTGGTTCTTCATTTGCTGAGTAAATTTGAAGTGGGATAGCAGGTTTTCAGACTCTGAGCCTTTTTAACCATCCTTTTGAAAATGTTGATTTCTTTATTTTGGCAAGTAATGGACCTGATTCGGTTCAGGCCGTACGTTCCCTCCCATCTCCTATAGGCTGCAGTTTCAATGTCAGTGTAGTTTTCAAAACCTTTGCAAAGCTATTCAGATCTGTCTCACATGTGCACCACCCAGTGGCAGTCTGGGTCGGGCCAGGAATCTTTCGGTAATTCAGTTTTCAAAGTCTTGATTATGCTAAGATCAGATGCAGTCATGCATAGTTTGGGAGTACATCTTTGAGTTATTGAGCAAATTAATGGGATCTCTTTCCTCCAGTTCCTTCTCATTATAATCTCCCCTATATATCTCATGTCCCTGAAGTGCCTCTTTTAAGCTCTGTAGCCAGAAGCATGGGGTCTTAGTTACTCTTCTCTGCTGCTCACTTTTGTGACTGGACCAAGAAGCAGGAGAACCAGAGGACAGAAAACATGGTGAACACACCACTGACTTGGTGGCACTTCTTTCCAATGCTCCTGCTTGATTCACAGTGCAGAATCCTCTCATGGCTGCCCCACCCATTCTGTTTCATATTCATTTTCAATGAGGGAGACAAGGTAGAACATGTTTACCCAACGTGACTGAAACTAGTTTCTACCATTATTTAATTACTTCTTTATTTTTGTATATCACCTACATCCAATCTTGGACCTCTAGGTTTTGAACACCTTCTGGTCTCGACTCACTTTCCTTCTTTGCCAGTCAAAGCCCAATACTCAGTCACTGTATTAATAAATTACTTGCATACCTTTTGTATTGTAAGTGCTTTGCCTAGTCCCATTCTGTATTCAAAGGGCAGACTCGCTGAGGTTTTGGGAGGGGAAATGCCTGAAAACTATTTTCCTGCATTAATTAGAGTATCAACAAGGTAATGATGGCAATATTTTATGATTTCCCACAAGCATGTAAGTTTCACAGAAAAGTATTTTCAAGTTGAACTAAACAATTAAAAAATATTCCCTGAAGAATTGATTATCTGTTAATTTATCCCCACTGGCATCACTGGTAGGCTAGGAAATGAATTTGTTACTTCTTATTGTAAACCCAAGTGCACAGAAAATTTCTGTGTGGTAGCTCCTTACTCATGGTGTTCAGGGATGACAAGGGTCCCATGCAGCCCTGGAGAATTCCCTGATAATGCTCTATCACAATTACCACTAACTAACTCTGAAGCCACTTCTGCTTTTGGCTCTTAGAGCCAGTTGACACACCAAGTAAGCAAAAATAAATAAATAAACTTCCTCTTGCCTGTCACCCTGCCTCTTTATTCTTTTATCCCTAATTCCTACAAACAGCTCCATTCCAATAAGCCCCTCACTTGAGACTACTATTTCCCACTGCATTGATTTGCTTATACTCCACTTTGTTCCTGGATGTAAAACAGCTTTATTTCCTCAGCTTCATTTCCCTCACTGATAATCTTCATGAAAGATGAATTCACACTAACTGGAAGAGAATTGGAATGATGTCAAAGGAGTGAAATATTTCATTGGGTCTCAAAGTGTGGTCCCTACACCAGTAGCAATATATCACATGGTAACTTGTTATAAATGCAAATTTGTGGGTACCATCTACACTGTCAGAAACTCTTGGGATGGAGCCCAGTAATCTGTATTTTTACAAACCCTTAGGTGACACTGATGCATGCCAAAGTTTAGGAACCATTGCAATTAGGGAGTTAATAATCACCTGGCAGTTGCATAATGAGGGAAAAGAGTGTTTCAGATGAGGATTGCTTATCAAATTGGAAGGGCCTATTGAATTGGTTTTCCACTGTGCTTGGAAGAAGACTCATTGCTAGCACCCTGAGTGGTTCAGTGGGGTGCAGGAGGGGAGGCAAAGTGTAAACCTTGAGTCAGATGGGCTGACAACGACAAAAGCCTTCATTCCGTCTCCACCTACCTGCTCCATCTGTTAGCCAGAATATTAATCTCTCTACCTACTGATAACACTTTGGCAATTATCCCCAGTGGCACTTTTCTAATAAAAATTCATTCATTATTATTCTAGCATTTTTCTCCTTCAATGGTTCTGGGAGTAGTTCACAAACACAACTTTAATGACTAGGCTTCACAAATATGGCATCATCATGCTCTCCATATATAACTTCAATAATGTACTTATACTTCTTGGCTGGCTTTTTGCAGTTCTTATCATATAAATTTGGATTCAACAAAAAAAATGATTTTGTTGATGTAGCGTTACTTCAGTATTTTAAATAATATGAAAGCTGAATCATCTCAGTGACACATGGCACCGTCTGAGTTTTACATTTTAACCTTTTTGATTTCTATGAAATATTATATTGTAGTGTGGTTTTAATTTATATTTCCCTCATCATTAAATACCCTGAATATTTTAATATAATACCAGCCATTTGTATAATCTCTTTTTGTGAAGGGACTCTGCAAATATTTTGCCCAGTTTTCTTTGGTTCTATTGTCTTTTCCTTACTGATTTGTAGATTTGTCAGATTAAAAATAGCTTCTCCCACACTTTGACTTGGCCTTTCATTTCCTTAATGTTGTCTTGCAACAAATAGACGTACTTAATACCACTGTTTTTATGGCAAATTCTTTTGTCTTGCTTAAGAATTATTTTTTACTTTCATTGACAAGGCAAGAAAGAACAATTGCTGGAGAGGATGTGGAGAAAGGGGACCCTTCCTACATTGTTGGTGGGAATGCAAGTTGGTACAGACACTCTGGAAAACAGTGTGGAGGTCCCTCAAAAAGTTAAAAATTGAGCTACCCTATGATCCAGCCATTGCACTACTGGGTATTTACCCCAAAGATACAGACGTAGTGAAGAGAAGGGCCATATGCACCCCAATGTTCATAGTAGCATTGTCCACAATAGCCAAATCATGAAAGGAGCCGAGATGCACTTCAACAGATGACTGGATTAAGAAGATATGGTCCATATATACAATGGAATATTACTCAGCTATCAAAAAGAACGAGTTCTCAACATTTGCTGCAATATGGACGGCACTGGAGGAGATAATGCTAAGTGAAATAAGTCAAGCAGAGAAAGACAATTATCATATGATTTCTCTCATCTATGGAACATAAGAACTAGGAAGATCGGTAGAAGAAAGGGATAAAGAAAGGGGGGGTAATCAGAAGAGGGAATGAAGCATGAGAGACTATGGACTCTGGGAAACAAACTGAGGGCTTCAGAGGGGAGGGGGTGGGGGAATGGGATAGGCTGGCGATGGGTAGTAAGGAGGGCACGTATTGCATGGTGCACTGGGTGCTATACGCAACTAATGAATCATCATCAATAACCAGGGATGTACTGTATGGTGACTAACATAATATAATAAGAATGTATTATTATAATAAAAAAATAAAATAAAATAAATGTGCTTTAAAAAAAAAGAAGTGTGATTTCTGGATCTTAAAAAAATATATATCTTTTTTACTTTCCCCTAAACACATTAAGGTATTCTGCCATGTTTTCTTTTAGATGATTGTTCTATCATTTACATTTAGATCTACCATTCATCTTCTGTATTTCTTTTCTCCTCTTTTAACTTCTTTTTTTTTTTTTTTGGTATGCTAAAGAGTAAGGGTTAAGTTGTATTTTCTCCATTTGAATGCCCACTTGATGCAGCACCATCTACATTTATTGCAGGACTTTCACTTCCCTACTGCATTAGACTGTCATCTTTGTCATAAATCTGCTGATGTATATTTTATTGCTGAGTCAAATAAGTCAGACAGAGAAATGCAAATACTGTATGATCTCATTTGTATGTTAAATCTAAAAACATCTAACTCGTAGAAACAGACAGTGAAATGGTGGTTGTCAGGAGCTGAGTGGTGGGGGAAATGGGGAGCTGTTGGTCAAAGTGTATGAGCTTCCAGTTATGAAATGAGTTAGGTTAGGAGGATCTAAAGTATAGGAAGGTGACTATAGTTAACAATACTGTATTGCACACTTGAAAATCGCTATGAGAGTAGAAATTTTAATATTCTTACCATAACAACAAATGGAAATTATGTGAAGGTCGTACTGGTTAACCTTACTGTGGTAAACGTTTCATAATATATGTGTGTATCAAATCATCACTTTGTACACCTTAAACTTACACAAGGTTATATGTCAATTATATCCCCATAAGGTGGGAAAAAAGAATATTCAGCTGTATGAAGTTTTTTGGAAATTGTGGAAACTCTTTTCATACCTTATGAAAGAGTGCATTGATATGTACCACAAGAAAGTGTCACAGTCATTACGGATCCTGTGCCACTGAAAAATAGAGGGATAGAAATTAAGAGTATAAAGAACACCATTTAGTAGAAGGCCATAAAGTTGCAGACATGAAGAATGTGGCTTGAGGGTCAATGAGAGAGCAGTGGAAAGAGAATCCAAACACCCAGATGCTGAAGTTCCTAGAGTTGCCTGAATCTAGAATCACTCTCCACCTTTAGTGTCCTTGACAACCAGGCCTATTGTGAGTCCTGTTTCAGGATTTCTATGAATGAGATGCTACTTAGGAAATAAAACCCCCTCACTGACTATGATTGATAGGATTTCCATTCTGTTCAAAACAAAGAGTCAAACTAAGATGGGTATGAGGAGAAAGCAGAGCTCCTCTATTTTTGGTAGCTGTATCTTTCCCCCATTGCGGACATGATGGACAAAGGTGAGGCATGCTTTCAGAAGAAGCCAGCTTTCTGAGGATGCCACAGGTGCTTACCCTGGCAGTATGCCTCTTGATCGGTCTGAGCACAGGCTCCCCCACTATGCCTGCATTGGCCACTTTCCTTCCCTGCCTTGTGGGTGGCCTGAACTCCCTCCCAACTAAGGAAGAAGAGTCTGGTAGATACCTCCATCCAATGTTGACCAGTCCAGTCATATTGGGAGGCTGAAGAACTCCAAGTTATCTCCTCTGGTTCCTTAGAATTCTTCTCAGGAGTTTGTCTCCAAGCAATGGTAAGTGCTGGATAAGAAAACAGAATTTGATTATGTTGTCAGTCCAGAGTCCCCAGGGTCACACGTGTGGAAAGAGATCATTCTGGTTTACTGAATCTTAGGAATCTTGGACACTGATTTTATGACACCAAGTAATATTATACTAATTATAGGTGAGGTGATGTCTCAAGCCCAGCCAAAAGGATCCCATTTCCTAAAAGGGGATTAAATAAATTAGTTTTCTTGCCATAGCACATCGTTCATCTTCCCGTCTAAGTAGTTCCCCTCCATTAAAAGTAAAACTATTACATGTAATCAGCTGTAAGGGTGTTATCAGAAGAGGTGTGAACTCAAAAATGTGAACTTTGCCCCCATTTCAAAGTTTGGGGAGGGAAGAGGTTATTGAGGGTTCTTCCATACTTTCTGTAAAATATTGACCTTGCAAAATGTAACATTCCATTTCATTTTGGAAAGGTACTGAGGTAAAGATACTTAAGAATCTTGTGCTAAAATCACAACAAAGAACCATACGTGTTGTCCCCAGTACCTGGAGCATCCACACACCAGAGGTGAGACAAGCACAAGAAACCCTACCAAGAAACTAAGAGAAGTGGAGGAGGTGGAACCTTACAAAATAGTTTCACTTCTGAGATTTATAGATAGGTTTTTCTACATCTTTCAATCCCACACACATAATTCAATTCAGTCATTCTACATATAAAGTCAGGTTCATTAAAAAGGAAAAAGTTTCTTTTTTCCATGCATGCATTAAAAAGAGAACAAAGATGCCCAGATCGAATAAATTACCCTATACTGTCAGGTTCACCTAGTGGCCCCAAATTGGAAACTACTAACACTACTATACTTTTCCTCATGTGGAGGGATAGGTATTGAGTGTGATAATGAGACCTCTAGATCAGAAGTGACGTATTCCAGGTCCCCAGTGGCATTGTTGCCTTATTTTTATGGAAAATCCATGAGGAACACTGGTTCTCAAGTACTATTAGTAATCCAAAACTCCACCCTCAGCCTGGGGTTGGGCCTAATGAGTGCTTCTCTCCATCTTGATCCCTACTTCCTGTTCAATTTAGCATCCCCTACCTCCTCTCTCACAATAACAAAGATGATAGGATTTACCTTTCCGCAGGCCTTAACTTAGCCTTCGTCCTTAGGGACATAATACTAGAAATTGGAACCTTTCTAGTAACAGACTATATTAACCATACACTATAAACTGAAAAACTCTTATAATCTAAACCTGAATATAGCTGTAGCCTAATTTGTCAAGAGTGGATGAGGGACAGTGTGGCAAAAGTAATAATATTCTGTGGTGGAAAATCTGCTAGCTGATGTTTGCTTTATCCCTCCATGTTTTGATAATCACATATACAACTTTAAGAACTATCCCCTTCCTTACTCTAACTGGCTAACTAAATACTCAAAGCACAAGGAACACTGAAAAATGTCTTTGATAAGTGAGATCTCAAGGTCAATAAAGCAAAACAAAACAAAACAAAAAACCCATAAAGAAATACCGGGTATTGGAGAGCCAGAAGCCATTGTTCAGAAAAGAGAAACTATACCAAGGACAATTTGGAACATTTCTTGGGCCAGCTCAATAACACCCCTTATGCTAGATGTAATGTAGAATTAGCTCAGCCTATTTCTTCGAGTGTTCCATTTGGTAACCTTTCCATCAAAATACATGGAGAGCTTTCCTCCCACCTTCCCACCATCGTGTTGGTGCTGGGACTTGCTCAGTTAGGATGAGTGTTTCTGCACCATGAAGCCTGGCACTGAATAAAATTAAAACCCCATGCCAATGAACCTTTAACTGAGCATTAAATTGCATAGTTTCACTTTGCTCTAGATTCTGTAACTCATCTGCCATTATTCTTTATTTTCCCTCACTTCCAGATGTGACCTGGATTGAAAGCAGAGTGGGTAGATGGGCAGATGTTATAAAAATGATTTTGTTGGGGCACCTGGGTGCCTCAGTCAGTTAAACATCCAATTCTTGATTTTGGCTCATGTCATGATCTCAGGATTGTGGAGTGGAGCCCTGTGTCTGGCTCCATGCTCAGGACAGAGTCTGCTTAAGATTCTCTCTCCACCTCTCCCTATGCCCCTCTCTACACTTCACCCATGCTCAAGTGGGCACACATACTCTCTCTCTCTCTCCCTCTCAAAAAAAAAAAAAAAAAAAACCAAAAAACTGGCCATTTGTGGAAAAGTGCGACCCACATGAAAACTCACGAAAGTTTCTATATTTGCCTTGACTATCTAAGATCAATATTAATCTGGGCAGATTCAAGCAGAACAAACTTCCAAATAGCTCCCATATGTACCAGGGTAGCCTGCAAATACACCTTGGAAGTTTAGTCCCCTTCACTGGCATTTGATGGGAAGCCAGAGGCCACAGAAAAATGGGTCACTCCTGCCACAGAATCCCAGCTGACATACCCAGGAAAAGAAGCAGTTTTCCAAGCCAGTGATTGCTATGGATACAGCTTCTGCACCCTCAGGTGCACATCTCTTCCCCTTCTGCATCTAGAAAGAATCTGGGGATCCACTGCCCAATTCTTTTTAAAAAGAGAGGGGCCTGCCAGGTTAGAGATGTTACAGAAACCACCTAGCATTCCTCCTTCTTCTCTGAAGAGGAAAAATGTGTGCTTTCTTTTTTCAAAAAGATTGGGGAGCACAACGAAAATATTCTTCAAATGAAAATATGCAATGAAACAGTCACAAAGTTGACGGAAGCATGAGAATGATTGACCAAGAAAGGTGGTCTTCCCCAGTATCTTTCCAAAAGCCTGATGAAAACCAGGGTATATTCAAGCTCTTTCTCACCATAAAATCTGTTCTTTTAACAACTATGCTCTACTCTCAGTGCAAACATCACATATAGAAAATTGTAGTCTGGATTTTTACCTCAAAGCACTATCAATATTCAACTTCGGACTTTAAAAGCCCTTGGGAAATTGTCATATGATGTCCTTCAAAAAGTTGGCAGAGAACAGTGCAGACATCTGGGAGTAAGCATCACCACAGACAATGGGAAGATAAATATAAGGGTTGCACCAGTAACTCTTGTCCTCAACAGAAATCAATTAGCTGCCCCAGGACACCAGGCATGCCTTTACTTTCTGCCCTTGCCTCTTCAGCATCTAATAAGATTTGGGGACCTACCCTCTGCTCACCATTGGGTCCATCTTGTTTCACAACCAAACAGCATTGTGGCAAAAATAGCACAGAGCTTCAGATTTGCATGTCAGCAGCTTTTCATTGCTGATGCAGTAAAACAAGGATGCTTTTCCACATGGAAAGGTAAAGATGTGATGAAGGAGCAAGTGCAGAAGAAGGTGGCTTGGGTCAGGAGTACCCAAGATGTGGAGCACTGCATCAGAAGGACCCTTCTCTCAGCAACACCCAGAGCTAAACATAGAAGAAGCTGCCTGCTCCTGTTAGAAAGTATAGAATACCATGTGATCAGTCAGGGAGGGGAAGGCAAGGTGAGACTTGGCCTCGTTAACTAAAATTTCACACTCGATTTTGTTTTTTTCCTTAACATGATATGTTAAGCATTACTCATTATTATACACATTATTGTGACTTTAAATGCATGTGAAATATTTAGTTAGATTTCAGCAATTGTTCAGCTGTGTGTTCCACAGTTGTAACTTGTCACAGGCCATGGTTAAATTGCCATGTTATTAAGATATTCCTTGATGGCATTAGGCCAGGGAACTCAGGAACACTACCTTGGCCTGGACACAATCTCCTTTCAGTTAACTTCCTGGGGAACATATGCACAAAGAAGTCCACCTACAGCATGATCACTGAAAGAGCTACAGTACTATGCTGCTCATTTCATGCCTTTTACAGCTGGACAAACGTTTATTAGGAATCAGCAGGGCTAAAGTACCAAACAGGGTGTCTGGAAAATTAATATTCACTGTAACCCTAATCCCTGACATTCTGAGAACCTAGGCAAACATCACTTTGAAGGAACAATTAAATCTAGATATTGCCTACGAACTAGAATTCTGAGTGACCACATCTGACTCAGGTAAGCAGTTATTATATGCCTTACTATCCGTTTCTTTAATAAGGGGGAAGAGAATTAACCACAGCAAAGGATCATTGTAAGAATAAGGAGATAAACTCAAATTAGCATAGTATTAGGCAGGTATTAAATCTTCCATAAAAGCCATTTTTCATTCATTCACTTAATCTTTCAATATATATTTATCGAGCACCTATACTTGTGGGACTGTGCAAGGCAACCATCACCACCACACTTTCATCATTATATTCACCATCTTCACCACCGTGTCATCATTTTTTAAAAAATATCTTATTTATTTATTCGACAGAGAGAGAGACAGCCAGGGAGAGAGGGAACACAAGCAAGGGGAGTGGGAGAGGAAGAAGCAGGCTCCCAGCGGAGGAGCCTGATGCGGGGCTCGATCCCAGAACACCGGGATCACACCCTGAGCCAAAGGCAGATGCTTAACGAATGAGCCACCCAGGCGCCCCATACCACGTCATCATTATCAATGTCCTCATCACAGTCCACTGATCATAAGGGTTCTATCAGCACTGAAGAGCATACAGATCAATTACCATGGAGGACTCAGAAAGGTAAATACAGGTGAGGTTTTCATTAGATCAAGACTGAGTGTTATATGCAAACAACGAATCATGGAACACTACATGAAAAATTAATGATGTACTGTATGGTGAGTAATATACCATAATAAAAAAATTTTTTAATAATAAGAAAAACTGAGAATGAGAAAACAAATATTTGATAAAATAGTAACGGGACTATTCCAAATTGGTTGAATTATATGTTTTGCTACAAATTCTTTAGTCTCATAAAAAATATATATATTAAAATTTCCTCTCCATTTGGTGCTGACGCAGCCATCCTCAGGGACCTCGGAATTTGAGAGCAGCATTGATAAAAACATGGGTATACTCCTCTGTGAGAGAGTCAAAGTTAGTGCTCCCTTTGGTGTGCAGCAGGCAGTCAGCAAAAAATAAGGGAATACTTAATTTTACTAATACGTTCAATGATTTTTCTGAGGGGCATTAAAATATGATCTACTATGCAAGAGGCAGAATTAACTTTTTCTTATAAATTTAAAAATTGTAATAAATGGCAACCCCACTGGAATGGCTAAATGTTAAAAGCATGGATAAAACCCAGGGTTAGAAAAGGTATAAAACAACTGGAATTCTAACATATTGAAGCTGGGAATACAAAATAATAAATCCCTTGGAAAACAATGTGGCCATTTCAGATAAAATTAAACATACATTTACCATATAACTTAGCTATCTCACATTGACCAAGTATTGACCCAAGAGCAATTAAAACGTATGTTCACAGTTGTATACGTTGTTTACAACAGCTTCATTCACAATAGCCAAAAAATTGTTTTAAAAAATTGCCCATCAACAGGTGGCCTATCTAGAGAATGAGATACTACTTAATCATAAAAGAACGAACTACTGTTACAATGAAATATACGAATCTCAAAAACATCATATTGAGAAGAGAAACCTGGCACTCATGAGTGTATATTCAATTCCATGTATATGAAATTCCAGAAAAAGCAAAATTAATCTATAGTGAAATAAAACAGCATGGATTGCCAGGACCTGAACATAGTGGTGGGGTTTGACAACAGGAGCCAAAGAACTTTTCCCAATGATGAAAATGTTGTGTATCTTGAATGGGATGAAAAAAGATGAAAGGAGGGAGTATAAATAGGCCAGGATAACTGACGCTGATTAACATGAGGAGACAGGGTTTCTACAATATAATAGAGGAAGGAAGAAATACAGAAACTAAACAAGATTCAGTAGAATATATCTTTTGCTTCCATGGTAATAACTTCGGAAATTAACAGTAGCCATGACAATGATCTGTTAAGGACATAGTAACCAGGGGCTCAGACCTCTCAGGTATAAAGGTCTGTTACCCAGGAGGACAAGCAAATGAGACCAGCAGTCTGATGGTGAAAGGTGAAGAAAAACATACAGAAAGAATGAGCATGAAAGGAGATGTTGGAATATCTATTTGGCCTTGGGACCAATGGCAACAGCAGGAACTACAGCTCACCCACTTACCCTTTTGCTATAACCAGTTTTTTTTTTTTTACTTTAAGAAATATGACCAAGCACTACAGTGAAAAATAAGTAATAGGACAGGATGACTATAAGGTGATGTACAAATAAATCTAATTAGTGTAAAGGGTATAATGAAGAAGACAGTGCCAGACCCCAACCATATTACCTTGGTATTCAACTGGACAGGCAATCTGGAGAGGGTTTACGGCAAACTCTGTCAGAGCACTATCTTCTGGGCCTGGGAGCACATTTTTCCATGCACAAGAGAAGCAAGAAGTGCTAGAAAACGAACACTCCCACAAGCAATCATCAGCTAGTGATGGGTAGAGAATTGCCATATACACACCCCATCTTCTTTTCTTCTGGGTTTGAATAACTGTGAAGAATATTCTACACTATGACTCAAAATTCCATAGTGAGACTGGGCTCCAAGTTCCCGGAAGGGTAACTGGCTTAGTAATACAATTCTTTTTACTATATCATTTTCCCTACTCCCTACTGGTCTTTCATGAAATCGGCTCTCCAATAAACTACTTGTCTTCAAATCCTTGCTTCTGGGTCTGCTTCTGGATTAACTCAAACTAAAACATTGAGTTTTCTTCTACTACGTAGTTTATTCCCCAGAAATTCACACCTTCTGTGCAAATTGTATACATAGTAATAATAGGAATGTTCTTCTGTGAATCCATCCTCATATCATTTTCATAGGCTACCATATGAGGAATGTCTTTCACAAAGAAATGCCTTTCATTCCAAAATAATTTTGATTTCAAAGAGTTCATTAAAGACTGCCTCTTCCACCAAGCTGGAATAACCCTTCTTCCCCTAGGTCTTCCATCTAGAAATTTAAATACCCTGGATGGGGTAATGTAGGAGATGGGTGTGGGTGGGGGAGTCAAAAGATGGCTCAGTAGTAGGTCCCTAGGCTCATCTCATACCATGAACACAGCTAGATAACTACCAAATCATCCTAAATACCCTGGAAATCAACCTTAAGACTGACAGAACAAACTCCATAACTAAGGGGAGAGAAGAGGCCACATCAGAGAAGGTAGTAAGTGTGAAGACATGGTTTAAGGGAGAAAAGATGGCAGGTGTTGCAGAAGGGGACAGCCATGGTCATGGAGAAGGCCAAGGAGTATAGAGCACACAGGGACAATGCACAAGAAGAACATTTCCCAAAGCCATTCACTGAGAAAAGAAGAGGGGTTGTTTTCCTGAGTTCTTGCAACCAGTGGGGCTTAAAGCCTAGAGTTTTAAAGGTCACCATGTTGCTCCTGGAGAAAAGTCGGGCAAACAGCCTGAGGGGCAGATCAGGTGGAAATAATGCTTTGAAGAATATCTGGGATACACAGGGGGGAAATTATTTGCTCTTCTTGGACAGCATCTCTGAGAGGCAGAGTTCATGGAGATCCCTCTCCAGGGACAAAGGAGCTGGCTGGCACCCTTGCCCACAGCATAAACATAGAGCCACCTGTGGGGAAACAACACAGCACTGACACCAGTTGCCTAACTTACACCAAATCCCACACTCCTGCACTCTGGCTGGACTGACCTTCTCAGTCAAGTTTGCCTGAGACCCAGCAAGCAGCCCTCTCCCAGAAGACCAGCACATATCCCTGCCCACACCACATCTCCTAATAAGAGAGTTCTGCAGGGCTTCAGTTCTAGTAGAAGTAAATCAGGTCTCATTTCATAAGCAGACCAGAGCACACCTAGTTAAAACTCACCACATTCTGCTAAGAACCAAACGCTGCCTACTACAAGCAAGAAGAGCTTTTGCAGACAGCTCTCCTGAAGGATGGAGCAGCCAAATCATGATAGCACAGCACACATAGCACACACCAGAGACACTCCCTGAAGAGCCAAGAGTCCAGACACTACACGACCTCTTCTTCATAGCCATTATGCTCAGGAAGAGGAAACATAACTGACTTTTCTAACCCAGAGAAGGCAGAGACCTAGACAAAATGTCAAGATGGAGGAATTCATCCCAAATGAAAGAACAAGATAAAGCCACAGCCAGAGCTCTAAGTAAAAGAGATATAAGTAACATGCCTGGTGGGGAATTTGAAGCAACAATCATAAGGATGCTCATTGGGCTTAAAAAAGAGAATGGAGACTTCAGGGAGACACTTACCACAGAGATCCAAGAGTTTACAAGAGGCACTCAGAAATGAAGAATCCCATAGCTGCGATTGGAAACAGGTTTGATGCAATGAACAGCAGGATGGAAGAAGTACAGAATGAATTGCTATAGAATACTTTTATAAAATAATAGAAAAGTAAAGAAAGTGAATAAAAGAGAGAAACAAGAATTATGCAACACAAGAATAGACTTAGGGAACTCAGTGACTCCATCAAATGTAATAACGTTCATATTACAGGAGTCCCAGAGAAGAGAGAAAGTGGGGCAAAAATTTTTTTGAGGAAATAATGGCTGAAAACGTCCCTAATTTGAAGAAGAAAACAGACATCCAGATCCAGGAGGCACAGAAAACTCCCATTAAAATCAACAAGAGCAGGGCAACGCAAACACATATTTGTAATTAAATTTGCACAGTATATCAATAAGGAAAAAAATCTTAAAAGCAGCAAGACAAAAGAAGTCCATAATTTACAAGAGAAGACCCATTAGGCTAGCTGCAAATATCTCAACAGAAATTTGGCAAGCCAGAAGGGAAGTGGCATGATATGTTCAATGTGCTGAATGGGACAAATATGCAGGCAAGAATACTCTGTCCAGCAAAGCTACCATTCAGAATAAGGAGAGATCAAGAGTTTCCCAGACAAACAAAAACAAAGGAGTTCGTGACCACAAAACCCGCCATGACAAGAAACCAGTTCCCTGAAAGAGGACTCTTTGAGTGGATAGGAAACACCAAAAGTGAAAATGACAAGACGGGATCTCCAGAAACAATAACAAAACAAGTACTAAGATATCATTAAATACATATCTACCAATAATTACTCTGAATGCAAATGTACTGAATGTTCAAATCAATAGACATTGGGTGTCAGAATGGATAAAAAAGCAAGACCCTGCCCCAGAGTCCAAGATGCTGAAGGAGGAGGAGACCTTAATTTCATCTGGTCCCAGGTTTTCAGCTACATAGCTGTCAAATCATTCTGAACACCTCAGAACTCAACCAGAGATCTAAGAAAAGAATGGCTGCAACTCTATTAATAGAAAAGTGACCACTTTCTGCAAGGTAGGAGGTACGGAGAAGCGAATCCAAGGTGACATATAGGAAGACAGACCAAGGTGGGGAGGGAGCCTCCATCAGCCACCTACCAGCAAGTGATACAGCAGCAGAGCACAAAATAGGAACTTTGAGAAGTCTACTTCGCTGAGGGGCATCACTCAGGCTGCTAAGTGGGGGCAGAACCCTAGCTGGGACAGTGTGCTCTCAGGATCCTCAGAGTCATAGGAAGACCAGGGGTGCCTGCGTGTGGCAGAGCTCCTAGGCATCGTAGTGGGGATGCCATCTGCAAAGAGTGAGCCCAGGAGTGGGCTCTCAGCTCAGGGTCGCCATAAACCGTGAACTGTGGCACAGTTGGGCCCCTGCTCAGAGAACAGGAAAACCAGAGAGACTCCCCCCTTCCTCCCATGGAAGGAGTGGCACAGGAGCATGCTGCAGGAGTCTGCAGAGTTTGGAAATTCGAAAAGGAATCGTGTGCCTGAGATAGAAATGCTCAGTCAAAGGCCAGGTGAGCATGGAGTGTGGCCAAAGACCAGGGAGACAGGAGAGATTGACTGCTTTTCTCTGAGGGCTCACTGAGGAGTGGAGTGCCAAGTTTTTGGCTCTGGCGCTGGAGATTGGGAGGCTGCCATTTTCATATTCATCCTCTAAAGCTGCACAGAAAGCTCAGGGAACAAAAGCCACATAGAGCAAACCAAAGCAGATTACTTAGTCCAGCCCCCTGGCAAGGGTGGTACAATTCTGCCTGGGGCAAAGACACTTGAGAATCAATGCAACAGGTCCCTCCCCTAGAAGATCAGCAAGAACTTCCAGCCAAGACCAAGTTTATGGATCAATGAGAACTGCAAAACTCCAGTGCTAGGGAAATACAGCACATAGAATTCACGGCTTTTTCCCCATGATTCTTCAGTCTTTCAACTTTAATTTTTTATTATTATGTTCAATTAGCCAGCATATAATACATCATTAGTTTTTGATGTAGTGTTCAACAATTTATTAGTTGTATATAACACCCAGTGCTCATCACCACATGTACCCTCCTTAATTTTTTTGTTTTTTTTTCATTCCTTTTACAACCAATTTCTTATCAACTCCTTTTTAAAATCTTTTTTAATTTTCATTTTTGCAGTTATACTCTATTCCTTCATTGTATTTAATCTTGTGTGTGTGTGTGTGTGTGTGTGTGTGTGTGTGTGTGTGTGTGTGTATGTCTGGGTGTGTATATATATGCTTTCTTTCTTTACAATTTTGGGATGCAGTTTTTTCTAACACACCAAAATACACCCAAAATCTTAGTGTATGGCTCTGTTCTATTCACCTGTCTGATCATATTCTCTTTTTTGTTGTTGCTTTTCTTTCTTTCTCTTTTTTTTTCTTCTTTCTTCTCCCCTTTTTTTTTCGTTTTTTGTTTGTTTTGTTAAAGTCATTTTTAATTTTCATCTTTATAGTTACATTCTATCTTTTCAATGTATTTAATTTTATTTTCGTATATATGTTTTTCTTTCTTTACAATTTTGAGATGTAGTTTCTTCTAACAAACTGACCAAAATACACTCAGGAGATACTGTTTTGCTCTGTTCTGTTCATACATCTGTTCATATCCCTTCCTTTGTTGTTGTTGCTTTTCTCTCTCTTTTGTTTTCTCATGTCTTTTAATTTCCACTTTTACAGTTACATTCTTGTTTTTAAAATTTATTTATTTATTTATTTATTTATTTGACAGAGAGAGAGAGAGAGACAGCCAGTGAGAGAGGGAACACAGGCAGGGGGAGTGGGAGAGGAAGAAGCAGGCTCCCAGCGGAGGAGCCTGATGTGGGGCTCGATCCCAGGACTCCGGGATCATGCCCTGAGCCAAAGGCAGATGCTTAACGACTGAGCCACCTAGGAACCCCTACAGTTACATTCTATCCTTTCATTGTATTCAACTTTATTTTTATACATATACACGTTTTTCTTTCTTTACAATTTTGGGATCTAGTTTTCAAAAAAACAGACCAAAATACACACAGAATCCAGTATTGCTCTATTCTGCTCACCTGTCTGACTATATTCTCTCTCTCTCTCTTTTTTCTTTTCCCTGGTTTTAGGTCTTGTCTGATTTGCTTAGTGTATATTTCTCTGGGGCCTTCTCAAGGGCACATGGAACATTCTCCAGAATAGATCACATACTGGGTCACAAATCAGGTCTCAATTGGTACCAAAAATTGGAATCATTCCCTGCATATTTTCAGACCATAATATTTTGAAACTGGAACTCAATCACAAGAGGAAATTTGGAAAGAACTCAAATACATGGAAGCTAAAGAGCATCCTACTAAGGAATGAATGGGTCAAACAGAAAATTAAAAAAGAATTTTTTAAAAATCATGGGAACAAGTGAAAAAGAAAACTCAAGTGTTCAAAACCTTTGGGATGCAATAAAGGCAGTCCTAAGAGGGAAGTATATAGCAATACAAGCCTTTCTCAAGAAACAAGAAAGATCTCAAATACACAACCTAACCTTACACCTAAAGGAGCTGGAGAAAGAATAGCAAACAAAGCCTAAACCCAGCAGGAGAAGAGAAATAATAAAGATTAGAACAGAAATCAATGAAACAGAAACCAAAAGAACAGCAGAACAGATCAATGATACTAGGAGCTGGTTCTTTGAACAAATTAATAAGATTGATCAACGCCTGGCCAGACTTATCAAAAAAAGAAGAGAAAGGACCCAAATAAATAAAATCATGAATGAAAGAGGAGAGATCATGACCAACACTGAAGAAATACAAACAATTGTAAGAACATATTATGAGCAATATGAGCCAAAAAGTTAAGCAATCTGGAAGAAATGGATGCATTCCTAGAGATTATAAACTAAGATTTTAAACCAAAACTGAAACAGGAAGAAATAGAAAACCTGAACAGACCCATAACCAGCAAGGAAATGGAAGCAGTAATAAAAAATCTCCCTACACACAGGAGTCCAGGGCCAGATGGCTTCCCAGGGGAATTCTACCAAACATTTAAAGAAGAAATAATACCTATTCTTCTGAAACTGTCTCAAAAAATAGGAATGGAAGGAAAACTTCCAAACTCTTTCTATGAGGCCAGCATACCTTGACTCCAAAACCAGACAAAGACCCCACCAAAAAGGAGAATTGCAGACCAACATCCCTGATGAACATGGATGCAAAAATTCTCACCAAAATACTAGCCAATAGGATCCAAGAGTAGATTAAAAGATTATTTACCACGTCCAAGTGGGATGTATTCCTGGGCTGCAAGGTTGGTTCAACTCCTCAAATCAATCAGTAATACACTACATAAATAAAAGAAAGAAAAGAACCATATGATCCTCTCAATTGATGCAGAAAAAAGCATTTGACAAAGTACAGCACACTTTCTTGACTAAAATTCTTCACAGCGTTGGGATAGAGGGAACATACCTCATTATCGTAAAAGCCTTCTACAAAAAGCCCACAAAGAATATCATTATCAATAGGGAAACACTGAGAGCTTCTCACCTAAGATCAGGAACACGACAGAGATGCCCACTTTCACCACTGTTGTTCAACAGAGTACTAGAGTCCTAGCCTCCACAGTCAGACAACAAAAAGAAATAAAAAGCATTCAAATTGCCAAAGAGGAAGTCAAACTCACTCTTACAGATGACATGATACTCTATGTGGAAAAACCAACAGACTCCCCACCAAAATTGCTAGAACTCATACAGGAATTCAGCAAAGTTGCAGGATATAAAATCAATGCACAGAAATCAGTGGCAGTCCTGTACACTAACAACGAGACAGAAGAAAGAAATTAAGGAGTAAATCCCATTTACAATTGCACCCAAAACCATTAGATACCTAGGAATAAACCTAACCAAAAAGGCAAAGGAGGTGTACTCAGAAAACTATAGAACACTCATGAAAATAAGTGAGGAAGACACAAAGAAACGGAAAAACATTCCATGCTCATGGAGTGGAAGAATAAATATTGTTAAATGTCTATGCTACCTAGAACAATCTACACATTCAATGCAATCCCTATCAAAATACCATCAACATTTTTCACAGAGCTGGAACAAATAATCCTAAAATTTTATGGAACCAGAAAAGAACCTGAATAGCCAGAGGAATGTTGAAAAAGAAAACCAAAGCTGGTGGCATCACAATGCCATACTTCAAGCTTTATTACAAAGCTGTAATCATCAAGACAGAAGGTACTGGCACAAAAACACATCAATCAGTGAAACAGAATAGAGAACCCAGAAATGGACCCTCAACTCTATGGTCAACTAGTCTTCAACAAAGCAGGAAAGAATATCCAATGGAAAAAAGACAATCTCTTCAAAAAATGGTGTTGGGAAAATTGGACAGCCGCACACAGAAGAATGAAACTGGACCATTTTCTTACACCATACACAAAGATAGATTCGAAATGGATGCAAGACCTAAAAGTGAGACAGAAATCCATCAAAATCCTAGAGGAGAACCCAAGCAGCAACCTCTTTGACCTTGGCCACAGCCACTTCTTGCTTAGACATGTCTGCAAAGGCAAGGGAAGCGAAGGCAAAAATGAACTTTTGGGACTGCATCAAAATACAAGCAAAGGAAACAGTTGACAAAACCAAAGACAACCTACAGATTTGGAGAAGATATTTGCAAATGACATACCAGATAAAGAGCTAGCATCCAAGATATGTAAAGAACTTATCAAACTCAACACCCAAAGAACAAAAAACCCAACCAAGAAATGGGCAGAAGACATGAACAGACATTTCTGCAAAGAAGACATCCAAGTGGCCAACAGACACATGAAAAAATGCACCACATCACTTGGCATCAGGGAAATACAAATCAAAACCACAATGAGATACCACCTCACACAAGTCAGAACAGCTAAAATTAACAAATCAGGAAATAAGAAATGTTGATGAGGATGCAGAGAAAGGGGAACTCTCTTACACTGTTGGTGGGGATGCAAGCTGGTGCAGCCACTCGGGAAAACAGTATGGAGGTTCCTCAAAAAGTTGAAAATAGAGCTACCCTATGGCCCAGCAATTGCACTACTGGGTATTTACCCCAAAGATACAAATGTAGTGATCCAAAGGGGCACCTGCACCCCAATGTTTATAGCAAGAATGTCCCCAATAGGCAAACTATGGAAAGAGCCCAGATGTCCTTCAACAGATGAGTGGATAAAGAAAAGGAGATACACACACACACACACACACACACACACACACACACACACACACACTGGAATATTATGCACCCATCAAAAATGAAATCTTGCCATTTGCAATGACATAGATGGAACTATAGGGTACTATGTTAAGCAAAATAAGTCAATCAGAGAAAGACAATTATCATATGATCTCACTCATATGTAGAATTTAAGAAACAAGACAGGACCATAGGGGAAGAAAGGACAAAATAAAATAAGACAAAACCAGAGAGGGTGACAAACCATAAGAGACTCTTAATTACAGGAAGCAAACTGAGGGTTGCTGGAGAGGGGCAGGTGGAGGAATGGGGTAACTGGGTGATGGACATTAAGGAGGGCATGTGATGTAATGAGCACTGGGTATTATATAAGACTGATGAATCACAGGCCTGTACCTCTGAAACCAGTAATACATTATTTGTTAATTGATTGAATTTAAAATAAAAAAAAAGGTTAAAAAAAAAGCCACACCCATCTATATGCTGCTTACAAGAGACTCATTTTAGACTAAACACACTAGCAGACTGAAAGTGAGGGAAAGGAGAAACATTTATTATGCAAATGAACATCAAAAGAAAGCCAGAGTAGCAATACTTATATTGGACAAACTAGACATTAAAACAACGTCTGTAACAAAAGTTGAAGAAAGGCATTATATAATAGTAAAGGGGACAACCCAACAACAAGACCTAACAATTGTAAATATTTATGCATCCAATGTGGGAGCACACAAATATATAAGACAATAATAAACATAAAAGAACTCACTGATAATAATACAATAATAATAGTGGGCTTTAACACCCACTTACATCAATGGACAGATCATCTAAGCAGATAATAAGCAAGAAAACAATAGCTTTGAATGACACACTGGACCAGATGGATTTAACAGATATATTTAGAACAATCTATCCTAAAGCAGCAGAATACATATTCTTTTCAGTGCACATAGGTCAATCTCCAGAAGAGATCACATACTTGGTTACAAATTATGCCTCAAGCAGTACAAAAACTGAGATCATACCATACACTTTTTCTGAGCACAATGCTATGAAACTGGAAGTCAACCACAAGAAAAAATTGGGAAACACCACAAATATAGGGAGGTTAAACAACATGCTACTGAGCAATGAATGGGTCAACCAGGAAATCAAAGATATAAAAAATACATGGAACCAAATGAAAGTGTAAATACGATAGTCCAAAACCTTGGATGTAGCAAAAGCAATCCTAAAAGGGAAGGATATAGACAGGCCTACCTGAAGAAGTAAGAAAACTCTCACATAAATAACCTAACATTACACCAAAGGAGCTAGAAAAAGAACAACAAACAAAGCCTAAAGCCAGGAGAAAGAAGAAGATAATAAAGATTAGAGCAGAGATAAATGATATGGGAACTGAAGAAACAATAGAACATATCAATGAAACCAGGAGCTGAGTCTTTGAAAAAATCAGTAAAATTGATAAACCTCTAGCCACACTTATCAAAAAGAAAAGAGAAAGGACCCAAATAAATAAAATCGCAAATAAGAGAGGAGAAACAAAAACCAACCTCGCAGAAATACAAACAATTATAAGAGAATATTATGAAAAACTACATGCCAACCAACCGGACAACCTGGAATAAATGGATAAATGTCTAGAAACCTAGAAACCACCAAACTGAAACAGAAAAAAATAGAAAACTTGAATAGAATGATAACCAGAAAAATAACTGAATCAGGAATTAAAAATCTCCCAAAATACAAAAGTGCAGGGTCAGATGGATTCACAGGCAAATTCTACCAAACATTTAAGGAATTTAAATAACTGTAATTTATTTATTTTTTTAAAGAGTTTATTTATTTATTTGACAGAGAGAGAGAGACAGCCAGGGAGAGAGGGAACACAAGGAGGGGGAGTGGGAGAGAAAGAAGCAGGCTCTCAGCGGAGGAGCCTGACGTGGGGCTCAATCCCAAAGCTCTGGGATCATGCCCTGAGCCAAAGGCAGACGCTTAACGACTGTGCCAGCCAGGCGCCCCTAAATAACTGTAATTTAAATACAAGCTTAAAAAAAAAAGGAGGATCCAGAACCTTACACAGTGGTTTCACTTCTGAGATTTATAGGTAGCCTTTTCTACCTCTTTCTTTCTTTACACCCACATAATTCAACCGAATTAATCATTTCATATATATACATATATATGATGAAGTTTATTAAAAAAGAAAAGGTTTCTTTTTTCCATGCAAGAATAAAAAAGACAACAAAGAAACTCAGAATAAATTACCCCATGCCTTCAGCTTCCCCTCCTGGTCCCAAGTTGGAAACTACTAACACAACCATGCTTTCCTCACATGGATGAATGGGTATTGCATGTGATATTAATGAACGCTTTAGATCAGAATTGATGTGTTCTGGGTCTCTGTTGCCATTGTTGCCTTACCTATATGGACATTCCATGAGAGGCAGTGGTTCTCAAAGTATTATTAGTATTCTCACAGCTCCACCCCTCAGCCTGAGGTGGGGCATACTGAGTGCTTCTCTCCATCCTGATTCCCACTTCTCTTCATATTCCATCCCCTATGCCATCTCCCACAAATATCATAGATGATGGGATTTAGCTTTCCTCGGGCCTTAATTAAGCCTCCTTCCTTAAGGAAATAATACTAGAAATTGGAACCATTCTAGGAATAGACCATATTAACCAGATACACTGTAAACCAAAACATTCTTATTATCTAAATCCTGAATATAGGGGTAACATAATTTCTCAAGAGTGGCTGAAAGACAGAATGGAAAACATAATAATATTCTGCAAAGGATAATCCATAAACAGACGTGTGCTTTATCCTTCTAAGTTTTGATAATCACAAATACAACTTTAAGAACTGTCCCCTTCCTTACTCTAACTGGATAACTAAACACTCAAAGCACAAGCAAAGCTGGAAAATGGCCACAACAAATGAGCCAAGGTACCATTTAAAAACATGAAGAAATAGTGGGTAAAGGATAAGCCATGAAGGCACTATCCAGAAAAGAGAAACTAAATCAAGGACAATTAGAAATATTTCTTGGTACCAGCTCACCATCCCTTCCGCTAGATGCAATGTAGAGTTAGTTCTGCCCATTTCTTTGAATGTTCACTTTCTAAGCCTTGCCATCAAACCGTGTGTCAGGCCCTCTCCTCCCACATTCCCACTACCATGTTGGCATTGGGGCTCACTCAGGTGTGAGAGGTATTTCTGCACCATAAAGCTGGCACTGAATAAAATTAAAACTCCATACAAATGAGCCTTTATCTTAGCATTAAATGTATGGTCTCACATTGCTATAGCACTGTAACTCTTCTCTCATTACTCTTCATTTTCCCTCACTTCCAACTGAGAAAATAACCATGGGGTCCAAGTTTGGCCTGGATGGAAAGCAGAAGTATGAAAATGGATAGATGTTGTAAAAATGATTTTGTGTATTTATGGGTAGATGGGATTCCCATGAATACTCATGAAAGTTTCTATAATAATTGCCTTGACCTTACAAGACCAATTATGATGAAGGCAGATTCATGCAGGACAAATTTCCAGCTACCATGTGCCCCATGGGTGCCAGCAAATACACTTTGGGAGTTTAGTCCCCTTATCAGGCTCTGGATGGGAAACCAGAGGTCACAGAAAATTGGGTCACTTCTACCACAGCAGCCCAGCTGAGATACCCAGGAGACAAAGCCCTTTTCCAACCCAGTGGTTGCTATGGATACAGCTTCTCCATCCTCAAGCTCACATCTAGCCTTTTCTATATTTAGAAAGAATCTGGGGTTCCACATCCAGATGCATTTAAAGAGAGTGGGGCCTGCCAGGTTAGAGATATTACAGAAAGTGTCTAGCATTTCCCTTGCTTCCCTGAAGCGGAAAATGTGCACGTTCCTTTTTCAAGGAGATTGGAGAGCACAGTGAAAATATTTTTCAGATGAAAATATGCAATGAAAAGAATCATAATATTGGTAGAAGCATGAAGAATGATTGACCAAGAAAGGTGGTCTTCCGCAGTGTCTTCCCAAAAGCCACATGAAAGCCAGGGTGTGATCCAGGTATTTCTCACCATAAAATATGTTCTTTTAGCAATTATGCTCTGCTCTCAGTGCAAATATCACAGGTAGAAAACTGTAGTCTGGACTGTTGCCTCAAAGCAGTAGCAATATTCAACTTGGGATTTTAAAAACCCTTGGGAAATTGTCATATAATTTCCTTCAAAAATCTTGGCAGAGAACAATGGGGACATCTGGGAATCAGCATCACCAGAGACAATGGGAAGATAAATATAAGGGTTAGGCCAGTAATTCTTGTTCTCAATTGGCTAATTGGCTGCCCTTAGGACCCTAGACAGGCCTTTACTTTCTGCCCCTGTCTCTTCAGCATCTGATAAGGTTTGGGGGCCTACACTTTCTGCTCACTGGCTGGGTCCTTCCTGCTGGGTGACCAAACGGTATTGTGGCAAAAACACCAGAGGCTTCAAATTTTCATGTCAGCACCTTCTAACTGTTGCTGCAGTAAAATAAGGATGCTTCTCCACATAGAAAGGTGAGGATATGAAGGAGGACCATAGTGCAGTAGAAGGTGACTTGGAGCAGATGCGCCCATGACGTGGAGCACTGCAGCAGAAGGACCCTTGCCTCAGCAGCTCCCAGGCCTAAATCTGTAAGAAGCTGCCGTCTCCCATTAACTGGTATAAGAGGTGAAAGCAATGTTGCATGTTAGGTGGGCTTCCACCCACTGGTGGCAGCCAGACTTTTCCTCAGAATCCTAAGTAGTCTGGGATTCTAGCTTTAGCCCAGAATTGGGGCCAGTGAAATGTAGTTGTTTTAGTCCATCTGTTCCCCTCTGGGGTTTCAGCGCTCGAGGCTGCATGTACCCTTGTGCTAGGACACATTCTGGGCTATGGAAACAGGGCCTTGTCAACAGAACACTGGCAGCATGGAATGCCTATTCATCCCCTTGGGGACAATAGGCTGTGACAAATGAGTTTCCTTCTCCTCTCCTTTCCCCTCAGCCCACAACAAGCTCTTGATGTCTTCCAAGACACTACCTGCAAGAGGAGAAAGCCCTGCCCCCCATGAGGTGATTCCTGTGTGTGCCTGGCCTCATGGACCCAGGTGACCTGGTGGACGTACTGGGGTCAACAGGAACAGAAGCAGAGGCTCCTTCTGGTTGTGCCACTCAAGGGGGAGCAGTTTGATTTCATGAGCAGCCCTTCAGAGGACCTGGCCCAAGATGTGTTAGTAAGAATAACACATTCCACACAGTAGACTTTTAACCTAGTATTGAGATGCTAGAGCCAAACACCATCCTGAGAGAAGTTACTGACTGAGAGTACTGAAGAGAGAGGAATGTTCATGGAGCTTTAATGCAAGAGAAATTTATGAATGCCAGGTGCCCTGCATAACCTCCACAGTGGGTTAATCTTATAAACTACTATCACTTCCACCTGCACCACAGGCCAGCATGAACCCTGGGGTGGGGATGGTGGTGGTAAATCCTGGATTTACAACTTACCTCAAGTTGTCGAGCAGCCCCTAATGTCCCTGGTCTCCAGGCTCTTGTAAAAAATGCTTGTGCTAAAGTAGTTGCTCTGTAAGCCCCATGTCATTCCACAGGTCTGTAACTCATCAGTGAATCTAACCAAGGGTAGAAACAATTATGATAAATAAAGCTAATCTTTCACTTAAAATTGATAGATCATCAACAACATATATGATCCCATTTTAAAATAATTTGTCACTGCATTTGGAAATGGCAGATCCTCCAGATTCTGGCATTCTCCCTAAAGTCCCAGCTATGTGATCTAAGCTCTCTGGAACTCTCTAAGCTTCAATTTCTGCTTCTGTAAAGAAGGGGCTCATGGTTATTGTGAAGAGTCCTAGAAATACTGAATTTTAGTGACCAGCACAGAACAAGCAGAAGTCCTCAACAGATGACGATGATGATGACAACTTAGACCATAGAACATGTTGCATATTTTACAAGGGATAGTCAAAGGGAATATTACTAACATTATGGTTATGTTTACTTACAAATTAATATTATTAAAAAATATTTTGTAAGTATGAAAAAGTCACTGACTCTGCCTCCTAATGATGCTCTATTAAGCATCATATTAATGATCATAATATTGCGCTTAGACTTTGAGGAACACACAATAAACACTGGCATCATATGGCAAGTGACTTACATGCTTTATACTAATTAATTCTCCTAGAACATGAATAGGTAGCTCCTATCTATCATCTTCATTCTACAGAGGGTGAAAGTGAAGTTCACAAAGGTTAACTTCCTTTCCAAAGATGACTCATCTCTCAGGAGTTAGAACTCAGTATTGAACTAGTATTAAACTCAGGTCCTTCTGATTCAAGAACCAAGGGACTAAACCACATTGTTATGTGCCTCTCCACCTTCTTTCATAGGCAAATAACTTAATCATGCTTCTCTAAAACCTTTGTCCTCCCTGATGTCTTTATTCTAGGTTAGATCAGCATTGATGATGCTGTGCAAAGACATGCCCATGGAAATGAGGAATGGGACAACTGTCCAAGAATTCATCTTGGAAGGGTTTCCTGCCATCCAGCATCTGGGAAAGGTCCTCTTCGTTGTACACCTGCTGGCGTACCTGGCATCCATTGCAGGCAATGCTGTCATAGTCACCATCACCTGTGCTGACTCCCGGCTCCACACACCTATGTACTTTTTCCTCAGCATTTTCTCCTTCTTTGAGTGTTGTATCGTAAGTGCTGTTATTCCTAAGTTGCTGATCATCTTTCTTTTAGGCAAACAAACCATTTCCTTTCCTGCCTGTTTCATACAAGCATTTGTCTTTGTATTTCTGGGAGCAACAGGTTTCCTTCTCATAGCAGTGTTGTCTTTGGATGGTATGTGGCCATTTGCAAGCCTCTGCATTACCCAAGCATCATGAATCTGAAGACTTGCTTCCTCCTGGTCACTTCCTGCTTCGCTTTGGCCTTCACTCTCATCACTGGTCTAGTAGTAAAGGTTTCCCAGTTATCCTTCTGTGGCCCCCATGTCATCCCCCACTTTTTCTGTGATGTTGGCCCCCTGATTCATCTCTCCTGTTCTGACACCAGGTCTGTTGAAATGTTGACCTTTGTCCTTGCTTTGGTTATCCTTTTGACATCCTTTATCATAACCCTCATTGCATACAGCAACATAGTAATCACAATTGTGCGACTCCCATCAGCCAGGGAGAAACAGAAAGCTTTCTCCACCTGCTCCTCTCACCTCATAGTTCTCTCTCTGATATACGGCAGCTGTGTCTTTATATATGTGAAACCAAAGCAGACGAACAGGCTGGACTCCAACAGGGAGGCTGCCCTTGTGAACACGGTGGTGACCCCACTGCTCAACCCTGTCATCTACACTCTGCGGAACAAGCAGGTCTACCGGGCTCTGAGGGAGACAATGTGCAGAATGAAAATATCAAGATAAAAAACAACAACAACAACACATGGCCTTGGAGTGAAGGTTTCAGAGAATAATTTGTCTTCATTCTGGCGAATTTAGCAGTCCACAGAGTTGTAGTGCAGGGTCTTGGGCAACCACAGCTGATCTGCACGTCCCTAGCAAAATGGAAATCTGTTTTAAAGGCCACATTTACCTTGATGTGCATAACTATCTTCTCCCTACATATTCCACATATTGATGACAATTGATTAATTGAAAAATTCTTTACTGAATTGTTATTCTTCCCTCTGATAAAAATCATGTGTTTGAAGTTTCTAAATTTTAGTAATATATACATTTTTTATTTTACTTCTCTCTAGTCATAAACATGGCACAACAGAATTAACAATGCTTTAAGAAAGGCACTTTGATAATTAAAATAATAGGAGGTTGTATATTATGATGTGGTTAGGAAGAAAAGGATGGGAATAGTACAAATGCTTGGTCAACATTCCCTCCATGCCTATCCCAAGGAAATAATGGTCATAGTACCCTTCACCTTGGAATATATATGGTTTGCATCAGGTGTGCTCTTAAATGCTGTTCTTGGCCCTTAGCTTAGTTACATATGTATGCAGCAACCCCATGCTGGAGAGAAACAGAATTGTTCTCAGTCTTAGAGAACCAAACTCTAAGTAATGGTAATAACCACAGTATCCCACAGCTGACCAATACTCCTAGTTCCTAAGTTATTTATTCTAGTTCCAACTCCTCAGATGCATAATGCATACTTATGATCGGTTCATCTCCTAAAACTGTTACCACAGAATGCTTCTGTATGTCAGTGGAAGGAAGCCCTTATTTCATATTTCTATAATATCTTCCAAAGATTCAAGTTCTTGGAATCTAAGTTATTTGCTTATCTACTTCATATTGCTAATGAATACAAACAAATTAAACATATATCCTGGTTGAGTGGTGTTGTCAACTGTTAAGGTGATCTTCTGATTGATAACCTATTTTAAACCCAACATTTCTGTTATCTCAATCCTTAAACTTTGAGTACTTTTCACACCTTTCCAACTGCAATGTTTCTATTTATTATTCAGAAGAAACACCTCTAAAAAGATTAAGACAATTTTTTATTTTGTTTGTCTTTAACCCAAACCCTGAGGTTAGATCATCTCAAATACATTTTATGAAACATGTGCTACACATGATTAGATCCTATTTGGCCTTGATGGTCCTATTACAAAGTTCAGATTTCATCTGATTGACAAGAAAGAAGTATCGAACATGCCTAAAAAATCACAGATGATTCACAATACGCATTGTATTAAAAGGAGTTTAGAAAAACCAAGATCAGAGTAGGAAAGTGGGTACACACACTGTTACAGGAATTAAAAGAAAGAGAATTATAGCTAAGGGAAGTGGCAGTGGGAATGGAATACAAAGGGACCAGAGTAGACTCTGAATCATTTGTATTGGACAAGACTGGTGCTGCCTTCAACTAACTGGTCAACTTCCAAAAACACACAAGTCACCTTCTCCATTAAATATGGAGATTGAGCCAGATAATCTCTAGGGTCCACTTGAAAATACTCATGGACATAGCAACAAGATACTTCAGGAACATGGAAATAATGTTCCACGCTGAGAGTTGAATTATGGAAGAGTGTATTAAAGTGGTTGAGGTTCCATAATGTAGGAATAAATGATGGAACTGTGGTCAAATTACTGAAAAGACTGTGAGCCTCCCCAACATTTTAGTCATGATTGCAAATAATTTATTATACTTACACTAATTAAATGCATTTATATTACTTTGAGACAGAATATGATTGAAGAGTGAGCTTGAGAAATACAAAAATGAAGACCAGAAATCCAAAACTGAGTCTATAATTCCAGGCTGATGGTTACCAGCCATAGATGGTACCGAGTGAAGGATAAACCCTAATGTAGAGATTAATGCGTTATATTCTGGAGCCATTAAATATTTTATTGAGACAAACCCCCTAAATTAATTCTATGTTGACGATACTTCCAATTACAATTTTTAAACCACTTCATTGGCATATGATTGATACATAAAAAGCTGTAGATATTTAATGTATGCAAGTTGATGTGTTTGGAGATAAGTATACACCCTTGAAACCATCATCACTCTCAATACCAGGAACCTATCTGTCACCTCCAAAAACTTCTTCCCGGTCCCTTTGTTGTTAACCTTTTTTTCCTTATATGCCAAGTAAGAGTACCTAATTTAAGATCTAGCATCTTAGCAAATTTTTAAGTAGGTAATAAAGTATTATTGATCATAGGCCCTACGTTATACAGATCTCCAGAACTTATTTACTACGTATAACTGAGACTTGATCAATACCTCCTTATTTCCCTACTCCCTCCAGCCCCTGACAACCACCATTCTATGCTCTGCTTCCATGTATTTGTTTAGATTCCACATATAAGTGAGATCATACAGTGTTTGTCTGTTTCAGGTCTATTTTACTTAGAATAATGTTCACCAGGTATATCCGTGTTCTTACAAGTGACAGGATCTTCTTTGTAAAGTTTAAATGAGATTCCATAATGTACATATACCACATTTTCTTTATCCATTCTTTTTTACATGGACTTTTAGGCTATTTCCCCCTCTTAGCTATTGTGAATAATGCTACAGTGAACATAGGAGTACAGATATCTCTTTGAGATCCATATTCAAATTCCTTTGGATATATACCCAGAGGAGGGATTGCTAGATCAAATGGTAATTTTATTTTGAATGTTTCTGGGAACATTATATTGTTTACCAGAGTGGCTATACCAATTTACCTTTTCATCAATAATGTACAAGGGTTCCTTTTTCTCTACATCCTCACCAACAGTTCTTATCCTTTGTTTTTGTTGGGTGTTTTTTGTTTCTGTTTTTGCTTTTTTGTTGTTTGTTTTTTTGGTAATACCCATCCAAAGAAGCATGAGATGATACCTCATTGCTACTTTATTGTACTTTTCTTTTAATGATGTTTGCATGTCTATTACTGATGGTGAGCATCTTTTCATGTACCTGTTGGCCCTTTGTATGTCTTCTTTGGAAAAATGTCCATTCGGTTTCTCTGCCCATTTTTTCCACTTTCTCTAAGTTTTTATTTATTTTTCAGTTAGTTAATATACAGTGTAATATTAGTTTCAGGTGTACAATTTAGTGATTCAACACTCACATACAACACCCAGAGCTCATCACAAGTGCCCTCCTTAATCCCCATCACCTATTTCACCTATCCCTCCAGCCACCTCCCCTCTGGTAACCATTAGATTGTTCTCTATAGTTAAAAATCTGTTTCTTGGGGGGTACCTGGGTGGCTCAGTCATTAAGGGTCTGCCTTTGGCTCAGGTCATGATCCCAGGGTCCTGGGATTGAGCCCCGCATCGGGCTCCTGCTTGGCAGGAGGCCTACTTCTCCCTCTCGCACTCCCCTTGCTTGTGTTCCCTCTCTTGCTGTCTCTCTTTGTCAAATAAATAAATAAAATCTTTAAAAAAATATGTTTCTTGGTTTGTCTCTTTCTCTCTTCCTCCCCCATGCTCCTTTGCTTCTTAAATTCCACATACGAGTGAAATCGCATGGTAGTTGTATTCTCTGACTGACTTATTTCACTTAGTATAATACTCCTTAGCTCCACCCACATCTTCAAATGGCAAGATTCCATTCTTTTTGATGGCTGAGTAATATTCCATTGTGTATATACATCACATCCTCTTTACCCATTCATCAGTCAATAGATATTTGGGCTCTTTCCATAATTTGGGTATTGAGGATAATGCAGCTATAAATACTGGGGTATATGTATCCCTTTGAATCTGTATTTTTGTATCTATTGAGTAAATATCTAGTACTGCATGTGCTGGATCATAGGGTAGTTTTATTTTTATTTATTTATTTACTTACTTACTTACTTACTTATTTATTTATTTTAAAGACTTTATTTATTTATTTGACAGAGGGACAGCCAGCAAGAGAGGGAACACAAGCAGGGGGAGTGGGAGAGGAAGAAGTTGGCTCCTAGTGGAGGAGCCTGATGTGGGGCTCGATCCCAGGACCCTGGGATCATGCCCTGAGCTGAAGGCAGACGCTTAACGACTGAGCCACCCAGGCAGCCCGGACATTTATTTTCTCAAGTTCTGAAGCCAGAAGTCCAAGATTAAGGTGTCTGCAGGGTTGGTTTCTGATGAGATTTTTCCTGGCTTGCAGATTTCCACCTTCCTGCTGTGTCCTCAAATACCTTTCTTTTGTGTGCATGCACACTCCTGGCATCCCTTCTTCTTCTTATAGGGATCCCACTCTTATTGGAGTAGGGTCCCACCATTATGATTCTATTTAATTTCAATCACCACCTATATGGCTCTGCTACTAACTTCAATAATATTGAGGGTTGGGGATTCAACATGTGGACTCTGGGGAAACACCGTTCAATCCATAAAACTTTCTTTTCTTGGTTTTAGGAAATACATACTGAAGTATTTCTGAGTAATGGGACTTCATGTCAAGCTATACAGGTTAGAAAAATACTGCAGAGAATATTAATATGTTTTATTAATAAGCATATTAATAAAATGAAATCACTTGGGGAATCTGGATGAACTTGTGTTCTTGTGTTAAGCTTGCAACTTTTCTGAAAGGTTTCAGTTTTTTCAAAATAAAAAAGTAAGTAAAATATGGCACATGTATTTATCTCCATCCATTAGTTCCACCAAAAGTGATCCAGGCTATTCAGATGCAAAATTAATGTAATCTTAAGCATAAAATGGCAAACCTGAAATTGGTCACAATTTGGGCAGAGATTCCAGGAGGAAGGGAACGTCATGCCTTCATATCCAGGTCATGAACTTGCAGAAGTCCAGCAAGAAACACTTCTTACTATTTTACCCCAAATGGCTAAAGAGAAATTATAAATTGAAGAAAATATATTTATTCATTGAATTCTTCCCAGAGTTACTTTTCTACTACAAATGAAATTTGGCTTTCAGAAGCTCAGTCATACCACAGATGCTATGTTCTTCTATATCTTTTCTTGCACAAATGCCCAGTGTTTCCTCACCATAGCTTTAGAAGTCTTGAATCATATATATTCTCCAACTTTATTCTAATTCATCAAAATTATCTTGATGGTTCTTGGTGCTTCTAATTTCTATAAAAATTTTAGAACCAGCTCATTAATTTCCACAAAAAATACCTGCTGTGATTTTTATTACAATTGCATCTATATTTATTGGACAGATTAGTCAAATTGTCCTTTTCCTGTAATGTCCTTATCAAGTCTATCATTAGAAGTATGCTGAGACTTTCTTTATGGTTCAGCATATGATCAATTTTGATTAATGTTCCATGTGAACTGGAGAATAATATCACTCTATGGTCGCTGAGATAGATGTTTTAAAAATCTCCATTCATGATTTTGGATTTAATTTTAGCTTTGTCATCCGTTGAGTCATATATTTTAAGTTTAATTTAGACTGTTATGTCTTCCTATTATTATTATATTTATTATTTATTTTTATATATAATTTATTATAATAATTTATTATAATGTAGTTTTAATTATTATAATGTATTTTATACATGTTTGTATGTATACAAATGTTTACATCTTTACCTCTTGTGACAGTCTGTCTTAATGTCTGCTTTGTCAAATACACAACTACCTCACCGTTCTTTGAGTGTGTATGGCATATATTTCATTCTCATTTGTCTATCCTTTTACTTACAACCTCTCTATGTTCTTATACATCAACTATTTCTCTGAGTGAGCAGCATATAGCTTAGTGTATTTATTTATTTTTTTTTAATCTGATAATCTTCTTTTAAATTGGATATCTGGCCTATTTTCATTAATTTATTACTATATTTTGGGTTAATCCTGACGGTCTTACTATCTGTTTTCTACTTATCTATTTTTTCTCCTTTATTCTCCTTGTTCAAATTATTTGTGCACTTTCAAATAGAATTTTTATTAAATCATAATGTACATATTTTTAAAGTTCTAAAACATAACTATATTTTTTCAATTAAACACATTCAAGAAACCAGGTAACCATTAGGTAATCACTATACTGCTTTTGAAAAATCACAGATTACTTTTGCAGTGTTTTCGATATTTTTGATCAGTAGAAGCAAATGTTATGGATCTTTTGTTTCTGGCTTTTTTCGTTCAACATTATGTTTGTGTGTTTACCAATGTTGTTTCCTGAACATGTGTTTTGTTCAGTATTTGTTTGAATATACTACCATTTCTTTATTCATCCTCTTCTTGAAGGACGTTTACATTTTTATGAGTTTGGGGCTACAAACACATTTTAATGGATATATATGTGAATTTCTAAGATGTGTATATCTCAGAATATATATACATGTGTGCATATGTATGTATATACATAACATTTTTACTTTAAATCTGTTGTATACTGGGGCTCCTGTGTATCTCAGCCAGTTGAACATAGGGGGCTCTTGGCTTCAGCTCAGGTCATGATCTCAGAGTTGTGGGATCAATCTCTGCGCTCAGCAGGGAGTCTTCTTGGAGGTTCTCTCCCTCTGCCCCTCCCACAATTCACACTCATTCTGTCACTCTAAAATAAGTAAATGAATCATTAAAATTTGTTTCTTCTGTATTATATATATATACATGATGTGTGTGTGTGTGTGTGTGTGTGTGTGTGTGTGTATTCCCACACGCATAAATATGAAATTGCTGGATCATGCAACAAATATGTAAAATATGCTAAACTTCAATAGATTTCCAAATTTTAAACTTCCAGCCTCAGTGAATAGGAGTTCAGGTAATCTCATTGACACTTGGCACTGTCTGAATTCTGCATTTAGCTTTTCCGGTTTGTGTGACATTATATTGTACCATGGTTTTAATTTATATTTCCCTCATCATTAAATAACCTGAACATTTTAATATAACATTGACCATTTGTATGGTCTCTTTTTGTGAAAGAACTCTGCGAATATTTTCCCCAGATTTCTTTTGTTTCATTGTCTTTTCCTTAATGATTTGTAGATTTTTCAGATTAAAAATAGCTTCTCCCACACTGTGGCTTCCGCTTTCATTTCCTTAATGCTGTCTCCCAATAAATAGAAGAACTTAATATCATTGTTTTTTTATGGTGAATTCTATTGTCTTGGTCAAGGCATTTTTTTGCCTTCCCCTAAACACATTAAGATATTCTGCCATGTTTTCTTTTAGATGATTGTTAGACAATTTACATTTATTTATTTATTTATTTATTTATTTATTTATTTATTGTTATAATAATATTTTATTGTGTTCTGATAGTCACCATACAGTACATCCTTAGTTTCTGATGTAATGTTCCATGATTCATTATTTGCGTATAACACCCAGTCCTCCATGAAATATTTGCCCTCCTTAATACCCATCACCAGGCTATCCCAATCCTCCACCCTCCTCCCCTCTGAAGCCCTCAGTTTGTTTCCCAGAGTCCACAGTCTCTCATGGTTCATTCCCCCTTCTTTTACCCCCCCCCTTTTCTTCTTCCCTTCCTTCTCCTACCTATTTTCCTATTTCTTATGTTCCAGAAATGAGTGAAACCATATGATAATTGTCTTTCTCTGCTTGACTTATTTCACTTAGTATAATCTCCTCCAGTCTCATCCATGTTGCTGCAAATGCTGTGTAATCTTCTTTCTGATGGCTGAGTATAGTCCATTGTATATATGGACAACATCTTCTTAATCCAGTCATCTGTTGAAGGGCATCTCAGCTCCTTCCACAATTTAGCTATTGTGGACAATGCTGGTATGAACATTGGGGTGCATATGGCCCTTCTCTTCACTATGTCTGTATCTTTGGGGTAAATACCCTGTAGTGGAATTGCTGGATCATAGGGTAGCTCAATTTTTAACTTTTTGAGGGACCTCCACACTGTTTTCCAAAGTGGCTATACCAACTTGCATTCCCACCAACAGTGTAAGAGGGATCCCCTTTCTCCACATCCTCTCCAACATTTGTTGTTTACCGCCTTGTCAATTTCTGCAATTCTAAGTGGTGTAAGGTGGTATCTCAAGGAGGTTTTTATTTGAATATCCCTGATGCCTAATGATTTTGTGCATTTTTTCATGTGTCTGTTAGCCATTTGTATGTCTTCATTGGAAGTGTCTATTCATATCTTCTGCCCATTTTTTGATTTGATCATTTGTTTCTCATGTATTGCATTTGAGAAGTTCTTTGTAGATCTTGGATACCAGTCTTTTATCTGTAGTGTCATTTGCAAATATCTTCTCCCATTCCGTGGGCTGCTTCTTAGTTTTTTTGACTGTTTCCTTGGCTGTGAAGAAGCTTTTTATCTTGATAAAGTCCCACAAGTTCATTTTTTCTTTTGTTTCTCTTACCTTTGGAGATGTGTGATGAAAAATGTTGCTGTGGCCGATGTCAAAGAGGTTGCTGCCTGTGTTCTCCTCTGTGATTTTGATGGATTCCTGTCTCACATCGAGGTCTTTTATCCATTTACATTTAGATCCAAGTCTCACCTTCTGCATTTCTTTTCTTTTTTTCCTCCACTTTTAACATTTTTTTTTTGGTATGCTAAAGAGTAAGGGTCAAGTTGTATTTTCTCCATTTGAATACCCACTTGAAGCAGCACCATCTACCTCTATTGAAGGACTATCACTTCCCTACTGCATTAGACTGTCATCTTTGTCATAAATCTGCTGATGTATATTTTATTCCTAAGTGAAACAGAGAAACACAAATACTGTATGATCTCTTTTGTATGTGAAACCTAAAAAACATCTAACTCATAGAAATAGACAGTGAAATGGTGGTTGTCAGGGGCTGAGTGGTGGGGGAAACGGGGAGATGTTGGTCAAACGGTACAGACTTTCAGTTATGAAATAAGTAAGTTCTGAGCATCTAAGACAGCACTGTGACTATAGTTAACAATACTGTAATGCACATATGAAAATTGCTCTGAGCAGAACTTTAATGTTCTTACCATAACAACAATAAAATGGTAAATATGGGAAGTAAAGGAGGTGTTAGTTAACCTTACTGTGGTAAACATTTCATAATATATGGGTGTATCAAATTATCACTTTGTACACCTTAAACTTACACAAGGTTATATGTCAATTATGCCACAATAAAGGTGGGGAAAAAGAGAATATTCTGCTTATAATGTTTTTTTGGAAATTACATCAACTCTTTCCACACCTTTTGAAAGAATACATAAGAATTGCATTGTTGCTCCCTTAAACAAAGCACCGAGATGTACCACAAGAAAGTGTCACAGCCACTATGGATCCTGTGTCACTGAGAAACAGAGCGACAGAAATTAAGGGTATAGACAAAACCATTTAATAGAAGGCCCTAAAGTTGCATACATGAAGAATGTGGCTTGGTGGTCAAAGGGAGAGCAGTGGAAAGAGGATCCAAACACCCAGAAGGACTTCCTCAGTATCTTCCCAAAAGCCCGATGAAAGTCAGGGTGTAAGCCAGCTCTTTTTCACCATAAAATCAATTCTGTTAACAACAGTGCTCTGGCCAAAACACATACATCACAAGTAGAAAATTGCAGTCTAGACTTTTACTTCAAATCAGTAGCAATATTCAACTTGGGATTTTAGAAACCCTTGGGAAATCTTCATATAATTTCCTTGAAAAATCTTGTTAGAGAACAATGCAGACGCCTGGGAGTCAGCATCACCACAGACAATGGGAGATAAATAGAAGGGTTGCACCAGCAACTCCTATCCTCAACAGTGACCAGTTACCTGCTCCTAGGACACTAGTTGTGCCTTTACTTTCTGCACCTGTCTTTTCAGCATCTCATAGGGTTTAGAGGCCTGCTCTCTGTTCACTGCCTGGGTCCATTCTGCTTGTTGACTATACAGTCTGGTGGGAAAATTATCACAGAGCCTCAGACTTGCATGTAAGCAGCTCCTCATTGTTGATGCAGTAAAACAAGGATGCTTCTCCACACGGAAGTTGCGGATGTGATGGAGGAGCACAGTGCACTAAAAGGTGTCTTCAAGCAGGGGAACCCATGACGTGGAGCAGCAGAGGGACCCTTGTCTCAGTAACACCCAGGGATAAACAATAGAAGAAGCTGTCTATTCTTGTTAAATAGTATAGGAGGTACAGCAATGTTACATGTGAGGTGGGCTATTACCCCCTGGGGATTGCAGAGCCAGGACTTTCATCAGAACCCTAAGTAGTCTGGGAGTCCAGCTTTAGCCCAGATTGGAGGTAATGAAATATGGTTGTTTTATTTTTTTTATAATTTTTATTTTGTTATATTAGTCACCATACAGTACATTCCCAGTTTTTGATGCAATGTTCCATGATTCATTATTTGCATATAACACCCAGTGCACCATGAAATATGGTTGTTTTAATCTGTCCGATCCTTTCTAGGCTTTTAGTGGTCAAGGCTGCCACATAGCCTTGTTGTGCTATGAAACATTCTGGGCTATGGAAACAGGGCTTTGTCAGCAGAACACTGGCAGCATGAGATGCACATTCACCCCAATCTGGAACAACAGACTATGGCAGATGTGTTTCCTTCTCCTCTCCTTTCCCCTCAGCCCACAGCAAGCTCTTGATTTCTTGGAAGACAATAGCTGCTTGAGGAGGAAGCCCTGCCCCCCATGAGGTGACTCTGTCTGCCTGGCCTCAGGGAACCTGGTGGCTTGCTGGACGTATTGGGTCAACAGGAACAGGAGACGCTCCTTCAAGCTGTCCACTCAGGGGTAAGCAGTTTGGTTTCATGAGCAGCCCTTCAGAGGACCTGGCCCACGGTGGGCTAGTGAGAATGACACATCCAACACTGTGAGTCTTTAACCTAGTATTGAGGTGCTAGAGCCAAACACCATCGTGAGAGAAGATGCTGTTTGAAAGGACTGAAGAGAGATGTTCACTGAGCTTTGATATAAGACTGAGTATATGAGAGCCAAGTGTCCAGCATATCCACCTACGTGGGTTAATCCTATGACCTACTGTCACTCCCACCTCCATCACAATCCAGCATGAACCCTGGGTGGGGGTGGGGGTAAATCCTGGATTTCTACTTTATGTAATGTTGTTGAGCAGCCCATAATGTCTCTGGTCTCCTGTATTTCTATAAAATGCTTGTCTTAAAGTAGATCCTCTCTAAGCCTGGTGTCATTCCACAGGTCAATGACCCATCAGTGACTCTAACTAAGGATGGAAACTATTAAGTAAAGCACTTTTTTCACTTCAGGTGTAGAGATCAAAAACAATACATTTGTTTCCCTTTTAAAATATTTTAACACCATATCTGGAATCAGTAAGGGCTATATCATCTGGCGGATCTAGCTCAAGAACCAGCTGTATGACCTAAGCTCTCTGGAACTCTCTAAACCTCAGTTTCCGCTTCTGGAGAAGAACGGGCTCATGGTTATTTTATTAACAAAAAATTTATTAAATTTATTAAATATTACTATTAAATATTATTATTAATACATAAATTTTTATATTATATATAAAATTATATATAAATTATATAATATAATATAAATATATTTATATATAATATAAAAATATAATAAAAATATAAAATATAAAAATATAATATATAAATTGTTTATATTTATTTATATTTTTATATATACTATATATAAATTTAATATATATAATATATATAATATATAATATATATAAATTTAATATATATAATTTAATCATATATATAATATAAATAATATTAATTATATATTCATATATGGAAGTATAAATATAATATATTTATATATATTTTTCTATATATTTATATATTTATAATATATTATATATTATATTTATAATTCTATATATATAAATATATATAAATATATAATCATATATAAATATATATGAATATAAATATATATAAAAATATATAAATATATTATATATATAAATATTTATATAATATATAAATATCTATATTTATATTCGCAAATTATTTATATATATAAATTATTTATAAATATATAAATTTATTAAATATTATTATTAATAAAAATACTGATTATCAGTGACCAGCATAGTACCAAGCATATGTCCTCAACATATGATGACGATGATAACTTGGACTATAGAATGTGTTAAATCTTTAAAATGGATATTCAAAGGGGATATTTCTAACATTACTGTTATGCGTACTTATGAATTGATAGTATTATTAAATTTTGTATGATTTGAAAAATAATGTTTTCCCCTGCCTAGTATTGCTGCTTTATTTAAGGATTATATTAATGACCATTACATTACAATTAGACTTTGAGGCACACATAGACTACGTTGGCATCATATGGCAAGTGAGTTACATACTTTATCTTAAGTAATTCCCACAAGAACATGAACAGGTAGATCCTATCATCTTATATTCTACACAGGGTGAAAGTGAAGTTCACAAAGGTTAACGTCTTTTTCAAAGATAACCCATCTCTCAAGAGTTAGAACTCAGTATTGAACTCAGTATTGAACTAGTCTTGAACTCAGGTTCTTCTTTTTTTTTTTTTAAGAAGATTTTTCATTATTTATTTGACAGAGAGACAGCCAGCGAGAGAGGGAACACAAGCAGGGAGAGTGGGAGAGGAAGAAGCAGGCTTCCAGTAGAGGAACCTGATGTGGGACTCGATCCCGGAATGCCAGGATCACGCCCTGAGCCGAAGGCAGATGCTTAACGACTGCGCTACCCAGGCGCCCATGAACTCAGGTTCTTCTGATTCAAGAACCAACTGCCTAAACAAATCAGCTCTCAGCCTAGCCAACGTCTTGGATAGGCAAATAATCATATGCTCCTCAAAACTGTTTGTGTTCCCTGATGTCTTTATTGTAGGTTAAGACCAGCGGGGATGCTGCTGTGGAAAGAGATGCCCATGGAAATGGGGAATGGGACAACTGTCCAAGAATTCATCTTGGAGGGGTTTCCTGCCAGCCAGCATCTGGGAAAGGTCCTCTTCCTCGTGCACCTGCTGGCGTACCTGGCATCCATTGCAGGCAATGCTGTCATAGTCACCATCACCTGTGCTGACTCCCGGCTCCACACACCTATGTACTTTTTCCTCAGCATTTTCTCCTTCTTTGAGTGTTGCTTTACAAGTACTGTTATTCCTAAGTTGCTGATCATCTTTCTCTTAGGCAGGCAAACCATTTCCTTTCCTGCCTGTTTCATACAAGCATTTGTCACTGTATTTCTGGGAGCAGGAGGTTTCTTCCTCATAGCAGTGATGTCTCTGGATCGGTATGTGGCCATTTGCAAGCCTCTGCATTACCCAACCATCATGAGCCTGAAGACTTGCTTCCTCCTGGTCACTGCCTGCTTCACATTGCCCTTCACTCTCATCACTGGTCCACTAGTGAAGATTTCCCAGTTATCCTTCTGTGGACCTCATGTCATCCCCCACTTTTTCTGTGATGTTGGCCCCCTGATTCATCTCTCCTGTTCTGACTCCAGGTCTGCTGAAATGTTGGCCTTTGTCGTCGCTTTGGTTATCCTTTTGACATCCCTTATCATAACCATCATTGCATACAGCAACATAGTAGTCACAATTGTGCGACTCCCATCAGCCAAGGAGAAAAAGAAAGCTTTCTCCACCTGCTCCTCTCACCTCATTGTCCTCTCTCTGATGTATGGCAGTAGTGTCTTTATATATGTGAAACCAAAGCAGACGAACAGGCTGGACTCCAGTAGGGGGGCTGCCCTTGTGACCACGGTGGTGACCCCACTGCTCAACCCTGTCATCTACACTCTGCGGAACAAGCAGGTCCACCAGGCTCTGAGGGAGACAATGTGCAGAATGAAAATATCAAGATAAAAAAAAAAAATCACATGGCCTTGGAGTGGAAGACGTTGGAGTATCAGGTGTCTTCATTCTGGCCAACAATACGAGGTCTAGTGCATTTTTTCTCGCATACCTCACTTGAACACTGCATATTCCTAGAAAAATGGAAATCTGTTTTTCAAAAAATCCTTTCCTGAATTTTTATTCTTCCCTCTGATATAAGCCATGTGTTTGAAATTTCCAAAATTTTGTAGATTTATACACTTTTTGTTTCACTTCTCTCTAGCCATAAACATGGAACAACAAAATTAATAATGATTTACCATGTATAATTACCATATATAATTAAAATTATAGAATGTTGTATATTATGTTGTGGTTAGGAAGGATAGTACCAAGTCTTGGGTCCACATTCCTTCCATACCTAGCTCAAGGAAGTAGTGGTCCTAGTACCCTTCGCCTTGGAATATATATGGTTTGCATCAGGTATGCTCTGAAATGCTGTTCTTGGCCCTTAGCTTAGCTACATGTGTGTGCATCAATCTCATGCCAGAGGGAAACAGAATTCTTCTAAGGCTTTTCTCTAAGGAGAGGGAATGGCCATAGCATCCCTTGGCTGACCAGCTCCTATTTCCTAAATTATTATTATTATTATATTTAAAGTAACTAAATGAATTTTGTATTACCTTGAGGTAGAGTATGATTGAAGAATGAGCTTGACAAATAGAAAAATGAAGACCAGAAATCCAAAACGGAGTCTATAAATCCAGGAATGGTCATTTCTAGCCACATATGGTCCCCAGTAAAGGACAAACCCTAATGTGAAGATTAATGCACTAGATTGTGGTCCTATAAAACATTTTATTGAGACAAATTTCCTAAGCTAATTCTATATTTATGATACTTCCAATCATACAAATTAAACCACTTCATTGAGGTATGATTGCCATACAAAAAGGTGTGGTTATTTAATGTTTACAACTTGATGTGTTCGGAGATAAGTACACAGCCTTAAAACCATCATCACTATCAATGCCATTAACCTCTCTATCACCTCCAAAAATTTCTTCCCGGCCCCTTTGTTGTTGATTTTTTTTGCCCTTACATACTAGGTAAAAGCATTTAATCTAAGATAGGTCCACTTAGCAAAATCTTAAGTAAGCAATAAAATATTGTTAATCACAGGCCCTATTTTATACAGAACTCCAGAACTTATTTATTATGTGTCACTGAAACTTGATCAATACCTACCTATTCTCCCTCCCTTGGGTCCTGACAACCACATTCTACACTCTGCTTCCATGTATTTGTTTAGATTCCACATATAAGTGAGATCATGCAGGGTTTCAGGCCTATTTTACTTAGAATAGTGTCCTACAGGTATATCCATGTTGTTACAAGTGGCAGCATCTTCTTCTTTATAAAGGCTGAATGATATTGCATAATGTGCATGTGCCACACTTTATTAATCCATTCTTCTATACATGGACTTTTAGGTTATTTCCACATCATAGCAATTCTGAAAACTGCTGCAGTGAACATGGAAGTACAGATGTCTCTTTGAGATCCATATGTCAATTCCTTCGGATATATACACAGAGGTGGGATTGCTGGATCAAATGGTAATTCTATTTTGAAATGTTTCAGGAAAGACTATACTGTTTACCAGAGTGGCTGCACCAAGTTATATTTTTATCAGTAATGTACAAGGCTTCCTTTTTTCTCAGCATCCTTCCTAACACTTTTATCCTTTGTGGGACTTTTTGGTAATACCCATCTAAACAAGTGTGAGATGATATCTCATGGTGATTGTACTTGTATTTTTCCCTTAGTGATGTTTGCATTTCCCTTGGTGATGTGAGCATCTTTTGCTGTACCTGTTAGCCATTTGTGTGTCCTATTTGGAACAGTGTCTATTCAGTTTTTCTCCATTTTTTAAATAGTTTCTTTTTTTGGTCTCTTTATATGTTTTGGAGACTTCATCAAAAAGACGATTTTTGGAAGACACAAGAAATTTTCCATTTGGCAAAAAAAATGAAGAGCATTTCAAGATGGTCAACCAGCATTTGTGAAGCAGGCAACTATAAAATGATTCTTTGATATGCTTTAGTGATGGTGAAATGGAAAAGAAATAGAACAAGATGAGCTGAAGGCAAAGGCAGAGTCTAAATTATCAGTGATGTCAAATACCATGTATAGGTAGAGTTCTTCAGTAGCTGAATGGAAATAGACTTTCAGGAACGAAAACAGGAAGATATCTGGGTGACATTTAGCTTATCTGAGGGCAATGGGGGATTCATTCGTGTTTAAATGCTGGTAAGCTAGGTCAGATTTATATTAGTAAGGTCACTATGGCTTCAATGGGGATGTGAGTGGCTTTCAGATTAACTGGAGTCTACATTTTTATTAAATGTTTTGCCACAAACACACAGTGTTCTCCAGCCTTCGATTCCTTGATACCATTTTCTTTGAAGCTCACACAACCACCACTTCTAGAAGAACGATAATAGCCCTGCTTTTCTTCTACCTTCCAGCCATCACACTATGCCTTTCATTAGTGGGATTCAATCTGGAACCCTGCTGGCAAGGGATTCTCTAAAATGTAGTTCCCGAGTGCCAGGTGCTGTGATCTAGATGGTAGGATAGAGCAGGGTGGAAACAACTGCTGCCACCTCTTCCCTCCCAACCCGTCAAAACAGAAAATGGAAAACAAAATCCAGCACAGGGTGCTTCAAGATAATACTGGATCCTTAAAACACCATTAAGTATTGAGGTAAACAATCAATAAAAGAAAAAACTTTTTATAAATTAAAAGTATAATAGCTGAAAGAAGAGAATCATCAGGATTGTTGACAAATAAGTAAATGGAGAAGTTTCAGAAAGTAAAATACAGACGGAAAAAGAGGTAGAAAAATGGTAGGTAAATTAATTTGGTCCAGAATATCCAAATTCTGCCCATGAGGAATTTTGGCATAGAGAACAGAGGAAAAGAGGGGAATAAATTATTACATAAACAATCAAGACAATCTCCAAATTGCCTGTGTGAACAGCTTACAACTTAAAAAGGCTGGTATCTAGACATGACATTATACAATTTACAAACACCAAACATAAAGAAATCTTAAACTCTTTCCAGATCAAAAAAATAAATAAACATACCTCTTCTGCAAAAGACCACAGAATTCCATTTATCAACTTCTGTCACAACTTTTGATATTAGAAGAGAGTAGGTTGATGCTTTTAGGCTTTGGGTGAACAATTTTCAGTGCAGAATCTTCTGATCATTCAGCTATTGACAAAATGTTAAAATAAATTATAAACATTAAATGAATGGCTAGGAGGCATAAAATTGGCTTTTCAGGCACCATCTGCTACTTAAATTCTTGACAATTTTTCCCATGAAATAAGCAAATGATATCTATCCTCAAAAAAAGGAAAAACTGCACCTTTATTTCCTCATCTGTGAAATAAGATTAAGATTGAGTAAATTAGGGAAAGCCTCCAAGATGGCCGAGGAGCAGGAACTTTAGTTCATCTGGTCCCATGAATTCAGCTAGAGAGCTACCAAACCATTCTGAATACCTATGAACACAACTGGAGAATGAAGAAAAGAGTAGCAGAAACTCTATGAACAGAAAAGCGACCACTTTCTGCAAGGAGGAGAAAAGACGACAGAGGAGTAGGGGACCCTTTTTTCGGCTGGTCCCGAGTCGAGCTGGATATGTACCAGACCATCCTGAAAATCCATGGGATCAGCCTGAGACGCAGGAAGATACATCTGGATCTCTATAAACAAACATCTCCAGCGATGAAAATTGAGGTACGAAGCAGGGAGCTGTTAATCTGCGCACAGATATCAGAAGATAAATGGAAGGGGGAGGGAGCTGCCGGGCTCGGGCACCGGGAAGCGGTAGCTTCCTGCACTGGGGAGCGGGCCAGACTCATCCACCAGCACCCGTGAGAGAGCAGACCAAGACCATGAGCCTGGGAATGCGCGTGCGACCAGACTGAAATCCGGAGCTCAGGAGCGCACACTCGAACTAGACTGATACCGGGAGCTTGGGAGCAGGCGCTCAACTAGACTGATAACCTGAAAATGGGAGTGCCGGAGCGCTCATTGGAACCGGACTGAGACTGGGAGCTCAGGAGCGTGCTCGGGAACCAGGGGCGGCTGGTGGTGTTAGAAGCACAGAGGACAGAGACGTGCCAGCCCTGGAAGTGAGGGATTGGAGAGCAGCTGCGGGGCGCACATCCCGGGATGCTGCAGGGTTTTTTAGCAGCACTGACAGAAACAGAGTTAAAGTGGCCAAGAGAGCTCAGTGGAGAGTGGACTGCAATCTCTCTGTTCTGAGACAGAGGCTGGGATTCCGCCACTGCTGCTCTAACTCTTAGAAGAGTCACAGAAAACTGCCAGGGAAAGCCGCCAGAGAACAAAAGCCCGGAAATACTGGCTCACATTGAGCCCATCCCCATCTCCCCTCACAGGGGACAGGGCGACTCTACCCAAACAGGGTTGCCTGAAAATCAGCGCGACAGGCCCCTCCTCCAGAAGGCAGGCTGAAAAATCAAGAAGCCCACATCCTTAAGGTCCCTATAAAACAAGTGCACACTGCCTGGGTCCTGGTCAGTAATTTAGGCTCTGGGCAACACTGCAACCTCTCCTCATCAGAATGACAAGGAGGAGAAATCCCCCCCAGAAAAGAAAAGATAATATGTCTGTGGCCTCTGCCACAGAACTGATGGATATGGATATAGCCAAATTATCAGAAATGGAGTTCAGAGTAACAATGGTCAAGATGATGTGTAGGCTTGAAAAAACTATTAATGAAAATATTAACGAGAATACAGAATCTCTAAGGGCAGAAATGAGAGCGAATCTGGCAGAAATTAAAAATACTATGAATCAAATGCAGTCTAAACTAGACGCTCTGACAGCCAGGGTAAATGAGGCAGAAGAATGAATTAGTGAATTGGAGGATGGGATGGTAGCAGAGAAAGTTAAAACAGAAACTTGGCTCAAAAAAATCCAATCTCAAGAATGTAGATTACGGGAGATTACTGACTCAATGAAACGTTCCAATGTCAGAATCATCGACATCCCCAAGGGGGTGGAGAAAGAGAGAGGTCTAGAAGAGATATTTGAACAAATTGTAGCTGAGAACTTCCCTAATCTGGCAAAGGAAACAAGCATTCATGTCCAAGAGGCAGAGATGACCCCTCCCAAAGTCAATGAGAGCAGACCTACACCACGTCACGTCATAGTGCACTTTGCAAATATTAGATCTCAGGATAACAGTATTGAAAGCAGCCAGGGGAAAGAAAATCCTTATGTACAGAGGTAAAAATATCAGAATAATGTCAGACCTGTCTACAGAGACCTGGCAGGCTAGGAAGGGTTGGCAGGGTATTTTCAAAGCTGAGAAGAACATGCAGCCAAGGATCCTTTATCCAGCAAGTCTGTCATTCAGAATTGATGGAGAGATAAGGACCTTCCAGGATCAGCAGAAACTGAATGAATTTGTAACCACCAAACCAGCCCTACATGAGATATTAAGGGGGGTTCTATAAAAGTAAAAAGTCCCCAGTGATACAGAACAGAAATTTACAATCTATAGAAACAAAGACTTTACAGGCAACATGACATCATTAAAATCGTATCTCTCAATAATCACTCTCAATGTGAATGGCCTAAATGCTCCCATAAAACACCACAGGGTTGCAGATTGGATTAAAAGACATGACCCATGCATTTGCTGTCTACAAGAGACTCATTTTGAACCTAAAGATACATTCAGACTGAAAGTGAAGGGATGGAAAACAATTTTTCATGCCAATGGACCTCAAAAGAAAGCTGGGGTGGCAGTTCTCATATCAGACAGATTAGATTTTAAATTAAAGGCTGTTGATAGAGATACAGAAGGACACTATATTATTCTTAAAGGATGTATCCAACAAGTGGATATGACAATTATAAATATCTATGCCCCCAACAGGGGAGCAGCTAGATAAATGAGCCAACTCTTAACCAGAATAAAGAGACATATAGATAAAAATACATTAATAGTAGGGGACCTCAACACTCCACTCTCAGCAATAGACAGATCACCTAAGCAGAAAATCAACAAAGAAACAAGAGCTTTGAATTACATACTGGATCAGATGGACCACATAGATATATAGAGAACACTACACCCCAGAACAACAGAATACTCATTCTTCTTGAATGCACATGGAACTGTCTCCAGAATAGACCATATACTGGGTCACAAAACAGTTCTCAACTAATACCAAAAGACTGAGATTATTTTCTGCATATTCTCAGACCACAATGCTTTGAAAGTGGAACTCAATCACAAAGAAAAATTTGGAAGAAACTCAAACACTTGGAAACTAAGAACCATCCTGCTCAGGAATGATTGGGTAAACCAGGAAATTAAAAATCAGTTTAAACAATTTTTGGAGATTAATGAGAATGAAAACACATCAGTCCAAAACCTATGGGACACTGCAAGGCAGTCCTAAGGGGAAAATACATAGCCATCAAAGCCTCACCCAAAAGAATAGAAAAATCTAAAATGCAGTTTTTATATTCTCACTTCATGAAGCTGGAGCTGGAACAGAAGAACAGGCCTAACCCAAGCACGAGAAGACAGGTAATCAAGATTAGAGCAGAGATCAATGAAATAGAAACCAGGAGCACAGTACAGCAGATCAACAGAACTAGAAGCTGGTTCTTTGAAAGAATAAATAAGATCGATAAGCCACTGGCCAAACTTATTCAAAAGAATAGAAAGGGACACAAATTAATAAAATTAAAATGAGAGGGGAGAGATCATGACCAACACCAGTGAAATAGGAAGGATCATTAGAAACTTTTATCAACAACTTTATGCCAATAAATTAAACAACCTGGAAGAAATGGATGCCTTCCTGGGAGCCTATAAACTACCAAGACTGAAACAGGAAGAAACTGATTATTTAAACAGACCAATTAATTATGAAGAGATTGAAGCAGTGATCAAAAACCTTCCCAAAAACAAGTGTCCAGGGCCTGATGGATTCCCTGGGGGAATACTATCAATCATTCAAAGAAGACATAATACCTATTCTCTTGAAGCTGTTTCAAAAATAGAAACAGAAGGAAAACTACCAAACTCATTCTATGAGGCCAGTATTACCTTGATCCCCAAACCAGGCAAAGACCCCATCAAAAAGGAGAATTACAGACCGATATCCCTGATGAATATGGACGCCAAAATTCTCAACAAGATCCTAGCTAATAGGATCCAACAGTACATTAAAAGGATTATCCATCACAACCCAGTGGGATTCATCCCTGGGATGCAAGGGTGGTTCAACACTCGCAAGTTGATCAGTGCGATAGATCATATCAACAAGAAAAGAGTCAAGAACCATATGATCCTCTCAATTGATGCAGAAAAAGCATTTGACAAAATACAGCATCCTTTCCTGACTAAAACCCTTCAGAGTGTAGGGATAGAGGGTACATTCCTCAATTTCATAAAAACCATCTATGAAAAGCCAGAGCAATCTACACTTTCAATGCTATCCCGATCAAAATACCGATGACATTTTTCGAGGAACTGGAACAAATAGTCCTTAAATTTGTATGGAAGCAGAAAAGGCCCCGAATCGCCAAGGAACTGTTGAAAAGGAAAAACCAAGCTGGGGGCATCACAATGCCGGATTTCAAGCTGTACTACAAAGCTGTGATCACCAAGACAGAATGGTACTGGCACAAAAACAGACACATAGACCAATGAAACAGAATAGAGAACGCAGAAATGGACCCTCGGCTCCTTGGGCAACTAATCTTTGATAAAGCAGGAAAAAACATCCACTGGAAAAAAGACAATCTCTTCAATAAATGGTGCTGGGAAAATTGGACAGCTACATGCAAAAGAATGAAACTTGACCACTCTCTCACACCATACACAAAGATAAACTCCAAATGGATGAAAGACCTCGATGTAAGACAGGAATCCATCAAAATCCTAGAGGAGAACATAGGCTGTAACCTCTACGACATCGGCCAAAGCAACCTTTTTCATGACACATCTCCAAAGGCAAGAGAAACAAAAGATAAAATGAACATGTGGGACATCATCAAGATAAAAAGCTTCTGCACAGCCAAGGAAACAATCAAAAAAACTAAGAGGCAGCCCACGGAATGGGAGAAGATATTTGCAAATGATGCTACAGATAAAAGACTGGTATCCAAGATCTACAAAGAACTTCTCAAACTCAATACATGAGAAACAAATAAACAAATCATAAAATGGGCAGAAGATATGAACAGACACTTTTCCAACGAAGACATACAAATGGCCAACAGACACATGAAAAAATGTTCAAAATCATTAGCCATCAGGGAAATTCAAATCAAAACCACACTAAGATACCACCTTACGCCAGTTAGAATGGCAAAAATCAACAAGGCAGGAAACAGCAATTGCTGGAGAGGATGTGGAGAAAGGGGATCCCTCCTACATTGTTGGTGGGAATGCAGGTTGGTGCAGCCACTCTGGAAAACAGTGTGGAGGTCCCTTAAAAAGTTAAAAATTGAGCTACCCTATGACCCAGCCATTGCACTACTGGGTATTTACCCCAAAGATACAGACGTAGTGAAGAGAAGGGCTGTATGCACCCCAGTGTTCATAGCAGCAATGTCCACAATAGCTAAATCGTGGAAGGAGCCGAGATGCCCTTCAACAGATGACTGGATTAAGAAGTTGTGGTCCATATATACAATGGAATATTACTCAGCTATCAGAAAGAACGAGTTCTCAACATTTGCTGCAATATGGACGGCACTGGAGGAGATAATGCTAAGTGAAATAAGTCAAGCAGAGAAAGACAATTATATGATTTCTCTCATCTATTGAACGTAAGAACTAGGAAGATCGGTAGGGGAAGAAAGGGATAAAGAAAGGGGGGTAATCAGAAGGGGAAATGAAGCATGAGAGACTATGGACTCTGAGAAACAAAGTGAGGGCTTCAGAGGGGAGGGGGGTCGGGGAATGGGATAGACTGGTGATGGGTAGTAAGGAGGGCACGTATTGCATGGTGCACTGGGTGTTATACGCAACTAATGAATCATCGAACTTTGCATCAGAAACCAGGGATGTACTGTACAGTGACTAACATAATATAATAAAAAAAATTTTTTTAAATTAAAAATTAAAAAAAACTAATGATGTATTATGTTGGCTAACTGAACATAATAATAATTAAAAAAAAAAGCCCTGTTGTTGATTAAAAAAAAAGCAAATAAAAAATAAAACGAAAGCCACTATAAAAGTGAAAAGGAAATTAGATATTTCAGGAGGTTAAATCCCAGGTTAAATAAAAAGTTTATTTTTATATAGTGGCAATTTCAAATACCTCTTTGACATTATATAGGAAGGTTTTTTTAATCCCCAAAGTATTGTTTATAAAACCACTGAATTTCTAGTTCTTGTACATTTTGGATAGGGAATATGAACCCTATAATATCTGATTTAAAAATTATTTTTAAATTACTGATATCTTCTTTTTTATTTAATATGGACCTTGGGCACATGCAAGGAAACTGTTTATCTTTGTAGGGTAAAGGGTTCCTTCTATATGAAGTCTCCGTGGTTTCATCTCATTAGTCACTGTAGGAATGTGAATTTTCCTCTATATTTATCTGGATGTTTTCTTCCGTGTTATTTGTTGAATGTCATTGAAGCAGTCTCTGATGGGTAAAAACCTGACCTAGAAGAAATATGAGCTAATAATTAACAGAGAACCCAATCTAATACATGGAGGGTCTGTGGTGACCAGTATGTGGACACACATATATCAATCCAAACTTCATCTATTACATGCACAACCTGCAGAACATGTTCCAGGTATAAAAACCCTTGGCATTAGTACCTAAACTTCAGAGAATATATCTTTCAGTAAAACTTGTCGACCAATGTTTATGTGGGAAATATTAGTATTTGTAGTTTCAGTACTTAATACAACATCAAAACAAATTATGTGCAAGGAAAGACTCAAACTGAATTACAAAGATGAATATTTGAAAACCTGTAGAATGTTGACAAAGTGGTAGGGGTTTTGGCATTTTTTTGGTACTAGGAACAGTAGAGAAAGCCATGGTTTGCCAAGAATCACGTAGGTTTCTTGGAAATCATGAAGCAAAGTCAAGTATTTTATACCCTAAGGCAATGGTTATTATTGATATAGTGACACTTTGCTGTGTTTTAGAATAATGGTTGGGAACTGGGACTGATTTATTTATTTATTTTTATTGTATGTTAGTCACCATACAGTACATCAGTACATTTTGATGTAGTGTTCCATGATTCATTGTTTGTGTATAACACCCAGTATTCTGTGCAATACATGCCCTGCTTAATACCCTTCATTGGACTAGCCCATCCCCCCCCACCCTCCCCTCTAAAACCCTCTGTTTGTTTCCTGGAGTCCATTGTCTCTCATGGTTTGTCTCCCTCTCTGTTTTCCCTGCCTTCATTTTTCCCTTCCTTCTCTTAATGAGCTCCCTGCTATTCCTTATGTTCCACAAATAAATGAAACCATATGATAATTGTCTCTCTCTGCTTGACTTACTTCACTTAGCATAATCTCCTTCAGTTCCATCCATGTTGATGCAAATGTTGGGTAATCATCCTTTCTGATTTAATACAGAAAATAGTTTTCCATTTAAACTAATCAGAAATAGGATTTCATTTTATATTTCACAAACCACATTTGATTTGCATAACTGGTTTACTGACATTAAGCAGGGGTTGCCTATATATTCCTGAGATCGTCTAAGGGTGTGTACTGGATCCATCAAGGATTTACTGTTTCTAAATATTATACTCTAAGATCTTGACATTTTCTTATATTTCTATCTAGTTATTATTCTGTAATTTTAGTCTATAGGGTATTAAATGGTAAGGGATAAGTATTTGCTATGATACACATTCCTCTCTCGTTAGAGAATGGTGGTGAGTTTCTCCCAGGATCTTCATTTACTTACCATGATATCACATGATCAGTCAGGGTGGGGAAGGCAAATTAACATAAAAATTTCCCACTCAGTTTTGTTTTTTTTTCCTTAACATGATATTTTATGCATTACTCATTATTATATACATTATTGTGACTTTAAATGCATGCATGATATTTAGTTGCATTTCACAATTATTCAGCTATATATTCTATGGTTGTAACTTGTAACCACAGACTGTGGTTAAACTGCCATGTGATTTAGATATTCTCTGACGACATTAGGCCAGAGACTCAGGAACACTACCTTGGCCTAGACACATTCTTCTTTCAATTAACTTCCTGGGGAATATATGCACAGAGAAGTCCAGCTAAGAAACTATTTCAGGTGCTGCCAAGCAGAGGGAGCCATGGTCTGGAGAAGGGCAAGGGAGAGTAAAGCACACAGGTGAATGCACAGGAAGAACATTTTCCAAAGCCATTGACTGAGAAAATATGAGGGGCTGATTTTCATGAGTTCTTGCAAGCAGTGGAGCTTAAAGACTGGAGTTTTAAAGGTCAACAGGCTTGGCCACTGCTTGCTCAAGGACAGAAGGAAGGCAAATAACCTGGACAACAGATGGCATGGAAACAATGATTTGAAGAATACCTGGAGCACATGGGGGGAGATTATTCCCTCTTTCTGGAGCACATCCTTGAGAGGCAGAGTTCATGGAGATCCCTCTCCAGGGACAAAGGAGATGGCTGGCACCATTTCCCTCCCTGCCCACAGCATTAACACAGAGCCACCAGCAGGAAACAACACAAAACTGACACTGGCTGCCTAATTTGCTTACACCAAGTCCCACACCCCTGCTCTCTGATGGGACTGCTCTTTTCAGTCAAGCTTGCCTGAGACCCAGCACAGCAGCCCTCCCCCAGAAGACCAGCACATGTCCCTGCCCACACCACATTTCCTGACAAGACTGTTCTGCAGGGCTTCAGTCCTAGTGAAAGTAAATCAGTTCTCATTTCGCAAGCAGACCAGAGCACACCAACTTGAAACTCACTACATTCTGGCTAAGGACCAAACACTGCCTACTGCAGCAAGGAGAGCCTCTGTGCATGACTGGTGTGAAGGGTAGAAGATTCAACACTCAATAGCAGAGCACATGCAGCAACACCAGAGACACTCTCTGAAGCCCCACACTTTGCACCTCCTCTCCATAGCCATTACTCCCCGGAGCAGGAAATGAAACTGACTTTTCTAACAGAGAAAGGAAAGTAGACACCTGGACAAAATACCAAAAGGAAGAAATTCATCTGAAATGAAACAAGATAAGGCCACAGCCAGAGATCTAAGCAAAACAGATATAAGTAACATGACTGATGGACAATTTAAAGCAACAATCATAAGGATACTCACTGGGCTTGAGAAAAGAATGGAAGACTTAGGGGAGATCCTTACCGCAGAGATACAAGAGTTAAAAAAGAATCAGTCAGACACCATACAGTACATCCCTAGTTTTTAATATAATAAAAAAAATTATAAAAAAAAGAATCAGTCAGAAATGAAGAATGCCATAACTTATATTGGAAAAAGGCTTGATGCAATGAATAGTAGGCTGAAAGAAGTAGAAAATGAATTAGTGTTATGGAAGACAAAATAATGGAAAATAAGGAAGCTGAATAAAAGAGATAATGAAGAATTATGCAACATTAGAGTAGACATAGGGAACTCAGTGACACCATCAAATGTATTAGTGGTCACATTATAGGAGTCCCAGAAGAAGGAGATAGAGAAGGTGGGGCAGAAAATAATTTTGAGCAAACAATAGCTGAAGACTTCCCTAATCTGGGAAAGGAAACAGACATCCAGATCCATGAGGCACAGAAAACTCCCATCAAAATCAAAAAGAGCCTGCCAACACCAAGACATATTGTAATTAAAATTTCAAAGTATAGAAATAAAGAAAAAAATCTTAAAAGCAGCAAGACAAAAGAAGCCCTTAACTTAAAAGAGAAGACCCATAAGGCAAGCTCCAGATTTCTCAATAGAAACTTGGCAAGCCAGAAGGGAGTAGCATGTCATATTCAACGTTCTGAAAAATATGCAGCCAAGAATACTCTACCCAGCAACGCTATCATAAAGAATAAGGAGAGACAAAACGTTTCCCAGACAAACAAAAACAAAGGAGTTCGTGACCACTAAACCAGTCCTGAAAAGAAACCAGTCCCCTGAAAGGGGATTTTTTGAGCGGAAAGGAAACACCAAAAGTGAAAAAGATAAAACGATCTCCAGAAACAATGACAAAACAAGAAACAAAATGTCATTAAATGCATATCTATCAATACCTACTCTGAATGAAAACAGACAGAATACTCCAATCAAAAGACATAGGTTGTCAGAATGGATAAAAGGACCCATCTATATGCTGCTTACAAGAGACTCATTTTAGATCTAAACACGCCTGCAAATTGAAAGCGAGGGGATGGAGAAATACTTATCATACGAATGAACATCAAAAGAAAGCCAGAGTAGCAATACTTACGACATACAAATTAGATGTTAAAACAAATCCTGTAACAAGAGATGAAGAAAAGCGCTATATAATAATAAAAGGGGCAATCCAGCAATAAGATCTAACAATTGTAAATATTTATGCACTCATCATGGGAGCACCCAACTATATAAAACAACCAATAATAAACATAAAGGAACTCACTGATAAAAATACAATAATAATAATGGACTTTAACACCCCCCTATATCAATGGAGAGATCATCTAAGCAGACAGTAAACCAGGAAACAATAGCTTTGAATGACACACTGGATCAGATGGATTTAACAGATATATTCAGAACATTTCATCTTAAAGCAGCAGAATACACACTCTTTTCAGTGCACACGGGACAATCTCCAGAATAGATCACATGCTTGGTCACAAATGAGGACTCAGTCAGTACAAAAAGACTGAGATAAAAACATGTGCTTTTACTGAGGATAATGCTATGAAACTAGAAGTCATCCACAAGAAAACTTAGGAAACACCACAAATAATGGAGGTTAAACAACATGTTGCTAAAAAATGGGTGGGTCAACCAGGAAATCAAAGAAATTTTTAAAATACATGTAAACAAATGAAAATGAAAACACAATGGTCAAAAACCTTTGGGATTCAGCAAAAGCAGTCTCAAGAGGGAAGTATATAGCAACACAGGTCTACCTCAAGAAGCAAGAAAACTCTCAAATAAATAACCCAATGTTACAGTTATAGGAGCTAGAAAAAGAATATTAAATGAACCCTAAAGCCAGTAGAGAGAAGAAAATAATAAAGATTAGAGCAAAAATAAATGATACAGAAATTAAAACAACACACACACACACACACACACACACACACACACACACACACACTAGAACAAATCAATGAAACCAGGAGCTGAATATAAAATCATAAAAATGACACTGGGTGTTATATGCAAGTAATGAATCAAAAACATTGCATCAAGAACTGGGGATGTACTGTATGGTGACTAATATAACAAAATAAATATTATTTAAAAAATAAAAATAAAATAAATGAGAGGAGAAATAATAACCAACACCACAGAAATACAAACAACTGTAAGAGAATATTATGAATAACTATTTGTCAAAAAATTGGACAACTTGGAAGAAATGGAAAAATTCCTAGAAATATAGAAACTACCAAAACTGAAACAAAAGAAATAGAAAACTTGAACGGACTGATAGCCAGCAAAGAAATAGAATCAGGTAAAAAAAATCTCTCAATAAACTTAAGTCCAAGGCCAGATGGATTCACAGACGAATTCTACCAAACATTTAAAGAAGAGTTAGTACCTGTTCTTCTGAAACTGTTCCAAAAAACAGAAGGAAAGTTTCCAAATTCATTCCATGAGGCCAGCATTACCCTAACACCAAAACCAAAGACCCCCATTAAAGAGAGAACTACAGCCCAAAATTCCTGATGAACATGGATACAAAAATTCTCAACAAAATACTAGCAAACCAGATCCAAGAGTATACTAAAGAATCATTCACCATGATGAAGGGGTAAAGATTCCTGCACTGCAAGGGTGGTCCAATATTCAAAAATCAATGTGATATACCACATTAATAAAAGAAAGGATAAGAGGCATATGATCCTTTCAATAGATGCATAAAAAGCATTCGACAAAGTACAACCCCCATTCATGATAAAAACCCTCAACAATGCAGGTTTAGAGGGAACGTACCTCAACATCATAAAGGCCATATATGAAAAACCCACAGTGAATATCATCCTTAATGGGGAAAAGCTAAGATTTTCTTCTACTGTCCACTCTCACCACTTTTATTCAGCATACTACTAGATGTCCAGCCCACAGCAATGAGACCACAGAAAGAAGTAAAAAGTTTCCAAATCAGCAAGGAAAATGCCAGACTTTCACTATCTACAGATGATGACATGATACTCTATACAGAAAACTTGAACCATTCCACCAAAAATTGTTAGAACTGATAAACAATTCAGTTTATTCAGAGTACAATATCAACATGCAGAGCTAGTGCACATCTATATACTAATAATGAAGTAGCAGAAAAAGAAATCAAGGAATCAATCTCATTTACAACTGTACCAAAAAACAATAAGATACCTAGGAATAACCCAAACCAAAGAAGTGAAAGAACTGTACTCTGAAAATTATAGTACACTGATGAAAGAAATTGAAGATGACACAAACAAATGGAAAGACATTCCGTGCTCATGGATCAGAAGAACAAATATTGTTAAAGTGTCTATCCTACCCAAGACAATCTACACATTAAATGCAATCCCTATCAAATACCAACAGCATTTTTCACAGAGCTAGAACAAGCAATCCTAAAATTTCTGTGGAAGCACAAAAGACCCCAAATAGCCAAAGCATTCTTGAAATGGAAAAGCAAAGCTGGAGGCATTACAATTCCAGACTTCGAGTTATATTACAAAGCTGTAGTGATCAATAAAGTATGGTACTGGCACAAAAACAGACACACAGATCAATGGAACAGAATAGAAAACACAGAAATGAAACACAACTATATGGTCAATTGATTTTGACAAAGCAGGAAAAAATATCCAAAGGGAAAAAGACAGTATCTTCAATGAATGGTGTTGGAAAAACCGGACAACGACATGCAAAACAATGAAACTGGACCACATTCTTACATCACACACAAAAATTAACTGAAAATAGATTAAAGACCTAAATGTGAGACAGGAAACCATAAAAAACCTACAAGAGAGCACAGGCAGTAACATCTTCGACATTGGCTATAGCAACTTCTTTCTAGATATGTCTCCTGAAGCAAATATAAACTACTAGGACTACATAAAAATAACATAAAGAGGCAGGGCAGATCATTGAAGAGCATTAAGACAACTATCCAGAAAAAAAACTATAGACCAAGGACAATTAGAAACATTTCTTAATGCCAGCTCACCACCCCTTCCGTTAGATGCAATGTATACTTAGTTCAACCCAGTTCATTGAGTATCCCCTTTGTAAACCTTTCCATCAACCACTTGCTAGCCTCTCTCCTCTCACCTTCCCACCATCATGTTGGCATTGGAACTCACTCAGGTGTGACAGATATTTCTACACCATGAAGCTGGCACTGAATAAAATTAAAACCCCATGCAAATGAGCCTTTATCTTAGCATTAAATGTATAGTCTCATGTTGCTCTAGCTTCTACAATTCTTCTCCATTTATTCTATATTTTCCCTCACTTCCAAATGAGAAAAAAACCATGAGGTCCAAGTTTGGCCTGAATTGAAAGCACAGTGTATAGATGGACAGACATTATAAAAATGTTTTTGTTTATTTGTGAGAAGGTGGGACCCACATGAATATTCATTAAAGTTTCTCCAATATTTGCCTTGACCGACCAAGATCAATACTGATGGAGAAAGATTCAGGCAGAACAAATTTCCACACAGCTACCATATGCCTCAGGGTTGCCTACAAATACACCTTGGGAGTTTAGTCCCCTTCTCTGAGTTCTATGGGAAGCCAAAGGCCACAGAAAAATGGGTCACTCCTGCCACAGCAGCCCACCTGAGATACCCAGAAGAAGAAGTAGCTTTACAAGCCAGTGGTTGCTATGGATGTAGCTTCTTCCCTCTCCCCCACCAACAAGCTCACATCTCTTCCTCTTCTGCATCTAGAAAGAATCTGAGGATCCGTACCCCAGATTCTTTTAAAGAGAGAGAGGCCTGCCAGGTTAGAGATGTTACAGAAACCACCTAGCATTCCCTGTTCTTCTCTGAAGAGGAAAAAGTATTTGCTCTCATTTCCAAGGAGACTGGGGAGCACAATGAAAATATTCTACAGATGAAAATATGCAATGGAAGGAATCAGCACATTGGTAGAAGCATGAAGAATGACTGACCAAGAAAGGTGGACTTCCTGAGTATCTTCCCAAAAGGTTGATGAAAGCTAGGGTGTTATCCAGCTCTTTCTCATCATAAAAATCTATTATTTTAACAACAATATTCTGGTCTCAGTGCAAACATCACAGGTAGAAAATCGTAGTCCGGACTTTTACCTCAAATCAGTAGTAATGTTCAACTTGGGATTTTAGAAACCCTTGGGAAATTGTCATATAATTTTCTTGAAAAATCTTGGCAGAGAACAGTGTAGACATCTGGGAGTCAGCATCACCACAGACAATGGAAAGATAAATACAAGCGTAGCACCAGGAACTTGTTCTCAACAGCGACCCATTAGTTACCCCCAGGACACCTGCCATACCTTTACCTTCTGTCCCTGTCTCTTCAGCATCTAATAAGGTTTGGGGGCATGTACTCTCTGCACACTGGTTGGGTCCATCCTGCTTGGTGACTATACAGCCTCCTTGGGAAAATATCACAGAGGCCTCAGATTTGCTTGTCAGCAGCTTCTCACTGTTGATGCAGTAAAACAAGGATGCCACTCACAAGGAAATGTAAGGATAAGATGGAGGAGCATAGTTCAAGAGAAGGTGTTTGGAGCAGGTGCCCCCATAAAGTGGGGCACTGCAGCAGAAGGACTCTTGCCTCGGCAACATCTATAAGCTAAATCTTTAGTGCTAAACCTATAAGCTGCCTGCTGTGTATAATTGGTATAGGAGGTGACAGAAATGTGGCATGTTAGGTGGGTTCTACCCACTGGGGAAAGCAGAGCAAGACATTTTATCAGAACCCTAAGTAGTCTGGGAGTTCAGCTCTAGCCCAAATTGGGGGCTATGAAATGTGACTGTTTTATCTGTCTGCTCCTCTCTGCAGTGTCAGTGGTCCAGGCCAACATGGACCCTTGCTGTGCTATGACACATTCTGGGCTATAGAAACAGGGCTTTGTCATTCAGAACACTGGCAGCATGAGATACATATTCTACCTCTTAGGGACAACAGGCTGTGACAAATAGTTTCCTTCTCCTCTCCTTTCCCCTTAGCCCAAAGCAAGCTCTTGATTTCATGGAAGACAATACCTGCAAGAAGAAGGAGCCCTACCCACAGATGACTCCTGTGTATGCCTGGCCTCAGGGATTCTGGTGACTTGATGGACTTACTGGGGTCAACCTGACAGAAGGAGAGGCCACTTCAGGCTGTGCCACTCAGGTGTGAGCAGTTTGGTTTCACGAGCAGCCCTTCAGAGGATCTGTCCCACAGTGGGTAAGTGAGAGTGACACATCCCACACTGCCAACATTTACCCTAGTATTGAGATGCTAGAACCTAATACCATTGTGAAAGAACTTATTGATTGAGAGGACTGAAGACAGAAGATGTTCACTGAGCTTTGATTTAAGAGTGACGGTATGAGTACCAGGTCCCCAGCATATCCACCTAAGTGGGTTAATCCTATGAAGTATTAGTATCTGTCACAGGCCAGCATAAAACCAGAAGGTGGGTGGTAAATCCTAGATTAATAGCTTAGCTCACGTTGTTGAGCAGCCCCCAATACTCTGGTCTCCACGCTCTCCTATGAAATGCTAGTACTAAAATACAACCTCTCTAAGCCCCATGTCATTCCACAGGTCAAAAACTCATCAGTGATACTAACTAAAGACAGAAACAATTAAGATGAATAAAATTAATCTCTCTCTTAAGGTTGAAAGAACAACAGCAATAGATTTGGTCCAATTTAAAATGTTTTTTTTAATGTTTTTTTTATTATATTATGTTAATCACCATAGAGTACATCCCTGGTTTCTGACGCAAATTTCGATGATTCATTAGTTGCATATAACAACCAGTGCACCATGCAATACGTGCCCTCCTTACTATCCATCACCAGTCTATCCCATTCCCCCCCCCCCCCTCTGAAGCCCTCACTTTGTTTCTCAGAGTCCATAGTCTCTCATGCTTCATTTCCCCTTCTGATTACCCCCCTTTCTTTATCCCTTTCTTCCCCTACCGATCTTCCTAGTTCTTATGTTCCATAGATGAGAGAAATCATATGATAATTGTCTTTCTCTGCTTGACTTATTTCACTTAGCATTATCTCCTCCAGTGCCGTCCATGTTGCAGCAAATGTTGAGAACTCGTTCTTTCTGATAGCTGAGTAATATTCCATTGTATATATGGACCACAGCTTCTTAATCCAGTCATCTGTTGAAGGGCATCTCGGTTCCTTCCATGATTTAGCTATTGTGGACAATGCTGCTATGAACATTGGGGTGCATATGGCCCTTCTCTTCACTACGTCTGTATCTTTGGGGTAAATACCCAGTAGTGCAATGGCTGGGTCATAGGGTAGCTCAATTTTTAACTTTTTAAGGGACCTCCACACTGTTTTCCAGAGTGGCTGCACCAACCTGCATTCCCACCAACATTGTAGGAGGGATCCCCTTTCTCCACATCCTCTCCTGCAATTGCTGTTTCCTGCCTTGTTAATTTTTGCCATTCTAACTGGCGTAAGGTGGTATCTCAGTGTGGTTTTGATTTGAATTTCCCTGATGGCTAATGATTTTGAACATTTTTCATGTGTCTGTTGGCCATTTGTACGTCCTCATTGGAAAAGTGTCTGTTCATATCTTCTGCCCATTTTATGATTTGTTTATTTGTTTCTCGCATATTGAGTTTGAGAAGTTCTTTGTAGATCTTGGATACCAGTCTTTTATCTGTAGCATCATTTGCAAATATATTCTCCCATTCCGTGGGCTGCCTCTTAGTTTTTTTGATTGTTTCCTTGGCTGTGCAGAAGCTTTTTATCTTGATGAAGTCCCACATGTTCATTTTATCTTTTGTTTCTCTTGCCTTTGGAGACGTTTCATGAAAAAAGTTGCTGTGGCCGATGTTGTAGAGGTTGTTGCCTATGTTCTCCTCTAGGATTTTGATGGATTCCTGTCTCACATCGAGGTCTTTTATCCATTTGGAGTTTATCTTTGTGTATGGTGTGAGAGAGTGGTCAAGTTTTATTCTTTTGCATTTAGCTGTCCAATTTTCCCAGCACCATTTATTGAAGAGACTGTCTTTTTTCCAGTGTATGTTTTTTCCTGCTTCGTCAAAGATTAGTTGCCCATAGAGCCAAGGGTCCATTTCTGGGTTCTCTATTCTGTTCCATTGGTCTATGTGTCTGTTTTTGTGCCAGTACCATGCTGTTTTATCACAGCTTTGTAGTACAGCTTGAAATCCGGCATTGTGATGCCCCCAGTTTTGTTTTTCGTTTTCAACAGCTCCTTGGTGATTCAGGGCCTTTTCTGGTTCCATACAAATTTAAGGACTATTTGTTCCAGTTCCTTGAAAAATGTCATCGGTATTTTGATTGGGATAGCATTGAAAGTGTAGATTGCTCTGGGTAGCATGGACATTTTAACTATATTAATTCTTCCGATCCATGAGCATGGAATATTTTTCCATCTTTTTGTGTTTTCCTCAGTGTCTTTCAAGAGTGATTTATAGCTTCTAGAATATAGATCCTTTATATCTCTGGTTAAGTTAATTCCAAGGTAACGTATGGTTTTTGGTGCTATTGTAAATGGGATGGATTCCCTAATTTCTCTTTCTTCAGTCTCATTATTCGTGTATAGAAATGCAACTGATTTCTTAGCATTGATTTTGCATCCTGCCACATTACTGAATTGCTCTATAACTTCTTAACAGTATAACTTTTAAACAGACCAATTAATTATGAAGTGATTAAGTCAGTGATCAACAATCTTCCAAAAAATAAAACTCCAGGCCCGGACAGTTTTCCTGGGGAATTCTACCAAACATTCAAAGAAGAAATAATACCTATTCTCCTAAAGCTATTTCAAAAAATAGAAACAGAAGGAAAGCTACCAAACTCATTCTATGAGGCCAATATTACCTTGATCTCCAAACCAGGCAAAGACCCCAACAAAAAGTAGAATTATAGACCAATTTCCCTAATGAATATGGACGCCAAAATCCTCAACAAGATCCTGGCTAATAGAATCCAACTGTACATTAAAAGGATTACCCATCATGACCAAGTGGGATTCATCCCTGGGATGCAAGGGTGGTACAATATTCGCAAATCTATCAGTGTCTTAGATTTTATCCAGAAACAAAAATTCAGAAATCATATGATTCTCTCAGTAGATGCAGAAAAAGCATTTGACAAAATACAGCATCCTTTCCTGATTAAAACCCTTCGGGGTGTAGGAATAGATGGTACATTTCTTAAGATCATAAAAGCCATCTATGAAAAGCCTACAGCAAATATTATTCTCAATGAGGAAAAGCTGGAAACCTTTCCCTTAAGATCAGGAACACGACAAGGATGCCCACTCTCGCCACTATTATTCAACATAGTACTAGAAGTCCTTGCAACAGCAATCAGACAACAAAAAGGGATAAAAGGTATCCAAAACAGCAAAGAAGAAGTCAAACTGTCTCTCTTTGCAGATGACATGATACTCTATATGGAAAACCCAAAAGACTCCACTCCCAAACTATTAGAAGTTATAGAGCAATTTAAAATGTTTTGACACTGCATTTGGAAGCACCAGGCTTCTGGATCTGGCAGTCAGGCTAAAGTGCGACCAAAGCTATGTGACTAAAGCTCTCTGGAACTCTCTAAGCCTCAGTTCCTCAGTTTCTGCTTCTAGAGAAGAAGGGCCTCTTGATTATTGTGACCAATAATAAAAATACTGAATTTCAGTGACCAGCATAGAACAAGCCTAAGTCCTCAACACATGATGATAATGACAAATTCGACCATAGAATGCATTACATTATTAAGTGGATATTCAAAGGCAATATTACTAACATTAGTGTTATGTCAACTTAAAATTGATAATATTATTAAAACAATAAAATGTTGCATAACTATGAAAATGCCAATACCCCTGCCTATTGATGATGTTCTATTTAAGCATTCTATTAACGGCCATTACATTATAATTAGACTTAGAAGAACACATAGGAAATACTGGCATCATATGCCAAGTGAGTTACATGCTTTATCTTAATTAATTCTCACAAGAGCATGAATAGGTAGATCCTATCATCTTCATTCTACAGAGGTTGAAAGTGAAGTCCACAAAGGTTAACTACCTTTCCAAATATGACTCATAGCTCACGAGTTAGAACTCACTATTGAACTAGTATTGAAATCTAGCCATTCTGATTCAAGAACCGACGGCCTAAACCACTTTGCTATCAGCCTAACCACCTCCTTAGATGGGCAAAAAACTTAATCATATGCTCCACTAAAACCTTTGTGCTCCCTGATGTCTTTATTGTAGGTTAGACAAGAGTGATACTGCTATGGAAAGAGACTCATGACATGGGGAATAGGACAACTGTACAAGAATTCATCTTGGAGGGGTTTCCTGCCATCCAAAACCAGGGGAAAGTCCTATTCCTGGTGCACCTGCTGGCGTACCTGGCATCCATGGCAGGCAATGCTGTCATAGTAACCATCACCTGTGCTGACTCCCGGCTCCACACACCTATGTACTTTTTCCTCAGCATTTTCTCCTTCTTGGAGTGTGGTGTCGTAAGTGCCGTTATTCCTAAGTTGCTGGTCATCTTTCTTTTAGACAGGAAAATCATTTCCTTTCTTGCTTGTTTCATACAAGCCTTTATCGTTTTATTTCTGGGAGCAGCAGGTTTCCTCCTTATAGCAGTAATGTCTCTGGATTGGTATGTGGCCATTTGCAAGCCTCTGCATTACCCGACAATCATGAACCTAAAGACTTGCTTCCTCCTGGTCACTGCCTGCTTTGCTTTAGCCTTCCCTCTCATCACTGGTCTGGTAATAAAGGTTTCCCAGTTATCCTTCTGTGGCCCCCATGTCATCCTCCACTTCTTCTGTGACCTTAGCCCCCTGATTCATCTCTCCTGTTCTGACACCAGGTCTGCTGAAATGTTGGCCTTAGTTCTTGCTTTGTTTATCCTTTTGACATCCTTTATCATAACCACTGTTGCATACAGCAACATAGTAGTCACAATCCTGCGACTCCCATCAGCCAGGGAGAAAAAGAAAGCTTTCTCCACCTGCTCCTCTCACCTCATAGTCCTCTCTCTGATGTATGGCAGCTGTGTCTTTATATATGTGAAACCAAAGCAAACGAACAGGCTGGACTCCAACAGGGGGGCTGCCCTTGTGAACACGGTGGTGACCCCGCTGCTCAACCCTGTCATCTACACTCTGCGGAACAAGCTGGTCCACCGGGCTCTGAGGGAGACAATGTGCAGAATGAAAATATTAAGAATAAAATAACATGGCCTTGGAGTGGAAGGCTTCAGAGAACCATTTGTCTTCATCCTGGCCAATGTAGCAGTCCACAGAGTTCTAGCGCTGTGTCTCTGGCCACTACACATGACCTCTGCACGTCCCTAGCAAAATGGATCTGTTTTTCAAGGCCACATTTTACTTTGATGTGCATAACTATCTTCTCCCAAATTTTCCACATTTGGATGACAATTGATTAATCGCAAAATTCTTAACTGAATTTTGATTCTTCCCTCTGATATTAATCATGTGCTTGAAGTTTCCTAAATTTGGTGATTTACACACTTTATATTTCACTTCTCTCTAGCAATAAACATGACTTGACAGAATTAATAATGACTTACCAAAAAGCATTTAGATAATTCAAATGATAGGAGAAGGTATATTATGTTGTGGTTAGGAAGGAAAGGATGGAAATAATACCAAGCTTGGGTCCACATTCCCTCCAAGCCTATCCTAAGGAAATAATGGTCATAGTACCCTTCACAATGGAATATATATGGTTTGCATTAGTGTGCTCTTAAATGCTGCTCTTGGTCATTAGTTTAGTGTGTTACACACACACACACACACACACACACACATACACACACCAATCTCATGCTGGAGAGAAAGAGAATTGTTCTCTGGCTTAGACCATTTTCTAAGGAGAAGGAATAATCCCAGCATCCCAAGACTAGCCAGCTCCTATTTCTTAAATTATTTATTCTAGCTCCAGTCCCTCAGATGCATAATGCATATTTATGATTGGTTCCTATCCTAACGCTGTTACCAAAGGATGTCTGTGTATATCAGTAGAAGGGAAGGGTGCACTTATTTCATATTTCTATAAATTCTTCCAAAGATTCAAGTTGGTGGAATTTATTTGCTTCTCTAATTCGTATTATTAATGAAAAAAATTAAACATTTTTCCTGGTTGGCTAGTGCTGTCAACTATAAGGTTATCTTCTCATTGATAACCTACTTTAACACCAACATTTCCATGTTCTCAATCTTTAAACTTTGTGTAAATTTCACACCTATTTTTTAGTTAGGATGTGTCTATCTTTTCTTCTGAAGAAATAGCTCTAAAAAGATTAAGACAGTTTTTTATTTTCTTTCTCTTTACCCCAAACCCTGAGTCTAGATTATCTCAAATACATTTTATGAAACATGTTCTACACCATGATTAGATCCTATTTGCCCTTGATGTTCCTATTTCAAAGTTCAGATTTCATCTGATTGAAAATGAAGTAGAACAAAGCATCCCCTAAAAAGTCACAGATGACTCTCTGTACAGATTATATAAAAAAGGGTTTGGAAAAGCCAAGCTCAGAGTAGAAAGTGACTACAGACACTGTTACAGGAATTGGAAGAAAGAGAATGAGGTTTAGGGAAGTAGGAGTGGAATACAAAGGGACCAGAGTAGACTCTGAATCATTTGACTGGACAAGACTGGTGCTGCCTTCAACTAACTGGTCAACGTTCAAAAACATGCAAGTCAACTTTTCCATAAAATATTGAGATTGACCTCGATAATCTCTAGAGTCCACTTGAAAATACTCATGGACATAGCAACAAGATGCTGCAGGAACATGGAAATAATGTTCCACTCTAAGAGTTGTTCTAAAGATGAGTGTTGTGAAGTGGTTGAGGTTCAGTAATGTAGGAATAAATCAAGGAATCATGGTCAAACCACTGAAGAGTGTGAGCTTCCCCAATGCTTTAGTAAGGATTTAATAATAATTTACTATACTTAAACTAATTAAATGCATTTATTATTACCTTGAGGTAGACTATGATTGAAGAGTGAATTTGATAAACACAAAAATGAAGACCAGAAATCCAAAACTGAATCTATAAATCCAGGCTAATGGTTACCAGCCATAGATGGAACCCAGTGAAAGACAAACCCTAATGCAGAGATTAATGCACTAGATTCTGCAGCTCTAAAACATTTTATTGAGACAAATCCCCTAAATTAATTCTATGTTGAAGATACTTCCAATCACAATTTTTAAACCATTTCATTGGCGCATGATTGATAAACAAAAAAGGTGTAGATATTTAATGTGTACAACTTGATGGTTTGGAGATAAGTACACACCCATCATCACTATCAATGCCAGGAACCTATGCATCACCTCGAAAAATTTCTTCCTGCCCCTTTGTTGTTAATCTCTTTTCCTTATATGCCAAGTAAAGCATTTAAGAAATACCCTCTCAGCAAATTTTTAAGTGATAGTAACATAGTGTTAATCATACGCCCTATGTTATACAGATCTCCAGAATTCACTTAAGTATAACTGAAACTTGATCAATACCTTCCTATTTCCCCTCCCCCAGGTCCTGATAACCACCATTCACTCTGCTCCTGTGTATTTGTTTAGATTCCACATAGTGAGATCATGCAGTGTTTATTTCTATTTCTGGGTTTTTTTACTTAAAATAATGTCCTTCAGGCATATATATGTTGTTGCAAGTAGCAGAATCTTTTTCTTTGTAAAGGCTGAATGATATTCCATAATGTATATATGCCACATTTTCTCTATCTATTCTTCTTTACATAGACTTTTAGGTTACTTCCACATCTTGGCTATTGTGAAAATGCTGCAGTGCACACGGGAGTATAGATATGTCTTTGAGATCCATTCTCAATACTTTTGGATATATACCCAGAGGTGGGATTGCTGGATCAAATGGTAATTCCATTTTGAAAATTTTCAGGAAACACTATTATTTACTAGAGTGGCTGCACCAATTTACATTTGCATCAATAGTGTACAAGGGTTCCTTTTTTTCCCCCAAATTCCTGCTAACAGTTCTTATCCTTTGTGGGTACTTTTAGTAATAGGCATACAAAGAAGCATGAGGTGATATCTCATTGTGGTTTTACTTATATTTCCCTCAGTGATGTTTGCATTTCCATTAGTGATGGTGGGCATCATTTCATGTATCTGTTGACCATTTGTATGTCCTCTATGGAACAATGTCTATTCAGTCTCTCTGCCCATTCTTTACTAGTTTGGATTTTTTTGTGTCTTTATATATTTTGGAGACTTCATAGAAAAGGTGATTTTGGAAGACACAATAAATTTTCCATTTGGACAATGAAAATGGAGGGCATTTCAAGTGGGTCAGCAGCATTTGTGAAGCATGCAGCTATAACATCATGCTTCCATATGTTTACAAGGTGGTGATAGAAAATAGAACATGAGTTGAAGGAATAGGCAGAGTTTAAATAATAATTGATGCCAAATACCATGTGCAGGAAGAGAGTTTTTCAGTAGTTGGATTGAACATAAGAACTAGGAAGATCGGTAGGAGAAGAAAGGGATAAAGAAAGGGGGGTAATCAGAAGGGGGAATGAAGCATGAGAGCTTATGGACTCTGAGAAACAAACTGAGGGCTTCAGAGGGGAGGGGCGTGGGGGAATGGGATAGACTGGTGATGGGTAGTAAGGAGGGCACGTATTGCACGGTGCACTGGGTGTTATATGCAACTAATGAATCATCGAACTTTACATCAAAAACCAGGGATGTACTGTATGGTGAATAACATAATAAAAATATTATTATGAAAAAAAAAGAAATAGAGACTTTCAGGGACCAAAATAGGAAGATATGTGGGTGCTATTATTAGCATATCCCGAGGGCAATAGGAGACTCATTAGTATTAAAATGACAAGGCATGGTCAGATTGGATTAGAAAGATCTCTATGGTTTCAATGGGGGATATGAGGGACTTTCAGAGTAACTGGAGTGTACAGTTTTATTAAATGTTTTTACCATAAGCACACATTGTTCTCCAGCCTTCAATTCTTTGATACCATTTTCTTTGCAGCCCACAGAGCAACCACTTCTGAGGAATAATAAAGGCTCTGCTTTCTTTCTACCTTCCAACTATCACACTATGCCTTTCATTAGCAAGATTCAATCTGGAATCCTACTGGCAAAGGATTCTCTAAAATGTAGTTCCCATAGTCAGCTGATGTGATCTAGAGGATAGGCTAGAGGAGGGTGGAAACAACTTTGCTACCTCTGCCACCACTGCAAAAAAAGGAAAATGAAAAACTAAATCCAGCACAGGGTGCTCCGAAATAATATTGCATCCTTAAAACACCAGTAAGTCTTGATAAAGAACAGGTAAACAAAAGAAAAAGGGGTTCTATAAATTAACAAAACAATAGCTGAAAAAAATCATCAGGATTGTTGGCAGATGAGTAATGGAGAAGTTTCAGAAAGTAAAATACAGACAGAAAAAAAGTAGAAAATTTGTGCAAAAAGTAATTTGGTCCAGAATGTTGAAATTCTGTTTATTAGGTATTTTGGAAAAGAGAACAGAGAAAAAAGAGGGGAATAAATTATTCACAAAGAAAGTGAAGCTTCCCAATTTCAGAGATAAAAAGAAAATCCTAAAAGCAGCTTGAGACAAGAGGTTCTTAACCTACAGATGTAGAAAACACTAGGCTGCCAGCAGACCTATCCACAGAGACCTGGCAAGAAACATTCAGGGTACTAAATGAGAAAAACATGCAACCAAGAATACTCTCTCCAGCAAGGCTGTCATTCAGAATTGAAGGACAAATAAAGAGCTTCCAGGACAAACAGAAATTAAAAGAATTTGTGACCACTAAACCAGCCCTGCAAGAAATATTAAAGGGAATTCTGTAAGCAAAGAGAGAGCCCAAAAGTAACACAGACCAGAAAGAAACAGTGACAATTTACAGAAACAGGAACATGACAGGTCATACAATGGCACTAAATTCATATCTTTCAACAGGTACTTTGAATTTAAATGGGCTAAAAGAAGAAATAATACCTATTCTCCTGAAGCTGTTTCAAAAAATAGAAACAGAAGGAAATCTACCAAACTCATTCTATGAGGCCAGTATTACCTTGATCCCCAAACCAGGCAAAGACCCCATCAAAAAGGAGAATTACAGACCAATTTCCCTGATGAATATGGATGCCAAAATTCTCAACAGGATCCTAGCTAATAGGATCCAACAGTACATTAAAAGAATTATCCATCACGACCAAGTGGGATTCATCCCTGGGATGCAAGCATGGTTCAACATTCACAAATCGATCAGTGCGATAGATCACATTAATAAGAGAAGAGACAAGAACCAAATGAACCTTTCAATTGATGCGGAAAAAGCATTTGACAAAATACAGCATCCTTTCCTGATTAAAACCCTTCAGAGTGTAGGGATAGAGGGTACATTCCTCAATTTCATAAAAACTGTCTATGAAAAGCCTACAGTGAATACCATTCTCAATAGGGGAAAGCTGAAAGCCTTTCCCTTAAGATCGGGAACACGACAAGGATGTCCAGTCTCACCATTATTGCTCAACATAGTACTAGAAGTCCTTGCAACAGCAATCAGACAACAAAAAGGAATAAAAGGTATTAAATTGGCAAAGAAGAAGTCAAAATGTCTCTCTTCACAGATGGCGTGATACTTTATATGGAAAACTCAAAAGACTCCACCCCCAAATTACTAGAACTCATAGAACAATTCAGGAATGTGGCAGGATACAAAATCAACGCTCAGAAGTCAGTTGCATTTCTATACATGAACAATGAAACTGAAGAAAGAGAAATTAGGGAATCCATTCCATTTACAAGGGCACCAAAAATCATATGTTATCTTGGAAATAACTTAACCAGAGACATAAAGGATCTATTTTCTAGAAACTACAGAACACTGATGAAAGACATTGAAGAAGACACAAAAAGATGGAAAAACATTCCATGCTCATGGATCAGAAGAATAAACATAGTTAAAATGTCTATGCTATCCAGAGCAATCTACACTTTCAATGCCATCCAGATCAAAATACCAATGACATTTTTCAATGAGCTGGAACACACAATCCTAAAATTTGTATGGAACCAGAAAAGACCCTGAATTGCCCAGGAAATGTTGAAAAAGAAAAACAAAGCTGGGGCATTACGTTGCCGACTTTCAAGCTATACTACAAAGCTGTGATAAAAAAAAACAGCATGGTACTGGCACAAAAACAGACACATAGACCAATGGAACAGAATAGAGAACCCAGAAATGGACCCTTGGCTCTATGGGCAACTAATCTTTGACGAAGCAGGAAAAAACATACACTGGAAAAAAGACAGTCTCTTCAATAAATGGTGCTGGGAAAATTGGACAGCTAAATGCAAAAGAATAAAACTTGACCACTCTCTCACACCATACACAAAGATAAACTCCAAATGGATAAAAGACCTCGATGTGAGACAGGAATCCATCAAAATCCTAGAGGAGAACATAGGCAACAACCTCTACAACATCGGCCACAGCAACTTTTTTCATGAAACGTCTCCAAAGGCAAGAGAAACAAAAGATAAAATGAACATGTGGGACTTCATCAAGATAAAAAGCTTCTGCACAGCCAAGGAAACAATCAAAAAAACTAAGAGGCAGCCCACGGAATGGGAGAAGATATTTGCAAATGACACTACAGATAAAAGACTGGTATCCAAGATCTACAAAGAACTTCTCAAACTCAATACATGAGAAACAAATAATCAAATCAAAAAACGGGCTGAAGATATGAACAGACACTTTTTCACTGAAGACATACAAATGGCTAACAAACACATGAAAAAAATATTCAAAATCATTAGCCATCAGGGAAATTCAAATCAAAACCACACTGAGATACCACCTTACACCAGTTAGAATGGCAAAAATTGACAAGACAAGAAACAACAAATGTTGGAGAGGATGTGGAGAAAGGGGATCCTTCTTACACTATTGGTGGGAATGCAAGTTGGTACAGCCACTTTGGAAAACAGTGTGGAGGCCCTCAAAAAGTTAAAGATACAGCTACCCTATGATCCAGCAGTTGCACTACTGGGTATTTACCCCAAAGATACAGACGTAGTAAAGAGAAGGGCCATATGTGCCCCAATGTTCCTAGCAGCATTGTCCACAATAGCTAAATTGTGGAAGGAGCCAAGATGTCCTTCAACAGATGAATGGATTAAGAAGTTGTGGTCCATATATACAATGGACTATTACTCAGCCATCAGAAAGAATGATTACCCAACATTTGCAGCAACATGGACGGGACTGGAGGAGATAATGCTGAGTGAAATAAGTCAAGCAGAGTAAGACAATTATCATATGGTTTCACTCATTTATGGAACATAAGAAATAGCAGGGAGATCGGTAGGAGAAGGAAGGAAAGAATGAAGGGGGGGTAAACAGAAGAGGGAATGAACCACGGGAGACTATGGACTCTGGGAAACAAACTGAGAGTTTCAGAGGAGAGGGGGGTGGGGGACTGGGCTAGGTCAGTGATGGGTATTAAGGAGGGCACGTATTGCATGAAGCACTGGGTGTTATACGCCTACAATGAATCATGGAACACTACATCAAAAACTAGGGATTTACTGTATGGTGACTAACATAACATAATAAAAATTAAAAAAATAAAAGCTCCAATCAAAAGACACAAGGCATCAGATTGGATAAAAAGCAAGACTCATCTGTATGCTGTCTATGAGAGACTCATTTTAGATCGAAAGACACCTCCAGATTGAAAGGGAGGGAGTAGAAAACCATTTATTATGCTAATGGACCTCAAAAGAAAGCTGGGGTAGCAATCCTCATATCAGACAAATTAGACTTTAAGCCAAAGACTGTAGTAAGGGATGAAGAGAGACACTGTGTCATACTTAAAGGGTATATCCAACAAGAAGTTCTAACAATTATAAATATTTATGGTCCTAATTTGGGAGCAGCAAATTATATCAACCAATTAATAACCAAATTAAAGAAACACATTTATAATAAAAAAAATAATAGGGGACTTCAATACCCCACTCACAGCAATGGACAGATCATCTAAGCAGAAGATCAACAAGGACACAAGCGCTTTGAATGATACACTGGACCAGATGGACTTCAGAGATATATACAGAGCATTCTACACTAAAGCAACAGAATACACATTTTTCTCGAGCACACATGGAACATTCTCCAGAATAGATCACATACTGGGTCACAAATGAAGTCTCAACTGATACCAAAAGATTGGGATTATTCCCTGGATATTTTCAGACCACAGTGCTTTAAAACTTGAACTTAATCACAAGAGGAAAGTTGGAAGGAATTCAAACACTTGAAGGTTAAAGAGCATTCTACTAAAAATGAATGAGTCAACCAGGAAATTAAAGAAGAATTTTTATAAATTCATGGAGACAAGTAAAAATGAAAACACAGCTTTTCAAAACCTTTGGGACACAGCAAAGGCAGTCCTAAGAGGCAATACATAGCAATACAAGCCTTTCTCAAAAAATTAGAAAAGTCTCAAATTTACACAAGCTAAACTACAGCCTAAAGGAGCTAGAGAAAGAACAGCAAATAAAGCCTAAACCAAGCAGAAGACAAATAATAAATATTAGAGCAGAAATCAATGAAATAGAATACAGAACAGTAGAACAGATCTGTGAAACTAGAAACTGGTTCTTTGAAAGAGTTAATAAGATTGATAAACCCCTATCCACACTTATCAAAAAGAAAAGAGAAAGGACCCAAATTAATAAAATCATGAATGAAAGAGGGAGATCACGACCAACCCCAAGGAAATACAATTGTAAGAACATATTATGAGCAACTATACGCCAACAAATTAGGCAATCTGGAAGAAATGGGTGCATTCAAAAAAAACCAAACAAACAAATGAACAAAAAACATACAAACTACCAAAACTGAAACAGGAAGAAATAAAAAACCTGAACAGACCCATAACCAGCAAGGAAATGGAAGCAGTAATAAAAAAAATCTCCCAACACACAGGAGTCCAGGGCCAGATGGCTTCCCAAGGGAATTCTACCACACATTTAAAGAAGAAATAATACCTATTCTTCAGAAGCTCTTTCAAAAAATAGGAATGGAAGGAAAACTTTCAAACTCATTCTATGAAGCCAGCATTACCTTGATCCCAAGACCAGACAAAGACCCTGTCAAAAAGGAGAATTACAGACCAATATCCCTGATGAACATGGATGCAAAAATTCTCACCAAGATACTAGTCAATAGGATCCAACAGTACATTAAAAGGATTATTCACCGTGACCAAATGGGTTTTATTCCTGGGCTGCAAGGGTGGTTCAACATTCACAAATCAATCAACGTGATAGATCACATTAATAAAAGAAAGGAAAGAACCATACAATCCTCTCAATTGATGCAGAAAAGGAATTTGACAAAACACAACATACTTTCTTGATTAAAACTCCCCACAGTGTAGGGATAGAGGGAACATACCTCAATATCATAAAAGCCACCTATGAAAAGCCCACAGCAAATATTATCAATAGGAAAAAAACTTCTCCTCTAAGATCAGGAACACAAAGGGATGCCCACTTTCACCACTGTTGTTCAACATAGTACTAGAAGTCTTAGCCTCTGCAGTCAGGTAACAAAAAGAAATAAAAGGCATTCAAATTGCCAAAGAAGTCAAACTCTCACTCTTTGCAGATAAATGACACTCTATGTGGAAAACCCAAAAGACTCCATCCCCAAATTTCTAGAACTGATACAGGAATTCAGCAACGAAGCAGGATACAAAATCAATGCACAGAAATCAGTTGCATTCCTATACACTAACAATGAGACAGAAGAAAGTGAAATTAAGGAATCAATCCCATTTTAATTGCACCAAAGCCCATAAGATACCTAGGAATAAACCTAACCAAAGAAGTAAAAGATCTGTATTCTAGAAACTATAGAACACTTATGAAAGAAAGGGAGGAAGACACAAAGAAATGGAAAAACATTCCATGCTCATGGAATTGTTAAAATGTCTATGCTATCTAACGCAATCTACACATTCATTGCAATCCCTATCAAAATACCATCAACATTTTTCACAGAGCTGGAACAAATAATCCTAAAATTTGTATGGAACTAGAAAACAACCCAAATAGCCAGAGGAATGTTGAAAAAGAAAACCAAAGCTGGTGGCATCACAATGCCATACTTCAAGCTTTATTACAAAGCTGTTACTCAGCCATCAGTAAGAACAATTACACAACATTTGCAGCAACGTGGACGGGACTGGAGGAGATTATGCTAAGTGAAATAAGTCAAGCAGAGAAAGACAATTATCATATGGTTTCACTCATTTCTGGAACATAAGAAATAGGAAGATTGGTAGGAGAAGGAAGGGAAGAATGAAGCGGGGGTAAACAGAAGGGGGAATGAACCATGAGAGTCTGTGGACTCTGGGAAACAAACTGAGGGCTTCAGAGGGGAGGGGGGTGGGGGATTGGAATAGGCCAGTGATGGGTATTAAGGAGGACACATATTGCATGGTGCACTGGGTGTTACACGCAAATAATGAATCATGGAACATTATATCAAAAACTAAGGATATACTATATAGTGACTAACATAATAAAAATTATTATAAAAAAATAAAAAGAAAAGAAAAAAAGCTGTAATCAACAAGACAGAAAGATACTGGCACAAAAACAGAAACAAAAATCAATGAAACAGAATAGAGAACTCAGAAATGGACCTCAACTCTATGGTCAACTAATCTTTGACAAAGCAGGAAAAAATATCCAATGGAAAAAAGACAATCTCTTCAATAAATGGTGTTGGGAAAATTGGACAGCCATGTGCAGAAGAATGAAACTGGACCATTTTCTTACACAATACACAAAGATACACTCAAATTAGATGAAAGACCTAAATGTGAGACAGGACTCCATCAAAATCCTCGAACAGAACACAGGCAGCAACCTCTTTGACTTCAGCCACAGCAACTTCTTCCTAGACATGTCTACAAAGGCAAGGGAAACAAAAGCAAAGATGAACTATTAGGACTTCATCAAGATAAAAATCTCCTGCACAGCAAAGGAACTAGTCGAGAAAACTAAAAAGCAACCTACAGATTGGGAGAAGATATCTGCAAATGACATATCAGATAAAGGTAGTATCCAAGATCCATAAAGAACTTATCAAACTCAACACCCAAAAAATATTTCAGTCAAGAAATGGGCAGAAGTATGAACAGATACTTCTCCAAAGAACACATGCAAATGGCCAACAAACTCATTAAAAAATGCTCCACATCACTTAGCATCAGGGAAATACAAATCAAAACCACAATGAGATACCACGTCACACCAGCCAGAGTGACTAAAATTAACAAGACAGGAAACAATAAATATTGGTGAGGATGTGAAGAAAGGTGAATACTCTCACGCTGTTGGTGGGAATGCGAACTGGTACAACCACTCTGGAAAACAGTAGGGAGGCTCCTCAAGAAGTTAAAAATAGAGCTACCCTATGACCCAACAATTGTACTACGAGGTATTTACCCCAAAGATACAAATGTAGTGATCCAAAGGAGCACCTACACCCCAATGTTCATAGCAGCTATGTCCATAATAGCCAAACTGTGGAAAGAGCCCAGATGTCCAACAAGAGATGAATGGATAAAGAAAGGATGAATACTTAACATTTACATCAACGTGGATGGAACAGGAGGGTATTATGCTGAGTTAAATAAGTCAGTCAGAGAAAAACAATTATCATATGGTTTCATTCATATGTGGAATATAAGAAACAGCACAGAGGATCATAGGAGAAGGGAGGGAAAACTTAATGGGAAGTCATCAGAGAGGGAGAAAAACCATGAGAGGCTCTTACCTATAGGAAACATACTGAGGGTTGCTGGAGGGTAGGTGTGTGGGGGGGAATGGAGTAATTGTGTGATGGGCATTAAGAAGGGCATGTGATGTGATGAGTATTGGGTGTTATATGCAACTGATAAATTATTGAACACTACATTTGAAACTAATGATGTACTATATGTTAGCTAATTGAATTAAAATTAAAATTAAAATTAAAATTAAAATAAATAAATAAATAAATAAATAAATAAATAAATACACAAAGAAGACAATCTCCAAATTGCCTGTATGAACAGGTCAATAAATTTAAAAGGTAGGTATCTAGACATGACATTATATAATTTACAAATACCAAATATAAAGAAATCTTTAAATCTTTCCAGATTAAAAAATAAAGAAAAATACCTCTTCTACAAAGGACCACAAAATTCCATATATCAATTTCTTTTACAACTTCTGATATTGGAAGAAAGCAGGATGAGGTTGTTAAGCTTTGGGTGAAGATTTTCAGTATAGAATCTTATAGACATTCAGCTACTGACAAAATGTTAAAATAAATTATAAACATTTAGGGTGACTGGGAATCATAAAATTTGCTTTTCATGCACCATCTTCTAGGTAAATTCTTGATAGTTTGCTCTCATGAAATAAACAAGCAATCACCCATCTCAAAAAAAGTAAAAACTGCACCTTTGTTTCCTCATCTGTGAAATAAGATGTGGATTGAGTAAATTAATACAAATAATGCAATTTAAAAATTGTTTAGGATTTAGCAGTGCAATTTAGTTAACTGTGGTGGTGGTGCTGGGATGATGATGATGATGATGATCCTAGAAATCCCTGGAACTAAAGCAGAAAATGAATTCCAAGAACATTAGGGAGAACACCAAGATCAGATTTAAAAACAAAAAGGAAATAAAGAATAAAGCCAAAGCCATGATGAAAGGGGAGGGTCATTAGAAACTCCAGGAGGTTAAATCCCAGGTTAAATTAAAGTGTTCCATATTGTATGGTGGTGCCTTCAGTAGCTCTTTGATGTTATATAGGAAGGTTTTTTAATTGTCACACAAAGTATTGTTTATAAAACTACTACTGATTTCTAGCTCTTGAACATTTTGAATAGAGAATATGAACTCTACAATATCTGATTTTAAAATTATTTTTACACTATTGATATCTTCTTTATATTGTAATGTGGATCATAGGCATATGCAAGCAAACAATCTTTTCTCTTTGTAGGGTAAGGAGTTTCTTCTGTAAAAGTCTCTGTGGTTTTATCTCATCAGTGTCTGTAGAAATGTGAATTTTCCTCTATATTTTTCTGGATATTTCCTTCCATGTTATCTGTTGAATGTCATTGAAGCAGTCTCTGATGGATTAAAAACTTGCCCTAGAAGAAATACATGCTAACAATTAACAGAGAACCCAATCCAATACATGAAGGGTTTGTGGTGACTGGTGTGAACATTTATCTATTAAGCCAAACTTCCCTACCTACACTGCAGAACATTTTCAAGGTACAAAAGCCCCTCGTATTAGTACTTACATTTCAGAGAACATATCTCTCAGTAAAACTTGCCAACCAATGTTTATGTGAGAAATATTACTATTTGCAATAAATTCAATACAACATGAAAACAAATTATATGCAATAAAGACTCAAATTCAATTACAAAGGTGAATGTTTGAAAAGCCACAGAACATCGACAAAGTGGTAGGGGTATTGGCATCATGTGATACTAAGAACAGGCACATTTATACATAGAAAGCAATGGCTTGCCAAGAATCACATTAGTTTTTTAGAATATGGGACCAATGGCAGTAGCAGGGACTATAGCTGACCCACTTAGCCTTCTACTATAAGTCAGGTGTTTTACTTTTAAAAATCTGACCAACCACTAAACTGAAGAGTGAGTAATAGGAAAGGGTGAGCTTTAGGTGGTGGGCAAGTAAATCTAGTTAGTGTAAAGGGTGGATTGAAAAGTCACTGCTAGACCCCAAACATATTACCTTGGTATTCAACTTGTTAGGCAACCTGGACAGTGTTTACTGAAAACTCTGGTAGAGCACTATTTTCTTGGCCTGGGACACATTTCTCCATGCACAATACATACCAAAAGTTCTAGGAATGAACGCTCCCAAGAGCAATCCTCAGTGAATGATGGCTGGAGAATTGCTATATACACATCCCATCTTCTTTTCTTCTGGGTTTGAATAACTCTGAAGAGTGCTCTATACTGCTACACAGAATTCCACAGTGACACTGGGCTCCAGTTTCCCAGAAGGGTAACTGGTTTGGTAATACACAATTCTTTTTACTATATCACTTTCCCTCCTCCCTACTGGTCTTCTCTGGAACCAACTCTCCAATAAACTACTTATCTTAAACCCTTGTCTCTGGGTCTGCTTCTGGGGTAACTCAAACTAAGACATTGAGTTTTCTTCTACTGCCTAGTTTATTTCTCCAGAAATTCACACCTCCTGTGCAAACTGTATACATAGTAATAATATGAAGGTTCTTCTGTGACTCCATCCTCATATCAATTTTCATGGGCTGCCATATGAGGAATGCTCTCACAAAGAAATGCCTTTCATTCCAAAATAACTTTGATTTCAAGGAGTTCATTAAGGACTTCCTGTTCCACCAAGGGGGAATAGCCCCTTTTTTTGCAGGCCTTCCCTCTTTAAATTTAAAGATCCTGGATGGGGGGTAGAGGGTGAGGTGAAAAGATAGTGGAGCAGTAGAAGTACCCTAGGCTCATCTTGTCTCACAAACACAACTACCTCACTATCAAATCAACCTAAATACCCCAGAAATCAACCTGAAGACTGACAGAAAAAACTCCACAACTAAAGAGAGAGAAGACACCACATCGAAGTAGGTGGGAAGTGTGGTTTAATGGAGAAAAGATCACATGTGCTGCAGAGGGGAGGGAGCCATGGTCATGGAGAAGGGCAAAGGAGTGTAGAGCACACAAGGGGAATACACAAGGAGAACATATCCCCAAGGTATTGACTGGGAATATGAGCAGGGCTGATTTTCATTAGTTCTTACAACCAGAGGGACTTAAAACCAGGAGTTTTAAAGGAGAGCAGGCTTGGCTAAGATAGAGCCCAGAGGGCATTGCCCTACTCCTAGACAAAAGGCAAATGCCCTAGGGGGCCATGGTGTGGAAATAGTGATTTGAAGAATGCCTAGGACACACAGGAGGTAATTATTCACTCTTCTTAGAGCACATCCCTGAGAGGCAGCATTCCCAGAGATACCTCTCTGGAAGCAAAGGAGCTGGCTAGTGCTATTTTCCTCACCGTACCCCAGCATAAACACAGAGCCACCTGAGGAAGCAGCAGAGCACTACTGGCTGCCTAACTAGCTTACACCAAGTCTCACACCCCTGCGCTCTGGTGATACTGCCCTTCTCAGTCAAGCTTGTCTCAGATTCAGTTTGGCAGACCTCTCCCCAGAAGATCAGCCCAAGCCCTAGACCACACCATGTCTCCCAACCAGAGAGTTCTGCAGGGCTCATTTCACAGCAGACCATTTCACAGCAGACCAGAGCACACCGAATTGAAACTCACCACAGTCTGGCTAAGGAACAAACTTTGCCCACCAGAGGCAAGGAGAGCCTCTGCAGATAACCACCCACAAAGCACACACCAGAGACACTCCTTGAAGCGCTGGGCCCTGGACACTACATGACCTCTTCTTCATTGTCATTACTCTCAGGAGGAAGAAACATAACTGGCTTTTCCAATACACAGAAGAAGGCAGAAACTTGGACAAAATGCCAACAGGGAGGAATTCATCCGAATTGAAAGAACAAGATAAGGCCACAGCCAGAGATCTAAGCGAAGTAATATGCCTAAAGGAGAGTATAAACCAATTATCATAAGGATACTTGCTGGGCTTGACAAAGGAATTGAAGACTTCAGGGAGACTCTGACCACAGAGATAAAAGAGTTGGAAAAGAATCCGTCAGAAATGAAGAATGCCATAATTGAGTTTGGAAACAGGATTCATGCAATGAATAGCCGGCCAGAAAAAGCGGAGAATGAATTAGTGAATTAGAAGACAAAACAATGGAAAATAAGGAAGCTGAATAAAAGAGAGAAAAAAGAATCATACAACATGGGAATAGACAGGGAAATCAGTGACTCCATCAAACGTAATCACAGTCATAGTCTAGGGTCCCAGAAGAAGAAGAGAGAGAAAAGGGGACAGAAAACTTATCTGAGGAAATAATAGCTGAAAACTTCCCTAATCTGGGGAGGAAATAGACATCCAGTTCCAGGAGGCACAGAGAACTCCCATCAAAATCACAAGAGCAGGCCAATACCAAAACATATTATAATTAAATTTGCAAAATACACTGATAAAGAAAAAAATCATAAAAGCAGCAAGACAAAAGAAGTCCTTAACTTACAAGGGAAGACCCATAAGTCTAGCTGCTGATTTCTCAACCACAACTTGGCAAGTCAGAAGAAAGTGGCATGATATATTGAATGTGCTAAATGGGAGAAAGAAGCAGCCAAGAATACTTTATCAGCAAGACTGCTATTCAGAATAGAAAGAGAAAAAGAATTTCTCAAACCAAAACTAATTTGTGACCACTAAACCAGCCCTGCAAGAAATACTTAAGGGGATTCTTTGAGCATAAGGAAACACTAAAAGTGAAAAAGACAAGAAAGGATCTCCAAAAGCAATGACAACAAGTAATAAAATGTCATTAAATACATATCTATCTTTAATTACTCAGAATGTAAACTGACTAGAGGCTCCAATCAAAAGGCATAGGGTGTCAGAATGGACAAAAAAGCAAAACCCATTTATTTGCTACCTACAAGAGACTCCTATTAGATCTAAAGACACCTGCAGATTGAAAGTGAGGGGATGGAGAAATATTTTTCATGCAAATGAATACCAAAAAAAAGCAGAGTAATAATACTTATATGGGACAAACTAGACTTTAAAAACAAATCATGTATCAAGAGATGAAGAAGGGCACTGTATCATAACAAAGGGGACAATCCAAGAACAAGATCTAACAACTGTAAATATTTATGCACCCAACATGGGAGCACCCAAATATATGATACACTGAGTTACAAATATAAAAAACAATTAATAACAAACATAATGGAACTCACTGATAATAATACAATAATAGTAGAGGACTCTAACAGCCCACTTACAGCAATGGACAGATCATCCTAACAGAAAGTCAACAAGGAAACAGTGGTTTTGAATGACACACTGGACCAGATGGACTTAACAGATATACTCAGATCATTCCATCCTAAAACAGCAGAATACACATTCTTTTCAAGTGCACATGGGACATTCTCAAGAATAGATCACATACTGGGTCACAAACCAGGCCTCAAAAAATATAAAAATGTTGAGATCAACCCTACATTTTTTCTGAGCACAACACTATGAATCTGGAAGTCAACCACAAAAAAAATTTTGGAAATACCAAAAATACAGGGAGGTTAAATAACATGCTAGTTAAAAATGAGTGGGTCAACAAGGAAATCAAAGAATAAATACATGAAAACTAATGGAAATGAAAACACAATGGTCCAAAACCTTTGGGATTCAACCGAAGTGGTCCTAAGAGGAAAGTATATAGGAATACAGGCCCACCTATTGAAGCAAGAAAAATCTCAAATAACCTACACTTAAACCTAAAGGAACTAGAAAGAGAACAAACAAAGCTTAAAGTCACCAGAATGAAGGAAATAATAAAGATTAGAGCAGAAATAAATAATATAGAAACTAACAAAACAATAGAACAAATCAATGAAACCAGGAGCTGGTTCTTTGAAAAACTTAATAAAATTAAAAAACCTCTAGCCACACTTATCAAAAAGAAAAGAGAAAGGATCCCAAAAAGTAAAATCACAAATAGGAGGGGCGGGGGGGAAACAACCCCACAGAAATACAAACAATTATAAGAGAATATTCTGAAAAACTATATGCCAACAAATTGGACAACCTGGAAGAAATGGGAAAAAGCCTAGAAACATGGAAACTACCAAAACTGAAACAGAAAGAAGTAGAAAATTTGAATGGACTGATAAAAGCACCAAAGAAATTGAATCAGGAATCTAAAATCAGGGGCGCCGGTGGCTCAGTCGTTAAGCGTCTGCCTTCGGCTCAGGGCATGATCCCAGAGTCCTGGGATTGAGCCCCACATCAGGCTCCTCCACTGGGAGCCTGTTTCTTCTCTCATTCCCCCTGCTTGTGTTCCCTCTCTCTCTGGCTGTCTCTCTCTCTGTCAAATAAATAAATAAAATCTTTAAAAAAAAAAAAAAAGGAATCTAAAATCTCCCAACAAACAAAAGTCCAGGGCCAGAGGAATTCACAGGCAACTTCTACCAAACACTTAAAGAAGAATTAAAGGGCGCCCGGGTGGCTCAGTCGTTAAGCGTCTCCCTTTGGCTCAGGTCATGATCCCAGGGTCCTGGGATCCAGTCCCGCTTCAGGCTCCCTGCTCAGCGGGAAGCCTGCTTCTTCCTCTCCCACTCCTCCTGCTGGTGTTCCCTCTCTCACTGTCTCTCTCTCTCTGTCCAATAAATAAATAAAATCTTAACAATAAATAAATAATAAATAAATAAAGAAGAATTAATACCCACTTCTGAAACTATTCCCAAAAAAACAGAAAAGCAAGGAAAACCTCCAGTTCATTCACCAGTTCAGGCCACCATCACCCTAATACCAAAACCAGACAAAGACTCATCTAAAAAAGAGAGTTACAGGCCAATATGCCTGATGAACATGGATGCAAAAATAATAATAATATAATAATAATAATAGCAAACCAAATCCAACAATACATTAGAATCATTCACCTTGATCAAGTGGGATTTATTCCTGGGTTGCAAGGGTGGTTCAATATCCACAAATCAATCAATGTGATACATCATATTAATATAAAAAATTGATAAGAACCACATTATCCTTTCAATAGATGCAGAAAAAGCATTTGACAAATTAGAGCATCCATTCATGACAAAAATCCTCAACAAAGTAAGTTTAGAGGGAATATACCTCTACACAATAAAGGTCATATATGAAAAACCCACAGGTATTATCATTCTCATTGGGGGAAAAAAGAGCTTACCTCCACAGTTAGGAAGAAGATAGGGATGTGCACACTCACCACTATTATTTAACACAGTACTGGAAGTTCTAGCCACAGCAATGATATGACAAAAAGAAACAAAAGGTTTCCAAATTGGCAAGGAAGAAGTCAGACTTTCACTATTTGCAGATGATGTGAACTGCACAGAAAACAGGAAAGACTTCACCAAAAAATGCTAGAACTGATACACAAATTCATAGTCACAGGATACAAAATCAATCTACAGAAATCTATTGCATCTCTATACATCAAAAATGAAGTAGCAGAAAGAGAAATTCAGGAATCAATACCATTTACAACTACACAAAAAAACAATAGTATACCTAGGAAAAAACCTAACCAAAGCAGTTAAAGACCTATACTCTTGAAACTATAAAACACTGATGAAAGAAACTGAAGATGATGCAAACAAATGAAAAGACATTCCATGCTCCTGGATCAGAAGAACAAATATTGTTAAAATGTCTATATTGTCCCAAAGCAATCTATACATTTAACGCAATCCCTATCAAAACCAACAGTATTTTTCAAAGAGCTAGAACAAACTATCCTAAAATATGTATGGAACCACAAAAGGTCCCAAATAGCCAAAGCAACCAGGAAAAAGAAAAGTAAAGCTGGAGGCATCACAATTCCAGACAACAAGTTATATTACAAACTTATAGTGATCAAAGCAGTACACTAATGACACAAAACTAGACACATAGATGAATGGAACAGAATAGAAAACCCAGAAATGAACCCACAGCTATATGGTCATATATATGATAATGGGTTAGTATCCAAAATATATAAAACATAAAACTCAACACTCAAAAAAATTAAAAATCCAATTAAAAAATGGGCAGAAGACATAATTAGCCATTTTTCCAAAGAAGATATACAGCTGGCCAAAAGGCACATGAAAAGATATTCAACATCCCTCATCATCAAATACAAATACAAATCAAAACTACAATAAGATATCCCCTCATGCCAGTCAGAATGGCTAACATCAACAACACAGGAAACAACAGGTGCTGGTGAGGATGTGGAGAAAGAGGAACCTTCTTACACTGTTTTAGGGAATGCAAACCAGTTCAGCCACTCTGGAAAACAGTATAGAGGTTCCTCAGAAAGTGAAAAATAGAACTACCCTATTATCCAGCAATTGAAACACTAAGTATCTACCAAAAGAATACGAAAATACTATTTCAAAATGTACATGCGGCATTATCCACAATATCCAAATTATGGAAACAGCTCAAGTGTCCACCAATGGATGAATATATATATATATATATATATATATATATATATGGAGAGAGAGAGAGAGAGAGAGAGAGGGAGGTTCATTAAAGGTCTGGCTATATATATATATATCACATATACACCACATTATATATATATATATGAACCCATATATATATAGGTTCATTAAAGGTCTGGCGCTCTCTCTCTCTATATATATATTATATATATTATAAATACATATATATCACATATACACATTATATATATACATATATACACATATATATATGTATATATATACATATATATACACATATATATATGTATATATATATATTTGGAGGTTCATTAAAAAGGAAAAGATTTCTTTTTCCCATGCAAGAATAAAAAAGGCAATAAAGACACCCAGATAGAATAAATTACCCTATGCCTTCAGCTTCCCCTCCTGGTCCCAAGTTGGAAGCTACTAACACTACCATGCTTTTCCTCACATGGATGGATGGGTAGTGGATGTGATATTAATGGCCCTCTAGATCAGAATTGGTGTGTTCTGGGTCTCTGTTGCCATTGTTGCCTTACTTTTATGGAAATTTGATGAGGGACAGTGGTTCTCAAAGTATTATTAGTTACCCAACAGCTCCACCCAATGCCTGAGTGCTTCTCTCCACCCCCTACTTCCTCTTCAAATTAGCATCCCCTACACCCTCTCTCACAATGTCATAGATGATGGGATTTGCCTTTCCTCAGGCCTTAACTTAGCCTTCTTTCTTAGGGTTTAATATTAGAAATTGGAACCATTCTAGGAATAGACCATATTAACCAGATACACTATAAACCAAAATATCTTTATTATCTAAATCCTGAATATAGGAGTAGCCTGATTTTTCAAGAGTGACTGAGGGACAGAATGTCAAACATAACAATATTTTTCAGAAGAGAATCCACAAGCTGATATATGCTTTATCCCTCCACGGTCTGATAATCACAAATACGACCTTAAGAACTATCCCTTTCTTACTCTAACTGGATAACTAAACACTCAAAGCACAAGGAATGCTGAAAAATGGCCAAGATAAATGAGATCTCAAAGTATCATTTAAAAACATAAACAAATACTGGGTGTTGGAGAGCCACAAAGACACTACTCAGAAAAGAGAAACTAGACTGAGGACAATTTGAAATATTTCTTGGTACCAGTTCACCACCCCATACGCTAGATGCAGTATAGTTCAGCCCATTTCTTTGAGTGTCTGCTTTCTAAGCCTTTCCATCAAACAACACGCCAGGCCCCCTCCTCCCATATTCCCACTACCATGTTGGCATTGGGACTCACTCAGGTGTGAGAGGTTATTTCTGCACCATGAAGCTGGCACTGCATAAAATTAAAACCCCATATAAATCAGCCCTTATCTTAGCATTAAAATATATAGTCTCACTTTGTTCTAGCTTCTGTAACTCTTCTCAGATTACTCTTTATTTTCCCTCACTTCCAACTGAGAAAATAATCCTGAGGTCCAAGTTTGGCTAGATTGAAAACAGAGTGTATAAATGGACAGATGTCATAAAAACCACTTTGCCTATTTGTGGGAAGGTGAGACTCACAGGAATACTCATGAAAGCTTCTGTTATTTGCCTTGACCTTGTAAGACCAATTATGATGATGGCAGATTCAGGCAGAACAAATTTTCAGCTACCAAATGTTCCAGGGTTGCCAGCAAATACACTTTGGGAGTTTAGTCCCCTTATTTGGCTCTGTATGGGAAACCAGAGGCCACAGAAAAATGGGTCACTACTACAGCTGCCAAGCTGAGATACCCAGGAGAAGCAGCAGATATCCAATCCAGAAGTTGATATGGATACATCTTCTCCACCCTCAGGTTTACATCTCTTCCTGTTCTGCATCTAGAAAGAACCTGGGGATCCACATCCCAGGTACTTTTTTTAAAGATTTATTTATTTATTTTGAGAGAGAAAGAGAGAGCCACTAGGCAGGGGGCAGAGGAAAAGAATCCCCAAACAGACTCCCCACTGAGCGTGGAGCCAGACACAGGGCTTGAATCCACCACTAATTAGATTATGACCTGAGCCAAAATCGAGAGTCAGACACTTACCTGACTCAGCCATCCAGCTACCTCCACATCCCAGATACTTTTAAAAAGAGAGGGGCCTGCCAGGTTGGAGATGTTACAGAAACCACCCAGTATACCCCTTTCGTCATTGAAGAGGAGATAGAAAGCATAAAGAAAATATTCTTCAGATAAGAATATGCAATGAAAAGAATCGGCACATTGGTGGAAGCATGAAGAATGATTGACCAAGAAAGGTGGACTTCCCCACTATCTTCCCAAAAGCCTCATGAAAGCCAGAGTGTGATCCAGTTGTTTCTCACCACAAAATATGTTCTTTTAACAGCTAAACTCTGGCCTCAGTGCATATATCGCAGTAGAAAATTGTAGTCTGGACTTTGACCTCAAATCAGTAGCAATATTCAACTTGGGATTTTAAAAACCCTTGGGAAATTGTCATATAATTTCCTTCAAAAATCTTGGCAGAGAACAGTGCGGATTCTGGGAGTCAGCATCACCAACAACCATGGGAAGATAAATATAAGTGTTGCCCTGGTAATTCTTGTTCTCAACATTGACTAATTAGCTGCCCCCAGGCATGAGCCATGCCTTTACTTTCTGCCCTGTCTCTACAGCATCTAATAAGGTTTGGGGGCTCACACTCTCTGCTCACTGGCTGGGTCCATCCTGCTTGGTGACCAAACAATATTGTGGCAAAAATATCACGGAGGTTTCAAGCTTTTCTGTAAGCACCTCACTGTTGATGCAGTAAAACAAGGATTCTTCTCCACGTGGAAAGGTGAGGATATGATGGAGGAGCAAGTGCAGAAGAAGGTGGCTTGTGTCAGGAGTACCCATGACACGGAGCACGGAAGCAGAAGGACCCTTGTCTCAACAACACCCAGGGCTGAACTTAGAAGGGGCTGCTCCCATTGACTGGTATAGGAGGTGACAGCAACATTGCATGTTAGGTGGGCTCTTACCTACTGGGGGAGTCAGAGCCAGACCTTTCATCAGAACCGTAAGTAGTCTGGCAGTCTGGCTCTAGCCCAGAATTGAGGGCAGTGAAATGTGGTTGTTTTAGTCTGTCTGCTCCTTTTTGAATTTTCAGTGGTCCAGGCTGCCATGTAGACTTCTGCTAGAAACATCCTGGGCTATGGAAACAGGGCTTTGTCAGCAGAACACTGGCAGCATGGGATACATATTCACCCCACTCTGGGACAACAGGCTGTGACAAATGAGTTTCTTTCTCCTCTCCTTTCCCCTCAGCCCACAACAAGCTTTTGATTTCTTGGAAGACAATAGTTGCAAGAGGAGGAGGGCCTGCCCCCCATGAGGTGACTCCTGTGTGCCTGGCCTCATGGACCCTTGTGACTTGGTGGACCTGGGGTCAACAGGAACAGCAGAGGCTCCTTCAGGCTCTGCCACTCAGGGGTGAGCAGTTTGGTTTCATGAGCAGCCCTTCACAGGACCTGGCCCACGGTGCATTAGTGAGAGTGATACTTCCACACTGCCGACCTTTAGCCTGTATTGATATGCTGGAGTCCAACACCAACCTGAGAGAAATTACTGATTGAGAGGACTGAAAAAAGAAGAATGTTCACTGAACTTTGATGTAAGAATGAGTGCATGAGTGCCAGGTGCCCGGCATATCTTCCTAAACTACTCTCACTCCCACTTCCAACACAGGGCAGCATGAACCCTGGGGGCAGGGGTGGGTGAAACCTACACTTAAACATACCTCATGCTGTTGAGCAACCCCCAATGTCTCTGGCCTACTGCTTCTGCTAAAATAGATTCTCTCTAAGCACCATGTTATTTCACAGATCAATAACACATCACAGATACTATCTAAGCATAGAAACAATTAAGATAAATAAAGCTAATCTTTCACTTAAGTTTGAGAGATCATCAATAATAGATTTGTTCCTGTTTTAAAATATTTTGTCACTGCATTTGGAAATAGCAGATACTCCAGATTCTGGCACTCTGGCTGAAGTCCCAGCTATGTGATCTAAGCTCTCTGGAACTCTTTAAGCTTCAGTTTCTGCTTTTGTAGAAGAAGAGGTTCATGGTTATTGTGAAGAGTAATAGAAATAATTAGCTCAGTGATCAGCATAGAAAAAGCATAAATCCTCAACACATGATGATGATGAAAACTTGGACCATAGAATGTATTGCATATTTTAAAAGGGATATTCAAAGGGAATATTACTAACATTATTATTATGTTTACTTACAAATTAATATTATTAAAAATAAAAAAATGTTGGGCACCTGGGTGGCTCAGATGGTTAAGCGTCTGCTTCGGGCTCAAGTCATGATCTCGGAGTCCTGGGATTGAGTGCAGCATTGGGCCCCCTGCTTATCCCTCTGAACTTCCCCCCTCTCATGCTTTCTCTCTCTCACTCTCTCTCTCTCAAATAAATAAAATCTTTAAAAATTTTTTTAATAAAAAAATTAAAGAAATAATTAAAATGTTTTAAAACTATGAAAATGTCAATAACTCTGCCTATTAATGATGCTTTATTTACATTATATTAATGATCATAATATTACACTTAGATTTTCAGGAACACATAAGAAACATTGGCATCATATAACAAGTGAGTGACATGCTTGATCTTAATTTATTCTCAAAAGAACATGAACAGGTAGATCCTATCCTCTTTATTCTACAGAGAGTGAAAGTGAAGTTCACAAAGGCTAATTACCTTTCTAAAGATGACCCACCTCTCAAGGGTTAGAACTCAGTATTGAACTAGTATTGAGCTCAGATCCTACTGTTCAAGAACCAGCTGGCTATCCACTTTACTATCAGCCTAGCCACCTCCCTGGATAGTCAAATAACTTAATCATGCTCCTCTAAAACCTTTGTCCTCCCTGATGTCTTTATTCTAGGTTAGATCAGCATTGATGATGCTGTGCAAAGACATGCCCATGGAAATGAGGAATGGGACAACTGTCCAAGAATTCATCTTGGAGGGGTTTCCCGCCATCCAACACCTGGGAAAGATCCTCTTCCTGGTGCACCTGCTGGCGTACCTGGCATCCATTGCAGGAAATGCCGTCATAGTCACCATCACCTGTGCTGACTCCCGGCTCCACACACCTATGTACTTTTTCCTCAGCATTTTCTCCTTCTTGGAGTGTGGTGTCGTAAGTGCTGTTATTCCTAAGTTGCTGGTCATCTTTCTTTTAGATAGGAAAATCATTTCCTTTCTTGCTTGTTTCATACAAGCCTTTGTCTTTTTATTTCTGGGAGCAGCAGGTTTCCTCCTCATAGCAGTGATGTCTCTGGATCGGTATGTGGCCATTTGCAAGCCTCTGCATTACACGACCATCATGAACCCGAAGACTTGCTTCCTCCTGGTCACTGCCTGCTTCACTTTAGCCTTCCCTCTCATCAGTGGTATGGTAATAAAGGTTTCCCAGTTATCCTTCTGTGGCCCCCATGTCATCCCCCACTTTTTCTGTGATGTTGGCCCCCTGATTCATCTCTCCTGTTCTGACTCCAGGTCTGCTGAAATGTTGGCCTTTGCCCTCGCTTTGGTTATCCTTTTGACATCCCTTATCATAACCATCATTGCATACAGCAACATAGTAGTCACAATTGTGCGACTCCCATCAGCCAGGGAGAAACAGAAAGCTTTCTCCACCTGCTCCTCTCACCTCATTGTCCTCTCTCTGATGTATGGCAGCTGTGTGTTTATATATGTGAAACCAAAGCAAAGGAACAGGCTGGACTCCAACAGGGAGGCTGCCCTTGTGAACACGGTGGTGACCCCACTGCTCAACCCTGTCATCTACACTCTGCGGAACAAGCAGGTCCACCAGGCTCTGAGGGAGACAATGTGCAGAATGAAAATATCAAGATAAAAAAAATTACATGGCCTTGGAGTGGAAGACTTCAGAGAACCTTTTGTCTTCATTTTGGCTAATGTAGCAGTCCACAGAGTCGTAGTGCAGGGTCTCTGACAGCCACACTTGATCTGCACATTTTAACAAAATGGAAATCCATTTCTGAAGGTCTCATTTTACTTTGGTCTACATAACTATCTTCATAAATTTTCCAAATTTGGATGAAAATGATTAATTGCAAAATCCCTTACTAAATTTTTATTCTTCCCTCTGATATAAACCATGTGCTTGAAATTTCCAAAATTTTGTAGATTTATACGCTTTTTATTTCACCTCTCTCAAGCCATGAACATGGCTGAAGAGAATAATGATTTACCAAAGGGCATTTAGATAATTAAAATAATAGAGGGTTGTATGTTATGTTGTGGTTAGGAAAGAAAGGATGGAAATAGTACCAATGCTTGGTCCACATTCCCTCCACGTCTAGCCCAGGGAAATAATGGTCACAGTACTCTTCACCTTGGAATATATACGGTTTGCATCAGGTGTGCTCTTAAATGCTGTTCTTGGCCCTTAGCTTAGCTACATAGGTACAAATCAATTCTATGCTGGAGAGAAACAGAATTGTTCTCAGCCTCAGACCATTCTCTAAGGAGAGGGAATAGCCACAGCAGCCCACAGCTGAGCAAAGCTCCTATTTCCTTAATTATTTATTCTAGCTTCAGCTCCTCAGATGCATAATACACACTTATGAGTGGTTTGTATCCTAAAGCTGTGACCACAAAATGCTTGTGTAAATCAGTGGAAGGGTGCACTTATTTCATATTTCTTTTTTTTTTTTTAAAGATTTTATTTATTTATTTGACAGAGACAGAGACAGCCAGCGAGAGAGGGAACACAAGCAGGGGGAGTGGGAGAGGAAGAAGCAGGCTCCTAGCGGAGGAGCCCGATGTGGGACTCAATCCCATAACGCCAGGATCACGCCCTGAGCCGAAGGCAGACGCTTAACCGCTGTGCCACCCAGGCGCCCTATTTCATATTTCTATAAGTTCTTCCAAAGATTTAAGTTGGTGGAATTTAAGTTATTTGCTTCTCTAATTCATACTAATAGGAAAAAAAAAAACCAAATAAAACATTTTTCCTGGTTGACTTGTATTGTCAACTGTAAGGTTATCTTCTGATTGATAACTTATTTTAAAGTCAACATTTCCATGATCTCAATCCTTAAACCTTTGTACTTTCACACTTATTTTCCAGCTAGGATTTGTCTATTTATTCTTCAGAAGGAACATATCTAAAAAGATTGAAACAATTTTTTTATTTTGTTTGTCTTTAACGCACACCCACATTTAGATTATCTCAAATACATTTTGCGAAACATGTTCTACACCATGATTAGATCCAATTTGCCACTGATGTTCCTATTACAAAGTTCAGATTTCATTTGATTGACAATGAGGAAGTATCAAACATGCCCTAAAAAATCACAGATGATTCACTACACACATTGTATTAAAAGGAGTTGGAAAAGCCACGATCAGAGTAGAAAATGGGTACAGACACTGTTACAGGAATTAGAAGAATGAGAATGATGTCTTAGGGAAGAGACAATGGAATGGAATACAAAGAGACCTGAGTCTGAATCATTAATATTGGACAAGCCTGATGTTGCCTTCAACTAACTGGTCAACTTCCAAAAACACACAAGTCACCTTCTCCATAAAATACGGAGGTTGAGCCAGATAATCTCTAGGGTCCACTAGAAAATACTCATGGACATAGCAACAAGATGCTGCAGGAACATGGAAATAATGTTCCGCCCTAAGAGCAATCTAATGAAGAGTGTATGGACATGGTTGAGGTTCAGTAATGTAGGAATAAATCAAGGAATTGTGGTCAAACTACTGAAAGGCTGTGAGCCTCCCCAACATTTTAGCCATGATTGCAAATAATTTATTATACTTACACTAATTAAATGCATTTATATTACCTTGAGATAGAATATAATTGAAGAGTGAGCTTGAGAAATACAAAAATGAAGACCAGAAATCCAAAACTGAGTCTATAATTCCAGGCTGATGGTTACCAGCCATAGATGGTACCGAGTGAAGGATAAACCCTAATGTAGAGATTAATGCACTATATTCTGGAGCCATTAAATATTTTATTGAGACAAACCCCCTAAATTAATTCTATGTTGACGATACTTCCAACTACAATTTTTAAACCACTTCACTGGCATGTAGATATTTAATGTATGCAAGTTGATGTGTTTGGAGATAAGTATACACCCTTGAAACCATCATCACTCTCAATACCAGGAACCTATCTGTCACCTCCAAAAACTTCTTCCTGGTCCCTTTGTTGTTAACCTTTTTTTCCTTATATGCCAAGTAAGAGTACCTAATTTAAGATCTAGCATCTTAGCAAATTTTTAAGTAGGTAATAAAGTATTATTGATCATAGGCCCTACGTTATACAGATCTCCAGAACTTATTTATTACGTATAACTGAGACTTGATCAATACCTCCTTATTTCCCTACTCCCTCCAGCCCCTGACAACCACCATTCTATGCTCTGCTTCCATGTATTTGTTTAGATTCCACATATAAGTGAGATCATACAGTGTTTGTCTGTTTCAGGTCTATTTTACTTAGAATAATGTCCACCAGGTATATCCGTGTTCTTACAAGTGACAGGATCTTCTTTGTAAAGTTTAAATGAGATTCCATAATGTACATATACCACATTTTCTTTATCCATTCTTTTTTACATGGACTTTTAGGCTATTTCCTCCTCTTAGCTATTGTGAATAATGCTACAGTGAACATGGGAGTACAGATATCTCTTTGAGATCCATATTCAAATTCCTTTGGATATATACCCAGAGGAGGGATTGCTAGATCAAATGGTAATTTTATTTTGAATGTTTCTGGGAACATTATATTGTTTACCAGAGTGGCTATACCAATTTACCTTTTCATCAATAATGTACAAGGGTTCCTTTTTCTCTACATCCTCACCAACAGTTCTTATCCTTTGTGGGTTTTTTTGGTTGTTTTTTGTTTCTGTTTTTGCTTTTGGTTTTTTTGTTTTTTTGGGTTTTTTTGTTAATACCCATCCAAAGAAGCATGAGATGATACCTCATTGTTGCTTTACTTGTACTTTTCTTTTAATGATGTTTGCATGTCTATTACTGATGGTAAGCATCTTTTCATGTACCTGTTGGCCCTTTGTATGTCTTCTTTGGAAAAATGTCCATTCGGTTTCTCTGTCCATTTTTTCCACTTTCTCTAAGTTTTTATTTATTTTTCAGTTAGTTAATATACAGTGTAATATTAGTTTCAGGTGTACAATTTAGTGATTCAACACTCACATACAACACCCAGAGCTCATCACAGTGCCCTCCTTAATCCCCATCACCTATTTCACCTATCCCTCCAGCCACCTCCCCTCTGGTAAACATTAGATTGTTCTCTATAGTTAAAAATCTGTTTCTTGGGGGGTACCTGGGTGGCTCAGCCATTAAGGGTCTGCCTTCGGCTCAGGTCATGATCCCAGGGTCCTGGGATTGAGCCCCGCATCGGGCTCCTGCTTGGCAGGAGGCCTGCTTCTCCCTCTTGCACTCCCCTTGCTTGTGTTCCCTCTCTTGCTGTCTCTCTCTGTCAAATAAATAAATAAAATCTTTTAAAAAATATGTTTCTTGGTTTGTCTCTTTCTCTCTTCCTCCCCATGCTCCTTTGTTTCTTAAATTCCACATACGAGTGAAATCGCATGGTAGTTGTATTCTCTGACTGACTTATTTCACTTAGTATAATACTCCTTAGCTCCACCCACATCTTGCAAATGGCAAGATTCCATTCTTTTTGATGGCTGAGTAATATTCCATTGTGTATATACATCACATCCTCTTTATCCATTCATCAGTCAATAGATATTTGGGCTCTTTCCATAATTTGGGTATTGAGGATAATGCAGCTATAAATACTGGGGTGCATGTATCCCTTGAATCTGTATTTTTGTATCTATTGGGTAAATATCTAGTACTGCATGTGCTGGATAATAGGGTAGTTTTATTTTTATTTATTTTTTTTTTAAGATTTTATTTATTTATTTGACAGAGAGATAGCCAGCAAGAGAGGGAACACAAACAGGGGGAGTGGGAGAGGAAGAAACAGGCTCTCAGCAGAGGAGCCTGATGTGGGACTCGATCCCAGGACTCTGGGATCATGCCCTGAGCCGAAGGCAGACACTTAACGACTGAGCCACCCAGGCGCCCAGAGTAGTTTTATTTTTAACATTTTAGGAACCTCCACACTGTTCTCCAGAGTGGCTGCACTAGTTTGCATTTCCACCAACAGTGTAAGAGTGTTCCCCTTGTGGTGCATCCTCACCAACACCTGTTGTTTCTTGTGTCATTAATTTTAGCCACCCTGAGGGGTGTGAGATGGTCTCTCACCGTGGTTTTGGTTTGTATTTCCCTGATAATGACTGATGTTGAGCATCTTTTCATGTATTTGTTAGACATCTGGATGTCTTTTTTGGAAAAGTGTCTATTCCTGTCTTCTGCCCATTTCTTAACTGGGATATTTGGTTTTTGGGTGTTAAGTTTGATAAGTTCTTTGTAGATTTTGAATACTAACCCTTTATGAGATATGTCATTTGCAAATACCTGCTCCCATTCTGTAGGCTGACTTTTAGTTTTGTTGATTGTTTCCTTTGCTGTGTGGAAGCTTTTTATCTTGGTGAAGTCCCAAAAGTTCATTTTGCTTTCATTTTCCTTGCCTGTGGTGACATGTTTAGCAAGAAGTTGCTATGGCGGGGCTTGTTTTAAATTCTACTTTGGACAACTTATTTACATCTGTATTGATTAAATCCCTGGCCATGAGTTCTACCTCGTGCTCTTTCTTTTGGGGTGAATTCCTCCATCTCATCATTTTGTCTGAAGAGAAAAGAAGAAAGAGAAAAGAACAAAAACAAAACAAAACAAAAACTAAAACAAAGCAAAAAACAAGGAAAAAAAAACAAAGACACAAAACAAGGAAAAAAAAAAACAAACCCTAGATCCTGGGTATGTTTTGGTCTGCTTATTAAAAGAATCTAGATCCCAAGATAAAAAAATTAAATGAAATGAGAATAGAACAAAAAAAAATAAGATATATATATGAAAAGTATATATATGATTTATAAAAATTAATAATAAAAGTTAAAAAAGGAAATGGAGAATATAAGAAAATAAATGAAAAAATAATAAAAATAAAAGAAAGAATAAAAGTAAAAAGGAAGCGCGATCTTATTTCCTGTAGAGCTGATGCTTTGCAGCACTCTATGATCAATAAACTTGGTACAAGCTAGCTGTTTGTGCTGGTTTTCTGGGAGAGGGGCCTGCTGTGCTGATTCCCATGCTGACTTGTTTCAGTGGAAATGCTTCTCCAGGGCACAGGGCGGTGGGGCTTGACACAGGTGGCTCTGGCCTCCACTAGGTGACCCAGGTGCTCCCTGAAGGCTTTCAGCACTGATGGGCAGGATGATTATGGCTATGCCTGGCTCTCTAGCCTCAGAGCTGAAAGTTCGAGCCCCTACTCTTCAGTGAGCCTTCACAGAAAAGCAATCAACTATCCTACTTGTTTCCACGGTTTCCATCTGAACCCTGCATTCAAACTGCTCACGGCCGAACCTTATTATCTTAGGCACAAAACTCCAAATTTCAGGGATGCTGGAGCATGGACCACACTGTTCCTCGAGGGGAGGGTCTCACCACACCTGCCAGCCTATCCCAGGAATGAAGTCTCACAACCACGCAGCAGTTCACAGTTTATAGCAGAAAGCTGGCACCAAGACCTTCTGCTCTCTGCCAGCTTCCTGGCTCCTCTGCCTGGGAACAGTGCAGCACCCTGGCACCACCTGTTCTTCCTTTGAACCATGGGATCCTCAGACCACCCTGTCACTCAGGATTCTGCCCCTCTTCTCCACCTGAGCACCTTTAATCCAGGCACATACCCCACAGTAGTGAACTTAAAAGTTGAGATTTTTGCTCCACCACTTCTAATACTTTGCAGTACCTCCATAAGCAGGCTCCCTCCCCGTTGCTGCATCCATGGCTGTTTGACTCAAGTGAACTTTGCACTTCCTACCTTCCAAAAGGTGGTCTCTTTTCTACTTGTAGACTAGCAGTTTTTGTTCTCTGAGAACTCCAATTGACTTCTTGAGTGTTCAGAATAATTTGATAACTATCTAGCTGCGCTCGAAGCATGAGACAAGCTCAGGGTCCTTCTACTCTGCTGTCATCTTAACTCTTCCAGTGAATTGACAATTTTATCATTATGTAAAATTTCATTCCTTGCTCTGAAGTGTTATTTTCTCTGATATAAATATAGCTTCTCTGGCATTATTTTGATTAGTCTTTCCATGCTATATCATTTTCCATTCTTTCACTTGTAACTACCTGTATCATTAGATCTCAAATACTTTCTAGTAAACTACGAGTAGTTTGGACATGTTTTATTCATTCATTTCCATGTCTTAATCTGACAGCCTCTGTCATTTTATTGCAGTAAAAATCACATAACATAAAATTTATCATCTGAACCATTTTCCATGTGCAGTACAGTAGCATTAGATATGTCCACATTGCTCTATAGCAGATTTCTCCAGCTTTTTCACCTTGCAAAATTCAAACGCTGTATCCATCAAACAACTCCCCTTTCCACCTCCTCCCATCCCTGTCAACCACCATTCTACTTTCTATTTCTGAGAGTTTGACTACTTTAGATACCCCATATAAATGGAATCTTACAGTAGTTCTTATGCCAATCTCTCTTTTAGTTCGGTAAGTTTAGGTCATTTCCATTCAATGAAATTATTGATATGTTTGGATTTAGGTGTACCATTTTCTTATTTGTTTTATGTGTTTTTTTCTCTGTTTTTCCTTCCTTCATATCCCATCATTTGAGTTCTTAGAATATGGCTATTGTTCCACTTTAATTCATCAGGTTTTTAAAAATAATATCTATTCATATAGATTGCTTTAGTTGGTTACTATGAAAATTACAATTTATATATTTAACTTTTAAATGGAATTTAGAAATCTTTCAATTACATAGATCTCTACCCTCCTCTTCTTTATGTTATAATTATCTTCTATATTATATCTCTATACACTGAAAAACCTCTACAGGTAATGTTATTTTTCCTTTCAACCATCGAATATAGTTTTCAAGAACCCCAAAGCAAAATATGTACCAAGATATTTACCATTTCTCTTGCTTATTTTCCTAGATGTACCATTTTCTTCTGTTATCATTTCCCTTCTGTCTTTAAGTAGTACCTTTAGCTAAATAAATAATTTAATTTAAAAATGAAAATAAATTAAGAAATTTAATAATAATAATAATAATAATAATAATAATAATAATAATAGAACTTCCTTTACCAATTCTTTTACAGTAGATCTGGTGGCAACAAATTCTCTTAGCTTCTTTTCATCTCAGAATACCTTCACTTTACCTTCAATCCTAAAGGTGCTTTTTGCTAAATACAGAATTTCAAGTTGACAGTTCTCTTCTTTCAGCAATTGAAAACTATAATGCCACTTCCTTCTGTAGTTTCTGGTTAGAAATCCAGTCATTCAATTTTATCTCCCCCTACAGGTAACACACCTTTATTTTTCTGGTTGATTTCAGTATTTCTTTTGTCTTTAGTTTTCAACAGTCTAATTAGGTTTGGTCTGAGCATGGAATTTCTTTGGATGTATCCTCTTTAGGATTTGTTCAGCTTCTTGAATCTGTAGGTTTATGTGGTTTGCCAAATTTAGGAAGTTTTCAGACATTATCTCTTGAAATACATTTTTCAGCACGGAACTCTTTGTGCTTGTCCTTCTGATGATAAGAAGTTTTACCTTTTATTCTTCCATGGATCCCTGAGGCTCTGTTCATTTGTTTTAAATCTTTTCTTCTCTTTCCTTTCTAGGTAGGATCATTTCTATTGATCTATTTTCAGTTTCACAGGCAATTTTATGTCATTTCCACTTATGCTTTTGAGCTCAGTCAGTGAGTGTTATATATTAGCACTGTATTTTTCAGTTCTAATATTTCCATTGGCTTCTTTTTTGAACATCACTGCAGAGTCCTATGTTTCCATTCATTTTACAAGTGCTTGTAATTGCTTGGTAGAATATTTTTAAATAATTGATTTAAAGTCTTTGTCAAATAATTTCAACATCTTTGTCATGTGAGAGTTGATGAATCCTGACTATCTTTTCCCAACAGAATCAAGAATTTCCTGGTTCCTCATATCCTGAGTAATTTTGACCTGGGATATCAGGTTTTCAGACTCTGAGTCTTTTTAAACATCCTTTTGAAAATGTTGATTTCTTTATTTTGGCAAGAAATGGACCTGATTCGGTTCAGGCCATATGTTCCCTTCCATCTTCCTTAAGTTGCAGTTTCAATGTCAGTGCAGTTTTCAAAACCTTTGCAAAGCTACTCAGATCTGTCTCACATGTGCACCACGCAGTGGCAGTCTGGGTCAGGCTAGAAATCTTTCTGGTAATTCAGTTTTCGAAGTCTTGATTATGCTAAGATCAGATCCAGTCATGCATAGTTTGGGAGTACATCTTCTGAGTTATTGAACAAATTAGTTACTTTTCTCTGCTGCTCACTTTTGTGACTGGACCAGAAGCGAAAGAACCAGAAGACAAAAAACATGGTAAACTCATCACTGATTTGAGGGCACTTCAAATTCTGGTCTTCTTTCCAGTCCTCCTGCTTGATTCACAGTGCAGAATCCTCTCATGGCTGCCGCATCCATTCTATTATAGCCATTTTCAGTGTAGCAGACAGGGTAGAACATATTTTCCCCAACTTACCTAGAACTGGTTCCTACAGTTATTTATTTACTTCTTTACTTCTGCATATTATCCACACCCATCTTTGACACCCAGTGTTTGAACACTGCCTGTTACTGACTCATTTTCCTTCTTCACCTGTCAAAGCCCAATACTCAGTCACTGTAGTATTAAATTATTTGCATACCTTTTCTGTTGTAACTGCTTTACCTAACTCCATTCAGAGTTCAAAGGGCAGACTCACTGAGGTTTGGGGGAGGGAGGAACGCCTGATAACTACTATCCTGTATTAATTACTTAGAGCATCAACAAGACTAGGAAAGCAGTACTTTATGATTTCCCACAAGCATGTAAGTTTCACAGAAAAGTATTTTCAAGTTGAACTAAACAATGAAAAAGTACTACTGAAGAATTAATTATCTGTCAATTTATCCCCACTGGAGTCACTGGTAGGCTAGGAAACGAATTTGTTACTTCTTATTATAAGCCCAAGTGCACAGAGAATTTCTGTGTGGTAGCTCCTTACTCATGGTGTTCAGGGATGACAAGGGTCCCACGCAGCCCTGGAGAATTCCCTGATAATGCTCTATCACAATTACCACTAACTAACTCTGAAGCCACTTCTGCTTTTGGCTCTTAGAGCCAGTTGACACACCAAGTAAGCAAAAATAAATAAATAAACTTCCTCTTGCCTGTCACCCTTCCTCTTTATTCTTTTATCCCTACTTCCTACAAACAGCTCCATTCCAATAAGCCCCTCACTTGAGACTACTATTTCCCACTGCATTGATTTGCTTATACTCCGCTTTGTTCCTGGATGTAAAACAGCTTATTATTTCCTCAGCTTCATCCTCCCCACTGATAATCTTGAAAGATGAACTTATACGTACTGTAAGAGAATTGGAATGATGCCAAAGGATTGAAATATTCCAGTCTCAAAGTGTGGTCCCTACACCAGCAGCAATATATCACCTGGTAACTTGTAATAAATGCAGATTTGTGGGTACCACCTATATTATCAGAAACTTTTGGGATGGGGCTCAGTAATCTGTGTTTTAACAAAGTTTCCAGGAAACACTGATGCATGCCAAAGTTTGGGAACCATTGCAACTGGGGAGTTAATAATCACCTGGCCATGGCATAATAAGGGAAAAGAGTGGTTCAGATATAGATTGCTTGTCAAATTATAAGGACCTTTTTAACTGGTTTTTCACTGTGCTAGGAAGAAGACTTCTTTCTTTCTTTTTTTTTTTTTTTAAAGATTTTTTATTTATTTATTCGGCAGAGATAGAGACAGCCAGCGAGAGAGGGAACACAAGCAGGAGGAGTGGGAGAGGAAGAAGCAGGCTCATAGCTGAGGAGCCTGACGTGGGGCTCGATCCCATAATGCCGGGATCACGCCCTGAGCCGAAGGCAGACGCCCAACCGCTGTGCCACCCAGGCGCCCCAGAAGACTTATTTCTAACACCATGATTGGTTCAGTGGGGTGCAGGAAGGGAAGCAAAGAACAAATATTGAGTGATATGGGCGGATAATTCCAAAGGCCTTCATTCCCTCTCCACCTGCCTGCTCCATTTGTTGGCCTGCATATTAATCTCTCCAGCTACTGATAACACTTTGGCAATTATCCACAGTGGCATTTTTCTAATAAAAATTCATTCATTATTCTTCCAGCATTTTCTCCTTCAATGGTCCTGGGAGCAGTTGACAAACACATTTTTAATGACTAGTCTTCAAAAAACCAGGGATGTACTGTATGGTGACTAACATAATATAATAAAAAAATTATTATTAAAAAAAATGACTAGCCTTCACATATATGGCAATATCATGCTCTCCATACATTATACTTCAATAACCCGCTGACACTTCTTGGCTGACTTTTTGCAGTTCTTAACATCATATAAATTTAGATTCAACCAAAAAATAGGTTCTGTTGATGTAGTAGTTATTTCAGGATTATAAATATTCTAAAAGCTGAATCATTATGTCTTGTGTTAGAAACAGAATCTAGTGCTGTGCTAGAATCTAGAAAAGAACAAAGTTTGTCCTTGTGTACAAAGCATTCCTCCACATCACTGTAATCTTCAAGGGAAATAAGGAAACAGTGATTGACTAAACAAAAACTTCTATTTCAAGAAAATTGTTTCCTTTACTTCAGAGAAATTTTGAGCAAGTGGGATATGTCAGAACAATACTGAAATTGATCTTGGTGATTGCATGGGAACTCCCATTTAAACATCATGAAACTAAAGAATATAAAGGCATATTTGTTGGGTTTTCTTTAAATAGACTATAGTTTACTATCAATAAAAGGATTAGCCCCTGAAAATAACTTAAATATTCTTCTAAAAGTGTCCTCAAAGTTATCCAGTAAGAGAGGAAATTATTTGAACATTAAAAAGGCAGAGGACACTTTTTGTCATTAGCTCATAACTACATCTGTACTCTTCCTCCCATTAGAGTTAGGAGGAGTTTTGCAACAGTGTGAAATTTTTTCACAAAATCTATACTCACAACTCAAAGAAAATTATAATGTATTATTTCATAGTGTTCTATTTCTAAAGAAAAAACATTTTTATTTTAATTTTTTGTAAGTACATTATATTACAAAAATATGTATCTGTTCATAATGTATGTTAAAATTTCAGTCTCTATTTAGCATTTTTTTCTATTTCTCATTTTATGGGAGATATGATTTACATTTAAATAAAAAGCACAGTTCATAAGTTAAAGCTGATTAGTTTGACAAATGTATACACCCATGGACCCACCATCTTAATTAAAATATGCAGTGAAATAAGTCAAGCAGAGAAAGACAATTATCATATGATTTCTCTCATCTATGGAACATAAGAACTAGGAAGATCGGTAGGGGAAGAAAGGGATAAAGAAAGGGGGGTAATCAGAAGGGGGAGTGAAGCATGAGAGACTATGGACTTTGGGAAACAAACTGAGGGCTTCAGAGGGGAGAGGGGTGGGGGAATGGGATAGGCTGGTGATGGGTAGTAAGGAGGGCACGTATTGCATGGTGCACTGGGTGTTATACGCAACTAATGAATCATCGAACTTTGCATCAGAAACCAGGGATGTACTGTATGGTGACTAACAATGTAATAAAAAAAACATTAAAAAAAATAAAAAATAAAATGCACATTAAAAAAAATGCAGCATTTCTATGACCCCAGAAAGTTCTCTTCTCTCTTTTCCCAGTTTCTGCCTTCCACCCTGAATGAAAATCACTGTGATTTTCATTATCATATAGTTTTATCTGATTTTGAACTTCATATAATGGAATTACGCCATATGCACTCTGTGTCTAGCTTCTTTCATTCTGCATGTTTTTGAGATTCCTCCGTGTTGTTGCATTTATCAGTAGTGGCTTCATTTTATGGCTAAGTAGTAATCCATTTCCATGATGACTAATGATTTTGAACATTTTCCGTATACTTATTGGCTGCCATGTATCCGCTCTGATGAAGTATCGATGCAAATATGTTTCCCATTTCTTTATTGGGCTCAGTGCCTCATATTATTGAAATGTGTTCTTTATATATTTTGTATAAAAGTCCTTTATCAGATATGTGTTTTGAGGTTGGTCTTCTCAAAGTCTGTGGCTCATGCTTATTTTCTTACGCACTTTTTAAAACAGGCTTAGAACAACAAAGATTTATTATTTTGCAGTTCTTTGGCTTGGCAGTCTTGCTGGTTTTCCTGCTGATCTTGCCTGGGATCATTCAGATAGCTACAGATATCTTATGGCTTCACTGAAACAAGAAGGCCCCCAATGACCTTACTTACACGTCTAGAAGCTGGCGCTGGCTATTGTGTATGCCTCTTCCTCGAGGAGGATTCTCATCCTCTAATCAGCTAGACTGAACTTCTTCACAGCATGGAGGCCTCAAGATCCTAAGAGACTGAAAGCAGGGGCTGTGATGCCTTTTCAGTCATAGGATCTGAAGAACTGCACCATCACTTCTGCTGTATTCCATATTTTTACTCTTTCTGTCGTTCTTTCTTTATTCCTGATATTCTAAGTTTTCTTTGGTATCATTTCCCTTTGGCCTGATGAACTTCTTTTTAACAATATACATATATATATTTGAGAATAGGTTTACTGGCAATGAAAGCTTTTCATTTTCCTTCATCTGAAAATGTCTTGATTTTACCTTTATTCTTGAGGGATATTTTTTGCTGGACATAGAATTCTAGAAAAATTGTTCTTTCCTTTCAGCACTTTTAAAATATTGTGCCACTTCTTTCTGGGTTTCATGGTTTCAACCAAAAGATCTACTGTTCTTCCTTGCTGCTAATGCATCATCCTCTCTGTTTTCGAGAATATTCCTTTGTCTTTAGTTTTTTAAAGTTTATTTCTGATGTGTCTTGAGGTGGACTTTTTGGGGGATTCACTCACCTTCTTAAATCTGTAAATGTATGCCTTTTGCCAACAGAGGATGTTTTTAGCCACTATTTCTTTGAAAACTGTTTCAGCCACATGTCCTTCTCTTCTCCTTTTAGGACTCTGCTGATACAAATGTTAAATTTTTGTTATTTCCCTACCAGTCCCTGAGATGATATTCATTTCTGTGCAGTCGATTTTCTCTCTATTGTTCCTATTGGGTTATTTGTATTGTTCTATCTTTGACTTCACTTATTCTTTCCCCTATGATATTAATTCTGCTCTTTGGCCTCTCTAGTGAGTTTTTTTGTATTGGTTATTGTATTTTTCAGTTCTACAATATCCATTTGATTTTTTATATCTTCCATTTCTTTGCTGATATTTTCTATGATGAATTAGAAAATTACTATTTGTAATAATTGATTCAGGCAAGATCATCAGGGGATCCTAAAATTAATGGATAAATGTTTGAGGAGGCAGAGGTTTGTACATAGTCTCAAAGTACTGCCCTAAAAAACACTTAATGATTATAGTATGTCTGCCCCTGCTCCACTTATATACATATTCTTTCATTTCAGTGATGTTTTGTAGTTTTCTATATGGAGGTCCCATGTGCTTTTACAGATTTATCTGTGCATATTTGATGTATTTTGATGGGACTGTAAATAAATGGTACTATTTACATTTTTTATTTCATATATTTTTTTGCTAGCATATAGAAATACAATCAACTTTTGTGTGTTCAGTATCTGGCACCTTTGGTAAATTCACTCTTGGATTTTATTTATACACGATCATATAATCTATGATGTTGGGAGGTTTATTTATTTATTTCTAATTTTATATCTTTTTTTCCTTGACTTATTACAGTGACTAGAACCTTCAGTACAACAGTGAGTAGAAGTATAATAGCAGACATATTTGTTTCAGTCCTGATCTCAGTGGGAAGATTTCAATGTTTCATCATCATATCTGATGTTTCCTACAGATTTTTGTTGTTGCTGTTATTATTTTTTTAATTAAGGAAATTCACTTTTGTTTCTATTTTCCTGAGTTTTTTTAAATTAATGAATAGGTGCTAAATTTTATGATTTTTTTCCTAAATTTAAAAGTCATGTAGTTTTCTGCTCTTCTTTCTTCACATAGAAATTTTTTTTTTAAGATTTTATTTATTTATTTGACAGAGAGAGACAGCCAGCGAGAGAGGGAACACAAGCAGGGGGAGTGGGAGAGGAAGAAGCAGGCTCCCAGCAGAGGAGCCTGATGTGGGGCTCGATCCCAGAATGCCGGGATCACGCCCTGAGCCGAAGGCAGACTCTTAACGACTGAGCCACCCAGGCGCCCCCTCACATAGAAATTTTTGAATATTAAATCCACCCTCCATTCCTGGTATAAAGCTAACTTATATTAACATTGTAAAATATGCCGGCCTGATGTGCTAATATTTTATTGAGGCTTCTTGTGTCTACATATTGGACAGATTAGTCTATGATTTCCCTTTTTCTGTAATATCCCTGTCAAGTCTATCTTGAAAACTATGTTGAGACTCTCTTTATGGTTCAGCAGATGATCAAACTTGGTGATGTTCCATGTACATTGTAGAATAATATTACTCTATGGCTGCCGGATACAGTGTTCTATGTGTAAGTGTTTAAACATGTGGTTTAAATCTTCTATGTCATTATTGGTTTTTTTGTCTGTTTGTTCTACCAGTTACTGAGAGAGATGTTTTAAAAATTTCCATCCATGATTTTGGATTCAATTTTAGGTTTGTCAGATGTTGCTTCATATATTTTTGGTGAATTTAGACTATTATGTCTTCCTCTTAAATTAATACTTTTGTTATTATAAATGTATTTATACATAAGTTTGTATGTATACAAATCTGTACATCTTTACCTCTTGTCATAGTTTTTGCCTTAAGGTCTACTTTGTCTAATACTCACAGGGCTACCTCGCCATCCTTTGAGTTTGTATGGTATATGTTTAGCTCTTATTTCTCTATCCTTTTACTTACAAACTTTCTATGTTCTTATACATCTGATGTGTCTCACGTGGGCAGCATAGAGTTCAATCTATTTATTTTTTCAATTTAATCTGACAATCTTCTTTTAAATTGGGTATTTAGCTTATTTTCATTAATTTATTACTATAAATTTGGGTTAATCCTTACCATCTTACTACTTGTTTCCTACTTTCCTCTTCTTTTTTTCCCCTTTATTCTCCTTTTTAAAAACTATTTGTTGTCTTGAGTGAGTTAAGATGGCAGAGGAGTAGGGGACCCTAAGTTCATCTGGTCCCTAGAATTCAGCTAGATAGTTATCAAATCATTCTGAACACCTGTGAAATCAATCAGAGATCTGAGAAAAGAAATGCTGCAATTCTACAATAGAAAAGTGGCCATGAATCAGAGCAATGAGGAGGTACAGAGACATGAATCAGAGCAATTTATCAGAGGATACAGGAGGGTAGGGAGCCAGCTTAAGGAGGCTGCCACAAAGTATTATAAGCAGTGGAGTACAAAACTGGAAACTTTAGGAGTCTGCCATGGTGGGGGACATCCCTAGCTTAAAGGTGCTCAGGTGGTGAATTAGGGCAGAGCCCCAGAAGGGAGAGAGTGGTCTCAGGATCCCCAGGGTCACAAAGAAAATGTAGGTGCCTGAGTACAGCAGAGTTCCCAGTCATCAGAGCAGGGAAGTTGGCTGGAAACAGAGTCTTGGCACTGGCTTTTTGCTCAGTGTGTCATAAACTATGAACTGCTGCATAGTCATGTGACTGCTCTCTGGGCAGGGGCCCAGCAAAAGGCAGAAGCATGGCAAGATGCCCCTTGCTCCCCCCGGGAGGAACAGTGCAAGTTTGGGCTGCTGGAGTCCAGAAAGTTTGGAGATTTGAAACTGGGTCACATGCCTGAGATAAAAATGCTTGGTCATAGGCTGGGTGAACACAGAGTTCAGACAGAAACCAGGGAGACATGAGTGATTGCCTGCTTTTCTGTGAGGGCTCACTGAAGAGTTGGAGGTGCAAACTTTCAGCTCCAGGGCTACAGATTGGGGTGCCACCATTTTAATCCCCTTCTATTGGTGCTAAAAGCCTTCAGGGACCAAACAGCACTACACAGTGCAATTCGGAGCCAATTACACTGAGCCCGGTCCCCTGGCAAGAGAGGCGCAATGCCACCAGGGCAAGGACACTGAGAATCAGTGCAACAGGCCCCTCTCCCAGAAGACCAGCAGGAACAACTGGCTAGCACCAAGTTTACAGACCATCGAGAACTATAGAACTTTAGCTCTTAGAGAAAACAGTACATAGAATTCATGTTTTTTTATTATTATTATTCCTTAGTCTTTCAGGTTTTTTCCAGCTATTTTCTTATTGCTTCAATTTTTTAATTCTTTTTTAATTTTAATTTATATATATTCATTATATATATTTTTTATTTTTGGTCTCCCTTAACTTAATTATATTTTATTTTATATTTCTATATATATGTTTTTCTTTCCTTCCTATTTTGGGATCTAGTTTCTCTTAACAAACAAACCAAAATACACCTAGGATCTAGTTTATTGTTTTGATCTGTTTTACTTCTTGTGTGATTTTTTTCTTATTTTGTTTTGTTTTTATTTTCTTCAGGCTGTTTTGTTTAGTTTTTTCTTCTGGTATTGTTGTTATTGTTGTCTCCTCTCTCTTTCTTCTATTCTTTTCGGGACATAATGAGGAAACAGAGAAACTCACCCCAAAACAAAGAACAAGAGGAAGTACTCACTACTGGGGATATAAAAGGAGAATTATAAACCAATATCACTGATGAACATGGACGTGAAAATTCTCACCAAGATACTAGCTAATAGGATCCAACAGTACATTAAAAGGATAATTCACCACGACTAACTGGGATTTATTCCTGGGCTGCAAGAGTGGTTTAGCATCCGCAAATCAATCAATGTGATACATCACATTAAGAAAGGAAAGGACAAGAACCATATGATCCTCTCAACAGATGCAGATAAAGCATTTGACAAGATACAGCATCATTTCTTGATAAAAAAAAAAAAATCTCCACTATGTAGGAATAGAGGGAACATATCCCAACTCATAAAAGCCATATATGAAAACCCACAGTGAATATCATCCTCAGTTGGGAAAAACTGAGAGCTTTTCTCCGCTGTTGTTCAACATAGTGCTAGAAGTCCCAGCCTCAGCAATCAGACAACAAAAAGGAATAAAAGGCATCTGAATCTGCAAAGAAGTCAAACTCTCACTCTTAACAGATGACATGACACTCTATAGAAAACGCAAAAGACTTCACCCAAAAATTCCTAGAAGTGATACAGGAATTCAGCAAAGTTGCAGAATATAAACACAATGCACAGAACTCAGCTGCATTCCTATACTCTCACAATGAAGCAGAAATCAAGGGATTGATCCCATTTACAATAACACCAAAAACCATAAGATACTTAGGAATAAACCTAACCGAAGAGGTAAAGGATCTGTACTCTGAAAACTACAGAACACTCTTGAAAGAAATTGTGGAAGACACAAAGAAGTGGAAAAACATTCCATGCTCATGGATTGGAAGAACAAACATTGTTACGATGTCTATGCTATCCAGAGCAACCTACACATTCAATGCAATCCCTATCAAAATACCGTCAACATTTTTCACAGAACTGGGACAAACAATTCTACAATTTGTAATGGAACCGGAAAAGACCCCAAATACCCAAAGGAATGTTGAAAAAGAAAACCAAAGCTGGAGGCATCACAATTCTGGATTTCAAGGTGTATTACAAACCTGTTATCATCACGACAGTATGGTACTGGCACAAAAAGAGACACATAGAACAATGGAACAGAATAGAGAACCCATAATATATTCTTATATAGAATAAGGGCCAAGTTGTGTTTTCTCCATTTGAATACCTACTTGATGCAGCACGATCTACTATTATTGAAGGACTATCACTTCCCTACTGCATTAGACTGTCATCTTTGTCATAAATCTAGTGATGTATATTTTATTGCTAAGTCAAATAAGTCAGATAGAGAAACACAAATACTGTATGACCTCATTTGTATGGGGATATATAAAAACATGTAACTCATAGAAACAGAGTGAAATTATAGTTGTCAGGGGATGAGGGGGAAATGGGGAGATGTTGGTCAAAGAGTACAAACTTTCAATTACGGAATGAGTAAGTTCTGAGCATCTAAGGTACAGCACAGTGACTATAATTAACAATACTGTATTGAACACTTGAAAATTGCTAACAAAGTAAAGCTCTTAATGTTCTTGTCATAACAAAAAAAATGGTAATTATGTGAAGTGAAGGATGTGTTTGTTAATCTTACTATGGTAAACATTTCATAATAAATGTGTGTATCAAATCATCACTTTGTACACCTTAAACTTACACAATGTTATATGTCAATCATAACTCAATAAAGGCAGGGGGAAAAAGAATATTCTGCTTCATAAAGTTTTTTGGAAATTACTTTAACTCTTTTCATACCTTTTGAAAAAGTGCATAAGATTTGTATCTTTCCTCCCTTAAGTGAAGCACTGAGATGTACCACAAGAAAGTTGTCACAGACACTATGGATCCTGTGTCACTGAAAAATAGAGGGATAGAAATTAAGAGTATAAAGAACACCATTTAGTAGAAGGCCATAAAGTTGCAGACATGAAGAATGTGGCCAGAGGGTCAATGGGAGAGCAGTGGAAACAAGATCTAAACACCCAGATGCTGAAGTTCCTAGAGTTGCCTGAATCTACAATCACTCTCCACCTTCCTGTCCTTGACAACCAGCCCTATTGTGAGTCCTGTTTCAGGATTTCTATGAATGAGATGCTACTGGTGAAATAAAACCCCCTCACTGATCATGATTGATAGGATTTCCTTTGTTTTTAAAACAAAGAGTCAAACTAAGATGGGTATGAGGAGAAAGCAGAGCTGAGCCGACCCAGCTCTTCTACTTTTGGCTGAATGTCTTTCCCTGACAGCAGACCTGATGGACAAAGGTGAGGCACACTTTCAGAAGAAGCCAGCCTTCTGAGGATGCCGCAGGTGCTTACCCTGGCAGTATGCCTTTTGTTCAGTCTGAGCACAGGCTCCCCCACTACGCCTGCACTGGCCACTTTCCTTCCCTGCCTTGTGGGTGGCCACCTCCTTCCCAACTAAGGAAGAAGAGGCTGATAGATACCTCTATCCAACATTGAGCAGTCCAGTCATATTAGGAGGCTGAAGAATTCCAAGTTACCTCCTCCGGTTCCTTAGAATTCTTCTCAGGAGCTTGTCTCCAACCAGTGATAAGTGCTGGATAAGAAAACAGAATTTGATTGTGTTGTCAGTCCAGAAAACATCTCCCTCTACCAATATCTTACAAAAGCTCTGATCAGCCTAAGATCCCCAGAGTCACATGTGTGGAAAGAGATCATTCTGGTTTACTGAATCTTAGAAATCTTGGACACTGACTTTACGACACCAACCAATATAATACTAATTATTGGTGAGGTAATGTCCCAAGCCCAGCCGAAAGGATCCCATTTCCTAAAAGGGGATTAAATAAATTAGTTTTCTCTCCATGGCACATCATTCATCTTCCCCCTCTAAGTAGTTCCCCTCCATTAAAAGTAAAACTATTATATGTAATCAGCTATAAGGGTGTTATCAGAAGAGGTGTGAACTCAAAAATGTGAACTCTGCCCCCATTCAAAGGAGTTTGGGGAGGGGAGAGGTTATTGAGGGTTCTTCCAAACTTTGTGTAAAACGTTGACCTTGCAAAATGTAACACTCACCATTTCATTTTGGAAAAGTATTGAGATAAAGATACTTAAGAATCTTGTCTTAAAAACACAACTAAGAACCATACGTGTTGTCCCCAATACCTGGAGCATTCACACATCTGAGGTGAGACAAGCACAAGAAATCCTACCAGGAAAGTAGTAGAAGTGGAGGATCCAGATCCTTACAAAGTAGTTTCACTTCTGAGACTTACAGATAGCTTTTCTACTTCTTTGTATCCCACCCACATAATTGAACTTAATCATTATAAATAAATAAATATATATATATATGTATATATATATACATATATATATATATATATGTATATATATATATATATTCCATGCATGAATAAAAAAGGAAAAAAAGAAGCCCAGACTGGATAAATTACTCTATACCTTCAGTTTTACCTTATGGTCCCGTGTTGGAAGCTACTAACACTACAATGCTTTTCCTCACATGGAAGGAAAGGTATTGGGTATGATATTAATGAGACCTCTAGATCAGAATTGATGTGTTCCAGGTCCCCATTGGTATTATTCCCTTATTTTTATGGAAATTCCATGAGGGACAATGGTTCTTACAGTATTATTAGTATAGCAATAGCTCCAACCTCATCCTGGGCTTTGACCTAATGAGCGCTTCTTTCCATCCTGATGCCCACATCCTGTTCATTAGCATTCCCTACTCCCTCTTCCACAATATCATAAATGACAGTATTTACCTTTCCTCGGGGCTTAACTAAGCCTTCTTCCTCAGGGATATAATAGCAGAAGTTGGAACCTTTCTAGGAACAGGCCATATTAACCACTCACTCTTATTATCCATACTCTTATTATCTAAATCATGAATGTATGTGTAGCCTAATTTGTCAAGAGTGGCTGAGGGAGAGTGGCAAATATAATCATATCTGCAGAGGAGAAACCTTAAGCTGATGTTTGCTTTATCATTCCATGTTTGATAATCACAAATACAACTTAAAGAACTATCCCTTTCCTTACTCTAACTGGGTAACTAAAAACTCAAAGCACAGAAAGTGGTGGAAATTTCCAAGATAAATGAGATCTCAAGGTGATTAAAAAAACATAAAGAAATAGTGGGTATTGGAGAACCATGAGGGCACTATCCAGAAGGAGAAACTCTAGGCCAAGGACAATTCGAAACATTTCTTGGTGCCAGCTCAACACCCTTTATGCTAGATGCAATGTAGAGTTAGTCCAGCCAGTTTCTTTGAGTGTCCACTTCTTAAGCTTTTCCATCAAATCTCATAGAGCCCCTCTCCTCCCACCTTCCCACCATCATATAGGCATTGGGACTCACTCAGGTGTGACAGGTATTTCTGCACCATTAAGATGGCACTGAATAAAAGTAAAACCCCATGCAAATGAGCCTTTATCTGGGTATTAAAATCTATAGATAGTCTCACTTTGCTCTAGCCTCTATAACTCATCTCCCATTATTGTTTATTTTCCCTCACTTCCAGGTTTGGCCTGGATTGAAAGCAGAGTGTGTAAATGGATGGATGTTATAAAAGTGATTTTGTCTGGGGTGCCTGGGTGGCTCAGTTGTTTAAGCAACCAACTCCTGATTTCGGCTCAGGTTATCATCTCAGAGTCACGGAATCAAGCTTCCTGTCAGACTCACTACCCCCTGCCTCAAGCACACATGCTCTCTCTTTCTCTCCCTCCCTCTCTCTCTCTCTCAAACAAGGGGGATTTTGTCTATTTCTGAGAAGGTGGGACCCACAAGGAAACTCATGAAACTTTCTATATTTGCCTTGACCTTCTAAGAGCAATATTAATCTGGGCAGATTCAGGCAGGACAAATTTCCAAACAGCTCCCGTATGTACCAAAGTTGCCTACAAACACCTTGAGAGGTTAATACTCTTCTCTGGCTTGTAATGGGAAGCCAGAAGTCACAGAAAAATGGGTCTCCCCTGCCACAGAACCTAGCTGAGATACCCAGTAAAAGAAGCAGGTTTCCAGGCCAGTGATTGCTATGGATACAGCTTCTCCACCCTCAGGCTCACATCTCCTCCTCTTCTGCATTTAGAAAGAATCTGGGTTCCATTTCCAATAGTCTTTTTTAAAAGAGAGACTGCCAGGTTAGAGATGTTACAGAAACCACCCAGCATTCTCCCTTCTCTGTGTGCTTTCCTTTTTCAAGAAGATTGGTGACCACAATGAAATTTTTTTCATATGAAAATATTCAGTGAAAAGAATCATAACGTTGGTGAAAGCATAAAGAAAAACAGACCAAGAAAGGCAGACTTCCCCAGATTCTTCCCAAAAGCCTCATGAAATCTAGAATATAATCCAGCTTTTTCTCACCATAAAATCTGTTCTTTTAACAACTGTGTTCTGGCCTCAGTGCATACATCACATGTAGAAAATTGTAGTCTGGACTTTCACCTCAAATCAGTAGCAATATTCAACTTGGGATTTTAGAAACCCTTGGGAAATTGTCATATAATTTCCTTCAGAAATCTTGGCAGAGAACAGTGTGGACATCTGGGAGACAACATCACCACAGACAAAGGAAGATAAATATAAGGGTTGCACCAGTAACTCTTGTCCTCAACAGTGACGATTAGCTGCCCCAGCACAGCAGCCGTGCCCCAGGACACCAGCCGTGCCTTTCTGCCCCTGTCTCTTCAGCATCTAATACGTTTTGGGAGCCTGCACCCTCCGCTCCCTGGCAGGGTCCATCCTGCTTCACAACCGTACATTCTGGTGGGGAAAATATCACAGAGCCTCAAACTTGCACGACAGCAGCTGCTCAATGTTGATGCAGTAACACAAGGACACTTCTCAACATGAAAAGGTGAGGATGTGACGGAGGAACATGGTACCATAGAAGGAGACTTAGAGCAGGTGTACCCATGACATGAAGCCCTAAACACAAGGACCCTTGTCTCAGCAACACCCAGGGCTAAACCTATAAGAAGGTACCTGTTCCCACTAAGGGTATAGGAGGTGACAGCAATGTTGCATGTTAGGTGGGCTTTTACTCACTGGGGGAGGCAGAGCCAGAGCTTTCATCAGAACCATAAGTAGTCTGAAGTCCAGCTCTCACTCAGAACTGGAGGCAGTGAAATATGGTTGTTTTCACCTGTCTGATCCTTTCTAGGGCTTTCAGTGGTCAAGGCTGCCATGTAGCCTTATTGTGCTATGAAACATTCTGGGCTATAGAAAAAGGACTTTGTCAGCCAGACATTGGCAGCATCGGATATATATTCACCCCGCTCCGGGACAACAGGCTGTGACAAATGAATTTCCTTCTCTCCTTTCCACTCAGCCCAGAGCAAGCTCTTGATTTCTTAGAAGACAATAGCTGCAGGGGAAGGAAGCCCCATGAGGTGACTCATGTGTATGCCAGGTCTTACAGACTGTGGTGGCTTGGTGGCCTTACTGGGGTCCACTGGCACAGAAGCAGAGGCTCCTTCAGGCTATGCCACTGAGGGGTGAGCAGTTTGTTCATGAGCAGCCCTTCACAGGACCTGGCCCACAGTGGGTTAGTGAGAGTGACACATCCCACACTGCTGACCTTTATGCTGAGATACTAGAGCCAAACAGCATGGTGAGAAAAGTCACTGATCGAGAGTTCTGAAGAAAGCAAAACGTTCACTGAGCTTCGATGTAGGAGTGAGAACATGAGTGCCAGGTGCCCAGCATATACACCTAACTGGGCTAATTCCTATGACCTAATGTCATTCCACCTCCACCACAGGACAGCACGAACCCTGGGTGGGGATGGGGATAAATCCTGGATTTACAAATTATGTCGTGTTGTAGAGAAGCCCCCAGTGTCTCTGGTCTCCCTTCTCTTGTATACAATGCTTGTGCTAAAGTAGATGCTCCCTAAGCCTCATGTCATTCCACAGGTCTCTAACTCGCCAGTGCTACTAACTAAGGGTAGAAACATTTAAGATAAATAAGGTAATCTTTCACTTCAAGTTTAAAGATCATCAACAATACATTTGTTTCCCTTTTAAAATATTTTGACACTGCATTTGGAAACAGCAGGGGCTCGGGATCTGGAAGATCTAGGTAAAGTGCCAGCTATGTGAACTAAACTCTCTGAACTCTCAAAGCCTCAGTTTCTGCTATTCTATAAGAAGGGGTACACGGTTATTGTGAAGAGGAATAGAAATTCTGAATTTCAGTGACCAGCATAGTACCAAGCATAAGTCCTCAACCCATGGTGGTGATAACAATTTGGACCATAGAATGTTTTGCATTATTAAAAGGGATATCTAAAGGGAATATTACTAACATTATTGTTATGTTTACAAAAAATTGATATTATTAAAAATAAAATGTTGTATAACTAGAAAAATGTCAATACCCCTGCCTACTGATGATGCTCTATTAAGCATTCTATTAATGATGATAACATTACAATCAGACTTTGAGGAACACCTAGGAAACACTGGCATCATATGCCAGGTGAGTGACATGCTTCACCTTACTTGATTCTCACAAGAACATGAACAGGTAGATCCTATCATCTTCATTCTACAGAGGGTGAAAGTGAAATTCACAAAGGTTAACTTGCTTTCCAAGATGACCCATCTCTCATAAGTTAGAGCTCAGTATTGAACTAGTATTGAACACAGGTCCTTCTGATTCAAGAACCAATTGGCTAATCCACTTTACTACTATCTGCCTCTCCACCTTCCTGGAGAGTCAAGTAACCTAATCATGCTCAACTAAAACCTTTGTCCTCCCCGATGTCTTCATTGTAGGTTAAGTACAGCAGTGACACTGCTGTGGAAAGAGATGCCGATGGAAATGGGGAATGTAACAACTGTCCAAGAATTCATCTTGGAGGGGTTTCCTGCCATCCAGCACCTGGGAAAGGTCTTCTTTCTTGTACACCTGCTGGCATACCTGGCATCCATTGTAAGCAATGCCATCATAGTCACCATCACCTGTGCTGACTCCCGGCTCCACACACCTATGTACTTTTTCCTCAGCATTTTCTCCTTCTTGGAGTGTGGTGTCGTAAGTGCTGTTATTCCTAAATTGCTGGTCATCTTTCTCTTAGGCAGGAAAATTATTTCCCTTCCTGCCTGTTTCATACAAGCATTTGTCACTGTATTTCTGGGATCAGCAGTTTTCTTCCTCATAGCAGTGATGTCTCTGGATCGGTATGTGGCCATTTGCAAGCCTCTGCATTACCCAACCATCATGAATCTGAAGACTTGCTTCCTCCTGGTCACTGCCTGCTTTGCTTTAGCCTTCCCTCTCATCACTGGTCTGGTGATAAAGGTTTCCCAGTTATCCTTCTGCGGCCCCCATGTCATCCCCCACTTCTTCTGTGACGTTGGCCCCCTGATTCATCTCTCCTGTTCTGACTCCAGGTCTGTTGATATGTTAGCCTTTGTCCTCACTTCCTTTATCCTCTTGACATCACTTCTCATAACCCTCACTGCGTACAGCAACATAGTAGTCACAATCCTGCGACTCCCATCAGCCAGGGAGAAAAAGAAAGCTTTCTCCACCTGCTCCTCTCACCTCATAGTCCTCTCTCTGATGTACGGCAGCTGTGTGTTTATATACGTGAAACCAAAGCAAACAAACAGGCTGGACTCCAACAGGGAGGCTGCCCTTGTGAACACGGTGGTGACCCCGCTGCTCAACCCTGTCATCTATACACTACGGAACAAGCAGGTCCACCAGGCTCTGAGGGAGACAATGTGCAGGATGAAAATATTAAGAATAAAATGACACGGCCCTGGAGTGGAAGGCTTCAGAGAATCATTAGTCTTCATCCTGGCCAATGTATCAGTCCACAGAGTCGTAGTGCAGGGTCTTTGGCTGATCTCACTTGACCTCTGCACATCCCTAGCAAAATGGAAAACTGTTTTTCAAGGCCACATTTTACCTTGATGTGCATAGCTATCTTCTCCCTAAATATTCTACATATTGATGATAATGATTAGTTGCAAAATCCTTTACTAAATTTTTTTTTAAAGATTTTATTTATTTATTTGACGGAGATAGAGACAGCCAGCGAGAGAGGGAACACAAGCAGGGGGAGTGGGAGAGGAAGAAGCAGGCTCATAGCAGAGGAGCCTGATGTGGGGCTCGATCCCGTAACGCCGGGATCACGCCCTGAGCCGAAGGCAGACGCCTAACCGCTGTGCCACCCAGGCGCCCCCCCTTTACTAAATTTTTATTCTTCCCTTTTTATAAACCATGTGCTTAAAATTTCCAAAATTTAGTAAATTTATACACTTATTAGTTCACTTCACTCTACCCATAAGCCTAGCTCAACAGAATTAATAATGATTTACCAAAAGGTATTTAGATAATTAAAATGATAAAAGGTTGTATATTACATTGTGTTTAGGAACGAAATGATGGAAATAGTATGTTTGGGTCCACATTCCCTCCTAGCCTCACCCAAGGAAATAATGGTCAAGTACTCTTCATCTGGCACTATATATTGTTTGCTTCATGTGCGCTCTTAAATGCTGTTCTTGGCCCTTAGCATAGGCATATATGTATGCATCAATCCCGTGCTGCAGGAAACCTGAATTGTTCTCAGGCTTAGACAATTCTCTAAGGAGAGGGAATGACCACAGCACGCCAAGACTGACCAGCCCTTAATTCCTAAATTGTTTATTCTAGCATCAGCCCCTCAGATGCATAATGCATACTTATGATTGGTTCCTATTCTAAAGCTGTTACTACAGAATGCCTGTGTATATCAGTGGAAGGGAGCACTTATTTATATTTCTATAATGTCCTCCAAAAATTCAAGTTGGGGAAACCTAAATTATTTGTTTATCTACATCATTTTACTAATGAAAATCAACAAATTAAACATTTTTCCTATTTAATTGTGTTGTCAATCACAGGTTATCTTCTGATTGATAACCTACTTATTTTTTCCGTATTTTATTTATTTATGTGAGAGAGAGAGTGTGTAGTGTAAGGGGCAGAAGGACAAGCTGACACCCTACTGAGTGCACAGTCTAGGACCCTGAGATCATGATCTGAGCCAGGCACCTAGGCACCCCAGATTGATAACCTACTTTAAAATCAAAATTTCTAGGATCTCAGTCCTTAAACTTTGTGTAATTTTTGCACCTATTTACCAGCTAGGATGTTTCTATTTTTTTCTCAGAAGAAACATCTCTAAAAGGATTAAGACGATTTTTATCTTATTTTTAGCATAAACACTGATGTTAGATAATCTCAAATATATTTTATGAAACATTCTACACCATGATTAGATCCTCTTTGGCCTTGATGGTCCTATTACAAAGGTCAGATTTCATCTCAATGATAACGAAGAAGTATCAAATATTCCTACTCCCCTTCCCTCCAGCCCCTGGCAACCACCATGCTACTCTCCGCTTCTATGTATTTGATTAGATTCCGCATATGAATGAGATCATGCAGTGTTTGTCTTACCATGTTTGGCTTATTTTACTTAGAATAATGTCCTCTAGGTATATACATGTTGGTGCAAGTGGCAGTTTCTTCTTTGTAAAGTCTGAATGATGTTCCATAACGTGTATATGTCACATTTTCTTTATCTATTCTTCTTTACATGGAATTTTAGGTTATGTCCACATCTTAGCTACTGTGAAAATGCTGCAGTGAACATAGGAGCACAGCTCTCTCTTTGGGATCCATATTTCAATTCCTTTGGATATATACCCACAGGTGGGATCGTTGTATTAATGGTAATTTTATTTTGAAATGTTTCAGGAAACACTGTATTGTTTACCAGATTGGCTGCATGCACCACTTTACATTTTCATTGGTAGTGTAAAAGGGTTCCTTTTTCTCCACATTTCTTATCTTTTGTGGGTTTCTTTGGTAATAGGCATGCAAAGAAGTGTGAGGTGATATCTCACTGCGGTTTTACTTGTATTTCTCTTAATGATGTTTACATTTCCATGGAGATGATGAGTGTCTTTTCATGTACCTGTTGGCCATTTGTATGACCTCCTTCAAAAAATGTCTACTCAGTTTCTCTGCCCATTTTTGATAGTTTGGGATTTTTGGTGTTTTTATATATTTTGGAGACTTCATAGAATGGTGATTCTTGGAAGACACAAGAAATTTTCCTTTTGGACAATGAAAATGGAGGGCATGTCAAGTGGGTCAACAGCATTTGTGAAGCATGCAGCTAAAACATCATGCTTTGATCTGCTTACAGTGATGGTGAGATAGAAAAGAAATAGAGTAATATGAGCTGAAAGCATAGGCAGAATTTAAAGATAAGTGATGCCAAATACCATGTGCAAGAAGAACCATTTTCAGTAGTTGAATGGAAATAGATAGACTTTCAGGAACGAAAATAGGAAGATATGTGGGTACTATTATTAGCCTATCCTGAGGGCAATAGGAGACTCATTAGTCTTAAAAAGCTGGTAAGGCATGGTCAGCTTTGTATTAGGAAGATCTCTGTGGCTTTGATGGGTAATGTGAGGGGCTTTCAGAGAAAATGGAGTCTATAATTTTGTCACCAGCACACAGTGTTCAGCCTGCAATTCTTTGATACCATTTTCTTCGCAGCCCATACAACAACCACTTCAGGGGAATAATAAGGGCTCTGCCCTCCTTCTATGCTCCAGTCATCACATCATGCTTTTCATTACCGGGATTCAATCTGGAACCCTGCTGGCAAGGGATTGTCTAAAACGCAGTTCTCATAGTCAGCTGCTGTGCTCTACAGGTTAGGTTAGAGCAGGGTGGAGACAACTGCTGCTAACTCTTCCCCTCCCCCCAAAAAAGAAAATGAAAAACTAAATCCAGCACAGCGTGCTCCAAGATAATACTGCATCCTTAAAACACCATTACATTTTGATAAAAAACAGGTAATCCAACAACAAAAAACGTTTGTAAAAATTAGAAATAAAATAGCTGAAAGAAATCATCAGGATTGTTAGCAGATAAGTAAATGGAGAAGTTTCAGAAAGAAAAGTTACAGACAGAAAAGGAGGTAGAAAACCTGTGGGGAATGTATTTTGGTCCCGAATGTCAAAATTCGTTTTATTAGGGATTTTGGAAAAGAGAACAGAGAAAAAAAAGGGGAATAAATTATTAAATACACAGAGAAGACAGTCTCCAAATTGCCTGTACGAACCGCTCAATAAATTTAAAAGGCTGGTATCTAGGCATGACTTATTTTTTTTAATTTTTTAAATTTTTTATAATAATTTTTATTATGTTATATATTAGGCATGATGTTATACAATTTATAAACACCAAAAGAAATCTTAAAATCTTTCCAGATTAAAAAAATAAATAAAAATACCTTTCTACAAAAGACCACTAAATTCCATATATCAGCTTCTGTACAGCTTTTGATTTGGAAGAAAGTAGGATGTGGTTTTTAAGCTTTGGGTGAATGATTTTCAATGTAGAGTCTTATAACCATTCAGCTACTGGCAAAATGTTAAAACAAATGTAAACATTTAGGGGCCTAGGAATCAAAGAATTTGCTTTTCATGCACCATTTCCTACTTAAATTCTTGACAATTTGTTTCCATGAATGAAGCAAACAATCTCCCCCCTCAAAAGAAGTAAAAACTGTGCTTTTGTTTCATCATCTATGAAATAAAATAAGGTTTGAAAATTCATACAAATATTGCAATTTAAACAATGTCGTGGATGGATTTAGCAGTGTGATCTACATATTTGCAGTTATGAGGACATTGATGATGATGGTGATGATGGGCCCAGAAACAGCTGGACCTACAGCAGGAAAAGAATTACAAGAATCTTAGGGAGAAAACCAAGACCAGATTTTTTTAAAAAAGCAAATAAAGAATAAAACCAAAGCCACAATAAAAGGGGAGGGGTAATTAGAAATTTCAGGAGGTTAAATCCCAGGTGAAATCAAAGAGTTTAAATTTCCTATAGTTGCAATTTCAAATACCTCTTTGACATTACATAGGAAGGTTTTTAATTGGTAAATCAATGCAGAAAGTCACACACAGGATACAAAATCAACTTACAGAAATCTGGCATTTCTATATACCAATAATGAAGCGCAGAAAGAGAAACCAAGGTATCAATCTGATAAACAAAAAGATAACTTTGGAATAAACCTAACCAAAGAAGTGAAAGACATGTACTCTGGAAACTATAAAACACTGACGAAAGAAATTGAACAGGACACAAACTAATGGAAAAACATGCCATGCTCATGGATCAGAAGAACACATATTGTTTAAATGTCTATACTACCCAAGGTGTTCTACAGATTTCATGCAATTACTATCAAAATCAACAGCATTTTTCACAGAGCTGGAACAAACAATCCCTAAATTTGTGTGGAATAGCAAAAGACACTGAATAGCCAAAGAAATCTTGAAAAAGAAAAGCAAATCTGGAGGCATCACAATTCTGGGCTTCAAGTTATATCACAAAGCTGTAGTGGTCAAAAGGGACTAATACTGGCACAGAAACAGACACATCGATGAGTGGAACAGAATAGAAAACACAGAAATGAAACATAACTATGTGGTTAATTAATCTTCGAAAAGCCAGGAAAAAATATCCAAAGGGAAAAAGTCTCGTCAACAAATGATGTTGGGAAAACTGGACAACTATATGCAAAAGAATGAAACTGGACTATGTTTTTACACCGTACATAAAAATAAACTGAAAATGGATTAAAGACCTAAGTGTGAGACAGGAAACCATAGAAATCCTAAGGAGCACAGGCAGTAACATCTTTGACTTTGGCTATAGCAACTTCTTTCTAGATTGTCTCCTGAAGCAAGGGAAACAAAAATAAACTATTGGGACTGCATCAAAATAACATAAAGAAGGAGGGGTGGCATTGGAGAGCCATAAGAGCACTATCCAGAAAAGAGAAACTATACATCAAAGACAACTGGAAATACTTCTTGATGCCAGCTCACCACCCCTTACATTAGCTGCAATGTATACTTCAACCCTATTCTTTAACCCCTTTGTAAGCCTTCCCATCACACTACATGCCAGGCCCTCTCCTCCCAATTTCCCACCATCTTGGCATTGGGACTTGCTCAGGTGTGACAGGTATTTCTACACCAGGAAGCTGGCCCTGAATAAAATGAAAACTCCATGCATATAAGCCTTTATCAGAGCATTAAAATGTATAGTCTTACATTGCTCTAACTTCTGTAACTTTCCCCCTTCTTTATTTTCCCTTGCTTCCAACTGAGAAAATAACCATGGGGTCCAAGTTTTGCCTGGATTGAAAATAGAGTGTAGATGGACAGATGTTATAAAAATGATTTTGTAGATCTGTGGGATGGCGGGACACACATGAATACTCATGAAAGTTTCTATAATATTTGCCATGACCTTTGTAAGATCAATAATGATAAAGACATATTCAGGCAGAACAAATTTCCAAACAGCTACCATATGCCCCAGGGTTGCCTGAAAATACACTTTGGGAGTTCAGTCCCCTTCTTGGGCTTTCTATGGGAATCCAGAGGCCACGGAAATATGGGTTGCTCCCGCCCAGCAGCCCAGCTGAGATACCAGTAAAAGAAGCAACTTTCCAAGCCAGTTATTGCTGTGGATACAGCTTCTCCACCCTCAGACTCACATCTCTTCCTCTTCTGCATCTAGAAAGAATCTGGGGGTCCACATCCCAGGGAGTTTTTAAAAGAGATGCATGCCTTGTTAGAGATATTACAGAAACCACCTAGCATTCCCCTTCCTTCCCTGAAGAGGAAAAAAAGGTGTGCTTTCCTTTTTCAAGGAGATTGGGATGAAACCACGCATTGGAAAGAATCATAATGTTGGTAGAAGCAGGAAAATGATTGACCAAAAAAGGTGGACTTCCCCCAGTATCTTCCCAGGGCCTCCTGAAAGAGTATAATCCTGCTCTTTCTCACCATAAAATCTGTTCTCTTAACAACTATGCTCTGGCCTCAGTGCATATGTCATATATAGAAAATTATAGTCTGGACTTTGACCTCAAATCAGTAGCAACATTCAATTTGGGATTTCAGAAACCCTTGGGAAATTATCATATAATTCCCTTGAAAAATCTTGGCAGAGAACAGTGCGGACAGCTAGGAGTCCACGTCATCACAGACAAGGGAAAATAAATATAAGGGTTGCACCAGTAAATCCTGTTCTCAACAGTGACCAATTAACTTCCCCCAGGACACAAGCCACGCATTTACTTTCTGCCCCATCTCTTCAGCATCTAATAAAGTTTGGGGGTCTGCACTCTCTCCTCAGTGGCTGCATGCATCCTGTTTGGTGACCAAACAGTCTTCTAGGAAAAATATCGGAGCCTCAGACTTGTGTGTCAGCAGCTCCTCACTGTGATGCAGTAAAACAAAGATGCTTCTCCACATGGAAAGGTGAGGATGTGATGGAGGAGCAAGTGCAGTGCAAGGCGTCTTGGAGCAGGTGGGCCCATGACGTGGAGCACTGCAGCACCCAGGGCTTGTCTCAGCAGCACCCAGGGCTAACTTAGAAGGTGCTGCCAGCTCCTGTCAACTGGTAGAGAAGGTGACGGCAATGTTGCATGGTAGGTGTGTTTTACCCATTGGGGGAGGCAGGGCCAGACCTTTATCAGAACACTAAGTAGTCTAGGAGTCCAGCACTAGCCCAGAATCGGGGGCGGTGAAATGTGCTTGTTTTAATCTGTCTTCTCCTTTCTGGGGTTTCAATGGGCAAGGCTGCCATGTAGCCTACCTTGTTCTATGAAACATCCTGGGCTACAGAAACAGAGCCTCCTCAGCCAGAACACTGGCAACATGGGATGCATATTCACCCCACTGTAGGGAAGGGGATGAAAGGCTATGACGTGCATTTCGCTCTCAACTCCTTTCCCCTCAGCCCACAGCGAGCTCTTGATTTCTTGGAAGATAATAGATGCAAGAAGAGGAAGTCCTGACCCCCATGAGGTGACTCCTGTGTGTGCCTGGCCTCAGGGACCCTGGTGACTTGGTGGACTTATTGGAGTCAACAGGAACAGAGCAGAGGCTCCGTCAGGCTGTGTCACTCAGGGGTGAGCAGTTTGATTTCATGAGCAGCCCTTCAGAGGACCTGGCCCAGGGTGGGTTAGTGAGAGTGACACATTCCACACTGCTGACCTTTAGCCTAATATTGAGATGCTAGACCCAAACACCATTGTCAGAGAAGTCACTGATTGAGAGGATTGAAGAGAGAAGAATGTTCCCTGAGCTTTGATGTAAGAGTGAGTGCCTGAGTGCCAGGGTGTGCCCAGAATATCCTCCTAGGTGCCTAGGTGCTGAGAATATCCTCCTAGGCGGGTTAATCCTCTGACCTACTGCCACACCCACTTTCATCACAGGCCACCGTGAACCCTGCATGGGGGTGGTAAATCCTGGTTTTACAACTTACCTCATGCTGTTGAGCAGCCCTCAATGTCTCTGGACCCAAGTCCCATCAATAAAATGCTTGCACCAAAGGAGATGCTCTCTAATCCCCATGTCATTCCACAGATCTGCAACTCATTGGCGATACTAAGGGTAGAAACAGTTAAGATAAATAAGACTAAACTTTCACTTAAGGTTGAGAGAGCATCAACAATAGATTTGTTCCTGTTTTAAAATATTTTGTCACTGCATTTGGAAATAGCAGTTATTTCAAATTTGGGCATTCTGACTTAAGTCCCAGTTATGTGACCTAAGCTCTCTGGAACATTCTAAAGCGGTTTCTACTTCTGTAGAAGGGGTTCATGGTTACTGTGAAGAGGAATAGAAATACTGAATCTCAGTGACCAGCATAAAACCAAGCATAGTCCTCAACACATGATGGTGATCACAATTTGCACCATAGAATGTGTGGCATTATTAAAAGGAATATCCAAAGGGAGTATTATTAACATTATTGTTACATTTACATAAAAATTGATATTATTAAAAACAATAAAATGTTGTATAAGCACAAATGTCAATAACTCTGCCTACTGATGATGCTCTATTAAGCATTCTATTAATGATGATAACACTACAATCAGACTTTGAGGAACACCTAGGAAACACTGGCATCATATGCCAGGTGAGTGACATGCTTCACCTTACTTGATTCTCACAAGAACATGAACAGGTAGATCCTATCATCTTCATTCTACAGAGGGTGAAAGTGAAGTTCACAAAGGTTAACTTGCTTTCCAAGATGACCCATTTCTCATGGGTTATAACTCAGTATTGAACTAGTATTGAATTCTGGATCTTCTGATTCAAGAACCAGCTGGCTAATTCACTTTACTATCAGCCTAGCCACCTCCCTGGATAGTCAAATAACTTAATCATGCTCCTCTAAAACCTTTGTCCTCCCTGATGTCTTCATTGTAGGTTAAGTACAGCAGAGATGCTGCTGAGGAAAGAGATGCCGATGGAAATGGGGAATGTTACAACTGTCCAAGAATTCATCTTGGAGGGGTTTCCTACCATCCAGCACCTGGGAAAGATCCTTTTCCTCGTGCACCTGCTGGCATATCTGGCATCCACTGTAGGCAATGCCGTCATAGTCACCATCACCTGTGCTGACTCCCGGCTCCACACACCTATGTACTTTTTCCTCAGCACTTTCTCCTTCGTGGAGTGCTGTTTCATAAATGCTGTTATTCCTAAGTTGCTGGTCATCTTTCTTTTAGGCAGGCAAACCATTTCCTTTCTTGCCTGTTTGATACAAGCATTTGTCTTTTTATTTCTGGGAGTAGCAGGTTTCTTCCTTATAGCAGTGATGTCTCTGGATCGGTATGTGGCCATTTGCAAGCCTCTGCATTACACGACCATCATGAACCCGAAGACTTGCTTCCTCCTGGTCACTGCCTGCTTTGCTTTAGCCTTCCCTCTCATCACTGGTCTGGTGATAAAGGTTTCCCAGTTATCCTTCTGTGGTCCCCATGTCATCCCCCACTTCTTCTGTGACCTTAGCCCCCTGATTCATCTCTCCTGTTCTGACTCCAGGTCTGTTGAAATGTTAGCCTTTGTCCTCATTTCCTTTATCCTCTTGACATCACTTCTCATAACCATCATTGCATACAGCAACATAGTAGTCACAATCCTGCGACTCCCATCAGCCAGGGAGAAACAGAAAGCCTTCTCCACCTGCTCGTCTCACCTCATTGTCCTCTCTCTGATGTATGGCAGCTGTGTGTTTATATACGTGAAACCAAAGCAGACGAACAGGCTGGACTCCAACAGGGAGGCTGCCCTTGTGAACACGGTGGTGACCCCGCTGCTCAACCCTGTCATCTACACTCTGCGGAACAAGCTGGTCCACCGGGCTCTGAGGGAGACAATGTGCAGGATGAAAATATCAAGATAAGAATAAATGACATGGCCCTAGAGTGGAAGGCTTCAGAGAACCATTTGTCTTCATCCTGGCCAATGCAGCAGTCCATAGAGTCGTGGTGCAGGGTCTTTGGCTGATCTCACTTGATCTCTGCACATCCCTAGCAAAATGGAAATCTGTTTTTGAAGGCCACATTTTATGATGTGCATAGCTATCTTCTGCTTAGATATTCCACATATTGATGATAATGATTAATTGCAAAATCCTTTACTGAATTGTTATTCTTCCCTCTGATATAAACCATGTGCTTGAAATTTCCAAAATTTAATAACTTATACACTTATTATTTCACTTCTCTCTATCCATGAACATGGCTGAACAGAATTAATAAATATTTACCAAAAGTCATTTAGATACTCAAATGATAGAAGGTTGTCTATTAAGCTGTGGAAAGTAGGAAATGATGGAAATAGTACCAGTGCTTGGTCAACATTCCCTCTCTGCCTAGACCAAGGAAATAATGGTCACAGTACCCTTCACCTTGGAATATATTTAGTTTGCATCAGGTGTGCTCTTAAATGCTGTTCTTGGCTCTTAGCTTAGCTACATATTTATGCATCAATCCCATGCTGGAGAAACAGAATTGTTCTCAGTCTTAGAAAACAAAATTCTAAGGAGAGGGAATAATCATCCCATGGGAACATGGCTGACATCCCATGGCTGACCAATGCTCCTAGTTCCTAAATTATTTATTCTAACTCTAGCCCCTCAGATGCATAATGGACGCTTGTGATTGGTTCCTATCCTAAAGCTCTTACCACAGAATGCTTGCATATATCAGTGGATGGGAGCACTTATTTCATATTTCTTTAAGTTCTTCCAAAGATTCAAGTGGGGGAATCTAAGTTATTTGCTTATCTTCTTCACATTACTAATGAAAATAAACAAGATTTTTCCAGGTTGACTGGTGTTGTCATCTATAAGGTTATCCTCTGATTGATAACCTACTTTAAAACCAACATTTCCATGATCTCAATCTTTAAACTTTGTGTACCTTTATTTTCTAGCAGGATATGTATATTTTTTCTTCAGAATAAACATCTTTAATTTTTTCTAAAGATTTTATTTATTTATTTGGCAGAGATAGAGACAGCCAGCGAGAGAGGGAACACAAGCAGGGGGAGTGGGAGAGGAAGAAGCAGGCTCCTAGTGGAGGAGCCTGATGTGGGGCTCGATCCCAGAACGCCGGGATCACGCCCTGAGCGGAAGGCAGATGCTTAACGACTGCACCACCCAGGCGCCCCAGAATAAACATCTTTAAAAAGATTAACAACAGGGTGGAGGTTACGCCAGTTAGAATGGCAAAAATAGACAAGGCAAGAAACAACAATTGTTGGAGAGGATGTGGAGAAAGGGGATCCCTCCTACATTGTTGGTGGGAATGCAAGTTGGTACAGCCACTCTGGAAAACAGTGTGGAGGTCCCTTAAAAAGTTAAAAATTGAGCTACCCTATGATCCAGCCATTGCACTACTGGGTGTTTACCCCAAAGATACAGACGTAGTGAAGAGAAGGGCCATATGCACCCCAATGTTCATAGCAGCAATGTCCACAATAGCTAAATCGTGGAAGGAGCTGAGATGCCCTTCAACAGATGACTGGATTAAGAAGTTGTGGTCCATATATACAATGGAATATTACTCAGCTATCAGAAAGAATGAGTTCTCAACATTTGCTACAACATGGACGGCACTGGAGGAGATAATGCTAAGTGAAGTAAGTCAAGCAGAGAAAGACAACTATCATATGATTTCTCTCATCTATGGAACATAAGAACTAGGATGATCGGTAGGGGAAGAAAGGGATAAAGAAAGGGGGGGTAATCAGAAGGGGGAATGAAACATGAGAGACTATGGACTATGAGAAACAAACTGAGGGCCTCAGAGGGGAGGGGGGTGGGGGAATGGGATAGGCTGGTGATGGGTAGTAAGGAGGGCACGTATTGCATGGTGCACTGGGTGTTATACACAACTAATGAATCATCGAGCCTTACATCGGAAACCGGGGATGTACTGTATGGTGACTAACATAATATAATAAAAAATCAAAAAAAAAAAAACAACAAAACAACAGGGTGGAGGAGTTAAGGTGGCAGAGTAGTAGGGGGACACTGAGCTTGCCTAGTCCCTCTAACACAGCTAGATCAATGTCCAACTATTTTAAACAACTATGAATTCGATCTAAGGATTAAGAAAACAGTCTGCACAGTTGAAGGGATAGAACATGGATGGGAGGTTCAGAGCCCTGAATTAGGCAAGACGAAAGCTGCAGGCTGCGAAGGTGAGGGAACCCTTTTCATGGAGCAAACTCTGGAAGAGGGAGAGCAGGAGAGAGCACAGTGGGTAGGGAATCACACAATAAGGCTTGGTGAGAAGATCCCCGTGTTGCACTAGAAGGGATTACTCCCCTGCCCAGAGTACGTTTGGAAGAGTGTATTTTGCCTTTTCAAGGACAAAAGGCCAGCTGGGAGCAACTGAGAGGCGCTCGACAGCAGGGACAGAGGTGTGCACAGAGGGCAGATACCCTTGTAGCAGATTTTCACTGTGAGCCACAATAGGCTTAAACCACAGCATGCATGCAGAACTGAGCAGAGAGCACAGGCACAGGCCGACTGCAGATAACATGGCCACTGCTTCTCACTGTCTGCCATAATAGAGTCAAGCTTCCATGCGACTGCTGGAAGGGACAGAATGGAGTAGGGACAGAATGGAGTAGGGGACTGAGTCACATGCAGACAGCAGATAACCTGCTTGCAGCTTTTGCTAGGCATCACAATAAACTCTGCGTGTGCACAGTACAACTGCTTTTCTTGGACAGGACCGTGCTGGGCATGCCACAAGGCTCTCCTCCAGGGGAAGGGAGTGGGTCCACACTTTGCCACAACCTTTAAAACTTGGATTTTTTAATCCCAGACACCAGTCACAGATAAAATACAGGAGATCTGTGGCGCCGGGCCCACCAATGGACCAGGAACAGACAGGTTAAGGGCAGAGAACTGACAGAAGCCCATGACACAGGAGATTGTTTGCTTTTCTGAGAGGGATGCCTGAACAGTGGTGGCCAGGATTTCCCCTCCCCGGGGACCAGATGGCAGGGTGACACCATATTCCTCCTACCCTTTCCAACTTCCCCTCACTGCCTACCAGCACAGTTGGACTTCAGTGAGAAATGCAACACTTCCAGTGGAGGCTAGAGTCCCCTACACTAAACCCCATCCCCCTACGTCTGGCAGGGCGTCTTTACAAGGACACGTCAGCTTCTGAGCTAGCCCAGCAGGCCTTTCCCTCAGAAGACCAGCACTGGCCCCCCACATGTACCAAGGCTACTGATTAAGAGTGCTCCAAAACATCAGGCTCTGGTGGAAATAGGACCAGGCTTACCTCCTCTTTTTTTTCTTTTTTTTTTCTTTTCTCTTCTCTTCTTTTCTCTTCTCTTTTTCCTTGTTTTTTTTTAATTTTAAAATTTTTTCTTTTTCTTTTTTTATCTTTTATATATATTTATTTATATATATACTTCTCTTTATCTTTTTGGTATCGGGCTTGTAATTTTTTGTCCATTTGTTGGTTTGTTTGTTTCCTTCTCTTATTGTTCGGATCAGGCTTCCTTTTCTCTTTTTCTTCTTTTCTTCTTTCCATACTCCTTTTTCCTTCTTTCTTTCTTATTCTTTGGAATCACACTTACAGTTTTTTCTTTGTCTGTTTGTTGGCATTTTTGTCCATTTTCCTTTTGCCTTGGATCAGGCTTTTTCTTTTTTCTCTTCCGGGCTTATCTTAACCAACAAATGAAAGCACACCTAGTTAAAGGTCCAAACACTCCCCACTATAAGCAAGGAGCATCTCTGTAGAGGATGGAAAGTGGGGGAAAATCAGCCAAAACACAACAGCAGAGTAAATACAGCATACACCAGAAACACTTCTCAAGGTTTTTGTTGTTGTTTCTTTTTCTTTCTTTTTTTCTTTTCTGGACAAAATGATGAGACAGAGAAATTCACTCTAAAAGAAAGAATAGTAGGTAGTACTCATAGCAAGGGATTTAATCACTACAGAGATAAGTAAAATGTCTGAGCTAGAATTTAAAACAATGATTATAAAGATACTGGCTGGGCTTGAAAAAAGCATAGAAGACACAAGATAATTCCTTACTATAGTGATAAAAGAACTAAAATGTAATCAGGCCAAAATTAAAAATGCTATAACTGAGATGCAGTCCCAAGTGGAGGTCATAAAAATGAGGATGAATGAAGCACAAGAGCAAACCAATGATATAAAAGAGAAAATTATGGAAAACAATGAAGCTTAAAAGAAGAGGGAAAGAAAACTATGAGATCATGAAGGTAGACTTTGAGAACTCAGCAATTCCATAAAGCAAAATAATATCTGTATTATAGGAGTCTCAGAAGAAGAAGAGTGGGAAAGGGGGGCAGAAGGTTTATTTGAACAAATTAGAGCTGAGAACTTCCCTAATCTGGGAAAGGAAAAAGGCATTCATGTCCAAGAGGCATAGAGAACTCCCCTCAAGATCAACAAAAAAAGGGTCAACACCTTGACATATGATAATGAAACTTGCAAATGACAAAGAGAAAATCCTAAAAGCAGCTCAGGACAAGAGGTCCATAACCTACAAGGGTAGCACACATAAGGCTGGCAACAAAGCTGCCCACAGAGACCTGGCAGGCCAGGAAAACTGGCATGACATATTCAACATGCTAAAATATGCAGCCAAGAACACTGTATCCAGCAAAGCTGTCATTAAGAATAGGAGATGAGAGTTTCCAAGACAAAACCTAAAGGAATTCATGAACACTAAATCAGCCCTTCAAGAAATATTAAAGGGGACTCTTTGAGCAGAGAGAGAACAAAAGTAACAAAGACCAGAAGGGAACAGAGACAATCTACAGGAACAGCAACTACAGGAAATACAAGGACACTATTCATATCTTTCAATAATTACTTTGAATGTAAATGAACTAAATGCTCCAAACAAAAGGCATAGGGTATCAGAATGGATTAAAAAACAAGACCCATTAATACGCTGCTTACAAGAGACTCATTTTAGATCCAAAGATACCTCCAGATTGAAAGTGAGAGGGTGGAGATCTATTTGTCATGCTAATGGACATCAAAAGAAAGCTGGAGTAGCCATACTTATATTAGACAAACTAGATTAGTTTCAGGTGTATAATTTAGTGATTCAGCACTTACATACAACATCCTGTGCTCATCACAAGTGCCCTCCTTAATCCCCATCACCTATTTTACCCATCCCCCATCTTCCTTCTTCCCTCTGGTAACCATCAGTTTGTTCTCTATCGTTAACAGTCTGTTTCTTGGCTTGCTTATCTCTCTTTTGTCCCCCAAGCCTATAAATCCACATGAGTGAAATCATATGGTATTTGTCTTTCTCTGACTTATTATGCTTAGCATAACATACTCTAGCTCCATCCACGTCAGTGCAAATGGCAAGATTTCATTCTCTTTATGGCTGAGTAATATTCCAGTGTGTGTGTGTGTGTGTGTGTGTGTGTGTGTATGTGTCTGTGTATGTGTGTATGCATATATATGCGTGTGTGTGTGTGTGTGTGTGTGTGTGTGTGTGTGTGTATGCCACATCTTGTTTATCTATTCATTAGTTCATGAACATTAGGGCTCTTTCCATAATTTGGCTATTGATGATAATGCTGCTGTAACATCAAGATATATGTATCCTTTCAAATTACTATTTTTGTATTCTTTGGGTAAATACCCTGGTAGTGCAATTGCTGGATTGTAGAGTAGTTCTATTTTAACTTTTTAGGAACCCCTATACTGGTCACTGGAGTGGCTGCACCCATTTGCATTCCTACCAACAGTGTAAGAGTGTTCCCCTTTTCCACATCCTCACCAATGCCTATTGTTTGTTATGTTGTCAATCTTTTTAGAGATGTTCCTTCTGAATAAAAAATTCTAGCCAGAAAGTAGGTGCAAAACGTATACAAAGTTTAAGGATTGAGGTCATGGAAATGTTGGTTTTCAAATAGGTTATCAATCAGAAAATAACTCTAACAACACAAGTCAACCAGGAAAGATGTTTTATTTTCATTAATAATGTGAAGAAAATAAGCAAATAACATAGGTTCCCCCAACTCAAAACTTTGTAAGAAATTATAGAAATATAATATGTATTCCCTTCCTGATATATACAAGCATTCTGTGGTAACAGCTTTAGGATAGGAACCAATCATGAGTGTGAATTATGTGTCTGAGGGTTGGAGCTAGAAAACAATAATTTAGGAAATAGGAACAGACATGGGCTGCTATGGTTATTCCTTAGAGAATGGTCTAAGGCTGAGAATGATTCTGTTTCTCTCCAGCATGGGATTGGATGCATACATATGGAGCTAAGCTAAGGGCCAAGAACAGCATTTAAGAGCACACCTGATGCAAATCATATATATTTGAAGGTGAAGAGTACTATGACCATTAATTTCTTGGGTTAGGCATGGAGGGAATGTGGACCCAAGCACTGGTACTATTTCCATTATTTCCTACATTCCACAGCCTAATATAAAACTTTCTGTCATTTGAATGTCTAAATGCCTTTTGGTAAATCATTATTAATTCTGTTCAGTCATGTTCATGGATAGAGAGAAGTGAAATAAATGAATAAGTTACTAAATTTTGGAAATTTCAAGCACATGGTTTATATCAGAGGGAAGAATAACAATTCAGTAAAGGGTTTTGCAATTAATCATTATCATCAATATGTGGAATATCTAAGCAGAAGATAGCTATGCACAACAAGGGCCTTGAAAAACAGATTCCTACTTTGCTAGGAATGTGCAGAGTTCAAGCGAGGTATGCCAGAGACCCTGCACTACAACTCTGTGGACTGCTACATTGGCCAGAATGAAGACTAATGGTTCTCTGAAGTCTTCCACTCCAGGGCCATGTGGGGTCTTTTTTATCTTGATATTTTCATTCTGCACATTGTCTCCCTCAGAGCCCGGTGGACCTGCTTGTTCCGCAGAGTGTAGATGACAGGGTTGAGCAGCGGGGTCACCACCGTGGTCACAAGGGCAGCCCCCCTGTTGGAGTCCAGCCTGTTCGTCTGCTTTGGTTTCACATATATAAACACACAGCTGCCATACATCAGAGAGAGGACTATGAGGTGAGAGGAGCAGGTGGAGAAAGCTTTCTGTTTCTCCCTGGCCGATGGGAGTCGCAGGATTGTGACTACTATGTTGCTGTACGCAGTGAGGGTTATGAGGAGTGATGTCAAGAGGATAAAGGAAGTGAGGACAAAGGCTAACATTTCAACAGACCTGGAATCAGAACAGGAGAGATGAATCAGGGGGCTAAGGTCACAGAAGAAGTGGGGGATGACATGGGGGCCGCAGAAGGATAACTGGGAAACCTTTATTACCATACCACTGATGAGAGGGAAGGCCAAAGCGAAGCAGGCAGTGACCAGGAGGAAGCAAGTCTTCAGATTCATGATGGTTGGGTAATGCAGAGGCTTGCAAATGGCCACATACCGATCCAGAGACATCACTGCTATGAGGAGGAAACCTGCTGCTCCCAGAAATAAAAAGACAAAGGCTTGTATGAAACAGGCAAGAAAGGAAATGGTTTGCCTGCCTAAGAGAAAGATGATCAGCAACTTAGGAATAACAGTACTTGTAAAGCAACACTCAAAGAAGGAGAAAATGCTGAGGAAAAAGTACATAGGTGTGTGGAGCCGGGAGTCAGCACAGGTGATGATGACTATGACGGCATTGCCTGCCATGGACGCCAGGTACGCCAGCAGGTGCACCAGGAAGAGGATCTTTCCCAGGTGTTGGATGGCGGGAAACCCCTCCAAGATGAATTCTTGGACAGTTGTCCCATTCCTTATTTCCATGGACATCTCATTCTACAGCAGGATCACTGCTGGTCTTAACCTAAAATCAGCATGCACAAAAGTTTTAGAGGAGCATGATTAAATTATTTGATTATCCAAGAGGATGGCTAGGCTGATAGCAAAATTTAGCTAGTTGGTTTAGCTAGTTGGTTCTTGAATCAGTAGGACCTGAGTTCAATACTAGTTCAATACTGAGTTCTAACTCCTGAGAGATGGGGCGTCTTTGGAAAGTTAGTTAGCCTTTGTGAACTTCACTTTCACCCTCTGTAGAATGAAGATGATAAGACCTACCTGTTCATGTTCTTGTTAGAATAAGATAAAGCGTGTAACTCACTTGGCATATAATGCCAATGTTTCCTATGTATTCCTCAAAGTCTAATTGTAATGTTATGATCATTAATGTAATGCTTATATATCAGTAGGCAGGGTTGTTGATATTTTCATAGTTATACAACATTATATGGTTTTTAATACTACCAATTTCTAAGTAAGCATAATAGTAATGCTAGTAATATTCCCTTTCAATATTCCTTTTAATAATGTAACACATTCTATGGCACAAGTTATCATCATCGTGTATTGAGGACTTAAGCTTGGTACTATGCTGGTTACTAAAATTCAGAATTTCTATTACTCTTCACAGTAATCATAAGCCCCTTCTTCCACAGATGCAGAAACTGAGCTTTAGAGAGTTCCAGTGACTTTAGGTCACATAGCTGGGACTTAAACCCAAGTGCCCAAATCCAGAGCCCTTGCTGTTTATAATACAGTGATAAAATATTTTTAAATGGAAAGAAATTTATTGTTGATGGTTTCTCAACCTTAAGTGAAGATTAGCCTTATTTATCTTAATTGTTTCTATCCATACTTAGTATCACTGATGAGTTATTGATCTGTGGAATTACATGGGGCTTAGAGAGCATCTACTTTAGCACAAGCATTTTATAGAAGAGACTGGAGACTAGAGGATGTTAGGGGCTCCCTAACAACATGACGTAATTGTAAGGTCCGGATTTACCACCCCTGCACCCCCTCCAGGCTTCATGTTGTCTTGTGAGGGAGGTGGGAATGACAACAGTTCATAGAAATAAAAATTAGGGGGATATGCTGGGCATCTAGCATTCATGCACTCACTCTTACATCTGTGCTCTCAATGAGTAACTTCTCTTACAATGGCGTTTGGCTCTAGCATCTCAATACTAGGCTAAAAGTCTGCTGTGTGGAATGCATCACTCTCACTAACTCACCCTGAGCCAGATCTCCTGAAGGGCTGCTCATCAAACCAAACTGCTCACCCCTGAGTGGCACAGCCTGAACGAGCCTCTGCTTCTGTTCCTGTTGACCCCAGTAAGTTCACCAAGTCACCAGGGTCCCTGAGGCCAGGCACACACAGGAGTCACCTCATGGGGGGCAGGACTTCCTCCTCTTGCAGCTATTGTCTTCCAAGAAATCAAGAGCTTGCTGCGGGCTGAAGAGAAAGGAGAGGAGAAGGAAACTCATTTGTCACAGCCTGTTGTCCCACAGTGGGGTGAATATGCATCTCATGCTGCCGGTGTTCTGAATGACGAAGTCCTGTTTCCATAGCACTGAATGTTTCATAGCACAGAAAGGCTACATGGTAGCCTGGACCACTGAAACCCCAGAAAGGAACAGACAGTTTAAAACAATCACATTTCACTGCCCCCAATTCTGAGCTACAGCTGGACTCTCAGACCACATAGGGTTCTGATGAAAGCTCTGGCTCTGCTTCCCCCAGTGGGTAAAAGCCCACCTACCATGCAACATTGCTGTACACCTTTGTATGCCAGTAAAGGGGAACAGGCGCTTCTTTTACATGTAGCCTTAAGTGCTGCTGAGACAAGGGTCCTGCTGCAGTGGTCCACGTCATGGGTGCTCCTGCTCCAAGACGCCTTGCACTGCACTTGCTCCTCTATCACATCCTCACCTTTCCATGTGGAGAAGCATCCTTGTGTTACTGCATCACAGTGAGGAGCTGCTGACACACAAGTCTGAGGCTCTGTGATATTTTTCCCAGAAGACTGTTTGACTACCAAACAGAATGGACCCAGCCAGTGAGCAGAGAGTGCAAGCCCCCAAACTTTTGCAGATGATAAAGAGACAGGGTCAGAAAGTAAAAGCACAACTGGGTCTCCTGGGGGCAGCCAATTGGTCACTGTTGAGAACAAGTTACTGGCGCAACCCTTATATTTATCTCCCATTGTCTGCGGTGACACTGACTCCCAGATGTCCACACTGTTCTCTGCCAAGATTTTTCAAGGAAATTATATGACAATTTCCCAAGGGTTTTTAAAATCCCAAACTGAATGTTGTTACCGATGTGAGGTAAAAGTCCAGACTACAATTTTTTACGTGTGATGTATGCACTGAGGTCAGAGCATAGTTTTTGAAAGAACAGATTTTTATGTTTGAAAGAGCTGGATTATATCCTGGCTTTCATGAGGCTTTTGGGAAGACACTGAGGAAGTCCACCTTTCTTGGTCAATCATTCTTTATGCTTCCACCAAGGTTATAATTCTTTCATTGTATATTTGCATGTGAAGAATATTTTGTGTTCCCCAATCTCCTCGAAAAAGGAAAATTCAGGGGCACCTGGGTGGCTCAGTCATTAAGCGTCTGCCTTCAGTCCAGGGCATGATCCTGGGGTCCTGGGATCAAGCCCTGCATCGGGCTCTCTGCTCCACTAGGAGCCGGCTTCTTCCTCTCCCACTCCCCCTGCTTGTGTTCCCTCTCTCGCTGGCTGTCTCTCTGTCAAATAAGAGAAAAGAAAGAAAAGAAAAGAAAAGAAAAGAAAAGAAAAGAAAAGAAAAGAAAAGAAAAGAAAAGAAAAGAAAAGAAAAGAAAAGAAAAGAAAAGAAAAGAAAAGAAAGAAAAGAAAGAAAGAAAGAAAGAAAGAAAGAAAAGAAAGAAAGAAAGAGAGAGAGAGAGAGAGAGAGAAAGAAAGAAAGAAAGAAAGAAAAGAAAAAAGAAAAGAAAAGAAAAGAAAAAGAGAGAAAGGAAGGAAGGAAGGAAGGAAGGAAGGAAGGAAAGAAAGAAAGAAAGAAAGAAAGAAAGAAAGAAAGAAAGAAAGAAAGAAAAGAAAAAAGAAAAGAAAAGAAAAAGAGAGAAAGGAAGGAAGGAAGGAAGGAAAGAAAGAAAGAAAGAAAGAAAGAAAGAAAGAAAGAAAGAAAGAAAGAAAGAAAGAAAGAAAAGAAAGAAAGAAAAAGGAAAGTACACATTTTTTTCCCTCTTAATGGAGTAAACAGGAATGCCAGGTGGTTTCTGTAACATCACTAACCAGGAAGGCCCCTCTCTTTTTAAATGAATCTGAGAAGTGGATCCCCAGATTCTTTCTAGATGCAGAAGAGGAAAAGTGGTAAATCTGAGGTTGGAGAAGCTGTATCCATAGCAACCATTGGCTTGGAAAGGTGCTGCTTCTCCTTGGTATCTTTGCTGGGATGCTATGGCAGAAGTGACCCATTATTCTGTGGTCTGGCTTCCACCGAAAGCCAGAGAAGGGGACTAAACTCCAAAGTGTATTTGTAGGCAACCCTGAAGCATAAGGTAGCTGGAAATTTGTTCTGCCTGAATCTGCCCCCATCAGTATTGATGTTACATGGTCAAGGCAAGTATTATAGAAACTTTCATGAGTATTTATGTGGGTCCCACGGTGTTTCCATAAATAGACTAAATCATTTTTATAACATCAGTCCATCTACCACTCTGCTTTCAGTCCAGGCCAAACCTGGACCTCATGGTCATATTCTCAGTTGGCAGGGAGGGAAAATAAAGAGCAATGGTAGATGAGTTACAGAAACTAGAGCAATGTGAGACTATACATTTTAATGCTCAGATAAAGGCTCACTTGCATGGGGTTTTAACTATATTCAGTGCCAGCTTCATGGTACAGAAATACCTGTCATACCTGAGCGAGTCCCAGTGGCAAAATGATGGTGAGAAGGTGGGAGGAGAGGGCCTGGCATGTGGTTTGATGGAAAGGCTTACAAAGTGGACACTCAAAGACATGGGCTGAACTAACCCTACATTGCTTCTAGAGTAAGTGGTGGTGAGTTAGCACCAAGATATGTTTAAAATTTTCCTTAGCCTATAGTTTCTCTTTCCTGGACAGTGCCTTCATGGCTCACCAATACCCACTATTTCTTCCTGATTTTTTTTATGTAGTTGTAATAGTTTATTTTTCTTTTTTTTTTTTTTTTTTTCCCTTGCCACAGAGACATAGCCAGAAAGAAATTGCTATGACCAATGTCTAAGAGGATACTGCCTGTGCTCTTCTGGGATTGTGTTAGCTTCCTGTCTCATATTTAGGTTTTTCATCCATTTTGAGTTTATTTTTGTATATGGTGAAAGAAGGTGGTTCAGTTTCATTCTTGTCATGTTGCTGCTCAGTTTTCCCAACACTGTATGTTGAGGGGATATCTTTTCCCTTTGGATATTCTTTCCTGCTTTGTCAAAGATTAACCAACCACATAGCTGTGGGTTCATGTCTAGGTTTTCTATTCTGTTCCATTCATCTATGTGTCTATTTTTGTGCCCCCCTGTTTTAATCACTATAGCATTGTAATATGACTTGAAGTTTGGAATTGTGATGGCTCCAGCTCTGCTTTTCTTTTTCATGATTGCTTTCACTATTCAGGGTCTTTTGTGGTTCCATACAAATTTTAGGATTGTTTGTTCTAGCTCTGTGAAAAATGCTGTTGGTATTTTGATAGGGATTGCACTTAATGTGTAGATTGCTTTGGGTAATATAGACATTTGAAGAATATTTGTTCTTCTGATCCATGAGTATGGAATGTCTTTCCATTTCTTCATATCCTCTTCAATTTCTTTCATCAGTGCTTTGTAGTTTTCAGAGTACAAGTCCTTCACTTCTTTGGTTAGGGTTATTCCTAGGTATCTTATTATTTTTGGTACAGCTGTAAATGAGATTTGTTCCTTGATTTCTTTTTATGCTGCTTCATTATTGGTGTCTAGAAATGCCACAAATTTCTGTACATTGATTTCATATCCTGTGACTTTACCGAATTTGTGTATCAGTTCTAGCAATTTTTGGGTAGAGTCTTTTGGGTTTTCTGTATAAATATCATGTTACTTGCAAATAGTGAAAGTTTGACTTCCTTGCCAATATGGATGCCTTTTATTTCTTTTTGTTGTCTGATTGCTGAAGCAGGACTTCCAGTACCATGTTAAATAATAGTGGAGAAAGTGGACTTCCTTGTCTTGTTCCTGACTGTAGAGGAAAAGTTCTCATTTTTGTTACTCATTGAGGATGATATTAGCTGTGGGTTTTTCATATATGGCCTTTATAATGCTGATGTTATGTTGACCTCTAAAGCAACATGTTGAGGGTTTTTCTTATGAATGGATATTTACTTTGTCAAATGCTTTTTCTGCATCTATTGAGAGGATCATATGGTTCTTACCCTTTCTTTTATTAATGTGATGTATCACATTGATTTTTGAATATTGAACCACCCTTGCAGTCCAGGAATAATTGCCACTTGATCATGGTAAATGATTCTTTTAATGTACTGTTGGATTTGGTTTGCTAGTATTTTACTGAGAATTTTTTTTTATTATGTTCAGTTAGCCAACATACAGTATTTTTACATCCATGTTCATTGGGGATATTGGCCTGTAGTTCTCTTTTTTAATGGAGTCTTTGTCTAGTTTTGGTATCAGAGTAATGCTCGCCTCATGGAATGAATTTGGATGTTTTCCTTTTTTTTTTTTTTTAATACTTTGAGAAGAATGGGTATTAACTCTTCTTTAAATGGTAGAATTTGGTAGAATTTGCCTGTGAAGCCATCTGGCCCTTATTGCCTTTCATAAATCCCAGAAAGAGTGCTGCAGAAACCTCTAACTCAGAACTACCAGATTTTTAAAAATAGCTCCAAAAGGAAAAAAAAAATAAAAAATAAAAAAATAAAGTCTGTTCCCTTAACCAAAAACCTGGGTGAAGAATGTCCTAATAACAGAATTTTTTTCAATAGTAACCCTACTCCAGCCAAACACCAACAGAAAAACCATACCTTTTTCTAGTGGTTGAACAGGGATTTTATCTTCCCTACCCATTCACGATAAAAATTAAAAATACACTCCCAATAAGCTAGGAGTAGAGGGGAACTACCTCAACTTAATAAAGAGTATCTACAAAACCTTAGAGGTAACATCATATTTAATGCTAAAAGACTGAATGTTTTCCCTCTAAGATAAGGAACAAGACAACTCTGGAAGTTTAGCCTCTTCAGTAAGGCAAGAAAAGAAAAAAAATGCATACAGATCAGAAAGGAAGATATAAAACCATCCCTTTTGGCAGATGATATGAATACTTAGAAAACCCCAAACAACCTACAAAAATAGTCGTAGAATTAATAAGTGATTTCAGTAAGGTCATAGGTTACAAAATCAATACCAAAAAAAAAAAATCACATATACTAACTATAAACTTATGGAAACCTAAATTAAAAATACATTACACTTGCAGTAACTCCAAAGGAAATATGTGGGTATAAATCTAACAAAATATGCACAGAATCTATATGTGGAGAGCTACAGAACTGTAATGAGAGAAATCAAAGAAGGCTAGATAAATGGGGAAAGAAAGTGTGCATGAATTGGAAGACTCAGCATAGTTAAGATGTCAATTCTCTTCAAATTGATAAACAGGTTTCATACAATTTCTAACAAAATCCCAGCAGTTTTTTTTTTAAAGTAAACTCTATGCCCAACGTGCAGGTTGAACTTATAACCCCAAGATCAAGAGTCGCATGATCTACCAACTAAACCAGCCACCCTCCCCACACCCAGCAAAGTTTTTGTAGACATAGACAAGCTTATTCTAAAATTTATATGGAAAAGCACAGGCCCTTAATCATTGTTTTTTGAGGGTTTTTTTTTATGGTCAGTTAGCCAACATATAGTACATCATTAGTTTTTGATGTAGTGTTCAATGATTCATTAGTTGCGTATAATACCCAGGGCTCATCACAACACATGCCCTCATTAATACCCATCACCCGGTTACCCCATCTTCCCACTCCCCTCCCTTCTGAAACTCTCAGTTTGTTTCCCAGAGTCCAGAGTCTCTCAGGATTTATCTCCCTCTCTGATTTCTTCCCCTTCAGTTTTCCCTCCCTTCCTCTATGGTCCTCCCTGCTATTCCTTATGTTCCACATATCAGTGAAACCATATGATAATTGTCTTTCTCTGCTTGAGTTATTTCACTTAGCATAATCTCCAGTTCCATTCATGTTAATGCAAATGGTGGGTATTCATCCTTTCTGATAGCTGAGTAATATTCCATTGTATATATGGACCACATCTTCTTTATCCATTCATCTGTTGAAGGGCATCTCAGCTCCTTCCATAGTTTGGCTATTGTGGACATTGCTGCTATGAATATTGCGGTACGTGTGCTCCTTCTTTTTACTACCTCTGTATCTTTGGGGTAAATACCTAGTAGTGCAATTTCTGGGTCATAGGGTAGCTCTATTTTTAAATTCTTGAGGAACCTCCATACCGTTTTCCAAAGTGGCTGTACCAGCTTGCGTTCCCACCAACAGTGTAGGAGGGTTCCCTTTTCTTCACGTCCTCGCCAACATTTGTTATTTCCTGCCTTGTTAATTTTGCCATTCTAACTGGTATAAGGTTGTATCTCATTGTGGTTTTGATTTGAATTTCCCTGATGGCTAGTGATTTTGAACATTTTTCCTGTGTCTGTTAGCCATTTGTGTGTCTTCTTTGGAGAAGTGTCTATTCATGTCTTCTGCCCATTTTCTGACTGGATTATTTGTTTTTTGGGTGTTGAATTTGAGAAGTTCTTTGAAAGAATTAATAAGATTGATAAACCTCTGGCCAGAGTTATCCAAAAGAAAAAAGGAAAGAACACAAATCAATAAAATCATGAATGAAAGGGAAGAAATAATGACTAATATCAAGGAAATAGAAACAATTATTAGAAATTATTACCAGCAACTATATGCCCACAAATTAAGCAACCTTAATTGAAAAAGAAGAAGAAAGTAGGAGTAGTGACTCTATTCAACATTAAGTCTTATTATACAGTTATAGTAATCAGACAGTGTGGTGTGAAGGAGGGATACATATAGATTAATGGAACAGAACAGATAAACCAGAAATAGACCTACACAAATATGCCCAACTGATTTTTGACAAAGGTACTAAAAAAATTCAGTGGAGGAAAGATAATTTTTTCAACAAATGGTGCTGGAGTAATTAGACATCCACATGCAAAAACAAAAAAAAGAGAGAGGAGAACAAAAGAAAACCTCAACCTAAGTCTGAAAACTTAAAACAAAATAAACAATAAAAACTAACTCAAAATGGATCCCAAACATAAAACACAAAACTATTAATAATTTTTAGGAAAAAAATAGGAAATCTGCAGGATCTAAGGCTAGGCAAAGATGTCTCAGACTTGACACCAAAAGTATGATTCATAAAAGGAAAAACTGGAAATTAGACCACATCAGAATTTTAAAAACTTTTGTTCTGTGAAAGTGTATGCAAAGAGGATAAAAAGACAAGCTATGGACTGGGAGAAAATATTTGCAACCCACATTTCTGACAGAAGACTTACATCTGGAATATATGAAGACCTCTTAAAACTCAACAGTAAAATAAAATAATAATAATAACCCAATCAGAATATAAGCAAAGGAATGAACAGGCATTTCACCTAACAGGTACACAAATGCCATTTAAGCAAATGAAAGACATTCAATATCATTAGTCACCAGGGAAATGCAAATTAAAACAGCAATGAAATGTTAGTATACACTTACCATAATGGTTAAAAACATAGTGATAAGACCAAATATTTTTGAGGATGCAGAGAAACTAGACCACCTATATACTGCCAGTGGGAATATAAATTGGTACAAGCACTGTCAGAAATTATTTGACAGTTTCCTATAAAACTAAACATGTAACTACCATACAACCCAGCAATTGCACGTTTGGGTGCTTATCCCAAAGAAATGAAAACCTGTGTTCACACAAAAACCTGTACACAAACATTAATGTTCACAGCAGCTTTACTTGCAAAAGCCAAAAACTGGAATCAGCCCATATGTCCTTTAACAGGTGAATAAACACATCATACCATCCACAACATTGCCTACTATTCAGCAATAAAAAGGAATGAAATATTGATATGTGCAATAGTTTAGATGAATCTCAAGGGAATCGTGCAGAGTTAAAAAAAAAAGAGGTTACATAATATATGATTCCATTTGTATAACAGTTTTGAAATGAGAACATTTTAGGAACTGAGGATGTGGGATGCCTGGCTGGCTCAGTTGGTACAGCATGTGGCTTTTGATCTCCAGGTAGTGGGTTCAAGAAAGCACAGAACTTACTTAAAAACAAAAGAAAAAAAGAAATCGAAGATGTTTGCTCAGGGGTGGGAGGGTGAAGTAAGTATAGTTGTTAAAAGGCAACAGGAGGGATCTTTGTGGTGTTGGAAATGTCCAGTATCTTGACTGTGGTGGTAGATACATGAACCAAGACATGTGATAAAATTGTATAGGGGTAAACACACATACACAGGTACAAGTAAAACTGGAGAAATCTGAAAAAGATTAGTGGATTGTATTAGTCAATATTCTGATTGTGATATTAAACTATAATTTTGCAAAATGTTATCATTGCAGGAAAATGAGCAGAGTGTACACGGATCTTCCTATTTCTTACAACTGCATGTGAATCTACAGTTACTTCAATAAAAATTTCAATTAAAGAAGAAAAGGATAGTTTGGGAGGTTTGAGTGATGGTTTTTCATAAACAGTAGTACATTCCCTGATTTTTCAAAAAATGGATGTTTAATTTCTAATTGTGGTGAAACAAAAATAGTAATGCCAAATGCTTATAAAAATGCAAAGAAACTGGGTCACTCATGCATTGCTAATGGGAATGTAAAATGGTATAATCACTCTGGAAAACAGTTTGTCAGATTCTTACAAAACTAAATGTGCAACTACCATACAACCTAGCAGTTGTGTTCTTAGGCAGTTATCCCAGGGAAATGAAATCTTATATTCATACAAAAATCGGTACATGAATGTTCAGAAAAGCTTTATTTGTAATAGCTAAAAACTGGAAATGGGACATCAGGAAGATGGCAGAATAGGAGACCTCTGGATCTCCCCTCCTCCCACAGACACTCTGAATAAACAGCTACACGCAGATCAATTCCCTCTGAAAGATATCCAGAAATTAGATGAAACTCGCCTACAATACCATGCAACTGAGAAAATAGCCACATCAAAATAGATGGGAAAAGCTGAGACACTCTCACCATAAAACCCTCCCCACACAGCACCTTACAATCAGGTGAGAACCCGCAACTCTCAGCTTTTCTCGGAAGAGCAAAGGGCTTACACCACACATCTGGTGCCTCAATTTATAGGGCTGACAACCAAAGGATTGGCTCCTAACTTGCCTGTTTCTAGGAGCTGACACGCCCACCACAGACTAAAATCAGAGACTGGTATTAATGCAGCACACAAAAACTTTCCTCAGCTATTCCCCGTGGGTCAGCATAGAGCAAGCAGGCAAAAATGGCCAGCTCTCAGTTTCTCCGTAGAAGGCATTAGACTATACATCTAAAGTCTCAACTTCCCCAGCTGCTACTTTGAGGGTCTGCCTTCTAAGTAGCCTGCATCTGGGAGCTGACAGACAGGAAGTCACTATACTCCAGTGGCCATTTTCTGGAGCTTCTTCTCCCCTGGCTTGCTCCAGAGATAGAACCAAGCCTCCAACTAACCTGCCTGTCTCTGAGAGCCAGTGGGCCCCAGCATTCTTTAGGCCCCTGGGGATGACAGACAGTAAAGCAACAGTTTTCAAGAGTGTGTGGTCTAAATGAGAGTGTAGCCATTTGCCACAGGGCCTCTTCCCAACTCAGCACACAGTGAGTAGGGAATTCACTCTCTCAGCTGCTCACTGAGGAGAGAAGGAATTGGACCACACATCTAGCCTTTCCCACCTTTCCGGCTTCTGCTAGAAAGACTAGCCTCTATCCTGCCTGTCTCAGGGACTAACAGGGTTTGGCATACTTTAGTCTCCTGGGGCATACTAAAAACAAAGATGGTGGTTTGAAGGAGCACAAAGATTTGAGAAGTACCCAAATCTCCGGCTAGGCTGACTGGTGAGGTTCATCTCCTATACTAGTCTGGTTCATGAGGCCAGGCTGCAAAAAATGGAAGAGGTGGCTATTTTATCTAATGCACAGGAACCAGAAACACAGGGAACTCCTGCTTTTAGATGAGGCTCAGAAATTATCTTCTTTGGAGAAAGAAGGGACATAGACACAGCTTCCTTGGAAGATCATAACCCCCAGGACAGTTTATAATCAAACCATTCCCAGGCAAAAAAATATAAATCCCCCAATTCTTTGACAGTCTAAAATTCTTCCTAGTCAGATTATGCCTTGAATATAAGTAATTCTCAAATCAAGCAGGAAAGGAATATATGCATTCAAATCAGACATACTGAAAATCAAATGCACAGCACACACATGTTGTATCAGATGTGACAGGAACTACTTCCAATTAGGGCCAATTGTCTTCATGTGGGAGCTGCTTCCTCCATGAACCTACAAACATAATAACTGACCCAATTTTAATCCATTTTTTAAATTATCAATGCACTCATTTTCCTTTTAAACTTTCCTAATTTCAAGTTTTGTTAGTTTTTGCTGCATAGAGGGTCAACTGTAATTTAGCTTAACCTGGAAGACAGTGGCAGCTCCCACACCTAAAGTCACATATAATGGAATATTACTCAGCCATCAAAAAGAATGATTTCTCAACATTTGCTGCAACATGGACGGGACTGGAGGAGATCATGCTAAGTGAAATAAATCAAGCAGAGAAAGACAATTATCATATGGTTTCACTCATTTATGGAACATAAGAAGTAGGAAGATCAGTAGGAGTAGAAAGGGAAGAAGAAGGGGGGGTGGTAAACAGAAGGGGGAATGAACCATGAGAGACTATGGACTCTGAGAAACAAACTGAGGACTTCAGAGGGGACAGGGGTGGGGGAATGGGATAGGCTGGTGATGGGTAGTAAGGAGGGCACGTATTGCATGGTGCACTGGGTATTATATGCAAGCAACGAATCATGGAAATTTACATCAAAAGCTAGGGATGTACTGTATGGTGACCAACAATATAATAAAAAATATTATTAAATAAAAAATTAAAAAAATAAAGTCACATTAGGAGAAAATATCTCTTACATGTTGGAGAGAATTTGGTAGTGGGATCACCTACCTTTCAGCAACCTATTGGGGTCAGGGCTTGGCAACATCAATCACAGGGAAAAAAACTGAACAAATTTAAAAGTTTTGGGGTGTGTGGGTGGCTCAGTCAGTTAAGTATCTGCCTTCAACTCAGGTCATGACCTGGGGATCAAGCCCTGCTTCCAGCTCCCTGCTTCGAGGAGAGCCTGCTTCTCCCTCTCCTCCTTGCTTGTGCTCTCCCTTACTATCTCTGTCTCTCTCTCTCAAATAAATAAATAAATAAATAAAACCTTTAAAAAACTTTTTAAAGTTTTGAATTTTATTTATAATTCAAGAATGAGTTAAAGACAATTTTTATTAATAATATTAGATACAGCTGGAAGATGACAAAATCAAAGCGCTCATCCTAACCACATGGAGTTAAACTGAGCTGTTTATGCCTCTAAAACCAATTGACCCAAAGAAAGAACCAGCTTACTGCTGGTTCATTTACATAAAAAATACAATTAATGAAATACCATTAATTTTCATTAGGCTATAATACTATGACTTTACATAATTTCAGAACAATTTGTTTCTAAAATTTCAAACCCTGAATATATAAAATCATAATGGTTTCTACTTATTTTTTCTTAGGTATATGAAAACTCAAGCATAAGCATGAAGTTGGTTCATCCTGAGTTCTTTACCCAAAACTTACCATGAACAGTAATTATTACTATCTGATTGGCAATTTTCTTATTCTTAGCTTAAAGACTTGGTATTATGTGATTTATGTATACTAGGCTCTATAAATGTTGTTTTAATTGAATTCATAAAAGACCACTGAGTAGAAAATCAAGGAAGATATTCTTTAGCACAATATAGAGGACTAAGAGGAATTTTCAAATAGTGAAAGCTATTGTATTGCAAAGTAAGATTGTACCCATCTAGATAAAAATTAGCATAAGCTAGATCACCATATGTAGAATTCTATAGAAAAGATTTCTTCAATCATGGAAAATTGAACTAGAAGATCCACTTACCCTCCAAAGCTCTGTTTCTGCAACCTCACCCTGGACAGAGCATCCCTCAGAGCCTGGTGGACCTGCTTGTTCCGCAGAGTGTAGATGACAGGGTTGAGCAGTGGGGTCACCACCGTGTTCACAAGGGCAGCCTCCTTGTTGGAGTCCAGCCTGTTCGTTTGCTTTGGTTTCACATATATAAAGACACAGCTGCTGTACATCAGAGAGAGGACAATGAGGTGAGAGGAGCAGGTGGAGAAAGCTTTCTGTCGCTCCCTGGCTGAGGGGAGTTGCAGGATTGTGATTACTATGTTGCTGTATGCAATGATGGTTATGAGAAGGGATGTCAAGAGGATAAAGGAAATGAGGACAAAGGCTAACATATCAACAGACCTGGAGTCAGAACAGGAGAGATGAATCAGGGGGCCAACGTCACAGAAAAAGTGGGGGATGGCATGGGGGCCACAGAAGGATAACTGGAAAACCTTTACTACCAGACCAGTGATGAGAGGGAAGGCTAAAGCGAAGCAGGCAGTGACCAGGAGGAAGCAAGTCTTCGGGTTCATGATGGTTGGGTAATGCAGAGGCTTGCAAATGGCCAGGTATCGATCCAAGGACATTACAGCCATGAGGAAGAAAATTATTGACCCAAAAAACAGAAAAGAAAAGGCTTGTATGAGACAGGCAGTAAAGGAAATTGTTTGCCTTCCTGAAAGAAAGATGGACAGCAGTTTAGGAATAACTGTGGTGATAAAACAGCATTCAGAGAAGGAGAAAGTGCTGAGTAAAATATACATTGGTGTCTGGAGGCGATGGTCAACCCAAGTGATGATGATGATTACCACATTTCCTGTGATAGAGGCCAGGTATGCCAGCAGATGCACCAGGAAGAAGATGTTCCCCAGGTACTGAATGGCAGGAAACCCTTCCAGAATGAATTCTCGGATTGTTGTCTCATTCCTCACCTCCATAGTGATCTCCATTTCTCTGTCATCAACTCTGTTGGACCTGTTAAACAGAAAACACTATCACTGAAGAATAAAAAATTTAATTGATGGCCACTATTAAAAAAACAAATGCTACTTGCAGCTACAATTCTGAATGAGGAATCACTTTACATCATTTAAATGCTGTATTATAAATTATTTTGAACTTTTCTATTATTAAGTTGTAAAAATTGAAGGTTTATTGTTTATTTTTAAAAAATAATTTTTAATGTGCAATGTTACTTTCCTAGAAAATAATATCTTTGAATAATAGTCCATAAGGTAAACAATGTAAAATAAAAAATATTCTTTGCAGATAACATATAAAACAGATAACAATGAAGGTTGTCATTCCACAGAGAATATTTTTATGGGGTCATAGTCTTAATTTCTATAGTTCAGGTAGCATATGCAATATATAAAGCCTTCCAATGTATTGACTTTAGCCTTCTGGAAAAAGAAAGTGGCGGGGGGGGGGGCCATTTTCCTATTAGCATGTTCCAAACCAGTTATTTTCCTGAAGTTGGTTCATCCTGAGTTCTTTACCCAAAACTTCAAGACTGAGCAGGAAATCTAGTTTATCACAGTATCTTATAACTACCGAGTCCTTGGGTTTAAGAGAAACCATGTCTAAAAATGGGGATGAGGGATGGTTGCATGACTTGGTTGTTCAAAATCAATTAATGAACATTTAATGAGTGCATCAGTTTCCCTCTCACTCTACACACCTGGCAGAACAGATTTTCCTTCTGCTATTAGTCATGAATTACCTTTCAACATTGTTTTCTGGGAATATTTTTGTTACACTGGAAGATTTCAGTGTGGTGGAATTACACCTATATTCCCATTGCAATCACTACAGGAACATTCATTTTTTATTTTTTTTTTAAGATTTTATTTATTTATTTGAGAGAGAGAGAGAATGAGAGAGAGAGCATGGGGCGTGGGGGCGGCAGAGGGAGAAGCAGAATCCCTGCTGAGCAGGGAGCCGGATGCGAGATTCCATCCCAGGATCCTGGGATCATGACCTGAGTCAAAGGCAGACACTTTCCCCACTGAGCCACCCAGGCACCCGAGGAACATTCATTTTTAAAAAAAACGCCTATGCCTAGCTAAAAGCTGGATGAATTGACATGTAATCTTTGGGAAAGGAGTCTGGGCATCTGTTGGAAATCAGTGACCTAGTAAGTAAGTCACCATGATTCAGTTGTATTTTACTTAATTCTTTGACTTAGTTAAAACTATAACATTAACTATGCATGATTCACAATACAAACTTAAACATAACCAGTATCTGCTTTAAATATTTGACTTGCTAGATTCCAAGTTACTCCCATGATCAAGTACTCACCAAGAAGCAGCTCACAGGAAACAGAGCTTCTTTGACAATGTGCTTCTCCTTCTTCCAACAAACCAGGATCTTTCTCCTAAGCTAATGGGGGGGGGGGGAACCACGAAGAACACTCTTAATTGAGATGTAACCATTTAAAATTCCTGAACATATTCATATCCATTCTATGGGATACGATGACACAGTCCATCATGAACTTCAAACTTCATGGGTTGTGCATCCATAACAGAAGAGAGTCAGGAAGAAGAAACAACAAAGGTCACTTTCCTTTGAACCCTGTTGCTAGTCACTTTCCCATCAACCAGTTGCTCCCCACCTTCAAAGTAGGTGAGGATCACTGCAGTCATAAACGAGAATACATTCAAGTACTCTGATGATGTATTTACCACAGGGTTATTTACCATGCCCGATGAGGACACACAGGGTCCAAAAGGACAAACCTCTGGAACATTCAAGATTCATTAGAGGAGTACAAAAAAAGGGAGCAGGAACTTAAATCACAACATAGTCCCAGAGGACATTTAATTGTTCATATTTGGAAATGAGAAATTTCAGCAGAAACATACCATAATTACCATTTCACTGCATACGGTAGCATACTACCACCATTGTCAACAGCCTACGCAGTCCTTTGTACAAGTCCTCAAAGGTATATTTGCAATGAGTGCCCTAGAGATGCAAAATTTACAAAATCCTGAATTACATATGTCAAGAAAGACAAGCTTAGACAACAGAAATACTTTTTTACAACTGTCCTTCCTTTTTTTTTCCTCTTTAACCTGGTATTTTCTTTAATGAGGTATAATTTACACACTGTAAAACACAAAAATTTTAATTACAGGTTGATAATTTTCCACATATGTAAACAGCCATGTAACCACTACCCAAACCAAACTATAAAATATTCCCATCTCATCACAAGTTTCCTTGTGCCCCTTGCCAGTCAATAGCCCACACCAAGAGAAAACAACTAAAGAACTACTTTTATTTCTGTCATCAAAATGTACTTTTGCCACTTCTTGAAATTCATTTATATGGAACACACCATGTGTCTGGCTTTATTTTTCCTCAGATTTCTCAGTTATCCACGCTACCTCATAAACCAATGATTTATTCTTTTATATTGCTTTGTAGTAGGTCATTATCTATGTATACCACAGTTTCCCATTCTTCCACTGAAGGACATTTGTGTCCTCTCCAGTTCAGGGCTACTATGAATAAAGACATTATGAATATTCTTCTAAAGTCTTTTTGAAGATGGCATTCATTTCTCTTGAGGATATGATTTGGAGTGAAAGTACTGAGTTAATTACAGAATAGGTCTTAGCACCATAAGAAATTGCAAAACAAGGTCCAAAATTGGATTTAGGCTCTCAATAGCAATGCATGAGAATTTAAAATGCTCTTTATTATCACATTAGTCTTGTAAGTCATTTTTAATTTGACACATCCTCTGTAAATTGGTTCAGCCACTATGGAAAACAATATGGAGGTTCCTCAAAAAATTAAAAATAGAACTACCATATGATCCAGAAATTCTACTTCTGAGTACAATGAATCATGGAACATTGTATCAAAAGCTAATGGTGTACTGTATGGTGACTAACATAATAATAAAAAAATAATAATAAGATATTAAAAAAAGAAATGAAAATAGGATATTGAAAGATATCTGCACTCCCATGTTTATCACAGCATTATTCACGATAGCCAAGATATGAAAACAGCCATCAGTGGATGAATGGGTAAAGAAGACAATATATATATTATATATGTATTATATATATTAATAATATATTAACATACATATTATATGTATTATATACTATATATAATACATATGTATATATGCATGCATTATATATAATATATATTTAATATAATATATTATATATAATGTATGCATATATACATATGTATTATATATAATGTATGCATATATACATGTATATATATGTATACATATATAATACATATACATTATATATAATTATATATAATGTATATAATATATATTGTAAAGAAGACAATACATATTATATATTAATAATATATTAATATTATGTATTATATATATTATATATTATATTATATATATTATATATATTATATATTAATATTATGTATTATATATATTATATATTATATATAATATATAATATATATTAATAATATATTAATACATTAATATTATGTATTATATTATATTATAATATAATGTATTATATATATTATATATTAATAATATATTAATATCAATAAATATTTATATATAATATATTATATATAATGTATGTATATACATATATATTATATATAATGTATGCATATATACCTGTATATATATATACATATATAATACATATACATTATATATAATTATATATAATGTATATAATATATATATAATGTAATATTATTCAGCCATGAGAAAGAATGAAATCCTGACATTTCTGACAACATGGATGGTCCTAGAGGATGTTATGCAAAGAGAAATAAGTCAGAAAGAGATAAATAATATGTGATATCTCTTTTTTCTTATCAGTCTTGCTAAGAGTTTAACAATTTTATGAGTCATTTCAAAGAACCAACTTTTTCTTTAATTTTTTATCTTGTTTTCTATTCCATTGGTTTATATATATTTGCATTCGTATTTATATAAATTCACACTTACGTGCATACTTTAGTTATAATTTCCTTTTACTTTCCTACCCTTTAAAACTGAACATCTAAATGATTAATTTTATACATGTTTTTCTATGATAAGCATTAATGCTATGAAGTTTCCTCTAAGCATGGCTTAAGGCTGCATTTCACAAATTTTAGTATGTTGTGTTAATATTTTTTCACCCAAAATATTTTCACATTTTCTTAGTAATATTTTCTGTAATCCAAGAGTGATTTAGAAATGTACTGTTTATATCCAAGTATTGAGGAATTTCCTAGATAAATTATTATAATTGATTTCTTATTTAATTCAATTATGATTGGTAAACATATTCTGTATGTTTTCAGCCCTTTAAAATGTTTTGAGATTTATTTTACAACCCAGCATAAAATATATCTTGAAATTTCTTTTTTTTTTTTGTAGTTTCAAGTTTTTATTTAAATTCCAGTTAGTTAACATACAGTGTAATATTAGTTTTAGGAGAATGGTGATTCATCATCACCTACATATAACACCCAGTGCTCATCACAAGTGCCCTTCTGTAGGTTTGCTAGTGATTAATTCTTTTATTGTTTGTATGCCTCCATTTTTGAAAGACACTTTCAGAGGTACAGAATTCTAGGTTGGCAGTTTTTTTTCATGGTCCTTTAAAAGTCCTTGTATCATTGTATTCTCATTTACTTATTTTTTTTCAACTAACATCTTTTTTTATATCTTATTTTATTTAAATTCAATTAGTTAACATATAGTGTATCATTAGTTTCAGATGTAGAGTTCAGTTATTCATCAGTTGCGTATAACACCCGGTGCTCGTTACATCACGTGCACTCCTTAATGCCCATCACCTAGTTACTCCATCCCCCCACCCACCTCCCCTCTAGCAACCCTCAGTTTGTTCCCTATAGTTAAGAGTCTCTTATGGTTTGTCTCCCTTTCTGATTTCATTTTATTTTCCTTCGCTTCCCCTATGATCCTCTGTTTTGTTTCTTAAATTCCACATGACTGAAACCATATGACAGTTGTCTTTTTCTGGTTGACTTATTTCACTTAGCATAATACCCTCCAGTTCCATCCATGTCCTTGTAAATGGTAAGATTTCATCCTTTCTGATGGCTGAGTAATATTCCACTGTGTGTGTGTGTGTGTGTGTGTGTATGTGTGTGTGTGTGTACCAGATCTTCTTTATCCATTCATCTGTCAATGGACATCTTCCAAAGAGGATTCTATGTTATCTTTATCATTGTTCCTCAGTATGAAACATAAAATTTTTCCCTCTAGCTGCTTTTAAAATTTTCTGTTTATCGCTGGTTTTGAGCAATTTATTATGTGTCTTGGTGTAGATTTTTTCATTTTTCTAATGCTGGGGTTTACTGAGATTTTTGATTTCTGTTTTCATAAAATTTAGAAAATTTTGGCCATCGTTTCCTTGAATCTTTTTTTGTTATCTCCCTCCACACATAAACTTCTCCTTCAGAAATCTAATTATATGCATGTTGGATTACCCAAAGTTGTCCCATACTTCACTGATGCTCTTTTCCATTTTAGGTGGGTTGTTTTATTCTTTGTGTCTTTTTAAGTTTCTATATCTTCAAATTTGCTAATCTTTCACCTGCAATGTCTAATATGCTATTCATCCCATCTATTAAAATTATTCAGTAGAATTCTGACTCAAAGAAGTACAATTTTCTTTTTTAAAGCCACATTATAAAGTTATGATTGACATACAGAAAGCTGTGCACATTTGATGTATACTACTTGATGAGATTAAAGATAAGTACACATTCATGAAACATTCTCATAGTTGAGGCCATATACATATACATCACCTCCAAAAGTTTCCTCCAACCCCTTTATTTTTGTTTTCTTTTGTGGTAAGAGCACTTATAAGTAAGGTCTACCCTCTTAGCAAATTTTTAACTATACGGTCCTGTAACAACTGATCCTGTGGTGTACAGTAGATCTCTAGAACTTATTTACCTTGCAGTACTGAAATTTGGTATACGTTGACACCTTCCTCTCTCTGTCACCCTAATAGTCCCTAGTAGCCACTACTATACTCTCTAGTCCTATGAGTTTGAATATTTTGGACTCCTCATAAAAGTGAGATCATGCAGTATTTGTCTTACTGCATCTGACTTATTTTACATAGTATAATGTCTGTCAGGTTCATTCATGTTGTCACATATTTCAGGATTTCCTTTTTTTTAAGGCTCAATAATAGTCCATTATGTATATACCACATTTTCCTTATCCATTCATCCATTAATGGATACTTGTGTTGTTTCTATATCTTGACTATAGTGAATAATGCTGCAGTGAACATGGGAGCACAGATATCTCTTCAACATCTTCACTTCAACTACTTTGGATATATATCAAGAAGTAGGATTGTTGGATCATATGGTAGTTCTATTTTTTATATCTAATTTTTTAAACCATTTTTTAGTCAAGTATAATTAACATATAATGTTATATTAGTTTCAGGTGTATAATACAGCAATTCAACAATTCTATACATTATGCAGTGCTCATCATGAAAATGTACTCTTAATCCCCTTCACCTATTTCATCCATCCCCCTACCCATCTCCCCTCCAGCAATCACCAGTTTGTTCTCCATATTTAAAAGACTGGTTTTCTGTTTGTCTTTTTCTTTGTTCATTTGTTTTATTTCTTAAATTCCACATATAAATGGATTATGTGGTATCTATCTTTCTTTAAATTACTCATTTCACTTAGCATTAACCCGCCCCCCAAAATTGGGTGATGGGCATTAAGGAGGGCACTTGATGTAATGAGCACTGGGTGTTATATGCAATTGATGAATCACTAAATTTTACCCCCTAGATCATCCATGCTGCCTCAAATGACAAGATTTCATTCTTTTTTTGTGGCTGAGAATTCCATTGTATGTATGTATGTATGTGTGTGTGTGTGTGTGTGTGTGTGTGTGTGTGTATACATATATATTTATGGTATGTTATGTGTAAAGAAGATAAACATCTTCTTTATCCATTCATCTATAGATGGACACTTGGGCTGCTTCCTATTTTAATTGAGGAAACTTCATATTATTTTCCATAGTGACTACACCAGTTTAGATTCTCATCAACTAATGTAAAAAGGCCCCCTTTTCTCCACATCATCACCAATACTTCTTGTCCTTTAATTTTTTGATAATAGCCATTCTAACCTAGCCTAAGTGTGAGATAATGTTCATTGTGGTTTTGATTTGTTTTTCTCTGATGATTATTGATGTTGAGCATCTCTTCATATACCTATTGCTATTTGTATGTCTTCTTTGAAAAAAAAATGTCTATTCAGGTGTTTGTCCATTATTTTATTTGGATTGTGGTTTTTTATTATTGATTTGTGTGAGTTCTTTATATATTTTGGATTAGCTGCTCATGGCCCAGATACGGCCCTGACTCCTGTCACTAGCTTGCACCACTGGGCTCACCTTCAGGCAGCCCCCGCAGCTGTGCACCTGCATGCCCCAGCCCAACTGCCATCACCAGTGACCACTGTCATGTGCACTCCTATGGGGAGACCCTGCTGCCAAGAACCACATTGTTCATTGGACATTCTGGGAAAAATCACTGACAATGTGATACCTTGAGCAAAAGGAATATCCCAGAAAAAGAGATATCAGAAATATCAGAAAAAGAGATAAGGCTACACCAAAAAAATACATGGAAATTTTCACAAACGCATAGTGTTCTATTAGTTGAGTAAAATACATTCTTCAAATTCTTACATGATTGTGTGCCAGAAAACTTCATAATGCAGTCAATTATTATCTTTGCAATAACAGAATAATGTAGTCAGAGCAAAGCATGGTAGTGGCCCTTAACCAACCATTCCAACCAAACACCAGCTCCAGGATTTTTCTTACAATGTTTTGTGTCCAAATCTATCCTTTCCTATGAAAGTCTTGAATAACTAAATTACAGTTGTAATTCTTCCACTAAAATATCCCATCATTTGCATAGTGAAGGAAACCATCAACAAAAAGGCAACCAGCTGAGTAGAAGATATTCGCAAATGATATACCCAATAAGGGGTTAATATCCAAAATATATAAAAAACTTAAACAACACCCAAAAAATTCAAATAATCTGATTTTAAAATGGGTAGAGGACCTGAATAGACATTTTTCTAAAGAAGACATATACAAGGCCAACAGACACATAAAAGAGAAAAAGGCAAACCATAAGAGACTTACTATAGGGAAAAAACTGAGGGTTGCTGGAGGGGAGGTGGGTGGGGGATGGGTAATTGAGTGATGGGCATTAAGGAGGGCACTGGATGTAATGAGCACTGGGTGTTATATGAAACTGATGAATCACTAAATTCTATCCCTGAAACTAATAATATACTATGTGTTAACTAACTTGAATTTAAATTTAAAAAAAAAAGATGTCATGTGTGAACGCACTCAAAAAAAGCAAAAGATGAAAACAAACGAAAACATCTCATCATTTTCTCTCTTCTAGCCTCAAATTTTATTTCTATTACAGTGTGTCTCCATGTCAATTTTGGTAGCAGTAGAGTCATTTCACACTAGTACTAACAATGGACACCCAGAGATTATCACATCAAACCTCTCGTTCCACAAATAAAGATACTTTGTTTATAGATTTATTTGGAAAGACTCTATAGTCACCATTAAACTCCCTTCTACCTCTGATTAGATTCCTCCTCCCAGTTCCTTTAAGTTTCCTGTAGGGAAACAATCTTAACTACTCAATTCCTTGTTCCAGAATTCATAATGTTTCCTTTCCTATGGTCCCCATCGTTAGGTCTTTAGTACTGAAATCAACCGGCAAACCAGTAAAACCAAAGGGAATTTTGATTTCAATTAGAGACACTTATGTGTCTTCATTATAGTGGGAACTAGAATTATAAAGATTTATATTCTATTTATATAAAAACTATGCACCATCGAAAACAATTGAATTGAGTCAAGTAATGTTATTAGTATCCTGACAGTTATGCATATGTGTGTCCTTCAAAAATCAATATAGTGACCACTTTGCATCTATCCTTGAACCAATTTGATATTCTTAATTCTTGTGAATTTCATTTTTCATCCCCATCACTTACCACAAGTAGATACTTGAAAACACACCTTTCCAACTTTGAGATACTACATGCATCAAACAGAATCATCTATATGAGGCTGTTCATTAAAATTTGTTGAATCCTATTGAGCCAAAACTAGTGAACAGATCCAGGAAGATAATTTCATCTCTAATATAAAGAAGAATGTTAGAGCTTTCAAGTAGCGGAGTATACTGGATTATAAGATAAATTGGCCCCTATTCTAAGAATAAATAAGCAGAACCTCTAAAAACACATTTGCAAGTCTATATAGGAGATTACAGAAACAGGAAGGAGATTGCATTAGATGTAGAAGGGGCATTCTCCCTCTGACAGTCTGTGGTTATTTCTGCAGTCTAACCCTGGATAGAGCATCCCTCAGAGCCTGGTGGACCTGCTTGTTCCGCAGAGTGTAGATGACAGGGTTGAGCAGCGGGGTCACCACCGTGTTCACAAGGGCAGCCTCCCTGTTGGAGTCCAGCCTGTTCCTTTGCTTTGGTTTCACATATATGAACACACAGCTGCCATACATCAGAGAGAGGACTATGAGGTGAGAGGAGCAGGTGGAGAAAGCTTTCTGTCGCTCCTTGGCTGATGGGAGTCCGACGATTGTGACTACTATGTTGCTGTAGGCAATGATGGTTATGATGAGGGATGTCAAAAGGACAAACAAAGCAAGGACAAAGGCCAACATTTCAGTAGATCTGGTATCAGAACAAGAGAGATGAATCAGGGGCCCAAAATCACAGAAGAAATGAGGGATGACATGGGGCCCACAGAAGGATGACTGGGAAAGTATTATAATTGGAACCACCATGAGAACAAATCCCAAAGCTAAACAGGCAGTGACTAGAAGGAAACACATCCTTGGGTTCATGATGGTTGGGTAATACAGAGGTTGGCAAATGGCCAAGTACCGATCTAGGGATAGTACAGCCATAAGGAAGAAAAGAGTTGTTCCCAGGAAAAGAAAGACAAAGGCTTGTGTGAAGCAGGCAGCAAAGGAAATTGATTGCCTCCCTGACAGAAAGATGGCCAGTAATTTTGGAATAACAGTAGTTATAAAACAGCATTCAAAAAAGGAGAAACTGCTGAGGAAGAAATACATGGGTGTCTGGAGGTGATGGTCAGCCCAGGTAATGGTGATTATGAGTATGTTTCCCATGATGGAGGCCAGGTATGCCAGCAGATGCACCAGGAAGAGAACCTTCCCAAGGTGTTGGACACTAGGAAATCCCTCCAGGGTGAATTCCTGAACTTCTGTCTGGTTTCTTGCATCCTCCATCACTGACTTTTCCATTTCTTCAACTCTATGAGCTATGCTGTAGAGTATCATGACTGAAGAATGAAGAACTTTATTTTATTAAACACATAATACAGTGTAGGCAAATGGGTGGAGTGGGAGGTACAGCCTTCCAGTTATGGAATGAATAAGCCACAAGGATGAAAGGTATAGCATAGGAAATACAATCAATGGTATTGTAATAATGTTGTATGGTGACAGATGGTCGCTATACTTGTGGTGAACATAGTATAACATACAGAGTTGTTGAATCACTGTATTGTATACCTGAAACTAATGTAACATTGTGTCAACTATCATTTAAAAAAAATTTTTAAGAGAAAAAATAAAATAAAATAGTATAGGCATGGTGACTGGATTTTTCTACTATTTTAAACATCATATTTCATGTCTAATTTGTGCACTTTATTAAGTAAAAATAAATGTTTATCTATGAATATATTTATGTTAAATAATAAAAACTGTGCATGAAGCTATAAGTTTTCATGAAGAATAATGTAATTTTAATAGTATTAGTCATTTTTCTATAGTCTATTGACAAGCAGAAAAAAATCCTTCTTTTAGCTATATATCTGATCATTTTTGATAAGGTACCACTCATATCATGCATCCACAGGGTACATATTGTAAAAGGAAAATTGTAGCCTTAGGGGAAAAAACACAGTCATGGGTAAGTCATCCCACAAAAAAAATATTCCCCTGATGTCTTTAGGATTTGTCATTCTTATCTGAAGTCATAACATCACCTGTAGGAAAACTTCCTTTGGTTCTAGCTACAGCCCTCTAAAGTGAGACTACTAGAGTACAGATGGACTCTAATATTGTTGGAGACACAGGTCAGGTCATTTTCCTACACAGCTTGAGACTAGTCAGTAAGAGAGCAGAGTTTTCCTTTCCTCCTGTGCTAAGTGGTCAGTCTAAGGGAGAATCTCTTATCTTCTGACCCTTTCAGTCCACACACTTAGGGGATACTAGCCTGAGGCTAGAAAGGGAAATTGCATGCCTTGACTGGCAATTATTTTCTGATTCATTCTCTCTTCTATTGTCCACCTAAATAAAATATTCTCTATTATCCTTTAAATTAATAAACTTCCCTATGTGAGCCTTTGTCACTCTAGTCAACTAGTGTTCATCTCAGATCTCTGAACTGGCTGTCTGACTTAGTCAAACCCCACCCTTTGAAGTATATTAAAACAGCTTGAAGAGGAACAGATTCTGCTTCCATTTACAACACATGAACAGCAAAATAATCCAATCACACTAAGGCCATGTAGTCACCCAGATGTAGCTCACAATAAGCAGAACTCAGTCTCTCTCTCTTTCACTCCTCCAACAAACCAAAATGCTGGTCTAGGCACTTAGAGATGTGTGTGTGTGTGTGTGTGTGTGTGTGTGTGTGTGTGTGAGAGAGAGAGAGAGAGAGAGAGAGAGAAAGAGAGAGGAAGAGGGAGGGAGAAAAAGAGACAGAAAAGCACTTGCATTTGAAATGACCCTAATTTATCCTAGAGAAAGGTTCAAAATGTATAACATGTCTACTAAGCATGCTTCTTCATACAAAATCAGAACTTTCCAAAACTGCGGTAAGCGAAAGTGAAAGTTCCATGGCAATCTGGCCTGATGAAATCCTGGGAAAGAAAGGAGAGCTCATACATACGGTCCCCAATACTCTACTGGAATCTGCAAGTGAGTTAACTTGGAATTTCAAAATGCTTTTTATACCTTCCTTGCAGGCTCCAGATTCCCCAAACTCCCATTCTGCTCCTGCATCAGCCACCACCAGCAGGAGACCCTGCTTGCCGGGCAAATGCTCCAGGGCATGGTGGAAGACATTAGCCTCCTGATCAAACTGGTCCCTTCTAATAGTATTCTTCTTCAATGCATTCCAGCGTAGGTAAAATGGATTTCCACTTCCTGACTGCTCTAGGTTGAGGAGAATACACATGTTATTAGAAGCTGAGATAAAAGTGAAATTAATTTTCCCCATCATATTCTTAGCATTGGACTCTCTTGACACCAGTCAGGATCCCCCAGGACCAGTGGGCAAACCCCAGACACACCAGACCTCATTAGAATATAGAACAAAGCCATTTAGAGATCAATGTCCCTCTAGGATCCCTGGTGGCTACTAATTGGGCATTGTTGGAAACAGAAAATTATAATACAAAAATCATAGCTACCCTTTCATTACATATGCAAATATAATAATATGGACTCCCAAATATCCATTGTCCTCCATGAAAATCTTCAAAGATAGAGTGTATATAATCCTCTCAGACTTTATAAAGTCCCAACTTGAAAGCACTACTAAGGTGGAGTTGAAAGCACAAGTGGGGAATTTGGAGCCCCCGCCTGTGGTAATAAAGTGAAGCTCTCCCTTACTCTCCCAGAGCAATGTCAAAGAACACCAGATAAAACACAAGGTTTAAACAAGAGCTTAATGCCTGGGTTTCAGTTGATAATACCTTGTCCTATCAAGAACAAGGAAAAGCTCAACTTGAAAGAAAAAAAAAGACAATTAATGGACACCAACCAAGATGACAGAGATATTAGAATTATTTGACAGAGTTTGAAGTAGCCATCAGAAAAACGTTTCAATGAGCAATTACAAGCATGCTTGAAACAAATTTAAAAATAGAAATTCTCACTCAAGAAATAAAAGGCTTAAAGAAGAACCAAATGGAAATTTTGGAACTGAAAAATATCATAATTTTTTTAATTCAATAAATGGGGTCAACAGCAGAATGAAGGAGAAAAGGGCAAAATCAATGAACTGAAGAAAGAATAATAGAAATTACTGTCTGAACAACAAAAAGAAAATAGACTGAAAAAAATAGATACAGCCTCATGGACATGTGGAACTATAACAAAAGATCTAACATTTGTGTCACTGGAGTCTGAAAAAGAGAAGAAACAAAATGGAGCTGGAAAAGGACTTGGAAGAAACAAAGGCGAAAACTTCTCAAATTTGGCAAACGATATAACTTACAAATCCAAGAAGCTGAATAAATTCTACATAGGATAAATCCAAAGAAATCCATATCAAGCCACGTTGTATTCAAACTTCTGGTAAGTGAAGAGAAAGAAAAGGTTTGGAAGCAGCAAGAAAGAAACAACACATTACCCATGGGAAAGAACAATTCAAATGACAGTAAATTTCTCACCAGAAACCATGGGGGCCCGAAAGAAGTAGCACAATATTTTTTCAAGTGCTCAAAGAAAACTATTGCCAATATGCAGAATCCTACATCCAGTGAAAATATCCTTGAGGAATGAAAGGGAAATAAAAACACTCTCAGATGAAGGAAAGCTAAAAGAATTTCTCACCAGCATACCTATCCTAAAAGAATGACCAGAAGAAGTTCTCTGAACATACAGGAAATGATATCTAGAACAACCACTAAAAATGCTAAGCAAATACATACACTCAAAAGCACTATAGATAAATCAAAACTGAATTATTATAAAATGTTCAAGTAACCCACATGAAGGCAGGAAAAAGAAAACATGGAAATGAAAAACAGAAAGAAAACAAAATATAAAATGGTGGATGTAAGCCCTAAGACATCAAAATGTGAATGGTCTAGATACACCAATTAAAAGAAATATTGATAAGATAGATTTAAAAACATAACCCAACTATATGATGTCTATAAACACTCACTTTGAATACAATGATACAGGCAGTTTGAAAGTAAGAGGATGGGGAAAGATTTTCATGTAAATATTTATCAAATGAAGGCAGGAGTGGTTATATTAATATCATACAAAGTAGACTTCAGAGCAATGAAAATTCCCAAAATCAGAGAGGTACATTACACAATGATGAGAGCATCAATCAACAAAGAAAACACAGCAATCCTAAATGTGTGCACCAAACACAAAAGCTGCAAAATATGTAAAGTAAAAACTGACAGAACTGAAAGGCAAAAAAGACCATCAACGATTATATTTGGATACTTTACAATCCCTCTCTTAACAACTGATTAAACAAGTAGCCAAAAAAATCAGTAAGATATAGAAGAACTCAACACCATCAACCATCAGGCTCTAATCAACAATTACAGAACACTCCACCCAACAACAAAAAATAAAACAAAAGCTCTCAAACTACGAATGAGATCAGGAGAAAGTTCTCTAGAGCATTCAGAAAGATTCCTCTCCCGCCCAGTTGTGCAATGAGGCACATGTTGACCCCTTTTTAAAAAGGATCCTGAAATCTGGAAGAGGAACCCTGAAAGAACTCTTAACTCTTATAATAAATAGCAGCTAAGGTCACCAGAAATGTCAACAAAATCAGAATTATGGTCTCCTTGCTCCTGGAGCAATATATGCTCTGGCCCTTGACATGCTGTCAAGTGTCTGAGATGGAAATTGATGGAGTAGGGCTTAGATCTATCAGAGCCTGAAGCACTCCAGCTGGAGACCACAGGAGCAGCAACAGCAGCAACAGTAAACCAAACACCCATTGAACAGAAACCTATATGCAATGGTAAGCCAACGTCCAACTGAGAAACAGAAATCGTATCACACAACTTCACAGAGAAGATTTAATTTGGAAGTGGTTAGACAAGTTTTAGAGGACCGTAAGGGCATGAAGCAAACACTGAGGTGATACAGAGACAGCAAGTGCAGAAGGAAGCTTTATCTCCAAGGATTGGAGGAACCAAGACAGAGCTTAGAGCTGTTGTAACTGAGGAGCCCAGAGAAGGAGCTCCACTGAGCTGGGTCAGAGACCTCTGATGGGGTGTGTTTCCTGGGTAGCCCTGGTCTTCCTGTGGTGTGAAGAGACTCTACAGAGCTAGGACTCAGGCCCCTGAGGAATGGGCACTTCTCAGAGAGTGCTGCTTCCTCAGGATCTTGGAGGAGAGAGCTCCTGCTCAGCTGGGATTCAAACCTCTGAGTAGGCAACATTGGTAACTACATCCAGTGCTTCCTGCAGGGCTAATGGGGCTGCTCCTGCAAGTGTGAAAACTGCAGCCAGCTGCTGCCACTGGGCCCAATCACTGCTGCAAAGTTAAAGAAATAGCATTAGGGCAATGCTGACAGAAGCAGGAAGCAAGTGGAACAGAACAAGTCCTTCTGCCTCTAGTGTTTCAGTCTTTCTCTGGGGCCCACTCAGGGCAGAGACTAACAGAAATCCAGCTGCAAAGGTGAAACATGGCTTGCAGAACCCCAGGCTCAGAGTTCCAGGGCTAGGGTTGGAGCTGAGAGACAACAGGTTAATAATGAGCCAGTTGCTGCCCAATCAACTCAAGACCTCCCCACCTAGACTAGCTCAAGCAGCTACCCCAGGACAGAGGGAAGCAGGAGAGTGTGGTGTGTTTCCTGGCATGGAGACCCAAACAAAAACTATGCTGGGTAGATTAATTAGCATCCCAAGGAATCTAAGTGGAGGTTGGATTATAACTTGGGCTTTGAGTTTTTCCACTGTCCAATAAAGGAAACATGGATGACAATTTTGTTTTAGATACAGACGTAGTGAAGAGAAGGGCCATATGCACCCCAATGTTCATAGCAGCATTGTCCACAATAGCTAAATCATGGAAGGAGCCAAGATGCCCTTTAACAGATGACTGGATTAAGAAGATGTGGTCCATATATACAATGGAATATTATTCAGCCATCAAAAAGAACGATTTCACAACATTTGCAGCAACATGGACAGGACTGGAGGAGATAATGCTAAGCGAAATAAGTCAAGCAGAGAAAGACAAGTATCATATGGTCTTACTCATTTATGGAACATAAGAAGTAGGAAGATCGGTAGGAGAAGAAAGGGAAAAAGGGGGGGTAAACAGAAGGGGAAATGAACTATGAGAGACTATGGACTCTGGGAAACAAACTGAGGGCTTCAGAGGGGAAGGCGGTAGGGGATTGGGATAGGCCGGTGATGGGTATTAAGGAGGGCATGTATTGCATGGGGCACTGGGTGTTATACGCACGTAATGAATCATGGAACTTTACATCAAAAACTTGGGATGTACTGTATGGTGACTAACATAACATAATAAAAAATTATTAAAAAAAAAAGAAAGCACACATTTATGGTGCTACCTAATCACCATAATTCATAATAATTCAGAAAAATGAAGCATTCTGATGGGTCTCCTTCTTCTCATAAGTCTATCATAGCCTGTACAAGAGTACAAGTGTTGAAGATGGAAAAGGCAGCATGTGGGAGCACATGACAGCAGATCAATTCAGTATCATACCACCAATAGATTCAGACTCAGATGTATGGAAAATCCCAGCCCACTAAAGACCTGAGGCTTGCTTACCCCCTAAAAAAGGACAAAGCAAGAACTAATCATGACATGGTCCTCAAATCTGATATGGGGCCAATGTAAGGAAACACTGTCCTCAAAAACCCAGACCCTCTCTTCATCTCATGCTTTTCTAGAGAATGCCAGGTGTACTCTCTAGCCGAGCTGCCAACATAGTATGACCCAGCTATGGTGCCTAGCTGACGGATAGAGCTCTCATCTAAGGAGGCTACTGGGCTCACTACAACTGGTGGTGGAAAACTAAGGACTAGCCCCACCTCTGGGCTCTGTACCCTCCCAGACAAGGTGGGCCAAATGCCTTCTGCTTGCCTTTGATAAATTAACCCCTCCAATCTCCTCCCTAAGAGAAAGGAGGCTCTTAGATTAATTTTAAAAGATAAAATGAGAATCTGTTCTTTGCAATGGGAAATTAAATGTGACGGGGCTTCTGTAATCTTATGAATCCCTTTCTCTGGAATAAATGCCTGCCTCTACCAAATGGGCTTCTAAGAAATCCACATCTGGGGAAATGGCTCAGGTCTCTCATCTCTGTTAAGTAAGTGACAGACATCACTGCACCAATTCAGTATCCCTGAAAAAAAAGTTATTAGGATCTAAATCTGTGTCCTCTGCTGAGGCCAGTTGCTACGTTTCAAAACACTTTCAGGGACGCCTGGGTGGCTCAGTGATTAAGCATCTGCCTTAGGCTCAGGGCGTGATCCCAGAGTTCTGGGATCAAGCCCTACATCAGGCTCCTCCAATGGGAGCCTGCTTCTTCCTCTCCCACTCCCCCTGCTTGTGTTCCCTCTCTCGCTGGCTGTCTCTCTCTGTCAAATAAATAAATAAAATCTTAAAAAAAAAAAAAAACACTTTCAAAAAGATTACTCTTCCAAACCCACTGGTCAGGTTGGACAGGAGCTGCAGCAGGCTTGCCACTTGTTAATAAAGTCCCTTGTCCCAACTGTGGACAGTGCCAGAAGGTGGAGTCCATGACAGGCTCTAATATACTTTGGTGGGTAAGAGCATACACTCTGGATTCATAGAGCTATAGTTGAATCCAGCTGCCTCCACCTCCCACTCATTGTGTAACTTGGATATATTACCTGGCCTCTTACAGTGTTACTGGAAAACCAGAGATAAATTGTGGCAGTACTTCGTCTCAGACCTTACATACAGAAGCTTTCACCTTAGCTGGAGGCAGTAGTCAGTGATGGAAGTGGCACAGTAGTGACCACAAATCCCAAAAGTGAGAGATGCTGGTGGGCTGTAGCTCAGGGGTTCTCACCCAGAGATGATTTTGCTCTATCCTCACCTCCAAGGAGATTTGGCAATGTCTAGAGACATTCTTGTCTGCAGTGGTTCTACTGACATCTAGTTGACCAAGGATGCTGCTAAATTTACTACAATGTACAGGATAGCTCTTGCAATGATCTAGCCCAAATGTCAACGTCAAAGTTGACAAACTCTGTTGTAGTCATACCCAAGGATCAATTACTAAACTAAAGAAAAAGGAAAGCCCATATAAAACACAAGAATACAAGTACCTCATTGTCTGGAGCCAAAAGGCGGGAATGTGGCTAAGACTTCAGTTCATAAAGCAGCCTCCATGGAGGGGGAGCTGGATGTACCACAGATCCATATCTTATCTCCATCGCCAGACCCCTTATCACATGGCTGTTGGTACTGGTGGACTAATCCGGCGGAACGCTTACAGAAGATCTGCTTGAGTCAGGGAGGCCAAAAGGATAAGGGCTTGTGGTTGGAGAAACATCTGAAGAAAGGGTGAGCCTCCCTTGACTGATAGACATTATCAAAGACAAAAAGCAGAGAAATGGGTAAATTGGAATTTCTAACAGTTCCTCTCTGTGGCTCTTCAAAAAATTGATAATGTGAAGTCATAGTCAGCCAGTCATAGAAAATGCTGCCTGCTAGATGCCTGTGGAGTCATGAGTTTGTCTGCACTAAATCACAAGGACTAATTTTAAGAGATAACATACAGGGAAGCAAGAGCTGCATCTCTGTCTCAGCTAAAAAAGGCAAACTGGTGCTGGTTCCTGCAAAAGGAGCCACAAAAAAAAGTCTCAGGTATTAAGTCTGCTGAAGGAAAAGAATGCATCTGTTCTAGAGAAGACAAACTCCAAGCAAGACAGCGCTGTGGCAGGGAGGCATGCCGCACCTGGAGCTAGAGGTCACAGAGAGAAGGACCAGCTACTCACACAGGGCTCCACTGCACAGGGGAAGAGAAGTGATCTGAAAACTAAAACGGACCTTTCTGCATTTGAAGAGCAGGAAAAAATGTTTTGGGCCTGAAATATGACAGGCTCTGGGAACCTGGGAGAGAATCCACTAAGGAAAGATGGATGATCCATCTCTCAGGAAATCCATTTGGCCTTTCCTGAATGGAGCTGGTCTCACTCATGAGCCAGAGGCTTCCTGAGATAAACAGGATCCAGTCCACATCAGAAACCACCAGAATGGCTTCTCATTTACCCATCCCAATGTTGCTTCTCACTAGGTCATTTTTAGAGAGTTGAATCCACTGCCGCCCCAGCAGCCGCTTCCTGTGTGGCCCCAGCATCTTAACCCCCACCTACGCTTTCCAGCTACCACCGCAAACATTACCCTGAGCCAGGCAGAGGTGAGGGGCTGTGAAATCCAGACTTCCTTGGCTGCTCCTGTCCTCAGCGATCACTCACCAACAGTAATATCCTAAACTTAGATAGTACTTCATATCATATCATTGTCTTTAGTTCTCTTGTTCAGTCTTGATAGCACCTCTGGCTTGTTTATTTTCCTCATCACACTTAGAACAAACTACAGCTGAAGTGGGTTGAGTGCTCTGAAAGAGTCTGAATTTGAACCCAGATCTTCTCCCCGACCAGTGCAGGGCTCCTTCCACACTGCACACATCTTTGTACATCCACACCATCCCCTGGAATGCAACGCTCTTTATGCCTTTTCTTTTTATATTCGCCATCATGGGTACTGGTATATTCCTAACTGAATTACCAATTTTCTAAGGCTATAGAGCAAATGAGTTTTGTTTTATCAAATGAGTAATGTGCTTTTAATCACTCAATACTTGTTTAAATATTTTTTATTTTTTTGAAATCCATTACAAAATGTAGAAAGTATAAAAATTACAAGATTACAAGAAACCAAGATGAATAACAATAATTGTTCTTCAAGTCATGTTGAAAATCTATTATTAATCACACTGAGTCATAGTGGTAATTTTCAAAACCTTATTCACTAGAGAGTCTCTGAGACCACTGCAGACTTCAACATGCAGTCTCCAAAAAAAAGCTTCAGAAGACAGAAATTAATTTCTGGAGAAGGAGAAAAGCTTCCTGAGGGCTGCCTTGACCTCCTTGTTTCTCAAAGTATAGATGAGGGGATTGAGTGTAGGGCTCAACATAGTATACAGTACGCCAGCCAACTTGCTCTTCTCTGCACTATAGCTGGAGACAGGGCTTATGTAGGCATAGAAGACAGCAGTATAATACATACACACGACAATGAGGTGGGAAGAGCAGGTGGAAAAGGCTTTTTTCTTCCCCTCTGTAGTCCGCATCTTCAGGATGCTAGAGATGATAAAGCCATATGACACAATGGTCATCAGGAAGTTCAATATGCCATAAAAGGCATCAGCCAGGACAATCATGATGCTATTCACATAAGTGGAGCTACAGGAGAGAAGCAACAGAGGAGGGACCTCACAGAAAAAATGCGTAATGACATTGGGGCCACAGAAATTTAACCGTAGCATCAGCCCAGTGTGGATGGCTGTGTTGAAGGCACAAAGCACCCATACACCTGTGGCCAGCTTGCTGCAGAATGCCTTGCTCATTGTGGTACTGTAATGCAGAGGGTGGCAGATGGCTGCGTACCGGTCATAGGCCATGACCGTGAGGAGGAGCAGCTCAGAGGATGCAGACCATGTGAGGAAATAGAGCTGGGCCATGCAGCCCCCATAAGAGATGGAGCTCTCCTCTGACATCAGACCCTCCAGTGCTTTGGGCATGACAGAAGAGGTGCAGATAATATCCATAGTAGCCAAGTTGAACAAGAAAAAGTACATGGGGGTATGGAGCCCAGGGTTGAAGGCGATGGCCAAAATGATGAGGATATTACCTGTGAGGGCCACAGAGTAGAGGGAGAAGCAGCAGCTGAATAAGAGCACATGGTATTCTGGGTGCTCTGAAAAGCCCTGCAGGATAAACTCTGTCACTAGTGTCTGATTACTCATGGTTCTTGGGCTGAGAGGCGTTTCCAGGACTATCAGGTGAATCTCAACACACAGCTTCATATGATTTCAGGGCTAGAGAGAGAAATGAGAGGTATTCTAAAGTAGGCTGCTTCCATTTTCATTCATACCTGACATCATGCCATCAGCAATATTATACAGATGTACTGGAACTTGTTAATGAAGAGAAACATACCAATACGGCATTAGGCAAAGGGCATGAACATTTAGCTCATAAAAAGTGAGTACAAATGGCCCATTAAATTCATAAAGCATCATTTAACCTCAAAGAAATACAAGTTAAGTTGACAATCCACTGTTTATGAACCATGATTGGGCAAAGTTTGAAAAGCCTGGTTTTGACTAACATTAGCCTGGGTGCCAATATGTGGGCCTTTTAAAATTCATATTCCATTTGAGCCAGAACTTTCACTTCTAGGAATTTATCCTAAGGAAATAATTAAGAGCATCCTCAAGGTCAGTGTATTACAATGTATTGATACAGCATAAAGCTCTATACCTCTCAAAATGATGCTTTAGAAGTGTTTTACTGATGCTTATACAAATAGAATGAAGAAAATTCAAAAGTAATGTGTACAATAGGATCTTATTTTGAGTTTAAGGGGAAAAAATCATGTTTGTATATATACATGTAGAAAAAAAACTGACAAATGATAGAACAGAATTTGAATAGTGGGGATAAATTATACTTGATTTCATTTCTTTGCCTTTACTTCTCTATATTTTCTGATTTTTCCATTTAACAACCTTTCTAAAAGGCAGGTCTGATAGAATAAAGGTTCCCAGCTGGTACTCCTGGATCCACCTCCTCTCAGACAGTATCTTCCTTCTCATGTCATTCCTCAAAGCCAAACTCCAGCCACACCCAGACTATCAGTCTGGCCAACACACCAGCCAGGCCAGACTTTTGTGGCTTTGTTCTTGCAGCTCCCTCAGCCAGAAATGCTTCCTTTCTCCTTAACCAGGTCTATCATCATCTCTCTCCTTTTAACATCCCTTCCCTAGAGAGAAAGGACCTCTCTCTCCTTTGTGGCCCCAAGGGGTTCTGTACTGACTTCCGTCCTAGAACCCATTACACATCACTTCATGATATGGTCCTCTAAGATTGGGGCATTTGTCTCATTCATCTCTGAGCACCACCTCTTGGTCTCCAGACCCGTGCCTGGCACGGAACAGGTAGGCCCTCAAACATGTTTGTTGAAATAACAGTAAAGAACAGTCCAGTACCAATAAAAGCAGAGTGGTTTCTATTCTCAACACAGCGCACATTCTGTATTGTTTAAGATGAAATCCTCATGGTACCACATTTGCTTTTCCCTTCTTTTCAACTCTCTACTCATTAAAAGAGTTAATTTAAGGAAGATGCTGATTTTCAATTAAGAATTCTGCTTTTTGTCAAACTTCAATAACTGTATTTACCACTGAAGCATTAAAAGGTTTATACAAAATGACTAAACACCTATGATCAAGTCATATCACTGCTTTGTAAGGTGAAGACTACTCTTTGAATAGAAGAGCATAAAATTTCTCTGACTCAGAGCGATAGGTTGTGTTAGTGTAAAGTCTGTTCAAAGCTGATGCAAATGATGGAGCTTCATCTGTATCTTCCCAGCAGCACGGTATCAGATCAGCTCCATCACTCTGCCGAAGATAATAAATGCAGTATTTTTTCACTTGTTTTGTATTTGTTTGGGACAAAAGTAGTGAATATTATTTTTGTACAAATTGAGCTGGGGATCTGGAGATTTTATTTGCCCTCTGGAACTTTCCTGGCTCCTCAACAGTCTGATGGGTGGCTCCTGTTTACCTCCAGGGACCACTGTGAGACTGAAAAGCTGAAGCAGGCTGAAAAGGAACAGAGTTGGATTTGCCCCATGGATATCTCCAGTCATCACTCACAGTCCACTGTACCATACAGATTCTAAGCCAGAGACTCATAATGCTGCAGCCACACCTAAGAGGAGATAGACACCTCCATCACCAAACACCGAGCAATAGTGTGTGGGTCTATCACATAGCATTACTGGAGTACCAAAGAACCTATCATGAAGGAAACCTTATACCCAGTCTTTAACTCCAGAGTGAGGACAGAAAAATAAATAAGTAACTGCAACATAAATGGAAGTTCTGAACAGGTGCTCGGCACAAGGAAGTGTCAACAAGCTGATTCACATTCAGGGAACAAATTATCCCTCAGATAATTACCCTCTCACTATCATTTCCACAGCAGGTGGACAGTCTCCTCATCCAATTGGTCAACAGGAAGATCAAAGAATCCAGGAGCCAAGATTCTTTCTGTGAGAATGACCATAAAATCTCTGTTGGATTTCAGCCAGTCACTTCCTCTTCTGAAAATAAAAAACCTTTCTCTCCTGAGGTTTGTAGGGCATTGGCTTTTACCCTCATTGAGCATCACAAAATTATTACCAAAGATATGAGGGAAAAGAAAAAGATTTCAGGTACTAATTGCCAAGTGTAAACACGTACTACATGCAGACTACATGACTCTCCACATGTGAGGTGATAGGACATTTAAACAGTGATTATTTTCCACACTTACCAGACCCTTCAGCACTCGAGTTTCAAAGAAAATAAAAATGCATCTTGGATGATTTGATTACTTTAAAAAAACAGCACAAAGTGTCCTCAAATCCCTGATATTAAGAAGTTCATTTCACTTAGTTTTTCATAAAGATAGGTTGGATTTTATGTGAAAGACAATTTATTTTTAGTGAAACTTAATCTTAGTTCCAATTTATTATTCATAATTTCAAAAGTGGAGAATTATTGCTATTGTAAGGTATTCAATTAATAATGGAGAAGTTGACTACTTGTATTATTTTTATCACTAAAGAGGTTTGAGGATTTTCAGACACCATAAAATTAATCCAGTGTTCATCTATTACATATGAAGGTAAATATTCCTATTATAGACACACTTCACAAACAGAAAAAGAAAAATCAGAAAATGCCAAAATCTCATACATTTGGCTTTAAATCTGAAAGATACTTTGAAGACAACCTAGTCCTCCCCATTTCTTGTAAAGTCACAGAGTCATCCAAGTGACAACCCTAGTCACACAGAGTATTCATGACAAAGCTAGTACCTAGTCCCAGGGCTTTGGGACTGCAGTCTAGAATTCTTTACTGTGCAATTTGCTAGTTGCCCCACTAAATCTAACCTAATCAAATGTCCAAAAAAAAGTCAAGAAAAAGAAAAATCAACCAAGAATTTATATGATTATTATTATGATTGAGGTGTGAATGTAAACCCTAAGCTCTCAGCCAGTCTGCATCCTATTTGCTCTATTCATTTACTGATCAAACATGAATAATACAGAGTGATAAATCTATAAATGTTACTGGTTGTAGGCCAGCTAAACAAAAAATATCAGGTCTTATATATACTGATAAAAATTAAGCATACTTAGAGTTATGAGCAGAATTTTTCTCATCTTTTTATATCACCCGATAGAATGAGCCATCTTCAGAATACTCATAATTACCTTGAAAAAATTCTTCACCTTTGTGGAGCTAACAGATTTTATGTATAGCCATCCTTTCCCCAGCAATCATGACTGAGGTTGGGAACATGGTGACACGGAAGCAGTATGTAACGTAGGACAAGATCAGTCTAGATAAAGGCTTTCTTCCCCTATTTAAGCTAATCCTGCCAAGAATTTGTGACTCATCTTCAGCAAAGTTTGTCACTGCCAATGGGAGACACCTGGGACACCTGTTCTCAGCTATTACTCTAAGTGGACCCTGAAGGAGCAATTAAGTACCACTTTTCTGGGTGCTTGGCTGTCACTGGTGTTCAGACAAAGGCCAGTTCAGATTTCTGATTCAAATGTATATAAAAGGGTGTGACCTTGGACAGAGAGCAGGACCAAAACTTTCTCCTAGCTCACAGAATCTGGGGCAGTGCAAACCCAGGTTCAGGTGCTCAGAATAATGAGCTCACACATATGGATTGGGCTGGGGGTGGGAGGGGCGGTCAGGAAGGCAGCTGGCATTTCTAGACTGCCTTTTATGGAAGTCTAGAGCCATGAAGCAAATGTCCCCACGTTCCCCAGCATAAATCATCCCTACCAACAGCACTGGCCCCCTCACCATCTTTCACTCATACCTTGGCTCCCTTACCAAACTATCTTCCCTTCCCCTGTCCTCATATTTTCCCTCCCTATCTAAATCCCATCCAGATCTAACTCTATCAACTCTACCAAGGCTTCTTTGACTTCCTGGAGGGAAATGATTACTCTCCGCTAAATTTCAGTCACATCCAGGGACTCCCCCACCATGCTTTAGTGACAATAACGTGGGCTTTGGAGTCTTTAGAGACCTGGGGTCAAATCCCAAGCCTGAAAGCTACTGGTTGTGTGACTTGGGGCAAGTCTCTTAACCTTTCCGGGACTTAATTATAATAAGACTTACCTCATTATCACAGTACCTAATACATGAGAAGGGCTTGGTAATATTTTACTTCCTCTTCCCCCCATGTGGCACCTGTTTACATATATATGTTCTTTTGTATGAGCAGAGAATAGGCTAGAAATGTCTATTACCTTCTTCCCTATGAAAATGTCCTGAATATAGCTGACAATGCATAATTGTTGATCAAGTGACTGATTCGTTTGGTTGGAGACTTAAGTGAGTTTGTTATTAAAAGGCACTTCAATCACTTCTGATTTTACTAAGCAGTGTGATGTACTTAGAACAAGCACAAAGTAAATAGTTTACAAATGGCTTTGAGACCTGAACTTAAGTTGTTGTGTGAATTAATGTCTTTTTTTTAAGATTTATTTATTTATTTGAGAGAAAGAGCACGCATGCCCACGCATGTGAGAGGCAGAGGGAGAGGGAGAAGCAAACTCCCTGTTGAGCCCGGAGTCCAATGAGGGGCTCAATCCCAGGACCCTGAGATCATGACCTCAGCCAAAAGCAGACACGCTTAACCAACTGAGCCACCCAGGTGCCCTGAATTAATGTAAGTCTTATAATCTCTCTGAATTCAATTTTTTAATCCTTAGAACGTGAATAAAAATATCTACATTCAGGATTTTTCAGGACTCCATCTTAGTTGTTATTATGGATTATTAACTTTATTATTTTATTTAATTTATTATTTATTATTAATATGGAAACAATTACACAGAAAGATCGTGCCCTGGCAGCACTACACCCAATAAAGTTATCTTTTTTCCAACAAAATAAAAGATCCACAAACAAAAAATTTCCTTCCTGGGACATTAAGAATGTTAATGATATGTCACCATTCATGAATAAATGTGTATTAGTTAAGTTAAAGGCTAAACTGCTATAATGAACTGTTATAACAAAGAAACCCAAGTATATGGTAGCTTAATATTTTCTCTTTTACTCAATAATCTGAAGTGTGTATGAGTGGTGGAGTAGTTTCCAGACTGACGGGGTAAACTTGCCCCATCTCATTAAGGGATCCAGTTCCTCCCAAGTCAATGATTTTTTATCTCTGAGGCCATTATTGTCTTCAACTCCAAGAAAGATTCCACAACCTCCACATTTCAGCTTTTAGGAAGAAAAGTGACAGGAAGCCTTGGGAAAGCAATTTATTTCAATCAAGTGAGGCATATTTGCACACATAACTTCCACCCACAGTCTATGGGTGAAAATTTAGTTTTATTGCCTATTTAGCTACAAGGGAGCAAGCTGGGGAGTCATATAGGAGAAAGAGAGAGTAAATCTATAGGGAAAAAATAGCTAGCTATTTCCATAGATATATAAGAAGAAACTAAAGATAGGAGAATTTACAAAAAAAGACTGGCAGTCAGAGTGAAATTTATGCTACTCCTTCTATCAGAAATTCAAAAAAGGAAAGGAGAATGATCATATAGTTATATAGGAAGAAAGGGGATGGTGAAGGGAAGGTAAAAGAAGCAGAGAGGCAAATGATCTACATTGAAAGTTAAAAGAAGAAAGTAAGAAAATTAATTTGAGAGTTCTAACATTCTTATATAGTATCAAGAGTCCCAGAGTGGTAGGACTCTGAAAAATCCCCAAAAGCTGCCATCTGAAAGACAAGAGTGCCAGGCAGGACTGTAGAATGACTGACTGAAAAATAGTAGGAGCTGTGCTGTGAGACAGAGCAGAAAGGGGAGGCCTTCCAGCAAGGAGATGCTTAGAAACTTGAGCAAACTTAGGGATCTACAGAATGCCCTGGGGAGTCCTAGGGCCTACTCTTCCCAGGCCCTACGCCTTAACCTCAGCTAGGACCAACTGTTAAAACAATCTAATTAATTTTTGGTTGAGTCCTTATTTTCCAGCTGTAGCCCTGAGTGTGTTTCATACTCTTGAAGTCCTTCCTCTTCTGCTTTTCCTTCACACCAACTAGCCTTGCTTCATACCTTCCTGAAAAGGGAAACTATCCTATCAGAGTTCCTCAGCCTCATTTCTTCTCCTCTCAATCTTTCTACATCCTTATCCTCAAACATTGTTGACTCCTGTCCTCTGTTAAAGTTCTATGAGAAACCAGCAGAAAAACCAAGAACAGCTTATTTTTCCCTACAGCAAACTATTGAACATTGTTATTTTCTTTAAGATACCCATAGAATTTTAAAATGATTCCCACGCTAGGCATAATTTGTATACCAGACATGCAAAGAAGTAGGAAAATACACCCATATTTTGAGGTGAGAAAAATGAATCAAAACCAACTCAGAAATAACAAAAATAATAAAATTAGTAGACAATAACATTAAAACAGTTATAATAACTATATTCCAAATCTTCAGAAAACTATAGAAAAACATAATAAATGGAGACATAGGAGATTTAAAATATTCAAACACAATTTCTGAGATGTAAACTATAATGTCTTAAATTAATAATATACTTAATAGGATTAACAGAACATTAGTACATTGCAAAAAAAAAAAAAAAAAGATTGCTGAATTTGGAAAGCTAGTGACACAACCTACCCAAGTCCAGCACAGAAGAAAACAAAAAACATAAGAATAGTGCATAAGTGAGCCATAAATTCACTTCAAATAGCCTAATATATGTGTGAATAAACCCCATAAGTAGATAAGGAGTGGGGTAGAATGTAAAAGAAATACTCAAATGAATAAAGGCTAAATTTTTTCCAAATTTAATAAAAAATACAAACTCACAGATATAATAAATTTGATAAACTCCAAGCACAATAAAAAATGAGAAAATCACACCAAGACACACGCTTAAAACCAATGATAGAAAATCTCTAAAAACAACCTGAGTAAAAAAGACACATTAGGTACAAAGAGAAAAGATAAGAAATACAGAAGGCTTTCTATAGAATCGATGCAAGAAAGAGGACTGTAGAGAAACATCTTAAAAGAACAGAAAGGGGGAGAAATACTGTTAGTGTAGAATCTTATGTCCAGGAAAAATATCTTTCAAAAATAAAGGTGAAAAATATTTCAGAATATAAAAGGAATTCACCACCAGCAAACATATATAAGAAATGCAAATGAAATCTTCAGTGAGAAGGAAAATTATACCAGATGGAAATCTAAATTTACTCGAATGAAGAGCACCAGAAATGGTAATTCTAGGAAAGATACAATATTTTATTTCTTATTTAAATCTATTTAAAAGATAATAAACTACCTAAAGAAAAATAATAACAATACTGTGTGATTTATAATATAGTCAGAAGTAAATGATGACAATGACACAAAGGCCATCTGGGAAGAAATGAAATAATGTTGTCATAAATTCTTAATGCTATATATTAAATGATAAAAAATCACTTGAGATACACTGTGATAAATTAAAGATGAATACCATTAAGCCCTAAAGTGACCACTAAACTTAAACAGAGTTATAGTTAACAAGGCAAATTAGGAAATCAAATTGAATCATAAAAAATATTTTTAGCCATGCAAAAAGAAAGCATAAAATAAGGATAACAGAAACAAAAAGTAGATGAGATAAAGAGAAAACAAATAGAATACAGTAAATTTAAATCCAAAATTCAAGTGGAGAGTACCCTCAAGAACAGTGGAGGTTGTAGGGAAAGACATCCCACCTTTAAAATCATGGATAAAATAAAGATACAACCTAGATTTAGCAGCTAGTTCACAAGGAAGAACCAAGGAGTAAAATAGCTGGGAGAAGCTGTCTGGGGATTAGAACAAATATCAAACACTGACCTCATACAATGGAATATTATCCAGCCATCAAAAAGAATGAAAGCTTGCCATTTGCAAAAATGTGGATGGAGCCAGAATGTATTACGCTAAGTGAAATAAGTCAGTCAGAGAATGACAAATACCATATGATCTTACTCATCTGTGGAATTTATGAAAGAAAACAAATGAACATATGGGAAGGGGAAAAGAAAAAAAGGAGAGAAGGAAACAAGCCATAAGAGACTCTTAGTGATAGAGAACAAACTGAGGGTTGATGGAGGGAGGTGGGTGGGAGATGGGTTAGACGGGTGATGGGTATTAAAGTGGGCACCTGTGCTGAGCACTGGTGTTGTATGTAAGTGATGAATCACTGAATTCTACTCCAGAAAACAATATTGCACTGTATGTTAAATAACAAAATTTAAATTAAAAAAGAAATTATTCCTACTTAGAAGCTATAATTTCACTGAATTCATTTATAGAGGCTTTTATGCCCCCAGGGAATTGTTGAAAACAATACAGCAATCATCTTGCAATTAGTGAAGCTGAACAGCTGGGTATGATGAGGAAAAGAGTGGAAAAGAATGGAAAAGTCACCCCAGGGCGACTGTGAGCATATTCAAAGCCATGCTTCATAAGGCTTATATCAGATATTTCACACTGTGGGGAGGAAAGAGACCTCACTAAAATGATCCAGTCAGTCACTAAACAAATAAACAAGCAAAGAATAATAACAAGTCCTGGGGTGGGGAGCCAGTACCAAAGGTGATACAATATATTACCTAAAATGTTCAGTTTCCAACAAATAATTACAAGTCATACAAAGAAACAGAAAAATACGACACACATACAAGGAAAAAAGTAGGCAACAGAAACTACATGCAAGAGCAACCAGATGTTGGACTTAACAGAAAAAGATTTCCAAACAGACATTATGAATATGTTCACAGAAAAAAAATCTTTATATGAGAACGATATGATGACAATGTTAAACCAAATAGAGAATACCAATAAAGATATAGGAATTATTAAAAAATTAATAGAAGTGATGATATCTGAAAGAGGGTAAACTGGAAGCTCCAGGCCTTCATTTCCCCCATGGAGACACTGAGTTAACGACAATAGGTAAACCAAAATACCTCTGTGAGAACTCTAGGAACTAGTTCAAAACCTACAGTCCCCAAATGAATCACAGGCAAGAAACAAAAGCTCACAAAGGGTAAGTTCATAGCATTTTGCTCACCTTTGCCCCTCCCCTTGTCTGGCACAGAGCAATACAAACAGGAGGAAACCTCCCAATTTTCAACCCATCACTTAGGATGGAAAGAAAAGAATGGAACTTGTGTCCAGAGTTTTGGTTTGTCAGTGGGCTACCTGAGGGGCTGGTTTCTGTCTCAGCTGATTTGGAACACTGATGAGAATGGCAGCATAGATCTGTCACCATTCTGGAGGCCGCTGAAAACAGAGGCAGGTGCTGCAGCACATTTAGAGCCACAGAAAATCTTATGCTCCACAGACAGGCGTTAAGGAAGCAAGAGAGGGCACAGGAGTAAAATAGAAACCCAAACTAAAAGCTTCCGAGAGGCAGGGAATTTCTTAGGGAAATTAAGACAGATAAAAACAGCTATATATGTTTTGGAAGAAAGGCACACACAAAAACCTAGAGAAGATACATCCCCTGAGAAAGACTGAAAAACCTCTAACTGGGCTGATTGGTGAAGGTCTTCCCCTGCATAAAGCCAGTACATAAATAATGGGGGAAAGCTGCTTTTCAAATGCCCAAATCTCAACAAAAGATCACAAAGGATACAAAGAAATAGGGAAATATGACCCAATCAAAGGAACAAAATAAATCTTCAGGAACTTCCCCTAAAAATAACAGATAGCTATGAATTATCTGGCAAGTAATTTAAAACAATTGTCGTAAAGATGCATGATGAGCTAAAAAAAGAAACACATAGACAACTAAATGAAATCAAGAAGACAAAGAAAAAATGATAATATCAACAAGGAGACAGAAACCATAAAAACAAAACAAATTCTGAGGCCAAAGGATATCATAGTTGAATTGAAAAATTCACTATGCAGGTTGGAGACTTAATGGGCAGAAGGGAGAATCAGTAAACTTGAAGACAAGTCATTTGAAATTATCAGTTAGAGGAACAAAGACAACAAAAGAAAAAAACAAAAGTAAAGAGAGCCTAAGGAACTTAATGGACACCATAAAGCAGACCAATATATACATTATGGAGTCCCAGAAAAACAGAGACAGAAAAAGCAGCAGAGAGCACATTTTTAAAATAATGAATGAAAATTTCCCAAATTTAAGGAAAGAAATGGACATACAAATTCCAGAAGCTCAAAGAACTTTAGGATAAATGCAAAAAGACCTACACTGAGACACATTATAATCAAACTGCTTAAAGTCAAAGAGCAAAAGAGAGTCTTGAAAGCAGCAAGAGAAAAGTGACTTGTCACATTCTAGGAAGCATCTGTACAATTATCAGTGGCTTTCTCAGCAGAAACCTTATAGACTAACAGGCACTGGTATGATATCTTCAAAGTACTGAAAGAAAGAACTATCAACAAAAAAAATACCATATTCAGCAAAACCATCCTTCGAAATTAAGGATAAACTGAGAATTTCCCAGACGAATAAAAACTGAAGGAGCTCATTGCCACTAGATCTGCTCTATGAGAAATGCTAAAGGGAGTCCTTAAAGGCGAAACAAATGGATGCTACACAGTAACATAAAGCCATGTGAAAATATAGAGTTCTCCAGTAAAGGTAACTATATGGATGTGTAGAGACTTGTATCATGTAATTTTGGTATGTAAATCCACTTTTAATTCTTGCACAGTGTTTGAAAGAAAAAGGTATAAAAATAACTACAAATCTACATTAATGGATGCTCAATATATCAAGATACAATTTGTGACATCAGTAACATAAGGTGGGGGGCAGACCTATAAAGGAATACAGTCTATATGCAATCGAAGTTAGATTGTTATCAGTTTAAAACAGATTATTAAAATTTTGAATTGTCTTACATAATCTCCATGATCTCTCTAACTGCACATAGAAAATATCTATAGAATATACACAGAAGGAGATGAAAAGAGAATCAAAGCATGTCACTACAAAAAAGAATCAGCAAAACACAAAATAAGAGAATAACAGAGGAAATCAGAGTCAAAAAAGCTATAAGACATACAGAAGATTATTAAAAGTCAAGAGTAAGTCTTACCCTGTCAGTAATTACTTTATACTTAAATGAATTAACTCCCCAGTGAAAAGATTTAGATTGGGAAACTGATTTAAAAATAGGATCCAACCTTATGCTGTCTACAAGAGACTCACTTTGTTTCTGTTTTTTTTAAAGATTTTATTTATTTATTTGAAAGAGAGAGAGAGAGAGAGTGAGCACAAGCAGGGGGAGGGGCAGAGGGAGAGATACAAGCAGACTCCCCACTGAGCAGGGAGCCTGACACGGGGCTTGATTCCAGGACCCTGAGATCATGACCTGAGCCAAAGCAGACGCCTAACCAACTAAGCCAGAAGCCCCGAATTAATGTAAATCTTACAATCTCTCTGAATTCAATTTTTTAATCTATAGAATGTGAATAATATCTACCTTCAGGATTTTTCAGGACTCCATTTTAGAAACCATGTTAGTTGTTATTATAGATTATTAATTAATTTATTTATTTAATTTATTATTTATTAGTAATATGGAAATAATTACATAGAAAGATTTTGCCCTTGCAGCACTACACCCAATAAGGTTATCTCTTTTCCAAAAAAAGCTCAACAACAACAACAAAAATCCTGTCGAACAAGAATCCTATATCTAGCAAAGCTATATTTCAAAAATGAAGGTGATATAATTTACCAGATAAACAAAAACTGAGATAATTGATTGCTAGTGAATAGGGTGAAAACAAGGAACCTCCAGGTAGTAATTCAAATCCACATTTTTAAAAAAAAGAGCCACTTGAAAAAAAATGAAGGTAATTACAAAATTATAAGAGAGTAGAAATGATTTTTTTCCTGTCTTCTCTTAACTGATTTTTAAAACAATTATTTTTTAAAGATTTATTTATTTATTTTTAGAAAAAGAGAGAGAGTAAGGGGGGGCGGGTGGCAGAAGGAGAGAATCCTTCAAGGAGACTCCCCACACAGAGCAGAGCCCAACGTGGGCTCAATCCCATGAACCATGAGATCATGACCTGAGCTAAAACCAAAAGGCCAATGCTTAACCAACTGAGCCACCTAGGCTCCTGATTTTTAAAACAATTGTATAAAACAACACACATTATATGCCACGTATTATGTTATAAACATAACATGCATATAATGTTGGACCTATAATATGTACAAATGTAATATATGAGTATCATATTTGCTAACAGCAGCGAGGAGCAAAGCCATTACAGGCAAAGGAAATGACTACAGATGGCAAAGTAATAATAAAACAACATATCATTGGGCTTGTAGCACAAAGAAATGTATGATAAATAACAATGACCACAAAAGGGTAGATAAGTAATAGAGCTATACTCTATTATAGAGTAACATTTCTATATATTACTAGAATTAAGCTCTTCTGATCTGAAATTAATACTAACAAGTTAAACTTATATGGTAAATCTAGAGCAACAATTAAAAATTTTTCAAAAACATAATGAAAAACATCATCAATGAAATTAAAATGCTATTAAAAATATTCACTCAATGGAAAAGAAAGAAGGAATGGAGGAACAAAAATAGACATTATATACATAGAAAACATAAATAAGATGGTAGAAATACAATGATATCAAAGATAACATTAAATGTGTGTGAAATTGGGGCACCTGGGTGGTTCATTTGGTTAAGCATCTGCCTTCAGCTCAGGCCATGATCCTGGGATCCTGGGGTCCTAAGATCGAGCCCCGCATCCAGCTCCCTGCTCAGTAGGGAGTCTGCTTCTCCCTCTCCCTCTGCCCCTCCCCACCCCCGCTCATGCTTGCTCTCTTTCTCTCTCTCTTGCTTGCTCTATCTCTCAAGTAAATGAATAAAATCTTTAAAAAACCTTAATCTTTTTTTTTAAGGTTTTATTTATTTATTTGACAGAGCAAGAGGGCACAAGCAAGGGGAGCAGTAGAGGGAGAGGGAGAAGCAGACTCCCTGCCAGGCAGGGAGCCTAAAGCAGGGCTCAATCCCAGGACCCTGGGATCATGACCTGAGTTGAAGGCAGATGCTTAACCATCTGAGCCACACAGGCACCCCTAAAATCTTTTTAAAAAATTTTTTAAATATAAGTGAAATAAACAATCAAAAAAGAGATGCTAGACTGAATAGAAAAACATGATTCATTATATGTTGTCTACAGAAGACACCCTTTAAGTTCAAAGACAAACAGATTGAAAGTGAAAGGATGGAAAAGATAGATTACACAAATAGCAACCACAGGAAAGTTTGAGTAGTTATACTGATATCAGGCAAAATAGACTTTAAAACAAGAAGTGGTATACAGACAAAGAAAAACCTTTTATAATGACAAAAAGAGTCAATCCATTAGGAAGATGTAACAGTTATATACTGGTATGTACCTAGTAACAGCACCAAAATAATGAAGCAAAAACTGACCCAAATGAAAGGAGAAATAGACAAGTCAACAATCACAGAGACTTCAATACTTCACTTTCAATAATGGATAGAACTAGACAGAAGATTAACAAAGAAATAGGGAACTTAAACATTATAAACCAAATGTACCTAAAATATACCATAGACACTCCACTCAACAATAACAGAATACACATTCATCTCAAGGACACCTGGAACATTCTAGAGGATAGACCATATACTAGGCCATGAAACAACTAAACAAATTTTAAATAATAGAAAGTATGTTCTCTGACCAAAACAGAATGAAACTAGAAATCAGTAACAGGAAAAAATGTAGAAATGTAAAAACACACGCTAAAACAACCCATGAGTTAAAGAAGAAATCAAAGGGGAATCATAAATACTTTGAGATGAATACTAATGAATACAATGTATCAAAACATGAGATGCAGCTAAAGAAAGGCCTGGAGTGAAATTAAGATCTATTAATACCTATATGAAGAAAGAAGAAAGATCACAAATCAATAACCTAACATTCTACCTTAAGACACTGAAAAAAGATCAAAGTAAAGTAAGCAGTGGGAAGAAAACAGTAAAGATTACAGCAGAAATTAATGAAATAAAGAATAAAAACACAGGTAAATCAATGAATCCAAAAGCTGACTATTTGAAAAAGTCAGCAAAATTGATAAAACTTTATCTAGTTTCACAAAGAAAAAAAGAGAGGAGTCAAATTATAGAACCTAAAATGAAAGAAGAGACATTACTACTGACCTTACAACAATAAAAAGGATTATGAAAGAATATTATAAACAACTGTATACCAATAAATTGGATAAGCCATATGAAGTAGACAAGTTCCTAGAAAGATACAACCAGCAAAACTTACTCAAAAAGAAATAGACTGGACTTGGAGGGGAAGATGGCAGTAGAGTAGAAAAAGCCTAGGCTCACCTCATCCCACAAATACAACTGATAACTATCAAATCATCCTAAATACTCCAGAAATCAACTTGAACACTGGCAGAATAAACTCAACAACTAAAGGTAGAGAAGAGGCCAAGTTAGGAAGCGTGGAGACACTTGGGAGAGAAATGGATCATGGCTGCTGTGGTACGGAGGGAGCCACAGTTGTAGAGAAGGGTGAGAGATGGCCTGGCACACAGGACAGTGCATGGGGAAAACAAATCCCACATACAATCGGCTTGGAAATTGAGAGGAGCTGAATTTCATGACTTCTTGCAACCAGCAGGACTTAAAGCCTGGAGTTTAAAAGTAATCAGGCTTGGCTCAGCTGAGGAGAACCCAGAGGCAGCGGTGCCGCTCTTGGACAGAAGGCAGGCAAACAGCCCAAGGACATAGAGCATGGAAACAGTGATCTGAAGAACACTTGGGGCACACAGTGGGGAGGTTATTTACTTGTCTCGGAACGTGTCTCAGAGAGACAACATTCATGGAGAGACCAATACAGGAACACAGGAACTGGCAGATGCCATTTCCTTCCCATGCCCCTCAAAATAAACAGAGCCACCTGTGGGAACCAGCACAGCACTGACACTTACTACCTAACTTGCTTACACCAAGCTCTGCCCCCTACGCTTCAATGGAACTGCCCTTCCTTGTCACACTTGCCTCAGTCCCAGCATAGTGGGTCCCCTCCCCCAGAAGACCAGCCCAAATCCCTGCCAACACTACATCTGCAAACCCATGAGTTTTGCAGAGCCTTGGCTTCGGTGGCAGTGGCAACAGGTCTCATTTCACAAGCAGACCAGAGCACACCTCTAGTTGAAACATTTAGGCCAGGGACCAACACTGCCCACAACAAAGAGAGCCTCTGCAGATGACTTGTCTAAAGGATAAAGCAGCCAGAACACAACAGAAGAGCACATACAGCACACATTGCAAACACTCCTGGAAGTGCCAGGCCCTGGGGACACTACACTGAAGGGCACTATGGACCTCTTCATATGTCCATTACCCTCAAGAACAAAAGTAGTTGACTTTCCTAACACATAGAAGCAGGCACAGAGACTTAGACAAAATGAGAAGACAGAGGACTCTGTTCCAAATGAAAGAAGAGGACAAAGCTATGACAAAGCTAAGTAACATGGCTGATAGAGAATTTAAAGTAATGATCACAAAGATACTCACTGGACTCAAGAAAAGACTGGAAGACATCAGTGAGACCTTTAACATAGAGATAAGGAATAACATAGCAGAGATAAAGGGCTCAGTAAATGAAATGAAAAACATGCTGGATGGAATGAACAGCAGGCTGGAAGAAGCAGAGAACAAATTAATGACCTAGAAGACAGAGTAATAGAAAGTAATCAAACTGAACAAAAGAGAGAAAAAAGAATTATGCAAAGCAAGAGTAGACTTAAGGAATTCAGTGACTCCATCAAATGTAATAACACTCACATTATAGGAGTCCCAGAAAAAGAAGAGAGTGAATAGGGGGCAGTGAATTTATTTGAAGAGATAATAGCTAAAACCTTCTCTAATCTGGGTAATGAAACAGATATATAGACCCAGGAGGCACAGAGAACCCCTCAAAAATCAACAAAAGCAGATCCACACTAAGATATATTATAATTAAAATGGCAAAATATAATGATAAAGAAAAAAATTTAAAGCAACCATACAAAAGAAGACAGTTACACACAAGGGAAACATCATAAGTCTATCAGGGGATTTTTCAGCAGAAATTTTCCAAGCCAGAAGACAGGGGCATCATATATTCAAAGTGCCAAATGGGAAAAATCTGTAGCCAAGAATACTCTATCCAGCAATGCTATCATTCAAAATAGAAGGAGAGATAAAGACTTTCCCAAACAAGCAAAAACTAAAGGAGTTCATGACCTCTAAACCAGTACAGCAAAAAAATATTAAAGGGAGCTTTTTGAGTGGAAAGGAAAGATCAACAGTGACAACATGAAGGTAGGAAACATAAAAGCAGTAAAAATGAGTAGTTTTGTAAAATATCCATCAAGGAACTCACAAAAGAAAAGGATATAAAGTATGACACCGTATACTTATAACATGGGGAGGATAGAAGCAAAGAATGGAGTCAAATTTAAATGAATATTAACTTAATATAGACGGCTATATACAGAAGATATTATATACAACCTAAAGGTAACCACCAATCAAAAACCACTAATAAACATGCAACAAATAAAGAGAAAGAAATCCAAATATATCACCAAACAAAACCAGCAAACCATGAAAGAGAGAAAAACAAGAAAGGATCAGAGAAAATCTTCAAAAACCACCACAAAACAGGTAATAAAAAGACTCTTAACTATAGAGAACAAACTGATGGTTACCAAGGGGAGGGAGATGAGGGGAATGAGTGAAATAGGTGATGGAGATTAAGGAGTGCACTTGTCATGATGGGCACCAGGTGATGTATGGAATTAATCACATCATATACCTGAAACACTGTATATCATATATATATATAACAAACACTGTATATTAACTAACTGTAATTAAAATAAAAACTGAAAAAACTTGAACAGTTGAGGAATTACTTCTTATGGATGAGCAAAGAAAGTGGTTTCTTGAGGATGGAATGTAATATACTCCTGGTGAAAATGCTGTGAAGATGAGAAGCAAAAGAAAAAATAAATTGGACTTTAAAAGTATTAAAAACTTTTACGAAGAAAATTATCAAGAATGTGAAAAGATTTGTATTTCCCTGATGCCAAGTGATGTTGAGCATTTTTTCATGTGTCTGCTTGCCAATTGTACAGCCACTCTGGAAAACAGTATGGATGTTCCTCAAAAAGTTAAAAATAGACCTATCCTATGACCCACCAATTGCATTACTAGGTATTTATCCCAAAGAACAAATGTAGTGATCTGAAGGGGCACCTGCACCCCAATGTTTATAGCAGCAATGTCCACAATAGCCAAACTATAGCAAGAGCCCAGATGTCCATCGACAGATGAATGGATAAATAAGATGTGGTATATATACAATGGAATATTACTCAACCATCAAAAAATGAAATCTTGCCATTTGCAATGATGCAGATAGAGCTAAAGGGTATTATGCTATGCAAAATAAGTCAATCAGAGAAAGACAATTATCGTATGATCTCACTCATATGTGGAATTTAAGAAACAAAACAGAGGAGCATAGGGGAAGGGAGGGGAAAATAAAACAAGATGAAATCAGAGAGGGAGACAAACAAACCATAAGAGAATCTTAATCATAGGAAACAAGCTGAGGGTTGCTGGAGGAAAGGGGTTGGGGGAATGGGGTAACTGGGTGATGGGCATTAAGGAGGGCATGTGATATAATAAGCACTGGTGTTTATAGAGCATTACCTACAATAGCCAAATTATGGAAAGAGCCCAAATGTCCATCAACTGATGAATGGATAAAGAAGATGTGGGGGGTGTGTGTGTATGTGTGTAGTAGAATATTAGTCATAAAAAAGAATGAAATCTTGCCATTTGCAATCACATGGATGGAGCTAGAGAGTATTATGCTAAGCAAAATAAGTCAGAAAAAGACAAATACGATATGCTCTCACTCATGTGAAATTTAAGAAACAAAACAAATGAACATAGGGATAAAGAACAAGAGAGAGAGAGGCAAACCAAGAAACAGAACAAACTGAGGGTTGCCAGAGGGGAGGTGGGTGGGTTGGGGAGGGGGGCAGCAGCGGGGTATGGATTAAATAGGTTATGGGTATTAAAGAGTGCACTTGTGATGAGCACCAGGTGTTGTATTTAAGTGATGAATTTCTAAATTCTACACCTGAAACTAATATTGCACAGTATGTTAACTAGATGGAATTTAAATAAAACGTTGGAAAAGAAAAAAAAAAAAGATATTCTTCCAAAGAAGATATATAAATGGTCAACAAGAACATGAAAAAGATGCTCAACATCATTGGTCATTAAGGACATGTAAATCAAAACTGCAATGAGATATTACTTCACACCCACAAGAACAGCTAGAATAAAAAAGTGAAATAACAAGTGTTGGCAAAGAGGTAGGGAAAATGGTACCTTTATATGTTGCTGGTAGGAATATAAAATGGTACAACTCCTTAGGGAAACAGTTTAGCTGTTCCTCAAAAAGTTAAACACAGAATACCACATGACCCAGCAATTCCACTTTTAGGTTTGTAACCAAAAGAAATAAAAACAGATGTCCAAACATTAGTACACAAATGTTTATAGCAGCATTATTCATAATATCCAAAAGATAGAAATAACCCAAATGTCCATGAATGGACACATGTCTGTGAATGAACAGATAAATAAAATGTAGTAGATCCACAATGGAATATTATTCACAAAAAAAAAGAATGAAGTACTATATATACTACAACATGGATGAACCTTGAAAATACTATGCTAAGTGAAACAAGCCAGTCACAAAAGACCACATATTATAGGATCCCAATCATATTAAAGCCAGAATAGGGAAAGCCATAGAGACAGAAATTAAATAGTAGTTGTTTAGGGCCGCTGGGAGTTGACGGCAGAGAAGGTAGTGGGGATATGGGAACGTAATGGCTAAAAGAGTTTCTTTTTGAAGTGATGACGTGCTAACATCTTGAATATGCTGATCGATGTACACTATCTGTGACTATACTAAAAACTATGGAATTATACATTTTATGTGGGTGAATTGTACAGCTTATGGATTAAATTTTAATAAAGCTAATAAAAATATTTAAATACAACCATTTTAAGAGTCATCTTAACTATAATAGGTCTAAACACACTGCTAAAAGGCAGACATTGACATAATGGAAAAAGGGAGGACCCAATTATATGCTGTCTACAATAAATGCACTCTAAATACAAAGACAAGTGTAGATTAAAATAAAAGGGTAGAAAAAGTCATATCATGCTAAAACTGATCAAAAGAAATCTGGATTGGCTTTATTAATAGCAAAGTAGATTTCAGGGCAGAGAATATTACCAGGGATAAAGCAGTTACTTCATAGTGTTGAAGTGCTCATTTAATCAAAAGGACATAACAATTCTAAACACTTATGTACATAATAAAAGAGCTTCAAAATACATGAAGCAAAACTGATAGAACTGCAAGGAGAAATAGAGAAATTTAGAAATAGAGAAATCCTTGATAGGCAAGGATTTCAACAACCTTCTCTCAGCAATTGATAAAACATGTAGAGAAAATAAAGGTAAATATCACTGTGACCCAACCTGACCGAACTGACAATTTTCACTCCAAGCAAAAATAGTAAAACATACCTTGTTTTAAAGTGCACATGTTTACCAAGAGAGTTCATAGTCTAGTCTTCAAAACAAGTCTCAAGAATTTTTTTTAAATCAAATATACAAGTAGGTTATCTGACCACAATGAAATTAAATTAGAAATCAGTTGAAAGATGTCTGGAAAAAACACAAATATTTAGAAGTGAAATAATAAATTTTTAAATAATAACACATGAACAAAGAAGAAATTAAAAGAAACAGATTCTTAACTATGGAGAACAAACTGATGGCTGCCAGAGGAGAAATGGGTGGGGAGATGGGGGGAATAGGTTGATGGGGATTAAGGAGTGTACTTGTGCTGATAAGCACTGAGTATTGTATGGAAGTGTGGAATCACTAAATTGTACACCTGAAACTAATACTACACTGTATGTTAACTGGAATTTAAATAAAAACTTATTTTAAAAGGGAATTTCTAACAGAATGAATATGAAATGAACTATATTAAAATTGTGAAATGCAAATTCCAGCAATACTTAAAGGAACATTTATAATACTACCCGCCCATCTTATAAAAGAAGAAAGGTTTCAAATCATTTATCTCAGTCTCATTTTTTTAGAACTACTAAAAGGAGCAAATTAAACCCAAAGAAACAGAAGAAAGGCAAGATTAAAGAGCAGAAGAAAAAAAAAACCCATAAAATCAAAAACAAACCAGAAAAACCTATTAAATAAAAGGCTCTAATTTGATAATTCTCTACCTAAATGAATCAGGAAAAAAGAGAGAAGACACAAATTGCCCATATCAGGAATGAAAGAGGGGTTTCATTACAAGGTCTAAAGACATAAAAGAGATAATAAAGGAATAGTGTGGAAATGGTATGCCAATAAATTTGACAGCTTAGATGAAAAGGACAAACTCCTTGAAAGAGACACACTTCCAAAGCACACTGAAGAAGAAATAGGTAAACTAAACAGTCCAATATATATTTTAAAAATTGAATTTGGAGATTTACAACTTTACTCCCAAAAAACTCCAGACCCAGGAGTCTTCACTGATAATTCTACTAAACATTTTTTTTTTAAATGATGCCAGTTCAATACAACTCTTCTGGAACATTGAGGATGAGGAAACATTTTCTAACTTATTGTATGAGACCAACATTACCCTAGCACCAAAATCAGATGAAGCAATTACAAAAAATAAAAAATTTACAGACCATTATCCTTCATGATCATAGATACAAAAATTCTAAATAAAAGTTTAGTAAATCAAACTCCACCAATATATAAAAAGGATAATACATCATAATCAGGTGGGTTTTATCCCAGAAATGCAGGGTTGCTCTAACATATGAAAATTAACCAATGTCATTCACTAAACAAATTAAAAAAAGAAAAATCATATAATCATCTCAATAGACGCAGAAAAAAATTAACAAAATCCAACATACAACATCCATTCATGATAAAACCCTCAGAAAACCAGGAATTGAAGAAAACATCCTTATCCTGAAAAACGGCTTCTATGAACCCTACAGCTAACATCATACTTAATGGTGATCTTTTTCAGACAAGGATATATGTGTTTTCACAGACAGTGTGTTTATAGAAGCAAACAATGACTCAAAATGAATCATAGTTCTAAATGCATAGAAACCTAAAACTATGATTTTTAGAAAAAAAATAGGAAAATAGTTTTTTTGATCAGTTAGGCAAAAATTCCCTATATGCAATACCAAAAGCATAATCCATGAAAGAAAAAAATTAATAAATTGTATTTCATCAAAATTTTGAAGTTCTGCTCTTCAAAATAAACTGTTAAAGACAAATCCATGACTGATATAAAATATAGGCAAATCACATACCTGACACAGGACTTATATGTAGAATATAAAAGAACACTTAAATCTCAACAATAAGAAAGCAAACAACCCAATTCAACAACAAAAAAAAAATGGTCAAGAGATTTGATCAGGTACTTCACCAAGAAAAATATACAAGTCACAAATAAGTACATGAAAATGTGCAGATGCCATTAATCATCAGGGAAGTGCAGACGAAGACCACAACGAGACGTTAATGCACACCTAAATGGCTAGCATTAAAACAGCCACACTTTGGGTTGATAAGTGGCACATTGGGAACGCTCATACACTGCTGGTAAGAACGTAAATGACACCAACACTTTGGAAAACAGCTTGTCAGTTTCTTTTTTTTTTTTTTTAAAGATATTATTTATTTATTTGACAGAGATAGAGACAGCCAGCGAGAGAGGGAACACAAGCAGGGGGAGTGGGAGAGGAAGAAGCAGGCTCCCAGCGGAGGAGCCTGATGTGGGGCTCGATCCCAGAATGCCAGGATCACGCCCTGAGCCGAAGGCAGACGCTTAACCACTGTGCCACCCAGGCGCCCCAGCTTGTCAGTTTCTTAAACAGACACTTAGCCATCTTATCCAGCCCTTCTACTCCTGGGTATTGATTTACCCTAAGAAATGAAAATGGATGTCCTTATAAAGACTTGTATGTAAATGTTGATACAGCTTTATTTCAATAACCAACTGGAAAAAAACAAATTGTTCATCCACAGGTGAATGGATAAACTAACAGCAATATACTCATACAACTGAATAGTTCTCAACAATTTAAAACAATGAAAAACAATACAATACAGTCACATGGATGAATCTCAAAGTAACCATACTGAGTGAAGAAAAAAATCCACACGAGAAAGGGTACATACTAGGATTCCATTTATGTAAAAATTCTATAAAATGTATACCAATCTGTTGTGACACAAAGCAGATCAGTGGTTGCCTGGGGAAGGCACAGGGAATGATTACAAAAAACCATGAGGAGACCCTTCTGAGTGATGAATATTTCTTATTTTTCTTTATCATGGTGATTTCACATGTGCCCAAACTTCATATTGTATACTTTAAACAGGCAAAGTTTGTTGTATGTCACTGACAGCAAATTGCAATCACTTAAGAGATGAATCAAAATAAAGGACTCAGAATGGAGAAGCTGTGGTTAAAAAAAAAAAAGTACTGATGGAAAGCATCAAACCCGTTTAAATACAGACCCAGCACTAAGCAACTATGAAATGTATGGTTACAGGACAGAATAAACAATAAACACAGTAATATTACTGTCTACCACTGAAATTACTGTGACAAGGGATTTTGACACAGATATTCCTAATTGCCAACCAAGGAAATATTTTCACAGCTATACCCACACTGTTTTGGTATTTCATTTTTGCCAAGTGAGAAATATGTTCTTGTTCTACATTTTATTACTTTAAGAGGTTGAACAGCTTTTCATATATATATATTAAACTTACATGGTTATTCTTTTTCTCAGTTATTTGCATGGGCTCTTGATATATTAAGAAATTACTCCTTCATCTACCACACGTTACAAATAGCTTTTGTTTAGTGTATCTGTACGCATGCCTGTGGGTGCATAAATTTTGAATGTTTTATGTAATCAAATCAGTAAGTGTTTCCTATTGTGAATTTTGGCTTTCCTGCCTTATTGAGAAAAGCCGTCTTTACTCTAGCATGTTAAAAATATTTAGTATTTTTACTTGGTAATTTTAAGGCCTAATATTTTATACCTAAAACCATGAATCAGCAGTTCCTCAAAAATTTAAGATAGAATTATTATATAATTCAGCAATTCCACTTCTGGGTATACACTCAAAAGAATCAAAGCAGGCATTTGAACAGATATTTGCACACATGTGTTCATAACAATATTATTCATAGACGCCAAAAGATGAGAGCATCCCAAGTGTCCATTAATAGATGAATGGATAAACATTTGGTGTATATATACAATGCAATATTATTTGGGTTTAAAAAGGAAGGAAAACTCTGGCACATGCTACAACATGGAGGAACCTTAAACTCACTATGCTAAATGAAATATGCCAGTCACAAAAGGACAAATATTGTATGATCTCACCTACGTGAGGTACTTACAGTAACCAAAGTCACAGAGAGAGAAAGGAAAATTGTGGTTATCAAGTTCTGTGGGGAGAGGGAAACATACCTACTAAGTGCAAATCCCAGTGTTGAGCACTGAGTGGTTGGTGATGGAGTCAGCTTCTTCTCAAAAGGCAGGATGCCTCAAAGACATTTCTGACACCTCCAAGAGGAACCTGGCTTGTAGAGGAAACCTGGTGGCCCATGACATCCTAAATGTGCCCACCATACTCTGCCCCTTTTGCTACCACCACTTAGGGGCATACTATTGAGATAAAACCCAAGAGGCTTAGTCTCCCAAATCATGCCTACCTCCCTTCCCCAAACTCACTCTGGAGCAGCTCTTAACTTTGCCACCAACCCAGCTCTATAGGGCCCTTCAAGGACCAAAGATGTAAAGCGTTTGTCCCCAAAGCTGGGTGAGGAAAAGGGTATGCCCCTCCTTTCCCCCCCCCACGTCAGGATTCCTTCTTCCCTTCCCCAAGAAGAACCCTTAGACTTGGCCCTGGGGAGCAGGCATCTGGTCTGAATGCCATGAATGCCACCAGCCTCCAGTCCTGGACAGGTGAGAAGATGAACAAGAACCAGTGTGGCCACCTCATGAAACAGACTTACTGGACAAGTCACTTCACCTTTCCGAGCTTCTCCTTCCCAACTGTCAGCTGAGAGTAACCACTAACACTCACCTCTCCTGCCTCTCAAAGCTATCATGAAAAGCACAATGAAGTCACGTGCAAGAAAAGACTTTGTACTGTGCAAGGTGCTACACAAGTGGTAATTGACACTATTAGCATTAGTCTCACAGATCAAAAAGGCTTAAACTCTAAAAGGTGAGGTTTTTTAATTTGTTTTACCGATCACACCTTCCTTCTCCCCTACAACTTTGGTTAAAAGCTGGGACTCCAAAGTTAGACCGCCAAGATTCACCACTTACTGGTTCACCACTTACTGGGTATGCAGCCTTGGGAATGTTACTTAGTGTCTCTTTACCTCAGTTTACCCATTTGTAAAATGAGGGTGAGAATAGTACATGCCCAAATAAGATTCAGGTACAGTTTCTGGCAGCATGAAGCCCCCAATAAAGGTATAATTTGACAATAATTGACATTTTTGGGTACTGGGTTTTAATCACACGAGACCATTTTCCTTTTTAAAGAGTTTTTCACTCTAACAGGCACTTTCTTGGATGCCAATTGCAGTCTTCACATACTGAGACACATATTGAGACATTTAGACACACACACACACACACACACACACACACACACACACACAGCCATTCGGGAGATATCTGAATTTGGGATTCCTTCTCTGTAAAACTGAGTAATGATATTTATTTCCTCGGGGTGTTATGAGAATAAATGAGATAGAATATGTAAAATTTCTTAGCACATAGTGCCTGAAAAATTACTAGTTTCCTTTCTCCCACCTACTTATGACCACAAATCTTTGTTGTGGGATCACACACTGAAATTGAACAGAACTTGCAAGATCTCATGGTGCTCAGCCTCCAGTGGGAGACACAGACAATAAACAAGGAAAGACAGACCACAGTGTCACGCAGCTGTGAATGTAATCATCACCAGTGAGACCTGCCCTGAACTCAGGAAACTCCTAGAGGCTTCTGTCTAGCTATCAGTTTTGGAAACTAACAAAGGGCTGTAACAGGAAAAGAAACATTTTGAGTATGGCGCCCCCAGGATGATGCCTATGCAGTCGAAATCACAAAGTGATCAAAAGTTACATCAGCTTCATTATATTGTTAAAATCCCCACCCTGGGAGGGGCATAAGCTTCATTAACATAACACACAATGGACTTCTAGGCCTATCTTCTGAGTGGGCAAGTCCATCTTTATGCCTGGCCATTATATGTGATGATGGGATCTCCCCTTCTGAATATTCATCCCAAACCCTAATAAAAGAAACCTGCTTAACCCTATTTGAGGAGTCAAGGCTTTGGAAATGATGAGGGAACAGAAGGCAAGCTGAGGACAAAGCAGAAACTGACACCCGGCAACCTCCCCCACCTCCCCCCGCCATGGGATGTATGTGACCTTCCTCAGGCACTCCTGGCTGCCCTAAAGGAAAAAGAAATAGTTAACCCATAGAGACCACAATCCTGCAAGACTTGAGTTTCCCTCAGTTTACAAATGTCTTAGCAGTCTACAAGAACCAAGCATTTCTATCAATAACCTAGCTTCCAGAAGGGAACGTAAATACAATTAAATGTCTTTATAACCTGCAGCCCATAGACAGATACTTAAAGTGGGCAGAGTGTAATGTTCCTCCAGGAAGTTCCCAACTATCTTCATGTTAATGCCTTACTAGGGGGGTAAACAACCTTAACTTGACAATGGCAAGGCCTCTGATATCCTGTGAGTCTTCTTTAACATATGAAAGTACTTTTTCAACCTCCCTTTTTCCTTACCTCCCCCAACCCCATAGTATATAATCAGCCACCCCTCACAACCCAGGGCAGCAGCTCTTTCTGCCCAGGGGTCCTGTCCCCGTGCTTTAATAAACCACCATTTTGCACCAAAGACGTCTCTAGAATTCTTTCTTGGTCGTGGGCTCCGGACTCCACCCCACTGAACTTCACCTGTGTTCCAAAACCACATCAGAAATTATTCCCCATGATCTCCTTATCTGCTGCAAATACAGATGACTTTGTGAGGCAACTCCACCTGGTGGAGGCTCTGTCTGTAACTCACCAAGGAGCAGACCCATACTGGTTCAGTAACACAGTGAAAAATAGTTCAGGTGGCAGGAAGGGAGTGGTCTTTTCTGATGGGGGGGCCTCTTTGGGGAGAGATGATGATGCTCAGACCCCCTGGAGTGAATTAGTTCTCTTGTGCTGGTTCAGTTAGAGTTCATAGAGATAAATCTCTTGTGATTATCTAATGTTGTAATGAAAAATACCAGATAAGTTTCAGCGTAGGAGAATTGTTCTTCCTTTTGAAAAAACACACTAATCACAAACATAGCAAGTCTATTTGAATCTCGTCCTTTGTGGATCAGAAGGTATCTCTGTACTCAGTGGTAAAGTTCCAAAGGGAAGAATGTCCATCAGGTTTGTCTTCCTAAGTAAAACAGTTGAACTGGACCACAGCTGGTAAACCTACCTGGGTCATAGGAGAGTATAAAACAAGGTAAGATAGTATGGGGTGCTCCGACCCACTTCTTATATAACAGCCTTGAGGGATGGGAGAGGGACCACCCAGCAAAGGCCTGGCCTTGTTCTGAAATGCACAAAGTGGGAGAAGGTGGGGGTGGGTGGTGCACTCATCCAAAATTGTCTTAGCTCTGACCGCAGACTAAAGAAAGTGCAAAAGGCTTTCATCATTATCCTTTCGGCAAGATCCTTACAAAGATACACTCTTACAACTTACTCTTCTTACTCTTCCTGGGAAAGGACAAAGGGCAACCAAACAAACAATGGGGCTGGGAGGAGCAGGTGACATCCACCCTGAGGGGAACTCGTCCAGGACTATGAGGTCATCTATCCAAGGGCAGGGGTGGGGTGGTGGGGTTCCGGGCAATTTTTTTCTTTTTCTTTCTTTTTCTTAAGGTAGTCAGTGCTTAATTCTGATTAACTATGCAAATGAACCAGGAGAAACTGAAATGAGCTACAAATATTTGGAGCTCACCCAAAGAAGGGGTGGTCCAGGTAACAGATGGTAACTACACTCACAGTCGTGAGCATTTCGTCATGTATATTAATATCAATCACTATGTAGTATACCTGAAACTAATATACCCCATGCCAACTGTACTTCCATTTAAAATGTTTAATAAGGGAGGGGAAAAAAAGGGTGTGGATCTACAAAACATCCTCCAGAGGAAAACGACTACTCAGAAGGACCTGTCAGCAGTCACTTCCAAGGCCAGCCAGGGCACCAGGACCACGTTGTCCTGCTGCAGTTGTAAATGCCGTGACGATGGGGCTTCCCCTACACATGCCACAAGTTCCACTCCGTGACTCAGGGGATCATACGACCAGCTAGAGGGGAAGTTGGAGCTGCTCTCTTGAGCTCAGGCTCAGGCTGCCTGTCTGCTGCACCTGCCACAAAAACCAGACTTCCTAGCAAGTTTCAGGCTCTCTGGTTACTCAACCCACCTAGGATCTACTTACAGCTTCTCTGTGCCTGACATCATGCAGGAGACCAAGAGATGAGTAAGATACCATCCCCGCCCTCACGTACTCCAGAATACGTTGGAGGGAGATAGAGACAGAAGCAAGTGCTGATGGGACAGAGGGGCAACGTGCCAAAATACGAGCATGAGCAAAAGTTATGGGAGCTCAGAAGATATGCAACTAACTCAGCCAAGGAGGGCTCCACGGAAGAAGCAACACTGGTGTAGTTTCTGGAGGAGGAAATCAGGAAACAGAAAGAAGACAGGAGAACTCCAGGCACGGGAAGGAAATATGCCAAGACGTCAAGGGGATGAGCAGAAGTAGCTTCAGGAAAGAGCACAGTAGTTGAAACACAGCGTGAGGTGAGTTTTATGTGTCAACATGGCTAGGCTATAGTACGAGTTATCCAATCAAACACTGATCTAGGTGTTACTGTAAGATATTTTGTAGACATGATTAATATCTCTAATCAGTTGACTTTACACAGAAGAGATTATCCTGGATTATCTGGGTGGGCCCGATCCAATCCGTAGAAAAGCTTTAAGAACAGAGCTAAATTTTCCCTGAAGAAGAAATTCCTCCAGTAGATGGCAGCATGGGCTGCTGCTTTAAAGGCCCCTTCCTGATACCCCGACCTACAGGATTCAGACTAGTTTACCCAGCTCCCCCAGTCACATAAACCAATCCTTGCAATAATCTCTTCATGCTTCTGGTTCTGTGTCTTTGATGGAACCCTGACCAAAACACATGGGAAGGATGGAGAAGTGAGCGTATCCTTGCCCTTGCAGGGAGGGCAAGACTGTGAAGGGCCAGTGCATAGAGTGAGTGCTTCACCCTATAGGCAAATGATTCTCAAAAACGTTTCCACTTGTATCAAGGGCATAGAGGATAACAGTGAGGGGAGGTGAAGAGCTAAGCAATTAGCATTTCCAGTATTTGCATTAGTTCACTTTATGTTCAACCAGAGCATCTCCGCTTTTACCTGCTTCCGGGTAGGAGTCCATTTGAAAGAAAGGATTCACTCTTCAGGTTAGGAAGCAATGATGCAAGAAGCATTTCCAGAATGGCGGCATGAGGAGCTCTGCAGACATTCTCCAGAGTGAAACAACCGTAACTGGTAAGCACCAAAAACAAAACAAAATAAAAAATACGAAAGTGAGTGGAAATTGTCCTAAAGACATACAGCAAATGACAAAACATTTATTCAAGAAAATCTACTGACCTCAGTAAGAGTATTGAAGAGTCTGTGGCATTTTAGCCTTGACCGACTCCCTTCCCTCCCTCCACACAGCCCTATAAAATAGACATTTTACTCTGGGGAAGTCTAGCAAAGAAGATAGGGCTCCCTCGTCCCCCAGCCCAGTCTATGGCTATAGTTTCACCCAGGAGGCGAAGATCACCACCATTTCTCATCTCATCTGGCTCTAGGGTGCAGAAGCTTTATTCTAGGCAAGCTTGGCCAAGAGGTCTAAAGCTCCTCTTTTGCTCCCAGTCTCTACTCTTAGGGCAATGAGCTCTCTCTGAGGCACAGCAGGCCAAGAGTACTGTGGTCTGAATGTCCTCACCCCGGGTCCCTCGTAATGTGGGAATGCCATGTCAAGAGAGGAGGTTCCATGCCATGAGAGGCAGAAAAACAGGGACTACTGCCCCACTCACTGCCAATTCATAAAGAAGGGAAGTCATCTGAAAACAGTATGCCACTGTCTCCAACCTACCTCCAGAGCAGTGGCATGGGACCTGCCCAGAGAGAGAGAGGCAGGCCATAAGAAAAGAGCTCCCTAGGTCTCCCTAAGGACTGACTTTATTTGGAAGAAAGCACGGGGAGGTTCATCCTAAGGGTGCTGTCAAAAACAGTAGAGATTTTGGTAGTAAGCCATTAAGAGGAGGATGGCAGCTTAACGAGAGCAACAATCCAAAGTATAAACCAACTAGAAGTACACACAGAAACCAAGAAAGGAGACTGTCAAGAAAACCTTTCTTAGGTTAAAACAAACTTGAAAGACAGGTCTCAGAGACTACTGCTATAAAGGGTCCAACGTTATTTGGATCTGACTGTGAAGCAATTTATTCCCCCAAGGAACTGCCAAAAACAAAAGCAATCAGCCAGCTATTAGTGAAGGCTAATAGTAGGACTTGGTGCCAAAAGAGGCAGAAAACTTAGCAGACAGGGAAAGAGACAAAGAGAGAACTGTTAAAAACCCTTGTCATTCCCACTTGAGAATACACATGCCGGAGGCTGCGTCCTGAGAAGTGACAGCAGAACCCCCCACACTGCAGAGGAAACAGACTTCACTGTACTGACCAGTCAAGTCAATAAAAAATAAACGATCAAATGACAGCAAAAGACACAGACCAATTGAACAGAACAGAGAGTTTAGAAACAAACCCATATATACGGTCAACTAAACTATAACAAGTGTGCCAAGAATACACAATGGGGAGGGGCACCTGGGCGGCTCAGTTGGTTGAGCATCTGCCTTCGGCTCAGGTCATGATCCCAGGGTCCTGGGATCGAGTCCGGTGTCAGACTCCCTGATCAGCAGGGAGCCTGCTTCTCCTTATCCCTCTGCCGCTCCCCCTGCTTGTGCTCTCTCTCTCTCTCTCTCTCTGTCTGTCTCTGACAAATAAATAAATCTTTTAAAAATCTTTTAAAAAAATACACAGTGGGGAAAGAATAGTCTCTTCAATAAATGATGTTGGGAAAACTGGATATTCACATGCAAAAGAATGAAAACGAGCCCTTACCTTACACCATGTATAAAATCAACTCAAAATGGATTAAAGACTTAAACATAAAACCTGAAATGGTAACACTCCTGGAAGAAAACAGGGAAAAAGCTCTTTGACATTGGTCTTGGCAATCATATTTGGATATGACACCAAGAGCACAGGGCAACAAAAGCAAAAGTAAAGGAGACTACAACAAACTAAAACCCTTCTGCACAGCAAAGGAAACAATGAACAAAATGAAAAACAACCATTAGATGGGAGAAAATATTTGCAAACCATATATCTGATAAGAATTTAATCCCCAAAATACATAAGGAACTCATACAACTCAATTGCAAAGAAACAAACACCCAATACAAAATGGGCAAATGATTTGAATAAATATTTTTTCAAAGACATACAAATGGCCAACAGGTGCATGAAAACGTACTCAACATTATTAATCAGATAAATGCAAATCAAAATGATAACAAGATACCACCTCACCTCATTAGAATGGCTATTATCAAAAAGACAATAGATAACACGTGTTGGCCAGGTGTGGAGAAAAGGGAACCCTTGTGCACTGTGGGTGGGAATGTAAATTGTTGCAGCAACTATGGAAACCAGTATGGAGATTCCTCAAAAAATTAAAAATAGAACTACCATATGATCTATCTATAGACATACATCTATATATATACTACAATCCTACCTCTGGGTATAGATTCAAAGGAAATGAAATCAGGGTCTCAAAGAGGTATCTGCACTCACAAGTCTATTGTAGCATTATTCACAATGGCTAAGCTATGGAAACAACCTAAGTGCCCATCGATGAATGAATGCACAAAGAAATTGTAGATATAGATATAGATATAGATATACATACACACATAGTGAAATATTATACATCCATAAAAGAGGAAATCTTGCCATTTGCAACAACATGGACAACCCTGGAAGACATCATGCTAAGTGAAATAAGCCAGACACAAAAAGCAAATACTGTATGATCTCACTTACATGTAGAATATAAAGAAGTTAAACTCAGAACCAGAGAATTGAGCAGTGGTCACCAGGGTCAGGGATGCAGAGAGGTTGGTCAAAGGGTACAAACTTCCAGTTATAAAATAAATAAGTTTTGGATATCTATCGTACAGCATGGTGACTATAGTCCATAACATTTTACTATATACTTGACATTTGCTAATAGATCTTAAGTGTTCTCATCACACCAAAAAAAAAAAAAAAAAAAGAGGGAGAGAGACTATGTGAGGTGATGGATGTCTTAATGATTTGATTGGGGTAATTATGTCACAGTGTATCCATATCAAAAGCTCACATTGTATACCTTAAATACATACAATTTTTATTTGTCAATTATGCCCTAATAAAGCTGGGGAGAGGGAGAGACAAAAATAAATAACTTTCTTTCAAAAAGAAAAGTAAAATATTCAGGAATAAATTTAATAACAAAAAAGTGCATTGAAAACTACAAAACATTATTGAAATAAATTAGAAAAGATTTAAATAAATTGAAACATATCCCATGTTCCTGGTTCAGAAGACTTAATATTAAGATAACGATACTTCCCAAATTGATCTACAGCTTCAATGTGATCCCTATCAAAATCCCACCTTACCAAAGGACACAAAAAAGTCAAACCATTCTTGAAAAATAGAGAGCAAGGATGAATTCACACTTCCCAATTTCAAAACTTACCATAAAGTTATAGTAATCAAGACAGTGTGGCACTGACATATGATACACATACTGGCCAACGGTACAAAATTGAAAGTCCAGAAATAAATCCCTACACTTATGGTGAATTAATTTTTTTACTAAGGTACAAAGACAATTCAATGAAGACTCATGTTTTCAACAAATGATGCCACAACAACTGGATATTCACATGCAAAAGAATGAATTTGGATCCCTAGATCACACCACACATGAATTGGCAAAAATGGATCATAGGTCTAAATGAAGAACTACAAGTATAGAATTCTATGAAGTAAACAGAGGAGCAAATTTCTGTGAACTTAGTATAGGCAACAGTCTCCTAGATGTGATACTGAAGTCTCAACAACAAAAGAAAAATATATATAAATTGGGCTTACTCAAAATTAAAACTTTTCTGCTTCAAATAGAACCATTGAAAAAGTGTAAAGGCCATCCACAGAAGCAACAAAACACGTATAAATAATATAGTTACATCCTATCCAGGAGGCATGAACACTTACAACTCAATAACAAAATAAAGAAGTAAATAAGCTAATTTCATAAATGGGTCAAGATCTGAATATACACTTCTTTAAAGGAGACATACAAATGGGCAACAAGCGTTGCTCGATATCATCAGACATGAGGGAAGTCCAAGTCAAAACCGCAATAAGACACCACTTCTCAGAGATTACAATGTGTTGAAGAGGATGTGGAGAAAATGGAACCTTATAGATTGCCTATGAAAAATATAAAATGGTGCAGCCACTTTAGAAAATAATCTGCATGTTCTCAAAATTAAGTTACCATATGATCCACCAATTTCACTTTTAGTTATCTCCCTAAGAGAAATGAAAACATACGTCTACACAAAAATTTATACATGAATATTCATAGAATTATTCTTCATAATAGCCCCAAAGTGGAAACAACTCAAATTTCCATCATCTGATGAATGGATAAACACAATGTGACATATCCAGAACAGGGAATATTATTTAACCACAAAAAAGAACAGAGTACTGATGCATGCTGCCACATGCATGACTCTTGAAAACATTATGGTAAGTAAAGGAAGCCAGTCATAAAAGCTCACATATTTTATGATTCCATTCCTATGAAATGTGCAGAATAGGCAAATCTATAGACAGAAAGTAAATTAGTGTTTGCCCTGGCTGGAAAGATGAGGGGGGTAATGGGAAGTGATTGCTAATGGCGTGGCAGAAATGCTCTAAAACTGATTGTAGTGATGGTCTCACAATTCTCTGAATATTACCAACACCATTAAATTGTATTGTTTAAATGAGTGAATTGCATAGTATACTAACTGCATCTCAATAAAGCTGGAAGGAAGGAAGGAAGGAAGGAAGGAAGGAAGGAAGGAAGGAAGGAAGGAAGGAAGGAGAAATGCAAGCAAGCAATGATGGACTGTAAGTAAGGTAGTGAGACTATGCCATCTATGCTACAAGGCAATTACTCTGGTTGGAGAACTGGAGAGAGGGGGGCAGTTAGGCTAACTTTAGAGAGATGAGGTAGGACACTGTTTTTACAGTCTGTATAGGAGAGGCTGAAAGCCTAAACCAGGACAGAGACAGTGGGGACAAGATCTACGGATATTTTAGAAACTACCATACGATGGCAAACTTTCTATGAAACCAACATTCCATCTTGTGCATGACAGTAAATGGCATGAGTATAAGTTACTATAATCCTTGGGAAAGTAGCTTAATAACATGATACAAAGGTCAGAATATTCATACACTTTGGTCCATTTCTAAATCCCTATCTTGAGAAAAACTTTTTAAAATGTTTTAAGCACCAAATATGTATTATAGCAATTAATGAGGGAAAGCAACCTAAATGCCCAGTAATAGTGGACTAAAGAAAAGAAATAGTGGTATAGCCATATAATTGAATATTAGGCAGTAGGTCAAAATATTTGAAAAGTAAAATCACATGGGAAAATACATTATAATATTAAGAAAAATGCACATATGACAAATTGCATAGAGTGGTGTGGTCCAAATGGTGTAAAAATGTCTAATAACGAATATTTACTAACTACTTTTTCTACATGTTATGAATTTCGTTTCTGTATCGAACTCTAATTTACAATGATAATTTATTACTTTTGTCCAAAAAAAATATTGTATGTACTCTTTAAAGAAAAACAATAGCCATTGCATTTTTAGATGTGAATTGCAACTCCACAGCTATCCTTCACACCACCCCCAGGGGTTCCTGGAGCCTGCCTCTTGCCTGGCAGGGGCTGGGTCCCAATTCTGGGCTATCTTCACCTGCGCATCTCAGCTGTGCCCATTCCTTCATGTCTTATTTGATTCCCTTCAGTGCCTGTCTTTCCATGAACAAAACCCGTCCCACTGAAATCTCCCGTCATCTCCCACCTGTAGGAAGTGGACTGGCGGGTACCCTCTCTCTGCTCAGAGTGGTGGTCCTGCCAGGCAGAGGAGGAAGCAGGATTTGCCACCAGGTGGAGCCCTGCTTCCCAGAAATGGGGAGCCTGTCTCAGGCCTGCCTCTTTGCACCTCCCCAGCAATGAGTGTACAAAGCTCGGGACTTGACGCACCCACCACCGGGCATGGAATGCACTTACACTTTAATTTAGTTCAGCTCATTACTGAATGTGTACCACAGTCAGACCCGGTTCTGAAGTTGGTGGGGAGGGCTTCGAGCCAGGAAAAGTGGGAATGAAGTGTGGGGGAGGTGCAGGCGAATACAGAAGACTTAAAGATCAGGTCAAAGCAGTAGGAAAGCTGACCACCCATGGGAAGCTTCCCTCTAGGGCGCAAAGCCTTCTACTAACATCTCTTTCAGGCCTCAGCCCACCACCTGCTAGAAAGCCGGCCAATTACTCCGCCAGGCAGCCCGCACCTCAGGTGCTGGCCCTAATTCCTGGAACATTCCTGCTGTGGAGTCCATATCTTCTTTCCCAGGACTTTCAACAGTGGCCCCCCCCACTCCCCGAAGAGCCATCACCAAGCAAGCCCAACTCCTTCACCACTATACCCCAGCCTCCCCGCCCCCCAAATTTCTTCAGTAACCCCCGCCTCCCCAAGCCCGCTGACCTCCTCCAGACAACACCTAGGTGCTCAGATTTGTTCTCTTGTCCTGGCCCCCCACTGGCTGCCCCGCATCCCGCTGTACACGGATCATCTCTTGTCCTGAGAGAGGCAGGCATCTGACTCACCTCGGTGCCCACTTGCAGCGTGCCCAGAGTGACATTCAGCCAAGCCTGTGACAGAAGCCGGAGCTGACTGAAGTCTCCGCGTTCCAGATACCAGTCTCAGAATCCGCTTCGGTGTGGCCTCCTCCAAGAAGCCTCCCTGGAATCCCCAGGTGAGTCTCCCTTTCCCCTGTAGACTCCCAGAGCACCCCTAGTCTAAGAAAGCACAGCATGGGTAATCGTCCCAGTCACAACGGGAACTTGGTGAGAGTAGAGACCGTGTCTCATTTTCTGGGGGTCGCCAGAGCCCAACGCTAGCGCCTTCCGGGAGCCTGGCGCTGAGACCAGCTGAGGCAGGAAGGAGGGGTGAAGAGAGAGAACAATGAATGGGTGACTGAGTGAGTGAATGAACGGATGCATGGGTGAGGGGATGGCAGCTGAGGTGGTCCCAGTCCCCAGACGGCTATAACAGCCACACAGCCATAGGGTGAAAAACAGGAATGCGCGACCCCTACGGTGTCCGCGACGGGTCTGGAGCCGTCGATGAGTGAGGGGCGGGGCGGGGGCGGGGCCGGGCTTGTGGGGTCGGGGTCTGGCCGGACGGGGGGCGGGACCGGAATATGCGGGGGGCGGGGCCGGGCGCGGGAAGAGGCTGCTGCGCGGGTCCCGGCTAGGTGCCGACGCGCGCGGACCCGCCGCGCCGACGCTCGTGAAGCTCACAGCCCTCCGCCATGCCCTCCTACACGGTCACCGTGGCCACCGGCAGCCAGTGGTTCGCTGGCACCGACGACTACATCTACCTCAGCCTCGTGGGCTCTGCGGGCTGCAGCGAGAAGCACCTGCTGGACAAGCCCTTCTACAACGACTTTGAGCGCGGCGCGGTGAGGGCACGCTGCTGGGACGGGCTGGGGACACCCGGGGCCCCGTCGGGGCGGCCGAGACCGAGGCGGGGGGCGCCCGGGACCCGTTGGGGTGGTTAGGAACCGGGCTAGGGGAGTGTCCAGGACCCCGTCGGGGCGGCTGGGACCCAAGTTCGGGGGCGGGAGGTTTGCAGGGTGAGGGCTGCAGGGCGCCGCGCTTCTCCCCTGGGAGCAGGAGAAGGTGCAAGGTCTGCTCTCCATTTCACGGATAGGGACCCCAAGGCTCTGAAAGATCCCTTAACTGGGCAAGTACTGTGGCAGCGCTGCTTGTGCCCCATTTCGTAGGGCTTCTTCCACAGGTCCTGGGGTGGGGGTGGGAGGTCGTGCGGGTCCTTGCCCTGCTGTGAAGCCCAGATGGCACCTCAGAGCAGCCTCGAACTGTGGGGAGAAAGCACAGGGCTGGGACTACAGAGATCTTGGTTGAATCAGGGTCTGACTGCTAGGTCACTCTGTCTGCTCACTGAACCTGTTTCCCCAAATGTAAAGTGGAAGGGATGACTTCAGGCTGGCACAAGAATCAGGGTGAGCTCAAGCCCAGCTACTGGCACAGAATGATACTAGCAGACGTCTTCACACCTGAGTAGCTCACATTTTCAGGTCAGGTCCCCAGAGGAATTTAGAGGGAAGGAACAAGAAAACTCAAGCAAGAAGCCTTTTGCAACCTGGAGATTGTCCTACTCCCAGCAGAGTATACACCAGGGAACACTTCCACCCCAGGTGTGAGGGCTCAGTGGAGCAAGAAGAGGAAGGAGGGCTTCTCCTCTCCCCTTCTCACTAGATACCCTGGAGCTGTGGGAGTGCAGGGAGCAAAGGGAGCCAGTGTTTACTGTACCTCTAGTCTGTGCTGCCAAGTACTACATAAGGCCATGCACAGGTGGCCCCATTTAGAAGTGAGCTCCTGATGCTGACCTGGGCATGAATTCCAGCCCTGTGGCTTTCTTGGTGAGCATGGCAGGTCATGGTCCTTACCGAGCATTTAGTGACTTGCCCAGTCCACTGCCAACTGCATAGGAAGTGCTCGTTGTGATTATTGTGACAATCCCAACACACTTCAGGTGGGTGCCCAGGGAATGTCCCCTTCCATCACTCCCCAGCTCCTGAACGACCAAAAAGATTTAGACTTCACAAAGCGGTCTTTTCACCACTTAGTTGATTATTAGATTGAACCATATGAAATTGCTCATAGTTGACAATTTTTGATAAACAAAACTGGGAATTTCATATGGTTCAACTGAATACTTCTTGGATAAAATTCATGAATTAGGTTTTAGGTCTGTAGAGGCTGCAATAAGTAGATACCAGTCGACTCCTTTTCCCAGTTTCAAACTCAGAGTGGGCTTGATTCCTCCCTAGGAGCTTCAGAACCTTGTTATTAGCCGACTTCGCACTTAGCCAAGTTCAGCACGCTAGCCTGGCTCAGGCTCCCTTCAGAAAGAGTGGGGTGTTGAGTATGAAAACAACCATCTGTTGCTTGGTTTCCCCCATGAGGGAACTGGCCCTGAGGACAGTGGTGCAGGAAGGAGGGCCAATGAGACATCCACTTGGGAAGATGACACCTTCTGCCATTTCTGAAGCACCTTCATTTACTTCCATTCTTTCATGGTTCCCCCAGCATCTCAGGGAGGAGGATTGGGTACTTCCCCTTAATAAGTGGGCCGCAGTGGGCCCCATTCTCCTCTACACACACACACACACACACACACACACACACACACACACACACCAGTGCACTCATGCTGTGCAGCACAGGGCACCCCACATGGGGCCTCTACCTGAAGGAGACACTGTGGTGTGGCCATAACAGGGTCCTTGGAAGAGGGGTGAAAGCACCGTTCTGTTCGTTATCTCTCCACCTTGAGAATTCATTCAAATGACACTATGACTGATCACCTCAGCGAGAGTCCCAGAAGCAAATTTCAGGAGAGGTTTGCATGTCACATTTCCATTGGGGTGGGAAAGGGCCAGGCAGGAGGGCTGCTGGGCTGCAGGGGAATCAGCTGGTTCCTAAAGGCTCTGAAAAAAATCCACTTTTGAGAAAGTTCCTGTTGGTGCAAAGTTACCCCACACTTTGTCTTGCACAGCCCAGAGCTACTTCCTCATTCTCCAGCCGGTGGCTCTTTAAGGACAGTCTGTCCCTGTTGGGTAAAGGTGAAAAAGAAACCTCAAAGAGAATACTTGCTCTAGAAGAACTGGCCATCCCATTTTACTTGGAAAAGTGTTCTAATCATTATGGTTAACAGTCACAGTCACAGCAATAAAGGCTGTTACCAGGCAGCCAGTTCAGTCATTTCCAGATCTTTGGCTGATCAACACCCACATTACCTCTGTGCAGAATTCAGTCAAACAGTAGGACTGATTTCTTCTCCGCAAACGGAGTTACAGATCCCCAGTTATTCTCATCAGAGTTCCATATACTGATCCAGGTCAGGCCTGGGAATTGAAGTTCTCCTGAGGTGAGATTCTCCTATAAATGGTCACACCCTCAGGGGCTCCCCACTGCCTGCTTGGGAAAGCCCAGACCATGGACCGAGACAGCCCAGAGTCTGGCCCAAGGCTAGGCAAATTTGGCAAATTGATCTGTTTCCTTACTTCTGTCAACTGAAAGCAGTTCAGGTCAGATGGGATGACTTTTATAGATCCGAAGATCTCTGGGAAATCTTACTTGAGCCATTTTCATTCCAAGACAGCACTCTTAGGAAAGCTAGGGACAATACAGAAGTGTTTAATATATTGTCCTAGAATGTATTCAGTGAGTGTAGACAAATCTTACAATTGTATATACTTCTCAAATATATTCAGGGAATGTTAACCTTACTAATCTCTTTATGAAGAGAACACTCTAGAATACCTCTTGCTCAGTAATAATATATTAATGAAGAATGAACATTTCCTTATGAACTTCCATCTCTATCCCCCAGTCTTCCCTTTCTGTCCTCACTTCCCTACATTCTGCCTCATGTTCCTCCTTTTCTTCCTTCCTCTGCTCCCTAGTCCCCACCATCCCCAAACGTCCCCCATTTCTCTTTTCTTTTCTGCTCCAATTTCTCCCTCTAGCTCTGTCTTCCAATCTCCCCCAGTTCCCTCTTCTCTGATCCACAATCTTCTCCTCTCCCTGCCCAGCCCCTCATTAGCCTCCACCAAGATGAACATCCTAGGCTGGGCCTCAGGACTCTCTTCTGTCCATGCTTCAGCAGAGAGATCCCTCTCCCTGTCCCAGCAACAACAGGGATCTGGGACAGAAACAAATGAGACCTTTCTAAAAATGCTGATGTAAAGATCAAATGAAAAGTGACCAGCTAACACACTGATGAAATATTCAAAAGCCATGGGGGCGCCTGGGTGGCAGAGCGGTTAAGTGTCTGCCTTCGGCTCAGGGCGTGATCCCGGCGTTATGGGATCGAGCCCCACATCAGGCTCCTCCGCTATGAGCCTGCTTCTTCCTCTCCCACTCCCCCTGCTTGTGTTCCCTCTCTCGCTGGCTGTCTCTATCTCTGTCGAATAAATAAATAAAATCTTTAAAAAAAAAAAAAAAGAAATATTCAAAAGCCTTAAAACCATATATCCAATAAAGAGTTGAAAGCAACAAGTGAAATCAGAAAACTGGCCCTTCTGTGGGATGAGGCTTGGGAAATGCATGTTTCCCTGCCTGCTTGCCTCTCCAGGATCTGACCATTGAACCTGCCACCTCTGACCCAAGGAGCTCCAGGCTCAAACCTCCTCCTTCTACATATGCATTCCCCGCCTAGGAGGTCTTGCTCTCTCAGTTCTCTGCAGCTAAATGTCTTGCCCATCTCTTCCCCTCCCCATTGACCTCACCTCTGAAACCTTACCACCTCCCAAGAGTTGCCTCAAATGCTATCTGTTATGCCTTTCCATGTCTTTCCACCCCACCCCATGGTTTATATACTTTATATCAAGGAGTTGAACCAGGGCTCAAAGAAAGGTCATGTGTCTCCCAATCCAGGGCTTTACCCATGATATGACCATGGGAACAGTGGGAGGAACCTGGGCTTGGCCAACCACAGGTGTGGATTCTAAGTGTGGAACCACCAGTTACTCACTAGCATGGTAGCTGCCTCAGTTTACATCTGTAAAATGGGATAATCATCTCCTTGGCCGTGCATATATACTGTATTTATTGAGGGCCTGTTACGGGTAATCCACTGTTGATAGTATCCACTGTGCAGAATGGACATGAGAATTCAATGTTTCATGGCAAATAAATTATCCACCCAGCGTACTGGCCTACGGAGAAGAGACAGGAAGGTACGCCCTGCAGCTTTATGTACCTTCCTAAGACCTGGCTTTGCTGTTTGATGCACAAGACCCTAAGATCTTTCTGGAGGCCTTTCTCTAGCCTTCGTGACTCCCCACTAGAGGCTTTCTTCAGTTCCAGAGCCACAGTCACCAGACTTTGTCCCTAAGACTTTCTAAGTTGGGCGAGACTGAACTCCTCTAGCTCTGGTTTACCTCCTGTAGCACGGGGTCTGAAGACAGGACCAGCCAAATACAAGCCAGACAGGCAGGCCTCTCTCTTTCCCCCTGCCAAAGACCCCATTAGATGGCATGTTGAGTTCCTATAAGCCTGTCCAGCCTGTTCCTTCCAGGTGAAACTCCAGGGCCCTCTGCCAGGCACTTATAGGAGTGGGTGGAGAAGGGGGACCTGGAGAGTCCCATTCTCCTGTGACTGCATGACAGGTATGCTGAATGGAGACCCCACTGTTCCCTCCCTCAGAGAAGCTGTTCTATCTCTTCCTTGTCAGTTACCACTGCCAGCTGGACATCCGGGCCTCCATCTGAGAATCACCCAGTCCTGGAGAGTCTTCTTTGGCCCCAACTCCCTTCCCTTTTTATTACAAGGTCCTGGGCTCATCCTTCCCAAGAGTGTCCACCTCAGACACTCAAGGCACCTGTTACTTTAGAATGGCTGTCCTCTCCCCACTTGCCCTGGCATCAACACCACAGACACTGTCAGCCCCCTCCAGCCCCTCAGAGCCACAGGAAAGCCGCTTCCCTGGAGCACCTGTCCAGGGCCAGGCCTCACCACACGCTGACTTCCCTTTACTTGGCCTGCACTGCCAGCAATAAAAATGCCTCATGGCCCCTTCCCCACCCTCAGGAATTCCTCCGGGTTTTGAGCCAAGAGGTTTGAGCTCAATTTCTTCCTCCCACATCTACTTCTGGCTACTCAATTTGCTGTGTGTAGTGAGGGATGGATTGCAGTGCAGGGGCCCATGCTAGCTTAACCGCTGCTCATAGGCAGTGACCCCAGGAGTCCCAGAAGCAGGACCAGTTGATCCTGATGCACACAGAAGCTGGTTACCTGTGCCCTTGGAGAAAGGAGCTCACTTAGACATCATATCATTTGGATTTCTCAATGACCGGACAAACTAGGCATTATCTCCCCTTGCTGGATGAAGAAACAGAGCTTCAGGGAGTAAAGCAATTTGCTGAGGCCCATGATCAGTCACTTTGGAGCTGCAGTATGACATTGAGACAGGCTGACTGAGATGCCCTATTGCATAGGCTCACCTTACCCTCTGACCCACACTGCCCACCCCCAATCTTTGGTAAGAATGTCTATCTTGGCCCCACAGGAGAGCTGAGGTCTCTGCCAATCTGCCTGGCAGGTGGGACCTGGAGTGGGGGTAGACCCTGCCGATGTCCAGTGCCTCTTCTCCTTCTCCAAATGGACATTGGGCCTCTTGTCCCATCAGAACCTTCCTGCTGGCCCCCTGATGCCTCAGCTCAGGGGTCTCCATTCTCTCCTTCCCCCAGAAGTCACCCCACAAGAGCTGTGTCCTTCCTTTCCTCTTCTCCTCCCAGTTCCTCAGGTCATCCAGTCCCTCGTTGGGACTTCTCTCCTAGCCCTGCACCCCAGGGCTTCCTGGCTTCTTCCCAAGGGATGAGCACCCTCCAGTTTAGATAGGCTCCCACAGGCCTGAGGTCAGTGCTCTCTGTGACCTCACCTATGGATTCTGCTCTCCCACAGGACATACTGTGGGGTAGGGGGTTCTTTCACCCTGCACGAGGGTGCATTCTGGCAGCACAGATGTGCTTGTGCTGTTAGGGACCAAGAAGTGGCATCCCAGCACAGAGGCTGGGCTCCTTGGTCCCCAGAAATGCTCCAACTAAGGACTCAGGCCCAGACCACAGAGCACAGGGAGGAGACTTCCACTTTCTGACCACAAGTGTCTGGCATCTTTGGTAACCACAGCATGCGAGCTGCTCACTGTGCTCAGAGCCAAGAGGTTTGCTAAAAATACCCAACTTCCCATTTCTCTTAGGAAGTCCTCCCTGGGGGTCCTCTGGCAGCTTGGTGGGAGAAGGATGAAGATAGAGACGCATGGGGTCACATGCAAGGTGGACACCCCTCCCCTCCATTTACTTCACTATCATGCTGAGAACTCTAGGTTTTGGCACCAAGGAAGAAGCTCAAGGATTGGTGAAATCTGGCTTAGAAAGTACCTTCGGGGGGGGGGGGGGAGGCACTGAGTCCAGGACTCCCCAAACCTGTTGGTGTATACAACACCTGAGGCAGTGCTTGAGCTCTCTTCCTTTCCCTCTGCCGTCCAGATTTGCAGACACACAGGTCACCTCCAAGCCTCAGAAGGGTTGCCCAGCACTGCCACCGTGCCTGCCCGTCTCCTAGAGTCAGGAGTCTGGCAGCACGAAGCACTGAGCAGCTCTGTCGCAGGGACCCGGTCAGCAGCCTGCACATGGCCTGCAGTGGCACCTTCTAGCAGCAAGACCAGCCTCAACCCACCACTGTGCCACGGATGTCATGGGAACTTCTTGCCTGATTTTCTTGACCTCTCTCTCTGTGGCTCCGTGAACAGCAGATATCCTAGGATGACGTCTGTGCAACCTCACTTGCACCTCAGCCTCCCCATTTTCACTCAGTTATTTGCTCCCCAGAGAACAAGAGAGACATAGAGCAGCGGTGCTGGAAAGGTCTGGATTGGAATTCCTTCTCTGCCAATGAGTTGAAATGGGACTTCGTAAGCCTCAATATCTTCATCTGTGAAACAGTCATGACTGTCCCTCATCCTCACGTCATCGTGGGGGTCTATAGCAATCGTCAGCAAGCCCTTTGCAAGATGTAAAGGACCGCCCAGCATGCAAGGGCTAGTTTGCCCCCTCCAGCCTGCAGGGTGGAAAGGCCAGCAGCTCCCCTGCCCTTATCGTGAGCAGGGGCAGCTGAAGGGGACCCTCACCAAGCACAGCCTAGCAGAGGGCACCCCTGCCTGGAGTCTCCCGTCCTCCAGCCTGAACCATGTGCAGACAGCAGAATGGCCCCCTCCGAGCAGCACCGTCCACCCCTTACTCACTAGATCTCCCTCTCCGTAACGGCCTTCCAGGATTTGTCCATCTCCGTCTCCCAGGTGCAGCATAGAGCCCGGCGAGGGCAGGCATTTGGCAGACAGCTTGGCTGAATGAACTAAGGGGTGATACAAAGGTTCAGGAATCCCCCAGACAACCTGATTTGCCTTTTTCTCCTCTCAGGTTGATTCTTATGATGTGACAGTGGACGAAGAACTGGGCGAGATCCAGCTGGTCAAAATCGAGAAGCGCAAGTACTGGCTGCATGACGACTGGTTCCTGAAGTACATCACGCTGAAGACGCCCTGTGGAGATTACATCGAGTTCCCCTGCTACCGCTGGATCGCCGGTGAGGGCGAGATTGTCCTGAGAGACGGACGCGGTGAGTGGCTCAGGCCCCTTCCACTCCCCGAGCTTCCCAGGAACCGAGAGGACTTGCAGGCCCTCCTTCCTCCAGGAACTGTATTCACGGGAATAATACCACTGCTGCTCTGTGCCTCGATGCCTGCAGGGGGTACGACTTCCTCAGGGTGGTACGAAGCCCCACGCTCAGAGGGTGGAGCGAGAGGCCCCCGCACATGCTCAGCTGTCTTCCCTCTGTGCTGCAGCCCTTCAGGAGCAAGCTTATGACTCCCTTTTTGTCAGAGGGTCCCTTGTAGCAAGTACCTGTGGGACATCTCCCTAGCTGGCAGTTCTCCCCGTGAATTCTCCACTTCTCCTCTCTGTGGGTCATAGCGGGGTTTGGGCCCCAAGGCACCCTACACAGGCCTGGGAAGGGAAGAGGTTGATAGGAGTGCCCCAAGTGCCAGCCCAGAGGGGCCATGGCCAGACCTGGCAGTCATGGTCACCAATTGTTAAGCCTAAAGTCCTACATTTTGCTAAAAGAAAAAAGAACCTAAAATCTACCCTCTTAAGCAAGACCCTCCAATGTGCAGACCCCAGTCTGGCACTTCCTTGGGAGAGCATTCCTCGTAAGAGACAGGCAGTTGGCCCAGTGTGGAGCAACAGAGAGAGGGATGGACGGCAAAGCTCAGCTGAGGCCACTGTCCCTCTGAGTGACTCCCCCTTGTGCACTAGCCTCTTAGCGTGTGGGAGTCAAACCCATGCCTCGGAAAAATTCTGTGTGACTTCAAGTCATGGCCTTTCAGTTTGCTCACACTCTAAACCCAGAATGAGAAGTCTTCAAAGCTGTGTACCCCTAGAATAATGAGGAGGAGGAGGACAGATGTTTTACTCGTAAGGTGCTTAATACTTCTTAGTCGACAGCACATTCCTATCACTAGATCATTCATTCTTCACAGAGGTGCAGTGGGGTAGGCAAAATGGAAAGGATTACTACCCCCATTTTTTAGCTAAGAAAACCAGGACAAAGGAGAAAAAAGTTCTTTTCTACCTAGTGTTCTTAAACTATCAGGCCACATCCCATTGTTTCTCACATGGAATTTAAGAAACCAAATTTCAAAAATATTTCTGAACTGAATGATTGGAGCTAGAGGATTTTTGTCTCACGACCTCATGACAAAAAAAAAAAAAATCACAAAGTTCATTCTGTCTTGTGGTGGCCAGAATGTGCACTGTTGTGGACAGGCGTTCTTTTCCTTCTCTGGTATTGGAAAAACACTAGCTCCAAGTCTCCCTCCTGCCCCTCCCACCCAGGGTCTTGGTTGTGCAGTCTTCTTCCCACAGACCCTGAATCCCTCTCCAGCAAAAAACATATGGCACATTCAAATGAGGATGTTTAGAAAGGTGTAGGCCAGTGTGCAGGGGGTCACAGCAGTGTGCAGGACTGCTAGTCCTGGTGGGGTGAGGGGCGAGAAAGGATGCCAGATTAATCCCAGAAGGGGAGTGTCCTGGAGACAGACTCCCTTGGGAACAGCTGTGGCCCCCAGTAGAGATGCAGACAGCCTGGGGAAACACCGAGAGAGGACCCGGGAATAATGTCCTCTCCTCATTCTCCCATGCCCTCCTCTCTCTGGTCTGGCTTCCCGTGGCTGAGCCCAATCTGAAGCCCATCAACATAATTCATTCCAATCAAGAACAAGATCGTCCTTCAGGGACAGGACAAGGTGAAGGATAGATCTGGAGGGGCACATAGAAGCTATCCATCCAGTATGTTCCACTTGTCGAGTGCTGTGTAGCAATCTGAGAGGCTTTAAACGGCCTTTTATTTTGTGCCTGATCTCATGGTCAGAAATCTGGGAAAGGCTCAGCTGGGCAGTTCATCTGTGAGCCATGAAGCATCAGCTGAGGGGGAAGGACTAGGAGGCTCACTTCTAAGATGGTTCTTCTCTCCCATGTCTAGTGCCTCGGGGCTCCTGGGCCTCTCTCTCCACCTGGACTCTCATTCTTGAAGCCTTCTCTATGGCGTGGGGCTTCTCACAGCTAGGCAGTCATGGGGCAGTTGTACTTTTTATGTAGTGGCCATCTTCCAAGAGCAAGTACTCCAAGAGACAGAAGGTGGAAGCTGTCAGTCTCTTCCTGCCCGAGCCTGGAAACTGGCAGAGGGTAACTTCCACCATATTCTATTGGCTCAAGCAATAGAATGGGTCACAGAGCCCACCCAGACTCAAAGGGGACACAGACCCTACCTCTCAATGAAAAGAATGTCAAAGAATTTATGGTCGTCTTTAATCCACCACATGGCACAACAACCAATCCTTGGGACAAGCTGGAAATGAAGGGGCCCAGCCCACAAGCAGTCTCTGTCATCTAACACTTCACCACGATACCCGGGGTGAACACGGAGGTCCCAGGGACCCAGAGCATCTATGTGAAAACACAGCTTCAGTAAGGCACTCGTATCAGTGTTTCGAATCAACCCCTACTCCCAAACCCTGGGGCATTCAGTCTAGGTCTTGTCACCTGGTCACCTGCTGTGTTCCCAAAAGTTCCATCAGTCACTGGGATAGACTGTCCAACACCTTCAGGGCCAGGACAAATGGAGCTTACACCTTTTGAAACTTGGTATGTGCAGTTCCACGTGTTCTGCCTTATTCATACCACTGAAACCGAAGAGACCCAATTTCTCAGAGCCGGGTGCCTGACGAAGAGGCTGGTGCTCTGAGGTGGATTAGAGACGATCAACGTCAAGTGCCCACAGCAGTGTCTCCTGTAGCCAGTGAGAGCTGTTGTTACAGTGAATACTCATCTTGCCTTCAGTGGTCTCAGGCCGCCCCTACTGGATGGCTTTCCATCCCCCTGGAGAACAAGGAGGGGCCCCAGTGACCTTCCTTTCTGGGCCCCAGTTCCCAGCCCTGGACTGGAGCTGCCTCAGCCAGAAGTTGCTCTGAGCATGGGCCAAGAGCTGTGGGCTGTAACGAGGTAAGTTCAGAGACTGAGAGTAGGCATTTACAAGCTTTTACGGCAGCTTGCAAGAACTATTCTATGACTGTTGCATCTTATAATAAAAACAGGGCTTGTGTTTTGAATGTCCTTGGTTTGTTTTTTATTTCATTTTGCCGGTAGTTAATTTTTATTGTATTTTACAAAAATATCAGTCTGTGATGAAATGGAAATTTTAAGAGCCACAGAGAGCTGGAGAAGCACTATTATAGGCCCCCCCTTTTCGGGAGATGCTCTGGAATCCTACTAGTGTGGGGGCCCACTAACTGTGTTCACTGGCTTTACCTTAAATCACAGTATAAAGGGTAAGCATGAACCGGCCTCTCCTGCTCTAAAGGCCCTTACGCCACTTGCCCCACTCCTGAAATGCGAACCAAGACACCTTTGAATCTGGGCTAAGAGGGAGGAAGAGGAAGCTCAGTCTATCATGATTACAAGGACAATAATGTTCATTACTGTCCCCACTTACGGGCGGCCAAGCACTGTGTACAGTACTCACTAAATCCCCACCATGACCCTAAAAATAGGCGTTTTCTCTCCATTTTACATGTGAGGAAGCTAAGGCAGCTTGCTGTATACACTGTGCCTGCTGCAGACAGGCAGAGAATCACTGACCTACCCCCGTAACGCCTGGTGAGAACCAAGCCCGGCTCCTGTATCTGGATGTGATTCTCAGGGCCCCGAGCTGCAGGGCCCCGAGCTTGCTGAGTGAGCAGGCAGAAAGAAGGGGAACTGGATTTGTCTTTTATAATGGGAGTGGCTAAGAGCACGGGATTTGAATCTTGTGTTGGAAATCCACTAATTAGATGTGTGACCTTGGGCAAAGTTCAAAGGCAAAGCTGTTCAACCTCCCTAAGCCCCAGTGTCCTCAGCATGAACGGGAGGTGGGGGGGTGTTCTGAGGCAGGTAAAGATGGTGCACGGGCAGGGGGTGTGAGGGAAACCCGAATATTGGACGTTGTTACCTTCTTCCCGTGGCTGTTCTCACACCTGTCCTTTCCTCACAGCAAAGCTGGCCTGCGATGACCAAATTCACATTCTCAAGCAGCACAGACGTAAAGAGCTGGAAACACGGCAAAAACAGTATCGGTGAGTTATGACATCAGACCAAACAGCCATAGATAAACTGTGCCCACAGATTACGGCTGACCACTGCTGGTAAGTGATGGCCAAGCCACCAGTTCCCTGGAGCGCTCCTCAATCCCCTGTCTCCCCCCGACCACCACTCCAGGCAGAGATGGTACAGAGCATTATGGAAAAAACTTGAGGTCAACCATAGCAGCATTTAGGAGGAATGGGACAGCAAAAGCTTAGATTTACATTAATGTTCTTTCACCTCCCCTTGTAGAGATTACCCCTCACTTTTTATGTCTTCTGATAATAATTCGATCGTAAAAGTGATATATAATCTACAACAAAATTGACAAATCTTTAACAGACCAAGAAAAAAGAGAGAACTCAAATTATTAAAATTGGAAATAAGAGACGCACCCACCTCACACATTAAAACAAATCAAAGGAAATAATATAAACAGCTGTACACCAACAAATTAGATAACTTGGGTGAAATGGACAAATTCCTAAAAAGACAGAAATGACCAAACTGACTCAGGAATAAATAACCTGAATAAAACAGTCACAAGCAAAGAGATTGAATCAGTAATTTCGAAACTTCCGACAAAGAAAAGCCCAGGCCCCTGATGGCCTCACTGGTTAATTCTACCAAACATGTAAAGAATTAATATCAATCCTGCATAAGTTCTTCCAGAGAATAGAAGAGGAGGGAACACGTCCCAACTCATTGGATGAGATCACTATTATACCAAATCAGACAAAGATATCAGAAGAAAACTGTACACCAATATCTCTTATGGGTATAGATGCAAACATTTTCTACAAAATTCAACAAAATACTATAGCAAACTGGATCCAGCAGCATGTAAAAGGCATGCTACGGTATGACCAGGTGGGATTTGTCGTAAGGAAGCAAGTTTGGCTTAACATCCCAAAATCAGTTAATGTAATGCACCATATCAATAAAGAACAAAGAAACACATGATCGTGTCAAAAGACACACAAGAGTGCATTTGACAAAATCCGCACACTTTCATAATTGAAAAACACTAGAAAACTAAGAATTAAAGGGAAATTTATCAACCTGATAAAGGGCATTGGTAAAAAAAAAAAAAATTTACAGTTAACATCCTACTTAATGGGAAAAGACTGCATGCTCCTCTCCTAAGGTCCAGAACAAGATAAGGACGTCAGCTTTGACACTTCTGTTCAACATTGTACTGGAGGTTCTAACCAGGGCAATGAGCAAGAACGGGACCAAAGGCACCCACAGTAAAGAGCAGTAAGCAAAGCCATTGCCATTCACAGAAGACATGATCTTGGATGCAGAAAATCCTAAGGAATTCATAAAAAACTATTGGAATGGCTCACCTGGGTGGCTCAGTCAATTAAGCATCTGCCTTCAGCTCAGGTCATGATCCCAGGGGCCTGGAATTGAGCCCCCAGTCGGGCTCCCTGATCAGCGGGAAGCCTGCTTCTCCCTCTGCCCCTCCCACTGCTTGTTCTCTGTCTCTCTCTCTCTCTCTCTGTCAAATAAATAAATAAAATCTTAAAAAAGAGGAGAAAATAATACATGATCTAGAATGCTCATCTGGGAAATGGTCAGTGGGCTGTATCCAGCCTGTAAGTTTGTCTCATGGTCATTTTGGAGCCCTGGTTACACAGGGCTCTTACTCCCCAGGTTTTCTCAGCCCAGCACCTGTCTATTATCAGGCGTCTTTCATGTCCTGCTTTGGCCATTGGAGACATTTGAGTTTTGTGACTTGTTCCAAGGGGGAGGGATGGAAGGAATCGTGCTAAACTATCAGTATGGTCACCTGGGCTGTGGAGGGGCTTTTGGGGAGTGATGACCATTACACCTTTCCACGTATTCCTCTCTAGTATGCAGTATGGCAGGTTTATTTTAATCCCATAAAGCAAAAGAAGGGGAATCAGCGAACTGCTGCTACACAGAGCAACATGGGCAAACCTCACAAATACAGTGCTGATCACTGAGGCCAGACACACCGTGCCTGGGATTCTGTTGTTTGGGGAAAGTTATATAGCAGTGCAACCATGAATAATAGCAAGGAAATGATTCTCATAAAAGGGAGGATGGTGATTGGGGGAGGTTGGGTGGGAAGCAGGTGCAGTGTGGGGGTGCCGGTAACATTCTGATTCTCCATCTGGATGTTGGCTATACAGATGTGTTGTGCATTTTTCTGTACATGTATAACTACATATACACACATACATATATATTCCATTTCATAATAAAATGTTTAAAACTTTCATGTCTTTATATCAGGTGAAGGAAGGTAATCTGATTATCCTGGAGTAATGTGAAAGATTTATGAATTTGTGATTTGTTTTAAGACATTTGTGTGTGAGCCTCTCAGACACCGTATGATGTGTTCTGAGACTTCTGTAGTTAGACGGCGCACAAATACAAATACTGTGAGAGCTCTGCACCACCAGTACCATCTTAAAGGATTGGTTTGGTTGTGTTTTTTTCCAAAGCGATTTATGTTTTCCCTACTTTATTTATTTTTTACTTTATTTTTTTATTTAAATTCAATTGATTAACATATAAGGTATTACTGGTTTCAGAGGTATTCGTCAGTCTTATATAATATCCAGTGCTCATTATATCACGTGCCTTCCTTAAGGTCCATCACCCAGTTACCCCATCTCCCCACCCTTCCCCTCCAGTTGTTTCCTATGATTAAGAGTCTTGTACGGTTTGTCTCTCTCTTTGATTTCATCTTATTTTATTTTTTCCTCTCTTCCCCTATGATCCTCTGTTTTGTTTCTTAACTTCCACATATGAGTGAGATCATATGATAATTGTCTTTCTCTGGTTGACTTATTTCTCTTAGCATAATACCCTCTAGTTACATCCACGTCATTGCAAATGGCAAGATTTCATTTTTTTAATGGCTGAATAGTATTCCATTGTATGTATATACCACATCTTCTTTATCCATTCGTCTGTTGAGAGATATCTGGGCTCTTTCTGTAGTGGCTATTGTGGACATTGCTGCTATAAACATTGGGGTGCAGGTGCCCCTTTGGATCACTACATTTGTATCTTTGGGGTAAATACCCAATAGTGCAGTTGCTGGGTCGTAGAGTAGCTCTGTTTTCAACTTTTTGAGGATTGTTATTTCTGTGCTCCTTCCTCAGCTTTCCTCCCACTTCAGCCACCCCTGTCAAAGCCCCTACAGTGAGCACACCATGTACTTTTGGCCCTGTGGGAAGAAAGAATCTTAGATTGTGGTGATGCTAACCAACTTTCAGAGAATTGGGCTAGTTTGTGTCCTGTTAGGTAAGCAGACAACAAGTTCTATCAGTTCCAATATAATTCAGACTAAGATGTTAACGGCTGATAAATTAGTTTTACAGACATGTCTTAATTCAGTATTTTCCGAAGTGTGCCCTAGAAACTTTTTCCCCATGATAAGACAAGTTCAGGAAATCACATCCACTTCCTGGAGGTTCCCGGTGCACATACGCATTGAGAATTCTGAGAAGTTCTCTGCTGGTGGACTGTGCTTAATTTTTTTCAGCCCAGTGTTTCCCAAGAGAATCTGATGTACAATTCTTAACATCCGCAGAACAAGTACTCTATGGAGCACCTTTGGAACATGCCCCTTCTAGAACTAGGGAACGGTGGATTCCGCCGTGCGGTTGTTTCACAGGGATGGGTTTTGGTGGGTCTAGAGAGATGGGGCCAAGAGCTTTCTGGTGAAACACTTGTCCCCCTTCTTAGATCTAATCGTCATTTTTTCCTTCCTCCTTCTACTCATCTGTCCTTTTCAGATGGCCTTCTCTGCTTCCGTTCAGGAAACACTGAACTTTGCAGCGTCTGCATAATCTAGGGGTTCCTCTTTCACATGAACTCTCGGGGTTCCAGATGAGAGTTTGGAAGTAAAGTAACTAAGAATAGTCTCCGATCTGTCAGAAAGCTGCAGGCCCAGCTGGCTCTCGTCCCTCAGTCAGCCGGGCAAGGAGCTGGAGAAGCCCACACAGCTCATCACGCACTCCCCGGTTCTCACTGTGCCTGCGTATACCCAGACGGGGCGCTCAGACAGAGCAGCGCACCGCGTAGTGGTCTGCGATCTATGATATGTAATCACCCCGCGACTTGCTTTCTTCACTCATTGTTCTGTTTTGAAGGGCAGCCAGTTGACCCAGATGGTGTCGTCCATTCATTTAGCGTCCGTACAGCACACTGTTGTATGACTGGCCCACCAGGCTCACCCGCACTCGGGCTGATGGACAGGAGGACCGTCATTCATTCCCGGCTGTCACAATCTGCACCTCAGGGCACTTCCTCATACGTCTCCTGGTGCTGTCATGGAGGAGTTTCTCTAGGGAATATTCCTAGAAATAGACTTGCAGGATTGCAGACCACATTTGAAGTTTTTTAGATGTTGCCAGTTGTCTCCCAAAGAGGTTCTGGCAGTTTTCACCCCGAGCAGCTGTTTTGGAAGGTGCGATTTCCCTGCGTTGTTGACATACTTTGCATCTTGAGACATTCTCATCCGGGTCAGTCTAATGTCCTGAAATCGTATCTCATTGATTTCTTCATTCTTAAATTGCCACATCTTTCTAGCTGCGTGTGAATTCAGCCATTCCCCTACTGATAGACATTCAGCTGGTTTCTCACCTGTCTGTCTTTGGCATTACCAGCAGTATTGCAGGAAGCAACCTTGCACAAGCAGCTTGATGTCCTGGTGTCTTCATCCCTGTCACATGAAGTTCCAGAACTCACATTGCTGGGTCAAATTAGCTGTTTCATTTTAAGAAATACTAACAAAAATCCTTTCCCATGATTTTATAGTAGTTTTCGGTGCAATTTTCCAGTTGCATATGTATATATAGGACATACCTGGTCATGCGGATCTTTTATATTTTTAACAATCAAAAAATCCCTAAATTGGATCCCATTGTTGTTTTAATCTGTGTTCCCCTGCCTATTGGTGAGTTTCGCCTCTGTGCATTGCCTCTTCTTTGAATTGCCTATGTGTATGCTTTATTTTTCTGTCTTTCTTATGATTAATCTAAAGGAGCTCTTTGTATATCAGGCTAGTATCCTTTTGTTATAAGTGTAGCGTATGTCGTTTGTCTTCTCTTGCCTTTGTCACGGAAGATTTTAGTTCTTTGTTTTCTTAACTACATGTGTTGGTTTTCCTTTATTGCTTTGGGTTTCCTGCTTTGCGTAAGAAGGCCCTCCCCACCCCAGTGTTACATAAATACACTTGTATTTTTGTCTAATACTTTTGTAATTTAGTCTTTAACATTCGGCTTTTAATTCACCTGCCATGTATTTTTTTTTTTAAAAGATTTTATTTATTTATTCGACAGAGATAGAGACAGCCAGCTAGAGAAGGAACACAAGCAGGGGGAGTGGGAGAGGAAGAAGCAGGCTCATAGCAGAAGAGCCTGATGTGGGGCTCGATCCCATAATGCCGGGATCACGCCCTGAGCCGAAGGCAGACGCTTAACCACTGCACCACCCAGGCGCCCCATCCTGCCATGTATTTTTATACGTGACGTGAAGCAGGGGCCAGTCATCGCCAGTATCACTGACTACGACTACATTCCTCCCTACTGCCTGGGGAGGACACCACGGCAGGGCCGGCCCAGGATGGTGGTTATGGGCGTGGACTCTGAAGCCACATTCCGAGCTCAGCTCCCACTTACGGCCACTCACTCCATGTCCTGTGAGTTGTTTAGTCTCCGTGTGCCTCACCCCCTCAACCTAGAAGGTGGGTGAAAGAATAGTATTATCGCACAGCATTTTAAGACAATTAAATAGATTAAGCCGTGAAAACACATAGAACAGTATTTGGCACCTAGAAAGCACTCGTTAAGTGCTAGCTAGTTTCCTGTCACACTTACATATTTTCTTGGGGCTGTTTCCGGACTTCACATGTTAGTCCGTTTTTCCACTTTGCAGCCCAGTGCCATGTTTTGATTATTATAACTTTCTAATATACGTTAATAGCTCTGCCATTATCTCACGGTTCTCTTTTAAGATTTTCATGATGAGAATTTCTTTGAATTACATATAAATGTGTTATGTACTGACATGCCAGTGACATTCAGTTTGCCCACCCCCACCCAGGAACACAAGGTGCCTTCCCCCCATCTAGATCTTGAGTAATGACCTTCCCTAGAGTTTCTAATTTTCTTTTTGAAGGTCTTTCTCCTCCCTGGGTACTTCATACAAGGGGAAGGATAGCTTGTACCATTCTGAATGGGATAGTTTTCTGTTTGTAAATAAATATTGCTGGGATAAAGATAAATTAGTTATTTTAAAAATATTTTCCTTGTATTGACATCTTATTAAACTCTTTTATTGACGTGAATCTTTTTTCTTAGTGAGTCTTTTAGTTACCTGGTCATTCAGTCATATTATCTAATGACAATAATTTTGTCTGTCTGTTATTTTCCTTTTTTTTTTTTTTTTCTTATTTCACAGCTGGAATTCCCCAAACAAGTAGTAGTAGCAATGATGGTCTTGATTTTTGAGAAAATGCCTTTGATATTTTTATTTAAAATTCTACTTTATATTGTTTTCTGATGAACACTCTACCATATTTCAGAACTTCTTTGTTCATTCTAATTGTTTGGCTGAACTTGTTCAGTTAATTTCCTCAGAAGAGGTTTCGGGGAAATACAATATCTGAGTCGGTGCTTGTCTCCACCCCCCAAAAATTCTCCTCCTCTCACCAATGACTTAACAATACGAGAGGTTTAGATGATGACCTAAAAGGAAGTCTGTAAACACGTCCCACTGTCTCCCCATTTTCAGTATAAAATAAGAAACCTAATGATAACTAGATTATTTTTCTTTTCCCAGAAACTTGTGAGGTTGTGAGAGCATCTCTCTTCTCTCTCCCCCTCCGATCTCCCCCTCTCTTTCCCTTCCCTCCCTCCCTTCCCTCCCTCCTCCACCTTCCCCCACCTCCCTCCCTCTCTCCCTCCCTCCCTCTTTTTCCCTTTCTCCCCCACCCCCCCAACACACACACACACACACACACACACACACACACACACACACGTCTTCTTTCTCTTTGGCAGTATATATCTATACATGCCCTTTTTCCTTTTCTTTTCTGCCTAGGACTTAGAAAATTGAGGTCTTTCAACTTAGGAAAGTTTTTCTCTTATTTCTTGATTTTTACTTCTCTGTATATTCCTCTCTCTCCTTTTGGACTTCTTAGTCTCTGCCTGTTAACTCTTCTGTATCTGCCTTTCATGTCTCCTGCGTTTTCTTTTTTTTTTTTTTTAATTTTTATTATAATCCCAGCTAGTTAACATACAGCATCATATTAGTTTCAGGCGTACAATATTCAACATTTCCATACAACACCCAGTGTTCATCACAACAAGTATACTCCTTAATCCCCATCGTCGTTGCCTTTTTTCTTTGTGGTTTTGCTCTATGTTTGTGTTACATTTTCTTCCATTTTGCACAGAGCAGCGCCTGGCCCTTGACAGGTTCTCAGTAATTAGTTATTGAATGAACAAATTTTGTCCAGGAGACAAATTAGATCTCACAGTGACTGTTCTCTTTTCCCATTTGTCTATTGAATTTTCAATTCAGAAATCATCTTTTGTTGTTGGAGAAAGTCTTTTAACATTCTACTTATATCTTTTTAACACTTCTCCTTTTTTTAAAGAAATTAAATGTCTTTTTTGCTTCTTCCTTCCTTCTGCCTGTTCAACTTGGCCTTCCTCAGTGGACTGTGATTTTATTTTTCTTTGTCTCTTATTTGCGGGCACAAAGACCTTTGGCCCCCGTGCAGGCCAGCCTGTCAGGTGTCTCAGGCAGCAGTGGCCTGCGGAGGGTGGGGGGGGGCGGACACAGGCGTACTGTACTGTCTCCTGACCACTCTAGGTGGGGCACTTCCGTCCATCCGTGCTGCCACCCTCAGGAGGCGAGGGGAACAGCGGCGGGAGGCAGGGAATTCCGAGGAAATGAATTACTTTCTAAAACAAAGGAAAAAAAATCAGTAGATTAGTTGACGTTGTACACTTGTCTACATTTTAACCTGTTAATGTACCAGCAGTGGCGCTAATACAAATATAACAAATATAGAAGATTTTCTTAAAGTCCAGGAAAATGGAATATTGTAAGTAAACCAACAGTGAGAAATGACAGTGCTGCATAACAGAAAATGCTTTTCAAAATGCATCTGCTCTGACTGATGGTATCCAGTTCCTGTTCGCCTCTGTGGTCCTAACGGGAGTCTTACTGGGCCAACAGGACAGCATGAAAAACCATGGGGATTTTGGTGACAGTAAAGGGACAAAATGATATTAAAGGGACTCCAGACTTTTTCATGACCTCAACTCTCAGTGCTTCAGTTTCCTGTCATAAGAGAGATTTTAATAAAGGAGAATTAGGAATACAAATGGAAAAGCTGTTAACCCAAAATGTAAATTCTAGTTTTTAAACAAATACAAGATCATTCTCCCTGAGCTAAAGAAACAGTTTTGGTTAGTTTGGGTTTTGCGGTAAGCAAAGAAAAAAGTTTAAAAAAAATTTTTTTTTAAGTGAAATTTAAGGGTCACCTGGTGGCTCAGTCGGTTAAGCATCTGACTCTTGATTTCTGCTCAGGCCATGATCTCAGGGTCATGGGATCGAGCCCCATGTCAGGCTCGGTGCTCAGTGGGGAGTCAGCTTGAGATTCTCTCTCCCTCTGCCCCTCCCCCCATGCTCACAAGCACGTGCACGCTCTCTCTTTCTCTCTCTCTCCAGAATAAATAAGTCTAAAAAAAAAAAAAAGAGTAAAATTTAAAAAACAAAATGTAAGTGCCCAATGCTGCAGGGTAAGTTTCAAGGACACCAGGATCTGAAAATTTTGGCTGGAGAGAGTGCGTGGTCTGTCTTTGGGGGAAGCTATTTTGCTTACAACCGTCACCAAGCCTCCCACCGGCAGCGCCCATGTCTGAGGCTCTGCATCCAGCCGCCCTGCTCCCCTGGGCACCCTACTGGGAAGGAATGACCACCACCCCCGTTCCCCAGCCACCATACACAGTGCGGGGACGTGTTGACTGAGCCGGACGGGTACTGGCTGTCCAGGCCAGCCTGGAAGTGGGGGAGCCTCAACCACTTCTACCTCCGGTGACTGGCAGGGCCACTCTGTGCCAGGGAGAGATGGCGGTTGGGTCCCATCAAATCAGTGAGGTCTTCTGATGCTTCCTTTCCACTTCCTCTGCACTGGTGCACACCTCCCGTTCACTACTCCTCTGCCGGGAGCCTAGGGTCAGGTCCAGGCGACCTCGGACCTCCTAGAGTGATGCTTGGGGCACAGCAAAGCAGCCCCCGCCAGCCCCCGGGAGGGGTCCCAGGACCTCACAGGATGCACACGAGCTGATGGAGGACACAGCCTCACACCACGTGGGCACCGAGCCCAAGGCCAGGCATTTGAGGCAGTTTTCTTCTTTTTATTCACACTCAGGTGGATGGAGTGGAACCCCGGCTTCCCTTTGAGTATTGATGCCAAATGTCACAAGGATCTACCCCGAGACATCCAGTTTGACAGTGAGAAGGGCGTGGACTTCGTTCTGAACTACTCCAGAGCGTGAGTTTCCAAGAACCGAAGGGTGCTGGGCAGCTCCTCCGGGGGCTGGGGCCGCGAGTGGGACCCTCACCTCCTTCCTCGTGGGGGCTCTGGGCTGTGGAGCGGCTCGGCTGGGCCCCTCTTCCTACATCATTTGCTGTATCTTGGCCGTGCTGGATCCTCAGTGCTGACCACAGGGTGGCCAGTATCTAAACCAAGTTATAACCGGGACGACTCCAGACAGCAAACATAGCTCTGTGGTCAGCCTGAAGTCGAGGTCTTTACTTGAAGTGCCCCATCCTCACCCACGTCTCATCGCCCCAGGGCCAATTCAAGGATGGACAGGGTCCAGGCTCTCACCTGGATAGCAGGGCTCTGCAGTGAGAATGGCCACTGTGCCTGCGCTGGTCACTGACACCCACCCCCGGGTTGTCTGTCACAGCAACCCTGTGAGGCAGGCACAGTTAGTATCCTCATGTTGCCGTTGGAGAATCTGAGGAATAAGGAAGCCACATACCTTGTCCAATGGCCCCTGCTGACAAACGTCAGACATCTGAGTTCTGTGCTCCTTCTTTGTGACGGAATCCCCACAGGGCTTCCACTGAGACTCCTTGGGTGCTCATGAAACATACGGAGCCCCAGCACCATCCCAGGGCCAGTGGGGGAGCCCTTGAGTGTGCCTTGACTCTTTAGGGAGTTCGCACAATCATACACTTATCAAGCCTCTGGGGAGTGCCAGGCTCTTAAGTGTGGGTGTTTCCTACTACAATCTTCGGTTTTGACCTTCACAGCCAGCTTGGGGGGGGGACACTGTTCTTGAATGTTTCCAGGTAAATAAGCTGGTTGTCCACTGGACCCAGTCAAGGAATTTGTCTAAGGTCATTTAGGCAGAAATCGGTAAAACCAGAATTTGAATTCACATCTATTTGGGTCCAAAGCTGGAGATATTTTTTTTTCCCTGCCACAATTGGGATGAACTAGAGAGAATAACTAAAACCAAACATCTGAGTTAGTAATGCAGGGTAGTATCCAGTACCTGGCTCCCTGGAAACACCAGGGCGATTAAATATCTCATTGCCCACCCACGGATTCCCAAAGGCATGTGGCTTTTAAGGCAGAGCCCTGATCAGGATGGTCCGAGCAAGACAGAAGGCCCTTGTGAAAGGGGCAGTCTGAAAAGAAAATGATGAGGATAGAGAGCAGCAAGGTCAGAGGAGATGATACTGCTTTGGGGAATAGTGTCACCTCTGCGTAGTCATGGTGAAGGGTTGGATGGCAGAGGGATAGTGGGCAATGGATGGATGGGTAGATGGATAGATGGGTAGTAGAGGGATAGATGGATGGATGGTGAGTGGGTGGAGGGTTGGAGGCAGCAAGGGAGGGTGGATGGCTGGCAGAGGAATATGTGGATGGTTGGATGGATGATGGAAGGATAGTGGATGATGGATGGATGGATAGTAGAGGGATGGATGGATGGACGGACGGCGGGTGGGTGGAGGGATAGAGGGAGTTAGGGAGTGTGGATGGCTGGCAGAGGAATATGTGGATGGGTAGATGGTGGGTGGGTGGATGGACAGTGGAGTGAAGGCCAGGCTGTGCCTTATGTCTGCTCAGTGTTCCTGAAATTAACTGTCATCTTTGTATCTAAGGAGCCTAGCACAGCAGCTTCCACAGACTAGTGCTCAGTAAACTCTATCACAAGGAATGGAGTATGACCCAGCTGGCCTCTCAGAGGCCTTTGTGACCATCTTGTGGGCCCTCACTTACACACCCACACTCAGTCTCTCATTCTCTTTCCCTCAACCTCTCTCTCTCTCTCTCTCTCTCTCTCTCTCTCACACACACACACACACACACGAATGCATAGTCACCTTTCTCATCCCCTGGACCCCCATCCTGGCTAACAGCCTCCTAGCCGTGCATCTCACATTACTCCCCATGCAGCCTCGCCCCACGGCCCCACCCAGGCTGCTAAACTGGCATCTGCAAGGCCGCGTCTCCGTAAGTGCCCTGGGGGATTCCAGTGTGCAGTCGGGGCTGAAACCACTGGCCTCCAGGCCCTTGTCCTCCACCCAGCTGCCTTTGGGGTCACGTCTATCCCCTGGGGTCTCAGGATGCACGTCCTTCCCTCCCAGCTCTGTCATCTCTGCCGGGACATTCAGGAACACCCTTCTACCTGCTTCCCCAGGGTCCGCCCCACACGGCCACTGAAAGTTCATTCTCAAGTGCACGTAGAGTTTGTTGGAGGCGCCTTCTACAAAGGCAAATATAATTCTTTTACTCCCCCGCTAAAATCCCTCAGTGATTACCCCAGCTACAGACGAGAGCCCGCACGTCTCTGCCCAGCTCCCCTGCCTTCCCTCTTGACCCCAGATACACAGGACACTCCAGCCATGTGCATCCAGAACTAGTTAGCAAAGCACCTTCATGCCCTTTGTCTTTGCACGTGCCGTTCCCTCCCCCTCAGATACCATTCTTCCCTTCTTGGCCTGGCTAAATCCATCTCATCATTTTTCAGGACCTAGATGAGGTGACCTTTCTCCCAAGAGTTCCTAGAAGCCCCAGGCCTGAGTGAGGTCTCCTCCCTTGTGCTCCCCAGTGCTGGCCACACAGGCCAGCATTTCTCCAATGACGTCACACTCATCTTTTCCACATCTGCCATGTAACTCGGCCCCTTGAGCTATGGACTGTTTGGCAGGAACATAGCCCAGAAATCTTGAGATGGGCCCTCAGCCCCTCCTGGTACAGCACAGCTGGGCAGGTTGGCCAGGCCCTACCTCTGCGGGCTGAGGCCCATGAGGTTCTAAGAAGGAAATGAGAGATGTGCCCCCTGCATTTGAGGAGGGTGCAGCCTGAGTCAAAGGAACTGGATCTCAGGGAGATAGCTCAAAGCACCCCCCGCCCCGAGGACAGGAGGGCACATGGGAGAGGCCTCTGGGCCAGTAGAAGGTGATCTTAGAGAAGGTAACTCCTCTGAGCCTCAGTGTGTCATCTGAAGAATGAGACCACAGCTCCTGCTCAGGGTTGTTGTGAGAATAGAATGAGGCCACATGTCAGCCCCGCACGGAGAAGTTTCTCCCTAAAAACAGCATTCTCGGTAATGGGGTCAGGCCAGCCAGGACCCAGGGCGCCATCATCACACGCCTGCTGAGCACCTGCCCCCTCAGACTGGCCTCTGCCCTCAAGGCCTCCCAGAGGATCCCTCACTCTGTCTGGTTTCTCTTACGGGGCCCGGGAAGCCTTCACAGCAGGGGCCTGGAGGAACGGGACAAGGGTGCTGTGGCAGCGAGGGCGCCTCTGCCGAGGTCAGCTGTGGCGGGGCCTGCTCACAGCCAAGTGGGCTGTAACACTTCCTGGTGGCATCGAAGGAGGAACAGCTCGTGCGTTTACTCACCCCTCACTGTTTGCAGACTACAGCTTGATTGCAGGCAGTGGGCTGATAAGGGAATGTCCCTTTAAAGGAAACAGAGAGAGAGCTTCCTTCCTAGTGAGGTAGAAGAGCTCCTGAGGGGGTGACCAGCCTCGCGCCAAGACCAAGGTGCTCGGACCCTCACCCCCTGTCACTGCCCATCAGATAAGATCGGGTGGAGGCTGCTCCCTGGAGGCGCGTCCTTGGCCCTGGGGTCCCGGAGGCACCTCACCGTAACCACGGCTGGCCTCCCGGGAGGCTGGCAGCAGAGTGCTACACGGCCTGCACGGACCGCTCCGGGCTTGCGTCTGCGGGGTGCAGTGACCGACGGGGAGCTGTGAGGGACATCATTCCTGCATCGCAGAAGCTTGGCCTGGCAGCCTTCGAGGGTCAGACGAGAGAGCCTAGGGGGGCGGAGGGGCTGACCGAAGACAGGGAGTGGGAGAGTAGGGAAGAACGCGGGATGTGGTGTGGATGGACCTGGGATCTGATTGGAATTCAGGTCAAAATGGGGAGAAACTGAGGGGAGACCCCCAGGCTTCCTTGACCCATGCACCCAGCTGGTCAGGAAAATGGAGTGATCCTTACCAAGGGAAGCTGGGGAAGAAGTGGGGAGAGGAGTCCAGCTCGGGGGCATTGCTGAGGTTGAGAGCCCTGGGCAGTGTGTGCCGGGGAGGGGTGGACGGGATAGTGTGGTCTGTCAGCCATAACCCCTGTCACCGCGGCTCCTGGCCCCCTAGACAGGTCACTGCTGCTAGTTGGAGGTCAGACAAAATCCCATGTACGGCAGCTCCTTGAAAAGAGTCGGTGGGGAAGAGAAGGAGGGCTCAGGCATCTGAGATGAGAAAGAGCAGGCGCCTAGAGGGGAGAGAGGGGGTGACAGTGGATGGGGCAGAGTGCCAGCGGAGGAGGGAGGAGGAAGTGGCATGGTGAGGCCCAGAGGTGGGCCCTTTCATTTCTCCAGAACCAAAACCATGAGCTCTGTGTGGAAAGAAGACCCCACACCCTCTCATTGCCGCCCTGGCTCGGAAACTAGTTAGCTCCACGTCACCAAAGCACTCGTAGAAAATAGTGTTCTCCCCCTTAACTTCACACATGCTACCCAGAAGCCCCTGGTCTTCTTGAAAATTTTAAAAACCATCTCCTCCTTCTTCTAACGGATGTCTGTATGTGTATCAACCCTGTTGACCTCTATCGAGCTTTGTGAGACAGCCAGATGCGTCCCATTGGAAGATAAATATGTTAGAAGAATGTGGGGGGAAAATTCCCACCTAAAAGTTAGACAGACCTGAGAAATTTTAATTATATTTGCTAAAGTAGCATTTTTTTGTGGTTAAAAATAGGTCATGAAAAAAGACATAACACAGAGTATGAAGTCTGGTTTCCCAAAAAAAGGGCTTGTTCAGTAGTCAAATGACATTGCAGCGTCTTCAGCGGTGGGTGTCCCATATAACTTGCATCGCAGCCCCTGGAGGACTTGTTAAAAACTGGGATTTCTGGGCCCAACTCCAGAGTTTCTGATTCAGGAGGTCTGAGGCAGGGCCTGAGAATCTGCATTTTTTAACAAGGCCCCTGGGGGTGCTGCTGCTGGCCTGGGGACCACTCCAGGATTGTAAGACCTTGAGAAATCCTGGCATAAAGAAATCTGCTTAATGTCCCTGTGCTCTCCCAACTCCTCAGACTGCTTGCCTTTGTGGGCTGGAGGCCCCCAGAGCAGGCGTGCCTCAGGGGACAGGACGGAGAACCCTTTCCCCTTCTTCATTTCCTCTCTTCCCTGCATCCTTCTCTGCTCTTCACTTCAGCCCAATGGCCATTTATGGAGTGCCTGCTGGATGCCTGGACCCCGGGAACTGTTCTAGGCACCAGCAGTCCTTGCCTTTTCTTTTCTTGTGCCCCTCCCCCACACCTACCTCAAGGCTGCCCTGGGACTAGAAAAGGAAAGTGTCGATTCCTTCCGTGAAACAAACGCAGTGAAGGAAGGTGCAGTTTTAGCTGAATGTGGCTCTTTCGGCGAGGCTGGTTCTAGGGCAGCTGGGCTCCTCCTGGACGCTGGGCAGTCACTCCAGGCCCTCCTTGCTTAGGGCGGTAAGGACATGCAGCCAGGCTGCCCGGCGAGGGGGGCAGGCTCCAGACAGAGTCTCTCAAGCACTCACGTGCACGTGGATCCGCATGGGACGTTGGCAGACACAGGTTCTGATCAGTGGGTCCGAGTGGGGCTCGAGTGTGCGTTCCCAGCAAGGACCCATGTGCTGCTGGTGCTGCTGGTCCCTGGACCAGACTCAGAGTAGTGAAGCTGTACTTCGCTTTCCTCGGGAAAAAATTCTATTAATCTCTTAAAATTATAGCAACAATATCAACCCATGATTCATTACCCTTTCAAAGCAGAAGGCTGCCTTCTTTAGAGCCCGGCAGCGAGGGTTGATTCAGACTCGCTGTGTCCTCTTGGGAGAGTCATTTCAGTGTCCTGACCCTTCCTTTCCTCCCTCTGATACGAGGCTGGTGATGCCTGGCTGCTGGGATTGTTACGAGATTTCCGTGAGCTCATGTATGTGGGGCCCCCATAGGTGAGTTCCCTCTAGTATCGCCACTCCAGGTGCTTGGGAGGACTTTCTCTTCACTCCTGAGCCCACGGAGGGAGCCCAGCTGGGCAGCTGCCTCCTCAGCACTGTCACTGCCCACTTGCTGGCTCTCCGGGCTTCCTCTACCCCCATCTGAGCAGGGCTGGAGGAGCTACTGCTCCTCCTTTAACAACTGTCTACTGAACTACTGTAGGGTAGGGCCCGAGATGAATCAAAAGCGGCCTTTTGGTCCCAGCTCCAAGAAGCGCACAGTCTAATGGGGACCAAGTCATGGATAGCTTATCACAACAGCATGTAGGAGCTCTTCCTTAGGAAAGGAATGCTGGGGAAACTTGAGGCAGAGGAGGAAGTAACTCTGGGGGAACAGCATCAGAAAAATGCTTTCCAAGAGAGAAGATGCCCAACCTGGGTTTTGAAGGATGCATAGGAGTTTACTGCACTGCTTGGAGGAGGGGAGGGGAGGGGATGGCATTTGAGGCAGTAAGAATTCTGGTGAGCCAGGGGGACCAGAGTAGAGGCCTGTGTGGGGAAGTGGGACTGAGGCTACCAAGGCAGGAAGGTGGGCCAGGAGCCCAGCCTTTTCCTGGTGGGGGTGGGGGGAGAGTAGGACCAGGGTGGTCCAAGAGGCTCAGCATTTTAGTGTCAGGAAGAAAGGAGTTGGTTGTCAGATGCACTAGAGAGATTCGCAGAGCTTAGGGCTAACTATAGGTCCCTTTGGAACCAGCCACTAGGAAGTCACCAGCGCTCTGGATGAGAGCACTTTTAGGGGGCAAAGAGGACAGGAAGTAAAGAAGAGTAAGTAGGTGAAGATTCTTCCATGAATTGGGTGTGAAGGAAGAAAGAGGTTGAGTGAATTAGACAAGGAGACCCAGGGGAAGGAAGAGGGTAAAGTGCTGTGCTGCAGACAGGATTTTGAACCTGTCTGTCCCCCAGAATACCAGTGCCTAAGGCTGCAGACTTTCATATTAGCAATGAGTGACAACTAGGGCAGTATTTGCTAATGTTTGTGGAACTCTTCTTATGAACTAGGGTTTTCTATACATTAGGTCAGCCCTGTGAGACAGAGACAGTCATTGTTCCCATTTCACAGGTGAGAAAACTGAGACACAGCAAGATTAGGGACTTGCCCAAAGCCACATGGCTGGGAGGCAACGGGGCTGGGATCTTCGGCCAGGCCCTTAATGCCCTGTGCTGAGCAGCACCATCTCAGCTGCCATCTCTCAGGGACTCCCAGCCCCATCCAGACTTGTGTCCAGACCCCAGCACTTGGGTTGGGGTTCCAAGACTCCTGGGTCCATCCCCCTAGAGGTCTGATGGGTAAAGGACACCCAGGTGCCTGGCAGCCTGCCCTACATGGACAGCTCCTGATTGGCAGAACCCACAGAGCCTGGGCCTAGCTAGCCTGTGTCCCCGCAGCCCACGCCATAGCGTGCCACTCTGCCCATGGTTAAACCCAGTCCTGCTGTAGAAAACAAACTGGTGGCTGAGGTCACCAGAGAGACATTCCCCACTGAACCTTCAGCTTCCGGCAGCTCCACTTTTGCGCCACTTCTGAGTAATTCCGGTGACTTGTTTCTTCTGCGCCACCTGCTCTGCCTGGAATGAGGCCAGCCCTCCTCAGTAAGGGTCGCCCCCCACTCCAAACAGCAGAACTATGAAGTGGAAAATGGAGAAGCAGTTAGAAGGAAAGGGGTAGGGGAAGCAGAGGAGACAAGGGCTCTCCCCTCTCCTGGCACAGAGCAAGCAGCCCAGTGTATGTTGACCTTGGCTGTGTGACCTTGAATGAGCCAGATGCCCTTTTTGGGCTGCAGGTTCCTCTTTGTGCAATAACAGATCTTCGAATTCCCAATATTGCAGTTGTGTGTAAGCATGTAGAAATATTTTGCCTCGAGATGACATGCAAATGTTTTCCTCCTAATTCCACTTCTTCCTGAATCTGTGGCTTCCTCCGGGCACCACCCCATAACACCCTGTGTTCAGTGCCAGCCTTTTGTTTCGAAGTCAAAGAGACCCAGCTGCGAAGACGATGAGCCAAGGGCGATGACTCACTCCCATTCCCCACAAGATCCCTTGGGGTTCGGGACGTCTTTCCTGGGCCCCATCCGTCACGGGGCTGTGCTGGGGCTGCCGGGCCTGCAGAGACCTGGGAAGGCCTCTCCCCGTCCAGAAATGCGTCCTTTTCCACACCTGGTCTGACCGTGGATGGCACAGTGCGTTTACTCCTTCAGTTGAACAGTCCTTTCTGTCCCAGGAGGCTCAGCGGACGAGGGAGGTGGTGGAGGACAGGGGTGCTCGCTGAGGAAGGGGTAGCGATGCTGAAAGCGGCTTAGCTGGGGGCCTGCCCAGCCGTGGTGAGGCACCAAAGCATGTGTGCAAAATAGGCGTGTGTGGAAAGAAAACAAAAAACAAAAAAAAATAAGTGTGTGTGTAAACGCTCCTCCTTGCTGGGGAGCGGCTAGGATAAAATGTTGACGAGACCAGCCCAGCCTAGAGGACAAGTCGAGCGTCCTTCTCCAGCCCAGAGGGGCTGAGCACCTGCCATGTGCACTCCACGGCCCAGGCTGCGCCCCGGCACCTTCCCAGCACCCACCTTCCCGGCTGGGTCATCCGACTCACAGAGAAGCCAAGACCCAGGGAGGTTACCGCCTAGGGGCTCCTGGACCCGCTCCCGGGCAGAGTGGGCTCCTAGGGCTCCCAGGTCAGCTGGTGCAGAGAAGCATTTGCTAGATTGAGGGTGGATCCGAAGGGGGGTCATAGAGGTGTGCCATGTGCTCCCTCACATCTGGCAGGGCTGGGAGGGACCCCTGCATTTCCTGCTTACCTGCCAGCTCCTGCATTCGGTCATCAGACATGCTGCCTTCCTGCATGTGCTCAGGGAGCTCCCCTGGGATGAGACAGCCACCTGTCCCCGTCAGCCAGGGTCACTCTGGCCAAAACAGCCAAGCCTCAGGCCTTTGGTGCTGCTGGGCAAGGTGTGAGGTGAGCTGTGGAACTCCCACACCTTCCTGCCACGACGCTCAGGCCCCAGCCAGCACCAACCCCGTTTCCTCCCCTCCAAACCACCCCCCCCAAGGAGTGAGTCCGAGGGGCCTGCAAGGTTAGACTGCTGCTTCTGGGTGGGGATGGCTCTGCTGGTCATGCCCGGGACGTGGGTGGATGGGAAGGGGAGTCCCCTGGGGGAGCATCGGCCAGCATGGTCCCGTGCTCCGGCATGCACACTGTCCATTCAGTCAGTGATCGGTGCTGCGGAGCCACTGGAGTACCTGGAGGCCCAGGCTGGGCACTGAGCAATGCAGACACACTCTTGGCCTCCTGGTGTGGCAGGCAGAAGCCGGGATTCACACAATCGGCTTTGTACTTAATCTGCCATCAGCACTGCTGAGACAGCATCGGGGGCCCCCTAGCCTGGGGAGGGGGCAGCTTCCTTGAGATCAAAGCAGGAGTGGGGGTCCTCGAGGCAAGATACACTTGTCTCCAGATACACTCACTGCTGGCCTGGGTCAGGAGGAGAAGAAAAGGGCAGAGGGCCTTCCAGGCAGAGGGAGCAGCACATGCAAAGGCCCCGAGTGAGGATCTGCGAAAGGCAGTGCAGGTGGGAGGCTTGAACTCTGGAGCAGTGGGCAATAAGCACTGACAGTGGGGAGGAGACAGGATAACTGCCTGGTACCCTCAGCTGTGGGTGTGCCAGAGAGAGAAACTGAGGCAGAGTGTGTCATATGAGCACTGGCCAGAGTTCCCTACCCTCTGTCCTGTGCCTTGCTCGAGTTAGTAGGGAAGTCTGGGAGACCGCTCTCACTCTCCCCCACTGTTCCCAGGCCCATCCCACGGTTCCCTCCTCCAGCAAGCCCTTGGGATCGCTGGGACCACTCAGAGCTCCCTCGTGAGTGCCTGCAGCCCGCATTTTGAGTTTATCTATCCAGCTCCTGTCCTGGCTTACTTTGCTATCCCGTGTAAGGAGCATTAGGGAAACTATCTCCCTTAACACAGGCACAGAGCCAAGGTCAGGCAGAAAGTAAACTTTCTCAACTGTGCATCCCCTAAAACTCCAGGAGACTTGCCGAGTAGCTGCGTAGGAACTTGGCGCTCTGTGCCTGGAAGCCGGTCCCCGGGGGGGCAGCAAAAGTTTGGTGAATGAGTGAAAGCGTGGACGAAAGCAGGCGTGGAGGGGATTGGAGGCACTGTAGACTGTTCTCGAGGGCAGTGGCCAGTTTCCTCCCCAGGGGAGAAGCAGTAGGGAGAGCATCAGCGTCGGTGCGGGATTCTGTCCTGGTTCCACCGGCCAGTCAGCTGCCCCCTCAGAGCTGCCCTGGGTTCGGTTCGCCCAGGAGGCCGCAGCGCGAAGGGGCTGCGCCGAGGGGGGCGAGGCCAGAGCGCGTGTGAGTGGGGACACCGTCTCCTGGTCTGCAGGATGGAGAACCTGTTCATCAACCGCTTCATGCACATGTTCCAGTCCTCCTGGAGCGACTTTGCCGATTTTGAGAAAATCTTCGTGAAGATCAGCAACACTATTTCTGGTGAGTGTGCTTTTGGGGTCCCCCGTGGTGCTGGGGAGACCTGCCTGGGACTTGGAAGGGGCCGCGCCACGCCTGCTCTAGCGTGGCAGCTGGCTTAACGGGCTGGGCTGCCCTGGCCTCCCCAGCAGCCAGGCCAGCACCCCTGTTCCAGCCCCCGCAGTTCCCTGGTGATCGCCCTCCTGCCCAGAGCTTCCCCCACCCCCAGACATTCAGGGCTGAGCTCCCTCAGCCTCACTTCCCCATCAAAAGTCTCAAAAGTATCAGAAATTTGTGTTTACATGAATCGGTCATTTATGATACTTCTGAGCAGAGTAAAGGCAGAACTTAGCTTGTCTTTTAAGCATTTACAGAAAATTGACCTTAGGTTACCCTGGACTAGAATGTGTTTGGCAGGTGTTGGCTTGCAATAGCATCGTAATCACCAGGGATGGCCCAGGAAGGAAAAACAGAAAAAATACGGAAACAGGCATGCTGGATGAAGAATGGGTATTGAAATAAGCACCTGGGGAAAACGCCTTTGCAGACTCCTCCCCAAGAGGGCCCCGTGCTCCTCTCCTTCTCCCTCCTCCTGCCCTCTCCTCCCTCCATCCTGGGCGGAGGGTCTGGAGTTTTCCCTGGAGGCACAATGTTGTAGAGCAGATCTCTGGAAGGTATCTATCCTGCTTAACTGAACCTTTGTGCTCATTGACTAGTAAGTCCTCATTTCCCCTCCCGCAGCCCCTGGCAACTGCCTTTCCACTCGGATTTTGTGAGCGTGACCGCGCTAGATACCACATGTCAGTGGAATCGTGCAGTAGTTGTCTCTCTGTGACTGGCCAGTTTCACTTGGCCCGATGTCCTCCACATTCATCCATGCCAGCACGCACTGCAGAATGTCCTTCCTTTCTTAAGGTTGCTTCCACACCTTGGCTGCTTAGATCTCGTCCAGATCCTGATTTAAATTCTTTGGGATTAATACCCAGAAGTGGGATCCCTGGATCATATAGCTCTAGTTTTAATTTTTTGGGAACCCACCCTACTGTTTTCCATAGTGGCCACACATTTTGCATTCCCACCAGCAGTGCACAAGGGTTCCAGTTTCTCCACATCCTCTCCGACACCCGTTGTCTTTTGTTTTTGTAGTAGCCATCCTGACAGGTGTGAGGCAGTATCTCATTGTGGTTCTGATTTGCATTTCCCTGATGATTAGTGACATTGAGAATTTTTTCATATACCTGCTGACCATTTGTATGTCTTCTTCGGAAAAATGTCTGTTCAAGTCCTTGGCCCATTTGTTAATCACGTTATTAGGGTTTTTTTGCTATTGAGTTCTAGGAGTTCTTCATATATTTTGGAGACGAACCGCTTACCAGATGTTCAGTTTGCAAATGACTTCTATTCTGTAGGTTGTCTTTTCACTCTGTTGACTGTTCCCTTTGCTGTGCAGCAGCTTTTTAGTTTGCTGCAATCCCATTTGTCCATTTTTGGTGTTGTTCTTGAGAAAGGAATTCCTCAGGAACTTCTGAGCCCCCAAGGGCAGCTCAGGGAGGACAAGGTAGTGCCATGGCCTGAGCCAGTGGTCAGGCAGCAGGGCACAGCCCGCGGAATCCATGGTCGACCAGCTGGCCGGTGAACACCTGGGAGACGGGACCCACCCCCACTCAGAGCTCAGCCAAGGCCACGACTTTCTCCCCTCTAGAGCGGGTCATGAACCACTGGCAGGAAGACCTCATGTTTGGCTACCAGTTCCTGAACGGCTGCAACCCAGTGTTGATCCGGCGCTGCACGAAGCTGCCCGAGAAGCTCCCTGTGACCACAGAGATGGTGGAGTGCAGCCTGGAGCGGCAGCTCGCCTTGGAGCAGGAGGTCGAGGTAGGACCCTGTTGTCTGGTGACTTCGGCCACAGCCAGCTCAGGTGGCCAGGTCACACTCTGTGGGGCAGAAAGCACTTTCTGCTGGCCGGTGCTCACAAGCCTGCAGGCCGCTGTCTCCAGGCTCCTCTGCCAGGCTGATGAGACCAGCTGCCCTCGGTCAAGTGGTCTCTTCCTTTCCCCGGGCATTTATGGCAACCGTCTCGTCCAGTGAAGGAGGAGGCATTGAGGGTGATATTTCTCAGTGCTCGAGGCTGGGAGCATATCCATATTTTCAATATCAATATCACTAATAAAAGAGCTCCCTCTCAGTAGGGGCTAGTTGTGGGCCAGGCTTTCTGACAGATGCTTTACACACACAGCTGTTGAACTGTCACCAACCTTGCAAAGGTAAGGAAACGGAAGAAAGAAGCAAGCCTTGTAGCAGCACAGGAAAAAAGGGAGAAAATGGATGGAATTTTTAACATTCTAATTAGAAATGTTGGTGTCTTCTGCTTCTGCTCTCACCCTCCTCCCAGCCCTCCTCTGGCTCACCTGCAGGGATCTGAGGGCCGGGAATGTCCCTGCTCTCAGTCGGTTGGCCTCTCCCACCAGAGCCAGGACAACGGGGCCCCCTGCCCCCCAGGTGTCTAGGTGGCCTTCTGTTTCTGGTCACCACATCTTGTTTGCTCAGCTTGCCTTGGGGCCCCAGCTAGAGAGGGATGGTCTGTGCCATCTGTGGACAGCCCGCCCAGCCCCCACCTCCTGCCTGCCTGACTCTAGAGGGCCACCTGCCAGCTGACCGTCCCCTGCCCCAGGGCACAGTCCTCCTCTCTCTTACACACATACACACCTCCTGTCTCTTACACACACACCTGCCATCTGTTACACACACACCTGCCATCTCTTACACACACACCAACCATCTCTTACACACACCTCCCATCTCTTACACACTCACCTGTCATTGTTACCATCCATCGCTTACACACTCCTCCCATCTCTTACACACACACCACCTCTAACACACCATCCATCTCTTACACACACACCTCCCATCTCCTACAGCATAATTCTTAATTCCCTGAATCAGTCATTAGGGCCAGGAAAATGCAGCCCGTGGATCAAAAGGAGAGGAGAGGGACACCAGATAGGCAAGAGCACCAGTATCCACTGTGGAATCCCAGAACATCTGAACTAAGAGAGAGAGTTTCCCCCTCACTTTTCAGAAGGATGACACTGAGACCCAGAGAGAGGAGGTGGCTTGGGATGACAGAGCTGTGCCCTAGGCATAGGCCCAAATCCCAGGCTTCCTGGTTCCCTGGCCTGTGTTCCCAGGGCCTCCTATTGGCCTGGCATTCATCACCTTAACTAACCTGCATCTCCTTGAGATTGGACTGGCAGCCACTCCTGTGCAGTACTCGCAATGGTCATGTCCACTCGGAAAGTCCAGTTGTCCAGCCCAAGACAGGAGCCTGCCCACCCTGTGACCCACCAATCCATGTGTCTCTCCCTTCTTGACAAGGTGACCCTGAGGGGCCCTGTCACACGCTCTCCTGAACCAGCCTCTCCCCACACTCCTGCCCTGGTGAGCAATGGGCACAAACGCCGTCCTCCCCACGCCGGCCCCACACACATTGCAGACAGACAGCTCAGAGCTCATCACTGGTGTCAGATGTCTGCCATGGTCCTTAGAGTCGAAAAAGGAGGAAGATTGTGGCCAGTCCCTTGGCTCCTGTCAGGTGTTTGGTTGCCCTTTGGGGGATTCCTGAAGCGTGTGCTGGGTGGCCCAGCATGCCCTCTGCAGGCAGAGCTGTGGACACATATCTCACCTAAGCACCTGTGGGCCGGGCTCTGTAACATCGCAGACCCGACCCCACTCCCCACCTGCATCCATTACTGGCCTAAAATAAGAATGGCTTTAGAAGAAGCGCCACCCGTCCTCTACCCAAATTCTTCAAGATCTGGCCTGAGTGGGCCCCAGCTTTATGAAAGGAACCCTCACAGCACTCAGGTTGGGCTCCCTGGAGAAGACTGAGCTATACTCTGCCAAGAGTGGCTTTCTCCCTTCCCCACATCCCAGGCACACTGCTTTTTTTTGAAGTATACCAACCACAGAAAAAGCCCGAATCAGGAGTGTTAGCAAGCTCACTGAATTTTCACCGAGTGACCCCACCAGGCCACTAGCCGCAGACAAGGCCGCAGAACACACCAGCCAGGGACACAGACCCGTCCTGCCCCTGAAGAGCCTACCCTCCCCTAAGCCCTAGACACCCCCCCGCCCCTACAGACCCCTGCCTCTGTAGACCCAGCCCCTGCAGATGCACCCTACAGAAACTTCCACCCTGAAGAAACGCCCCCATTTCTCCTCCCAACGGTGACCCTGTCGTGACACTATGTAAGTGCAGGCAGCCATGGCGCTCTTCGGAATTTGAATTTCTTGTCTATTTCATCTGCACTCTATCTGCCTCTGGCGGGGGGTTGGGGGGGGGGTCTTCCAGCATCTTCGATGAGAGCCAAGCAGCTTCCAGGGACAACACATGCAAAATTGGCCCTGCCATTCCTTCACATGACCAGAAAACCACCACCATCTCTGAACACTCTGGATGCGAATCAGCCCAGAGTCAGAGAACAAAACTGTACATTCTGAGCTCCGATAAGAGGCTAGGGGCCTCTAAAGCTACCTCTCCCGCCCCCTGGGCCTCTCGGGTCCATCTCCGGCTGAGACTGATGGGGCCATATTTCCTCTTGCCTCCTGCAGCAAGGGAACATCTTCATCGTGGACTTTGAGCTGCTGGATGGCATCGATGCCAACAGAACAGACCCCTGCACCCTGCAGTTCCTGGCAGCGCCCGTCTGCCTGCTGTACAAGAATCTGGCCAACAAGATTGTCCCCATTGCCATCCAGGTAGTCTGCCCACCCTGCTCCTTTCCCGGACGGCTCTGCCCTCAGCAGCCAGGGCTTGGGGGCAGTTTCCTGGGTGTCTCCACCTGAACCTCCAGGAGGAGGAGGCCACTCTGCCTCACGTCTCCTGAGGAGGGTGCTGAAAGCCGAAGGCTCTGCCAGGTGGACGGGAAAAACTAGAACCTAGGGCTTCCTGCTGGCAGTGGGGACGGCTGGCCACGAGAAGCAGAAAGGGTTCCCCTCCCCAAGATACACTCAACAGATTCCTGGCAGGGCCAGGCTCTCTGCTGAGGACCTGCCCTGGGATAACATGCTACACCCCTCGCTCCCACCCAGCATCCTGACCGGGGGGCCCAAGTCAAAACACCAAAAGGGGCCTGGCAGGTGAGGTTGCGAGATAAGCTGGAGACTGAGGCCACCAGGGGGCACCATGGAGGCTGAGGTCATGAACGAGGCCAGTCCTGCAATGCTGCTGTCTTCTAGTGCTCATGGGTTCTCGTTTCTACCAAAGATGATGGAGGAGGAGAAAGAGGAGCAATTCGGGTGAGAGGAGGCAGGCGCAGAGCTTCCTCTCTCCCATTCCTGGTTGCTCTCTGCTTCCTCAGAGCACCAAGCACACTGGGCCCGCTGGTATGCAGACGGCGGGAAAGAACGCTCAGGACAGGACCAGATGTAGGTCTGTGAAGGGGGCTGCTGCCCAGGGGCCCCTGTGGGGAACAGGTGGACAAGCGTTCAGCAGACTTGACTTTGAGTCAGCTGTGAACCGGGCGTTGAGTGCTGTGGGCATTATAGCAGCTGGTTTGCCCTGTGCTAACCCCATGACGAGACTGTCCCAAAGATTAGCCTGCACAGTCCACAATCCCTTACCCTCGATTCTGAAATCTAAAAAGCCCTAAAACTGCTAGGTTTTTCAAAGGTTTGCACCAAGTTCGTTAGCAGCAAAACTTGCTCTGAACCGAAAGGAGAGACTTTTTAGAAGCTTTGCCCCACCCAGTGTGGTATGCACGTCTATCATACAGAAGCACTGACGTGTTTGATTGTAAAATGTTATGTTGCCCCAGACCCAGGGCGGGGGAGAGAGGCGTCACATAACGAAGTAGATGCACTGCTAAAATTCTAAAACCTTCTGGATTCTGAGACACTTGGTCATCAGGGCTTCGGACCAGGACCTGGCTTTATCCATGTAATCATCTACAAGCCTCCGAGGTTGGGGACGACTGCTGGTGGGTCATTTCCACATGTTGCGAGAACAGACAAAGGTGCACACCGTCAGCACAGTGCGGATCGGTGCCAGGCCGTCTGGCTCCAGAGTTCATGCTCCCCCCGCCCCCATCTCCTGGTCTCAGGGGCACATCTTCCACCAGAGGAATTCCCAGCCTAGCAGAGAGAAGCCCTATGTTTAAGAAACTGAAGCAAAAGGTAAAGGGACAGGCGACGGAAGAGAAGCAAACAGAATTAGGAGACCTGAGGAGAGGAGCCCTTTACCACGGGCAGGCACCATGAAGCAGCCCGTCCTCCAGAGACTTCTTGGAGGGGCCTGGAGTCAGGGGCCTGGCTTCCATCCCCACTCTGCCACTTGCTGGAAGCCCCGGGACCTTGGGCAAGTCACAGTGTTTCTGAATCTCTTCCCTCTGTGGAAAATGCAACCTTTGCAAACTATAAAGAGCCATGAAATGAAAGCCAGAGGATAATAAGTCCAAACTGTGCTTCTCTAAAAGGTCCAAGAAAGTGGATAACCCTGTCATGAAGCTAATGAAAGAAAAAAAGAACACAAATATACAAGATTCGGAATAAGAAGACACAATCATAAGGGTGTTTGTTTTCTTTAGGAGCATGGCAACAAATTTGAAAAGCTGGAAGCAATGGGTAAAAACCTGGTAAAATATAAATTATGAGAAGAAATTGTAGAAAACAGGCCAGTATCCCTATAAGCACCTGGGAACCTGACTAAACGTCTCTCAGGATGAGGAGCCCGGGTGCCGAGCCGCTGAGCTCCAGCAAGCCTTTACCCAGTGGACACTTGCCGACCTGTTTCACGGGTTTCAGCTCTGGAACATATTCTGGGAAGCTGGCGTAACGTTCGCGCCGAAGCCCCCAACAGGCAGGCTCCCAAAGAAAGCTGAAGACCAATCCAAGCTACACACACAGATTTTAAAGGAAATCTGAAGATTAGCAAAGTGAATGCAGCAGTGTCATGAACGACTAGTAGGTCATAACCAAGCAGGGCCTATTCCAAGATGCTTCCGTAGCAAGAAAACTTCCAGCGTAACTCATGACACCAATAAGGAACAATCTTCTGATTGTATCAATTGATACCAACAGGGAACTTAATAACATTTAGTAGCCACAACTAATAAATATTAAAATAGCAATGGAAAGAATCTATTTCTCAGTGATAGAGACAGGAAATACCATTTGAAAATGGCAACCCTAAAGTCATTTCTGTTAAAATCATAAATGAGGATGCTGATGTCACTGTTGTCACTCAACACTGTCCCCGAGGTCCTGGCACTGGTGACGAAGAAAATAATCAATAAGCATGTGAGAAAAATAGAGAAGATTATCTTTTGGTAATGATAGGATGGTGGACCTAGAAAACCTAAGAGACTCTCGTTTTTCCAAAAGCTATTAGAATTCATACATGGATTGAGCAATGTGTCTGAATAAATAGATTCCTCAAAGGCACCAATAGCATTTCTCCACGCTAACAATATGATATAATACCGTATAAGCTGTAAAATCATTTTAAAGGCTGTAAAATGAAATCTTAACAAGTGCTTTCCTTCCTATTGAACAAGAAAAATTTATATCGTTAAAATGTCAGTTCTACCAAATTTAATCATATGAATTTAATGCACTTCTAATTGAAATTTCAATTAGGTTTTCTTTTTTTTTTTTTTTTTTTTTTGGTAGGAGTGGGGGAGAGATGAAGGTGAGAACACAGAATAAAAGAATTTAAAGATTCATATGGAAAAAGAACTGTTCAAGGATAGCCAAAAGTTTTTTGAAAAATTAAAACCAAGGAGGACTTTCCTTGCTCGATATTAAGGAATAATATAAGGTCACAGCCGGTGCTAGCATCACAGACACACTTGGTGGGGGGTGGTAGATAAAGAAGCCAGAAATAAGCCCTATAAATAAGAATTTAACTTACGACAATGGTGGTTTCTCAACTCAGTGCAAAGGGATGGAATTTCAGTGATGCAATCACAGCAGCCATCACAGAAGGAAAAGATTAAATTGGACCCATATGTCATACTGTTTACAAAAATAAATGTCAGATGAAGTAAAGATGAAAATATAAAAAAGTAAAAAGAATTTTTTTCTTTTTATAATAATAAACAATGTATAAATATGGGTGCTAAGAAGACTTCTGAAAGTAAAAACAGGAAACCAAGAAGTTTTAAAGGAAAAGATAGGCATATTGGATTATGTAATGTTTTAAAGATTAAATGGTAATTAGGAGGGCACATGATGTAATGAGCACTGGGTATTAATAGACTCATGAATCACTGACCTCTACCTCCGAAACTAATAATACACTATATGTTAATTAGTTGAATTTAAATTAAAAAAAAAAAAAGTATAATCCTCTCAAGTTTCTGCCCACTACTGGAAGTATTTTATCAAGACACTAATGTAAAATATTCAAATAAATATAAATACAGTAAATTCAAAAAAAATATATTATGTAAAAAAAATTAAATGGTAAAATACACCACAAACAAAGGCAAAAGGCAAATAATAGATCGGAAATAACTGCTCCACAGGCACAAAGGATGAATATCTATAATATACACATAGCTGCTTCAAATTGATAAGGAGAAGACAAATATTCCAATAGAAAAACGGACAGAGACTATGAATAGGCCGTTGATAGAAGAAACATGGAAAAATCAGCATATGGAAAAATTCTCAGAAATGCAAATTAGTTATGAGATATCACTTCTGACTCATTAGGCTGGAACCAAAAAAAAAAAAGTGGTAACACCCAACCTCCAGCAGGGACGGCAGGTCCCCAGCATGGCCAGTTCACACTTGCCCGGGCCCGGACAGCTCACGGTCAGTACCTGGACCAGCACCTGAGCAGCGGGTCCTGCACTGGCCTTGTGAGGTGTGCCTCTGAGGCTCTGGATTGCAGTGGCTGCTGAGGGTCCTCAGGGTGGGGCTGGCGTGACCAGGGTGATAGGAGGGGCTCAGGGCCATGACTGTTCATCCTTCGAGTACCTGTGCCACGGCGCAGGTGCGAGCAGGGGTGTCCCAGCTGAAGGAGCATGCAGTGGGGCCCTGTCTCCCGGAGCAGCCCCTCCCGGCCCGGTGGGCTTTGCTGTAGTGCCCGGTCCGTGAGACCGTAGACAGGCAAGCCCTCATGGGAAGGGCCTCACAAGCACTGCTTGTGGCGGGGAAACAAACTTCAAGACCATCTGAAGGCAGCAGAGGACCGATGAATGAAATCTTTTATGTCCAGACGGTGAGGTGTTGCACCACCTTTGAAAGGAATGAACTCGATGTATCGCAGCGGACCTGAGGGGCTTCCACAGTGAGCTAACAGCAGAAAGCAAGACACCGGGCAGAGAGCAGCTCGTGTCATCTCCGTCAGGAGAAGGCAGGAAGAGGCACACCATCGACAGGACAGGCCCGGGGCTTGTGGGCCTGGGGAGGTGCAGAAGGACACAGGCTCACCCGTGGGGAACACTGGGATGGACTGGTTGGGGCACAGGTGAGCAAAAGAAAGACGAGAAAGACATTCATTATAACAGTGTTCAATTGATGGAAAATTGAACAGGTAAATATGTACGTGTGCAAAGCAGCTGGATGCGATTATTTTTTATTATGCTCTTCTGAAGTGACCAGACTTTTTTTTCTAATCAGAAACAAAAAACTACTTGGTTAACCAAAACACAAATTTAAAAAACAAAAATAACAAGGTGTTCAGGGCATATTCTGGAGGGCCACGGTGTTACTGAGCCTGGACAGAAGTGGGGAGGATGGGAGGATGGGTAGGAGGGAAAGGCCCAAGCCAGCATGGCCTTGGAGGCCAGTGTAAGAGTTCCGGGGGGAAAGCAAGGGAGAGTCTGGACTAGGCAGTGACAGTGAAGAGAAGGGTTGAAGGCAGTGCCTGGGTCCCATCCCAGCTCAGCTGTTTACCCACCGTGTGACTTGGGAGAATTACACAACCGCTCAGAGCCTCAGTTTCCCGCATGTAAAATGACAAGTCATACCTGCCTTTCAGGGTGCTGGTGAGGGTTAAATGAGAGTACAGGCAGAGCCCCTCACAGCAGAGGGTGTCCTCAGCCACAGAGCCATGTTCCAGAGCATGGCAGGCCACCCATGTGTTCTGGGAGACCAGGCGCCGAGGCCCGTGTCTATGGGGCCAGACAATCAGCACAGAATGAGTGAAGGTCTGGGGAGGGGTGCAGGCTGTGGAAGGGACAGTGGGTAGGATGGGGCAGCAGGAGGGGTGGGGGCCGCCAGAGAGGTGGAGGCAGTGGAAGGGAAGGGAGAAGTGAGGCGGGGAGTGTGGGAGAGGATGTGACCAGAGGGAGGGGAGGGGCAGAGGGGCAGAGCTTGCACTGTTTAAAAGAGGCAGGAGTGTTGTTCTGGGAAATGTTCAGAGTTCACAGACCTAATTTTTGAAGAAAACCTGGTAATCCGGATTTTTATGTGAAATTATCTGATATTTAAAAGTTGGTAACTAAATCGCATTAATAAACACGAGTACTGTGAAAGTCCAACTGCTCTATCCTGGGTGAGCGGGACGGAACCGGCTGTCTCGAGCGCTGGCCACCCATTGTCACAGAGAACTTGAGGTGTGGTTTAGTCGAACCAAGGTGTTCTGCAAGCGCAAAATACATACCTGACTTCAAAGGCCTAGAATGGGGGGGAAAAGAATGTTAAAGTAGCTCATTAATAATTTTATATTATTTTCATATTGAAATGATATTTTGGATATATTGGGTAAAATAAAACTGTATCATTAGCAGAAAGTGTACCTGTTTCTTTTTACTTTTATTACTGTGGCCACCTGAAAATTTTAAATTCCGTATGTGGCTTGTACTAGATTTCTACTGGACAACACTGTTTTCAAAGGAGAGACAGGGAAATTACCTTCCAAAATACTTACCATGACCTTAAGGAGTCCACTGGGTGTGGCCCCTGCCACAGTCCCGGGCAGCTGTCCTCCTCGCTCAGTCACTTCTGGTCTCCGAAGAGCCTAAGGCACCGCCCAGCCCCTGCCCACAGCTCCTCCAGCCCGAAAGCTGCTCCTTCCATGCTAGATAATTCCTTCTCATCCTAAGTGTTCTCCCCTCCATGGCTTCCTGTCTTCCTCTGAAAGAAGAGGTAATAACAGCGCTCGGTGACCTCACACTGTCAAGTCTGGAAGTTGTGCCAGCTAGTGGCTGTTGTCATGGGCAAAGCTAGGGACCAGGGAACTGGTGGGCAGGGAGGGCCGACCACAGGGCTGCTTCTGCAGCGGCCTCAGAATCCACACCACGGACTTTGGGGGCTTTCTTTTCTGGCATTAGGAGGTGACTGTGTTTTTTGTTCGTTTTTGTTTTGTTTTAAAGATTTTATTTATTTGGCAGAGAGAGTGAGCACAAGCAGGGGGAGCGGCAGGCAGAGGGAGAAGCAGACTCCCCACGGAGCAGGGAGCCCATTGAGAGACTCGATCCCAGGACGCTGGATCACGACCCGAGCCGAAGGCAGACACTTAACTGACTGAGCCCCCCAAGTGGAGGCTGTTTTTAAAGAGATTGACATAACGTGATCTGCATTTTAGGACAAAAAAGTCGCCTCGGCCCCAGTGTAGAGTTGAAACTGGAAAGGAGAAGGCAAGCCCTGTGTCTCCTTCAGGAGGCAACTGGAGGCAACTGGCTATGGGTCTGGGCTCAAATGACGGGACCTAGGCCACTGCATCCTGAGGACCCTAGAGCCCTGGGAACTGGAGGAGCTAATCAAGGGCAAGAAGGGAAGTCAGTGCACCAGCTGGAGCCTGGGAAACAGCAACGTTTAAGGGAAGATGAGAGGAAGGGAATGTGTGGGACGTGGAAAAGCAGCCATCAGAGCAGTGGGCAGAACCCAGGAGGGAGCGAGCAGGCAAGGGAGGCGAGAAAGAAGGGGCACGCTCTAAGCCCCTAACCTGCTCCTTGCCGGCGTTTTGGGGCCATCTTAGTCACGTGCCCTCATTCTGGGAGGTAAGTAGAGTGTGGCAGGTGGCGGAAGCGGAGCTCAGAGAGGCTCAGTAAGGTGTCCAGCGTCCCACAGCTGGTACTTGTTGTCACTGGGGTGGGAAATGCAAACCCTGGGCCCTCTGCCCTCCTCCACGATCCTCTCATGACTCCATGACCACTGTTTAAGAAATCTGGAATTTAAGAAATCTGTTTAATTCTTCTGGAATTTCCTGAGAGGCCAGGCTCTCCTATAGCTATACAGAACAAAATATTGCCATGTATTTTCTTTCTCCGATGTCTCAGCTCAACCAAGTCCCAGGAGATGAAAACCCGATTTTTCTCCCTTCGGATGCAAAATATGACTGGCTTCTGGCCAAAATCTGGGTGCGTTCCAGTGACTTCCACGTCCACCAGACCATCACCCACCTTCTGCGCACACACCTGGTATCTGAAGTTTTTGGCATTGCCCTGTACCGCCAGCTGCCCGCCGTGCACCCCATTTTCAAGGTACAGCAAGCTACCACCTCAGCCGGTGGAGGGGTCATGGGCAGACGGGGGTGGGCGGAGGGAGGGAGGCAGGGCACTGACACCCCCACAGGGCTGGGGCCCAGAGTGGCCAGCAGGGACGCGGTACTACAGCTCTGAGCCTGCTGGTTCCTGAGGACACGAGGCCTGGGCCTGACACAGGCCCTGGCTGGCCTGGGAGCAGAGTTTGAAGAGGCAAATGAGGTCAGTGTGACCTTTGTGTGATGCCAGGCGGTAACCGCCGCCATCACTGCCCTTCTCGCTTCCCGAGTCCTGCTGGCACTGACTGCCGGGGTGATGCAGGCTCGAGACACCTCTCCGGGCCTGTTTCCCCACCTGTGCAGCAGGGAGCAGAGAGTACCCCTGCCTCATAGGATTATTGTCAGAACCAAAATAGTTAACAAATTCGGAGAGCTGAAAACAGTACCTGGCGCACAGTTCAGCTCTATACCAGTGCTGGCTATTACCATTTTCATTATCGCGTCACTAAGCGTGGAAGCTGCAGTCCCCAGGCCCCAGCAGCTCCCCTGACCTCCACTTCCTCCCTCAGCCCTGGCGTCACTCCTCAGCGGACAGGGGTGCGGGGTGCTGGGGGTCTCTGGGGGCACGTGGGGGGTGCAGACCTGGTCAGGAGGCCTGGCCTGGCCCGGCCTTCTTTGAGGCCTTCTCCTGCTCCCCCAGCTTCTGGTGGCACACGTGCGGTTCACCATCGCCATCAACACCAAGGCGCGCGAGCAGCTCATCTGCGAGTACGGCCTCTTTGACAAGGTGGGCACCTCCCATCCACCTCTGTGCAGGGCCCCACTTCTCCAAACTGCCACCCCCAGGCCAGCTTTCCTCTCAGGAGACAGGCACCTGGGCACTCGGGTGGCGGTGGCTGCCTGGGAAGGGTGGGAGGCTGGAGGCGCTCAGAGTGAAGGCTCCCCGGGCCTCTGGCCAGTCTCGGGCCCCTTCCCCATCAGGGAGCCCTCCCCTCCCGAATGCACTGCCTGCTTCTCAGCCCTTCTTGGCCTGGCCTGGCCTGGCCTGTGTCACCCTGTAGCCTCCTCCTGCTTCTCCCCCATCCTCTGGCTTGTGGCTGTAGATCCCACCTCCCGCCCCGCTCCCCCCTCCCCCGCTCTACTGCCCTCACGGAGCACCGTCTCCCACCCCTCCCTCCCCTCAGATGGGCCTAACCCCTGCCCGTCCCTCACGTTCTCCCAGGCAGCACCTGGCCCATTCGGACCCCCTGTGGCCTTACCAAGCCTGGACTCTCCCAGCAGCCCTCCTTTCTCTCCCACCTCCCGTTAGCGTTAGCGAGGGAGCCAGCTCATCAATAAGGCTGAGCCCCCCTTTGGGTTGCAAATGACAAAACTTAAGTCAAACCAGCCGAAACTGGAAAAGAAGTATATTATCTCAAAACCCTGGACATAATAGAGGTGAGGGGGCCTCCGACCCCTCCCAAAATGGACCCAGGGACTCAAATAATGGTCCCAGGGGCAAATACACTGGCTGGCACTCTTCCACTCTTAACACTGTGTGGGCCGCATTCCCCAGTCAGGCTCTATGGACAGGTTTCCCCCATGGGAGGGGGAATGCGACCTCATCACAGGGGGGCTCCTGGCTCATGTTCCCACACGGTGATCGTCCTCTCCCACCTAAATAGAAAGTCCGGGGAGCAACTCCCATCACTCCAGCTTGGGTCAAACGACCCTGCAGACCAACGTGTGGCACCCCAGTACTCAAGCCCTCCTTTGAAGGCTCTGTGGCCTGACTGCTCAGCCACCGTGTGTGCTGGCATGAGGACCAGGATCCCTCCTCCTGCATCTCTCCAGCCCTCACCTAAGCAAACACAGGCCCTCAAAAGACTTGTGCGGTCCTGGGGGCTGGTATCTGCCCCCTTCTGGAGCCCAAAGCTCAGGTCACCGAAAGCAGTGCTTGCGCTCTGGGCAGCCTGTGCTCAGAACGAGCGCCCCGCCCTCCTGCAGCCACCCCCAGCGCCTGCACAGAAGGGCTCCACGGCAACCCCTTGCATTAGATCAGGCCTCTCTGACCTCCTCATGGGCGGCCCTGGCTATTCTCGGAATTAAGCATCCCTCCTACCCCACCTCCCAAACCCCCGGGACGTGGGCTTGCCCGTCCATGAGCCTGGCAACCCCAGTGTCCTTTGACAGTTTCTCATGGTGAGCTCTGGGTGAGACGGCTGGCGTGGGGCGGCCAGCCTCAGCTCACGGTGCTCTCCCCTCCCACCGAAGGCCAACGCCACAGGGGGCGGTGGGCACGTGCAGATGGTGCAGAGGGCCATGCAGGACCTGACCTACACCTCCCTGTGCTTCCCTGAGGCCATCAAAGCTCGGGGAATGGACAGCAAAGAGGACATCCCCTACTACTTCTACCGGGATGACGGGCTCCTGGTGTGGGAGGCCATCAAGACGTGAGTGCCCGCTGGGGCCGTGGGACCTGCTCTGTGTAGAACGAGCGGAGGTCCTGGAGGAGGAGAGGACTGGGGAGTTGACAGGCCGGGCCAGGGGCCTGGACCGCTGATTCAGTGGGCCGGGGGATGGCTCCGTCGCCAGGGCCCTGAGAGAGGAAGGAATGTATGTGGGTGGGGGTAGGGTGAGTGACCCGAGTCTGGACACTGAGGAGGAAGTCACAGCGTCACCAGTGGAGCCCTGCCCTGGGGCCCAGGTCTGCAAACCCTGGCCAGGTCATCCGCTCCTAGCTGGGTCCCTCCTCCTGAGCCAGGTTCACGGCCGAGGTGGTGGGCATCTACTACCAGAGTGACCAGGTGGTGGAAGAGGACCAGGAGCTGCAGGACTTCGTGAAGGATGTGTACGTGTACGGCATGCGGGGCAAGAAGGCCTCAGGTACAGACCGCCTCTGGTTCTCCTCCTGGCCATCTCTTCTGCGCTTTCCCTGCACCTCTGACTTCCCTTGGGCAGTGCTGGCCCATGGCATCCACCTTTAGTGCCCGGTGCTGGGGCCAGAGCCAAGGGACCCCTGCCGACCAGCATGTCTCATGGGGACATTTCAGAGACTTTCTACAGCCACTGAGAACTAGGGTCAGAAACATCAGGAACGCTGGGCCAAGTTGTTGTCCCCTTCCAGTGTCTTGCCCATGCCTGGGCCCCCCTAAGCCCTTGTGTGGGGGAACTCGGGGACTGGGGAGGGGCAGGGGGAGGGTACCTGTGGGTCATCGGTCTATTGCCGCCCCCCCCCCGCCCCCGGGGTTGGGGCCTCAGCCAGCCCCTGGCTCTGCCCTAGGTTTCCCCAAGTCCATCAAGACCAGAGAGAAGCTGTCGGAGTACCTAACGGTAGTGATCTTCACAGCCTCAGCCCAGCATGCAGCGGTCAACTTTGGCCAGGTGGGCAAAGGCAGGGCGGGTCCTCTGGGCAGAAAATCACCAGTCACCTTGACCGCTGCTGATGGGCCCAGACAGAGCCACCCCTCTTTTTAGTCTTCTGGGGCTGGTCTCAGGCAGCCTCAGGGCCAGAAATTGGATGTTCCTTGAGTGTATCCTGCCCACGAAGCCGAGGGCACCAGACAGAGAGGGGACTGTGGGCCGGCCCTGCTGGAGCAGGAGGTGATAGGAAGGAGAGGGGAGGCGTCTGGGCGGTTGCTCACTCTGTGGGGCGGGTAGGGGCATGGCCCGCTGCGGGGGGTGGCGGCTGGCTGAGAAGGTGCCCACACGTGTCTGTGGCTGTCCCTGCAGTATGACTGGTGCTCCTGGATCCCCAATGCCCCCCCAACCATGCGGGCCCCACCACCAACGGCCAAGGGTGTGGTCACCATTGAGCAGATCGTGGATACGCTGCCAGACCGTGGCCGCTCCTGCTGGCATCTGGGCGCAGTATGGGCACTAAGCCAGTTCCAAGATAATGAGGTGAGCAAGGGGCAGGTTGCCTGGATTTAACCCATTCCTCCATGTCAGGGCTTTGTGATTAAGGGCGTAGGCTGGACAGCTGCTCTCCGGGAATCCTGACTTCTGAGGCTGGGGTCCCAGGCCTGGATGGAGCGCAGGGGAGGGGCAGGAGAGCACAGAGACTCTGCTCCACTGGTGACTACCCAGAGGGAATGACTAAGAGTTTCCTGGGGATCCTGCCAAACATTCCCATGCACATACACCTTATTGAACCGAATGTCAAAGCTGGGCATCTCAGTATCTCAGATAAAACCCCATGGCATTCGCTCAGTGTCGCACAGAATGACTACTGATTCGATCAGCCGCAGGCCTGTGGTCATTTTGGGGGCACTGAGGTTGCTTTGGGGCTCTGCTAACGTGCGGGTCTCTCACTAACACCTTTATGTATGTGTCTTTGCACATGTGTTCGGTAGGGCCAGATGACATGTTCCTAGTAGAGGAATTTCTGGGTCAGAGAATGTTGAGACTGATCTGTCCTCCACAAACTAATTCCAGATCCCACCCTTTTCAGCCCTGGGTGTGAAAATTCCCAACTTTAACAATCCAATCATTTTTAAAAAGATAGATCTAGTTTTAATTTGCAGACATCTTTGTGAGTGTACAAATGAGCACAGCACCCCAACAGGGCCCAGCTGTGGCTGTCTGGGGCCGGAGAGGCTAGTGCGAGCCCCCGTGCCCTTGCTGCCCAGAGCCCAGACGGGAAGGCAGGAGTGCTGCAGAGGACGGGGCCCGGCAGGACCAGACCACCGCACGCCTACCACAGGCCCCCTTCACCTGCGCCATTACACACCTTGTAGCCCCCCCCCGCCCCCGCAACAGGGCAGCTATTTCTCCCATTTATCTGAGACCCCAGACCAGGGGCATTCTTGAGGTACTCTCAGCAGGTGGCAGGGGGTAGAGAGGGGGAAATGAGCACATGCTCCTTGCTCACTTCCCAAGGGATGGTTCGGGGGGTGAGACAAGGCCCATCAGTTTACATACCTCACCTTGGCAAAGATTAACCTGTCTGTGCCTGGGCCCTTAGCTGTTCCTGGGCATGTACCCAGAAGAGCATTTCATCGAGAAACCTGTAAAGGAGGCCATGGCCCGATTCCGCAAGAACCTTGACACCATCGTCAGTGTGATCGCTGAGCGCAACAAGAACAAGAAGCTGCCATATTACTACTTGTCCCCCGACCGGATTCCCAACAGCGTAGCCATCTAAGTGGCCCCCTGAGCCAGTCACACGTGCAAGCGGCCAACTGCTGGCGGCCGAGCTCAGCAGACTCCAGGCTGCCCGGTGGGCAGGCTAACAGGCGGCCGCAGGGCAGACCTGCTGGCAGCTTGCTCCCTGAGGCTGCCTCAGTTCCGCAGGCCCCAGGCTGACTGGCTTCAAACCAAAGGCTGCCCAGGTTGGGCCATGTGATGTCTCAGCTTCAGTGCATTTTCCAGTTTGCTCCTCAATCTTTAGTGAATCCCATACTTTGATCAAAGTGGGTACACTGCAGGGACCCACCCTACACAGAGCAGGACCATGGGGCTTCCTGCCCTACGTCCTGCTCAGAGCTTCTGCACCAGGCAGCAGCAAGAAGTCAGGACAACTGATAGATGTTTGCTCTTGTTGGCAGGCATGGAATGATTATTTTCTGTTCTATTTATGCTTCTTCCAATTTCTTGCATATAGTAGGTGCCCAAACAAATCTTTGTTGAATGAATGAAGAATTGGTTGTCATAAAAATAAAGGAGTGCATTTAAAACAAGTCTCCATCCACATGTTATGTCCCAGTCACCCCAAACAGCTCACATCCCCTCTCCCCGCAAAAAAGCCATAATCACTGTGATTCTATCTGGGCAAAACTCCCCCTCCACACACACACACACACACACACCCAGGCTAGATAGAAGGTGGTTTGCCCTCACATCCCAAATGTCATCCACCCTGGGGAGGTACTTTGATTCTCATCCCCCCCCCCAAGGGCTTTGTCTGAACCTCTGTTGTTATCTTCCCACGTGGTCTCTCCCTCGGACCCAGAGCCCCGGCAGCACAAGGAACTCACCTTACTTGTGTGCCCAGGGCTGGCACAAGGCACCAGCCTGCTGCTCCCTCATTTTCCTCCTGCAAGGCACCTGAGAGGTTCTAGGCACTATCCTGGGAGCTGCGGGCTGTTTTCTCCGACAAGAGAGGACTCAAAATGACTTTTAAAATGCATTTCTTTCCCCACACCCAAGAAGCAGAGCCAGCCCTGAGCTTAGCCATGGTGATCCATTGTGTCCTCCTGTACGCTTACTCAACCCATACCCCCAGCCCCTGGCTTCAGAATCGGATCAGCAGGGTCTCCAGAATTTCTGGAAGGTGTACCCAGTGTGCTAAGCCAGAAGCTCCATGTCTAGGTAAAAGGCTTCCACTAGGGCCAATACAGCATGGGAGAAGGTGTGCATGTGCTCCTGAAACCACAAGTCCCTCTGAGGAAACTTGACCATTGGGTTGGGTACTGGAGAGAGTGAGGCCTGGACACTTACTGGCCCAGACTCCCTACCATCGCTCTGAGAACTGCCCACACTTATGAGTGACCTTGGTGGTAGACCCCATAATCCTGTGGTTACGGTAAAGGCACTCACTCAGCTCCATGTCCTGTGAGGGCCAACATACCAACCTTTAGAAGTCCACAAGGTCATGTGAGCAAAGGAAGGGAGCAGGCAGGAATGATGATGCAGGTCTGATCCTGTGGGTGCAAGCAGAGCGGCAGGAAGGTCTGGGTAGAATGGACTCCAGACTGCGGGGCACCTCTAAGAAAGCCTGGCATAGCTAATGTGGAGTCCTCAAACAAAAGTGGCCCGTTACAGAAATCTTGCATCAGGCAGGAATGACAAAAATGGTCTTGGCATGAATGTCACAACAGATGCAAAGGTGTGGCCGCTGGAGCTGTCAGTTAATTATGTTCTCTGCAGCTGGCCCACCAGTTCCCCTGCAGCTGGACATTCAGTAGCACCACCCAGCACCGCTACAGGAGAGGGAAAACCCTTCTGTGCATAAACTCTGTCTAGAGCTCTGGCTGACCCCTAAGCCAAGCCTGCGTGGGGCAAACTGCAAACAGCTCAGCTGAGGATGAAACAACTAAAGTGAGCTTTGAACTTTTAAACAGGTTTCGGTTTAAGCTCAACCAAGTTAACTGCTTGCGTAAAAAAAAAATCCTTTTCAGAGGAATATAAGAGAACTCAGAATCTCTACAAAATAACATTCACAATAGCCAGGGCACAATCCAAAATTATTCAGTATACAAGAAAAATATGACCTACTCTCAAAGGGAAAAGACAACCAAGAGAAACTGATCGTATGATGGCACAGATGTTGGAATCAACAGACAGTGATTTCAATGAAGCTTTTATACCTGTGCTCTGTGGGTTAAAGGAAATATATTACCAATTCGTGAAAGGATAGGAAATCTCAGCAGAGAACTATACACTGGAAAAGAGAAGAAGGGGGAGAATGGAAGGAAGAGGAAGAAAAAGAATCATCATCAGATGGAAATTCTAGAACTAAAAATATCTGGAAAAAATAAGCAATATAGCAGAAGAGAGACAAGAGAGCAAGGAGACAGTGATCTTGAAAACAGATCAATAGAAATGATCCAATCTGAAGCAAAAAGAGAATTTTTTACATGAACAGAATCTCAGTGATCTATGGGACAATATCCAAAGGCTTAATATACATGTAATTGGAGTCCCAGAAGGAGAGGGAAGGTAAAAGAATGGGGCAGAACAAATATCTGAAGAAATAAAGGCCAAAAATTTCCCAAATTTGGTGAGAGACAAATTTATAGCTCCAAGAAGCTCAGCCAAACCCAAGCAAAATAGATACAAAGGAAACCTTATTTCAGAGTCAAAGAAGAGTTAAAGAGAATACACAGAATTCTATAACCAGCAAAAATATTTCTCAAGTATGAAAATGAAGGAAAAGAAGTTTTCAGGTAAAATAAAATGAAGACAATCCACTGCCAGCAGATCTACACAATGAGAAATGCTCCCATGGAAACTCAGATCCTCGGGAAGGATAGGAGAGTATCAGATATGGTAAATGTTGGCTAAACCTAAGAGACTTTCTCCTCTCCTCCTTCCTTTAAAATATATATGATTATTTAAAGCAAATATAACACTGTCATGTGGCATTTATAATACATGTAAAGCATAATATGAAGACCACATAAAAGACAATGGGTGTTAATGGACTATTTCAGGCACATGGTCTCTACATCTTATATCAAGGGGTATAATATTAATTCTAAGTAGTTTGTGAAATTTTAAGTAGGTAGATTATAACCTCTAGAGCAACCACTAAAATAATGTAAAGAAATATAGCTAAAAACCAAAAGAGGACTTAAAATGGAATTCTAAAAATATACAAATAATTTAAAAGAAAGAAAAAAAATAGGAACAGAGAAACAAAAACAGAGAGGACAAATCAAATAATAAAATGGTAGACATAGAACCAACCATATCAGTAATTACATCAAATGTTTATAAGGACTAAAAACTCCAGCTAAAAGGCAGGGGTTATCAGAATAATTTAAAAAATCAATACCCAACCATATGCAATATACAAGATATATACTTTAAATCCATAGCAGTATCAAGCACATTTTTTTCCTGTAAAATATTTTAGGTTTGGTAGGCCATCTATACAATCTGCTGCATTTTTTAAAACAACCTTTTAAAATTGTAAAACATGGGGCGCCTGGGTGGCTCAGTCATTAAGCGTCTGCCTTCGGCTCAGGGCGTGATCCCGGCATTATGGGATCGAGCCCCACATCAGGCTCCTCTGTTGGAGCCTGCTTCTTCCTCTCCCACTCCCCCTGCTTGTGTTACCTCTCTCGCTGGCTGTCTGTCTCTCTGTGTCAAATAAATAAATAAATAAATAAATAAATAAATAAATAAATAAATAAATAAAATCTAAAAAAAATAAAATAAAAATAAAAAATAAATAAAATTGTAAAACAGGGGCACCTGGGTGGCTCAGTTGGTTAAGCATCTGCCTTTGGCTCAGATCATGATCTCAGGGTCCTGGGATCAAGCCCCACATGGGGCTCCCTGCTCAGCGGGGAGCCTGCTTCTCCCTCTCCTTCTGCCTCTCCCCCTGCTTGTGCTTGCTCTCTCTCTCTCACAAACAAATAATAAAATATTTTTTAAAAATAATAAATGAATAAAAAATAAAAAGATTTATGAATGGCAAATAAGCACATGACAGGAGGCACATAAAAAGACGCTCAATATCATTAGTCGTTGGGAAAATGCAAATTCAAACCACAAATGCAAATTCAAACCAAATTACAACCACACATCTATAAGAACAGCTACAAATTTTGTATTTGAGGTTGTTGACTGACAACACCAAATGTTGCAAGGGTTTGAAGTAACTGGAAGCTTCACACCTTGTTGGTGGGGATGGAAAATGGTACTCCTGCTTTGGGAAAATGTTTGTTTAGTTTCTAATAAAACTAAACATCTCTGCCCTCTCTGAACCAGCACTTTATACCTAGGTATTTACCCAAGAGGAATGAAAATATGTCCACAAAAAAAAAAAAAAAAAAAAAACTTAACAGTTCTATTCATAATGGCCAAAAACTGGAAAGAGCTTGTCTCCAGCCATAAGAAAATGAAGAGACTGGTATATTTATACAGTGGAATATGATTCAGCACAGAACAGGAATGTACTGATACAGGAACATAGACGAAACTCAGAAACCCTGTGCTGACTTACCCCCGACACAAGAGTGTGAAGTGCATGACTGCACTGAAATTAAGCTCCAGGACAAGCTAAAACCAAAAATCAGAACGATTTTGCTCTGGAGGGTATGAGAACAGGGGTGGGCTGGGAAGGGGCATCGGAATTTTCAGGACTGAGATAACATTCTGTATTTTGGTACAGAACATCTGGTTTGGGGCTACACAGGTGTCTACATCTGCAAGGCTCATTAGATGGTATACTTCAGATTTATACATTTCACTGTATGTAAATTTTTCTAAGAACAAAAGAACCATAAACAAATGTTGGATCTTAGCTAATGATATACAAACTGAAGTGGGGTAAAGTGTATAGTTCCAGCTGCAATTTACTCTGAAAGGCATTAAAAAAGCCAGGTGGTGGGAGGATAGTGTAATGAATAGATGGAGATACACAGTAAAGCTTATAGAGCAAAATGTTAGTTGTAGAATCTAGGGTATATGAATTCTCACTATGCAATTATTTACAATTTTATATTAAGGAGGGCACGTATTGCGATGAGCACTGGGTGTTATACGCAAACAATGAAGCATGGAACACTACATCAAAAACTAACGAAGTACTGTATGGTGACTAACATAATAAAAAAAATTACCAAAAAAATTTTTCATAATAAAATGGTGAAGAAACGAACAGCACATATTTGCCAGTTACATCAAACCAGAGTTAATGTTCTTTCACCATAAAAAAATGCCTAGGATTTAATATAAAATATACCAAAAACCCGAGAAATGGGCAAGGCATGGAAATTCACATATGCAGACATGCACAGTAAGCAAAAGATGCTCGATCTCCTTATTTATCCAAGAATGCAAAGTAAAACATCAATGGGCTAAGAGGGAATGACAATCATTTTAGTAACAATTTAAAAAACACCTACATGATACAATGTAAGTAAAGAGACTCAAATTCTCATAAGTGAATCATTTTGGAGTGTGCTTTTGCAACTTAAAGGTTAAATGCCTTTACCGCTTTCTCTACTTCTAGGAATTTATGTTCAGAACTGCCCCCCCCACACACACACAAATATACAAAGATAAATGTCATGGATGTGGACTTCAGCCTTGCTTCCAACATCGAAAGTCAAGTAAGCAACCTAAAAATCTGTATCAGTACCCAGTTGTTTGGTGGAAAAAGCAAGATGTGCGGTAGCGTGTCATAGGACTGCAGTAAGCAACACGCGTTTCCTACATATTTCAGACACGTGAAGAGTATGTGATGCCTTTACTGCATGACTATGGCCCAGAGCCCCTGCCTTCCAGGGACCCAGCTCTGGGTTCCCGCCCAAGGCCTTTCCCTGGGAAAGGGACTGTTTGATGTTCTGTTTTTTTTTTTTTTTTTTTTTTAACACGCTGACCGCTTTGCCTGTTGTATGCCTGCCCCTCCCCTCGGAATGTCCGATCAGACTTTTCACCTTTTCCAAAGGGACCAGCCACTTCTGGTCATCTAGGTAGTTCTCCTCTAGCTCCGGGGCTCATCCTCTTCCCGCCAGCCTGACACCCCAAGTAACGAGCAGTAAGGATGCCAACATGTCAATGAATGGGCACTGGGCTGTAAGTTTATTAAGTTTACTTACAAAACAGGAGGCTCGCCTGCGAGCCTTTGCCCCCCTGGAAGTGTGCCGTGCAGCAGCCCTCTCCCCCCCACTTCGTGGCCGGTGTTAAAGGGCAGAAAGGCCTGGGGACAGCATAGTCAAGCCTGCGCGCAACAAGATCCCACTGGGCATCTCTTCGGCCAAACTCATCAAATTTGGTGGATCCCCAAAGCAGAGAGGCTCCCCCCAGGCAGCACCCCCCCACCTCACCTTCTCACCAAAGCAGAGTTCTCTTTCAGCAACACCCTCCTCACCCCTTCAACCAATAGTCGAGCACCTGAGCACTCCCTCCCTCGCACGCGCTCCTACCTGTTCAGCTGTTCTGCGGTCGCGTCCTCCTCCAGAGGCCTCAACAGCTCCCGAAGTCGGGCAAGGACACTTGGCAAAGTATCCTCCCGCTTGGCTCCGAAGTCTCCTGGCAGCTACTGCGGTACCCTTAACTGGAGGACGAGTTCTCTGGGCTCACCTAGGGGACAGGATGTACAGGGCAATCCTGGCCTGTTTTCACCTTGTGCGCACAGGTAAAGGCAGGTGGAGTGTGCTTTTGCACACACACTCCCTCACACGCACAGCCCCGTGAGCAGTCTGCAGGCTCGAGACAGGGGAATCCGAGACACCACCGTGACTTAGGGAGGCCCCATCAGCAGCCGAGAGATGCAGCCAGACTGAACTGTCGCCAGAGATCCTGCTGGTCCTCCCTGGTTTCCTACTCCGCTAGGCTGCGGCTCAGTGTTTCAACAGATAAGGCGAGTTAGAGAATAATCAACTGCTCCATGGTCACATCGCCACACTCACCCTGAACTTGAATCTGGCTTCTCACACGGCACGGAGTCCAAGTAGAGCCTGGAAGTGTGAAGCAAGCACACCTGTGTGAGGTACTTCCATTTTTACTCCCACACCTGCACACTCTCCTGAACCCATCTGCTCCCCACCAACCAACCACCAGTGTCTGGGGGAGCCACCGCCCCCCGCAGGGACAGACTGAGGAAAACAGATACCTCCTGAGGTTGCGTGACTCTCTTCCCCAACATGAAAGCCAGAGGATTGTGCAGAGGGGATCAGAACCACTGGAATGCCTGCCAATGTTCCCAGCCTTCTTGCAGCCTTCTTGCAATTCATGGCACAATCCCTTTTTAAAGAGATACTTTATTGCTGTAATTAGACACCCCACGTATAACACAAACAACCCCCCGAGAGAATGATTCAAGTGGTAATACTGAGAAACAGCGAACACACGCAAAAGGATACAAAACCAGACATGGAGAGAACTAGAAACTTTGCAAGTTAAGAAAATCTTCAAATGTGAAGTGCCTTTTAGAAACTACACCACACGTGCCAGTGTAAATTTGGTTTTTATTAACAATCAGCTTCTATAAACATCGCATCTAAATAGGTGAATAGCTGCACAACTTAATTACATCCAAAACAAAGATAAATGCTTTTATTTCCCTATGTTTCCATCTTTCCTTGGCTGGAGAGGGAAGCCGCATATTTCAAATCAGATTCAAAAGGGAAAGTATCCAGAAAACGTCTTTGCATCAGTCCAAACGTGCAGCATCACGGCTCTTGGCCCCACGGTCCACAGGCCTCCTCCAGCCCTGCAGCCAACCCACCAGGCAGCAGAAGCAGCCCCAACCGTGCAGGCACTGCCTGAGGCTCTGGAACTGGCCCACTGCCTGAGGCCTGCGTGTTTGGAACCAGGTAGGGCATGCCAGCAAGGCTGAAAACTAGACCCATCAGACTGAAAAGAGTGGAATGAGGCAGAAAAGGAGGAGACAGAAAAGGAGGACTGGAGCAGGGTGAGACCTTCGATAGTTCCCAGAATTTCTTAAAATCAACTCAGGCACAAAAACCAAATTCCTGCTGGCAGTCAAAGTCGACAGCACTCGAGCCAAACTAACTTTTGAGGGAACAGAGACCAAATCAGAGAGGGCTGGCTGGCAACTCCCCTGAGGCCACTTCCCTCTCCCCCTGGCCTGGCCCCCAAGTACCAGTCCTCTGGGCCCTGACACCCACCAGCTCATCCCACATTTCTGGTTCAGCCAAGTATTGTCCTCCACCAAAGCCATGTACAGAATGAGGGGAATAGGGAATAAATAACCACCCCCCCCCCAAAAAAAACCTAGAAGGCAAGCTACTAAGGACTAAAGGAACACCTGGCAGAGCCGCTGCTCCCACTAGATGGCAGCACAGAACCACGTTTCCAGAGCTTCTGACTTCCTGGGTCGTCTGGGGGGGGTGGTGGAGATTAGAGCTGGGACTAAGAATGGCATCAGAGGTGCTCAACTAGAGCCTACAAGAGAAGAGAAAAGCAAGGGGGCATCTGTGTGCCATCCCAGGAAAAGAAAGAAGGATGTGGGATGGACTGTCCCCAGGCAGAAGGTGTTTGGTTTTTTTTTTTTAGGAGCTCGGTGGAGGTGATGAGATGGTGTTAGGCCTTCCTGAAAAGAAGTGAGGGTTTCACATGAGAATATGGTCGGGCCTGGGAGCAACACAGCAGTCATGGTTATAAAGGCACCTTTGCCACAGGGGTTGCCAGCCATGACAGGTGGGCTGCCCAGAGGCTGTCCCTGCCTAAGCACATTTTCCTCTATGCAGGAAGTCTCAGTGACTTTCAAGTTCAGCGTAAGGGGTTCCATCAGAGAATGGGGAAGGAATCCCACCTAAAAACTGATCCCAGTCTCCACATGACTACTCATCTGCTATAAGAGGGCAGGGACAAGGGGCCTTGCCTGGGCAGCTCCTAAGGGGCACGGGCAGGGCTGGCCCAGGGCTCAGCTCCCCTGAGTAGAGACAGCGTGTAGCTGCCTGGCGTCCCCAGGCTGAGAAGGGGTGTGTGTAATTGCACTTTGGGGGCACAGTGAACACAGGCACGGACTGGACGCGGCCTGGGAGACGGAGAGAGAGAGCAGGCTGACCTATTTTCAGGGGCTGGCCACGGCTGGACAGTGCCTGCCCAGCCAGAGGAAGGCCACAGTGGGGCAGCTCCTTAGACCAGGGTCCGTGATCCCGATGAATCAGACACTGGATGGGAAGCGACAGCAGGACAGAGCCTGCTACCACGTGCCCTCCGCCAGAGCTTAGACACATGGGCCTCCTCCGGGCTTTCGAAACAAACCACAGCACTTCTACTCTGAAAGGCAAAGGGGTCATCTTATGTTTGCTTCATCCTCTTAACAGGACAGGTGAGGCACCTAAGGCTCAGGGGACTGATGGCAGGACCCCCAGGCATCCTTCCCCTTAGAGGAGGTGCTACAGATGCAGAGTCGCCCAGAGAGTAAGCACCTGGGCACACTTATGTTACAGCGCACACCCTCTTGGCTGCTTTTCCCTGGAGCTGACTCCTATTTACCTGGTGAAGTGAAACTTATTTTTAAAAACAGAATTTTAAGCAGACTTTTTAAAGGGACAAAGGCCATTTGATGGTAGTGATTTTGGTTTTGTCTTTTGAAAATGGTACAGGAGATAATCCCTGATGACAGAACGAACTGATCGCAAGGATCCTCTCTGTCCAGTCCAGTTAAGGCGATAAATGGGTAGAGGTGTGGCTGGGGGCATGGGCCATGGCAGTTTGCTGCTCACTCCTGGCTTCTGTCCCAGGGCCAGCCCATCTGTCTCTCTTACCAGGCCAGTGATCCACAGAACCTCCCCAGGAGCAGAGGCCGTACAAGGTGGCAGGCGCCCAGGAGCACCCCCAGTGTCCATGCCCCAGACCAGGGCAGCGCACGCGTACGCTTTCAGTGAAGCCGGCACAAAGGGGAGACGTTTGACCGGAAAGGAGTCATTTTTAAACACTCATTTTTGTTCTAATTACTCACTTCCTTCCTTTTGTTTAGATCTCACAAAACCTTCATTTTCACTGTTGACCAAAAAGAAATGTTTGGGGTAGACCCATGACATAAAGACTTGTCATAAAATAGGCTTGAAACCACAGGAATTAGGCTCAAATTGCCGTCTGGCATCAATTCCCATGAACTGTTAGGAAAAAGCCTCAGATCTCTTCTTCCTGCTTTAGAGCCACCAGTCCCTTTTAGAGACACAGAGTAGATGTTGGGTTTCTTAGAATATATAAGGCAAAAAGGGTTTTCGATCTATTATAACGTAAAAGAGATAATGAAAAGAAGGCTTCTAAATGAGAGACGTTCTTTTAAATGTCAATCCCACTGGACACACATAATACAAAATAAAGATTCTCTTTTTGTAAAGTGCTGTTTGCTTAGTGAATCACTCGCCACCACGCACAGAGCACCACAGCCCCGTCCGCTCAGGAAACCAGTCAGCGGCAGCATCAGCAGAGGGGGCTCAGCTCCCCGGGCTCTTCTCCGTGAGGAGGGAAATCCTCTCATCAGGGCTAGGTATTCTCAAATGCTCCGCTCCAGGCTGGGGGCTGCTGCCAACCGGGAGAGGCCGGGCATCGAGGCCAGGGTGCCACCCTGCTCCTGCGGATTTGGTATTTTATTCTCTCATTCCGCTCAAGGTGTCATGGGCCAGAACTCAGCCAGCTCCCCATTATATAGCGTCATGGGGACCTCCCTTCCCGTGGAAATGCTGGCAGAAGTGGAACCCGGCTGTGCACGGCCAATGGGAGGGCTTTCCGGGAGATTCACTAAGGAGGGTTTAGAAAAAGAGAAGCCATTAAAACAGTCACCTGCCCGGTCTATGCTGTTAAAGGACATAAGAAAAGGTACACAATTGGCAGTAAACAATTTCCTTCAGCTGTTCTTTGATGTCCAGGGAAACTACCCCCTCCACAAAATCAGACATGAACGATTTCGGTTCCAGTGTCTTCAGGTTCTGTCCAACAAGAAGAATTTGTGTCGGAATGACAGATTCCACGTCCATCTTTATTTTCAAAGTTGGGTTCTGTTAGTGCAGATTTTTCAAAAATATTCTTTTTGCTTGTTTCTGGACAGTTTTGAACGTAGATTACTCTGTTATAAGCTTTGAGTCTCTTCCATAATTGTACGTACACTTTGCACTGAACGTACATAAAAAGGAGTCCGCCGGTAAAGCCGATGGCCACAACCACCAGTTTAGTCCAAAACGGCCACTCTAGGATTCCTGGAAGGGGAAAAACCTGGTTAACCTATCAGCAGACCTATTTTAAGATCTGGAGTATATAAAACACGACTTCTGACCTTCCCATAACCAATGGATTCTTCACTCATCAAATCCTGCTTCGTCAAAGGTGGGGGGGGCAGAGGAGGTCCACTCTCTTATCCTGCTGCTCTTCCAGGAGGCAGTCTGTGGAGACTCTCTCTCCCTGATTTGAACTCTTCTGACTGAGTTTTTAAAAAAGTACTCACCACAGCAAGAGAAACATCCAAAGAGGATGCTTGATGCCTTATAATTGATGCCCCCGCTCCAGAAACCCAGACATCTGAAGTCTGACTTAAAAACCAATCTGGAGTAACGCCCCAATCCTATGGCCCCCGTGTGTTATCCAGGATCTCTACGCTGAGCTTGTCTTTCACTCTGAGCACATACCTGTTGCCTGGCCGTGTTTGATCTCCTCCGTGGTACGGTCAATGAGCACATACAAGGACCAGACCACACAGGTGATGGCGATGACATGGAATGTCACTGAGCACATGATCTTCCTGCGCTCACTGGCCGTCATCTGCAACTTCTCCCACTGGAAAGACAACGCGCAGAGCATGAGGTGCAGGACCCCAGACACAAAGGGCTACAGGGGGGTGAGAGCACTGCAGATGGGTAAGAGTGGCTTTCTCTCCCCTCCCCTTTTCCCAGACTTCATGAATTCTCCCAATCACCAAAAGTCATTCTCCTTAAACCACCTGGCTTCAACCAGGTACCAGGCAATGGTATTGGGTCCACAGCCAACTTTTGATGCAATGAAAAGAAGCTGGGATCAAGATGAGCTATGAACCACAACCAGAAATCAATCCTCTTGTCTGTAGGAAGAAATCCAATGGCTAGCTAAAGGCCTCTATGGTTTCAGTCCTGATGAAAAGAGCACGTTGGCCCCCGACCCAGGTGGCACACATGAGGCTTCCCTGCCTTGCTGACTGGTGTGGGCAAGGGAAGAGGACTGATGACACCACAACGCACTAGCAGATGGGTCGCACTACATCGTGAAGGCGATGGAGAAGGAGCTCACTCTTTGGTCCTTTGCTACTCTGGCAGCAACAGCTTGAAATCGATGCTAAGAGTTCCTGGTATAAGCAGGGTCTGCCAGTCCCATCTCCTCTAGGAGCTCATTAATTTAGTCCAAAGAGCCAGATTTTCTTTTTCATTTACTGCTTTCCAAAACAGAAGAAAACACATAAGGATAGAGAAAAAGAACAAAGTGTAAACACTGCATATCCTTGGCCAGCCCTAGTCACAGCCTCTTTCCAGATGGTTCTATGCAGGACAAGCTGAAAGTAGGGCCTCGTGGATTATCTACATTGGTCGAAGTGCTACAAGTCTCACTTGAGAGACCAGCACAGAGTAGATATCCAATAAATTGTAAGCTCTTCATGGGGCAAAACTTTTTTAAGTAGTTTGCATCTGCCTCTCCAACACCCTGAATGCTTTTGCTATGGTTTTATACAGTATCTTCTTTTGGCTAAAATGCCCCCTTACTCCCTGATTCCTGCTATTTCTTAAGATACACTCAGTCCAAGCTTTTCACACTGCCCTGAAATGCTCACCCTCACTTTTTTGGTGTATGCTTTTCTACACAGACGATCTGATCTCTCTAAACTCCTTCCACTTTACTCCAAATCCTACCGATCCTTCAAGAGTGGCTCTAGCACCATTCTGTGACACTACCACCACTCCACCTCCCCAGCGCTCCAGCCCACAGCCAACGCTTCCTCCTCTGAACGTCTGACGTGCTGTGCCACCACTTAATCTAGCATTCACTTGGCATTGTCATGTCTTGTGTTATGATTGTGTGATTCTCCTTGAATATGCATATCAAAATTCTGAGATAAGAACAAGTCTTATTCTTCCAAACAAAACCTTATGTGCTGGGCATCTAGAGAAACACATTAAACCAGTTACCTACCAGGCGAGGCTCTGCTCAGAGGGAGCTGTGACATGGGGCCCAAAGAGAGGTGCATTTCACCTAAGGCCGCGGTCCCTTTCTTTTCCCGCCCACCTGCTCCCTACCGGCTAGCAAATAACTTATCCCAGGTATCTAACAAACAAACGCACTGTTACCTTGTGCTTTGTGCAGGGGAGAGATACTACTGTCTAATAATACGCAGTCCTAATCAGAGGCAAGACATCAACAGTTAATACGTATAAAATTAAATGCTAAGATGTCACAAAACAGTCTACGGTCAAGGGCCAAAAGATTCACACAGACAAGCAAGCAGTCTTAATTTGAGAGAAAAACATGTTCGGACTGAAAGGTCAGAGTCAGAAAGAGCTTCTTCCCGAGAGGAGGGAGCAGGAAAGAAGACCCGGAAATGATGGCGCCAGGAGCATGAACGCCTGCACCAGCACCCGCTTCTGACAGGAGCATAAGCAGGCTATGGCCTCATCCCTCATCCCGGCCATGGTGCTAACTCTGCGAGGGGCCCTCCTTTCAAAGAGGTGAGAGCACTTCCGAAGGTGTCCTTCCACGTACTTTCCTCAAAGGCTTCAGCTTGACCTCCATGATGAACTCGTACTTGCAGAGCTCACAGCAGCGCGTGTCGGAGCTCTTGATCCACTGCTGCAGGCAAGTCTGGTGCACGAAGTGCAGGCTCCCCGTGCAGCGGCAGGGGGTGATCAGAGGGCTCTCGTCATCCCCTTCGCAGTGGCAGATCCTGTGGGGAGAGGAAAGCCAGTCATTACCAGGAGGGCCACATACCAGGGAAGAGGTCGCTTCAGGGGAGGGCCAATCCCCCCAGTGAAAACTTTCAACAACAAACATCACAGAAATGACCACAAGCACAGAAACACACAAACACGGATGCGAACAATGACTACAGACTAAAAACTTCTAGCTTACCGCACCAACATGGCAAGTCTGGATGGCATATGGCATCAGAGAGGAAAAAATGATAAGAAATGACAAAGCAGTCATTTGGGTAAGGTTTAAAGAACTACACTGAAAGCCGAATTTAAGGCAACATGGTAGCATCTTTCACAACATGTTAAAATAATTAGAAGAAAAATTTCTGTGTAAGACAAAAGCAGCATTCTACTTTCCAAAAATACCAGTGACTTTAAAAGATGATGAATTTACTTTTTAGCAATAATCACTGACTTCGCCTTGACACACTACGCTACACGTCTCCATCAGACAGCACAGACAAAGCCCAGGACCTCTCCTGGACCTAAAAACCCCATTAGAAGGTGCCGCAACTTTGTTTCTTTTTTGAGGAAGTGAGAATTTTAAATCATTCATGATTTCTAAGAGTGCATGCAAGAGGATGTAGCTACCAACCTCAAGGAACTTAACAGACTTTTGAGAAACAGAAGGGTCTGTTCCGGCAGCTGGAGGACAGGTAGGGACACCTGGCCTCACAGGGGCTGGGCCCTGACCTGGCCAGGCTGGCAGCTCTTTGTGAGAGGGATTTCTGATCCAGCTGTTAGAGATCCAGCTGGCCTGGAAGGGGTGCCCAGGGAAGTCTGGAATAGGGAAAACTTGAGTGTGGTGACAAAATGCAGATTCTGAAAGATTCTGGAGGCCAGACAAGGGTGTTGCACACGGGAAGACAAAGGTGGGAAGTGGAGTTGGGACCTGGGCAGAGGTGGCCGCATCCGAGTTAAAAAGAAGGAAGGAAGATGCTGCGGAAGGCCTGCCTCTTCCCATGCACGCTGTGTTACAACGGAAACAGAGGGTAAAAATGAGGCTGGAAGGGGCAGCCTGTGCTTAACAGCTAGATCCTCAAGCTGGAAAACTGGAGATACTATTTTCTTTCTTCCAATTTCCTTAAGCGAAGTCTACTTATTTTTGGTTGAGAAGAGTCAGCTTGGCCTTTAATATGTGTAGCTTCTTCCTCTTTTATCATCTGAGAGACTATTTGGGACCCATCTCATAAAAATTAGTTTGTCAAATGATTCCAATACTCCATTCTTCTGGAGAAAACTCTTAACCCACAATTGTCTACCAACCACCCATTAATTCGTTTTCCTGAAACTTCACATATTAAAGCAAGATGAGGCCACCGAGGTATGGGGAGCAGAGCTGGCCAGAATGGTGGTTCTTGGCAAACCAACCTGCAGGCATCCCCTGACGTGGACACAGGAGAGATGGGGGGGCATTTTTCAGAGGGGGGAGAAGGACAATCCAGGTCACTGTCCTTCTCCACTGAGCAGAGGGGCGCCCGCAGGACCTTGCTCTTCCATTTTGCAGATGTGCTGTCCTCAAAGACATCGTCGTCTCCCATTTCCTCGGAGCAGAAGCCCGTGCTCCCTGCCAGCCCGCTGGAGGACTTGGCGGTGTGCAGGTGGGCGGCACAGCTCTCCAGCTCATGGAACCTGTGCAGGCTGCTGGCGCTCGAGCCGTGCGAGAGCGAGAACAGGTACCGGAGCAGTCGCCGCCTCCTGGACACGGCTTCGCCATCCGCTTTCTCTTCCAGAAGGGGGACGTGCATGCCCCCCTTGCCAGCTTCCACCTCTGAGGCAGTTGAACGGTTGGCAGAAAGGGATGAAACACAAGAATGTTTGGAACTGCCAAGAGGCTTGCGATGCAGTGCTCTTGTTTCCTTCTGATGGAACCTGCTAACTCTCAGACCCGGATCTTGAGGGAGTATCAATTTCCCTTCGGAGCACGTTCTTTCCACGTAGTCAAAACTTTCCACGGTATCCTGGGCCTTCTCACCCACATCGTTTAGGGATTTTGAGAACTTTAGTGTTCTTCTGGCTTTGGGATTGTCAGCAGGCTTCAAGGCCCGGGCCCGTTCTGAACCACAGGAATTTCTCTTGGACAACGTGTCTTTACAGAGAACTGTCACAGTGAGCCCTTGTGTCAGAGAACTCTGGCATGGAGGAGCTTTCAAGACAACAGCAGACTGCACGGGACTTTGGTGACAACACTCAGAACACACTGCACTGGAACTGCATGCAGAGAACAGTGGAATAAAAGCACAGAAAGTAAAAACAATCTTAAAAGAGAATAGACATCGAAGTGAAGAAATGAGACTCGTGTGGTAACTTGGTGAGCAAACAGCACAGAAAACTGAGCCAGCTGTTCCCAGCAAAGGCATACTGACCGAGCAAATGGAAGATCGAGAACCTGCAGACACTAATGCTTATTTCCGGGATGTCACATGAACCACTAGAGCAGCTGAAGCAGAGCGTTACCTGCAGATGTCCTGATTGGACGGCGTGACAGAAGAGCGAGGGAAGGCGGATACCGGAGCCGACGCCGACGAAGAACCCCCAGCCTGCAACGACACACCTCCAGTCAGTTTCAGAGGAAAGCGCAACGGGGACGATGAACGCCGTCTCCTTCTGAACGGCAATGGGCAGAGAACCGAAGAACACCTGCTATTTCCTACTGCTCGATGAATAATACATATTTAAGGTCCTGATGAGCTGAGGCAAAACAAATCTATGTGGGTGGAAGCGTAGCTGAGGACTACTGAGGCCCCAGAGCAGCAACACCATCTCCTGCAGACTCAGCGATCCTTCATCTCCTGAGCGCCAAAACTTAATTAGTTCCTCCGTGGTCAAGAAATCAAGTACTAGAGGCGCCTGGCTAGCTCAGTCAGTAGGGCATGCAACTCTTGATCTCTTTAAGTTCAAGCCCCACACTGGGAGCCTACTTAAAAAACAGAAAGGGAGGGAGGGAGGGAGGGAGGAAGGAAAAAGAAAAGAAAAGGAAAGAAAAACGAAACCAAGTACCAGATGGTATATGCAAATGCAAAAGAAATGTGAAGGGCCATCCCTGCCAGTGCTTACCATCCCCACCTGGCACTCTTTAACCTGGTTTCGGGGGTAGTCCTAATCACGGTGGCCGGACATGAGTGCTCTCTCCTACTCCCTACACTGGGTCCAGGAAACCTTGCTACCCCGCCAGAACTCTGCACAAATGGGAGACCAGTTGAGTACAGGGCCACCAATCCATAGCTCAACCTGGGGCAAAGGAGGGGGCTGAGCGCAGAAGGTTCCCAAGAGTTCTAATCATGCGATTGTGAATTAAGAAAAAGAATCAAGAAAATTTAAATTTTAGGGGCGCCTGGGTGGCTCAGTCGTTAAGCATCTGCCTTCAGCTCAGGGTGTGATCCCGATGTTCTGGGATCGAGCCCCACATCAGGCTCCTCTGCTGGGAGCCTGCTTCTTCCTCTCCCACTCCCCCTGCTTGTGTTCCCTCTTTCGCTGGCTCTCTGTCAAATAAATAATCTTAAAAAAAAAAATTAAATTTTAAAGAATGTGTAGCAAAAGGTTGTGACACAGAGCAGGGACTCTGAGGGGTTATAAAAAAGCCAAAATGAGAAAAGAGCTCTAGGAGGGTGAAGGAGCACCACCATGGAAAGAGAAGTGGAAGGCAAGAAACGGGAACAAAGAATTTACCAACATCCCCCAGCCTCCCACTCCAACCTCTGTGGGATCCTTGCTAAGCCTTCTCTAGACTCAGATTCCTGAGTCCCCAGAGCCCTCAGAGCACCATGAATATTCATATAAATGCATTCTTCCCTCCTAAGACAGTCAGCCTGAGCGAGCATCTGCCCCACACAACCCAAACAGGCACATGAGAACAGTACCAGGAGTCTGTTATCAAGGGCAAGCCCACGTTACCTCCCTACCTTCCCCACTCAAGTGGCCTTCAGCCCTGCTCCTTGATTCAAGGGAGCCCCACAATTCACCGGCTGAGGTCTAGCCCGCACTCTTGCTAAGCGCCATCCCCAGGAGCATGCTCTTATCCTGGCATTGAAGCTATGGGACCCCTGCCATGGGCCAGCCACCAAGACCAGCAACGCCCACTGTTCAGAAGCTCTGCCCATCTGCCCTCCCCGGCAAATGCGCCCACCTGGAGAGAGCCAGGCCTGGCAGTTGGACTGAGGGCTTCAGTGGACCACTTTTCCTGCTCCCCAGCAGGAGAATTAAACATAACTTTAAATCCAGCTCAACCTGAAACCTGGTCCAAGAAGTTACATGCTATCGCACTCCATGTGTGTGCTTAAATCCTGCAAGTAGTACTCAAGCAGCCCATCTGCTAAGTCACCAAAGAGCCCACATGTTGTAACTGAATGTGGAAAATATTCCCTGTCCTGGGAGGAGGCAGGTCTCAGACGGGAAGCTGAAATCAAAAGACAATGGCTTCCCACTCCTGCCCTGAATTCAAGTGACCCGTGTCAAAAAGGGAAGTCTGGGTAGTGATCACATCATCGCACGCCCAAAACTGGAGTGCTTGGAAGCAGGAGGTGAGAGCCTCAGGGCAGAACAAAGCCTGTACGGAGGAGGCAGCCAGACGGTCCACACCCACGACAGGACCTAGGATCACTTCCCCATGAATTTCCTGTCTCAGGTGGACCCCTGGGAACTCACACAGGCACCTGTGTACTTGCAGCAAAGCAACATGCCTGTGAGTTGGTGGCAACGACCCCAAGCCCCTGATCTGCTTATTTAGGAAAAAGGAATAGTCTCAGCATCCCGTGTCCCTTGTCTTCATTTCATCCTCTCTAATGCCACAAAAATATCACGAGACACTTTCAGCAGGTAATGTCCAAGCCTCAACAAGCCTTCCAGTTACAGAGAAAATTTTTCTCTTCTTATTAGATCATGAGGTTTCAAGGAAATTTTTAAAATCTACTTTCTGTTGTTTTATATAAATACAAACCAACAAGGGCACCTGGGTGTCTCAGTCAGTTAAGCATCTGCCTTCAGCTCAGGTCATAATCCCAGGGTCCTGGGACTGAATCCCATATCAGGCTCCCTGCTCAGTGGGGCGTCTGCTTCTCCTTCTACTCCTCCCACCTGCTCATGATCTCTCTCTCACTCTCCCTCTCAAATAAATAAATAAAATCTTTATAAATACATACGTACATACAACCAACACATTTCTTATCCTGGCTGACTCCCTCTCCAGTAAGAATGAGAAAACAAGCAAGATTTGTAGGGCCATCACAGATCTCATAAGAGGCTCCTGCTGTCTCCAGCTAAAGAGGAGCCCACGTTGAAGTTCAGGACGAGTCCACATGTAAAATGATCACCAAAGCACAGCATCAACAATTTTAAAGAGCTTAACTCGTTGCTGGTATCAAGCTGAGTAAAATCTATCAACCTACGAATAAGGATTTAAAAGACTGAACTGGATTGTCAACAGCAAGGACAAAATGAAACCTACAAACACAGTTCAAATGCAGTGTCAGGGTCCAACTGAGGAAGTCAAGATAAGTCAGGGGCCAGCAGACCCCTCAGAGACTTGGAGATCTAGACAGCTCTCCCACTCATCCTGAGGGCAGCGGGCAGGGGGCGTGGGGGAGGCTATGGGCCAGCAGTACTCGCCTTAAGGGAAAAGGAGAGAACCCTCTCTCCTCTACAAGATCAGACCACACAGGACTGCTGCTGATAAAAGTATGTGTAAATGCTCATAATGAGAACATTCCCATGTGTTGAAAAAACTAAAGCCCTGTGTTCCTAAAGCTCTTGTGTGTTCTCAAACAAGAGACTTTCTGGTCATGTAAAGGAATGTAAAACAATCTCACTATAAAAAAATTTTTATAAAAAATCCCCTCTTCTTAAGATGTCGTAATCAATTATGCAAACAAACTTCTGGATTCCATCTAGGCCTAAATCCCAGCTGATTTTATTTCTTAGGAATGACAATTTCGGACAATTTGTCAGTACTCAAGTCACTCGGTGGTTGTCTTTTCTATCACACTCATTGTTCTAAATTATTTTATCAAGGCTGCCAAAAACAACCAAAGGAAAACTTCCCATATAGCTTTGGTAGAAGCTGGCGTTTCCTTTTGCGAGAATTTGCTGCCATAGAAAGGGCTATCGTAACAGACTCATCAAGGACATTTCTCCGTCCATGCCAGGAACTTACCAATTTCACATCAGAGGGACTTTCTCACTGCAGGACGCCAGTCCAACCTTCCCTGGCTCTCCTCTTGCTTCACTTCCTTCCCCTGCTCCTTCCAATAGGTTACTTCCCATCCTCCCTCTTTACCACCACCTCCTCTCCTTCTCTGCTGTAAACCCTCAGTGGGTCTTCTTTTCATTTACTGGCAAAGCTACTTTTAAACATCTGGGGCTCAGACCCTAACAAAAGTGAATTCACTCATCCGCTTTACACCAACAGGTATGGGGCCACAAGAAATGGTCTGGTTGGGTTCATCTGCTTTTAAGCCAGGAGCAATTTGAAGAAAGACTGGAGAAGGAAGGTAAGAGGCAAGTGGGGCTCCCGTTTATAAGTAATCTCAAACTTAACAGAAAAAAATGGGGAAAGGAAGTACAGATGGTTCTTAAAACATAAGATGCTTAGTCTCTCTTACAACGAGAAATACAAATTGAAACTACAATGAGATATACCATCAGCAACAACAAAAAAGTCTGTGGTTTTTGTTTTGTTTTTTTTATCATCTAATACCTGTGTTGGCAAATGTGTGGGAAAACAGCCATGCTTATACACTGCTGGTGGGAAAGCAAATTGCTTAACTCCATAAGACAGCAATTTGGCAATTACTCTCTAAATTACAAATGCATATTCTCTTTGTCCCGGCAATTCTTCTTTCAGCAATTCATCCTCACACATATGTACAAATAGGTTTATTCAGCACTGTTTGGGGGAGCAATCGCCTGGCATAACCTCAGTGCCAGTGAGCCTGGAGGTGACTGAGTCAATACTGCTACATCGACAGAGAGGAACACTAGGCTGTCATTCAACAAAGGGAAAGGTACTGTTCTGCCTAGTTACTGGGGATGTGGAGGGACAGGAGGAGGGGAGAGCCATGCCCTGTGTGCTGGCCCGTGCAGACTATTAATCAATGGAAGGCTCCTAATAGTGGTTTCCTCTGAAACATGGAAGGAGACCAGGGACCCTGGGCCGGAGAAACAAGTACTTCAATGGAGACCCTTCCCAACCATTACACCCCTTTTACGATGAACACATATTTCCTAACCACAAATTCATTTTTTAGATAACGTGATTAAAAGTTTAAGAAGTAAAATAAAACTAGAGAGGCACGACCAACTGTACCAATTTTCCAACTCTGGAAAAGCCAGGGAAGAAACTGAGTTAGTGAGTCATGATCTATACTTTTTAAAAATGAAATAAAATAGAATATGTCAGAATGCATCTGACATCCTAAGGATTAAGTCTTTTGGAGGAATTTTTTCTTTCAGTTGTTGTTTGTGAGGTAAACGGAGTTTCAATGTAAAAACTGTTTTGTACCGGGGCGCCTGGGTGGCTCAGTCATTGGGTGTCTGCCTTCGGCTCAGGGCGTGATCCCGGGGTCCTGGGATCGAGCCCCATATCAGGCTCCTCCTCTGGGAGCCTGCTTCTTCCTCTCCCACTCCCCCTGCCTGTGTTCCCTCTCCCTCTGGCTGTCTCTCTGTCAAATAAATAAGTAAAATCTTAAAAAAAAAAAAAAAACTGTTTTGTACCAACGATCATGATCAAAATAACTCGAAAGTCATTATGCTTCTCTGTTTTTACAAATACAAAATACCGAAAGAAGGAAAAGAGGAAGGCTAAAGCAAGAGAGCACGTGACACTGTCAGCACAGAGATTTCAGCGGTGGGCGCGCTGGCAGTGCCTGAGAAGGGTGGACTTTCCTCCACAAGGACAGCGTTTCCGCCCCTATTACATTTCTACTGCTGTGCAACAAAATACCACACCCTTAGCGGCTGAAAATCACCTGAGTGCTGCATCTGACACACAGTGGGATGGGGTCCTCTGCTCAGGGTCTCCCTCCTTTCTGGAGGCTCTGGGGAAGAAAACACGTCCACTTTCATTCAGGCTGATGGCAGGATGCGGTTCCTTGCAGGCTGGGTCCCCATCGATCCCTCCCCATTCTCAGGTCCGCTCTTACTCCCAATCTCTCCTGTCCTCTCTGCCACCAGCCAGAGAAAGTGCTCTGCTTTTAAGAGCTCCTGTGATTCCATTCATACAACATAATATCCTGGGAATGATGCCTCATCACAAACACAGGGTCTGGGCATCAGGGTGGGGCATCTTAGAAAGGGTGCTCACCAGACCACCTGACACTTACTTAGTGCTTAGTACATTACTAAACGCTACTGCTGGCCTCACTCCCTCCCAAACCAGCAGATAAGAATCTGCTCCTCACTGCCAGCTCAGCAGGCCTGACTTCATATAAATAAAGCCAAATAAAGTCTAGCTTGGTGTTTAGAGACTGCAATACAGACTGAGATTGCATTTCAGCAAACTTGCTGCTTAGTACAGAAGTTGCTCTGAGAAAACAAATGCTTCCTTATAAATAGAGACTCTGATTTCTATAAATACCCATTTGTATTCAACTTCGAACATGAGCTACAATAGAAGGAGAGGCCAGTTCTGTGGCTGCTCTGCTAAATACATGTTGACTCTTGATGAAGGGCTGTGCCAAGAACAAGCTTTCACAATGGCAATTAATTAAAACTGACCATTAAGAAAGTAAATATTGAATATATACAATATAGGATTCATGGAGGAGAGTGCACAATAAGACTATTCTCAAACGAGTTCCATTATAAATGACTCGCATTATTGCGTAGCAAGTAGTGCTAACACTGAATTCTTTTCTCTGGTGGCCTTTTAGAGAGAGTTAGAATTTCGGGAATAATAATACATCCCCAACACAATGGAGGGCATATATCACAACACTGTTAGAGGCAAAGCAACAACTGAAAGGACTTTCTCATGGCTCATCTTCCAAAGCAGGCTTTTAGCTCTTGTTGGGAACCTTACAAATACAGTTGGTTTTCAATAGATTACATTGAAGGCAATGATTTCTGAGCAAAGATAGCTTCGCATTCCCAGAAAGTACAAGCGTAACCATAAAAAGGTCCCAAATCATGGTGTTGGGTCACCTAGCACTCCAGACCCCCCTGCTCTTCCTGGGAATGCTCCCACACCCCATCCAGCATGACCAACCCATCCTCAGATTTCTCCTCAAAAGGGGCTTTTCACTGTCCTTATAACCCTATTCTTTTCTTGCATAGCACTTATCAAGGTTTATAAAAAGATGTTTCTGGAATAAAACTCGGAAGCCGCTGTTGATTAGCCTAGCATAGTGCCTGGCACACAGTAGGTGTTCAAGGAACACTGCTGAATGAATAAAACAAGTACTCTCTGCTGTGACCGCCTATTCATAGGTGTAAAGCAGGTTCTCAAACTTGTTGGTCTCAGGACCCCTTTATGCTCTAAAAAATTACCGAGGCCCCCAAAGAGCTTGTGTTCATGTGTGTTACATCAATCAATCTTTACTATATTAGAAAACTTTAAAACAAAAGGGGCACCTGGGTGGCTCAGTCAGTTAAGTGTCCAACTCTTGATTTCAGCTCAGGTCATGATCTCAGGGTCGTGAGACTGAGCACTGAGTCTGGCTCCTCCCTGGGCGTGGAGCCTGCTTAAGATTCACTCTTTCCCTCTCCTTCTGCCCCTCCCCTCCTCTGTCTTTCTAAAGAGAAAACTTTAAAAAAACACAAGCCACCAGCACACATTCCACCAGTGTCAGAGACAAGATGCCATCTCACATGCTACACAGCCTCAGGAAGCTTCACTGTGCGCTCCTGAGAGGGGAGAGGGAAAAAGGCAATTAAATAATCTGCTATTATGACACTGGTTTTAACCTTGCCCCTTTCCCTCAAGAAGACTCAGAACCAAGTTTTGAAAACCATGGTCTAAAGCTTTAGCCAGGGGCACCTGGGTGGCACAGCGGTTAAGCGTCTGCCTTCGGCTCAGGGCATGATCCCGGCATTATGGGATCAAGCCCCACATCAGGCTCCTCCGCTATGAGCCTGCTTCTTCCTCTCCCACTCCCCCTGCTTGTGTTCCCTCTCTCGCTGGCTGTCTCTATCTCTGTCGAATAAATAAATAAAATCTTTTAATAAATAAATAAATAATTAATAAATAAATAAATAAATAAATAAAGCTTTAGCCAAAAATGAAATTATAAGCAGTCAGAAGAAAAGATATATGGAAATATGGTCAATCTCTGTAAAAGGTGAGCTAAATAGCAAAACAGTGCCCACGCACTCCATCAGGATCCCAAGGGAGGCTATACCATGTTGGATGCCACTCAACTCCTCCGAGTTACTTCCTTGTTCCCACCACAGGAAAGTAAGTATCTTGTCTTTGGATAGATGTTTTCTTCAATATAAATTAAGAAAGGTATATTTTGGCTTATACTTAACCTATAAGTTTGAGCAACCTAAGTCTGTCACTGGTCAAACTTTCTATTCAGAAACACACAGAGCAGACACCGGTCCTGACAACCATACCACAGTATGTGGCATCCCTCCTAAGGCTGTATTTACGTCTACACATGACATTCTACCATAACTCATTCCTATCTAATGGCAGCAATAACTAAAAAATATTCAAGAGATCTAGGAGAGCCAATGCTTAAATTCACTCAGATCTGCTTGCCAAACAACAGAACAGCAATAATTTTAGGTGCTCGTTCAACAGGTCTGGTCTGACTTGTACCCAGGAATATCTCATTAACCAGAGGCACAAAATACTCATGGTATCTGAATAAAAGTACACAGAGCTCCAAAATATTCTACTAGGCACCAGCCTTCAGCAAATGTCAGAGCCTAGTATTCTTAATTGCCTGACCGCAGAAAAGGACAGTATCCATGCTCCAGTCTTCATGATGTATGTCTAGCTTACCACTACCATCTCCTTATAAGTGCTACCAATCATGAACTTGCTCAAGAAATTGTCACCTGGACCAAGTCCAATTCTCAGGGTCAAATGAGAACGCTTCCCTCAAGGTAAACTAATGCCATGTCTGTGTGCTATGAGAGGCCTGAGCAGAGGCTCTAAAAATGAGCCAGGCCAAGCAAACTCCTGGTGCCTAAAACAATTCCAGTGGGACTGAGTGAGTTCAAGTATCCCCCAGGGAATTCCAACCTTTCTTTAAAGAATTTTAGGCCAAAGTACATTGGTCCTCATTGGAATGCCCCCAGCCAACATGGTTGACAGGCACCCTGCAACTGGACAGCTAGGACAGTCTTCACTCCCAGTACATCTGTCTTTCATTTCTACCTATTGTTTTGGATTTCTCAGGCAGGTGACAAGCAGTTTTCTACAGTTTAACCCCACCCTGCCTGGCTCCTTTTCACTGTTTATGTCCTACTATAAGTAGCCTCTCCTCAGCCACACCTTCCCCAAGCAGCCCTTCTAAACTTTGGTTCCTTGTCATTCTCTTCCTCAGCCTCTTGTCTTTTACCTTCATAATTCTCTCCAGCTGCCCATATTTTCTGGAGGTCTGCTTACGCATCTCTTCTCTGTTTGGTTCAGCATTCAGAGCACAATGCTTGGCATAGAGCTAAGTGCGGGACAAAACCTGAACTCATGTAATCCTCATATAGGCTACAATGGGCCCCCTCATCTATGTTACAGATGACGATACCTCATGCTGAGGATATCTTGTGCAGGGTGATGAGAGAGCCTTTAGGTGGGGGGCAACTGTGGTACGGCTCCCCTCGACAGGGGAGCATACCACCTCACTCTGATGTGGCAGGCCTGCCACAAGCGGTCACCTGAGTCCACCCTGAGGCCCTGCTCAGTACCTCACTGCCTTCCTTTCACCAGCCCAAGCTCCAAATTCGCCTGGGAGTGACGGCCACCTGAGAGCGAGACGCTGCGCAGCACACTGCGGCAGCAGAGACACGCCCCCTGCACCCCTCCCTTCTCTCCACCACACAGCCTCCCAAACCCCTTGTCCATCAGAGCGCTAGTTCGCGAAGGGCAGAACCAGGAGCAGCGGTGGTGCCAGAGGAGGAGTTTAGGTGACATACTGAGGAACGTATTTTTAATAGCTATGTTTTAATTACACATCAGAAAACTAGCAAATCAAAAATGTGATTTCAAATACCATAGAGGGATACAAAATTCTCACCGCAAACAAGTTTAATTAGAGTCAGTCAGTTGATAGAAAATGATTAAACAGCAGCACGGGTAGTGCGTGGGGTGAGGGTGGAGTGTAGATGGCTCCTGCCTGGAGAACACTGCTGGCCCACATGATCAAGGACCCCTCGGCAAGGCAAAGGTCAAGGTGGGGCTGCATGGAGAGCTGCATTCAAGTGCCCCCCTTTCCCCAAGCACGCCTCCAGCGGATCTCATCGCACCTCAGCTTCTCTGGGCACTCGGTCAACAGAACAGGTCTTTTCCCAGAGGGCAATTCTGCTGCTTCTTTAAATAAATAAATAAATAAATAAATAAATAAAGGATTGGCCACATATTGCTACAAAGCACTATAAACGGTAAGTGCTTTAAATGAATGAGTGGCCAGGACCAGATCACCTCAGATCTGGCACATCAAGGTAGAGTTTGAATCTTATTCTAAATGCAATAAGAAGCCACTGAAGACTTAAACGAGAAGCATTAGGATTCTGTTTACCTGGTTGCTGGGGGAGGCTGATTTGGGAGGTTGCAAGAATACAGGCAGATTCTTAGAAAGTTACTGCAGTAGTCCAGAAGGGTTGGGCCCAGGACATGGCTGTGATGAAGGAGAGGAACGGGCTAGATATCAAGTGTCTCGCACAGCACTATGCAAACATTCACTCAACAAACATGTACTGAGCCGCTCCAGGGCTACAGTCTATCCTTGGCTCTGAAGATTTACCGCTAAACAAAACACAACCCCTAGCCTCATGGAACTTACTGCTGGGGCGAAGGGGCAACAGAAAAAAATCACTAAAACTTCAGGGGGCGATAGGTGCTCTGTTGAAAATAAAACAGGAAAAGGTGACTAGGGGACGATTTAGATGGTCAGGATGGGCCACTAGGACGAGGTGACAAATTTCATGAAAACTTGCACTTGTAACAGAGATTCAATAAATGATACCCACACTTAACGTCATTACCATTAATACAAAACAAAGGACTGGGTGAAGACTGTGATCAAAACTGCTTAAATGTCCCAATATTCTTCCTTAATTTAATTAACTCTCTAAGAGGATCACACCTGGATGCCCATTTTAAAGCCAGAGGAGCCAGCTAGCAGGCTCTCGCACACCCCATCTAACCTGCCTGTTTCCTTCTTTGAAAGGGGAGCATGGTTTCTGAGGCTACAACAAAACGTGGGAAGCCTTCAACAAACAATGAATGAGACACCCCATCGCTCTGTAACAAGATCTAGATGGAACACCTGGAGACAGATGGAAGGTTTATTTTTACCTGCTCTCGACCTCGACTTCATGTAACTTCAGTTACCAGTAAGCGGTAAACTGAGGGAGCATAATGCACACTGCAGGGGACTGACCACCCTGGACACAAACCAGCACTGAACTCAGCTGGAGGCTGAGTCCGCAGAAAAGGTCTCCCGAGACAGACAACGGAGATTGCAGGTAGCATAAAACATGTCTGTGTTCTAACCTTTTTTTGTAACTTCTATCTCAAGGGTATGAAGCATCTGCTTAAGTATATCTACTATACTAAAAATAGAGTTTTATGTGCCATGGCCTAAAGTGGCCTCAAACAACAGGCTCATTTTATAAATATTGCAAGAAAGAACTGCATTATCAAAAACAAAGTTATCTTTCATAGCAGTCCTGCCCTCCCTCCCTCAGCCCCACTGGGGGGCTGGTTCATGCCTAACAACTCCACATTATACAACTTTCTTATTTCAGAGGGGTACATTTTGCAACAAAATTTCATGCTGATGGTTCACTGGGAAGTAATGTCTGCACAACACACCACTCCTGAGATTTCCCTCTGACCCCAGTTCAGTGTGCAGGAACTCCTGCTTTGAAAATGGAAGAGGCCCACATCTTCTTCGCCCTACTCTGTGGCAGAAAGCTGTGAGGCTTTCACAGTTACCCTGCTCCTAAAAGAAAGTGTGGAGGGGCACCTGGGTAGCGCAGTCGTTAAGCGTCTGCCTTCGGCTCAGGGTGTGATCCCGGCGTTCCGGGATCGAGTCCCACATCGGGCTCCTCTGCTGGGAGCCTGCTTCTTCCTCTCCCACTCCCCCTGCTTGTGTTCCCTCTCTGGCTGGCTGTCTCTCTGTCACATAAATAAATAAAATCTTTAAAAAAGAAAAAAAGAAAGTGTGGAGCTAAAACTGTTTTTTTTTTTTTAAAGATTTTATTTATTTATTTGACAGAGATAGAGACAGCCAGCAAGAGAGGGAACACAAGCAGGGGGAGTGGGAGAGGAAGAAGCAGGCTCATAGCAGAGGAGCCCGATGTGGGGCTCGATCCCATAACACCGGGATCACGCCCTGAGCCGAAGGCAGATGCTTAACCGCTGTGCCACCCAGGCGTCCCTAAAACTGCTTTTTAAGACAACCCTGCCCACAGGAAAGCACCACATCAGTGGCCTTGTTTGTTTCGCTCATCATTTTATGCCAGTACCCAGCTTAGTGCCTGGCACAAAGAACACACAAAAATGTATGCAAGAAGGGAGAAAGAAAAAGGCCAGAGTTTTTATTAGATTTCTTAATTTCCACCCCAGTTGATATTTATTTTAAAGTATGCAGTCCTGCCTTTGATCAGTAATAAAATAATAACAGCTATCATCAAGAACTATCATGACCCAATCCACCTAAGATCACCAGGGCTCAACAAAGTTTGACTACAGTTAGTTCACTGATTCACTGCAATGAGGGAGCTGCCCTAGGGTTCCTTGCAAACATTACCCTCAAGACTCACAACCCTGAAGGTTGTATTGCTCCCTAATTTTACTCATCAGGAAATTAAAGTTCAAAGAAGTATTCCTTCCTCACAGTCACATGGCTAGTAAATCCTTGTCCATCTAACTCCAAAACTATCACAGAGCAACTCAGAATATCACAACCCAATCAGTACCAAGCCCATAAGATCTTCCTATAGACACTGTAAGCCAGTGGTTTACAAAAATGTTTTTTAACATTTATAGTAGGAAACTTTCTGTCAAATAAAATCTTACTAAAACCATAAACAAACAGACATATAGTTGAGGCCCAGAGTGTTGCCCTCCTTCAGAACTGCCCTCACCACTGGGGCAAGGCAATGAATGCTACTATGTACTTTTAAAATGTTTACTTCAACTTAACCAGACAGGCCATATGGATCTGTATCTTCTTACTTTTCTCGATGCTTAAATGTTAGACAGCTCCTTCAAAGGGGATAGGGCAAAACTGGCCATTTAACGCAGACAGTAATGATCTACCTACCACTACACAGTTCCATTAACTCCCATATTCCTAGCTGAACGAACAGCAAAAGAAAAGAAATGGAGGCTGGAACAGGAGGAATTATTTGCTGAAAGGTATTTATTTGAGATAGCCAAAGCCCGTGGCTTGAAAGACGGTTCTTGGGGGGAAGGGGCAGAGATCAGATCAGGAATGCACCAAGGACACTCTAAATGGCCTCCAATGTCACACTGAGCACTATGGACTTTTCTTTTTATGCAAAATTACATGGATGGATGATATGGTGAGATAAGAAATATGCCTAAAAACAGACTGTCTCAAAGAATTTGCCAGATTCTACTTTTTAGTTAAAAAAAAGAGGGGGGGGGTGATACAAATGAGAGTATCTGTATAGTTTGTAAATTAAAATGGCAATAATGTGGTTGTTTATTTCTGAGTACTCAGGAGGCCTAAGACAGCAAGCCAGGTTTTGTCACATTGTTCAAATCTTCCTGTCAGAATCTGTGTCAGTGTTTGGCCAGCTGACAAAGGCATGGGGAGAAAGCCCATCTCTGCAAGGAACCTACATGGACATACTGCATGGACGACAGGTTGGCCAGAGCCTGTATCTATGCTGAGAAATGAGCAGTGCTGGCAAACAAGTTTGCCTGCTGGCTCCTGGGTTACCCATAGCCCCTCATATGGTCCTGACAGGTTAGTCGAGTGACTACACCACAGACGTGTGGTGCTGTCAGATGGATGATTCACCCTTTCGGCCCTCATTTTCCTAGCCACTTTCCAACTGGAGGTAGCTCTGTGATCCAGTTCTGGCCAGTGAAATGTAAGCAGAAGCCAGGCAGCTGGCTGAGGCTTCTGGGAAAGCTTTCTGCCTTCCCTCTCAAAAGGGTCGCTCTCAGCTGACAGACCCCTCCCTCCTTCATCATTCTTCTTATTCCTGCCAAGGCCATGGGCATGGTACCTGGAGGTCCAGCTCCCATCCTGAGACCATGAGGTACTAAAGCAGGATGAGGATGACAATATGCTAAGAAAGGTGGCACAGAGAGGACAGAAAGTGCCTGAGTCCCTGACAACACCTGTGAGCAACTGCATCAGCTTTGAACCACCTACCTCCAGACACACTTTGTCATCAGGACCACATAAATCAATAATTACTGAGGTCACCAGAGTTGGCTTTTTGTTACTGTCAGTCGAATGCGCTCCTAACTGAGGGCACAGATTCTCTGGTGACTCTCTCAGATCTTTTTTAACCTGAGAGTAAATGATTCCCACTGGAAGAAATAGGGTTTTCTCCTATTAGTCACTAACCTCAACACACATTCAGAATTGCCTCGCTAGAAAAACATAACAGCCATATACCTCATTGTATGGTCCTAAAGCAGATTAAAGAACTGTATCAACAACTTCGCATATTGAAAAGTAGAGTATAAACACAAGCAAGAGAGAAGAAACCAAACCCCAAACTACAAAAATAACATACTTCACTGGCACTCTACCTTAGAAATGTTACTTGAATGACTCATGGAATGTCCCAAAGTCTTCTCATTCTGTAAGAAAATGAAAGAGGTGTTCAGTATCAATTAAAATGTGCAGAGAACAAGTATTTATTCAAAACAATCCTCCTGACAATCATTCCCTCAGCAAGAATTTGCTGAGCGCAAACTACTATGTACTAGCAAAAATGAATGAAACAGTAGTCCCTACCTTAAAGAAACCTAGGTTAACAAGAACAGGAATTTGGAATTAACTAAAAATAAAAGGAGCTATAAGTGTCTTTTTTTTTTTTTTTTTTGCAATAGTTTTTCCTTTTTATTGCTGAGTACCATGGTGTGGATGGAAAAAAGCTCTAAGTGTCTTAAGACACATTCAAATGGAGGTTCAGAGGCAAAAAACTGCATGTTGAATTTTATCTGATGTGGTCCATGCTGTGAGGAGCCACTGTAGGATCAGGAAGAAGAATGTGGGATAGCTGACCCCACCCAGGTCGTTTGGCTGTCAAAGTGTTGGGTACTCAACAGGGACATCCCACAGCTCACATCTATTCCCTCAAGCCTGTTTCTCCTCCTGGATTAGAGAAATCTGAGAGTCATGCTAGCCTCCTCCACCTTTAGTAACAAAGTCTTGTATCAAATTCTTCCTGTTTAATGTCTCTCAATCTCCAGTCTCCACCCCTCTACCCCCACCCACAAGCACAATCAGACTTCAGCGAGTAAGCGAGCAACCGAGCAACACGATGCCCCCAGGAGAGGCTGGAGCCACTTACACCAAACCTCACCCCCTGCGCCGGCAGGGACATCTTTACTAGGGCAGGTCTGACTGTGAGCCACCAGAGAGTGCAATGGCCCTTTCCCCCAGACGACCAACACAGGCCCCCGCGTGTACTAAGTCTACTGATCATACAGTGCTCCAAAACATTAGCTTCAGTTCTGGTGGAAATAGGACCACGCTTTCTTTTTTTTCTTTAGAATCAGGCTTATAGTTTTTTGTTTGTTTTGTTTCCTTTCCTCATTTTTTGGATCAGATTTTCTTTTTTCTTTTCCTTTGGAATAGACTTATAGTTTTTTGTTTGTCTGTTGACATTTTTGTTCATTTTCCTTTTGTCTTGGATCAGGCTTTTTCTTTTTTCTTTTCCAGGCTTATTTTAATAAACAAATCAAAGCACACTTAGTTAAAGGTCCAAACACTCCCTATGCAAGCAAGGAGGAACTCTGCAGAGGACTGACCTGTAGGAAAGAGTAGCAAAAACACCACAGTGAAGTGCACACAGCATACACCAGAAACACTTTCTGAAGCACCAGGCCCTGGACAGTGTATACCCCCTTCTTAATATAGCATTACTCTCAGGAGCAGAAAACATAACAAGATTTCCATAACGCACAAAAGACAAACACCTAGACAAAATGATAAGACAGAGAAATGTTCCCCAAAAGAAAGATCAACAAGAAATCACAGCCAGGGATTTGCTCAAAACAGATATAAGCAATATGTCTGAATAAGAATTTAGAACAACAGGGGGCGCCTGGGTGGCACAGCGGTTAAGCGTCTGCCTTCGGCTCAGGGCGTGATCCTGGCATTATGGGATCGAGCCCCACGTCAGGCTACTCCTCTAGGAGCCTGCTTCTTCCTCTCCCACTCCCCCTGCTTGTGTTCCCTCTCTCGCTGGCTGTCTCTATCTCTGTCGAATAAATAAATAAAATCTTAAAAAAAAAAAAAAGAATTTAGAACAACAGTCATATGAATACTGGGCTTGAAAAAGCATAGAAGACACCAGAGAAACCCTGATTCTGCAGAGATAAAAGAACTAAAAACTAGCCGGGCTGAAATAAAAAATGCTATGACTGAGATGCAAAACCAACTGGATGTAATCACAATGAGGATTTAAGAAGCAGAGGAATGAATAGGTGATATAGAAGATAAATTTATGGAAAATAATGAAACTGAAAAGAAGAGGGAAAGAAAACTATTAGGTCACAAGTACAGACTTAGGGAACTCATCGATTCCATGAAGTGCAACAATATCCATATCATAGAAGTCCCAGAAGAAGAGTGAGAAAAAAAGGGCAGTAGGTTTATTTGAACAAATTATAGCTGAGAACTTCCCTAATCTGGGGAAGGAAACAGGCATTAAACTCCAAAAGGCACAGAGAACTCCCCCCAAATTCAACAAAAACAGGTCAACATGGAGACATATCAGAGTGAAACTTGCAAAATACAAAGATAAAGAGAATTCTGAAAGCCGCTAGGGACAAAAGGTACTTAATCAACAAGGGCAGGCACATTAGGTTAGCAGCAGACGTGTCCACAGAAACCAGAAGAAAGTGGCATGATATATTCAACATGCTATATGGGAAAAATACACAGCCAAGAATACTTTATCCAGCAAGGCTATCGTTCAGAATAGAAGGAGAGATAAAGAGTTTCCAAGACAAGGAAAAACTAAAGGAGTTCGTGAACACTAAATCAGCTTTGTGAGAAATATTAAAGGAGACCCTTGAGCAGGAGACACGAAAGCAACATAGAAAGGAACAGAGACAATCCACAGGAACAGCAACTTTACAGGTTATACAATGGCACTAAATACATATCTATCAATAATTACTCTGAATGTAAATAGACTAAATACTCCAGTCAAAAGATACACGGTATCTGAATGGATAAGAAAACAAGACCCATGGATATGCTGCTTACAAGAGACTCATTTTAGACCCAAAGACATCTCCAGATTGAAAGTGAGGGGGTGGAGAACCATTTATCATGCTGATCTCCAATCTCATTTACATTTCTACTGTCAATGCCTGAGGTTTAGGTTCTCTTCATTTCTCACTTGAAATTCTTGAATAACTTCCTACCTTATGCTTTCTGCTTTGAAAGTGACCTCCCTGATACATAATTGCTATGAATTGCATTGTGTCTCCCCAAATTTGTATGTTAAATTCTAGCCCCTAGTATTCAGAATGTGACTATATTTGGAAATGGGGTCTTTAAAGAGATAATTACGTTAAAATGAGGTCATTATGGTAGGACTTGATCTAAAATGAATGGTGTTCTTATAGGAAGCTGAACTTAGGACATAGGTACATACAGAGGGAATAATATCATGTGAAGACACAGGGAGAAGGCAAGAACAACTACCTGCAAGCCAAAGAAAGAGTCCTCAGATGAAACCAAACCTGCTGATACCTAATCTCAGACTTCTAGACTCTAGAACTGTGAGAAAATTAATTATTGTTGCTTAAGCACCCACTGCCTGGTTATTTTTTTATGGTAGCCCTAGCAAATAATACAAGAATCTTCCACACTATAACTTCCTTAAAAAAAAAAAAAAAAAATCAATGAATGTTCGAAATGTAAATCTGATTTTCTAAAAATAAGAAAGTAACTCTCCCTGAATCCAATATTTCTTGTTCTAAACCCAAATGAGTAAAAAAAACAAAACCAGAAATTTTACCAATGGAAGAGATTATCTCACTTGTATTTTTAAGATTATCATATTATCTATGCATCTCACATGCTTTGCAATAACCATGGGGAAGACCAGAGAAAGTTGAGATGTAATTAGCAGGTAAAATTCTTTTGGTCAGTCAGAAGTACAAAGGAGCTAGTGGATCATTTTAAAACTGCTTTGAAAAGAGTTGATTCCATTCCACCAAGTCTCTCTTTAAAGAGAACTAGCAATCAAGACAAAATTTTAACTTTCCCCTTTCCCACAACCCACCAAATGACATACTGCCTTGATATTGGTACACTTGGCTTTTGCACCCCTAAAATGTTAGTGAAGAAATATTTCAAGAGCTCCCAAGTGGCCTGCCAGCCAGCACTTGTTTTAGCAATGTTGTCTTGTCTTTACAGCAATGTGTTTGTGCAATTTTTTTAGCATTTTCATTATATTCTCTTATTTTATAAATCTGAGTGAAAACAGAAGTTCAAATCTCTTAAGTATAATACAATGCAGACACTGCTATTAAATGTTTAGCATCAATGGAATATTTCTTGGTCTTAAGCTAGTCAATTAGATAGTTATAGGAAAAGAACAAAATTATAAAGTATGCTGTAAGTGTTGACAATGTCACCAGAGACTATTTCTAAAAAACCAGAAGAATCAGAAATTTCATTCATTCATCTTATTCATGCATTCACTCACTGGAAGTGGAGAGTCTCTATGTCCACAGAACAGGTAAATCTGTAACCATTCAAGTATCACTCATGAGTCAAGAATGTACTATGAACAAACACAGGGCACTGCTGTGAATTCAAGCTTAAATGCTCATTTACTGGCAATTTACTACTAAATTTTAATTTAGTTTGCTAAATTAAAACAAAGATACCCTGTGCCCTGGAATATCTGTACAGAAAATCATTATAACCACTATGACATTACCCACTACCTTAAAGGAAATGGTCAGTTTAACACCACCTGGAAATCTACACAGAAGTTCTGAGGTTCTAGGAGAAGCAGTAATTTCTATTCCTGACTTTTTTGACATTTATTATTCCATAGAGATGGGGTGGGGTGAGGCGTAGGTGTTAAGCAAGGTAACATAAATCCAGACTGAGATCTAAAAGTTGCTCTTTACCTTATGAACTTGAGAAATAAATTTAATGATGTAAGTCTGTATCTTCCCGTTTTCCTTGTTAGAACAATTCAATATTTTACATTGGTAAAAATCAAATTATCTAGCCTCAGAACATACAGATGTTTTAAAGCCTGAAACCTGTCAACATTTAGAATTGCTTCTCCATTACTTGGCAGGAAATTAACAATTCAGTTCCAACAGACCATTTTTTCCCCTTAAATACTACTACATTTATTCAGACTAACTGAAAAAAATCTAAGAAGTTCAGGACCATAAAAGACCTATTTTTCAGGAAGCAAATCCCAAGATTCATTCAAACCAGTGACTCATTCATTCCATACTTATTTACTATTTGACTAACACATGCAAACAACTGTAGTACGCACAAAACGTAGACAAAAATAAATCTGACTCCTGAGCCTGTTCTAATGATGATGTTAACCACAGAACTTCTTTGTAATAGTGTTTCAATGAGAAATATATAACCAGGAAAGAAAATGAATTAAAAAATTGTTTAAAAACATTAAAAGCACAAACACGAATTATGTCAGGATACAGTGGGTGACACCATTCTTTCGTACAGTTACACTGGCATGTTTCTGAATGAAAAGAAGGAAAGGTTACCAAACATCAATGTCAAGAAACTGGAATTAGGCATTCCAAAGAGAAAAAGAGTTCCATTCCAGTATGAAACTAAGTTTCAATGCCCAAGTAATACAAACCTTAGCAAATTATTTTCATCAATCTTTAATATAGTTAGTCACTGCTTAATGGGTCCACCATCTTATAACCCTGGGAGAGATAAAAGCCTCACTGCTGGTAGCAAAATCTGTTACCTTCTTTCCTCAGAGAAGGCACCAGGAGATGCCGCACTGTGATAGCACATGGCCCCCTGGCTTGATCTCACCTCCATGTGTCTTTGGTGAGCTCTTGTTGTCTACATTAAAAAGAAGAGCTCCTCAGAACACAGCTCCATGCCTTCTTCTTATTTGTTGTCTCCCTCAGACCAGTGCTTCTGAAACTCTGTGCATTTGAATCATTTAAGGATCTTCATAAAATGCAGACTGTAATTTGTTAGGTCTGAGGTGGGTTGAGATTCTGCATTTCCAGTAAGCTCCCAAGTGACTCCCATGCTGCTGGTCCCCAGACTACACTTTAAGATGCTAGTTTCGTCCCAAATCCTTGGCCAGAATAATCCACAAAGGCTATGATTCGTTTAATTGAGGTATAACTGAATATGACTCATTTTTTAAAGAGCAAATCATGACTACTATAAAAGTAAATTTCTGCATAAAAGATGGTAGTGAGCTTACAATTGAGTTAATACAAATAAATCAATCAGGAAACAGACTGATACATACACTGGGAAAGACTGAGTCTGAGGGTGTGAGAAAGAAAAGTTTTATTAATGTAAGAAGTTACCAAATCACAAAGATAAAGAGAAGCTCTGTTGAGGAATAAGGAACATTTCACAATTTTACTCAGTCCTGTCAATGGTGTTTTGCAAGTCCATCTGTGGCTCCAACAGAATGTACCTTGAGGGTAGAACGGAGATGCAGAGCCCACAGAGACCAAACACGCCCTGGAAAGTAGAAGCCAAGAATTAACGAGAAGACAATGAGGTGAGATGTCTAAGCAAGTTTTGAGGATTTTGTATAAAGGAGTCAAACAATAAAACTTCATGTGGGAGTTTCCCTGAAACTCTGACCAGGACCAGTCATTAAAACACAAACATACACACAAACACACACACACACACACACACACACCACCACCACCACCACCAACAACAACAACAACAACGACAACAACAACAAGCAAACAAGCAAAAAAAAAGCAAACAAAAAAATTGTGTAACAGACATACTATGTATCTACCCGATATCCATCCCTACCAACAGAACAAATTTGTTCTGAGCAGCAATGGACCCAACTAAAAGTTCTCACACTCTCACTCTATTTTGCAATTAAGGGTAAATATGTAAGAAAGTTCTCCCTAAAGACATTAAACTTGAGGTTTTCTGGGAGACCATTCTGCTTTCCTGATATAGCCACTGCTCCTTTCCCCAGCTTTCCTTTTTTCCTGAGTTACCCTGGAATAAAGAGGTCATGCCAAGAGGTGCAACAGTCACCTTGGGACCATGAGGAGAAAAAGTACACATAGAGGTCTCCAACTTCTTGGTCTCAGGACACCTTTACAATGTAAATTACTGAGGACTCCCAAAACCTTTTGTTTATGTGGATTATATATATTGATATTTGCCATATTAGAAGTTAAAACAATTTTTAAAATATGAATCTCTTAATTCAATTAGAACAATAAACCCAGTTAATATAAATAACATTTCTATGAAAAACAACTATTTTTCTGAAAAAAAATATAAGTGAGCAGAGCAACAGTTTTATATTTGTGTAAATCTTATTGTCCAATTAATAGAAGACAGCTGAATTCTCATATCTGCTTGTACATTCAATCTCCTCTGTTGTTTTGACTGAAATAAATGAAGAAAATTTGGCCTTATACAGTATGTATTTATCAAAGGAATGTGTATTTAATAACCATTTGAGATAACTGGATATTCTTTGTACTACACAAAAACTCAACAAGTAATTAGCTATGATGTACACTCTAAAAAGATATTAATAAATTGTTAATACTCCATTAAAATCAACTGGTCCATCTTCTACTTTGAATTGATCTCTTAATCATGCATGACTTTTTAACATCACACAAAATTGGTCATTTAGAAATTACTGGTTCACTGGGTTATGCAAATTTTCCAAGACTGACACATTTCATTATGCAATATGAAAAAAAAAATCACATTCATTAATATGACCATCAGAGTCCATAATTATTGAAAAGCTACCAAGCTCACAGTGGTGGATACGAGTTTTCCAAAATCCTATTTTTTGCTTAGAGACTTCCAATTTTTTCACTGGCAACAAAAACTTACTTGAAAGGAAAGATTGGCTCATTCATTCAATTTAGAGAAAATGTCTGCCAAATATCCAAGTCAGAAAAACTAGAGTTTGACTGCCAGTAACTCTTTCAAGTAAAAATTATATTCCATTAAAATTGACTAGTTAACTTAGCAACTCAATCACAGAAGTGCTTTGCCCTGAGTCAACACTGCCCTTTGGTATTCAGTAGAAATGATCTATACCAGATATGCAAAAATGGAATAAAACACATAAGCTACAATAAGAATAGTCAATTAAAAGTGACAAACATATTAAAATGAGCAGAAAATGAAATCAAAGTATCATTATAATTGTCTTCAAAATGTTCCCAAAGTTAAAGAGACATAAGATATATGAAATATGTTAAACTTCCGAAGATAAGCACTAAATAAGCTACACAAAGAGATATACTCATTAACACCACACATAAAACAAAAAGAAATTCTTAAAATTCTTCAAGTAGCCCACATGATGGTAAGAAAAAGAGAAGAAAGAAAGATGGGAAGAGAGAGAGAGAGAGAGAGAGAACCGAAGATAAAAAATAAAATGGCACCCTTAATTCCTAAGATATCAGAAACTATCCTACGGTCATACAGCAAACAGAGAAACACTTATTCAAGAAAATCGACTACACCTTGGTATGAACAGCAGGAATCTGTGTTACCTGGGCCACAACCTAGTCCATCCTCTGGCTGACAGAAGCTCCACTCTGGGAGGGTACAGCCAAGAAAAAATACCTCCCTTTCCCCCGAGCTCCCAAAAGAACAGAAAAGCATCTCCAGAGAGAGGGGCAGGCCGCAAGCATTACACATTCTACTCTACCAACTCCATGTTCTAGAAGCCATGTTCCAAGCAAAAGTGACTTAAAAGTAGGTCTGGGCTCCCTTCTGTACAGCATCTCCAGAGAGAGGGGCAGGCCCCAAGCATTACACATTCTACTCTATCAACTCCATGTTCTGGAAGCCATGTTCCAAGCAAAAGTGACTTAAAAGTAGGTCTGGGCTCCCTTCTGTACAGTGCCCACTAGTAACGTAGAAGCTCTACTTTAGGCATGACAGACTGGGTGTAATGCAGCCCATCTTTGCCCAACTCAACAGACTGACGGGGTGGAAGTTCCACACCAACACAGCAAGCCAAGAAAACTACAGGCTACTGCCCTACATAAAGCAGGTACAATCACTCCAACCTGTGGGCCACTGTACCCTCCCCCAGCTCCAGAGCACAAGCTTAGATTTTGCAAAGGTAGAAAGGCAGGCCAAAAGAACAGAGAGCTCCTAAGCTATCTCTAAGGAAACAAATATTAGCTGGAATAGAATATGCAGAAATTTCAGCCTAATAGTACTGGCAAAAATGATGGCATTTTAGGTGGCTAGTAGCTATAAGACAGCAACAAGTGAAACCATAAAATGACTAAAAGTGTACCACAGAAAACCAGGGACAGAGATAACTAAGAAGGTCCTCCTGAGGATGGAAGAAACCTCAGATACTGGCCTCAAAAACAACTGCAGCAAAGGAATCTGCATTTACTTGGATCAGACCATGGGGCAATACCCTAGGGAATTGTCCAAAATAGCAGAGCAATCAGCCTGCAGTTAACGGAACTAAAAACTGAATGTGAAATCAACAGAGACAAGAAAACTTAGCAGGTCAGGGAGAGAGACAGTCAAAAAACACTATAAACAGTCATATAAACAGTCATCCCAACTTGAGAGAGTGCATGCCCAAGGCTTATCCCTCTGAGAAGCAAAATCAGAGACTATATATTGTAAGGAAAACAGATTTTACTATAAAATCCAGCCAAGTTACTAAAGAAACAACCCACGGGAGGTGGGGAGGGTGAAAGAATCTTAATTCAAAGATGCTAAAACGTATTATCTAAAATATACAGCATTGAGTACAAAAATTACAAGACTTCAGAGAAAGAGGAAAGTATGACCCAAACAGGAAAAAAGGGAGGTAACAAAAAAGGCCCTTCAGAGGGTCCACAAATTGTCTTTAGTATACAACGGCTTCAAAGTAGCTATTATAAATATGTTCACAGAATTAAAAGAAGCCATACTTAAAGAGGCAAAGGAAGATACGATGACAATATCTTATCCTAGTGATGAAAGCAATAGAGACAGAAACCATAAAAAATGAACAAGATGGAAAATGTGGAATTGAAAAGTACAATAACTGAAATAAAAAGTTCATCCCAGCAGATCTGACCTGGAAGAGGAAAGAATCAGTAAACATGAAAATGGATCCTAAGAGATTATGCAATCTGAAGAACAGAGATCAAAAAGAACAAAGAAAACCAAATAGAGCCTTAGAGAAACATGGAACATGATTAAGTACACCAATATATCCATAACATGAGTACCAGGAAGAAAGAAGAGAGAAGAGGAGAAAAAATATTCACAGAAATAATGGCTGAATTTGATAAAAACATTAATCTCCACATCCAAGAAGCTAAATTAGGTAGGATAAAAGCAAAGGGACCCACATCCAAACACAACAAATTAAATGCTGAAAGACAAAAAGAAAACCTTGAAAGCAGCAAGGGAAAAATAACTAGTTACATACAGCAAAACCCCTCAAAAATTAATAGCTGATTTCTCATCAGAAACCATGAAGGCAAGAAGACTGAGGGGGAGAGGGGGAAGAGATGTATTTAGATAACTGAAAGAAAAAGAATTTTAACCAAGAATATTATTCCAGCAAACCTATCATCAATAGTGAAGGCAAAATAAAGACACCAAGAAGATATTGAGAATGACAAAAACTGAGAGAATGCAATGCTAGCAGACGCACCTTAACAGGAATATTAAAGAGAAGTTCTTCAGGCTGAAAACAAGTAACACTAAACAATAATTGGAAACTATATGAAAAAAAACCCAAAGAATGACAGAAAAACTAATTATATAAAAATAAAAGACAGTATACACATATATACTTCTTGTCCTTTCATCTCTTAAGTGATTGTGAAAGGAATTATATAAAAACAATATATTGTATTGTTGGGCCTATAACATAAAGAAATGTTAATATATTTGACAACAACAAACAAAAGAGGTAGGTGGGTACAAAACTGTATTGGCAAAAGAAATTGACACCAGATGGCAACTCAAATCCAAGGAAATAAATGAGAACAAGAAATGGTAAATAACTTTAAAAGAACAAACTCTGTAAATGCTCTTTCCTTTACTTATTTAAATGACAAACTAATAACTACAACAATGTATTATTAGGTTTGGAACATATATAGATGTAACATGTATAACCACATTAGCAAGAAAGGGAAAGAGGATATACAGGTACATAGGAGGCATGATTTCATATCTTATGTAATTAAGTTAACATGATAAATCTGAAGTTAGATTCTGTTAAGAAAATGTATACACTAAACCCTGGAGCAAACACTAAGATGATAACTTTAATCATTTAATGCAAATCAAAGCAGTAAAGGAGAAATAGAGAAAAAAGGCATAAGAGATATTAAAAAACAAAAAGTGAAATGACTGACAAATCAACCATATTAACAGCAATAAATATTAACAGTCCAATCAAAATGAATTATCGCAGTGGACAAAAATACAAGGGTACACTGTCTAGAGAAGACACACTTTACACTGAAAATTACAAATAGGATTAAAGTTAAAAGAAGGAAAAAGCTAAAACTGCAAAAACAGTAACCATAAGACAGCTGAAAAGACTAAACCAATATCAGACAAAACAGACTTAACAAAATTATACTAGAGATAAAGAGGGATATTTATTATAAGACAGTCAACCCATCATGAAAATGTCACAATTATAAACATATATGCACCTCATAAGAGAGCCAAAAATTACAAAAAGCAGAAACTAACAGAACTGAGTGAAAACCAGACAATTCAACAATACTGGCAGACCTCAATACCCTATATTCAACAATGGACAGAACAACTAAGTAGAAGACTAACGAAAAAGAATTGAGCAGTGTTATAAACCAACTAGACCTAACAGACCTCCACAGAACACGCTAAACCCAACAACAGAATACACATTCTTTTTTTTTTTTTTTTTAAAGATTTTATTTATTTATTTGACAGAGAGAGAGAGACAGCCAGCAAGAGAGGGAACACAAGCCGGGGGAGTGGGAGAGGAAGAAGCAGGCTCCCAGTGGAGAAGCCCAATGCGGGGCTTGATCCCAGGACCCCAGGATCACGCCCTGAGCCGAAGGCAGACGCTTAACGACTGAGCCACCCAGGTGCCCCCAGAATACACATTCTTCTCAAGTGTACATGGAACATTCTCCAGGACAGCGTAGACCATAAAACAAGCATAAATAAATTCAAAAGAACTGAAATAATACAAAGTATGATTTCTCACAACAGTTAAATTAGATATCAATAACAGAAAGAAATAAGAGGAATTCATAGATATGTGGAAATTAAATAATAAAATCTGAAATAACCAACTGGGTAAAAGAACTCACAAGGAAAATTAGAAAATGTGAGATTAATAAAAATGAAAATACAAAATACCAAACTTACCCAATGCAGCTAATAAAGTGCTTAGAGAAATATTTATAGCTGTAAATGCTGATAAATATAAAGAATAAGCTCAAATAAATTACTTCCACAACAAGACACTGGTAAGAAAAGAGCAAAGCACACCTAAATTAGCAAACAAAGAGAAAGATTACAAGGAGATGTTAATAAGGACTAGAAAACTGATGGAGAAAAATCTACAAAACCAAAAGTTCGCTCTTTGACAAGATACTTTTATGTAGCTTCACCAAGTAAAAAAATGAAATTCAACTCAAATTACTAAAAATTAGGAATAAAAGAGCTTGTATTACCCAAACTTACAGAAATAGAAAAGATTATAAAGGAATATTGTGAACAATTTTATACCAAGAAAAAGTAGAGAAGTAAAAGAGGAATTTCCTAAGGGCGCCTGGGTGGCTCAGATCCTCACGCATCTGCCTCCAGCTCAGGTCATGATCTCCAGGTCCTGGGATCAAGCCCTGCATCAGCCTCTGCTTCTCTGTGCTCTCTCTCAAATAAATAAACAAATTCTTAAAAAAAAAAAAAAAAAAGAGGAAATTCCTACAGAGACAGACACAAATTACCAAAAGTGACTCAAGAAGAAATAAAAAATCTGCAGGTACCTGGCTGGCTCAGTTGGTAGAGTGTGTGACTCCTGATCTTAGGGTCATGAGTTCAAGCCCCACCGTGGGCGTGGAGCCTACTTAAAAATAAAAATTAAAAAAAAAAAGAAATTTTTAAAAATCTGAATAAACCAGATTGAATTAGTTATCTAAAAACTTCCCACAAATAGGGGCACCTGGGTGGCTCAGTTGGTTGAGTGGCCAACTCTTGATTTCGGTTTATGTCATGACCTCAGGGTCTTGGAATCAGGCCCTGCACTGGGCTCTGTGCTCTTTCCCTCTGCCCCTCCCCCTGCTCATTCTCTCTCTCTCTCAAATAAATAAATAAATCTTTAAAAAAAGACCAAAGCTATCACAAGAATAGAAAACTGCACACAAATATTCCTTAAGAATATAGACTCAAGAATTCTCAACAAAATACTAGCAAACCAAATCTAGCAACAGATAAAAAGGATATACACTATGACTAAGTGGCATTTATACTAGGAATACAACACTGAAATAGCTGAAACTCAACATAAGACACAAGATCAAAAGAATTTTTTAAATATACACAATAAACTTTTGACAAAATCTAACACCTTTCCTGATAAAAAACTCAACAAACTAGGAACAGAACTGCCTCACCTGATAAAGTGCATCTACAATAAATCTACAGTAGTTAACATCAAACTTAATGATCAAAGAATGAATGGTTTTACAGTAAGATTAGGATCAAGAGAAGCTGTTCACTCTTTCAGCTTCTTTTTTTTATTATTATGATATGCTAGTCACCATACAGTACATTATTAGTTTTTGATGTAGTGTTTCACTTTCTATTCAACATTGTAGTGAGGATTCTAGGCAGGATAATTAGGCAAGAAAAAGAAAGAGAAAAAAGACATCCAGCTTGCAAAGGAAGAAGTAAAAGTATCTTTGTTCCCAGATGACATGTTCTTGTATACAGAAAATCCTGAGGACAAGAGCAATATATAAAAATAACTTGCATTTCTACATACTGTAAATGAACAACCCAAAAACAAAATTTAGAAAACTAATTTACAATATTGTCAAAAAAGGTAAAATACTTAGGAATAACTTCAACAAGGTAAGTGCAAAGTTAATACTCTGAAACTACATAATATTTTTAAAAGAAATCAAAGACCTAAATAAATGGAATAACATTAGGTTATTTGTTGTTGAGCTGTAGGGAGTTCTATATATATTCTGAATATTAACCCCTTATCAGATATATGATTTGCAAATGTTTTCTCCTATTCCATAAATTGCCTTTTCATTCTGTTGATGCAGTTTTTGATTTTGATGTAGTCCAGTGTATTTATTTCTACTTTTGCTGCTGTGCTTTTAGGCTATAAATCCTTGCCAAATCCAATGTCATGAAGTTTTTCCTCCTATATTTTCTTCTTCCAAGAGTTTTACAGTTTATGTTTAGTTAGGACTTCGACACATTTTGAGTTAACTTTTGTATGCAGTATAAGAATCCCACTTCATTCTTTTGCATGTGGGTATTTAGTTTTTCTAGCACCATTTGTTGAAAAGACTGCCTTTTCCCCATTGATCTAATTAGCACTCTTAAATCATTTCGCACTCAAAAATCATTTAAGCACATATGTGAGGGTTTATTTCCAGGCTTTCTATTCTATTCTTTTTTTTTTTTTTTTAAGATTTTATTTATTTATTTGACAGAGACAGCCAGCGAGAGAGGGAACACAACCGGGGGAGTGGGAGAGGAAGAAGCAGGCTCCTAGTGGAGGAGCCTGATGTGGGGCTCGATCCCAGAACACCAGGATCACGCCCTGAGCCAAAGGAAGACGCTTAACGACTGCGCCACCCAGGCGCCCCTCTATTCTATTCCACTGGTCTAAATGTCTATCTTTATGCCGATACCACACTATTTTGATCACTGCAGCTTCTTAACAAGTTCTGAAATCAGGAAGTTTGAGACTTCCAACTCTGTCCTTCTTTTTCAATACTGTTTTGGCTATTTTGGGTCCCCTGAGATTCCATATGAATTTTAGGATGAATGTTTTACTTTGGGTACTACTGGCCTTTTAACAACAGTAAGTCTTCCAATACATGAATACAGGATGTCTTTATATTTACCCCTATCTGCTTTAATTTCTTTCAGCAGTGTTTTAGAATTTTCAGAGTACATGTCTTTCATCTCCTTAGTTAATCAACAAAAAACTCCTAGAATAAGTAGGTTCAGCAAAGTCACAGGGTATAAAATAAACACAAAAAAATTAATTGCATTTCTCTATATATCAATGAACAAAAGGACATGAAAAGTATTATTTACAGTGCAAATCTAACAAAACAAGACTTGAACGCTAAAACTAAAATGCTGATAAAAGAAATACAGAAGATCTAAATAAACAGACATACTGTGTTCACCGATTAGAAGACTCAATATAGGAAAGTTGTCAACCCTTCCTCAAACTGATATACAGTTTTAATCCAATTTCTATCAAAACCCCAGCAAACTATTTTGTAGATATAGAGAAACTATTCTAAAATTTATATGGACAGGTAAAGGAATTAGAATACCTAAAACAATTTCATAAAAGAAGATTATAGTAGGCATAGTAAGTCTACATGATTTCAAGACCTATTAAGTAGCTACTGTAATCAAGACTGTGTGGTGTTGGCAAAGAAACAGACACACAGATCAATGGAACAGGATAGAGAATTCAGAAACAGATCCACACAATGTGCCAAACGGACTCTGGAGAAAGAATCTTCAACAAACGGTGCTGGAGTTGTCTGACAAGAAGCAATATAACAAAACAAAAACCTGTAAAACTTTTAGAAAAAAATAGAAGAAAATCTTTAGGATTAGGTAAAGAGTTCTTATACTTGACATCTAAAATATGATTGATGAATAAAAGAAAAAAATGATAAATCAAACTAAAATTTAAAAACTTTTGCTCCATTAAAAGGATGAAAATAAAAGCTACACACTAGGAGAAAATATTTGAAAACCACATATCCAACTAAAGACTAGTATCCAGAATATATACAAATTCTGAAAACTCAACAGCAAAAAAACTCTATTAGAAATGGTCAAAAGGGGCGCCTGGGTGGCACAGCGGTTAAGCGTCTGCCTTTGGCTCAGGGCGTGATCCCGGCGTTATGGGATCGAGCCCCACATCAGGCTCCTTTGCTATGAGCCTGTTTCTTCCTCTCCCACTCCTCCTGCTTGTGTTCCCTCTCTCGCTGGATGTCTCTATCTCTGTCAAATAAATAAATAAAATCTTAAAAAAAAAAAAAAAAGAAATGGTCAAAAGACATAAAAAGACATTTGAATGAAGAAGATATGCAGGTGGCAAATAAGCATATGAAAAAATGTTCAACGTCATTAGCCAGGGAAACAGAAATTAAACCATCATGAGATATCATTGCACATCTATCAGAACGACTAAAATAGAAAACTGTAATATCACCAAATTCTAGTTGAGGATACAGAGAAGCTAGATCATGTGTATGTTGCTTGCAGGAACATAAACTTATTTACTGCGAAAAACACTGGAAGTTTCTTTAAAAATTAAACATGCAATTACCACACGAAACAGCCACTGCTCTTCTGGGCATTTATCCCAGAGAAATGAAAACATATGTTCAGATAAAAACTTGTACATGGGGGGCGCCTGGGTGGCTCAGTTGGTTGTGAATCTGACTCTTGATTTTGTCTCCAATAGTGATCTCCGGGGTCATGGGATTGAGCCCCAGGACAGGCTATGCACTGAGCTCTGCTTGTCTCTCTCCCTCCCCCTCTGCCCCTCTCCCTGCCCAAGCTGGCACGCTCGCTCTCTCTCAAATAAATAAACAAAATCTTAAAAAAAAGAAAAAGAAAAAAACCTTCTACATGGGTGTTTACAGTAGCTTAGTTCAAACAAATGTCTTTCAAGAGGTGAATACTTAAACACTGTGCTATATTCATACCATGGAACACTATTCAGCAGTAAAAAGGAAATCGCAAGAGAACTATACATAATAAAAAGAAGCCAATCCCAAAAGTTTACAAATTGTATGATTCCATTTATATAACATTCTTTAGTTGACAAAATTATAGAAATAGAGAATAGATGAATGGTTGTGAGTGGTTAAGGAGGGAGGGTTAAGTGGGTAGGGTTATAAAGGGCAACCGAAGGATCCTTGTGGTGATGGAAATTTTATGTATCTTGACTATACCAATGTCAGCATCCTGACTGTGATATTTAACTAGAGCTTTGTAAGAAGTTATGATTGGCTGACAGCAGGTAAGAGTACATGAGATCTCTCTGTATCATGTTCTACAACTGTGTATGTGTGATATTATGATTTATAAGAAATGTGTATTTGGCCATTCAGATGACCAAAATCTCTTTCTCATATATATTTGGTTTTCATCCATAGTTCCTGGCTCACAGCTCCCAAAACCCTTGGAATTTCCAAAGCCCGAGGGCGATAAAAGTGTCTTTTGTTATGCTAATGAGGTGACCTTGGAAAGCACTTAAGGATGGGGCCATGTCAGTACAGAGTTGGAACTTTGAAGGGAAAGGGGCTGGAAGTTGAATCAATTGCCAATGGTTAATGATTTAATCAATCAATCATACCTTATGTAATGAAGCCTCCATAAAAACCCAAAGGACAGAGTTTGAAAAGCTCCGCACTGGTGAACATGTGGGGATGTAGGGAAAGTGGTGCTCCTGCAGAGGTTATGGGGGCTCTATGCCCTTTCTTTTTTTTCAATATTTTATTTATTTGACAGACAGATAGTTGAGAGAGGGAACACAAGCAAGGGGAGGGGGAGAGGAAGAAGCAGGCTTCCGGCTGAGCAGGGAGGCTCAATCCCAGGACCCTGGGATCATGACCTAAGCCGAAGGCAGACACTTAAGGGCTGAGCCACCCAGACGCCCCTCTGTGCCCTTTCCCCATACCTGCTTGCCCTATTCAACATTGCCATCTATCAGGTTGTTCCTGAGTTACACCCTTTTACAATAAACTGGTGATCTAGTAAGTAAAACGTTTCTCGGAGATTTGTGAGCCACTGTAGCAAATTAATCAAACCCAAGTAGGGGTTTGTGAGAACCCCTGATTTATAGCCAGTAGGTCAGAAGTACAGGTAACAACCTACACTTGTGACTGGTATCTGAAGTCCAAAGAAGGGGTCATGAGAACCTCCAATCTGTAGCCAGTTAGTCAGAAGCACGAGTAACAGCCTAGGCTTGTGACTGGTGTCGGAAGGGAATGGTGGAGGTGAGGGGGGCAGTCTGGTAGAACTGAACCCGTAACCTCTAGAGTCTGGTGCTATCACCAGGTAGATAGTGTCAGAATTGAGTTGAATTCTCAGATACTCTTGCTGGTGTTCTGAGAATTGCTTGGTGCTATGTAGGAAGCCCCCCTCCCCATATTGGAATCAGTACCAGAACCAATGTGTATGTATTTATATATGTATGTATATGTGTGTTTGTGGTGTATATTAAACACCATAACTAAAACGCAGAGATTTTCAAATTGGAGATAAAAGCAAGATATAATTACATGCTACATACAAGAGAAAACACTTTATATATATAAATACAAACAGATTAAAAATAAAGCCTGGAATACCAATAACAAAATGACCCTAATAACAAGATGACAGAGATGTTGAAGTTATCTGGCAAAGACTGCAGGCAGCTCAAATGACCATTCACCACTCTTAAAATAGAAAATGGATTCAATAGCAGAGAAGAAAAAATCAAGAACTTGAAAGAAAAAAAAAAGTATTCAATCTTAAACAACAGAGAGAAAAAAAAGATTTAAAAAATACGGACAAAATCTCAGGGACCTGTGATGCAAAACCAAATGGTTTACAATCACAGTCACTGGAATCTAAAAAGAAGAACAAATACAGGGTTGAAAAATACTTGAAGAAAGACTTGCTAAAATGTTCCCAAGTTCATAGAAAGACATAAACCTACAGCTTAAAGCAGAGGAGTGAACTCCAAACAGGATAAACAAACAAAAAACTTACTAGAAATCTTGCTTTAAAAAATACCATCTTGGTCAGTGCTCTGGATTGAACTTGCCCCTGCACAAGTTCCTATGTGGAAGCCCTAAGCCCCAACGTGGCTATATTTGGAGATGGAGCTTAAAGAGGTAGGTAAGGTTAAATAGGTCATAAGTGGCCCTCACCCAGTAGGACTGGTGGCCTTATGAGAAGAGGGAGAGAGGAGTGGGAGAGGGAGAGAGAGAGACCTCTGTCTCCACACACGTACCATTTTGTTATGGCTGCCCAAGCAGGCTAATACAGTTGGCAAAAAGGATTCAGAAAAATTATGAACTAATCTACATCTATCTCAAAAATAATAGCAAAACTCAGGTAGTTTTAAGGAATAACAAAAATGGTACATAAATATTTTATAATTAGTTCAAATTTGAAATAAAATTTAGGGCACAGTTAAATCATGACCATAACCGCTAACCATTTTTTCTTGGCCGTTCATCTATACTCTCTGGACTTCAGTTTTGCCCTTTATAAAGAGGGCTTGTATGGAAGGGGGTGGGGCAGAGAAGTTAACAAAGGTGACCCCCTTGATTCCTCTAAGCTCCCAAACGTGGTATATCTATGGGGAATATGTTGCCCTATTTAGTTCTACTCAGCACCACACATAATGCAGTTTTAAACTGACCCCTGAAGATATGAATAAATGGGTTTATAGTTCCAAAAACCCTTCTGACATAGACTAATAAATATTTTTTTAAATGTTAAATGTAACATGGCATGAGTAGAATGATAATCTTCCTAGTAATATATTGGTGAATACAATCTTTTTCAAATGAGTTTTCCACTAATTTTCATTTTTATTTTTTGAACATGAAATAAAGTTATGCTGAAAAAAATTAAAGGTCTTTGTATTCATCATTGATATTTTAAAACCTTAATTATACAAACAATAAAATAAACAGATTTTAATTTCTGCCATTTAACAACTCTATATTATATTCAATAAATCCATACACCCTTGAGGTTAACTGAAAAATCTTTATCAATACAAATCAGAATATATGACCTCTAAAAGTTATTATAGAAATTGTAGCACTGTAAATATTTCCTACAGAGCTGTATAAGTAACCTTTATAGAAAGACTATCCAATTTCTTTAATATAGAATATATTCATTCAGGGAACACATTCATTGACCACATACTATGTGCCAGGTACCATTCTAAGCCCTTGGGAATGATGAATGAACAAAACAAAGATTCCTACTCTTGGGGCGCCTGGGTGTCTGAGTCGGTTGGGCATCTGACTCTTGGCTTTGGCTCAGGTCATGTGGTGGGATCCGCTAGGAGTCTGCTGGAGATTATCCCTCTGCTCTTCCCCTTGCTCATGCTAAGATAAATAGGTAAAATATTTAAAAAAAAAAAAAAAAAAGACTCCTACTCTTGTGGAGCTTGAGAAATGGCGCAGGAGACTGTTCGTCTTCTCTGACTGTCTCAGAGTTCAGAGTGTTATCTGTTCACAACATGTTTGTTCACTGGAGACTTACAAAACTATAAATGATATTTCATGGTGAAATACATACATTCAATTTGGCCCAGGTGCCCTGAGGCTCTTATTCCTTTCATCCTCACTATCTTTGTCCGTTATAGCTCAAGAATATCTCATAGCCTTAGCAAAGTTAACAGAGATAGATAGCATCCACGTGAAATAAGACAGACGTGCAAATGGCAATATTAGAATGTCCCTGCCAAATGAAATTACATGCCTGGCTTAGACACACACACACACACACACACACACGCACACGCACGCGCACACGCGCGCGCGCGCGCGCGCGATAATGCCAACAAACAGAACTAAGAGCCTTTGTTACTGTTCCAGCTTTATGCATTTTCTATCCTGTAAGAAGCTAAAAAATCTCCCCAGAATGTATGCTCCCGCAAAAGAACCAAGCAAGGAGCCTTCTGAAAACAATACGTCCTCCAGAAAATGCAATGGAGCCTGCAGCTGTGCTCATTCAAATTATAAACTAAGTTGTCTTTTCAGGATTTTCCAAAGCCATAATTCCACGATTTCAATTTATATAGGCAATATCACATCAATAAAAAGACACTTTTTACACTAGCAGAAGGATACCATTAAAAAAAATCTGCTATAATTTATATACTTAAATGCTTATTTGGCTTCAGAATACTTTTCACAATTTCAAGGAACAGTTTTGTTACAAAGTACATCCCTGAAAATGGAATCGAATCGCTAAGTTTCTCTGGTTGAGAACCTCAACAGTGAGGCGTCCTTGAACAATTCTGGTTCTCTCTATATTTATTCCTAAGGCCTAATGGCATCCCTAAAATCAATGAGAAATCCAGCCACTGCTGACAGGGCACTTCTCCTACCTGAAGCTTCATTTTCCAGCAAGCTGCATCGGGGAGTCCTCAGTGCAGCTCCCCCAGCAGCATGTTCCTGGGCTGTCTGCACAGCAGCTGCCGCCCTACAGCAGCCGGCAGAAGCACACATCATCACAGCTGGACGTGTGAGGGCTTGCTGGAGCCCTGGGCATACCACTCCTGTGATCAAATTGGACAAGCTACTTCCTCCAGCTGATTTCCAAGGAACTAGATAGTGAATGAATAATTCATGACAAGTCCATTCCAGCAACCGATTTCTGCTCTACAGTCTACTCCCCACAGCAATTTGCAATGTAAAGATTCTAAAGCGCATACTTGCTGGCAGGCAAAGAATGAAAGTTCACTTCTCTAGTCAATGACAGTAAATGTTAGGAGATTTGTTTGCTCTTCTTTCATGCTAACCCATCACCCAGACTTACTGAGGAGATTTTTTTTTAAATGCAGGAAAGGTAAATGATTAACCACAGATATCTGACACATACACACAAAACAACTTTTTCTCCCTAAAACCTGTCCTACACAGTGGTTTCTGGTGGTAGGAAAAGCAGCAAAGTGCTTTGCTCTCAGATCAGCAGGTCAGTACTTACATTTAGCAGAAGACCAATTCCAGCAGAGCACAGGAAATCATCACATGGTAGGGGAGGGGAGTCTCAGTATCAATGCCAGGAAACAAATTGCTTCAAAGGGGAATTTTCCTGGTCTCTCAGGCTATAAATATAACTTTCATCTCATTGGTATTCTTCTAGGAAGAACATGAACATTCATTTTCACCAATTTGTCAGTGCTTACATATTTCCAAATGAGTGATATCGAAAGTAGTCAATTCTCTGCGACCAAACACATAATGCCAAGAGGAACTTGAACAAAAAGACAGAAAGCCCATACTCCTAGCTCAGCTCCACCTCCAGGAAGTCCAACCCTACACTTATCATTTTTACCAGTTTCAATCTTTTTTCCTTTTCTTCTCCACTCACTGTGACTATCTCAAGCTTGTGCTGTCAGTAAGTTCATTTTCCAGCTGTGACTATTCTGTTCCTAGCTACTTCTAATTTATTTGTTCTGCAAATTGGTTCTCCACGTGACTCCTTGGGTCCCCTAGACTTCCCTTTTCACCTCATTCTGTCATTTTATTTTTTTTATTCTGTTATTTTATTATATCATTTCTGAGCCTGTGTTTTATGCAACCCAGGTTCTTAATAGCTTACTCCTTATTAGCTTACTTAGGAATTCTCTTCATTCTGAAGGGAAATGAGTATTTCTTCCAGAACAGACTTTGCATCCTTCTTCTGCATGTACTGTGCCTTTCCCTCCATCCTGCCATGTGTGCAGAGGGCTTGCGATATCTTCTTGTTGGCTCAAGCTTCACCGGGACGTTCTGCAGAGCACCTCTGCATCTGTTACTGCGTAGTCTAGGGGAGCCCTTCCCCTTCCAGCTATGTTCTAACTGGTGTTCACAGAGTGTGAAAAAGGGAGAAGGGAACAAGCTCAGCTGGGACTAGGGCTACAAGCAGCCCGAACTCTGAGCTTTTCTCCCAGGGATATATTCTTTTCCTCCCCAACATTAATTCCCTCTGTCCTTGGGAGATTTCATCCCCGCCAGAAAGAGCCTGGCCCAGGTTGTTCTCTTCCTCCTTTGCAGTCATTCCTTTTCCCTCAAATCCTGACTACCTACTCCCCACCCCCACCCAACCCTGCCACCTGCAGCTCACTATATGCCCCTTCTTCCACTTACTGTTCTCCAAACAGACCTGCCTGATCGACGTTCCCTTCTGCTAGGTGTTCTGCTGCCTCCCAGTTTACTGATGAAGATAATCAGCTCTAGGGTTTCACGCTATTCTTTGTTCTCTACTTCTTTCCCAGCCTGAACATACCAAAATAGTCATCTCCACCATGCTTTTCTTTGTCACATGAGAGCAACCCTCAGGGAGAGGCTTCCAGTCACCTGGAATTCCCAGTGCTCCTACAGCATTACCTATACTCACTCTCGCTCCTCACAGACATTAGGGATTTTGCAGTATTTTGCTCACTATCCTTTCCTCTCACAGAGCCTCTGCACAGACTGGAGTTAAGGACGATTCTGAGCCAAACACTCTGAATTCTTGGAAACTTTCATTTCTCTCACTGACCATTTCTTTGAATTAGCTGTTGGTATATTTCTACCAGTTTTTATCCACCTGCTGTTCATATCATTAAGTCTAAAAGAGTGAATATTTTGAAATTTGGCTTCACTCTGCCATCTTAAAACAGAAATCATACTACTTTAAAAAATTAATAACCTGATATGGCCACATCAAAAATAGTGCTAATGCAAAGATTTGTGGCTTAATAGACATCAAAACAGTAGATCATAACAAAATGACTACAGTGGATGTTGTGGGTTGCCTTCCCTTCTTCCTTCTCTGCAGCAGAACCCCCAATTCTCTTCAGAAGTCCCCTCTCCCCAGAGTCACCATATATCAGGATGCTCACTTGACCCCTTGTTCCTAGAGCAGGTTGACTGGCAAGAGCCCACTTATGGTTCAGGAGGTATGATCTGCTGGAGGCATCTGGGAAATACCTTCTCACACTTAGAGAGAGCGACGAGCTTTTCTTCCTCTCTTCCTCCCATGTACAAGGCCACGTAGAGCCCTAAATGCTACTGACAACCACTGACAACATTAGGGGAAATCTGCCTTGAGATGAAGTATACCCCGTGAAAGGGAGAGCAAACAGACAGAAAGAACCTGGGTCCTTGATAATGTCTCTGATATGCTGGATCGACCACCCTGAGACCCATCCTTCCCTTTTAGACAGACCTCCTTTTATATGAGCTTGCAAAGTTTTCATTGTTTAAGCCAGGTTGGGCTGGTTGTTCTGTTATTTATAGCTGAAAGCATCCTCACAGATGGTATTTGGACTATCTATTTACATTATTAAACCATCTTTTGTTAGCCTGTGTATTTTTAAAATTAACATACAACTTCAAACTGATTAAGACTCAAGTATGGCAGAGGACGCTGAAAAAAATCAGTGATTCTCAGAATGAACAGAGACAAAGATCATCTATTCCAACCCAACACAGAGCCTGAATCCTTGCATAACACTGCAGCTCTGGCTGCTTCTCCTCAACACTCCCAGGAACAAAGAGTTCTCCAGCCACCTCCCAAGGCAACCGATTCGCTTCACTCTGCTGATAAATGAATCCTTGTTACTGTCAGGCTCATCATCCTTTGGCCCGAGGGGTCTGTTGGAACACTGGATTTTAAGAGCAAATTAAAAAGAGGGCAAGCAGTTTGGCACAATGCTGGCCGCAGCAGTACAGCAACGGCATAAACGAGGCACACTGTGGACACCAATTTTCCCGACAGTGTAAGTTAGTTGGCAGAATTGTGAATCCATTAACATTTAACCAGATTAGTAAAACTCTTTCTTATGGACTACACACATGTACAATCCTACCCTCTGTTTTAGGGCCTCTTTCCACTATCCACTGTAAGAATGCTAATATGAGGGTCACCTGGCTGGCTCAGTCAGTTAAACGTCTGCCTTTGGCTCAGGTCATCATCCCGGGGTCTGAGATCGAGTTCCGCACTGGGCTCCCTGCTCAGCAGGGAGTCTGCTTCTCCCTCTTCCCCCCACCTCGTGCTCTAACTATCCCTCTCTCTCAAATAATAAATAAAATCTTTTAAAAAAAAGAATTATAACATAAAAGGGAGAACCTCTGCTATAAGAAGGGGCTATAAGGGGCACCTGGGTGGTTCAGTTGGTTAAGCAGCCAACTCTTGATTTTGGCTCAGGTCATGATCTCGGAGCCTTGAGAGTGAGCCCTGCATTGGGCTCCACATTCAGCGGGAAGTCTGCTTGAGAATTCTCTCTCTTCCTCTGCGCCTCCCCCCACTCATGTGCAGGCACTCTCTCTCTCTCTCTCTCTAAAATAAATCTTTTTAAAAAGGGCCTATAAGTGTTGTAAGAAACTGAAACTATAAGAGAAGAATTTGGAACACAGAATCATTCAAATTTTCTTATATTTTCCATGTTCTCTTTCACAGACTAAAGTTGGGTAAACACATCCTATATAATAGGTAAAAGTTTTCAACATTTTTTCTGTGACGAACCATAAGAAAAGCATAAAAGATTGCTGGGTAATATATTAATTCTACATGGTAAACTAATTCTCCAATTTCGAGATAATCATCATTTTAGTCATTAAACTATTGGTTTTTTATATATTTTAAAATATAACAAATTTTTTGAGTTATCACTCTAATTTTTCTTTTTGTCCCTCAATTACTGTCATCTATTCCTTCACCCAACTTCCTCTTTTCAAGTATCTTTTGCACTGGGTTGAAAATTCTCACTGAAAGAACTATTCTTGAAGACTTTAAAACATATATATTTTCTGGTAAAGATTATTTCTCCAAAGATTATTTCATCTGGCAGCAGAAACAACACATGATGAACTCACAGCATATTCCAAGTATCTCATAAAGAATTTTGATTCCTTTTGGGTATCTGACGTGAAAGGCCTGATTATGGAGGGCCTGGCTTTCATAAAAAATATGAAATAGGGCAAGTTGGTGGTTGTCAGTCAAGCCCTTTCAACTTTCATAAAAACTCTGCATCAAAGTTGGACCGCCCCGGAGTACTTCCAGTTCTAGGCTACAGTGCCACCGGAAATGCAGGATGGAGAGGCTTAGGTGAGACAGAATACAGAGTTTGTGGCTTGATTACAGAATACACATATCTCTCCACTGATGACGTTCCAACCAAGACCTTCAAATTCTTAAGACTGTTACAATAACATGTTCCTGAAACAGCAGAAAATATAAAAGGAAAGTACTCATAAGACTACCTGCCTGTAGTCAACACTCATTCATGGCTTTTCTCTGTCAGTGCCATTGTTCTGAAGACCCTGATGATGAACTCTTAGCTTGCCAGTTCTTGAACATCCTTAAAACCTGCTCCTTCAAATGTTGCCTGATACCCTGGACAAGCTATCTGGTTTGCTCTGACCTCTACTATATGCTTGTTTGGGTCTTTCAGAAGGACTGGTCTTTCTCAGTTACTAAAAAGTTACCCAAGAGAGCACCCTATGTGGGAACTTAGTAGACCTTTCCACCTTATCTCTAGAATGCCAGTCCTAGCCTGGCCTGCTGATAACAGCTCAGCAGTAAACTGTGCCCTCAGACACTGGTACAGTTTTCCACCTGGCACCCTCTTCTCACTTATCTGCCACATACACGAACATTCTCGAAGCTACCAGTATCATATCATTGCTCTACACCACAATATTTCTAATAAAGCATGCATCATACACTAATCGAACTTAGCTGTCAAACCACTGTACTTGTCAGAGGACTGGAGACCTTGCCAGTTTTGTAACAGAAGCATTGAGAATCCCACAGCTACAGAAACTCTAACAGATGTACTGGGAAGAAGTCTGCACAAGAAAATCTTTCCCAGATTTTTCCAAATGCCACTGCATACTTTGTTGACCTACTCTTAAAATGAAAATACAAATATTTGAGCAGAATTACAATTACCATCTACAAAAAGTTGAGTATGTCTTCATTCAAACCTGGATAGTTATATGCTACAAGGGACTTCTGTTGATGAATAAAATATCATCCATTCTCAGGACCCTTGCACCCTGGTGCTGGAATGTAGCTTGGCTCTGCAGGAGTTCCCAGCATCCCCACTCCATATGTCCCCAGTCCTAGTACTGCCTAGAAAGCTGGAGCTCCGCTCCACTTGCCTCCCTATCAAGGCTGGGTGCTTCATGGGTTCCAGGTATCTCCCCTCTCTGTGGGTCCTCTCTTTATTTTTCCCCTTTCCCCAACTAAAGTTCTGGCCAGGGGGAAAGAAAATCATCCCTACCGGTAAGGAATTCGTACTCTATTATGGGATATAAACAAATAACTACAGGTAACAACCGTGTGGTAGAATTTTTTAAATGCCACATCAGAGACACAGATGCTAATTTCTCTTTCTCTCTTTTACATGCCTACTTTTTACAACCCATTCATGGAGGAAGGGAATGGAGAATGGAATGGAAGAATGGAGTCCCTAATGGGCATATAAATTAGAGAATTTATAAATACCTTATATAGACCTACTTAAATATAGGGAAAAAACGGAGTATTCACCATAATAACATTCTTAAACATCAAAGCAATCCTTGAATACTTGACATAGTATACAGTATATTATCAAACTTATAATTTAGCAACCTAAATTATATCAGATTAAGTTCCTTCAATGATAGAAAATAATTACTGCTAAATATATGTAGCCAGGATAAAAAAATACAAATGAAGATTTGTGCGGTTTGGGTAAAGCAAAATCAGACTTAGGATTCAGAATGGGAGTGAGGTCTAAAATAAGTGTCAAGTAGGATTCAGACCTGTGCCAGTCACCAAGGGGAACTCAATCGCATGCTTTTGTTACATTCTAAAGACTGATGTAGGCTATGAATTCCTTTCCACCACACAAGAGAGGATGTGGAGCAAATACCAAGGTGAGATTACTAAAACATACTGCAATTACTGTGCTGCTAAAAACAAATTTCATTTTTTATTAATAGGAGGAAGAAAATACAAAATATTTTGACCATTAAATATAACCAGAATATTTCAGAAGATTCAATAAAGAGGCATTAACTTTGTTGAATGATACACATTTTATCTGAAAGAAATCACGAAATATTTTTATCCTCATATTTTACCTGAACTACCCTGAAAAACTGTGTAGTCCAAGAAAATATCCTAGTCACATTTAAAACAATCAGCTTCACTAATAAATACTGCTTCAGCTATTCAAATACACATTACTCTATGGCTGCGATCCATCCTAGCAACTGAGAACTGACAACAGCTGAAAACTTAGCTTGTCTTTAAATATGTTATCTTAAAAAAACAAAACAAAACATTTTCATCACTTGAAACTTTGCTCTGCTCTCGAAGGTTTCTCCTCAAAAGCTCTTGATTGAAGAGCAGTAAGGGGGGGTAGAAGAGACGACATCACTTTTATCAACCTGTCTATAACATGAGTTCAAAATATGCAATCACAGGCCAATAGAGCCTAGCTGTGAGGCCTCAGAAATACAGTTTGTGTAAGACAGGAAAGATAAATGGCCTAGGCAGGTATAATGAAGTAATTTGATTACTTATTAGAAGATTTCCCCAAACCAGTAATTCCACTTGTCTCTCCGATGGCCTGAGAGGTTTATTTCCAGAGTAAAATAAACAGATGTGTCCTTCTTCTTCCGAGAAGGGAAGAGCTGCTGGGAGAGGAGGTGCAGGCGAGCAGTCTCAGGCTCAGGCATACATGGAAGGGGAAGATCCGAAGACGGATCCCCTTCAGCCCACCCACGCTTGTGCATCCTTCGGAAAGTCTGCATACGCCTCATGGGTATGCCAGGTTGAAGGCTATTCTTAAATACAACAGAGAATAAAGGTCAGCCAGAAACAGCAAGCCACACATTTGAGAACACTGCAAGAATAGACATTTGATAGCACAACTTGCAAAAATCTAAACAAAGGAAGAAAATCTCCTAATATACAACACAGAGAAAATCTACATACAGTCACAACTTTATTTTGGATATTCTACTAATGTGATAGGTAAGGAATACCACTAGCGATCAGCAATAACCACATTTAAAAAACAGAGCCCTTTATTCTAACTGCGCATAAACATCAACAAATGTCTGCACAATCCTAAAACACAAAAAATTTGGAATGAGATGTAAAAATATATGAATACCTAGGAAGCATCTCATTATATAACTTACCCACTGGCCTCTAAATTGTTTATTTTTGTTTACTCTTTTATCATTGTTTACTGCAATCCCGACTTTACCTTATATCTGACAACAGCATAGTCTTTTATTTCCCAAAACTTTTTATTTTGAAAATTTTCAAATCTACAGAGAGTATGAAAGAATAATATGATACCCTATATCGTTCAACTAGATGCATCAACCGATTTAAAATTTGCCACATTTTCTTTCTCTCTCTGATACACACACACACACACACACACACACACACTTTTTCCTTTCCTTGTTATTTTTCTTTTTCTGGCAGAACCGTTTGAAAGTAAGTTGCAGGGGCGCCTGCGTGGCTCAGTCAGTTAAGTGTCAGACTCTTGGTTTCAGCTCAGGTCATGATCTCAGGGGTGATGAGATTGAGCCCTATGTCAGGCTCCATGGTCAGGAAGGAGTCTGCTTGAAGAGTCTCTCTCTCCACCCCTCCCCCACTCACTCTCTCTTGCTCTCTCCCAAAATAAATAATAATAAATCCTTTTTTAAAAATTAAAAAACTTTAAAAAAAGTAAGTTGCAGACATTATGCACGTTACACTAAGTATTTCTGTATGCATTTTCTAAGAACAAGGATATTCTTCTGTACAACCACAATACCATTTTTAAGTCTAAGAAAACTAACCACAAGTCTATACTTACTAATACATAAACAATATTCAAACATCCCAGTTGTCTCAACGCAGTTTATAACAGCTTCTCCTGTCTAGCAAGTTCTATTAAGGTTTAAACATTATATTTGGTTGTTAAGCCCCTTTCAGTCTAAAATAGTATCCCCATATTTTTCTGTTTTTCATAATAAATAATGTTTTAAAGTGAAGGGTACAAAGTTCAAATTTTCCTCAAAAAACTCTTAGTATTATCTTGAGCTTAACAGAGTAATTTTTTCAAAGTTATCAAAGTTCACTTATTAGAAGACTCTGGCTAGTCTCTTGTCTGTTATATTCCCAAAGACAACTGCTATCCGTGCGCTGGTTGTGGGAGGGCTACTGAGGCCAAGAAAGGAGGACAGTGATACTCACTGAGTGACGACAAGAACTAGGCTGATAAGCAGAGGCTCATCCAAGTTCGGCAGAATCCTAGGTCACACAGTGTATTTAAAGAGAAGACCTTTGCTCTCGGGGAACAAACGTCAATGAATTTTGGGGGACAGTATGAATCACCTGAGCATGTGCTTCACAATTTGGGTGTGTGACTCTGCTTATTAGTGCTAATTACACGGCTAATAATACATCAGCATTATGCCTCAATCAGCCTAAGCCTAATTCAAAAACAAAGCCCCACGGTAAAAGGTATTATTAAGACTTTCTTGTAACTGCAACCAGTACTAGTTATTCACATATTACCTAAATACTATGAATCTGACAGCAGTCCCCTGCTACTTAAGACAGACTTTTGAAATGTGGTAAATTTAGTTCTTTATAAGCAAACACAAAAAACATACAAACTCAGCATCAGGATGACTGAATAAAAGGGGCAATATTTCATGGCCGGTGCAAAAGTGGCATGGAAAAAAGATAAAATATTCTCAAATACAGCAAGCACTAGAAGTCACCGGGGGTGCTTGCTGCCATGATAAGGGATGTCTGTGAGATAGTGACTGGAGATGGTGACTTCCCTTCCTCAGCGTCCTGTCACACACCCTTTTTTCTTCTCAGGCAATTCATTCTAACCGACAATTTTATCTCCTCTTAGGGCCTCCTTTACTGTCTATATGGTACCCAACTCCAAAATTTCTCTCTTTCTAGCTCTTGCTTAAATAGATTCCTCTCTAAAGATTCAGACACAATTGAATTCTGGATATCTTCAGGTGGCCCACCCACAAGTACCTCACACTTTCATGTTCACCATCAAGTTCACCATCCAACTTCCCCATCTTTCTTAACCTGCTGTCCTTCCTCTATTAAAGTGACTGTCTCGACCAGACATCACCTCGCCATGACCAACACAATCCATCAGCCACCCGCACTGTCATCAATCCCACCTCCAGTCCATCTCCTTGTGATCTGCTCACTTCTCTCCCCCCGGTACCACCTCCCTGGCTTAGGCCATCATCACACAGAGCACTAGCTTTCTGAGTGCTCTCCTCCCCAATCCCCTTCACCAAACTATGGTTACTTTACAAAAATAGAGCTCTACCCTTCCCTGTTTCAGTTCCCTTAGCACCACTGCAGTTACTCCCGCCTCATCTCACTGCTCCCCACCTGACACCTCAAGCTCCATCATAACGAGTTTTCCTCAGCACCTCACATATACCATCCTTCGCTTCTCTAGGAACTTTTGCCTTGTACTATGCCAAACACTCTTCTCCTCTATCTCCAACTAACTCTTACTTCTTAAGACTCATCTTTGACATCTCCTCTTTCAGAGAAGCCTCCCTGTCACCTCGAGACTGGGTCGGGGTGCTTCTCTAGACTATGGCACTTACCACACCGAACTGGGTAACTGCCTATTCTCCCAGGAGCAGTATGCAGAGCAGGAAGAGGGAGGCCGAAGTACGGAGACCAACATGCAGGCTGCTGCAGCAGAGAGCCGACCAGGACCCGGACCACAGACGAGGCGTGGCTTACAGAAGCATAAGGCCTGGGAGAGATTCGGGCAGCACAGTGGGCGTCTCTGTGTTACGCAGCATTTATGCCCAACATCTGACGGCACGCACCATGTAATGGGTGCTTAATATACATTTGTTAAAAAAAATGAACAGATCAATGAAGACAGAAGATAAAGACATAAGGAAGCAAACAGAAAAACATCTGACTCGAGCTCAGTCTAGACTCACTGAGCGCTGGGGGAATGAAGACACGGAGCAAGCGGAGCTGGGCCAGTTTCATTAGGAGGGACGTGTGGTTTGCAAAGATAAAGGCCAGCGGCTGGCAGAGCAGCATGCAAAAAGCAAGTGAATGAAGAGCATGAGTGTGGAGGTTGGGTGTGAATACCAATTCTGACACTCGCCAACTGCCAACCGGGGAGCCCCAGGAAACTCATCCAACTGTTCTGTGCCTCATCTGTAAGAGGAGGGTGCCTATGGATGACAATGATAATACCTAACAGTACCTGGATGAGGATCAAATGAATTCGCTGAGTTAATATTTGTAAAGTCCTTAAAAGAACAGTGCTTCGTATAGAATAATCATGATATAAGTGTGTTAAATTAAACAAATCCTTAGTAGTATCTATGCAGATGCAGTAAAAATGGCCACTTGTTTAGTGAATAATTAATTAATGGATGACTGCTTACATCCACTTACTGGAAGGAGATGTATCAACCATATTTACTGTAAAATGTGAAGAATTTTCTCAACTAGAGTTTTAGGTAACACAGCAGAGTTGTTTTTACACATATACACGCAATTCAGAGTACACTGGGGAAACTGGAGCTTCTGAGCTATACCAAAAAAATATAACACCCTATTCCCATCTCTAGTCACATATAAATCCTGGAAAAATATAGCAAAATAATTTTTACTACATAGCCAAGCTCAAAAGCAAGAAGAAAAAAATCCCAGGGGCCAAGAGCAAGGAAAAAATTTAAAGTCAGAGCATTAAACAACACGCTAAAGCTAAAGGAAAGAAACTTGAATTATATATTCACAGAGATAAAGAAAAAATTTACAAAGCATAATGCAAAGACAGGAAATTTTAAAAATGTATGAAATAAAAACATGTAGACATTGAAATTATGACCTCAATGGCAGAACGAGACCTGGTTAAGGAGTGGGTTAGTGAACAGAAAGAGAATGCTGAAGAAATCGCCCAGAGTGCAGCACACACAGACAGGCAGAAAGCATGGCAGAAGACAGTGAGCTTTATTCTCAGAGAGGAAGAATGACGAGAATGGGGAAAAGGCAATATTTGAGGAAATAATGAGTGAGGGCTTTCCAAAAGTGAAGAAAGTCCTGGATCCTCAACTTCAAACACCTAAGTTCCAAGCAGAAATGGGATAAACAAAAGCAAAAGCGTAACTAGCCACATCACAAACCAAAAGATCACCAGTTACGTGCACTGGGGAAACTGCTGTCAGAGAGTTCGCTGCATTCTCTGACATGGCTCTTCCTATCTCCACCGCCACATTATAGGCTCCTCGAGGGCAGGATTCTTTCCAGTACATAATACACTGTTAATATCTGCTTGATGCATAAATAAAAGTATAAATGTGTGCAGTGAATTTATATTCATGGGAAAGCATTTTTAAAAGGAAACAAAATAATATGGAAGAAACATCACACAAATTCAAGGGTCCATGGGTAACACATTCCTCTTGGGACCTACTTCTCCATTTGTGTAAAATAAAGGAGTCATATCTCAATGATGTCAGATATAAAAGCCCCTAAAAAAATATTACAGGATACAATAATATTATTTGAGTGGTTTTCTTATTTTCTTATTTTCAACAGGGTTACTGACAGGAAATCTGAACAACTACGTGCCTCCTAGTTGTTTAACGCAGGTACGGCAGCTCTAAGAGCATAGTGACAAGCCACAAACCGTAACCATTGAGTCCTGAGGTAGGACCCAGACAAATATATTTATGCACCACCTTCGGTCAATTTTCATGGCACACACCCAAGCCAACCTCATAACCAAACCAGACTCTTGGTTTTACCTGCATGACATGGAGTCTCACTAGATCACCATCACAGAGCTCAGCTACAGTCATTCTGGGCATTCTTCCATCTCCATACCTAAATAAGTAAACAGCGAACCATTACCAGTCCAAGACTTATGTGAGAACTGGCTGGGAAAAGTAAGCTGTTAATATATAAAATAGCTAGAATCAATACTGTTGGCTTTTGACTAAGAATATTTAAAATGGCAGGACCCTGAAGTTGTTTGTAATTTTATCTGGATTCAAGCTTCAAAATCTATGTATGCAAAAGAAAACATAACAGTTCAAACTGATCAACTTGTATTTAATGTGTGATAACAGCATGCTTTTCTATTTCTAGAAAAACATCTAAGCTTATTTCCTCATTCTTAAAGAAAACAAGCCTTATAAGGCAGAAAATAACAATTTAGAAAAGAATTAGAATTTGTTTCTTAAACAGTGAGTGTGCTACAACTTTCTGTGAGTGCTTGAGCAAACCAGGAGTTACAATGATAGGTTTGATTACCAGGCAGGAAAAACATGCTAGGAAGTAGATTTTTAAAAACCACTCCAGGGACCAAGGAAAGGTAAACAGATGACAAAAGAAATCTTTGTTTCTAGGTATGAGAATATTAATCTCTTGGGCTCTTGCAGGTAAAGTAGATAGATGATTCGAGAAGTCATACAAATGATCTCACACAGGGTGACACTTAACCAGAGACAGTAATTTGGGACAGGTATATTTTAAAGATGTATATTCATCTCTTCATTTAAACACACTTACATGAAGAAACTAGGAGTGGTCCAAAAGAGAACAATCAGAATGTTGAGAGATTCAATTTTGTAATACGTGAAATAATGAATTTTTATGTTGCAGAATAAGACTGATGGTTCCTGGAAGAAAAAGTAAGACTGCCCATAAAAGAAAGCTACAGAGAGTTTGTCCTTATACTGGATCTCAAATCTCTGGTCACCTAAAAAAGAACAGAACTACCTTTGGAAGCAGTGGGTCAGTGCCTTGAGAGATGCCCTAATGGTGCCCCAAGAACAAGCCAGCCACAATGATACAGAGCAGGTTCGAGCAATAAACTGGGAGTTGGGCTAGATTCTGGGATGTTAAAACGCAGATTTTACTATTTAAAAAGGGAATGATTTATCGAATAGCAAAAAGAGAATAAGTAAGAAGTAAAAGTGTAGTGATTATGCCTCAAAATACCGTCACAAATTGAGAGGCCATCTTTTCAGAAGATGTCAGGTAAAGATGAGTACAGTATTAGCTGCCAGCATTCATGTATTTTCATAGCAAATATAAATGTGGTTAGATGATCATCATTCTATAAGGGCATATAAACTTATGTGTAAAAGCAAATGGAATACCTATGTGCTTAACTCATTGAAATTACATATTGTATAAACTGTCTTTCCAGTAACATCTTATTTCATTAAGATATAAGTGTTTATAAATATACATGGCAAAGCATAAAAAAAAAAAAGATCATCATCCTGATGCTTCATGGTAAAATCAGAAGCAAGATGTGAGGCCAATGGGGCCAGCAAAAGAACTGTTTATAAATACATAAAAGAAAAGAGTACTTTCTTTTCCCATGGAACTTATTTACTGTTTCAATGTAAGCTATTCACTGAATTACCTTTTTGTTTATCCTTTTCAAGAAATACCACAGTGTAGGCCAGTTCATTCAATATCCATATCAATTTCATTTTAAAGGGGTATAAAGCAGAAATTTTAAAAAATATATATATATATTTTTTAAAGATTTTATTTATTTATTTGACAGAGATAGAGACAGCCAGTGAGAGAGGGAACACGAGCAGGGGGAGCGGAAGAGAAAGAAGCAGGCTCATAGCAGAAGAGCCTGATGTGGGGCTCGATCCCGTAACACCAGGACCACGCCCTGAGCTGAAGGCAGATGCTTTAACCGCTGTGCCCCCCAGGCGCCCCTAAAAATATATTTTCTGAACAATCTTGTAATATGGGTTCCAGGCATAATTATATTGTGCTTATTCAATGCACTCACACTCAAAATTTTGATTTGGAGATGATACATGGGGGAGAAAAGCAGAGGGCAGAGCATCCATTTTGCCAGACCAGATAATGGCAAAAGTGAGTGGTTCTAGAGCCAGAAGCTTCTTCCTACTTCAGCCAAGTCTGTAGCAGTGTGGCAGCTTTTCCAACTATGGTAAAGATAGTGATTTTTTTCACCAGAAGTGGCAACAGCAACTTTCTGATTTGTCAGCTGATCCCAGCAGAGCAATCTTAGAGTGCTGGGATTAGCTGTTCCTGGAAACCCAGCCTGCTCCTCCAGCCCTTCAATTACTTTGTAGCATCTACTACTTCCCTATATTAAATCCCTCTCCTTAAACTAACTGGAAATAATGCTGTTGCTTATAGCGGACCCTTTCAGTAAAATGGACATAGGTTTGGAAAATAATTTACAAATATTGTCAAATTTCTAAACATTGATTTGATGGCCAAATATAAAATTTGTCTTTTAGACTTTCAAAAATACATGTTAAAAATCCTACTTAAATGCACAGAAAGAAGGATATTTTAAAATAGGCCTGAGTGGGATGCATGGGTGGCTCAGTGCTTTCTGCTCAGGTCATCATCCCAGGGTCCTGGGATCGAGTCCCGAATGGGACTCCCTGCTCAGCGAGGAGCCTGTTTCTCCCTCTGCCTGCCACTCACCCTGCTTGTCCTCTCGCTCTCTCTGACAAATAAATAAATAAAATCTTTTAAAAATAAAATAAAATAGGACTGAGGATAGGAAAACATCAAATAATGGGGAAAGGAGACAAAAGAATGAGAAAAACATGGATTCTTTAAAATGGTAAAATTATTGGTGTGAAAAAGAAAAGAGAACTGGCAGAGAAATACAGAAAACTCTAAGTTAATCAAGTGGAAATGTATTTCAGATAGTACAAATTCCAGATGCTGAAATTGGAGAAGGAAAAAAGTTTACAAAGATATCCACCACTTGGTATCTTAAGTCAGTTTTTTTTAATAAATTTTTTAAAGTTTAATTTGGATCTTATGATCAAAAAGTTGAACAGAGACATGGAAGATATAAAGAAAGGATCCGAACTGAACTTCTAGAGACAATAACTATACCAAGCCTGAGATGAAAAATACACTAAAAAGATTAACAGCGGACTAGACGTGGAAAAAGAAAAGATTAATAAACTCAAACACAGCAATTAGAATGATCCAAAATAAAACACAGAAAGAAAACATACAATTTTTAAAAATGTAAATAAAGCATAACACTGGACAATTTCCAAGAGTTAATGTCTGAAATGGAGTCCCCAAAGGGAGGGAGCAGAAGAATATTTGAAAATTACTCCAAATTCAATGGAAACCATAAATTCACAAATCCACAAAGTTCAACAAACCCCAGACCCAGGAAATGAACAAAACAAGGGGCGCCTGGGTAGTTCAGTCGGTTGAGTGTCCACCTCTTGGTTTTCAGCTCAGGCCACAATCTCATGGGTCAGAAGATCAAGCCCCGCATCAGGCTTCACACTCAGCTGGGAGTCTGCTTGAAGATTCTCTCCCTCTACCCGTCCCCACCTCTGTCTCTCTCTTAAATAAATAAATAAATAATCTTAAAAAGAAATGAGGAAATCTTAAAAAGATAAAGAAGAAAAAGAAAGCTGAAAAGTTCATTACCAGCCAACCCACATTATAAGAAATGTCAAAGTCCTTCACAAACAGACAATGAATGACAGAAATGGTATGTATAAGAGTAAATAGATATTTTTCTTATTATTTTAATCTCTTTAAAAATGTTTTTTAAATGATGATATTATAACCCTGGGATTTATAACATATATATAAGAAAAACGTAGGATAACAATACCATAAAAGCCAGGGGGAAAGAAACGAAAGTATACTATTGTAAGGTTTATATAGTATACTTGAAGTAATATAATATCACTTGAAGGTGATAGACTAGACTGTCACTAGACTGTGACAAGTTAAAAATGTATACTATTATAAACCCTGAAAAAAATTTAAATTAAAAAACCATTAAAATAAAGAGTTATAGCTTATAAGCCAACAAAGAATTTAAAAAGGCCAAAAGGGATGAGAAGGGGAACAAAGGCAGATGAGACAAAGAGAAAACAAATAGGAAGACTTAACCCAACTGTATCAATAATGTCTTTGGATAGAAACGGTCCAAATATCTAAATAAAGAGCAGAGATTGTCAGACTAGATAAAAAAGACCCAACCACATGCTGCTTATATACGAGCACCTTAAATATAAAGACACAAATGAGTTAAAAGCATAAAGACAGAAAACATGATGCTATACTAACACTTATCAGAAGAAAGCTGTAGCGCCTATATCATTCACAACGTAGATTTCAGAGCAAAACATATTATCATCACGATAAAGATAATCATTTCATAATAATAAGGGCTTATTTTATCAAAGGCCAAACAATCCTAAGTGTTTATGCACCTAATAACAGAGCATCAAATACATGTAGCAAAATTGGGAAAAAGAACACAAATCCAGAATTATAGTCAGCAATTTCACTACCACTCTTTCAACTAAAAGAACAACCAGATTCGAGGATATAGTAGACTTGGAAAACACTACCAATCAACTTGACCTAACTGACATTCATAGAACACACCATCCAACAATGGAGAAATACACATTCTTCTAAAGTGTACACTGCACTTTTATGAAAAGAGACCAGTTCTGTGCCATGGAACAAGCCTCGATAAATTTTAAAGGATTTAACTTATTCAAAATATGTTTACAGACCAAAATGGAATCAAATTAGAAATAAATAAGAGCAAGATCTCTGAAAAGTCCAGAAATTTTGAAAATTAAATAACATATATCCATGGATCAAAGAAGAAATCAAAGGGAAATTAGAAAGTATTTTGACTTTACATCAAAAACTAGGGATGTACTGTATGGTGACTAACATAATATAATAAAAAAATATATTATTAAAAAAAAGTATTTTGAACTGAATAAAAATGAAACTAAAAAGCAAAATTTGCCAGATGCCACAAAAGCAGAAATTGAGAAATTTATAATCTCTAAACACCTACATTGGAAAATAAGAAAGGTCTCTAATGAATCATTGAACACTACATCAAAAACTAATGATATACTATACAGTGGCTAACTGAACATATTTTAAAAAATTAAAAATAAGATTATTTCAATCAAAAAAAAAAGAAGAAGATAAGTCTCAAATAAATAACCTTGGCTTCTACCTTAAGAACTTAGAAAAAGTTGGGGCGCCTGGGTGGCACAGCGGTTAAAGCGTCTGCCTTCGGCTCAGGGCGTGATCCCGGCGTTATGGGATCGAGCCCCACATCAGGCTCCTCTGCTATGAGCCTGCTTCTTCCTCTCCCACTCCCCCTGCTTGTGTTCCCTCTCTCACTGGCTGTCTCTATCTCTGTCAAATAAATAAATAAAATCTTAAAAAAAAAAAAAAAAAAAAGAACTTAGAAAAAGAAGAGCCAATTAAACTCAAAGGAAACAGAGGAAAGGAAATGATGAATATCAAAGTGACAACAAAGAAAATCTATGAAACTGAAAGAATTCTTTGAGATCAATTTAACTGATAAACCCGTGACCAGATGATCAAGAAAAAAGGATAATCAGTGCTATAAACTGAATGTCTGTGTCTCTCCCAAAATTCATATTCATATGTTGAAATCCTAATGCCCATGTGATTGTATTAGGAAGGGGGACTTTGCATGTGATTAGGTGAAGAGAGCAGAGCTCTCATGAATGGAATAATGTCCTTAAGGAGGCCTCAGAGATATCCCCCTCACATCTTCTGCCATGTGAGGCTATAACGAGATACCTGCAACCTGGAAGAAGGCCCTCAGCCGGGATCATGCTGGCACTTTGATCTGGGACTACAGAACTATGAGAAATGAATTTCTATTGTTTATAAACCATCAAGTCTGAGGTATTTTGTTATAACAGCCCAGAATGGACTAAGACAATAAGGGAACATTATAAACAATTTTATGCCAATAAATTCAACAATGAGACTGACCAATTCCATAAAAGACACAAATTATCAAAGCACATTAGAAAAGAAACAGATAACCTAAATAACCTTATATTAAAAATACTGAGACTTTAGTTTAAAACGTGCTCACAAAAAATGTCCAGGGGCACCTGGGTGACTCAGTCAGCTGAGTGTCTGACTCTCGATTTCAGCTCAGGTCGTGATCTCAGGGTCATGAGATCAAGCCCCATGTTGGGCTCTGCATGCAACAAGGAGTCTGCATGAGATTCTCTCCCTCTCCCTCTGCCCCTTTCTGCCCCTTACACACATGAGCTCTCTCCAAAATAAATAAATAAATCTTTAAAAAAAAAATTTTCCAGACCCAGACGGCTTCACTGGTTAATTCTACCAAACTTTAAGTTAGAAATAGTAATGCCAATTCTATTTAAACTCTTCTAAAATACTCAAGAGGAAGAAACAACTCCCTAATCACCAATGAGGCTGGTATTGTCCTTACGACAAAGACATTACAATCAAAGAAAACTACAGACCCATATCCCCTTTGAACACAGGTGCAAAAAGTCTAGACAAGAATTCTAGAAATTCAAATCCAACCATATATAAAAAAGTTAATATGGTACAACCAAGTGTGGTTTATACCAGAAATGCAGAGTTGGTTTAACATTCAAAAAAAATAAAAACAAAAACCAACCAGTGTACTTTGCCGTATTAACAAACTGTGATGGTTACTTTTATGTGTCAACTTGACTCGGCTAAGGGATACACAGATAGCTGGTAAAACATTATTTCTGGGTACATCTATGAGAGAGGTTCCAGAGATATTAGCATTTGAATGCCCCCCAAAGCAGGTGGGCATTACCCAAATCCACTGAGGGCCTGAATAAAACAAAATGGCAGAGGAAGGGTGGATGTGCTCTGTTTGCTTGAGCTAGCACATTCACCTATACTGCCCTTGGATATCAGCACTCCTGGTTCCTAGGCCTTCAGACTCCAGCCTTTAGAAATAAACTGAAACTTACAACATTTGCTTTCCTGGTTCTGAGGCCTTTGGATTTGGACTAAATTACACCATCAAACTTCCTGGTTCTCCAGTTTACAGATAGCAGGTGGTAGGATTTCTCAGCCTCCATAATCATATGAGCCAATTCCTATAATAAATCTCATATCTATGTCTATATATCTACAGATAAAGATATCTTATTGGTCTCTGTCTCTCTGTCTCTCTGAAGATCCTTGTCCCTCTGAAGATCCTTGACGAATATACAACATAAAAAAATAAAAACCATACAATCACCTCAGTAGACAGAACTGCAAGAACTCTGGTACTTATGACTCCATCCAAACCCCTGCACCAAGAGACACTAACACTAACTGGCATAGTTTCTAACTTCTCATGGTTGTGTCCCTAGAATGATGATTATAACCCTCTTAAGTTCCTGCCTGGAAAAACTCAAGGTTGCCAAAAGCATTTACTGTTTGTTCTAGCCAACACCTGAGGATAGGGCCCCTATATCCCAATCTCTGTAGGAGAGTACAAGCCTAGCTTGAGTAAGCACCAGGTAGCAAACCCAGATGGTTTAATCACTCCTTTCCAACTTTTTGTAAATTTCTACATCCCTGACTCTGCTCAAGCCCCCACTCATTTCCCATTTGTTCCTCCTCTCCACTCCCTCATTCTCCTTTTAAAATATCCTAGTCACCTCCACACAAAAAGAAGCTGAGTTCAGTTCACACTGGACTCTCCTCCCCACTACAATAGTTATTACTGAATAAAATCTGCCCTTCCTGCTTTAACTAGAATACAGCTTTATCTTTGATAAGACACAGAAAAAGCATTTGACAAAACCCATTATCCATTCCTGACCAAAACTCTCAGCAAACTACAAATGGAAGGGGAAATGAACTATGAGAGACTATGGACTCCAGGAAACAAACTGAGGGTTTGGGGGGGGGGTTGGAGGGGTGGGCTAGTGAAGGGAATTACGGAGGACACGAATTACATGGAGCACTGGGTGTTACATGCAAACAATGAATCATGGAACACTACATCAAAAAGTAACGATGTACTGTACGGTGACTACCATATATCATAATAAAAAGAAAAAAAAAGAAAAAAAGGAATGTAAGAGAACTTCAACCTGATACAGGGTAGCTACAAAAAACATACAGCTAACATCATACTTAATGTTGAAAGTATGATGAAAGCATACTAAATGCTTTCCCCCTAAGATCAGGAACAACACAAGGACTAGAGATGTTCACTAGGACAAAAAAGAAGGAGGGAGGCATCTATATAAAAAAGGGCAGCATAAAACACTATTCACAGATAACACAATTGCCTATATAGAAAATTTAATGGAATTGAGCTACTAAACTCATAAGTGAGTTTGCCAAAACTGCAAACAAGATACAAGATACAAGATCAATACACAAACATTAATTTTATTTTTATGTACTAACAATGAGCAATGGGAAATTAAAATTTTAAAAAATAGTACCATTTACAATAGCAGCAAAAATACAAAGTAAATAGGGATAAATCTGACAAAAAGGTGTGTAAGACTGATCAACATGCTGAAATCTGCAAAACACTGATGAGAGAAATTAGATAAGACTTAAAGAGGAGACGTACCTTGTTCATGGGTCAAGACTCAATATTGTTAAATGTCAGTTCTCCCTCAAATTGAACTACAAATTCAATAATCCCAATAAAAATCCCAGCAGACTTTTGTGTAGAAACTGACGATCTGATTCTTAAATTCATATGGAAGTGCAAAAACACTAAAATAGGCAAAACACATTTGAAAAAGAACACTATCTGATTTTCAAGACTTATTATTAAGCTGGAGTGTTTATGACAGTGTGGTATTGGTGCAAAGATAATAAATAGATCAATTAAACAGAAAAGAGTTCAGAAATCAGCACACACATACATGGGCAAATGATTTAAGGTAATGCAATGGAGAAAAAAACAGTCCAATCTATTTAACAAATGTTCCTGGAACAACTGGATATATACCAAAAAAATTATATTGGATATACTCTTCAAATAAGATACAAAAATAATTCAAAATAGATCACAGGCATATGTGTAAAACCAAAACTATAAAAGTTCTAAGATACTATTTGCACCTAAGGGTTAAGTAAAGCTTTCTTAATAGAACACCAAAAGTATAATAATACAAGGGAAAAAAGGATAAATTTGACTTCACTAAAATTTAAAAAGTTAAAACCAAACTTTAGTCTTCAAAAGACACTGGCAGGAACATGAAAAGACAATCCAGACACTGGGATAAAACATTTGTAAAGCATATATCTGATAAAGGACTTGTATCTAGAATACATACAGAATGCTCAAAATCTGACAAATAAGAAAAAAGGCCACCCATTTTTTAAGCGGACGAAAGATTTAAAGAGGCTCTTCGACAAAAGAGAAGTAAGGATGGTAAATAAGCACATGAAAAGATGCTCAACATCATTACTCATGAGGGAAATGCAAATTAAAACTACAATGAGATGCTAGTATAATACACCTATTAGATGCTAAAATTAAAAAGACAGACCATAAGTGTTGGCAGAGATATAGAAGAACTGGAACTCCCTCCTTCTGGTAGGACTTGTAAAATGGTACACTCATTTTGGAAAACAGTTTGGCAGTATCTTAAAAAGTTAAACATACATCTACCATATGTTTCCACTCCTAGGTATATACCCAAGGGAAAGGAAATATATGTCCATACAAGGGCTTGTATGAATGTTAAGAGCAGCCTTATTCATAACCACCAAAAACTGGAAACAATCCAAATGTCCATCAACAGGAGAATGAATAAACAAATTGTGGTAAATCCATACAGTGAATACTACTCAGCAAGAGAAGTACACAACTTAGTACACACACACACACACACACACACACACACACACACACAATGGAATATTACTCAACCATCAAAAGAATGAAATCTTGCCATTTGCAATGACATGGATGGAACTAGAGGATATTATACTAAGCGAAATAAATCAGAGAAAGACAAATATATGATTTCACTCAAGTGTGGAATTTAAGAAACAGACGAACAAAGGGGAAGGGAAAGAAAAATAAGATGAAACAGAGAGGGAGACAAACCATAAGAGACTCCTTAACTACAGGAAACAAACTGAGGGTTGCTAGAAGGGCGATGGGTGAGGGGATGGGGTAACTGGGTGATGGGCATTAGGGAGGGCACTTGATGTAATGAGCACTGGGTGCTATATGTAACTGATGAATCACTAAATTACCTCTGAAACTAATAATATGCTATATATTAATTAAATTGAATTTTTAAAAATTTAAAGAAAGAAAGAAAAGGACGTAACTATTGATACACACAACTTGGATGAATCTCAAAATAATTAATCTTTGAAAAAAGCTAGATTTTTAAAAAGTACGTAACTTATAATTCCACCTATATAAAACCCTAGAAAATGCAGACTAATCTACGGTGAAAGAAAGCAGATCAGTGACTGCTTGAGGAAGGAGTAGGAGGAAACTTTTGCAAGTGATGGATATGTTCACAATCCTGCTTGAGAAGATACTGTATACTTTAAGTATTGTTTACTGTATGTCAATTAGACTTTAATAAAGCTGTTTAAAAATGAAATGAAACATAACAAAAAATAATCTTGAAAAATGTAAAGGGACCTATCAAACCACAAGACAGATTAAGTCTAGATAAGAAATTAATCAATAACTCTCTAAACTATAAGAAAAAAAATATTCTTCCCAAAAACTATGAAGAATACATTCCTTAGAGAAGGAATGCAAACAACCTCCATATCAGGTTTCTAAATGCACACCGGAGTCTGGAAGGCAATGGATCAATACTTACAAAACGCTAAGAAAAAAAAAGCAACTCAAGAAACATCTACCCAGTTCATAAGCAACAGCAGCAGAAATCTTTTTATTATAAAACATTCATCTTAACTCCATGGTGGTTCCCATACCATTAAAACTACATTCACTCATTCATTCATCAACTGCACGGACTACTCTATAAAAGTCATTAAGTTTTCTTAGAACTGCATAGATATGGGCTCATGCAATGGATGTCACAGAATCATGCATCTGATAAAAACAGGTAAAACTGTCAATGTTAAGGTTAGATTATTTGATTCTGGGGTAAACTGCAAGGCCCCTCTCTTCTCACAAGATTCAGAAGCAATAAAATTGTTATTGATGTAATGAACCATCTCATGTTATCCCAGAGACTGTGAGACAAAGTTCAACCTTTGCAGCTCTGAGAACAGTGGGTGATGAGCAGGAAGGAAGGAGTGCCTCTTTCTGCAGGGCTTCTCTTTCCCTCCTCCCCCCCCCCTTCCCAAACACAGAAGACCAGAAATCATACCAAAGAATTCTGTTGTGAACTCACTGTGCCAGGGAAACTGCATAAAGGAAAACAGACGCCAATGGACAGAAACGTGCCTTCCAAATCAATTCTGATACCACATTTCAGAACCCAGACACCACAAAAAATCATTTTCAGCAACGTGCCAGCTGCTGCCACAACTGTTACGGGGCCCCTCAAGCTCCCGTCTGGGCTGCAACTCCACTACCTGCGCCTTGATTCCCAGAAGTTGAAACTATTCCCCATGCTAATGTGGGACAGAAGAGTGCCTCTTCCCAATACCAATTAAAATCCCAATTCCATGAATATAGTCATTAATGCTACTTATTTAAACCTTAACAGCCCCATCCAATAGATCAGTTCAGTAAGTATTTACTGAATAGCCACTAAAACAAACCTGCAACAGGGTTTTATATCCAAAAGAATCTCTCTTCCTGGCCTAAAATGTTGGACGACTTCTATTCCAAAAAAGTACAGCTTCCTCAGATAGAGAGACAGAAAGATAGATAGATAATCAAGAAATTCCTGCCATCTGGTGTCCAAATTTGACACTGCACTGAATAGGGACCGAGCAACCTCAATTTGGTATAGGCAAGCACCCTAGACTAAAAACTGTTCTATGTAGTCGTATTTAAAAATCCATTTGGACTAAAGGGTTACAAGAAAAGCCCATTAATTTAAATGAATCTTAAATGAAGACTATTAACGCAAATGAAAACTGAAAGAATATGGGAAAGATGGGGAATTCTCCCATCTCCAGCAAATTGAGGAAAAACTGAAATACTGAAAATGGTAGGTTTAAAATCCATCGACACCACCACCATCCCTGGTCAGCCTTTCAACCAATGCCAACCACACTCCTCCTAAGAGCTCAGCAAAACAGAAAGGGTGCAGACTGACGACATAAACAACTGAAAAAAGGAAAACACAAACTAAGAATACAGAGACCTCTTTTAAATTATATGGCACCTTTTCATTTTTCATAGTCCATGTACTTCAAGAGCTATATATGATAAATTTGGGGGGTTTTTCATTATTTATGTAATAAGGCAAAGAGTGGTGCCCCATCAACTATAATGACTCAACTTCAAACAAGACATTACTTTTTTATTTAACAAGGATTCTTTAGAGTCTTCAGCAAAGATTTACTACAAAATAGGAATGCAGTGACAACTAATGAGCACATGTCTACACAGCACATAGTAAAGGCAAGGAGAAAGTAGGAGTCATCCCTGATTCCTCCCTACCTCACCCTACATGCAATTATTAAGCCCAGTGGATTAATAAACTAATATCTCTCTATTCCCACCACCCTATCCTAGACAAAGTCACCATCACCTTTTCCTTAGACCAGGGATTGGCAACCTACAGCCTACAGGCCAAATCTGGCCTGTCACCTGTGTTTTTGCAAGTAAAGGTTTATTGGCATATGGTCATGACCATTCATCTATATACTGTCTTTGGCTATTTTCATGCTACAATGGTAGAACTGAGGAGATGTGACTGGCCCACCAAGTCTAAAACATTTGTCATCTGGCTCTTAACAGAAAAAGTTTGCCAAACTTGGCCTAAGTAGGCTATTACATAATCCTCTAACTAGTCTCTCTACCACTCATTCAATTCACTCTCCAAACTACAGTCTGAGTGAAAAGTTTTAAGAACACAAATTTGATCACTCATTCTTCTGCAAAGATAAACCCAAATTCCTTATGGCAACTCCTATAACTTTTCCAACCTCCCATCTTGCCATCTTGCCACTACCCTTTATGATCCAGTTATTCTATTTTAATTTCTCCAAACTCACCTTGCTTTAGCCTTTGGGCTTTCAGCATATAATATTTCTCCCAATTGGGATACTCTACTTCTCTTTAGCTAACTCCAGGTCACCCTTCGGGTTCTCTGTGTAAATGTTATTTTCTCCAGGAAGCCATCCCTGACCCCTTGGGCTGGAATTCGGTGGTCCTGCATTCCTCCATCACTAACCTTGTTATTAGACTCTAATGTGTTTTCATTGTCAGGCCAGATCAAGAGCCATATGAGGGCAGATAGGCTCTGTGCTGTTAATTATGACACCCTTACAGCAAACAGGGATTAGTATGTAGGAGGTATTTATAAAATCTTGGTTCAAATTAATTTATTCTTTGCATCATGTTCTGAGAATTCAAAGAATTTTTTCTCAGAGATTTATCAGAAATAATCATACCATTTTAGGTAATGAAGATAAATAAGTCATGTATAACCACAGCAGAGTAAGTTGATACCTAGAAAGCTATATAGAAAATTTCTGAGCCCAACTATTTACACCATATGCATTTTAGTATATTACTGGAGAAAGCCCTGATCATAAGAGCTTATCATTCTAGACCATATATAATGAAAACAACAGAAATAAAGAAACTAAACAAAGTATTCTCTAATACCTGCTCTTCCCTCTCCTTTTCTTTGGTCTTACTTCTGTAGACTCTAGCAGAGGTGGCATCCTGGGTTGGAATGGCAGAGATCTGATGCAGTGGCATGCTCATCCCAGCCTCCTGTCTGGTTGTCTTCTTTACCGAACAGAGTCTCCAGTGGTAGAGTCATTTTGGGCCATGGACTTCAAACTGAGAGGGAGAAGACAAGACATAACTGAGCTAAAACACTTCAAATTTCCAATAGTGAGATTAGCATTGTATATTTATACTCTTATATTCATATTTGAATCAGTTACAATGTCTGACATAAATACTCAGCCTTCAAAAACAACAGAAGATACATGTTTTATGGGGGAAATTTTAACATTTTTCTCATGTAATAAGATGGGAACACCTGAAAGAGGCTGTGGATCAGGTACATGGATAATCAGATATTAATTTTCCATTGGCCATTAGGTTTTAAACAGCAGTGTCATCCTTTATTTTAAGAATATTTCTGATTAAATTTTTTTTCTTGAAAAAACATTCATTCTGATAGAAGTGATCTTTCCGTAAAACCACTGCCCTTGAATCCACATAATGGTAGGATTAAAGGTTTAAAAGTCTAAAATAAATTTAAAATATTTATGAGCTCTGCTTAACCTTCTGAAAGTCTAGACTCTCTAGACCAGTTGCTGGCAAACTTTTCCGATAAAGGGCCAGAGAGTAAATATTTTAGGTATTGTGGGCCATATTTTTTTTTTTTAAATTACTCAATTCTGCTGTTGCAGCGTGAAAGCAGCCACAGTAAGTGTGTAAATGAATGAGAATGGTTATGCTCCAATAAAACTTTACTTACAAAAACAGGTGGCAGGCTAGATTTGGCCCATGGCCTGTAGTGCTAACCCTGTTCTACGGAAATTTCCAGGGAAGATGAGGGTCCACGGATATTCCTGAGATCTTGAGAAGGTTGCCCTTAGGTAAAATAATAGTTTCTAAATACAGTGATTCGAGGCACACCTGCCTTTTTTTCTGGTTTTCTCCTACATTCCTCCAAAGTACCTGGTAATTGAATTACACGTTTTCTACCCGACCCCCCGCCACCGTCCCCACTGCAATTTAGCAAACTCTGTATACAAAACCAATAATATATCCAAATTATGCATAAGGTTTAATGTAGTAATGTTTCATGCTATTTGAATTTTTTAAAAAGATGGAAGCATTAAACCAAAGAATGAACCTCTAATTTGGGGATTTTCACTTACTAACCATGTCTTGGAGGGTGGGACAATAGGCAGAGAGCGTAAACAACAGGACCTGACAACTCTGAGGTCATATTTGATGAGTAGCCATTTATTCGGCCCAATCCTAAGGTCACATCTGAAGGGCAGCCAACTATTCCACCTCTCCCCGAACTCTGCTCTGGACCAAAAGTTGGTGTTTGTGGGTTGGTCCCACCTTTGACAGTGTTACTAACGAGCAACAGAACTCACAGAATTAATCTCCTTCACAGATTCTCTGATCAACAAGCGACAGAAGGGAGTAAAAATTGGAAGGGATCAACACTATGAGAAAATGAACTAAAAGAATATTGTTTTTAAAAGTCTAGTGTTATAATAGGTGGGTGATCATTGATAACCAATAAAACAGGAAAATACAGTAGGTGATATTAGTGTCTAGATATCATAATCAATAATTAATAAAATGTTAGTGTCTACATACTATACATTACCTACTCTACCTTAAGCCTTTGATGAGGCTGACACAAGATGGAGCACTGTGCCCAATAAACAGTCTGAATATTTATATTCACATCACACAAGACAAGAGGTACTTACTGTTTAGTTGCCTTATACTGTATGGGAGATCACAATAGTTACTGGTGAGCAGTTTTTTCATCACTCATTCATCAAAATTCTCTGTCACAGAAGGCAAACTCCATGTGGCCTCTTGGAATACTTATTCAAACTAACCATGTCCAGAGACCCTACTACATATCATACCAATAGCTGCCTTTGGTGCTTCTAGTATAATAATCATTATTACATCATTGGTACATGACCATAACAAGCCTGAAGAGGACTATTTATGCCACAAAAACACAAATGTGAGAGAGGGTTTTAAATATTTTGTAGAAATTTGAAGGACTTCCTCTCCTTACAGCCATTTAAGCTATTCTTCTGAAATGAACCCCTATCTCCAGGTAACAGACCTGAAAGTCTGCCTGAAGCAATTCCTCTCCTATGCCATATTTAGGATAAAAATGATCATCTTAAAAACCAAACTGCGAAATAGACCACGCCACTTTTTATGTGAAAGTCATGTGAAAATCATAAAGCAGGTATTACTCATACTATATTCTTTGCACGATTTCCAAATATCTGTTTTATATCAATTCATCTGTAATAAAGAGCAATAGTTAAGCCTCTGCACCATGCCTAACAACCCAGGCATGAGGACTTGAATTCCCCTACTGCTAAAAATACAGCACAAACATCTGTATCTAGAAGAAATGGACAAACTGGCTATTTACAAGTATAGAAACAGGGGTACCTGCCTGGCTCAGTCAGTGGAGTACATAACTCTTGATCTTGCAGTCATGAATTCAAGCCCCAAGTTGCACACAGAGATTAGTTTAAAAAATAAATCTTAAAAAAAAAAAAACACCAAAAAAAATAGAAACATGGAAATGGATATGCCATGTCAATGGATCGGAAGACTTAACTACTGTGAAGGTGGCAATTCTCCCAAAACTGATACACACATAAAGCAATCCCTATCAAAACCCCAGCTGACTTCTAGGCAGAAATTAGACAAACTGATCCTAGAATTCATATGGAAATTAGAAGGACCCATGATACTCAAAACAATCTTGAAAAAGAACAAAGTTGGAGAACTCACACTTCCCAATTTCAAAACTTACTACAAAGGAACAGTAAGCAAGACAGTGTGAAACTGGAATAAGAATAGAGATATAGATTAACAGAACAGAATTTAGAGTCAAGAAACGAACCCACGCAGCTATGGTCAACTGGTTTTTCAACAAGGGTTCCAAGACTATTCAATGGGGAAAGAACAGTCTTTTCAACATGCAAAAGAATGAATTTAGATTCCTATCTCACACAAATAAAAAATACACAAACTAAACATCACCAAAATAAAAACGTTTGTGCTTCAACAGATACCATCAAGAAAGTGAAACGACAACCAGAGAACACAAAAAAATCATTTTGCGATGATTTACAATAAGGGACTTGTACGTTGAATATATAAGGGGCTGTCACAACTCAACAACAGACAAATAACCCGATGAAAAATGCATTGTTCAAGAGACTCTTAATTATACAGATTACTATAGGAGAGGGAGTTGGGAGGATGGGTCAAATAGGTGACAGAAATTAAGGAGTGCACTTGTGGAGATGAGCACAGGGTGATGCATGGAAGTGTTGAATTACTCTATTATATACCTGAAACTAATATAGCACTGTTTGTTAACTAACTGGAATTACAATAAAAACTTTTTTTAAAAAAGATTTTATTTATTTGACAGAGAGAGAGGGAACACAAGCTGGGGGAGTGGGAGAGGGAGAAGCAGGCTTCCTGCCGAGCAGGGAGCCCGATGCAGGACTCAATCCCAGGACTCCAGGATCACGACCTAAGCCGAAGGCAGCCGCTTAATGACTGAGCCACCCAAGTGCCCCAATAAAAACTTTTTAAAAAGGAAAAATGGGTTGTTCAACATCAGTAGCCAACAGGAGAATACAAATCACAACCATGAGATATACTTTAATTATGGCTATATTTAAAAACAGGTAAGTGTTGGCAAGGATGTGGAGAAACTGAAACCCTTATACAGTGCTGGTGGAATTACATGCAGCTGCTTTGGAAAACAGTCTGGATCTTCCTTAAAATGTGGAAATAACACAAATGTTCATAAATTAATGAATGGATAAATAAAACATGTTATCTATATAATGAAATATTATTTAGCAACAAAGAGAAATGAAATATGAATACATGCTACAACATGGATAAAACTTGAAGCATTACACAAAGTGAAAGGACCAGATACTATATGAAAACATTTGTATGAAATGTCCAGAATAGGCAAATCATAAAACAGAATGTAGATTACTGGTTGCCAAGGACTGGGGTAGGGATCGGGGATGGGGGCTGATGGCTAAAAGGGTTTCTTTTTAGAGTAATAAATATGTTCTAGGGGCGCCTGGGTGGCACAGCGGTTGGGCGTTTGCCTTTGGCTCAGGGTGTGATCCCGGCGTTCTGGGTTCGAGCCCCACATCAGGCTCCTCTGCTATGAGCCTGCTTCTTCCTCTCCCACTCCCCTGCTTGTGTTCCCTCTCTCACTGGCTGTCTCTGTCTCTGTTAAATAAATAAATAAAATCTTTAAAAAAAAAAAAAAACAATAAATATGTTCTAAAATTTATTATGGTCACGTTGCATAACTCTTAAGCATACTAAAAGCCATAGAATTATATACATTAAATGAGTGGATTGTAATGAATGTGAACTATATATCAATAAAGCTGCTTTTAAAAAGAATATATAAATAATTACTATGAATTAAGATAGATAAGACTGATCCTCAACTCTATGGTCACCTAATCTTCAACAAAGCAGGAAAGAATATCCAGTGGGAAAAAAGACAGTCTCTTCAACAAATCGTGGTGGGAAAATTGGACAGCCACATGCAGAAGAATGAAACTGGACCGTTTCCTTACACCATACCCAAAAATAGATTCAAAATGGCTGAAAGATCTAAATGTGAGACAGGAATCCATCAAAATCCTAAAGGAGAACACAGGCAGCAAACTCTGTGACCTCAGCCACAGCAACTTCTTGCTAAACATGTCTCCAAAGGCAAGGGAAACAAAGGGAAAAATGAACTATTGGGACTTCATCAAGATAAAAGGCTTTTGCACAGCAAAGGAAACAGTCGACAAAATCAAAAGACAGCCGACAGAATGGGAGAAGATACTTGCAAATGACATTATCAGATAAAGGGCTAGTATCCAAAATCTATAAAGAACTTAATCAAACTCAACACCCAAAGAACAAATAATCCAATCAAGAAATGGGCAGAAGATATAAACAGACACTTCTCCAAAAAAGACATACAAATGGCTAACAGACACTTGAAAAAATGCTCCACATCACTAGCCATCAAAGAAATACAAATCAAAACCCAATGAGATACCACCTCACACAAGTCAGAATGGCTAAAATTAACAAGTCAGGAAACAACAGATGTTGGCGAGGATGCAGAGAAAGGGGAACCCTCTCACACTGTTGGGAATTCAAGCTGGTACAGCCACTCTGGAAAACAGTATGGCGGTTCCTCAAAAAGTTGAAAATAGAGCTACCTACGACCCAGCAACTGCCCTACTAGGGATTTACCCCAAAGATACAAATGCAGTGATCTGAAGGGGCACTTGCACCCCAGCATTCATAGCAGCAATGTCCACAATAGCCAAACTATGGAAAGAGCCCAGGTGTTCATCAACAGATGAATTGATAAAGATGTGGTATATATATATACAATGAAATACTACTCAGCCATCAAAAAAATGAAATCTTGCCATTTGCATTGAAGTGGATGGAACTAGAGGGTATTATGCTAAGAGAAATAAGTCAGTCAGAGAAAGACAATTATCATATGATCTCACTCATATGTGGAATTTAAGAAACAAAACAGAGGGTCATAGGGGAAGAGAGGACAAAATAAAACAAGACGAAATCAGAGAACCATAAGAAACTCTCAATCATAGGAAACAAACTGAGGGTTGCTAGAGGGGAGAGGGTTGGGGGGATGGGAAAACTGGGTGATGTAATGAGCACTGCATATTATGCAAGACTGATGAATGGTCAGATGGTCAGTGGACTTCTACCCCTGAAACCAATAATACATTATATGTCAATTAATTGAATTTTTTAAAAAAATTAGATAAAACTGTTTTCCTTCATGCTATCCCTATGTAATTTATCCAGATGACATGGAGACAGCCACTGCTATCCTATCACTCTTCTGGTTTTGAGAAAGTAACAGGAAGAGTGCAAAATCAGCAATCAGAAATCTAAGCTCAAACCCTGACTCTTGAATACTGAGTGATGTTGGACAAAGTGAGGAATTTCAAAGGCTCTGCTTCTTCATCTGTAAAACAGAAAGGTAATAATCTTTACTCCATTCACAGGGCTATTGTAAAGACCAAAGACGTTTGTGTCCATGTGCACAAATATAAGGGTTCTTAACATCAGCACATTTTTCAGCCTGCTTTTCCAGGCATCTGTAATAATTCCCCTCACTGCCTCACAAAGGCCAGTTTGTTTGCTTTGTCTTTCCAATACTATTTTCTGTCTTCCCACACCTCATTCTGATACAAGATTTACACAACTGAGAACTTCAAATCCTTCCTGACATTTACTTAGGACTTCTAGCAGCATGACTCTGAGGGGAAGCAAGGCTGACAATACTATCCCGGCCCAATCCTAAAGAAGATCAGCGTGGCATAACAATCAAGCTATTCTATGTGCTTTCCAAATGGTCAAGATAAACGAAAGATTCTACCCCTTCCAACAATGATGCTTGGGACAAATACAGACAATAAAGAAGCAGCCAGAAGACAAAGATGCCACTTGCAGCTTCCCGGAGGGACAGTCACCACAGGTCTGCATGCCTCCCTGCACCCCTGCTTACAGGGTGCCAGGCTCCAACACCGGCCTGCTCCTATCCATTGTGCGGTGCTGAATCATAACATCCTGAATGGCACTCAGAATAAACAACTCTAAGTTAAACCTGTTTTTATCAGAAGCACATTTCATACAAAAAATGAGGAGCCTGTGTACAGCAGCTAGCAAATACCAAACAAACAAAACAAACAAACAAACCAAAAAACCCAGTAAGAGAAGAGAGGAGACCAGCTATAATACACAGCACTGAATGGTCAAAGCAGGACTTAACACAGTGAATGTGGATGGAGGGAAAAGAGAGACCATTTGAAAAGGAGGACTCACATAATCTCGTGAGGGGACTAAATCATACCTTGGTTCTCGCTGTGCATTCAGAAGACCGGGATGCACAGAGGAGTGGGGGATAAAGGGAAGTTCACCAAGGGCACACTGAGCTTGACATGCCTGTGGAAAACCCAAGATACGTACACACTGCACACTGGGAATCACCAACACACCACGACACCTGAACACGCAGGGACAGAATTCATTTTCCAAGGAAAACCTGCAGAATCAGTAGTTTACAACTTTAGAAGCTATAAACAAGTGATAAAACCCACTATCAATACAGAATGTTTTTATTATGTTCAGTTAACCACTGTATAGTACATCATTAGTGTTTTGATGTAGTGTTCAATGATTCATTAGTTACGTTTAACACCCAGTGCTCATCACAACACGTCCCCTCCTTAATACCCATCGCTCTGTTACTCCCTCCCCTCTGAAACCACCAGTCTGTTTTCTGGGGTCCATGGTCTCTCATGGTTCATCTCCCTCTCTGATTTCTCCCCCTTCAGAGTTTCCTCCCTTCCCCTATGGTCCTCTGTGCTACTGCTTATGTTCCACATATGAGTGAAACCATATGATAATTGTCTTTCTCTGCTTGACTTTACTAGGCATAATCCCCTCCAGTTCCATCCATGTTGATGCAAATGTTGGGTATTCATCCTTTCTGATGGCTGAGTAATATTCCATTGTATATGTGTACCACATCTTCTTTATCCATTCATCTGTTCAAGGGCATCCTGGCTCCTTCCAGTTTGGCTATTGTGGACATTGTTGCTCTTAACATTGGGGTGCACGTGCCCCTTCTTTTCACTACATCTGTGTCTTTGAGGTAAATCCCTAGTAGTGCAATTGCTGGGTCATAGGGTAGCTCTACTTTTAACATCTTCAGGAACCCCCATACTGTTTTCCAGAGTGGCTGTACCAGCTTGCATTCCCACCAACAGTGTAAGAGGGATCCCCTTTCTCCACATCCTCTCCAACATTTGTTGTTTCCTGTTTTGTTAATTTTTGCCATTCTAATTGGTGTAAGGTGGTATCTCATTGTGGTTTTGATTTGTATTTTCCTGATGGTTGGTGATGTGGAGCATTTTTTCAAGTGTCTGTTAGCCATTTGTATGTCTTTTTTGGAGAAGTGTCTGTTCATATCTTCTGCCCATTTTTTGACTGGGTTATTTGTTTTTCTGAGTGTTAAGTTTCAGAAGTTCTTTATGTATCTTCGATGTCAGCCCTTTATCTGTAATGTCATTTGCGAATATCTTCTCCCATTCCGTAGGCTGCCTCTTAGTTTTATTGACTGTTTCCTTTGCTGTGCAGAAGCTTTTTATCTTGATGAAGTCCCACAAGTTCATTTTTTCTTTTGTTTCACTTGCCTTTGGAGACGTGTCTTAAAAGAAGTTACTGTAGCCGATGTCAAAGAGGTTACTGCCTATAGTCTCCTCTAGGATTCTGATGGATTCCTGTCTCACATTGAGACCTCAATACAGAATTTTTAAACAGCAATGAAGAATCCCTAACTTCAAAAAACACCCACCTCAACCAAAATTTAACTTTACACTCAAACAGCAAAACTCCTAGAGGCATTCTAATTAAGCCAAGAAGCAAAATAAGCACATTACCACTACTATTATTTAATATATAGATTTTTTCTGCTAATGTGATAATACCTAAAAAGAGAACTTTATGGGGTACCTGGGTGGCTCAGTCGGTTAAAACGCTGCACATGGAGCCTACTTAAAAAAAGAGAGAGAGAAAGAACTTTATAGTACAATGGAAGACCTAAAGTCTAAAGGAATTTTCTTTTTTTTTTTTTTTTTTTTTTTTTTTTTTTTAAAGATTTATTTATGTGACAGAGAGACAGCCAGCGAGAGAGGGAACACGGCAGGGGAGTGAGAGAGGAAGAAGCAGGCTCATAGCGGAGGAGCCCGATGTGGGACTCGATCCCGAAACGCCGGGATCACGCCCTGAGCCGAAGGCAGACGCTTTAACGACTGCGCTACCCAGGCGCCCCCCAAAGGAATTTTCTAAGAACTACTAGAATCAGTTAAAAACATAAACATTTGGGCACCTGGGTGGCTCAGTTGGTTAAGCGACTGCCTTCGGCTCAGGTCATGATCCTGGAGTCCCAGGACTGAGTTCTGTATCCGGCTCCCTGCTCAGCAGGGAGTCTGCTTCTCCCTCTGACCCTCCCCCCTCTAATGCTCTCTCTCATTCTCTCTCTCTCAAATAAATAAAAAATCTTTAAAAAAAAGCACTTTAAAAATATTAAAAATAAATAAAAACATTCGTACAAAACCAGTAATGTATTCTAGTATAAGAAAAAAGTACATAAATATATACTGTCACCACATGCCTTTTATCTATGCCCTTCTCCTCATTCCCAGCTCAGGGCCAATCCTTTTCTACTTTCCTCAGGAGCTATAGAAAACAGATGGTCACACCATCTTTTGAATTTGTCAATGAATCACACAAAACCAACAGCATTTTTCTGGAGAGACAATATTGCATCTGACAATACAGAGCGACATATCCCAGTGTGCTCTTCACACAAAAACTTACCAGACTTCATTACTAATGAGCTAGTCAAAGGGGTTCCACCAGATGTATTTAATTTAATTAAAAAAAAGTATTAATTCGGAAAAAATAAATGTCACCAACATTCCTTTACAATAACATAACAAAAATCATGAAATAGAGATGAATGATAGAAAAGCTACTTAAGAACTTTTAATGAAAAACATTCGGTGATTTTAGAGTATATTTGAAAAATATAATAATAGTTTGTTGTAATAATAATTTGTATTCTTCCCAAATAAAGCATATATATAATGTAATTCCAAGGACTAAGCCAGATTTTTCTATTTTACAAAATGATTCTAAAATTATGCATAAGAATTAATGAGATGATCAAATAAAAACATTGAGAAAGAAGCAAAAGAGAGATGAATCCCCCTGAAATATAGACATAACAAAGCAATAATTATTATTAAGACAGCAAGATACAGAAGACTGAAAAGACAGTCCAGAAACTGAATTAATTATTCAGAAGAGTAAAACAGCAGCCTAAAATTACAGGAAAGCAACAAGTTACTTCTTAAGTGATGTTGGGATAACTGGATAAGAATTTGGAAGGGAAAAGAATATCAATTAAGACTCATATTTCATTCACTGAAATAAATTCTGATGGATATAAAAGTTAAATGTTAAAAAAATCCACATAATATAAAATGCAGTTAGGAATGAATATACTAAGGAAGTAAAGGGAGGCTGACTTCCTAAGCCTCAAATTAATGGGAAAAAGTTACAAAAGAAAAGGATTTATAGATATGACCCTATAATTAAAAACAAAATTAAGTAGGTAAAAAAAGACTAGAAAACATTTGTAGAATATAGGACAGAAAATCAGTACCTTTTATATATAAGAAGTTAATACAAATAGCTTTTCAAAAACATTAAAATCCCCAGAGATAAAATGGGCTTCACAAAAGAGGACATAGCACAGGTCCTCACTTAACATTTTAATAATCCGAGAAAAGCAACAGCTCAAAGAACCATTTTTTCCCTTCACAAAATTCCACAAAAAATATGACAAAACCTACCATTGACCAGTAAGTGCTGAGTCTATGTTCTTATGATCCTCCAGTAGTATCATAAACTCAGAATGCCTATCAGGAAAAATGTTGAGCAATAGTGCTGAGAAACTGTGGAAGAGCTTACCTTTGGGGAGCTTAGCCTGAGAAAATACACAAAAATCTACAAGCCCCAAGATTTTCATTGTAACATTATTCACACAAAGAAAAACACAGTTCCCTTAATTTCCCCAAACTGTGGAAAAGCTAATTAAATGTCAGTGCTAGTACAATCAAAGGAATGTTATGTAGGCATTAGAAGCAAGAGAAACATGGGTTTGATAAAAAGCAGATGATATAAATTATACACACATTGTAATTACAAATATGTTAATATATACACAAGCAAAAATCCTAGGAGGGAAACTCATTAAAAATGCTAAAAGCAGGGGCGCCTGGGTGGCACAGCAGTTAGGCGTCTGCCTTCGGCTCAGGGCGTGATCCCGGCGTTCTGGGATCGAGCCCCACATCAGGCTCCTCCGCTATGAGCCTGCTTCTTCCTCTCCCACTCCCCTTGCTTGTGTTCCCTCTCTCGCTGGCTGTCTCTCTCTGTCTAATAAATAAAAAATCTTTTAAAAAAAATGCTAAAAGCAGTGGGGCACTTGGGTGGCACACTCAGTTAAGAGTCTGACTCTTGGTTTCAGCTCAGGTCGTGATCTCAGGGTCATGAAATAGAGCCATGCGTTGTGCTCCATGCTTAGCATGGAGTCTACCTGAGTTTCTCTCTCGTTCTCCCTCTGCCTCAGCCCCTTCCCCCCACCCCTGTGCACTCTTGTTCTCTCTCTCTAAAATAAATGAATCTTTTTAAAAAATGCTAACAGCAGTTTAATGATGTAGCAATATAAATGACTTTTCATTTCTCTATTTTTAAAACCCTTAGTGATAACACATTATTTTTACGGTTTAAATATTTAAAGAGCTAAAATTAAAAGCTCAAGTTATTCCACATAGGTTGGCAATAGTCAGAATTTTAGATTATCATTGAACATATACAACCACAAAAAGTAGTACATTTCTGAAGGCCTCACAGAATTCAAGACCAATCTTCCTACATGAATGAAGTGGGAAGATGCCTTCTCACAACACAAAGGTTTTCAAGCATCATACTGCTTGTTTTATGCTCCTTTGCATTTTTTTTTCAGCATTTCCTTTAATATTTTTGCACAGTCCTCTCCCTTTAAAAACAGCATAGTGCATCATGGTAACAGTTTACCTTTCTTCACAATGTTTTATTACATCTGACTTTCATTCTAAAGGAAAAACTAAGGATGTACTGTATGGTGACTAACATAACATAATAAAAATTATTATTAAAAAAATAAAGTTATCGATTTGGGAGACTGCATTACTTCATATCCTATACATAGTAAGACTAGACTTTATTAATATTTGCACGTTACACTATTTCTAGTTTGTATATTTCTCACAAAGTGGAATGGCTATTACACACCAGCAGAAATGGAGACTCGGAATATGAACGTGTAGCAAACAGTAGAGTCTAGTATTATAATATGGCAGACAGGGGAGGTTACTACTCATCCACTGTCAATAAATCTGAGCATCTGCCCAGCACTCAGAAAGCTATCTGTTGCTTTTCAGTATGTTTATCCCTGTTACTATGGCAGAAACATATCTGTGACAGGAATCATGATATTTCATAGAACACAGAAAAGAATAAACATGGACTATCAATACATGTGTTTTCCTTTTAATCGTGGTTATCTTGTTCCAAAATAGTGGATGCCTTCCTTCCACCAAGAGAATCGATTGTTCTCACTTAAAAAGAGATGCCTGTGTGTGAAGAAGACCCTCATGTCCAGGGTCTGACCATGAGATTAGGCACTTTTGCTGTTCAAACGGTATCTACTGTAAAAATTCCTCAATTTCCTGCCACCAATCACATAAACTTGCCTACTGTCCCCAACGTTCTCATGAATTATGTAAATCATATTATGTGGTTCAAAGGAAAAGGAGACCCCTGCTCTGGGAATGTACCTGGGCTCTCTGACCTCCTCTTCGTCTGGCTATTCAGTGGCCTCACTTCTCAGCCATCCTCCTACCTCATACTTTCATCCTCTCCTTTCAAAGGCCCCTTCACATCAACAAAGTGAGTTTTCCAAGGAAAATACAAAGAGTAAGTAGTTTATGTTACCAGATGCTACTAAAGATTTATTACATTTCACAACGATAAAGAATTTGAAAGTACCTTGTGGATCTCCTAGTTTTAAAAACAAAAATAAAAATGCTTCCAATTCTCCTATCCCCTTTCCCTCTATGACAAAACTTTCTGAGCTGTGTACAATGTTCTTCACTTTCTTGCCTTTTACAATTCAATTCAATGCAATACAACCTGTTTCCCCACTTCACAGAAAATGTTCTTGGCTTTTCTTATTTACTGACCAAACTCGGTAGAAGAGCTCCAAATGAAAGTAACCAAAATAATACATACAAAACAACAAGAACTAAGGATAAAGATAATTTTCTAAAGTTTTTAAAACCCATTTAAATAAGTCAGTCAATATCCTCTTAGATGTATAGATGATATACCATCCATAGAACTAAAATATGATAATATAAAAAAGAAAAAAGTACTCTTGAAAATTAAAAATTATAAACAAAATTAGAAATTCAATAGAAGGGTTAGAAAATTAAGTCACAGGGATTGCCCAAAAAATAAGTACAAAAGTATGCAGCAGAAAATAAGAGAGAGAAGACAGAAGGATCTGAGGATATAAGGATATATGCACATCAGTTTAGAAATTCCAACATCTGACCCAAAAGGATTCCAGAAAGAAGGAGCAGAGAAAACACAGGGAAGGAAATAATCAAGAGAAATGATACAAGAAATTCCCCAAAACTGAAAGATGAAAGTCCCCATACCAAAACAGCCTGCTATGCAGCTAGCATGATGAATGAATTAAAAAAAAAAAAGACAAAATTTCAAAAGGTCCACATGAACACACATTATCATAAAACTCTAGGATACCGGGGCGCCTGGGTGGCACAGCGGTTAAGTGTCTGCCTTCGGCTCAGGGCGTGATCCCAGCGTTCTGGGATGGAGTCCCACATCGGGCTCCTCTGCTATGAGCCTGCTTCTTCCTCTCCCACTCCCCCTGCTTGTGTTCCCTCTCTCGCTGGCTGTCTCTACATCTGTCAAATAAATAAATAAAACCTTTAAAAAAAAAAAAAAAACCTTAGGATACCAAGGGCAAAGAAAAATCTGAAAAAGAAAATATCCTCAAGGAAGGCAGTGGGGGGGGGGAGGGGCAGAGTGACGCTCAGGGAGTGGGGGATATTACATCCCAAAGAGATAAATATATCAAAATAGAATTAGACCTCTCAACAGCACCAGCACCAGCACCAATGGATCCAGAGGACAGAGGCATAATGCCTTCAAAGTTCTGAGGGAATATTTCCACACTGAATTTCATACCCAGCCAAACTATCAAATAAATGAGAAGCGAAAATAATGGTATCTCGAGGCACGAATGAAGTCAGAAAATAAATTTCCCGCACACCTTTTTAAAGAAAATTCCTGGAATATGTATTCTAGTGAAATAAAGGAGTAAACGAAGGAAAAGAAAAACACAGAATGCACAGAATAGTCATTATAACTTAAGAGAAGCACACAAAGTGAAGTTCCAGGCTTATAGCTACACAGCAGGCCTAGGAAGTATTAGTACAGAATGGAGTAGACATATCGAACACTTCCAGGGACAGGTCTCTGGAACAAAAGAAGTCTCAACAGGGAAGATGGAATAACAGATAATATCATGGATACCTTAGAGAACTGAGGATAAGTTTAATAAAAATCATACAAGTGAAAATAAAATATAATCAACAACAACACTACAGAAGAGTGAAAATGTAATCATTTAGCTCTAAAGAATACTGATAATGATGTAAACATTTTACTGCTATAAACAACATTGTGATATAACCAAATCAGGAGGACTGGGAAAACAGAGGTGGGGTATAAAAAGAAGTCAACAATTTCTAATACTTTTAAGTCAAAAAACAGTATATCATTTGAAAATATTCAGGCAACTAGAAGAAGATATAACTGAGATATATGCAGCTATGTCTGGGGAGCAAAACAAGGGTTGTGGAGTAATGGAGCAAAGGACTACTGCTTTTCATTTTAGGACTTTGAATGCTACAATCTCTGATCCATAGTTCCAAACTTAGAAATATACCCAAAACAAAAGCAAACAAAAAACCAAAACCCCTAGCCTTTCTTTACTTATATTTAACAGTAAGACCTGATCTCACATGAACTCCTTCGAGGTCAAACCTGATCTGAACTGATAAGGAGCTATTTATAGTCGCAACTTACTGTAAATATTATACTTCAAAGCAGAAATACTAACGTGCTTAAGGGATGTTACTCCAATGGGGGTATTCAATACTACATACTATGTGCAGATTACCTTTCTAAAATCTGGAAATTTCCAAAGTCTAAAATATTTTTGACCTAAGGATGTTGGATGAGAGAGTCGGGGCCAGCATTTCACTTTTCAAAGAGCTATGTGCATTATTACTTTTGCTTTTTGAATTTGAAAGTACTCTGAATAAACAAACAGAGAGACAGTATAAAGAGAGTAACAAGCAGGAGAGTCATGTGACCTTAAATGGACCAATACCTATTCCACATATTTTCCAAAAGAAAAATAGGTCACTATTTAGGTGCTGAATAAGAAAATTCTCTTTGTCTTGTTAAAAAAAAAAAAAAAACATTTTGAAGAATGGGAGGAAAAAAAGAAAGGGAGAAAACTTCACTTGACCCTTCATTCACCTCTTGGGATTGTCTCATATGTCCTACTTTTTGACAGCAAAACGGAGCTCTTGTATAATCCAGAGTTCTTTTGAACTGTCATTTCTTCACTTTCTTTTATTTTAATTTTTTTATTACTAACATATAATGTATTATTTGTTTCAGGGGTACAGATCTGCGATTCATCAGTTTTACACAACACGCAGCGCTCACCACAACACATACCCTCCCCGATGTCCATCACCCAGTTACCCCATCCCTCTCACCCCTCTCCACTCCAGCAACCCTCAGTTTATTTCCTGAAGATTAAGAGTCTCTTATGGTTTGTCCCCCTCTCTGGTTTCGTCGTCTTTCATTTTTTCCTCTCTTCCCCTATGATCCACTGCCTTTTTTCTCAATTTCCACATATTGGTGAGATCATATGATAATTGTCTTTCTCTGATTGACTTATTTTGCTTAGCACAATACCCTCTAGTTCCACCCATGTCATTGCAGACGGCAAGGTCTTTCTTTCTTTCTTTCTTTCTTTCTTTCTTTCTTTCTTTCTTTCTTTATGGCTATGCAGCCATCATTTCTTCACTTTCTATGCACATTTCATCTCCCTGCAATCTGGCTTCAATACAGTAAAGTTAGCAATGTTCTCTATGCTATTAAGCCTAAAGGACATTTTCTAGCCCTCATGTATTTGTTTTTATTTTAATTCCAGGATAGTTAAATACAGTGTCAGGTGTACAATGCAGTGATTCAACAATTACATACATTATCCAGCGCTCATCACGACAAGTGTCCTCCTCAATCCCCAACTCCTATTTCACCCATCCCTCCCACCCTCCACCCCTCTGTACCATCAGTTTATTCTCTATCCTTAAGACTCCAGGTTTGTCTCTCTCTTATTTTTTTCTCTTTGCTTGTTTGTTTTGTTTCTTAAATTCCATGTGAGTAAAATCATATGGTATTTGTCTTTCTCTGACTTACTTCACTTAGCATTATAATCTCTAGCTCCATCCATGTGATTGCAAACAGCAAGATTTCATTCTTTTTATGGCCGAATAATATTCCACTGCGTACATATGTATATGTGTGTGAAATATATACACACACCACATCTTTTTTTTTAATGTTTTTTTATTATATTATGTTAGTCACCATACAGTACATCCCTGGTTTCTGATGTAAAGTTTGATGATTCATTAATTGCATATAACACCCAGTGCACCATGTAACACATGCCCTCCTTACTACCCATCACCAGTCTATCCCATTCCCCCACCCCCCTCCCCTCTGAAGCCCTCAGTTTGTTTTTCAGAGTCCATAGTCTCTCATGCTTCATTCCCCCTTCTGATTACCCCCCCTTTCTTTATCCCTTTCTTCCCCTACTAATCTTCCTAGTTCTTATGTTCCATAGATGAGGGAAATCATGATAGTTGTCTTTTTCTGCTTGACTTATTTCACTTAGCATTATCTCCTCCAGTGCCGTCCATGTTGCAGCAAATGTTGAGAACTCGTTCTTTCTGATAGCTGAGTAATATTCCATTGTATATATGGACCACTATTTTTTTTTTAAGATTATTTATTTATTTATTTATTTGACAGAGATAGAGACAGCCAGCGAGAGAGGGAACACAAGCAGGGGGAGTGAGAGAGGAAGAGCAGGCTCCCAGCAGAGGAGCCCGATGTGGGGCTCGATCCCATAACGCCGGGACCACGCCCTGAGCCGAAGGCAGGCGCTTAACCGCTGTGCCACCCAGGCGCCCCTGGACCACAACTTCTTAATCCAGTCATCTGTTGAAGGGCATCTCACCTCCTTCCACGATTTAGCTATTGTGGACAATGCTGCTATAAACATTGGGGTGCATATGGCCTTTCTCTTCACTATGTCTGTATCTTTGGGGTAAATACCCAGTAGTGCAATGGCTGGGTCATAGGGTAGCTCAATTTTTAACTTTTTAAGGGACCTCCACACTGTTTTCCAGAATGGCTGTACCAACTTGCATTCCCACCAACAATGTAGGAGGGATCCCCTTTCTCCACATCCTCTCCAGCAATGGTTGTTTCTTGCCTTGTCAATTTTTGCCATTCTAACTGGCGTAAGGTGGTATCTTAGTGTGGTTTTGATTTGAATTTCCCTGATGGCTAATGATTTTGAACATTTCTTCATGTGTCTGTTAGCCATTTGTACGTCATCATTAGAAAAGTGTCTGTTCATATCTTCTGCCCATTTTATGATCTGTTTATTTGTTTCTCACGTATTGAGTTTGAGAAGTTCTTCGTAGATCTTGGATACCAGTCTTTTATCTGTAGCATCATTTGCAAATATAGTCTCCCATTCCGTGGGCTGCCTCTTAGTTTTTTTGAATGTTTCCTTGGCTGTGCAGAAGCTTTTTATCTTGATGAAGTCCCACAAGTTCATTTTATCTTTTGTTTCTCTTGCCTTTGGAGATGTCATGAAAAAGGTTGCTTTGGCCGATGTCGTAGAGGTTGCTGCCTATGTTTTCCTCTAGGATTTTGATGGATTCCTGTCTCACATCGAGGTCTTTCATCCATTTGGAGTTTACCTTTGTGTATGGTGTGAGAGAGTGGTCAAGTTTCATTCTTTTGCATGTAGCTGTCCAATTTTCCCAGCACCATTTATTGAAGAGACTTTTTTCCACCGGATGTTTTTTCCTGCTTTATCAAAGATCAGTTGCCCAAAGAGCCGAGGGTCCATTTCTGGGTTCTCTATTCTGTTCCATTGGTCTATGTGTCTGTTTTTGTGCCAGTACCATGCTGTCTTTGTGATCACAGCTTTGTAGTACAGCTCGAAATCCGGCATTGTACACACCACATCTTCTTTATTCATCCATCAATGGACTCTTGGGCTGCTTCCATAATTTGGCTATTGTAGATAATGCTGTTATAAACATAGGGGTGTATGTATCCCTCTGAATTAGTGTTTTTGTCTTTTGGGGGTAAATACCCAGTAGTGTAATTACTTCATCATAGGGTAGTTCCATTTTTAACTTTTTTTTAAAAGACTTTATTTACTGGAGAGAGTGCGAGAGAGCACAAGCAGGGGGAGCAGCAGAGGGAGAGGGAGAACCAGGCTCTTGGCCTAGCAGGGAGCCCAACATGGGGCTCAATCCCAGGACCCTGGGATCATGACCTGAGCCGAAAGCAGATGCTTAACCAACTGAGCCACCCAGGCACACCTATATTTAACTTCTGAAGAACTTCCAAAGTTTCCAGAGTGTCTGCACCAGTTTGCATTCCCACCAACAATGCAAGAGGGTTCCTTTTTCTCCGCATCCTCACCAACACTTGTTTCTTGTTTTTATTTTAGCCATTCTGACAGGTGTGAGGTGATATATCTCATAATTCTGATTTGCATCTCCCTAATAATAAGTGATGTCAAGCACCTTCTTATGTGTCTGTTGGGCATTTGGATGTCTTCTTTGGAGAAATGTCTGTTCATGTCTTCTGCCCATTTTTTAATTCAGTTATCAGTTTTTTGGGTGTTGAGTTTTGTAAGTTCTTTATATATTTTGGGTACTAACCCTTTACTGGATAGGTCATTTGCAAATATCTTCTCCCATTCCATAGGATACTTTTTAGTTTTGTTGAGTTTTCCTTTGCTTTGCAGAAGCTTTTTATTTTGACAAAGTACCAACAGTTTATTTTTGCTTTTGTTTCCTTCACTGCAGGAGATATATCTAGAAAGGAGTTGCTACAGCCAATGTCAAAGAAGTTACTGCCTGTGTTCTCTTCTATAGCTGATGCCAAAGAAGTTACTGCCTGTGTTCTCTTCTATAGTTTCTATGGTTGCAGGTCTCACATTTAGGTCTTTCATCCATTTTGAATTAATTTTTGTGTATGGTGTAAGAAAGTGGTCCAGTTTCATTCTTTTGCATGTTGCTGTCCAGTTTTCTGAGCACCATTTGTTGAAGACATTATCCTTTTCCCATGGGATATTCTTTCCTGCTTTGTCAAAGATTAATTGACCATGTAACTGTGGATTTATTTGGGGGTTTTCTATTCTGTTCCATTGATCTATGTGTCTATTTTTGTGCTAGTACCATACTGTTTTGATTACTACAGCTTTGAAATATAACTTGAAGTCCAGAATTGTGATGCCTTCCAGCTTTTCTTTTTCAAGATTGTTTTGACTATTTAGGGTCTTTTGTGGTTCAATACAAATTTTAGGATTATTTGTTCTAGCTCTGTGAAAAATGCTGGTGGTATTTTGATAGGGATTGAATTAAATGTTTAGATTCCTTTGGGTAGTACAGACATTTTAACAATATTTGTTCTTCCAATTCATGAGCATGGACTATCTTTCCATTTTGTTGTGTTGTCTTCAATCTCTTTAATCACATGTTTTATAGTTTTCAGAGTATAGGTCTTTCACCTCTTTGGTTTATTCCTAGGTATTTTATTATTTTTGGTGCAACTGTAAATGGGATTTCCTTAATTTCTCTTTTTGCTGCTTCATTAGTGAAGAGAAATGCAACAGATTTCTGCACATTGATTTTGTATCCTGCAATTTAACTGAACTCATTCATCAGTTCTAGTAGTTTTGGGGTGGAGTCTTTAGGGTTTTCTATATATAGTATCATGTCATCTGCAAATAGTGAAATTTTTACATCTTCCTTACCAATTTGGATGCCTTTTCTTCCTTTTTGTTGTCTGACTGCTTTGGCTAGGACTTCCAGATACTGAATAAAAGCGGTAAAAAAATAAGAGCTTTTCCCCACTGAGTATGATGTTAGCTGCGGGTTTTTTATATATGGCCCTTATTATGTTGAGGTATGTTCCCTCTTTTATCATGAACAGATGTTGTACTTTGTCAAATGTTTTTTCTGCATCTATTGAAATGATCATACAGTTTTTATTCTTTCTCTTATTGATATGATATACTATGTTGATTGATTTGTGACTACTGAACTACTCTTGCATCCCTGCAATAAATCCCACTTGATCATTTTAATGTATTGTTGAATTTGGTCTGCTATTATTTTGTTGACGCTTTTTCCGTCTATGTTCATCAGAGATACTGGCCTGTAGTTTTATGTTTGTTTGGGTTTTTGGGGTTTTGTGTTTTTGGTTTTATGTGTGGGTTTTTTGTTTTGTTTTGTTTTGTGGTGTCTTTATCTGGTTTTGGTATCAGGGTGATACTGGCTTCATAAAATGAATTTGGAAGTTTTCCTTCCTCTTCTATTTTTTACAATGTTTGAGAAGACTAGGCATTAACTCTTCTTTAAATGTTTGGTAGAATTCACCTGTGAAGTCCTGGGCTTTTGTGTAGTTTTTTGATTACTGACTCAATCTCCTTGCTGGTAATCAGTTTGTTCAATTTTTCTATTTCTTCCTGCTTCAGTTTTGGTAGGCTATATGTTTTTAGGAATTTTTTTTTTAACATTTCTTTTTTTTTTTTTTAAGATTTTTTATTTATTTATTCGACAGAGATAGAGACAGCCAGCGAGAGAGGCAACACAAGCAGGGGGAGTGGGAGAGGAAGAAGCAGGCTCATAGTGGAAGAGCCTGATGTGGGGCTCGATCCCACAACGCCGGGATCACGCCCTGAGCCGAAGGCAGACGCTTAACCGCTGTGCCACCCAGGCGCCCCGTTTTTAGGAATTTATCCATTTCTACTAAGTTGTCCAGTCTGTAGACATAGTTTTTCATAGTATTCTTTAACATTTGTTTATATCTCTGTTGTGTTGGTTGTTATTTCTCCTCTTTCATTTGTGATTTTGAGTCCTTTCTCTTTTTTTTTTTTTCCTTTTTTTTGATGAGTCTGGCTAGAGGTTTATCAATTTTACTGATCTTTTCAAAGAACCAGCTCCTGGTTTCATTGATCTGTTCTATTGGTTTTTGTCTCTGTATCATTTATTTCTGCTCTAATCTTCATTATTTCCTTCCTTCTGCTGTTTTGGGGTTTGTTTGTTGTTCTTTTTCTAGCTCTTTTAGGTGTAAGGATAGGTTGTTTGTTGAAGATTTTTCTTGTTTCTTGATGTAGGCCTTTGCTATAAACTTCTCTTAGAAATGCTTTTGCTTCATCCCAAAGGTTTTGGACTGTTGTGTTTTCATTTTCGTTTGTTTCCAAGTACTTTTTGACTTCTTCTTTGATTTTGTGGTTGTGATTATGTTGTCTGACTTGACTCCTTTACCCTTCCTAGTTGTCAAATATTCTCTTCTTTTGACTTACATGATACAACATTCTCATACTTTTCCTCTTCCTCCTACTTCTCCTTCACCTTTGCAGATCTGTTTCCTTTAATAGAATATTAAATGTCAGGATTCCCCAAAGATCCATTTTACCCCCTCTGCTTCTCATTCTGTGTTCCCTTTTCCCAGGTTATCTAACCCGTAACTGTGGCTTCAATGACTACCTTTTTGCATTTTACTCAAAAAGAAAATACTGACAAATTAGACTTGATCAAATTTTAGACTTTTGTGCTTTGAAAGACATCATTAAGAAAACTGAACAGTGAAAAAAATATTTGGCAATCACAAATCTGATAAAAGACCTGTATTCAGACTAGATAAAGAACTCCTATAACTCAAGAAGACAAACAACCCAATTTAAAAATGGGCAAAAGCTTTTAAGAGACATTTAACCAAAGAATATATACAAATAGCTAATAAGCTCATGAAAATCATCTGCGAATTAAAATCACAATGAGATAACACTATATCCCCACTAGAATGGTTATAATCAAAAAGACAGTCACTATCAACTGTAGGATGTGGAGAAACTGGAGCCCTCATGTATTGCCAGTGAGAATGTAAAGTGGTAGAGACACCTTGGAAAACAGTTTGGCAGTTTCTTAGAAAGTTAAACATAAATTTATCATTTGGCCCAGAAATTCCCAGTCCTGGGCATCAACCCAAGAAAAATGAAAACTTAAGTCTACACAAAGACACATATATACGAATGTTCATAGCATCATTATTCTTAAGACTCAAAAACTGGAGGGGCGCCTGGGTGGCGCAGTCATTAAGAGTCTGCCTTCAGCTCAGGGCGTAATCCCAGCATTCTGGGATCGAGCCCCACATCAGGCTCCTCTGCTAGGAGCCTGCTTCTTCCTCTCCCACTCCCCCTGCTTGTGTTCCCTCTCTCACTGGCTGTCTCTGTCCAATGAATAAAAATTTTAAAAAATCTAAAAAAAAAAGAATCAAAAACTGGAAACATTCTAAATTTCCATAAACTGATAGATAAATAAATAAATAAAATGTGGCATATCCCTATAATGGAATACTATTCAGCAATTAAAAGAAACACACTAATGATACATGCTACAACATGGATGAACCTCAAAAACATTATGCAAAGTAAAAGAAGTTACACACAAAAGACTACAAATTTTATGACTCTATTTTTATGGTTTCTTGAATAGACAAATTCCTGAGGACAGAGAGCATATCAGAACTCTTCTAGTGTTAGAGTAGGGACAAGCATTAACTGCAAATGGGCATGAGGGAACTTTTGGGGACAATGGAAATGTCTCAAAATAGATGCGTAACTTCAAATTTATTAACTTCATGGAAATACGCTTACGGAAGTTTTACAGAATATAATGAATTTTACAGAATGTAAATCATACCTCAAGACGCTTGTTTAACATGGCCTATAAAGCCCTATGTGCTTTCACCATTATTTCTCTAGCCAATCTCATTTTGTACCACTCTCTCCCTCGACAGTGGAACAACAGTGGCCTATTTCAGTCCGCTCGGACTTCCCAACTTCTTCCTACCACAGGAACTCTATATATGTTGTCCTGCAATGCTCTTCTTTCCCCTCATGATATGACCATCCTGAGGAAATCTCACATTTACAGGTCTCTACAGCATCAATGAAGAACTTCTGTGTCATTAACATTTATGAACAGTTGGAACTTTAGATTTATTGAATTCTTTAACTAATGACTTTCTCCCTTACTGGCTGTAATCTCCCCAAAGACAGATAAGCTATCTCATTTTGTTTACTTTGATAGTTCCTCTTTCTAGCCAAATGACTATCACATAAAACCCATTCAATAAAGGTTGAATAAATCAATCTCTCTCAGAAAGGAGCCAGAATTAGCTGGAAATTTCATTTGTAACTCAAACTCTAACCAACACTGTTCACTATCTCAAATGCTGATCAAGTACCACACTGGAAATTTAGAAAACAGTAACAAAAATACACTATTTTTCATTCTCGTACAGTATTAATTGGGAAGAAACAATTGATCTTTAAATGGCTGCAACAGATTAACACATCAGACTACGTTCAAAGTTGTAATGGAATTCAAATATAGTGAAATGAAATCCAAGTGTCTTTAAGGATAATTCTAGGGGTGCCTGGCTGGCTTAGTTGGTAGAACATGCAACTCTTGAGCTCAGGGTTGTAAGTTCAAGCCCCACATTGGGTGTAGAGATTACTTAAAAATAAATCTTAAAAAAAAAAAAAAGGATTCTAAAAGGCCACAATTACAAATTGTTAGGAATTACTGATAAAAACTCTTTTTTTAAATTTGGAGTGAGCATTTATTTGCACATCATAAAAGCTCTTTTAAGAAAAAAGAAAACTTAAGTTTCATAAGTTACAGACAAAAAATTACAATCTTTGAGTCAAAAATCCAATGCAAAATAGTAATCCACACTACAGAAGACATATATACACAGCTAAACAAGGGCACAAAACATGCTATCACATTAACAAGATCACCTCAAAGCCTTATTCCTTTGACGCAGCTAGGGAAGAAAGCTCTTCCATAAGCAGCTCACATGTGGGCCACTGACAAGCCCTCACTAGACCACTGAGTGGCAAGGCACAAACTTTAAGGTATAAAGATTACCCTACTCCTACCCTTTACTAAAATAAAGACCAAAACTAACCTTCAAGGTTCTGAGGATTTCACACAAGATGATAGAGTAACAGCACAAAGTCTCCATATGCCACTCACTAAAAAAAACAGTCTGAGACGAAGCTTTGTTATTTAAACTTATCTGTTAAGATTGCACTTCAAAAACAATGAGTTTTTTAAAAATATAAAATGATTTTAAAAATTTAAATGCAACAGAGCAAAGCAGTAACTACCAGAAAATTTATATGCAGTTACCAATAGTGCAGAAATCATAAAACACACAAACATATCCCACAACTAAAGTTTACTCAGAAACTCAGAAACAATTAAAGACAATAGTTTATTAATTTTTAAATCTCCTAAGTTAATTCAGAGCATGACTAGAGATAATAAAGAATAAAATCAATGAATGTTATATTTAAAAAAAAATACATAAGCAATGCCAAAGTAGCAAATGAAATTCAAAGTATAAGCAGTATAAACATGCTAAAGCAAAAGAAACAAAGTGAAAAGTACAGATACAATACCTGTGGATAATAACGCTGGAGGGAAAACACAACACATGAAAGCACCTACAAAACTTCAGCGCTTCACATGCATTAATTCACTTAATTCTCACAGCATTGCCAGGAGGTAGAAAAACTATTTTAAAGCCATTTTACACATGGCTTAGAGAAGGTTAAGCCACTTGCCCAAGGTTTCATCCATATTTCACCAAATATGGGAGCCTGCAGTGAGTTATAAATTGAACCTAAAATATGTAGGTTTTTTCTTTTTTATCTCACTGTGGCACTACTATCGGAAAGACAAAGTTAAAACCAAGTGTACTGCTGGCTTTGTTATGGTAGGGAAGTGTTATAATCACCATGGATACAGAAGATAACATGGAATCCACATTTGAAGTATTAAATAGTAACATGCTTTTTCTGAACTTCTGTGTATATGAAATATAATTTAACCAAAGTAATTGTATATTTGCTAAAAATTCAAGAAAGACAATAATCTAGATATTTCAAAAGTGGTTATTTTAAGGCAGTAAGACATGCTTCAGATAGCTGGGTCTAACTTATAAGATATTTAACTATCATTTAGAGTTCACTTGCAAATTTATATCATAAACCACAAAAAAATACTGTGTTTTAGAACTGCAGTCCCTATCTTTAAACTATTATAACTATGTGTTATATATATTACATATGTCAAAACATATCCTTAAACTATTACAGCTATATAAAACTTAGAGTCATATCTTTAAACTATTCCAGTAGATTATTCAAGAGGAGGGGCAGAGTGGACTCTAGGTATGCCCAACAATGCTGCCCTATGGAAGGAGAATGGGCCCCTAAAGAAAACTGATGGAACCTGCTGCTAAGTTCTTAGCGAAAAGCAAGTAGGGGTGGGGCAGGCGCCTGGCATGTGGCTCTTGATCTCAGGGTCATGAATTTGAGCCCCACATTGGGACTTAGCTCAAGACAGTGCATACCATCTTCTCCAGTGACCCCGGGAGACCACAGTAGAATCATTCCACCATCTGTGTGAATTAGGTGAACCAAGGATGATTACTGGGTGAAGAACCTGGACTAACATCCAGATTTTCCAAAAGATTCTGAACCTGAGGAAAGTTAAGGAGGAATATTCACGGGCATTCCCTTGTCCACAGGACTAATACAAGAGTACCGAAAACATTCAGTTAACAAATGGGAAAGAGATCTGTTGGGGTTCTTTCAGCATTTCACTTCTAAGAAACGGAAGTGTGAGTCTGACTGACTTTAGAGATAGAAAACACTTCCAATGAAGTAGAGAAATAGTCTACTTCCTCTAGTTCCTCCAAATGCTCTTCAATGTTTGTCTTACAGAGAATAGTGCCTGATCCTTAGAGATGAGGAAAGAGGGACAGAGGAGAGATCAAGAGATCAAGGCCACAGCAGCCCAGAGCCCTGCCTGGGCATTCACTATATATATATATAGAGAGAGAGAGAGAGAGAGAGAGAGAACAGAACCAATAGGATATATATATATGGATATAGACAGATTTATATATGTATTTGGAGAACCCTAATATAATATACTATATACTTTTAGATTATTCCCATGCATATAAAGCTTACTTAAACAGCTTGAATTCTCTCTGGATCATTACATATTTCTTTAGCATTCCCTATAGTGTCCTGGATTATCATTCATTTTTTTAGTATTCCCTACAGTGTTCTATACAGAACAGTGGTGAAATACTTCTGTAATTTTAATTGGTGTTTCCTTATGACTAAACTTTGAATCCTTTAATTTCCTAACCTTTTGCCCCCACTGATTGTGACATGCATGTAAATGCATGACAAAACAATAAGTTGAAAGAAAGAAAAGTAACCTTGGTCTTATTTTCTTATGGAAAATCCCAAAAGGTGGTTAAAGTCAATTAAGAGCTGGTAATCTTAATATTAATTTGTATATGGGTGATTAAAGGTAAAAAACTTAGGTATACTATTTGTTTCATGATCCTGGAGCCCATTCTTTTTAGTTTTCTCCCTCTAGATAGCATTTTCTAGTGAAAAAACTATACTTATAGAAAAAAATATTTCAGTCAATCATCAAAATAACAATCCTAGTCCTAATGTAAAAGTAATATAAATGTAAATCAGGAAATGGCTATTTGTTTTTAAAGTCAACTAACAACTCTCAGAGATTTTCACCTCATTATAAATGCTTTCTCTTTGGAAAGACATAAAATATCTGAATCAATTAAACTAATCAAACAAATGGAGAGATATGTATTTTCATAGGAATAAGAAAGCTAGTATGGCCCAAACACTGAAATGGCTCATCACTATTTTCTGAGCACCTTCTAAGTGCCAGGATCCTACGGGGAACTGAGAAATGTTAGAAGGGGACTGATTCTAGCCATCCCCTCCCTAAAATATACTGGCTAATACCCAGAACATACAGACCACTCACATTCAGTAAGCTAATCTCAGTAATGTGCACATTTCTGCTCCTACCAGTTCTATGCATATCAAAAATCTGTTTATACCTGTCAAAATAACCAGATTAGACCCAAAAAATGAATCATTCAAGCCCTATGTCAACAAACCAAAACTTAACTAAATCTCTATGTTCATCTCTTCCAGAAAAGAAAGGTCTAGATTAACCAATCAGCAACTGTCTGCTCAACCCAAGTTACCTGACCTGGCTCCAAGACTTCCCTTTGATCCGTATAAGGAAAGTAACCCTGTTCTAACCAATCAGCAAATGGCCAGTATAACTTCCTTGTTCCTGTTCACTTTGATCTATAAAAATCTCCTTGTACAGCTCTTTCGATCTGCTAGGTTGGATGCTGCCAATTCATAAATCACTGAACAAAAGCTGACTAGATCAGTAAACTGCCTGTGGAAAATTTTCTTCTAACATACCCAAACCTGTTTATGTCAGTTGTACTCCTGATCGCAATTATATAATTTAATACCATGTAAACTCATCACAAACAAGCAAAAATGTGGCAACAAAAATAAGAATTACTATTCCCATAAAAACTAAGTTGACTATTTTGGAAATTATCCATAAAGGCATATTATTTCCCTTAAAATTTTCTGGCAAATGGGTTTAAGTAAGACAAGTACAAGAGACAGGGGAAAAGTACTCTAAAACACTAGAATTCTGTGCTCAGATTGCTTCAAAACTTTCTAAAGTCTCAATCTACTTTAAAGAAACTGAAACTAAAAAAATACAAGTTACCGTCTGGATGTAGTTTACACAAGAATAATGATCTGATACGCCCTGGTGGCTCAGTAGGTTAAGGGTCTGTCTTCAGCTCAGGTCATGACCCTGGCCAGGGTCCTGGGATGGAGTCCCGCATTGGGCTCCTTGCTCAGCAGGGAGCCTGCTTCTCCCTCTGCCTGCCACTGCCCCTGCTTGTTCTCTCTCTCTTTCTGACAACTAAATAAATAAAATATTTAAAGAAAACAAAAAAAGAAGAAGAATGATCTGGAACTCCAATCAGTAGAAGCATACTCAAAAAGATTCCTACTTTAGGTCAAAAGATTGGCCTCCTGCATTCCCCATTAATATCAGAAAAATCTATCAGTGGCAGTAACCTTGCATCTGAATGCTTCCTACAGTCAGTTGTCCTATTTAAACTTCCCTGTTGGGTGGCAAAAATTCAAAACTATACTGATATACCAGTTATTCACTACAGCACTATTTGTACAGCAAGAGACTAAAAACAAAATGTCCATTAATAAAGGACTAGGTGAATAAACTAATCACACACAATGAAGTATGATATAGCTGCAAAAAAGACATAAAGAATATCTCTATATACTTGCATTGTATGATCTCCAAGAAATAACAAGAGTAAAAAGCAAGGAGAGAAAATTATATATAGTATATTACCATTCATCTGAGATGGGGCTGAGAGGCTGAAATAAATATGTACATGTGAGTGCACCTGCATGTACACACACTTGCTTATTACATGTTTTAAATGAAATGATAGGGAGAGAAGACCAGAACAGAGGGAACAAGGATCGGATTCAGGATTTTCTGATCCTGCCTTGTTCCATAGACTTGGTTCTGGGACCATGTACATGTTTTCCATAATTATTAAGCAAAAACACAAAAGATAAAAACTTTTTAATTCCTAAAATTCAAAAGCAAAATAAACCCAAATATTTATACAATCAGTAGTATAACCATACAAAAAGGAATTATTTCCAATGACTTCAAATACAATCTCACCATATATCCCCTGAAGATACTATCCTAAGAACAGAAAAAATAATCAGAGAAAAATGTTTTTTTAATTCTTAAACCATTTTTAGTAATCATATTGTTAGTAATAATACTTATAAATATAAACATCAAAGGAGTTATGCCAAAAGGACCCAGGAACCAATCTGAAGGTGCTCTCACTGGACAAAGATGGGATAATATGATCAATAAGAATAACTGGGATGGACTTAAAAAATAATCAAATATGTTAAAATTCATGTGTTCATAATATTTTTTAAAAACAAATTCATTTAAAAATGAATATTTTTTTAAATGTTTTAATAAAAAAAAAACATCATTTACTATCTTTGGAGATAAGAACCCTCCAAGAGTTATAAATAAAGAGAAAAAACATTCATTTAACTTGTTTCCCCCGTATGAACTGTCACCTCTGAGAAACTTCTCTACAGATGTATTATAGCTAATAGATGAAGGGATGATGAAATTAGAATAGCAACATCTTGCAAGCCCCTAAGTAATGGATCTATGCAAATTATAAGTGGCCATTAACATCACAAAGAAAAAAACAATCAGGCATGATATCCTGTTGGAAAACACCCTCTATGAAATATTCTTGCAACAAAAGTGAACCTAAATCAAATCAAATCTCTAAAATTAACATTCAGTTTACAGGAAATACGGGGTAGGGGGAGAAACATGTTACATGACACCACTGGGATGCATTTAGCAAAATTCATAGTACGGGCAACTCTAAGATAAATAACAGGATTTCTTCAGCAAATATGTTTCAAGAACAAAGCAAATAAATAAGAAGGGGAACCTATATGTTAAAATGTTAAAGAGGGACACCTGGGTGGCTCAGTCGGTTAAGTGCCTGCTTTCGGCTCAGGTCATGATCCCAGGGTCCTGAGATCAAGCCCCACTTGGACTCCCTGCTCAGCAGGGAATCAGCTTCTCCTTCTCCTTCTGCCCCTCTTCCCACTTGTGCGTGCTCCCTCTCTTTCTATCTCTCCCTCTCTCTCTCTAATAAAATCTCTTTAAAAAAAAAAACCAGTTCCAGGGGAACCTGGGTGGCTCAGTTGGTTAAGTGTCTGCCTTCAGCTCGGGTCATGGTCCCTGGGTCCTGGAATCCAGACCCACGTGGGACTCCTTGCTCAGCAGGGAGCCTGCTTCTCCCTCTCCCTGCCGCTCCCCCTGCTTGTGCTCTCTCTCTGTCAAATAAATAAATAAAATCTTTTTAAAAAAATCAGTTCTATACAATTTTATTCCGCTGAAGCATAACTCCTAGCTGAGCCCACACTAGGACCACTCTAGGAAAAACAGACTTTGCACACGACTGAGGACATTGGCAAGGCCAGACCTGCCAAAGGCCTGTTTACACAAGGGACCAAGAGAACTAAGAAATCTCTATGGGTGGGTTGCAGGGAGGGGAGGGAGGAACAACAATTCACTGTAAGGCAAGAGCCGAGATTTAATCCAAATAAGGCCACGGAGCATGAGAACAGAGTTGTGGCTTGGAGGACAACATGGTGTGCATCACTCACACTACACTGCATAAAATAGGGGAGCTTCTCAAAAAGGCTCTGTAGAACAAAAAAATCTCAAGGAGTTGGCGGCACAGGAAGCAGCATCTGTTAGCCAGAAAACTAATGACAGCATGGGTGATAATGACCATCCTGGTGCCATAGCCACAATGGTGCCCTGTCAACATAACAACATTTGCACTAGTAACAGTGGCTGCACTGCCAATGTGCGGCACAGGGGTGAGAACTCTCCGTTCTGCCTCTAGCACCAGCAGGTTATGTGTGTGAGTATATGTGTATGCACACACACACAAACCTACAGGTGTGTGTAACATCCAACTATTAACAGTGTAAGTGGAAAGCAACCAGAGAGAGAATGGGAGTGGAATCACAAGGGAACTTTCACTTTAGCTATACTTTTTTTTTTTACAACTATGTTGTACCACAAATAAAATTTATATTTTGAAGAAATAATGTCTACATGAAGTAGAACATTTCAAGGCCTAAAGGGAAAAAAATATGTATTAATCAGCAAAATTTAATATAGAATTTATGAAAAAGCCCCATTCATACTTTGACAATTCTTGCCTTTTCTTTAAAGATTTTATTTATTTATCTGAGAGAGAGAGATAGAGAGAAAGACAGTACCAGCAGGGGGAGCAGAAAGAGAGGGAGAGGGAGAAGCAGACTCCTCACTGAGCAGGGAGCCTGGACGTGGGGGCTTGATCCCAGGACCCCGGAATCATGACCTGAGCTGAAGGCAGACTCTTTACCCACTGAGCCACCCAGGTGCCCCAATTCTTGCCTTTTTAAATCAAATACTCCAAGTGAACGTATCTTTAAAAAGAAAGTGTGGTTTAAAAAGTAGTAATTTTCTAGCAATACCAATTATTCGGGAAGAACATAAATTTTAGGAAAGAAATGAATAATTTTAGCCTCTAATCAATGTAAATTAAAAGTTGATAAACAGATCATAAACTTAATAGGCCATCAGAAGAAATACAATATAAAAGTACAAGATTCAGAGTCAGCGAACCTGGTCTGAGCTCTGGGTCTGCCACCACTGCTAGTGAGCCTGCACCGGAACAAATACTAACAGAGAGCTTACTGCACCACAGGCCGGTTCCACATACTTTACATATACTAAATAAATCAACCCTCGCAACCCTATGAGACAGATCCTACTACCATGTCCATTTTACCCATGGGGAAACTAAGACACAAAGAACTGGACTGGCATGCTGAGGGTCCCTCATCTAGTGAGGGCTATCCCAGATGGCCAGCAGCAAGCCTAGTCCCAGAGTGTGTGTGCTCTGAATCACTTAGTTTCCTCATTTAGCACAGCTCCCTACTTCCTGGTGTACTTCATATTCAATGGTCTCTTAGTGAAAATATCTTCAGGGGTGCCTGGGTGGCTCAGTCAGTTGAGCATCCAACTCCCAGTTTTGGCTCAGGTCATGACCTTAGAGTCCTAAGACAGAGCCCCACGTCAGGCCCTGCACTTAGCAGGGAGTCTGCATGAGATTCTCTCCCTCTCTCTCTGCCCCTCCCCCACGCATGCACACACACACACACTCTCTCTCTCTCAAATAAATATATCTTTTTTTTTAACAATTACGTTCAAAAAAGAGAATATGTCTTCAATTGAGGTTCTTTGGACTCTAACAGACTAATTCTGAAAAAATATATATAAGCTCAAAATCAAATTTTGTCACACACATGAATATGTCTCTACAAGTGAGATAGCAGAAAGAACAAACACCAGAAACAATATTTGAAGTGATAAGAGCTGAGAATTTTCAAAAACATGAAAGACTTGGATCAAGATTCAAGAAAAACAATATATAGCAAGTAGTATAAATAAGAACTCAACACCTTAGATACACTGTAGAAAACTGCAAAATGGAAGATTTTAAAACAGCCAGACAAAAATACTGATTACTACAATTAGATCTGACTAAAGAATTCCGACCATCAACAACAAAAACCAGAAGATATCAGATTATCTTCAAAGTACAGAGAAAATGTAATGTCATCAAACATTATATGCTCAGGAAAACTATCCTTCCAGAATAAAGATGAAATAAAGATACTTCCAAATAAATAATAACAGAGTTTATAACCAGCAGATCTTCACCAAATAAATTTTGAAAGAACATACTGCAGAAAAGTGGAAAATTATCTCAGAAAACAGATCTGAGATAAAAGACACAATGATATATAATTATGGGTAAACCTGCAAGAAAATGTAAACAAACATTTTCCATGCTAAAAGTAATAATAGTTTGCAATTGTGGGTTTAAACAGAAGAGAGTAAATAAAAATCTGAAAAACCAAAGTGTTTAAGTTAAGGCATATATATGGGAAGAGAGTACTATCTCAAGAATAAGCCAGGGAAAAACTCTCAAAACAATACAGAGGGAAAATACCATAAGAAAAAAACAAGAGCAAAAATCTTATTTTTTTTTAAAGATTTTTTATTTATTTATTCGACAGGATAGAGACAGCCAGCTAGAGAGGGAACACAAGCAGGGGGAGTGGGAGAGGAAGAAGCAGGCTCATAGCGGAGGAGCCTGACATGGGGCTCGATCCCATAACGCCGGGATCACGCCCTGAGCCAAAGGCAGACGCTTAACCGCTGAGCCACCCAGGCGCCCCAAAAATCTTATTTTTTAAAAAAAGAACAAAAAAGAAAAAAGCATAGAGAAGAGCAAATAAAAAGGGCAAAGTAAAATAGCAGGGATGACAAATATATCAACAATCATAATATACATAAATGCATTAAAATTGCCAATTAAAAAACAGATTATTTTATAAAATATAAATAGCTTATATATTATTTATACGTTGTTATATGTGGTTTACACAAGACATACACAACAAATAATAACTAAAGTTGGAAGTAAAAAAATTAAAAATGTTAAGTCAAATTAAGCATTAAGAGAGGACAGGGATAGGTATAATAATATCAGAAAAAATAGACTTATCTCAGTTGCCACTGCAAGCGAGAAAAATAAGAAAATGTGTTCTTAATGTGTAGAAATCTCAACTGAGAATGAAAATTAAGAAATGGAGCCAAACAGAAATCCTAAAGTGAAGAAAATTAAAATTAAAAACTCAATGGATGATCTTAACAGTATATTGGAGATGAGAGAAGAGTCAGTGAACTGGAAAACAGACCAAAAGAAATTATCCAAGCTTATAATGGGGGGGGGGAGAACAAACTCTCACAAATCTGTGAGATAATATCAAGAAGTACAACACACATATAATTGGAGACAAAGACAAGGAAGAGTGTGAAACTGAAAAAAACATATGAAGACATGATAGCCAAAAACTTCCCAAATTTGATGAAAAACACTGACCTGTAAATCCAAGAAACTCAGTGGATACTAAGTAAAATCAATAAAAGAGAATTACACCAGAGCATATCTTAAGCTACTGCAAACCAAAAAGAAAAAGAAAAATCTTGAAAGTGCCTAGAAAGAAATAATGGTAACAGTAACAGCAATATGAATGACAGCTGTCACGTCAGTTTACCATTTAAAAAGAAGCCAAAACACAATGGAACCACATCTATAATACTGAAAAGGAAAAACTGTCAGCCCATAATTCCATATGCAGCAAAAACATCCTTCAAAAATGAAAGACTGGCTGGCTTAGTCAGTGAAGCATGCGCCTTCATCTCAGAGTTGTGAGTTCGAGCCCCAAGTTGGGTGTAAAGATTACTTTAAAAAAAAATTAAATCTTTAAAAAAAAATGAAAGACAAAGATATCCAGATAAGCAAAAACTAAGGAAATTCAGCCCCAGCAAATGACACCTGATAAAAACTAGGACTTACAAAAAAGAATTTATCAGAAATGGTAAATATGTGGTAAACATTAAAAACTACCTCATTTTCTCCTCTTAATTTCCTCAGAAGACACTGGCTATTTCATCAAGAAGTATAACACTGAGCTTATAATGTAGGTATATGACAATAATAGTACAATGAATGGGGCAGGAATAGAATTATATTTTTACAAGGTTCTTATATTTTATAGAAAGTAGTATAATATTAACTCTAAGACTAGGACAGACTGGGATAAGTTAAGGATGAATGTTATAATTACAAATGCAACCACTAAAAAAAAAATGTTCTTAAATGGAATACAAAAAACAGTCGATTTGCCCTATAAAGAAAGAAAAAAGTAACAGAATGAGAAAAGAAAAAAGAGATTTAAACCCAACTACGGTCAATTCTCATTATTTGAAGTAGTTATATTCTTAAACTCACTGTGAATTTTGAATTAGCAAATACAGAACCATTCCTCCTATGGGAAATTCAGGGTTGGGTTCTTGTGAGCCTCTGCGAACACTGTGGTCAACCAATCAATATATAACCTCGTTTTATGTTTGTTTCTGCTTCAAACTACATTATTTAGCAAATATATATTGCTGATTCATTAACACTGAACTCAAGACCAAGAGCACTATAACTCATGCCTAAAGGGAAGTTTATCTTAACATGTCTATATTCTCCGTAAGGCACATCACTGCCTTCCTGCACTAAGGAACACTAGACAGCACCTCACATTACATTTAGGGGTTCAGGAGATATTTTATTTTTTCGCAAAAATATTTTTTACTTCAAGCATACTTCAAAATACATGGTTCTAAAAGACATATATAATATATTCCATCCAAGAAAAACAGAACACACATTTTCTTTTTTTTTTTAAGATGTATTTATTTATTTCAGAGAGAGTCAGAGTGTGGGGGGGGGGGATGAGAGTGGGGGAGGAGCAGAGGGAGAGGAAGAGAGAATCTCAAGCAGACTTCAAGCTGAGCAAAGAGCCAACTCGGGGTGGGGGGGAGGTCTTGATCTCACAACCCTAAGATCACAACCTGAGCCCAAACCAAGAGTCGGATGCTTAACCAACTGTGCCACCCAGGAACTCCCACATTTTCTTCAAGTACACACAAAAGAATTCCCTGGTTAAATCACATAAAAAAGACATAACAGGGGTGCCTGGGTGGCTCAGTTGGTTAAGCATCTGACTTAGGCTCAGGTCATGATCTTGGGGTCCTGGGATCTGGCCCACAGCAGGCTCCGCCATGCTCAGCAGGGAGTCTCCTTCTCCCTCAGCTTCTACCCCTCCCCCTGCTCGATCTCTCTCTCGAAAAAACAAAATCTTTAAAAAAAGAGAGACATAACAAATATTACAAATTTAAGAAGACTAAAATCATACCAAGTACATTCTCCAACCACAATAGTAGAAAACTAAAGATCAACAATAAAATGAAGCTGGAAAATCTACAATGTAAATATTTAATATGTAAATGATAAACAATACACTACTGCACAAGCAATGGACCAAGTAAAAACTCAAGCAGCAAATAAAAATATGACTCAGAACAAAAAGGAATATGGCATGTGGAAAGGCACTGGATAGACTGCAAAAAGGACACACGTTTACAGTAAGAAAGCTGAAACAAGAAAGCAGAGTATGACTTGTTCAACCTCTGCTGAGAACATGAATGTCAGATGACTCAAAATTTTCACAGCCTTGTGCATGTCCATGAATGCCCCTGAGAGGACTGCCGAGTATTGATTTGGGGGTTACAAATAAATTTTAGCAAGCAGACAAATTTGCAGATATAAAATCCATTAATAATGAGGATCAACTGTGTATCAATAAATGCATTAAATAAAAAGGGACTAAATATTCCAATTAAAAGGTAGAGAACGTCAGACTGGGGGAAAAGAGGAAAAACAAACAAACAAGGCACAATATACTATGTCTACAAGAAATACACTTTGAATATAAAGACAAAGGTTAAAAGTAAGAGGATGGAAAAAGATATACTATAATGGTAAGAAAAACACAACTTTCCACAATTGACACAGGATGAAATTTTTAAAAACTGAATAGCCAGGGACGCCTGGGTGGCTCAGTTGGTTAAGCAGCGGCCTTCCGCTCAGGTCATGACCCCAGGGTCCTGGGATGGAGTCCCACATCAGGCTCCTTGCTCAGGGGGGAGCCTGCTTCTCCCTCTGCCTGTTTCTGCCTGCCACCCTCCCTGCTTTTGCGCTCTCTCTCTCTCTCTGACAAATAAATAAAACCTTATAAAAAAAATCTGAATAGCCATTATCTGTTGAATAAATTGAATTGGTTAGCCAACCCTTTTGCAAAAAGAAAACTCAACGCTCAAATGTTTCACTATTGAATTCTATCAAACATACGAGGTACACAATTAAGGAGGAAATATTTCCCAACTCATTTTAGACGTTTGCCTAAACCTATTAACAAAACCTAAAAGAACTACAAAACAACTACAAATCATGAACACCATTTATAAATACAGATTAAAATACCCTTGGCAAACTAAGGGAAAATCAAAATCAGTAAATTAAAAAAGGATAATATATCATGATCAAGTGGGGTTTATCACAGGAATATAAAGTTGGATTAACATTTGAAAGCCATTCTCTTTAAATATAGTAACAGATTAAACACAAGCATTTGACAAAAATCAACATCCTTTCTGAGTTTAAAAAAAGAAAACCTCAGCACACTACAAAGATAAATTTCCTTTTTTATATAAACCTACGGCAAATAATATAATAATGAAATCCTCAGAATTTTCCCTCTATGGTGGCAACAAGCAAGTATGCCCACTCTCACCATTCTATTCAACAATATAGAGAAGGTCCTTGTCAGTATAACCTGGCAAGAAAAACAATTACAAGGTATAAAAATTGGGAAGAATGAAGTAAAACTGTCTCTTTTTATGACATAATGTTAACAAATTCCTAAGAAATCTAAATCAGTTTAGCAAGATTAATCTAGGTCAATTTAGCAAGGTTACAAGATGCAAGGTCAATATACAAAATTCAAATGCATTTCTATACGCTAGCAACAAAAAGAAAATAACATGCTGAAATAATGTCAAAAGCGGAGTAATTATGAAACATTTTAACAAAAGCCAGGTATTCCCTGTATACTGAGAAATAAAAAAAACAATGCTGAGAGAAATTAAATATCTAAATATCTAAATAAATAGATATATACACCTTGTTTGTAATTTGGAAGATTCAATACTGTAAATATGTTGATTCTGCCCAAATCAGAATTACATTCATATTCCTACCAGGCATTTTTATAGAAATTGGCCATTTGATTCTAAAATTTATATGGAAATGAAAAGGATCTGGAACAGCCAAAACAATCTTAAAAAGAATAAAGTTGAAGGACTTACACTTCAAGACTTATTATAAAGCTCAGTAATCATCAAACTATGGTCCTGGCCTAAAGACAAAAAGATCACACCAGGAACAGATGCACATTTTCACAGTCAACTGATTTCAAAAAAGGCACCAAAGCAATTCAATGGGGAATGGAAAGTCTTTTCAACAAATGGTCTTAGAGAAACTGTATATCCACAAAGGAAAAAAGATAAACTTCAATATTTACCTCACACCATAAGCAAAAAATAATCTGAGATGGATCATAAATCATAAACTAAAAGCTAAAACTACTAAACTCCCAAAGTAAACATAGGAGAGTATCTTTCACCATGAGTGTAAGCAAGATGCAATAACATTTGACAAAATTCAATATATGTAGGGACACTAGACTTTATCTCCTTGGTGTTGGACAATATTGGTAGTAGCAATATGAAATCAGGTTTGTTTGCTTTATTTTGAGAGAGAGCACGTGCAAGTGGGGAGAAGAAAGAGCAGAGGGACAGAATCTCAAGCAGACTCCACTGAGTGTGGAGCCGGATGCAGGGCTCAATCTCACGACCCTGAGATCATGACCTGAGCTGAAATCAAGAGTCGGAAATTTAACCGAGTAAGCCACCCTGATGCCCCTGAAATCAGTTTTTAATATATATACATGTGTATACATAGATGGATAAGTAAAAAATACAGATATTATTATACACAAACATATGCTAGCTCCGTCCACTAAGAAGGCCTGGAGAGTGACGACACGCTAGCTGCAATAACTACATCATGCACCCAGATCTTGTTCTCCACTTTTCCTAGAAGAAACATTTACTTGAGGGCTGAGGCACACAAAATGAGCCCAGGGCGTCTTGTTGTACCAGAAAGCAAATAAGTTCTCAAAGAACTGTAGACGTTTAAAAAGGACACAGGAGTCAACTTGAAAAGGTTCACATGGATCAAATCGGGAACAATTAGAGTCTCCAAATAATTACAGGTCACTAAATTATAATAAATTATAGGCCACTAAATAAGAACATATCTATGAATCATTCAAGTAAGTAAGTAAGTAAATAAATGAGGGGTGGAAGGAGGAAGGAAAGCTCTTCTTTATAATAGAATCCCAATTAATAAATACAGAAGAAAAATGCTGTTGAAAGATCACTGCATGCTAAAACTAGTGGGTGAAAGCTTGATGAGGAACACAGTATTTACATAGTGTCAATAATTATTAACCTCAAAGGGAAAAATTGTCTCTTGACAGTGGAGGAATCTAGCAGACAGCAACTTAACCAAGTGTTCAATTTTATCACCAATATTGAAATACCTATCATCAGGTGGCGCCTAATATGCTGCGCCAAGAAAAATAAAAATCATTTTTGTATTCTCCCTGTCTCAAATGTATAATCTGAATTGAACCATGAGGAAACTTCAGATAAGCACAGATTGAGGGACATTCTAGAAAATAACTGGTCTGTACTCTTCAAAAATGTCAATATCAAGAATGACAAAGACAAGTTGAGGAACTACTCCAGATTAAAGGAGACTAAAGAAACCTGAGTTCCCCGTGCCTGTTATTCACCATCCCACTTTCCAACACTGTCAGTAACTCAGCTGTCTCACAGTGTTTCATTCAGGCAGCCTGACTTATTACCTATCACTTAAATCACAGCTCACTTCATGGACTATACCAAATTGGTGTTTTTATATCATCTACACAGGGACAGCATGTGTCCATTCTGTAAGGACAAGAGTCTGCAATCTCCACCCATTCCAAATGGCTGTGTTAGTTTTGGCACATGGTCAAATAATTTTTGGCAAAGGCAATAAAGTGATGCATGCAGATAGAAAAAAAAATTCAGTGTGATTCTGGACTGCATACTGGACAGGGAAAACAAAAGAACAATAAAGGACGTTAGAGGGATAATTGTTAAAAATGAAATATGAACTGTGAATTAGGTAATAGTACTGTACCTAATTATTTAATTTCCTGACAAATATTTTACTGTGGTTATATAAGAGAATGCCCTGGTTCTTGGTAAACATATAGATTCAAATCAATCAGAAAAACATGCATGCATATATATATGCATAGAAAGAACATGCTAAGAATAGCACGCAAGAATAAAGCTAATGGATAAAACATAAATAACTGGTGAATCTTGGTAAAAGATATGTGGTAATTCTTTGTATTCTTCTTATACTTCTGTAAGTTTGAAGTTGTATCAAAATAAAAAGTAACACATAACACAAAAGACATAATTGAAAAACTGGAAAACTTTTTGACAAATATGATAGATAAAAAGGTTACTTCCTTTAATATATAAAGAAACCGTATAAACCATTCAGAAAAAAAGTAACACCCCAAAGGGTGAATGGGAAAAGGGCATGCACAGCTTACCTACAAAAGAAACTAATAAACTTTTAAAGGAAAAACAACAAAAAATCAACTTCATTAATAATTTAAATAGGCAAAGAAAGACGAAATGTTTTCCATCTCTTAAATCAGTTGGCAAGCATGTCTTAAAATGGCCACTCAAGCCCTGTTAGTGAGAGTGTTAGTTATAATCTTAAGAAAAAGAACCTTTTGGTAAAGCAATTCATAAATATAAATCAAAAGCTTACAAGTATCCACACCATCTCACCCAGTGATTCTAATTCATAATACCCTCCTAAAGAAATCATCTGAACTGTGGATTTAAAATATATGCCCAAAGATATTCATCAAAGGATATCTACAATAGGAAAATTCTTTAAAGCAAGCTATATGTTCAACAATAGGGAAATGGCTAAGTAAATTAGGATATAATCACAAATACAATATGCAGTCATTAAGTTATTAAAAATGAGGCTATTAAACAATAAATGTTAAGAGAATAAAGTTTATAAAAACAGGCATTCAAGGATGACCCTAACTAGGTAAAAAAAAAATCCATGAAACACAGAATAAAAGTACTAATAACAAACACTGATTGTCTGAATATAAACAAGGACTGTGAACACCTGTTCCAATTCTCAAGTTATCTATGAGAGCTCTCCTTGTCTGCCCCTCACCACCTGCCCCCATCCTTACAAGGTGGCATCTGCCTCACTCTTTGGCACTCAGCCTTTCTTGAAGACATGGCACCATCCCCAATTGCACTCATCAAACATTTGGGGCTTCATATTTACAAATTCTCCTACCTCGCTTCATATATGTAAAAAAACTGTTAACTCTACCTAGCTATTAAAGTCACCTCAACAATGAAATCAAAAGGGAACATGGAAGTTCATCAAGAAGCAGTCTCTCTCCTCTTTGTTTCTTTCAAATAAAAACATTAAAGAGGGAACATCCCTGGAGCTTTCTTTCAAAACCCCATACTCCCAAAGCAGGCTTCAGACAGCATGAAGACAGCACATACCTGATGAGTTATGATACCACCACTGTCACTGTCAGCTCACCTTCACGTCAAAAAACATTTGTTTTTAAGTCTAATCATTAGCTGCCACCAAAAAACACACCCATCTGTGTGTTGCAGGGATCAGCCACTACCCAGGGCCACACCTTATGCCAGCTCTGCCCTATTCCCCATTGATTCCACTACCTCTGCCCTATTCCCCACCTTCCACTTGGCAATTTTCCACCTAATTAGCTGAGCAGAGCACAGTCACAGGGAGGAAGCCATGAGCAAGAGCAGCCGCAGGGAGAAACCAGATGGGAGTCGGATGACCACAACTGTGGCAGAGGGCTGGTGGAGAAGCATCCCTAAGTAAGTGGTTCTCAACTGCAGCATTTTTGCCACCCAGGGGACCTTTAGAGATATTTTTGATTGCCATCACTGTGGGGGTGCTACTGGCATCTAGTTAAGAAGACACCAGGGGTGCTGCTAAATATCCTATAATGTACATGACACCACACCCCCCAAAACTAAGAATTATCCGGCCCCAAATCTCAATAGTGCTAACATTGAAAACCCTACTGTAAAGTGCTTTATCCACTACTACAGGACAATCTAATCCCAGCTCAGAAGGAAAAGGACACCCAGTGGGTAAAGGAGACCTGAGATAGTTTAGGAAATGTAAATACACACACACAACCTCCTCAACCAGATGCTAAGTCAGGGTGAGACAACTGCTCCTTTGGTGACCAAATTCTACCTCAAGAAATAGGAAAAACAGCATTATAATTCAATAAAAGTAATGAGAATACCTTTTACCCCAAGGGCGCGCTCCCCCGCATATATTTCTTCAAAGACTGCTTCATAGCAGAAACAGTATGAAGATAATACAATCAAAATTGCCCGCCCAGATTGGTAAACATCTCCAAAGAAGTTGGCAAAGCACTCTCACAGTCAATGACAAATTTAGCTGGTACGTCATCAAGATCTAAGAACCCAAATGCACAGTTCCTAGCTTAGCTTAAAAGAAAAGTAGCAAACATTCACAGATCAGTCAAAACAAAGAAAATAATAGCTCTGCTCTTCCCAGATGAATCATCAAAAACTACATAAGACTTAGGAGGAGCAACATTTTCAAAACTGAGAACAAATAACACTTAGTCTGACACTACTACCAAAAAAAAAAAAAAAGGAAGAAAGAAAGAAGAAAACTACAGATAGAAAAAATTTAGAATACGAATGCCACTGTTATAATTCAGTTAAAGTCTATGACCACTTTGCCACACTACAATATGGTTTTTCTTGATTAATTTAACAACTTTATCATGTCATGATTTCCACCCATGGGAGGCCAGAAGGTTTATGGAAGTCATCCAGCACCATCTCTGGCTGAGGCAGAAATAACTTTGATCTGACTCTGAAGCATCACTTGCCAGTCTGACCTTGGCCTTTGCCCTTTCAGTGTTAGGAAACACTTAAGGTGGCCCATTTCAATGTTGGGACAGGAGTATCTGTAATAAATGTGTCCATATCATGCTGAGCCAAGAGCTCTTCCCTTCCATCTACAGGTGTCAGTTGTGCCCTAGGTTAGAATCAGTGAAATGAACCTAATTATCAATGTATCAGCCCTTACTGTTTCTGTAAGGTTATCATTCCCTCCCCACCCCAAGCCTTTTTTTCTTTCTTCTCCAAGCTGTAAAATATGCTCTCCTCATGAACTGTGTTATAGCTAGCTCAATTATGATTCAGTGGTAGACAAAAAACCAGAATGGAAGAACCAGAAGGGATCTTAGAGATCAACCAGTTCAAACCCAAGCCCATTTTTATAAATGAGTTAAGTAAGGCAGAGAGAGAGAAAACAAGGTTGCTTGCTTGCCAGAGGTCAAGCAACTGCTCAAGAAAGTAGGAAGTGGAACTCAGGTTTCTTAACTCTTAAGCCTAATGCTTTGCAGAACTTACCAAATTGTAGAATATGCTGTGTAAGTAACAGAATTGACATAATTTCTTTAAAGGTTTATAATTTTCAGTTTTAACAAGTTAAAAAAAAACACACTTCACATTGTCATAACCACCCTATGAAGTAGTAGAATTGTCATCATCCCCACTATATGAATGGTAAACCCAGGCTCAAGTTCATACAGTAAGCGCTGAAGCTAGCTCCAGGGCCTATATCCTTAACTACTATGCTATCTGGGTAAGTACTAGAACATTCCCTAACATGATCTCAACTGAATTAACAAACTTAAGACTTCCAATAATTCTTGAAAATTTTAATGTTTGATAGAATCTAAAATAAAAGTTATCCTTCCTAAGAATATAGTAAAATTGTTTTTTAACAAATCAAGACACATGTAAAAGATTATAGCATAAGAATTATAATTTATAAACTATAAATTTAAAGGATATATTATACCAGTATTCCTGGCATAAAATGTAATTCTAACCTAAAAATCAAGTTATGGTATTAAAGTATCATCTTCTACATCAACTACCCTCAAGAAATTCACCTAAAAACAATCTAATCTTTCTGGGAGTGACATAGAAGGGATTCATTTACAGAATGGAGCTTTTTGAGAAACCTTAGCCAAGCAGAGTTTCATGCTCTCAATCATTTCTCAAAGGCGTTCCCACATACTGTGTGCCATGAAAAGAAGCACTAAGCAAATAAAATATTTAATCTGCCTAATTCACACAAATGTACTAAAACATTAATAAATAATAAAAGCATGGATTAAACACTTAAGTTTAGTTCCTCTTCTACCAAGACTCTATTAAAATGATAGTGAAATGACTTTTAAAAAATAAAAGTTTAGGGGCGCCTGGGTGGCTCAGTCATTAAAAATCTGCCTTCGGCTCAGGGCGTGATCCCACCCCACATCCGGCTCCTCTGCTGGGAGCCTGCTTCTTTCTCTCCCACTCCCCCTACCTGTGTTCCCTCTCTCGCTGGCTGTCTCTCTCTCTCTCTCTGACAACTAACTAACTAAATAAATAATCTTTTTTAAAAATTAAATAAATAAATAAATAAATTAAATAAATAAATAAATAAGTTTATGTTGCTGGGAAGATAGAGTAAATATACTTTTCCCTATTTGTCCCATGAAGTACAACTAAAAACTGTGAACATTATATATAAAATAAACAAAGACTCTGAAAGGTGGAGAGGAAGGCAGACCAGCTAGGGACCTCAAGATTCAAGGAATGACATGGTATTGAGTTCCTTGGGTTTTCTCTTTGTTTATATAACTCAAACTTACAGCTGAAGACCTGGCAATTCAGAAACACCAAGAAGTACAGATCGGGGAAAAAAAAAAAAAACAAAACACCAACAACAAAACACCCCAAGGAATGCCAGCTCTTTCTAACCCAACAAGTAGAAAAGGGACAGCCCAGAAAGACAAAAAACTTTAAGACGATAAAACTTTTAGACACCCTACTCCAGCCAAACACCACAGAAAAAAAACTACAGCTACATCCCCACCCAGTCCAGCAACAATGGAAGATAGACTAGACTTCTACTCCCATCAAAATGTAACAAAGCATCCAATATTCCCATCAGGATGGTATTAGAGAAGGCCGAGTAACTAGCGGGGACTTTCATCCCCACCACTGCTTGTCTCAGTAAAAAAACAAAGTCTCAGCAAAGAAATATAGGATACAAAGGAGAACCAAAAGGCAATTTCAGAACTGAAAAATATAATTATCAAAATACTAAAATCAATGGATGGGCTCAATATCAGAATGGTGGGAACAAAGAAGAGTCAGTGAACCAGAAGACATGACAAAGAAACTACCCAATCTGAACAACAGAGAGAAAGCAGACTGTAAAAAAAAAAAAAAAAGGAGAGTCTCAGGGACCTGTGGGACAATATTCATGTCATCACAGAGGACTGAGCTGAAAAAGCACTTGAAATAATGGCTGAAAATTTCCAAATTTCACAGAAGATGTATACACTTACAGACACAACATTCTGAGCAAACTCCAAACAGGAAAAACTTAAAAAACTCCTCACCAAGACATGTCATAGTAAAACTTCTGAACACTACAAAGAAAACATCTTGAAAGCAGTGAGAAAGCAACAACACCTTACCTACAAGGTTAAAATCATTTAAATGACAGCAAATATTTCATCAGAAACCAGAGAGGCCAGTAAGAAGAGACACAACACCTTTCAAGGACTGAAAGAAAAGAACTATCACCTCAGAAACCTATATTCGACAAAAATATCCTTCAGAGAGTAAAGGGAAATCAAGACATTCTGAGATAAAAGTAAACTAACAGAATGTGTCACTAGTACATGTACTTTAAAAGAATGGAATGGCTACCTGATGTTCTCTAAACAGAAAAGAAAAAGAGAACTTTAACAAAGTATTCACAAACAGAATTCAGCAAATATAAAAAGAATTATAAACGATAACCAAGTGAAGCTTATTCTAAGGATGTAAGATCTGTCCATTTTTGAAATCTATAATGTTGACCTACAATGTTAAAAAGCTGATGAATAAAATCACATGTTCATATCAATGAATGCAGATAAAACATTTGATGAAATTCAACACCCATTGATGATAAAAACTCAGAAAAATAAGAAAAAAGAATTTCCTTAATTTGATAGAAAGCATCTACCCAAAAAACCCCTACACCTAACATGACACTTAATGATGAAACCAACTGCTTTCCCCCCTAAGATTGGGAAAAAGGCAACTCTTGTTTAATATAGTGTTGGCAGTTCTAACCAGTGCAATAAGGCAAGAGGAGGAAATAAGAGGCATGCAGATTGGAAAGTAAGAAATAAAACTGTACCTATTTGCAATTGGCATGACTGTCTATGTAAAAAATCCCAAGGAATCTACCAAAACACTCCCAGAATAAATGAGTTCAGCAATGTGCAGGATATAACATAAGCTTACTAAAATTAGTTGTACTTGTATATACTAACAATGAAAACAAGGACACAAATTAAAAATACAACAATCATTGAAAAATGGCATACTTAGGTATAAAACAAAGATTTTTTTTTAAAGATTTTATTTATTTATGTGACAGAGAGACAGCCAGCGAGAGAGGGAACACAGCAGGGGAGAGGGAGAGGAAGAAGCAGGCTCCTAGCCAAGGAGCCCGATGTGGGACTCGTACCCGGAATGCCGGGATCACGCCCTGAGCCGAAGGCAGACGCTTAACGACTGCGCTACCCAGGCGCCCCAAAACAAAGATCTTTTATCCTGAAAAGCACAGAATGCTGGTGAAAGAAATCAGAGGAAGGAAGGAAGGAAGGAAGGAAGGAAGGAAGGAAGGAAGGAAGGAAGGAAGGAAGAAAGGAAGAAAGAAAGACACACAAACACATACTGTATTCATGGACTAGAGCTCATCAAAGTAAAGATGTCTCTTCTTCCCTAATTGATATACAAGTTTAACCTAATTCCTATCAAAATCTAACCAGTATTTTTTTGTATACAGACAAGATTATTTCGGGGCATCTGGGTGGCTCAGTCAGTCAAGCATCCGACTCTGATCTCAGGGTTGTGAAAAAGAAAAAAGGAAAAGAAAAAAAAAAGACACAATTGTTTTTAAATGTATATGGAAAAACAAAGGGTCTTCAATAGCCAAAACACTTTTGAAAGAAAAAAACAGAATGGGAGAAATCAGTCTACTAATTAAAAGACTTTAATTACAGAGTTACCATAGTCAAGACTGTGCGGTAATGCCAGAGGGACAGACATATAAATCAATGGAATAGAACAGAGAACCCATAAATACATCCACACAAATAGGCCCAGATCATTTCTGACAAAGCAATTCAATGGAGGAAAGGTAGCTTTTCAATAAAAAGTGCCAAAACAAGAGGGACAAAAAATGAACCTCAACCTAAGTTTCATACATTACACAAATATTAATTCAATACTTTATGGACTTACATGTATAACATAAAACTATAAAACTTTTAGAGAGAAAAAAAGCATAGAAGAAAATCTCTAGGATTTACGGTTAGCCAAAGAGTTCTGAAACATGACACCAAAGTCATGATCCCCAAGTGGAAAAATTTATAAAGTAGATTTCATAAATATAAAAAATTTTGCTCTGCAAAGGGTGAAAAGAAATGCTACAGACTGGGAGAAAATATTTACAAAGCACATTATCTGACGAAGAACTAGTATCTAGAATATGTAAATAACTGTCAAAACTCAACAATAAAAAAATCTAATTAGAAAACAGGCAAAAGAGAGGTGCCTGACTAGCTCAGTTGCTAGAGCATGTGACTGTTGATTTAGGGGTTGTGAGTTCAAGCCCCATGGGCAGAGAGCCTACTTAAAAAAAAAGAAAAAGAAAAAGAAAAAGAAAAAGAAAAAGAAAAAGAAAAAGAAAAAGAAAAAGAAAAAGAAAGAAAGAAAGAAAGAAAGAAAGAAAGAAAGAAAGAAAGAAAGAAAAAGAAAGAAAGAAAGAAAGAAAATAGGCAAAAGACACGAAGAGACCTTCACTGAGAGGATATATAGGTGGCTAATAGCATATGAAAAGATGTTCAACCTCATTAGCCATTAGGGAAATGTAAATTCAAATCACCATGAGATCACTACATACCTATCAGAATGACTAAAATATAGTTCCAACACCCAAATGTGGGCAAGGATAAGGAGAAACTGGATCACCCTTACATTACTGGGAGGAATGGAAAATGGTACATCCACTCTGGAACACAGTTTGAAAATTTCTTTAAAAACTAAACATGTGAGGGGCACCAGGCTGGCTCAGACAGTAGAGCATGCAACTCTTGATCTCAAGGTCCTGAGTTCAAGCCCCACAATGGGCATGGAGCCTACTTAAAATTAAAAACCCAGAAAACTAAACATGTGAATATCATACAACCCATCAAATGCACTCCAGGACATTTATCGCAGAGAAATGAAGCCATATGGTCACACAAAAACCTGCATACAAATGCTTATAATAGCTTTATTCAACTGGATGTCCTTCAGTAGGTAAATGATTAAACAAATTATGGTACATTAAACAAATTATGGTACACCTGGATGTACCAAATTACGATACGTCTATGGTACATACTACAAAATACTATCCAGCAATAAAAAAGGAATAAAAAGGAACTATTTGGACATGGAACAATCAGGATCAATCTCCAGAGAATGCTGAATTTAAAAAGCCAATTCAAAAAGGTCATAAAATGTGATTTCACTTATACAACATTCTTAAAAAAATAAAATTATAGCAATGGGAAAACAGATTAATGGCTGCCAGGGGTTAAGAAAGCAGTGAGTGTGGGGAGAAGTGGGTATAGCTATGAAAAGGGCAACATGAGAGATCCTTGGGGAGACAATATTCTGCATCTTGACTGTAACAATGTCAATGTTCTGGTCTTGATACTGTACTGTAGTTTTACAAGATTTTAATTCTGGGGGAAAGTAAATAAAGGTTAAACAGGATCCCTCTGAAGGTTAAGCAAGATTCCTGACAACGGCATATAAATCTGGTTATCTCAAAATGGAAAATATAATTTAAAGAAAAAAGGGACGCCTGGGTGGCTCAGTCGGTTAAGCATCTGCCTTTGGCTCCAGTCATGATCCCAGAGTCCTAGGATCAAATCCCATATCAGGCTCCTTGCTCAGCGGGGAGCCTGCTTCTCCCTTTGCCTGTTGCTCCCCCTGCTAGTGTGTGCTCTCTCTCTCTGACAAATAATAAATAAAATCTTTAAAAACAAATTTGTAATTAAAAATAAAGAAAGCAAAAAGGTATAAATAAGAAGGCTACAAATGAGAGAAGGCACCCAAGCAGACAAAAAACAGATCTCAACATGTTTTTTGAAGAGGGTAAATATGGAAATATTAATAATTTATCAAGGTGAAGAAGCCCACAATGTAAAATACATGAAATGATGGCTAAAGATACAAAATGAACTAATTCGGGGCACCTGGGTGGCTCAGTCAGTTAAGCATCTGCCTTCAGCTGAGGTCATGATCCCAGCGTCCTGGCATCGAGCCCCACGTTGGGCTACCTGCTCAGCGGGGAGCCTGCCTTGCCCTCTGCCCCTCCCCCATCCCTCTCATGCTCTCTCATGTGCACGCTCTCTTTCAAATAAATAAATAAATCTTTCTAAATAAATAAACAAATAAATAAAATTTTTAAAAATGAACTAATTATGCCTATTAAAATGCCTATTAAGAAAAAACACCAAAGGGCTCAGGCTTCAGGTTATGAATGGGAACAAGCTACAGGCTAAAAAACGGAAATACAATAAAAGTCTATAAATAAAACAACTGGTCCCCTGGCCACTTCCCCAACCAAAAACTGCTACCAGAAGTAGGGTGCTGTCATAACAAACCCTAAAATAAGTTGTATTTCTTTTGTCATCACTTTGTAGGCAATGAGGAACTTCATACTAGAGAATGAAAAGATGATGATCCATGTTATGCAAGGGAAATAATTTAGAAATTCTGCTGATGGCTCTAACTCAGAAGACAAACCATACATCTGATGAACTTTAAGCTCTATTGGTTTTGAAAAAACTAGAAATTGAAAACTATGGTGTGTTGGTTACTACCGGCTATTTCTAGCTATTTCTTGTATTACAAGAAAAAAATAAGCTCAGAGAAAATCAGATCATAGTGTGACATTACAGATGTCTTCCACTGAAACAAGACAGAGGAGTAGAAGCAAGAAAGCAAAAAATAAAGAAGACTTGAGAACTATGTCTCAAAAACAAATTCGGTTATTGGCACCGTGACTGACTGGAAGCAACTGAATAATGAGTCTGATAAGTTTCTAAGGGAAACACACTGACAGAAAAACTATAAGGCCAAATTTAGAAGGTCTGACCGTTCAAGACCTAACAGCAATCTCTGGGAGTCCAACCTTCTACAAAAAGACCAACTTCACAATACCCAAGCAGACCATGCTCCAAACATCAAATTTGGATGTGGGATGTGGCCAAATAAGATAATGGGGGGAAAAAAGAAGGAACCTCCTAGAGGATGGTCCCTGGGGCCATGAAGAAAGAAGAATGTTAAGAGTTTGTCCCAGGGAACAAAATCAGAGTCTAATTAAGAAACATCCTTTCCTTCCAGGGTTGGTAACTTTCCTTTATAATGTCTGCCCATAAAGATTAAAGAAGTGTTACAGAATAGTGACATAGTGACTCTATGCTTCACCTTCCAAAAGGGATTATTTACTAATCATGTTGTATTCCTACTATAATACTTTTTGGGGGAATAGAGGGTAAATATGTCTTCTTAGTTCACTTGAACAAGAAAGGCTGATGTGGACTTGACAGACAGCCAGGAATAGAGATCCTGTATTTTGAACTGAAGGCAATGACTGGTTGGATAGGGGATTAGTGTGCTCTATGCGTAGGAAAAAGAATGAAACAGTTTGGGGACCAGAATGACCAACTGAAACAGAGTCAATGCTATCTACCTACTATAGAGTTTCTTGTTCCCAGGCAAACCAGAGACTACATTTTCCAGTCTCTCTTGCAATTATGTGAGAGACCACGTGACAGATTCCTGACCAATATAATATAGGGAGAGTAATATTTGTCACTTCTAGGCCCTTAAAAACATTCACTGAGATGCTCCATCCAGGTCTCTCTTCAACTACCATCTTGGAGGCAGATGGGGTAGTTATAGATGAAACAGTTACATCCACCTTGTGTTAAATTTTGCATGACAACAATATTTTGTTGTTCCTACTGTTGCTATTATCACACTATGGCACAGCCCAGGGCCTGCAAAATTTTTGGTGCATACAAATCATCTTGTTCTGATGCAGATCTGGGATGCTGCCTGAGATTTTATAATTTCCTAACAAGCTTGAAGATGATACTAATGTGGCTGGCTTATGGAATATATTTTGAGGAGCAAGAGCTTAAATTACCAAGACTAATACACAATAAGAGAACAGATGATTCGCTGGAGAAATTGAGCAGGATTAAGGTCTTCCGCATAGTGACTGAGCAGCAAGCCCAGAGAATTCAGGTTCATATTAAAGCGCGACGATAGAAGGCTCTAGGAGGAAAGACCCCCAGAAAATTAGAAATTGATAGAAAAGATATTATAGATGATATAAGAGAGCAACTGGTAAAAATTAAGAATGTATATATGAAAAGTTACGTCACTGAAAAAATGAGGTAACTTTAAAAAGATACATAAGAAAGAAAAAGCAGTCACAAACTACTACTTGCCTCTATAGAACAATAGTTAAGTGGTCACTGACTATTATTTCAATAAAAATAGGGCTATAACCATAGCTGGAAGCAGATAAGGTAAATGAGGAATTTAAGATGCCCAAATCCACATAACAGGAAGGCAAGGTATAATCTAAAGCTGATAAATTAATAATACGTATAAGCGTTAAGTTTAGAACTACGGAGGTAACTACTATAGAAATAAGAAAACAAACTGCCTCTGTGTTCATTATAAGCCCTTTGTGTTCATTATCTTCAAACAATATCCAAGTATTTTGATGAACACTTAAACATTAATTTTAAAATACAGAAAAATACAGAGATTGGTAACAGATAATATGGGCAAGGAAATGGAAAAAAAGTACCTACACATTATTAGGGGAAGTACAGATGGAAATAAAAATCGGGGCAACAACTGCCACTACACAACTGAAATCTCATTTGGCCAGACAGTGCCACTTCCAGGACTCCGTACTGTACTAATACCTCCATGAATGTTCAAAGACATACATACGAAAACAGGCACTTCAACGCTGTTATAAATAAGAAAAGTCAGGGGCGCCTGGGTTGCTCAGCTGGGTAAGCGTCCAACTCTTGATCTCAGCTCAGGTCTTGATCTCAGAGTCGTGAGTTCAACCCAAAATAAATAAGCAAACAAACAAACAAACTTCAAAAAAAATGTTCATATAACCACTGCTCATAACAGGAAAAAAATCAGCAACCCAATTATTCACCAAGAGTACAAAGATCAAATTATGGAATATTCATATAATGTAATGCAATATAACAATTACATATCAGTGGACTATAACCACATACAGAAATATAGGTAAGTCTCAAGTCTCATATTATGTGGGATAAAAAAGCAAGTTATGAAAGTATACACACAGTATGATTCTAGTTATTAAGTTCAACAGTGTGAAGATTGAAAGAACACAGCTTAGAGAGGCAAATGTGATACAACTATTAAAAAATAACAAGGAAATAATAAACACAAATTTAGGGCACCAGTTATGTCTGTGGGGAGGTAATAAGATGGGGTGAGAGGAGGACCAAGGAGCATCAAAGGTAATGTAAGGTTTTGTTCCTAACTGTTGGTAGTTACAGAACAAAAGTATTTAAGATCTAAACATATTTCATAATTATTATAATGCTTATTCAATATTTAAAAGATGAAAATATCAAGGAATAAAACTTCCACACTAAAAAAATATATATTTTTTGCTTTTGTCAAGACATGTTCATTGAAAAAAATAATTCAAATAATATGGGAAAGTCCAATCACTTTCAAAATCACCTAAGATCCCACCATCTAGACATCATCAGTAACAATTTGCTAAACATCCTTCTAGACATTTCTTATGCATGTGTGTATACATACATTTAAAAAATTTACATAGAATTACTACTATTTATTATACAACACATATATGCTTATTTTATAAATGCTATTTATACCCTTGTTTAAATCAACTGCATTGAGCCACAATTTACATAAAATAACCATTTTAAGTGTAATGTTGGAAAAGTTCTGACAAAAGTATATGCAGTGTAACCACTAACCATTTAAAATTCAAACAGGACATTTCTATTCCCTCTTGCCCCTCTGTAGTCAATTCCTCCCACTCTGACCCTAGGCAATCACTAATCTGCTTTATTATAGATTAGTTTTGTTGGCTCTAAGATGAATTGAATGGAATTATACAGTATGTACTCTTTTGTGTCTGGCTTCTTTTGCTCAGCAAAATGTTTTTCAATTTCATGCCGTGATATTATCAGTAGTTCCCTTTTTACTGTGGAATAGTGTTCCATTGTGTAATTGTTGATGGACATTTGGGCTACTTCCAGTTTTGATCTCTGAACATTTGGGTGTAAATCATTTGTGACGTAATCTTTTATTTTATAACTAGGAGTGGAATTGCTGGATCATCCCATAAACGCAAGTTTAAGCTAACAGGAAACTGCCACACTGTTTTCCAAAGTGCCTACATCATCACTCACTCCTACTAGCAATTCATGTTAAGTTCTGGTTGTTCTACATTTTCACCAACTCTTGCTACAGTCAATCTCTTCGATTATAACCATTCTTATAGGCAAAGAATTGTTTATAATTTTGATTTGCATTTCCCTAAATGACTGAATATTGAGAATTTTAAATGTGCCTATTGTGAGTTCAAATATCTTCTTTTGTGAAGGGTCTGTCCAAATCTTTTACCAATTTTATAATTTGGGTTGTCTGCCGTATTAGTGATCTGTAGAGGTTCTTTACACACACTAGATAAAAGTCCTTTGTCAGATATATGAATGGCAAATATTTGTTCCCATTCTGTAGCATATCTTTTCTTTTTCTTAGCAGTGTCTTTTAAAGTGCAGAAGTTTTTAATTTTTATTAAGTCTAATTTAACATTTGAAAATTTTTATACTTAGTGCTTTTTGTATCATTCATAAGACTCGATCCTTTCTCCCTCACTGGGAATAAAACATGAATGTCTGCTTACCACTTCTATCATAATGTTGGATTTGAGGTGCTAGTCAATGCAATAGGTCAAAGAAATAAATTAAGAAGGAAAGAAAGAAGGCAGGCAGGCAGGGAGAAAGAAATGGCATACTGATTGGAAAGGAAAAGTAAAATTGTCTTTATTCAATGATCACGTATGTAGAAAATTCTTTACAAGTAACCAAAAGACTACTAGAAGTAGTATGGGACTTTAGAAAGGCTACCAGATACAAAGGTAATATATAAAACCAACTCTACTTCTACATATTAGCAATGAACAAGTGGAAAATGATTTTTAACCCCATTTATAACATCAAAAACCATAAAATATTAAGATATACACTTGACAAAATATGTACATGACATGTACACTACAAAACTAAAAACAGTTCTTTGAAACAGATCTTCGAAAATAAAGAACAAAGGTAAAGAATTTATACTGACCAATTCCAAACCACACATAAAGCTATGGTAAGAAAGGCAGTATGGTACTGACATAAGGACAGACGTACAAATCAACAGAAGAGTGAGTCCAGAAATAGATGCACATATATATCACCAGTTGATTTCCAACATAAGATGGCAAGGCAATACAATGGGCAAAGAATAAAGGACAAGAAACGCAATAGGGAAAGGATAATCTTTCCAACAAATAATACCAAAACAACCGTGTACTCATAAAGGAACCTAGATCCCTATCTCATACCACATATGCTATTAAGCCCTAAAAATAAATCACATACCTAAATATAAGAGCTAAAACTATAAAACTTTAAGGAGAAAATTTCTATGGCTTGCTTTTCTTCATATAACAATATTTCCGATATCTTTGTATATTAAGAAATATACATCTTTTACATTTTTTAAAAGGTAAGAAAAATAAAGGACAAAGAGAATCCTTAAAACCTTTTAAAACATATCTTCATTTTTAAAATCAAATTTCAAAACCCACATGAGTTCCTTACCCATAGACTCAAACAATCTTTCTTCAACTGAAATACAGAAATATCCAAAGGAAAAGAAAAAACAATCTTTCTTTACCCTCCTTTCATATCGTTTCAATAAAATGAGGCTTCTTCTAGGGAACTGCAGTTTTGCCTCAGTAACTGTTTTCTAAGTGCTTTGCTAAAGCCATAAATAATAAAATAAATCTGCCCAGAATCTATTAATACCATCCATAATTTTTAAATATAAAAGGGTTACCAGAAGATCATGACAATATGAGAAACACTCCGTATTGCTATATGGTCTGGAAGTGGCCCGCCCTGGTTGATAAAGATTCATAATGCATCACATAGGATTACAAAGTTTTTAATTATAATAAAAAAATTATAATAAAACAAATTGAAACTATTCTAAGCATAAACTCTCCCCCCACCAATAATTCAGAGAATATCTCAAGAAATATATTACTAACTCTTGGTCATGAGTTGTGCTTAACAAAACGATAGATTTGAAGAGAGTCAATTACAGTCTATTAATTTAACCATCATGGCTTTCCATAACACCAAATGAAAGGCAACACATAATGCAATGTTACTGCCCATGTATTATATATTGTGCATAACAAATTACCCCAAAACTAATTTAAAACTATGAACATTTACTATCTAACAGTTATTATGGGTCAGCAATCTAGGCAGCTAAGCTGGGTACCTCTGGCTTATGGTCTATCATGAGGCTGCAATCAAAACTGTTGGCCAGGCTATAGGATCATCTGGCTCTGTGTAAACGAGGGGGGGCGGATTTTCTTCTAAGCTCACTCATGTGGCTGTGGGCAAGTCTTGATCCCTCACCAAATGGGCCTCTCCATAGGGCTGCTCACAACATAGCAACCTTTTGTATTGTTTTGTTTTACTATTCTCCCTTCTCTTACGTGTACAATTCAACGGCTTTTCACATATTCACAGAATTGTGCAACCACCACCACAATCAATGTTAGGACATTTCATCATCCTAAAAAGAAACCTATTACTCATTATCAAATCTCCCATCCCAACTCCCAGCTCTAGGCAATCACGGATCTATTTTCTCACTCTGTAGATTTGTGTATTCTGGAAATTCTGTATAAACGTAACCATACAATACGTGGCCTTTTGAGACTCAGTTGTACCACTTAGCATCATGTTTTCGAGGTTCGTCATGTTGTAGCATGAATCTGTACTTCATTTCTTTTATGGCTGCGTAATATTCCCCTGTATATATAAACCACGTTTTATCTATCCATTTACCAACTGGCATACATTTAAGTTGTTTCTATTCTTTGGCTATTATGAAGACTGATACTGTGAACATCTGCATACAAGTTTTGGTGTGAATATATATTTTAAGTTTTCTTTGGGTATAAACCTAGGAGCGGAGTTGCTGTGCCATTTGCTATCCCTATGTTCAGCTGTTTGAGGAAATATCAGACTGTTTCCAAAGTAGTTACATCACTTTGCATTCCCCATAACAGTGTATGAAGATTCTAATTTCTCTACTATCTCCACAACACTTGTTATTTTCTGTCTTTCCGAGTATAGCCATCCCTGTGGGTAGGACACGGTATTTCATTGTGGTATTGATTTGCGTTTCCCTGATGCTAATGGGATCAAGCTTCTTTTCAGGTGCTCATCGGCCATTTGTATGTCTTATCTGAAGAAACATCTATTCAAATCCTTTGTTTTTAAAATGAGTTCTTTTTCTTTTTATTGTTGAGGTGTAAGTCTTCTTTACATACTCTGGATACTAGACTTTTCTTATTAGATATATGATTTGCTCATACCGAACAACAAAGAGCATGTAGACAGGCTAGCAAAAGGAACTCTCATACACTGCAGGGAGGAATCTAAAACAGCATAACCACAACAGAAAGTAATTTGGCAATGTTTAGAAAATTACAGATACCCATACCCTACAAGCAACGATTCCAAGCCTAGGCGTTTACCTCAGCAAAATCCTTACACTTGGTAAAAACTAACATGGGTGGAACCTTGGTGGGGGAAAAAACATGAATGAAAATAGTAATCTAAGTGGAAAAGTCTCAGAAAAAAATCCACAAAGTATGATGCCATTTATATAAAGTTCAAAAACATGCAAAAGTAAACAATGTTGGGGGCAGGTTGTATACACATAAAATAAGTTTATGAAGAAAAGCAAAGAAATGATAGAATTCAGTGGTCACTTCTGAAGGGAAGGAAAGGGGGTGTCTAATCAGGAAGGGGCACACAGGTTTCAGTGGTGTGATAATGTTCTATTTTTTGAGCTTTATATATGCAAAGTACACCTTTTGTACATGTGACATATTTCATAAACATTTCTTTTCAGAAAGTTACACTGACATCTGAAGATCTCTCTAATATAGATACACACTGAAGAAGTTTCATTCCGATATACTTAATGCCGATGAAGAGTATTACGGTGAATCAAAAACTACATATAAACAATATTATCAATTACTTTTAACCCAACAAAGTGTATGCTTTGTAGAACTGAGAAGATGGATTCCCTGCCTTTTCCTGCTTCTTCCTATCTTTATGTAAGCCCCTCTTCCTGACCCAACCTTTAAAACATTGATCTAGATTAAATACCACCTCCTCGAGGAGGTTCTGCCATGCAATCTATCAACTGATGGGTTCTCATCCTCCTCTCAATTTCCACGGTATTTGTATTACTTCAAGGCCCTCATCACATTATCCCTAGAATGCACGTGATTTAACTCTTCTGTCAAAGATAAGCACCTGAAGATCCAGAACACTGATTACGTCAGCCTGGAACATAGAAGACACTCAATTTTTTGTTGAGTACTGAATAATGAATGAATGAATGAATGAATGAATGAATGAATGAATTGGAAAATCCAGGAATTTCAGAGAGAGGTGAGTAAAGATTTGGCCTACTTTTCTTTAAAACTCTCAAAAATTGAGTGATTAAATAATTATACTTCTTGATTCAAGAATTTCATCATTGAAATTCTTCAAGATATAATAAATACAAGATTAACAGTGGTCAGGTAAAATATAAAACATTTAGGGGCGCCTGGGTGGCACAGCGGTTAAGCGCCTGCCTTCAGCTCAGGGCGTGATCCCGGCATTACGGGATCGAGCCCCACATCGGGCTCTTCAGCTATGAGCCTGCTTCTTCCTCTCCCGCTCCCCCTGCTTGTGTTCCCTCTCTTGCTGGCTGTCTCTATCTCTGTCAAATAAATAAATAAAATCTTTAAAAATATATATATATAAAACATTTATAGTGCATACATTAGTTATTTTACATATTCACAGGGGGCCAAATCAAGGCATAATAACCTCCCGAAAGATTATTCACCATCAGAACAGTCCACTGCCTTAAAACATGTCTTAAAGTCAATCATATAACTGGAGGACAGGCAGAGTTGTATCTTCTATAGAAAAAAAAAAAATAGTACATACCATTTCATGACCTAAATTTGTTACTTTTAGAAATTATAGCAACTTTTTCTTTTTTTTGCTTTCAGATATTTAAATTGTTTACCGGGGCACCTTGGTGGCACAGATGGTTGAGCATCTGACTCCTGGTTTCAACAGGTCGTGATCTCAGGGTCATGAGATGGAGCCCCTAATCAGGCTCCAGGCTCAGCATGGAGTCTGCTTAAGACTCTCTCTCCCTCTCCCTCTGCCCCTCCCTCCTCCTGTGCTTGCTCAAGCTCTCTCTTTAAAATAAATAAATATTTTTTAAATTTAAGAATTAAAAAAAAATAGGGGCGCCTGGGTGGCACAGCGGTTAAAGCGTCTGCCTTCGGCTCAGGGCGTGATCCTGGCGTTGTGGGATCGAGCCCCACATCAGGTTCCTCTGCTATGAGCCTGTTTCTTCCTCTCCCCCTCCCCCTGCTTGTGTTCCCTCTCTCGCTGGCTGTCTCTATCTCTGTCAAATAAAATAAAATCTTTAAAAAAAAAAAAGAAAAAAAATAAAATTGTTTACCACCGAAAGTATAAACCTAAACATTATGTGCTTATGGCAGAAAAGACACTGCTTCATGGCGGGACCACGAGTGAAACAGAGCTGCTCCTCAAGAACTAGACACTACTGCTGATAACAAACAGGGAGTCTTGACGCGTTGAATCAATTCCTTCCTGTCTATGCATCTATAATTTCTCCCTGGAGCTAATTTAAGGAGACAAAAATGTTGAAGTATGGTTGCCAGGTTTAGCAAATAAAAATACAGTAAGCCCAGTTAAACTTGAATTTTGGATAAACAGTGGATTTTTTTTTAGTAATGCATCCCTTATGCAGTATTTATACTAAAAACTTTTTCACTGTTAATCTGAAATTCAAATTTAAACTAGATTATCTGTATGTTATCTGGCTACCCTAACTGAAGCCAAAAAATGGAGCAGTAATCAATCCAATTTCCTCACTTTGTAGCAGAAACCGAGACCTAAAGAAAAGTGGTGACTTACCTAAAAGTACACCAAAAATTAAGGAAGTGAGTTTACTTTGAAAAGAGAAAACATATTCCACTAGGTCTCCTTGGGTTCCATTCATAGTCCTTTCAACCTCCAATTCTGGCTCACCTCACAGAAACACCAAGTGGTCAAGCTGTAAAAGGCTATGGTTTTCCTCTTTCAATATCAAACTTCAAGTTTCAATAAATCTCTTTATCAACCCTAGTCTTCTAAAACAAAAAACCAGGAAACTAAGCATTCCTCTTAACTTAAAAAAAAATCATCCTGATAATTTTTGGTCTACAGACCACTTCATATTGTTTATACATTCACTCACTATATGAAACAGGACCTCCTTTTCTCCTAAACCCAGTTCTCTCAAAATCCAGGGTTTCAAAATATGTAATATGTTCATGTTATTCCATGACTCTAATGACTTTAAGTCATGTACTCTCCCAACTTACGTATTTTTCAGAGGAAATGTCCTAATCCATTCAGTTGGGTCTAAATAAAGGTCTTCAAAAAGTCTTCCACTCCCATTCTATACCTGAGCAACTAGGCCAGCAATGAGCATTAGGTCTCACTATTATAAAGACACACTTACATCCCTTGGGCCCGGAATGCAAGAAAAGATGGAAACAGGTCCATTGGAAGCTTGGGGGCCTTTTCCAAGTTTCTATATGCGAAATATACTAATTGTCTCTCTAATTGTATGACATACGGTTGAACAAAGTTGAAGGAAAAATAATAGAAAACTCCACATAAGCAAAAGATTCATCTTCTAGAGCCTGTCAAATTAACAAACACAGAACACTTCCTCAACAGTGTAACAGTGCTTCTCAACCTGTGATCCCTGGGGGCCCTTAGGGGTATTGCAGTGGAACAGGAAGACAGCGAGGCAGACAAAGGTTTCTATTTTCTTTCTTTTTTTTTAAACTAATTGGGCTTCCAGAGGAGGTTCTACGAAAGGTTTCGTTGCATCAGAAAAGCCTGAAAAAAAGCAACATAAACCACCACGACTTTGTATAGTAAGTTTTCTATTAAAAACTTCTCCCAGGTGAACAAGAATCCAAATCGTGTCAGATGAAAAATTTAAAGACAAACAGGAACTTAGCAATTAAAAGACAAATATCTACCTAAGTTTTCCCTCTGGCAGCTTCCAAAGTATGCAGGTCTCTCTCGCGACCACACACGTCAGAAGTGGAAGGTCCTCACAGATCACCTAGTCCAGACAATCATTGCAGACGTGGAAACTCGGGCCAGGGCCAGGGCTGAGGCTGACTTGCCCAAGGTCTCACAGCCCGCAAGGGCCGGACTTCAACTGGGACTCCACGCTGGCAGCCCCAGGCCCTCAGCGCCCGACGGATCCTGCGGCCCCCGGCTCGGCCCGGCCCCAGGGGCAGTCTCGAGCAGCCGGAACGGAAGGGCCCACAACCCGGGGTCGCAGCCGCCTTTCGGCCGGCTCCACGCCAGGGCCGCGACCCCGGAAGCTGCAAAGCCCTGGCCTCGGCGGCCGCCCCCGCCCAGCCCACCTGTCGCGGGCTGCACAGCCGGCAGCCACACCCCCTGCCGGGGCCGGGGGCCCAGCTGGCCTTGTCGACGGTGGACAGCAGCGACTGCAAGCGGCGTGAGGTACGCCCGTCCCCAGGCCGCAGAAGTTACCTCAGGTGGGCGCTGAGCTCGCGGCTGGTCCGCCCCGGCCCGCCCGAAGCATGCCGGACACCAGGATGCGGCAGGCCCGCAGCTCGGCCGCCACCGGGCCTGTTTACACCCCTCCGCCGGAGGACGCCACTGTCCCGTCACGTGACATGCGCGTCACGTGTTCGCCCGGGGGCGGAATTTGTGGAGGTGTTGCCCGGCAACGACGGCGCGCTAAGGGGCGGGCGAGCGGCGGCGGCGGCGGCGGCGGCGCGGTCGTTCTGCCTTCCTGGTCTGCGAGGTGCAGAGGCGAGAGCCGATGGGTGGGACGGGGTCCGAACGCGGAAGGGGTACACCCGCCTCGCTCCTGCTTCATCCCTGTTCACCCCCGGGCCTGACCGCTATTTTTATTAGTGCTTTGAAAGGAGAAGGGAATTAGTTCAAGTATTCTGATGTTGAACTTGGAGAAAAAAATGGAAATACTTGCAAACGAAGGCAGAGCGTTTGTTTAGCTTAAGGAACACTTGTGTTTACTTTCGCTCCCTAATCTGGAATGAATGGCTATTACACAGCCTACCCCACCCTGACTCCCATCCTAGAATGGGTGTGAGGAAGGCTTACGGAATTTCCAACTTTTATTTTAAATTATATCTTATTATAATTATCATGAGAATTAGTCTTTGTGTAAATACAAACATATCTAAATAAATATTTGATTCAGCATTCAGGTTTTGTCCACGTCAAACTTTATTGATTATAGTTGATACTTGTTTTTAGTAACTATTTCTACCAAGCTGTTTTCCTCCATCAGACTTTACAGAAGTTTCAGCCACTGCCAATTTCCCCCATAATATACATTATAAATTGCATAAAAGACTAATAATTTGTACTATGTTTTAATAAATTCATGAGAGAATTGTAAGCCAATATCTTCAAATATTCCAGAATTGTTCTGTTGTCCAGGAGTGATCTAGTGAATAGTTAATTCCTCCATACAATCCTGATCATTTTGCATACAGGGCTAAGAGCAAACTGAGTGGGCTCAAAATATCCTTCAGGTCTGTGCAAGGTCAAGCAGCCTCTTCATGAACACACCTAAAATGCAACATCACAAAGAGTAGAAAATACAGTGATGAGTTTTCTCCATGCTCATCTTTTACTATGGAAAAGAGGTTACAAGGTCAGTTGCCACAACCTGCTTGACTTTTTCTGCTGCTTCTGGCAGCAGATGTTCCGTGAAGGCAGGAATAGTATCTTTTACTGGTATACCTTATGCCTAGACCATGCCTGAGAAGCAAAAAGTTGGCTAATCTATGGCTTGTGGATCTGTAGGAAGTGGCAAAGACTCTTCACATATCCAGAGGGATCTGTAAGTTAGGCAGTACTCATGAAGACAATGCTAGGATAAGTCCTGGCTCAGCCATTTCTATCTAGGCAATTTAACATTTCTGAACCTCTTCATCTATCTAAAAGAAAGATAGTACCTACTGCATAGTTATGAAGATGAAATGAAATAATGCTGGCACAGCCCTTTAAAGTGCCCAATACATACAGTGCTCAATAAATGTTAACCATATATGACCTTTGGCAAGAGGGTAGTGATATAGGAGGTCAGAGTCCAGAGGGAAAGGCAACTAACAGCTTGAATGGGTTCAGGATCTGGCTCTGGACTCTTGCCACCTGGGCTGGAGTTGAGCATTGCCAGCAAGGAAACTAAGCACAGCCATAAAGAAATCTTTGCATTTAGAATGGAAGGCTACGCATAAGCGAATTGCTCATGGGTGACCAGGTCTTCACTCCAAGGGAAGCACTGGCCTTATGGCAGCAGGTTAATCCCACATCCTGTTGGTGGTGATGGGGACTCCTAGTTTACTACCTGTCCACTGCTTCAGCCCACATAGGAAAATTGCCTGCCGTCTCCTAGAGCTTGTGGGAAGGAAAGAAGTCATCACCAAATGGCTGGACGTTATCTAGTTTTTCAGTTAGGGTTTCACTGCAAACAAAATGCATTGGTAGGTAGGATAAGATATACTATAATTATTACTATAATTATATATGACTCTATAACAGCATATCATCCAACACAGTGGGTATACTAGGGTTCTTACTAGAGTGATGAATGTAAGGAATAACAGGAGACTTGCAAACGGCGAAAGAGGTGAATAATAACCTGCTAAGGTGTTACAAAGCTATGATGTGGTAGAGCCACCCTCGTATTTATGTCTCCTGATTCCAAGTCTAAATGCCTTTTCCTTTTTACTAATAACCATAAAAATGTGGTTTGGCCTTCCTATGCTATGCTAAATGACAGTCTTGCTTCACATAGTATTTGTCATATTTCATAAGTAGAGCCAACAGGATATTCAGATTGATTAGAGGTATTTGTAAAAGAACAGAGTGAAGGATGACTCCAAGGTTTTTGGCCTGTACAACCAAAAGAATGGAACTGTCATTTACTTAGATGAAGAAAGGTGTGAAAATTAATAAAAGGGGAGGGCACATATTGCATGGTGCACTGGGTGTTATACACAAATAATGAATCATGGAACATTGCATCAAAAACTGGGTATGCACTGTATGGTGACTAATATAACAAAAATTGTTAAAAAGAAAGAAAGAAAGAAAATTAATTAAAGGGAAACCTCACTAAAATGGAGTTGGGAGGCCAGAAGAGGGAGCTCTTGTGCCATACCACTCCTTGTCAATTACCAGAAAAATTATCAACTACCCTAAGAAAGGATTAACAGGAAAGAATTATCAATTACAGGTCCTGATAGGAAAAGATGTACAGTGCCTCTCCTATAAGAAACTGACTATGCCAGCAATTCAGCCAATAAGAAACCCTTATCATCCTGAATTCTTTCTTTTCTCCAATGGACTTTTGTTCAAAAAAGCCTCTCCCAACTTCCTGCATCTCCATAAAATAATGTTCCTCTCTTTTGTTAGACTACCCTAAGGTTTTTGCTATACCTTGCTTCTCCTGAATTGCAATTCTCTGCATTCCCAAATGAATTCATTTTTGCTCGTAAAATAACTTTTATTTTTCTTTAATAATATTTTTTATTGTTAGTCACCATACAGTACATCCCTGGTTTTTGATATAAAGTTCCATGATTCATTACTTGCGTATAACACTCAGTGCACCATGCAATATGTGCCCTCCTTAATACCCATCACCAGCCTATCCCATTCCCCCCCCTCCCCTCTGAAGCCCTCAGTTTGTTTCCCAGAGTCCATAGTCTCTCATGGTTCCTTCCCCCTTCATTTCCCCCCTCTTCCTTCTTCCCTTTCTTCTACCGATCTTCCTACTTCTTATGTTCCATAAATGAGTGAAACCATATGATAATTGTCTTTCTCTGCTTGACTTATTTCGCTTAGCATTATCTCCTCCAGTGCCGTCCATGTTGCTGCAAATGTTGTGAAATCGTTCTTTCTGATAGCTGAGTAATATTCCATTGTATATATGGACCACATCTTCTTAATCCAGTCATCTGTTGAAGGGCATCTCAGCTCCTTCCATGATTTAGCTATTGTGGACAATGCTGCTATGAACATTGGGGTGCATATGGCCCTTCTCTTCACTACGTCTGTATCTTTGGGATAAATACCCAGTAGTGCAATTGCTGGATCATAGGGTAGCTCAATTTTTAACTTTTTAAGGGATCTCCACACTGTTAAAGTCAAAAAAGGATTTGTGCAGGGGGGGAGAAAAAAATCAAGAATTTGATTTTGGACATGCTAAATTTGACATGCCTATTAGCCACCCAAATAGAGGTGTACAATTAGCACTGCACAGAAGACAATGGAATTCTGAGGATATATATATATATATATATATATATAAATTGATTGGTCAGTGGTATTTAAAGCCACAAGATTGAACAAGATCACACAGAGCAATAACTTTCACACCTTCTGATCTCAACCCAGGATACAAAATACATTTTCTAGACTGACCAAATACATGCAAATAACTTAAAAGTTTCAAAAAGCAAATCTACCCTCCCTATAATTCACTATTTCCTTTCTTTTCCACTTTATTTTGTTTCATTTTTTAAAAATTTCTCCCAACTCAACTGATTTTTTAATCAAGTAACAGTATGGCCTTACAGTTCGAAAATCACTGGAGGTTGCTGACCAAGGACATTAACTTCATAATTGCAGAGGAAATAAAAGATCCAAAGGCTGCTCATGTGGCACTTTGGAGATGGGAAGACTAGCAAGAAACATAGCAGGAGCAGCCAAAGTAAGAGGAGAAACAAAAGAGAGGAGTTCTAACGGTTAAGCGAAGAAAATTTTTTAGGGAGAAGGAAGTGCCTCAGTGTGTCATTTCATTTGCTGCCGAGAAGTTGAGTAAAATGAGAACTGACCTTTGGATTTAGCAGTGGAGAGATCTCTGAGAACTTGAGAAGAGAGCAATTAAGATAAAGGGATACAAGCCTTATTGCAGAGATAGTGAATGGTGACAGCAAGCAGATTTCCTTTTGCTGCAAAAACGGACAGGGGAATGGAACAACAGCAGACAAGAGATGTGGGGGTTAGGTTTTCTGTTTAAATATTTATACACTAACAGAAATGGTTCAGTGATGAGAAAATATCAGGGCAGGAGAGTGACAACTGTAGGAAGGAAATCCTTGAGTTGGCTGGAAGGGTCATCCTCGATAGATGAGCAAGGGGATTGGGAAGGCACGATGCAGATAGCTTGGTATGTTTGTTGTTAGATGCATACAGAATTTCTTTTCCAGGGGTGCCTGGGTGGCTCAGTCGGTTAAGCATCTGACTCAAATTCAGCTCAGGTCATGATCTCGGGGTCCTGGGATCAGGGCCCCATGTGGGGCTTTGTGCTCAGTGTGGAGTCGTCTTGAGATTCTCTCTCTCTCCCTCTGTCCTTCCCCCCACTCGCACACACTTTCTCTCTCAATAAATAAATCTTTTTTTTTAAAAGAATTTATTTTCCAATTGGTCCCTAGTTTAATAAAATAAGTTGAGAGTGAAGACAGGGAGAGGGGGCTGGTGGTTTGAGGAGAGAAGGGTAAAAACCATCCAGGAGTGCTACGTCCCAGCCCAGCCCTGTGACTTCCCACAGGAACGATTACCGTTCTGTCTCCTGACTTCCATCCTTGCCTCCTACAATCTTTTCTCTACAGGATCACGAATGATTTTTTAAAACTTAAATCCAATTATGTAAACCTCCATTATCCCAATTTCATGCCTATCAAATCCTCCATGATGTAGCCCCTTATTTCCTGTTATCCTCCTTACTTGCTTTGCTCTAGCTGCCAGGCTTCCTTGCAATTTCTTGGTTTCTTCAGGCTTAGAACCCTTTCCCCCAATTTCCTCACTTCCTTTGTGACTTTATTTAAATGTAACTTTCTCATAGAGGAAGTCTTTGACGACCCTTTCTAAAACAAGATTATGTCACCCTATTGTGCTTGTTTTTTTGTTCTTTGCATTTAATACCACCTGTGGCAGAGACATTTACAGCTCATTAAATATCCTTTCCCCACCCCCCCATAACTCTGGCAATTGTGTAAGGCATTATGACTAGCTCTAACCAATGGGCTATGAGCCGAATGTGTATACACCTCTAGACAAAGTCATTGAGAAGCTGATGAGCAAACCTCCTGCCCTCTCTCCCCTACTGCAGCAATCTTAGAGAATACATGTTGCAATGGAAACAGCCCCAATCAGCCTGAATTGCCTCATCAGTAGCTACCCTGGGAAGCTGCCTGACTCACTGGGTTTTGCATAGGTGAGGAATGAACTGTGTTAAACCACTGAGCTTTGGGGATTAATCTGTTACCACAGCAATATATAGAATCTGTTAGGGTCTGAATTATGTCTCCCCGAAAATTATATGTTGAACTCCTAACCCCCGTACCTCCTACTGTGACCGTACTAGAGATAGACTCAGCAGTTAGTTAGATTCTAATAGGACACCTGGAGGCCAGCAATGAGGTGGTCCTGGTCAGTTATCACGAAAGTCAGAATCCTGTCCTGGCAGCACGCCACAAGAAGCCAGATCAAACCAGACAGACCCAAAATGGAGGATGCTATGACAGGAAACCTGACCAAATTAGGAAGAAGCAGCAAGAAACTCGGCTTCCTGCCCCAAGTAATAACTATTCCACCCCCTAGTTAACAACTATCTATAAAAGATAGAAACCCAACCCAAACCCCAGGGCACACAGCTCTGTCTTTCTCTCTCTCTCTGCCTCTCTCGCTCATATCTTGAGAGCGTACTTTTCGCAGCTTTCCCGCTTCCATTACTCATCTACTGTGCTGCATGTCTGTCCTGAATTCCTTCTCCTGATGAAACCAAGAACTTTATTCCTTCAGGTCTGGATGGGTTGAGGCCCCAAGGTGCGGGGTCCCCCTAGTTCACACAACAATAGGGCATTTGAAGAGGTAAGGCAAAATATGGTCATTAGGGTGGGCCCTGATCCATTAAGATTGGTGTCCACATAGGAGGGGGAGATTAGAACACAGTTGTGCATGGAGGAAAGACCATGTGAAGACCCAGGGAGAAGTGGCTATCTGCAAACCAACGACCTTCTTCTCAGAAGAAACCCACTCTGCCAACTCCTGGATCTCTGACTTCTAGCCTCCAGAATTGTGAGAAAATAAATCTGTTGGGTAAGCTGCCCAGTCTGTGGTACTTTGTTATGGTAGCCCTAGTAATTGAATACAGCAGCCTAATACACCGATATTCCATCCAGCATGTTTATTTTTATATTTATTTTTTCCTCTAGAATGTGAGCATGCAATGAAAGCAGGGATGTTGTTTAGTTAAACACTACCTCCACAGCACTTAAAACAGTGCATGACACGAATAGATGCTCAATATTTATTGAATAACTGAATACTGTATTTAAATGAAAATTTTAAAAAGATTTACTTACTTGAGAGAGAGAAAGAGGGTGAGAGGTAGAGGGAGAGGGAGAATTTCAAGCAGACTCCCCACTGAGTGTAGACCCCAAGGCAGGTCTTGACCCAATGACCCTGAGATCATGATCTAAGCCAAAACCAAGAGTCAAAATGCCCAATCAACTGAACCACCCAGGTGCCCCTTAAATGAAATTTTTTTCAAGGAAGATGTTTTTTGGGCACCTGGTGGCTCAGTCAGTTAAGGCAAAACAGCAGGGATACATGCTTAGGCAGTAAAACCATAAAGAAATACAAGAAAATGACTATTACAGAAAAAGCGGTTAGTTACCTTTATAGAGGAAGGGGTAGTGATTGGGAAAGTATAGGAGGCAGGAATGGGTTCAGGGGTGCTGGCAATATTTCATATTTCTCAACCTGGGCAATGATTACACAGAGGTTTGGGGCACCTGGGTGGCACAGCCATTAAGTGTCTGCCTTCAGCTCAGGTCATGATCCCAGGGTCCTGGGATCGAGCCCCTGCTCGGCAGGAAGCCTGCTTCTCCCTCTCACACTCCCCTTGCTTATGTTCCCTCTCTTGCTGTCTCTCTCTGACAAACAAATAAAATCTTTTTAAAAAATGATTACACAGAGGTTTGTTTTGTGACGTTATTGAGCTATACATATTTTGTGTATATTCACTTTTCTTTATGTGCATTTAGAATTTTTTAAAAATTAAAAAAATAAAAATTTAAAAAAATTTTTTAAAATTGAGTATCTGTCTAGGGGACCAAACATATAAGAGAATTTCCATAGTAAGAGAACAGAGGCAATGGAGAGGGGAGATAACTTTTTTAAAGAAAAAAAAAATCCTTGAGCTGTAGAAAATATTGAGACTTCAGAAAGAATAGATACAACAACGTCAAGAAAAATGGATGAAAAATGAATGAAATTTCAGATGTCCAAAAACTAAGAGAAAACGCTTTAGTCTCTGGAAACAACCAACCAACCAATGGAACAAGAAAACCAACCACCTTACTAACAGAGATCTAAGTATTAGATTGGCATTAGGATTCCATCAGTAACAGTCTATACAGAAATCAGCGTTTCACTGCCTTCAGATTTTTGAGGAAAGACTTCTAGACCGAGCCAAACCACTAATTAAGTGTGAGGTCATATAAAGGACAATTTTACACATGCCAGGAATGACAAAGTTTCTATCTCCAAGGCCCTCCATGATATTCTCCTGCAAGATCCTGAGCCAGAGAGGAAAAAAAGATTTCTGTGAAAGCTGATGAAATTTGAGAGGGGTTCCATAGACTGGATACCATATCAATCAACACTGTTTTCTTTTTTAAAGGGTTAGACGGAAGTTGTGTAGGAGAATGTCCTTGCTTGGGCTTATTACTGGTATATTTATGGATGGATAGGCATCACGCCTGAATTTTAGTCAAATGGTTCGGAAAGACTAAGGATGATGATTACAGACACCCACCGAGAGAAAACAAATATGATAAAATATCAATAGCTAAGGAATAATAGATGAAAGAACCTTTGGAATTCTTTTCTCTGTTCTTTTAACTTTTCTATAAACTTGAAAACATTTCAAAATAATAAGATAATTAAAGTAAATTAAATTACATCAAAAGGCAAATGATTATGTGAAGAATGTATATAAGAATGATCCCTGATAAATAAACTATATAATTAACAACCTGAACATTCTTACCTGATAAGATATAAGCACATTTTATGACATTAAGAAAAAAAAGCAATTGGAAACAAAAGCATAAGCTATACAAAAAAGCAATAAAAAAAATAAGTGTGGCATAATTTTGAGCAAATGAAGGAAAATTCATTTTATCTATATTTAGTGACACTGGATAATGGAAAAGAAAATATCATACTATCATACTATTTGAATCTTCAATAAATAGTATTTGTATACATGCAATATTTTAACTTATCACTTTCAATTTTTTAAAAGTTTTCTTTCTTTTTTTTTTTTTTTAAAGACAGACAGACAGCATGGGGGGAGGGACAGAGGGAGAGGGAATGAGAGTCACAAGCAGACTCCGCCTCCCAATGCAAGGCTGGATCCCACAACCCTGAGATCACAACCTGATCTGAAACCAAGAGTCAGATGCTTTTACTGACTGTGCCACCCAGGAGCCCCTGCTTTCAATTTTTACATCAACCTAAATACAAGGCAGAAAAGGCAATAATATCGCTTAATGTTGACAGATCACTAAAAAGATTTAGTACATTCTTAAAGTTTTTTCAATCATTCAACAAATATTAAGGGCTTACCTGCAATGATTGGGATCAAGGATGGAGAGATGGACAGGAGGGCAACTCCTACTCTGATGGACTTGCCATCTTATGCAATTCAAAGGATCACAGAAATATTAAAATAATACTGTGGTAGAGTCCATGAAAGAAAAGTATATGGTAGGGAGAGGAAAGGTAGTAATGATGGAGTAAGCATCTGAAAAACCACTGGGTATTAAGGATAAAGAAACAGGCTGGGAAAACTAAAAGAAAGTCAATGTGAGCAAATTCTGGAAAGCAGGGGAAACAGTACAATTTGAGGTTCGAGAAATTGGTGGGGGCTAGAACACAGGGGCCTTACTAGGAAGAAGTATTAAGGATTTGGGTCTCTATTCTAAGAATAAAAGAAGTCACTAATGTATTTCAGGCACTGATGTGCCCAATTTTTTGGTTCTCAAGCTCACTACAATTGAAGTGCAGAAAATGGGGTTACATTATGGACACAGAAGTAACTCAAGAAGCCCAGTTAGGAAGCTTAAGTAGTTACAATAGCTCAGATGAAAGCTATGGTGGTATGGACTAGGGTAACTGCAGAGGAGTGGGTGAATTTGAAATAGAACTGACCAGTATGGACTAAATGTATATGTGTCCTTCAAATTTGTATGTTAAATCCTAACCCCAATGTGGATGTTTCTGGATTAAGGAAGTATTTGAGATGAAGTGAGGTCATAAGAGTAAGGCCTTGGTCCCATAGGATTAGTGTTCTTATAAGAGACACCAGAGAGCTCCATGTATGCACACACTGAGGAAAGGCCATGAGGACACAATGAGAAGGCAGCTCTCTGAAAGGACGAGCAAGCGATCTTACCAGAAAGCCACCCTGCTGGACCTTGATCTGGGACTGCCAGCCTCCAGACCCATGAGAAAATTAATTTCTGTTGTTTAAGCCACCCAGTCTATGGTATTTTGTTACGGCAGCCCCAGCAGACTAATATACTAATAAAAATTGGGGAATATGGAGGTAACGTGTTATCAGGCTAAATTTCTGATCTGTAACAATGGGGTATCAAAAAATAATGTCTAAATATATTGGCTAGTGTTATAATAGTAACTACCAGAAAAACTAAAACAGAAATTCTTAAAAGAGATGGAGAGGGGGGTGTCCACGGTGAAATTTCTACTTTCGTTTTTTATTCTTATGTAGTTTTTCTAAAATCATCTATTCATTTTCATCAACCATTTTTATTTTTATTTTGTTATGTTAGTCACCATACAGTACATCCCCAGTTTTTGATGCAATGTTCCATGATTCATTATTTGCGTATAACACCCAGTGCACCATGCAGTATGTGCCCTCCTTAATACCCATCACCGGCCTTTCCCAATCCCCCACCTCCCTCCCCTCTGAAGCCCTCAGTTTGTTTCTGAGTCCACAGTCTCTCATGGTTCATTCCCCCTTCTGTTTATCTGCCCCTCTTCATTCTTCCTTTCCTTCTCCTACCGTCATCAACCATTTTTAAAGTTTAACATAATTTTCAAAGAAATAAGAGATACCTTTATTCCTAAATTTCGGTCATTCACTATATACTTTTATCATTTGTTATACATACCTTTGCTTGTCAATTTTCAATCAACTTTTTTTCTCTACATCAATTTATTTTCAACTTAAGCTACTTAACAGTTATTTTATGATAAACATTAAAAGCATATTTTTTAAAAGTTCATCCATGTGTCACTTAAAATCTTCTTATGTTTCAAGATAGGAATAGGGTTCATACTTTGGAAAACCCCACTAGAAAGAAGATTGGATTATCTATCCTGATGGCTTAAAACCATATTAAACATATACCAGGAAATTAATTCCTGTATTCTGTTATATTAAATCCCTCCACAAGTCACAACACGGATAAAATTTTTAAACATCTGAGTATATATTTGAAATTCTCATGTTAGAATGATTAAAATGAACTAAACTTAACCCGAAAAATATTTCACAAAGCTATATGTTAAACAATCTAACTTTTAACGTTGCTAAAACCAAATACTTACTGTTTAAAAATAAAATCCAGAGGGGGTGCCTGGGTGACTCAGTTGGTTAAGCATCTGAATCTTGACTTCAGCTCAGGTCATGATCTCAGGGTCGTGAGATTGAGCCTTGTGTAGGGCTCCGGGCTGGGTGTGGAGCCTGCTTGAGATTCTCTTTCTCCCTCTGACCCCCTCCACACACACACTCTCTCTCAAAAAAAAATAAATAAAATAAAATCCAGAAACTGAGTTTTATCACATAAAATTAGTTTAGTTATATATAACAATATAAACACCTTCATTTTTCATCACGGTTGAGCTGTCCAGCATAATTAATTTATTTAACTAATGTTTAACCAGTGTCTACATGCAAAGCACTCTGATAATTACTGGGGATGCAAAGACAGATCTGAGATCTATAAAATTATGATCACCTCTCTATAAGAATTTAGAGCATAAAGAAATGCTTTCCAATGATATTATTTCTTTAATTCAAATGGTTTCTCTCTCAGTGACTTAAAAACTAGCAAAACAACAAGGACAAAAAACTCAACTTTGACCAAGATCTTTGGTAAATTTAAAACAAGACTTATTTCTACATGGTCTTGGTTTAAAAAGCATAGTGCACTAAGCATATATCAATACCCTAACCATTCATATTTATTATTGAATAAATGTTCTGGTCCATTTTCCAGCAGCCTATCCATGTAATAGATTTTAAATGTGTAAAGCACATGTTGTCTCGATAAGGCGGGGGGGGGGGGAGAAGTGCTCAACACAAATGTAAATATTTTCATTAGTTTGTATAACTCCCCTTAAAAAGTATGCCATCAACCCCTAATTGTATCACTCCTCCACTAGTATCTTTCCCACTTGTAAATATATTTCCATCTTGAGATGCCTTCAGAAAGATGAAGGCTCTTTATCCATTTAACATTTAATCTCTTTTAGGAAGTAGAAGGAAGGGTAGCAGAACTCTCCAGTTCATTCACCCCTGTGTGGAGAAAGAGACCCTGTAGAGCACCTAAATGAGCCTTCTGGTACCACTGCAGATACCACTTGGGTTGGGCTACAGTTGCAAAGTCTATTTGGGCTGCCTGCCACCTGTTTACCAGGGTTCAGGATCTGATTCAACTAAGCTCTCATGAGCAAATCAACTCAAAAAAGCTTATATTGGTTATACTGGTTACATCCGGGGAGCAGGGCCCTTATACCCTAAAAGAATACATTTATACTAATAGTCATTTTTTCCAAGTAGAATAAATTACTGATTTATTTAATGAAATGGTTGAAGGTATTATGCTAAGCAAAATAAGTCAGAGAAAGACAAATACCATATGATTTCACTCATGTGGAATTTAAGAAACAAAACAGATGAACACAGGGGAAGGGAAGGAAAAATAAAATAAGATAAAGACAGGGAGGCAAACCATAAGAGACACTTAACTATAGGAAACAAACTGAGAGCTGCTGGAGGGGAAGTCGGTGGGGGTATGGGGTAATTGGGTGATGGGCATTAAGGAGGGCACGTGATGTGATAAGTACTGGGCGTTATATGCAACTGATGAATCACTAAATTCTAGCTCTGAAACTAATAATATAGTATGTTAATTAAATAGAATTTAAATAGAACAATTTTTAAAACTTATTTATAAAAGAAAAATTATTGTAAATAATCAAATAATCAACTCATAGTGAAAATGAATATTTATTTGAATTTCTTCTGGTAATAGCACTCAACTTAAAAACAAACCAAGCTGTGAGATTTTGTAAAAACAAACCAAGCTGTGAGATTTTGTTTTAAGTGCAGCCATTTTTCAAAAAGTGAAAAGCTGGATTCCGTATTTAATGGCAACAACCATCTATTGTAAAACTACCATTCAAAAAGCAGTATTTTAAGAAATATATAGTATGATTAACATGATGTGTTTTATAGAATGGATACATATGAATGCCAATCTGAATATGGGAGAAATATATATGTGTTAAAATCACACTGGGAAACAAAATGTTCTTTTTATAAAAAGTAGCTTGAAATAAAAAGGAACTTGCTAGTAAACTCAATAAATTTTCACACATGGGATTTTTTTAAAAAACAAATCCCCACCCCCCACCCTCACCCCTCAAAAAAGTGGTGGATTTGAGTAGAGCCATTACATGACGGCACATTTCTGTACAACGTGGAAGCTGGTTACACAGTCAGTGATAACTTCCTAAAGTGCATCTTTTGAAGACTTGTCTATTAAATTGCAATATCAAATATAAAATAGTTAACACAAGACATGCAATAACAAAGCTAAATCATTATAAAGTTTTTAAAACTACTTTTAAAACTTTTGATTCACCAAAGGATAAAGATGTCAAATACAGTAGTATACTTTCTCCAACAGTATGCATTGTATGCTTTTGTCATTTGGCAAATCTTTTGGAGTCGAACAAAAATAATGCAGTCTGAACAATACTTCTTCTGTCATTGTAATACAATTCCTAGGCGCAGAGCAAGAGCTAGATTTTTGGAAGTTTGGGTGCGTTAACGACAGGATTTGCCTCCTGTAAGTATCTCCTCCCTGCACTCTTGTAATCATAGGTGCAGCTGTGAGTTTCTGCATAGCGATGAGATGCACAGAAGTTGTTTCCACATCTAAAGCACAAAAAAAGTTCATGTGAATAGTCACATTTCTATAGAGGCTCATCTCTTTGGAAGATCAGAGCTTGACTTCAGGTATCCAACAGGAGCCCTCTGGTTCTCTTAGCAATTTTCAGCGCTGACATTTCCCTTGTGCTCATAAACCAGCACAAGTACCCCAAAAAGAAAAAGTTAACTGTCCATGAATATGAGAGTTTATAATAAACAATCTATTATGCAATGAAAACAGGATACAGATCTTTATGAAGGAGAAAAATTGCAAAAGCTGACAAATATGTCTATCATTTCTCTTATACCTTGTAAACCTGGGAGAACTGAATTTGTAAGAAATTCAGTCTCAAAAGAAAATCACATAAAACCTAATTATGCCATGAAAGGATTTTTTAAGTATTTCTATCAAACAAGATGAGCTGTTTCTATTTGAATAAAACGTACTCTAAAAAGCAGTAATTTTAGTACCTGCACTCAAACTAAGGGCGGACACTGTCCTCAGCATATTTATCAATGCTAATGAAAGAAATAATTATGAGAAAATTCATTATTTTTGTGAATATATTATTTATCTGTTTTCAAATAAAACTGTACCATATAATAGTTAAATTAACAGTACAATAACTTTAAATTTAGTCCCTTTTGTGTTCAATTTAAAATAGAATCTTGGAGGAGGGGTTCTTCCAAGTTGTATTCAAACAAAAACCAAGCATATCTAACATAAAACAAAGAAAGTACATTCTCCCATTGATTTAAATCTCCTAACTTGAAGGGGAGGTGAGGATCTCATGATTTATAAACTCAGGAGCTGTCTACTTACTCTTTACTTTAACCAACTAGGAGCTCAACGGAGGGCTGCTTTGAACATCATCTTAATGATGTTATGAGTAGCCAATTTAAAGAATGTTTTCTACTGTGTACCCATGCTGAGTCACCACAAAGAAGGCATCTCAGCTTTTCTAGCCAGCCAACCTGCCTGCATTCGTAGCTAGTAGCCAGTCCAGTTTTCTTCCCACAAAGGAAACAATGCTTTGTTGCTTTCTTCTTTGTTTGAATAGGGGCATTCACAGGTGGGAGGTGATGAGTACATTCTCCTGTTTAAAGTAAGGATACCTTGATTAATACAGGCACAGTACTTCAAATGTGCGATAGTATTAAGCAAAATATAAAACACATCCCTGTCACAGGAAACTTCCTTGCCATAAAAAATTAATTTGTGCTATTTTTATACGCAAAATTATCTACAGAATCTGCAAGTGAAGATGCAGTAGAACTGTTATATTTTTAAAGATGCTTTAGGTTTCTACTGAGACTTATATTTTCAGGACTTTTGTATACACTGGCACTTTTCTGATTACTTGCAAGGGCAATCAGTGATTGTAAAGTACATCAAACTTTGCCAGAGAATCAAGAAAAATATCTGGATCAAAATCATTTTTATGAGGCCTCTGAGAGGAAACAATGTAATATATAACTCAAACACCCTATTCTTTTACACCAAGAAGGAGCACCAGAGTATCATGAAACTGGTCTTTTAGTCCTGATTATACCAATGAAATTATATTCATCAAACCACAAGCAAGTTATTTATTCTTTCAAAACTTCAATTTATTCATTCTTAAGACAACATAACATGCATTTTTCTCCCTTAGGTTTCTAAGTGTTTTAAGGTCAACTCAGTTCTCACATGTAAAAAGCATTCTGAAAATTTTAAATGTTATAATTATATAAAATATCCCATTATCAATAGTGACTAAAATGGTGCACTGCTCAATTTCACAGTACTACTACCTTCCCAAAAAATACTTACTAAACTTTGTACTATTGTAACGACTTGATTTTTTATCTTAAAAAAAAAAAAACTATTTATTTGCATCAACATGGATGGAACTGGAGGAGATTATGTTAAGTGAAATAAGTCAAGCAGAGAAAGACAATTATCATATGGTTTCACTCATATGTGGAACATAAGGAATAGTGCAGAGAACCGCAGGGAAAGGGAAGGAAAACTGAATGGGAAGAAACCAGAGAGGGAGACAAGCCACGAGAGAATCCGGACTCCAGGAAACAAACTGAGGCTTACAGAAGGGAGGGGGGTGGGTGGAAGGGGTAACAGGGTTAAGCATCTGCCTTCGACTCAGGTCATGATCTCAGGGTCCTGAGCTATGTCAGACTCTTTGCTCAGTGCGGAGTCTGCTTCAGATTCTTTCTCCCTCCCCCTCTCTCCCTCCTTCTCGTGCTCTCACTCTCAACAAAATAAACAAATAAAATCTTTAAAGATAAAGAAAAAGAAAAGAAAAAGAAATAATTAAATCAATTACTTTAATTAATAAGTGAAATACTCTTAGAACTGAGCAAAATTTCAACAAACCTGACTCAAGCAAGAGGCTCAAAGTCACTGCCCACAGCTGTTATTGTAACAAATAACAGTACAAGCACACTGTGCTTGGCGGCACTAAAAGGTCAAGAAGCAAACAAAGAAAACAAAAACAAGGGGGAAGGAATGAGAAGAAAAGTGGTAGAGTCTCAATGGTACTGGTACTTACTCGCTGCTGAAAAAGGTTTGGGAGGCCTGGGCTTAATGTTTATATGGCAGCTAGAAGTCTCTGAAAATCCTTCACAGGTTCAAGAAATTGGAATTACAATGAATTGGTGCTATACCTTTTGTCACCCAGATTGGGTGCTGGATATACAAACCCAGTAACTTTAAGCCAGCTTTATTACCAGTCTGAAGTACTTGCCCAGATCTTGCCTAAAACTGTAAACAAAACTGGAAACTGACTGAGTGACTTCTAATGGTAGAAACAAAATTAAAAACTAAATGAATGACTCCCAATGGTGCCTGGGTGCTAACTCAGTTAATAATAAGCACTTTCTTCTTCAAGTGCACTTAGAGTTATCAAGAACAAGGTGATGGGGTACTTTCCACTTCTTAAAAAATGAAAATAAGATAAGTATTTGCAAAGGACACGCGAGAAAGGCATATAGTACCAGATATCCTCTGGAAACTCGTCTAATTGCAATTATCTTTGAAATTCAGGTTTAGAATATTCTTCCCCAATGGAATAACCTGTTGATAATAATTTAGTTCAGTGTAGTCATATTTTCATTTTTTTCTTCCCTTGGAATTGCTTCACTTAATGTTTCCCAAACTTTTTTCATTTGAGAACTCTTATGAATGTGCAGAAACACACAACACAGTAGTGACAAGAATGAGCTGGCAGGGAACACAAATGCAGTCTTCTCCTATGAGAGCGGTTTCCACATACACTTCCATCCTTTTATGGAAATACAACTTTTTTTCTTATTTTAATGTTTTTTTATTATATTATGTTAGTCACCCCTCAGTACATCCCTGGTTTTTGATGTAAAGTTCGATGATTCATTAGTTGCGTGTAACACCCAGTGCACCATGCAATACGTGCCCTCCTTACTACCCATCACCAGTCTATCCCATTCCCCCACCCCCCTCCCCTCTGAAGACCTCAGTGTGTTTCTCAGTGTCCATAGTCTCTCATGCTTCATTCCCCCTTCTGATCACCCCCCCTTTCTCTATCCCTTTCTTCTCCTACTGATCTTCCTAGTTCTTATGTTCCATAGATGAGAGAAACCATATGATAGTTGTCTTTCTCTGCTTGACTTATTTCACTTAGCATTATCTCATTAGCCATCCATGTTGCAGCAAATGTTGAGAACTCGTTCTTTCTGATAGCTGAGTAATATTCCATTGTATATATGGGCCACAACTTCTTAATCCAGTCATCTGTTGAAGGGCATCTCGGCTCCTTCCACGATTTAGCTACTGTGGACAATGCTGCTATGAACATTGGGGTGCATATGGCCCTTCTCTTCACTACGTCTGTATCTTTGGGGTAAATACCCAGTAGTGCAATGGCTGGGTCATAGGGTAGCTCAATTTTTAACTTTTTAAGGGACCTCCACACTGTTTTCCAGAGTGGCTGTACCAACTTGCATTCCCACCAACAATGTAGGAGAGATCCCCTTTCTCCACATCCTCTCCAGCAATGGTTGTTTCTTGCCTTGTCAATTTTTGCCATTCTAACTGGCGTAAGGTGGTATCTTAGTATGGTTTTGATTTGAAATACAACTTTTTAAATAAATCTTTTAAATAAAACCACTTACACGGCCTCTACTCCAGGATAGGACCCATTACTAGTATACAGGTTTCCTACTACTCTTTACACTGGCATTCAGGGTCTTCTATGTCCAATATGACACCTTTCTAACTTCCAGAGTAATCTTCTGTCATTTACCACATCATATCCCCTCTCAATGAAGCACCAGACCCATTCACAGGTGCAATCTCTTCTAAAATGCTCTATTCCACCACCATGTCAACCTAGTAAAACTCTACTCATCTTGTAAGAACATATCATCAATCATCAATTCCTCTCTGAAGCCTTCTCTCAAATGTACATTGGACATATGAATAAATAAGAAGTCAATAAAATAATTCCAATGTGAAAATTTGCTTTTAAAAACAAGATTAAAGTTATTTGGAATAACATGTTTGGCATTTCCTAGTCTAGTAATTGATTTAAGACAATGATCTATAAAAATTTACCCAACAGTAAAGATAGCCAACAAAGTAATAAGAGTAGTGTTCTGGATGCCAGTTTGGTAATCTCTGCCTAAAAATGATGACCAAATGATGGATAAGATTTCCAAGGGAGAGCCTGTATTTAAAAGCAAAGAAAACCAACGGAAGAAAAATTAGCAAATCAAATAAATAAAACATATACCAAAACTCTCACAGACTCAAGAAAATTCAGAATGATACAGTTATTACTGAAAGGAAATGGCAGCAAGTTACACAGCTCTAGCTGAAGTGATCACTGCAGGGAGCAACTGATGGCTTGACTTAAATGAAATCAATCAAAAGAATGTAAACCTGGGGACAAGCAAAGGGCTGGTAAAACAACTAAGAAAAGACACTCAGGTAAAAAAAAAAAAAATTAATCTACAGCAATATGATAGTCCAGAAAAAAACAATTTAAAAAAGAAGAAGAAATGAAAAAAAAGAGAAACAAAGGAAAAGAAAGAAACTATTTCAAGAAGGAGGGCCACAACAATAAAACAAGATAAGGATACAGAAGTATCCACTGGATTTGAAACTGTGGACATCTTTGGTGACCTTAGCAACCCCAATTTCAGAGGAAGAGTGAGAAGAGAAGTGAAAAGCACTAAAGGCCGAATTAGACTTAAATATCACAGTAACAGTGTGGTACTGGCATAAAGAAAGTCAATAAAGAACCCAGAAAGAAACCTTCACCTATAGGGTCAAATGACTTTTGACAAGGGTGCCCATGGCCATTCAATGGAAAAAGAATGGTCTTTTTAATGAATGGCACTGGAAAAACTGGATATACACATGAGAAAGAATAAAGTTGGACCCTTACATTACATCCTATACAAAAATATATACATTAAAAAAATTAATTCAAAATGTATCAAAAACCGACCTATAAGACATAAAACCATAAAACTCCTAGAAAATATAGGGGGAAAGCTTCATCACACTGGATTTGGAAATTAATTTATTTTTTATTTTTTTAGATTTTATTTATTTGACAGAGAAAAAGTGCAAAGGCAGGGGGAGTGGCAGGCAGAGAGAAAGGGAGAAGCAGGCTCCCTGCTGAGCAGAGAGCCCAAGGTGGGGTCCAGTCCCAGGACTCTGGGATCATGACCTGAGCTGAAGGCAGATGCTTAATCAACTGAGCCACCCAGGCACCCCTAATTTGTCAATGATTTATTGGACACAACACCAAAGTCACAGGCACCAAAGGGAAAAACAGACAAGCTGGACTTCATGAAAATTAAAAACTATTGTCCATCAAAAGACATTGTCAGGGGTGCCTGGGTGGCTCAGTCAGTTAAGCATCTGCCTTCGGCTCAGGTCATGATCCTGGGACCCTGGGATCCCAGGATCGAGTCCCGCATCAGACTCGCCGCTCAGTAGGGAGTCTGCTTCTCCCTAGTCCTGTCCCTCACCCTGCTCGTGCTCTCTATCACTCTTTCTCTCAAATTAATTAATTAATTAATTAATTAAAATTTTTTTTTAAAAAAGACACTGTCAGTAGAGTAAAATGGCAACATATAGAATGGAAGAAAATATTTGCCAATCGTATATCTAATAAGGGATTGGGATCCGGAATATATGGAGAATACCTAAAACTCAACAACAACAAAAAAACCCAGAACAACCCAATTTAAAAATGGGCAAAACACTTGAAAAGACATTTCTCCAAAGATGTACAAATAGCTAAATGCATAAAAATATACCCAACATCATTAATCATCAGGGAAATGAAAACCAAAACCACAAGGAGATACGACCTCATACCTGTTAGGATGTCCATTATCAAAAAACAACAAACAGAAACCCAGAAGATAACAATTGTTGGTAAGAACGTGGAGAAACTGGAAATTCTGCACACTATTAGTGGTAATGTAAAATAGTGCAGCCACTACAGGAAACTGTAAGGCAGTTCCTCAAAAAATTAAAAATAGAATTACCATATGAGCCAGGAATTCCACTTTTGAGTATATACTCAGAAGAATTAAAAGGAGGGTCTCAAAGACAAATTTGGGCACCCATGTTCATAACAGCCTTATTCACAAGAACTAAAATGTGGAAGCAACACAGGTCTCCATCCAAAGATACATGGATAAGCAAAATACTGTGTATACACACAATGGAATATTATTCATATTAAAATGTATGGCAATTCTAACACATGGTACAACACAGATGAACCTTGCTAAATGAAGTAAGCCAGACACAAAAAGACAAATGCTGTATGATTTCACTTATTTGAGATACTTAGAGTAATTAAAATTACTGAGACAGAAAGGAGAATGGTGGCTACTAGAGGCTGGGGTGAGGGGGGGAATGAGGAGTTAGTGTTTAATGGATACAGAGTTTCATGTTTTTCAAGATAAAAAGAGTTCTGGAGATGGACTGTCCAACAATGTGAATGTACTAATGCCACTGAGTTATATGCTTAAAAATGGTTCGGATGGTAAATTTTATGTTATATATATTCTACCACAATTAAAAACCGAAAAAAAGTATATATATTAAGACTTCAAAACTTTGGGCCTTACATAGCATTGAAAAATTAAACCCTAAGTATCTCTATAGAGGCATAAAACTCATGTGATAACCATAATATGTATTATATTGGTTGTCACATCCGTTTTATATAGTTATATAGAGTATCCTTGAGAACTCCGGGCCTACAAAGGCAGTACATCTTTGGTAATGAGTTCCCATCCCTAGTCTGAGTATTAAACCACAAAAGATGAGAAAATAACGGCTTCCCTGGAAATAAGGACTGGCCAGTGTACTTTTAAGGTGTTCCTGGAAGAAGGGAGTGCTAATGTTATAGCCACTTCTGCTAATGTGCTTTGGAAAGGGCTGGTTCAAGGACTGTCCTTTTCTTTTATCCAGAAATAATAGGTTTATCAAAAGGAGCTCTTACTACCAACCTTGATATTGGATCATGATATTAAGAAACACCTCTCTAGGATACTTTCGCAAAAACCACCCAGAAGCCCAGCATGGCTATAGAGTGGCCAGTGACTGAGAGAGTTGGGAACTACAGGTTAATTCTTCATTCTTCTTGTCTTTTCACATAGACCATATCTTTTCCCAGGCTACAGAGACTTCGATTTCAAATTTTGTTTTATTCTTCAAAAATGTCCTACAGTCAGTTCTCATAATCATTTTCTTAAGTGGAACAAAGTTTACGGAGCGTTTATTCCATACATACCACAAAGAATGTTCTTCTTTTCTTATTTCTCTCTGAAAATACAACAATATGCATAATAAAATGATTGTTAGGCTTATATTTTCAAAATTATCGGCAGCTTACCTACTCTTTTCCCTGCTGCTGTGTTATTTCCATTCATTCCAATACCACGGGCAGACTATAATTAAAACACAAAACATCTACAGAGTAAGTTAATGAAGAACAGAAGAAAAGATCACTAAACATGAAATACTTGTATTTTTTTTTTAGATTTTATTTAAATTCAAGTTGGTTAACATATAGCGTATTACTAGCTTCAGGGGTAGAATTTAGAGATTCATCAGTTGCATAATAACACCCAGTGCTCATTCCATCAAGTGCTCTTCTTAATGCCCATCACCCAGTTACCTCATCCCCTCACCCATCTCCCCTCCAGCAACCCTCAGTTTGTTCCCTAGAGTTAAGAGACTCTTACAGTTGTATTTTATTAAGGAAATGCTGTTGGGCTTTAATTCAATTAAATTTTTAATAAAATTAATTTGGAATCTGATTCTCACATCCAGCAATACTGTACTTATTATTTTTCCTTAAAAGAATGAAATTTGATGGCATAAATAAAAGTTCTTACATGGGAAAAATTAATAAAAATATTCAGCATTAAAAATATGTCAAATATTGTTTACACAAAATTATTTTCAAATTATAGTTCTCAATTTAGGACTAAAACATTATTTAAAATTCAACTGTCAAAAATATTTTCTACAACTAGATAAACATTTTAAGAGAAATTTATGAAAAGAATTCAACCTTAGGCCTCCTTACTTATGTAAACAAAAAAAACCAAATTTTAAATATGTTGAATGATCATAAGGATGAACATACTGAAAGGCAAATACTTACGAGAAAAAAATCTGTAGGTTCTAACTGGGGAGCATTTTTCCTGAGATTTTCCTCCTGAAAATGCTGGAGGCTTGTAGACAGCCCGATTCCAGAGGTCCGAAGCCTGCCTGCTCCACGTGTGCTCTGTAAGCTATCTCTGCTTGCACTCCGGGCCAGCGAAGCAAGAAAACCTATATTATTTACACAACCAACAGGTTCTTTGGAAGCCTTGTTAGCCATTTCTGTGATATCCCGAGCCTCAACTTTAGAAATCATATCAGATCTTTTCCCGGGTGAATCAACTTTAACAGCTCGAAAGCGAGTAGTCCTAGAGAAAGAAGAATCAGTTATATTTCGAACATCCAATGACTGAAGCACATTTTGTGATGCAGAAGACTGGAGATTCCCAGACTCAAAACATTTGGACTGTCTTTGTGATTTCACCAGAGAATTACGGAGTGACATTGGTGTAGAACAGCGAAGAGGTGACAGGAGTCTATTCTTGTGAGGACTTAATTCACGGTGGTTGAGAACTGCAGTTTCTACTGATTCACCACTCAACATTCTTGCAACGTGTTTAAGATGCTGCTCTGCAGCTTTCAACCCTTTATCATCATTAGTGAGTAAGAACTCTGGATTTACCTTCTGTGTGACTTCTAGGCCACTGCTCTGTTCATCAGTGTTTCTTTCTGTAAATGTAGCAAATGAACCCACTTCAGGGAGAAGTGAGTCTTCAGTTACACATTCTTCTGAAGTTGAAAATAAAACAGTGTCATCTTCATTATTAGATGACAAATTTCCTGAAAAGTGTTTTGTCCGCCTAGGCAGGGATGGTCCAAGATGGAGAACAGAATCAGCAAGCTCTTTGTCATTTTCCAACTCCGTATGGGGTATCTGAGGTGGCAGTTTGATGCTACTATTGGAATGAGACAATGTGTTACTCTTCCAGTTATCATCTTCCTTAAGAAAATCGCTAGTGATAGATGACATGGGTCTATCAGCAGGGGGCAGAGTTGCCAAACTTGAAACTGCATTGCTGGAAGTTTCAGGTAAGTATGCATTCCCAGGAGAAGGTAAACAAGACTGCCCAATGTGGGGGAGAACCCTTAACAATCTGTGGCGAGCAGCTGCAGTGGAACTACTAGAAGGTCGAGGAGCTATAGGTGGACGAGGTTTTACCTTGACAGCTTTCTTAGGCTAAAAAAAAGAGTGAATATATAATTTCTCACAGTCATTTTATCTACCTATTAACAAAAATCAATGAAGGAAGAAAATGTTATTTACTGCAACACTGGCATTTTGATAACCTCAATTAAAAATGTCTTAAAAGATTAAAATCTTGGGGCGCCTGGGTGGCGCAGTTGTTGAGCATCTGCCTTCGGCTCAGGGCGTGATCCTGGCGTTATGGGATCGAGCCCTACATCAGGCTCCTCCGCTATGAGCCTGCTTCTTCCTCTCCCACTCCCCCTGCTTGTGTTCCCTCTCTCGCTGGCTGTCTCTATCTCTGTCAAATAAATAAATAAAATCTTAAAAAAAAAAGATTAATATCTTATGACTGAGAAGAATTTTGCTCTCTTTCTCCATTGAGGATGATTTCCTGAGAATGTTAAAGAAAACAAATTTTGTGGGGGCGCCTGGGTGGCACAGCAGTTGGGCGTCTGCCTTCGGCTCAGGGCGTGATCCCGGCGTTATGGGATCGAGCCCCACATCAGGCTCCTCCGCTGTGAGCCTGCTTCTTCCTCTCCCACTCCCCCTGCTTGTGTTCCCTCTCTCGCTGGCTGTCTCTATCTCTGTTGAATAAATAAATAAAATCTTTAAAAAAAAAAAAAAGAAAAGAAAACAAATTTTGTTTTATTTATTTTCCTCACTACTAACTATTTGTCAGAGTTCTGCTGAGAAGAAAACTCACTGATTATAGATTTGATATTGCCAACCTATTTTAGTTCCCCAACAATTTTTCCTAGTACGATGAATAAGTGTTGACTACATAGGTACTACAGAAAAAGTCAACAGGCCTAAACTGCTATCCTTGCAAAGGCCTGCTTGCAAGGTTGGCCCTTGGCTAGCTTCTGGGAACTTGTATTTCAAGATGGTTCCCACCACCCTAACTGGAAAGTGCCTAATGTGTTTGTGCAAGCAATATGGCTTATGCTAAATACCAGCTTTCCTTCTGGGATTCTGGAATTCTGGTACATGATAGGCAGAGAGTGTCTATATCAACACCCCTGATAAAACCCCTGGGGCAGAGTCTCTAACACATTTCCCCGGTAGACAATATTCTACAGTTGTGCTGATACAACTCACTGACAAAGGAATAAAGCATGTCCCATGAGACTCTTCTGGGAAAGGATTCTGGGAAGCTTGTGCGTGGTTTCCTCTGGACTTGAGCCATGAGCCTTTCCCTTTGATGATTTTACTTCATACCCCTTTGCTATAATAAATCTTAGCCATGAATGCAACTATTTGCTAGCACTATGAGTCTTCCTAGCAAATCATCAAACTGGGGAGTGGTCTAGGGTCCTCAATACACTAAATTTTAATAAAAGTATCATGATAATTCATGATGTTATGGATAAACTTAAAAATTAAGGATATGAAGCCTCAAGATACTGGCTGAAATGTGCATCAGAATGGGATGGAACACCTGAGGACCTAAACAACACTCCCAACCTAGAAATGTAGGAAAAGCCAGACAATTTAGTGGACACCAGTTGAGGCAAGAAGTAGAGGAGCTAAAATTGCAATGAAAGAAGAACCTTAGAAAGATATGTTGGCTCCTGTAGCTGCCTTTATCCTAGGGCCACTGTCTTGTCAAACTGCAATTCTCTACTCAACAAAAATATTCTGCAAAAATAAAAGTGATGACTTCTGGGCTGTAGAGATTAACAATGGTTGCCTAAATTTTCATTTTTCCATGCATCCTCCAAAAAACCATACAAATCAACAAGCAAATAAGCAAATAACACGCAAGTCATGCCTTCATCAAAACCAGGGGACAGATAAAATTAACTTCAAATTACCTATAAGGAGAAAAATACCCAAATCTAGGAGACTCATCTGCAAAGCTTATGCCTGTGGTGAGAGACAAGAAAAAGTGTTGAGCCAGAGAGGAAGGAAGGAAGGGAGTAAGACAGAGAGGGAGGGAGGAAGGGAGAGAAGAGGGAGGGAAAGAGAGGGCGAGAGGAAAGAAAAGAAGAAAGGAAGAAAAAGAGAGGTGTGAATAACCTGAGGCTGATAGAACAAAGATAAAATAAACCTTTAAAAGAGAAAATCCCACTTGATTATGAAAATACTGAAAAGAGGTTTAAGATCTAGGATATTAATATTTATTTATTTACTTATTTGTCAGAGAAAGAGGGAGAGAGGGAGGAACAGAGAGAGAGCAAGAACAAGGGAGCAGCAGGCAGAGGGAGAAGCAGGCTCCCCGCTGAGCACAGAGCCCAACATGGGACTCGATCCCAGCACGCTGGGATCATGACCTGAGCCAAAGGCAGATGCTTAACCAACTGAACCACCCAGGCATCCCAAGGTCTAGGATATTAAAACACAAGCGACTAGGAAACCAAAAGCAAGTGACCTGAAACTGTTCAGGACCTAAGGAGACAGCTTCAGGAAGACATGACTTCTGGGGGAAGAAGGAGTAAATTGAAAGTTCTCCATTAACAACTTGATAGTGAAGGTAAAGAAGGCAGCAAGAAAATGAAAGTTAGGATCCACAGACACAAAAGGGAGTCACCAAATCAGAAAACACAACAACCCAACCCTCCAATGAAAGAGTACTATTGATTTACAAAATCTGCATTTCACTACACCAAGAAAAAAAGGTGATCTTGAAATAAGAAACTTACTTCCCACACAAAATCCTCACTTTTGCCTACACACAACTGTTAATATTCCTTTGGGTAAATAAAAACAATAGGCCTACCTCGTTTTATTATACTTTGCTTTACTGAACTTTGCAGATAATTAACTTCTTTACAAATTGAAGGTTTGTGGCAACCCTGCATCAAGGAATTCTATCAAAGCCATTTTCCAACAGCATTTGCTCACTTTACGTCTCTGTGTCGCATTCTGATGATTCTCACAATATTTTAAACTTTTTCATTATTATATTTATTATGGTGATCAGTGATCTGTGATGTTCCTGCAATTGTTTTAGGGTGCCATGAACCCACCCATATAAGATGGCAAACTTAATTGTCCTATAACATTCCTGAAAGACTGAACATTTTTCAAAATACAAAAGGTAAAATAAGTAAGTTTTCGGACAAATGCTGAAAGAATCCATTGTTAGAAACCCTAAATGAAAAGAAATACTAAAAGAAATTATTCAGATGGAAGAAAATAATCCTTGAAGGAAGCGCATAACTGCAGAAAAGAATAAAGAGCAACAGAAAAGGTTAATATGTGGGTAAATATAAATAAAAATACTGGCAATATAAAACAATTGGAGAGGTTCAAAATTTCTGTAAAATTAATATGCATGACAACAATGACACAAAAGATGTTTGGATAAGTGGAGTTAGAGTTCTAGAATTCTGTCATTAACAGGAAAGTGGTAAACATCATTTTTATTGGACTTTAGCAGTCAAGGATACACATTATAATCTTCAGGGTAATCACCTGAAAAACCAGTGTAAGCACAAATACCCAGCAAAGTAATGCAGAACAAAAAACCAATAAGGAAAAAAACAGACTAATCCAAAAAAGGGCAAGGAGAGCAAAAGAAATATAGAACAGCTGGTTAAACAGAAAACAAAGATGATTAAAATCCAAATATAGCAGTAATTACACTAAATTTAAGTAAAATAAGACATGTTTGTCAGTTTAGATTAAAAAGATAATACACTGTGTGTCAACTATACTTCAATAAAAAATAAGGTAAAAAAATAATAAAGCCAACCATATACCAGTCAGAAAAGACAAATCCTAAATACAGGGACATAAAGAGATTGAAAGTAAAGGACAGAAAGAATATACGATAGAAACACAAACCAAAAGAAAGCTAGCATACCTATGTTAATAGTAGACAAAGTTGATTTTAGGATAAATGCATTACTAGAGACAAAGAAAAACATTTTATAACAATATAAATGTTAAACTACAAGACAGATACTACAATTCCTCAGATATCACACAAATTTGCATTAGAGCAAATGACAGTTTCAAAATATGTAAAATAAAAATAAACATCTAAAAGGAAAAACACAAATCTATAACAAAATAGGGAGACTTTTTAAATAAACCTCTTTCAAAAATGGACAGAAAACAGACCCCATACAAAAAAATAAGGATACAGAAGATCTGAACAACACAATAAACGATCTAATTAATACATATAGAATATTACATATAGTGACTCATTACATAGTCTTTTCAAGTGCACAAGTGGCATTTACCAATATACTTCCTCACAAATCAAACCTTAACTAATTTCAAAGGCTTGAAATCATTAAGAGTATGTTCTCTGACCACAGTGAAATTAAACTACAAATCAATAACAAAAAGGTATGAATATTCCACATGTTTGGAAACTAAGGAGGCCACTTCTAAATAAGCTATGAGTAAAAAGTAATATAAAGATTTAATGTAACCTCTATCAAAATCCAAATTACATTTTTTTCAAAAACAGAATCATCCATCCTAAAACTCATATGGAACCTCAGGGAACTCCAAATAGCCAAAACGATCTTAACAAAGAACCAAACTGTAGGTTTCTCACTTCCTGATTTCAAACTTATTACAAAGCAACAGTAATCAAAAGTATGTGGTACTCAAAAGAATGAAACTAAACCAGTACCTTACACCAAATACAAAAATAAATTTAAAATGGGGACGCCTGGGTGGCTCAGCCGGTAAGCGTCTGCCTTTGGCTCAGGTCATGATCCCAGGGTCCTGGGATCGAGTCCCACATCGGGCTCCTTACTGGGCGAGGAGACTGTTTCTCCCTCTGCCTGCTGCTCCCCCTGCTTGTGCTCTTTCTCACACAAATAAGTAAATAAAATCTTTTTTTTTAAAGATTTTATTTATTTATTTGACAGAAAGACAGCCAGCAAGAGAGGGAACACAAGCAGGGGAGTGGGAGAGGAAGAGGCAGGCTCCCAGCGGAGGAGCCCAATATGGGACTTGATTCCAGGACTCTAGGGTCACGCCCTGAGCTGGAGGCAGACGCTTAACGACTGAGCCACCCAGGTGCCCCAAGTAAATAAAATCTTTAAAAATAAATAAATTAATTAAAAATGGATTAAAGACTTGAATGTAAGACTTGAAACTATAAAACTCCTAGAAGAAAACACAGGCAATAAGCTCTTTTACAATGATCTTAGTAATATTTTGGGGGATCAGTCTCCTTAGGCAAGGGCAACAAAAGCTAAAATAAACAAATGGGATTATATCAAACTAAAAAACTTTTGCACAGTGCAGGAAATCACCAACAAAACAAAAAGGCAACCTACTGAATGGGGAAAGATATTTACAAATCATATCTCCAATAAGGGGTTAATATCCAAAATATGTTAAGAACTTACACAACTTAATATTGAACAACCAACTAACCAACCAGCTTAAAACATGGGCAGAGGACCTGAACAGACACTTTTCCAAAGAAGACATACAGAAGGCCAACAGGTACATGAGAAGATCCTCAATAACACTAATCATTGGGGAAATGCAAATCCAAACTACAGTGACATATCACTTCACATCTGTCAAATTGGCTATTACCAGAAAAATTAAAATAACAAGTATTAGCAAGGATATAGAGAAAAAGGAACCCTCATACATTTGGTGGGTCTGCTGGTATAGCCATTCTGGAAAACAGTATGGAGGTTCCTCAAAAAATTAAAAATAGGGGAGCCAGGGTGACTCAGTCACCTTAGTGTCTCACTCTTGATTTTGGCTCAGGTCATGATCTTGGGGTCCTGGAATCGAGCCCCCCATTGGGTTCTACACTCAGCAGGGGGGTTGCTTGAGGATTCTCTCTCCCTCTCCCCCTGCCCCTCCCTCCACTCATGCTCTCCCTCAAGCAAATAAATAAATCTTTAAAAAGAATTAAAAATAGAACTACCATACAATATATCAAAATTCTACTTCTGGGTACTGACCTCCTGGTAGTATTAGCCAAAAAAAAAAAAAATAAAAAATAAAATCTTGCCATTTATGACAACATGTATAGACCTTGAAGGTATTATGCTAAGTGGAATAAGTCAGACACAGAGAGACAAATGCCACATGATTTCACATATATGTGGAATCTAACAAAAAAAACCAAAAACAAATAGAGACAAACTCATAGATACAGGAAACAAACTGCTGGTTACCAGGATGGGGAGGGGTTGGGGCGGGACAAAACAGGTGAAGAGGATTAAGAGGTATAAACTTCCAGTCATAAAAGAACTAAGTCACGGTGATGTAATATACAGCATAGGAAATACAGTTAATAATATTGTAATAACTTTGTGTGGTGATAGATGGTAAGTATACTTATTCTGGGGATCATTTCATAATATATAAAAACACTGAATCACTATGATGTACACCTAAAATTAATAGGATATTGTATGTCAATTATATTTCAATAAAAAAAATAAAGGTGTGGTACTGGCATAAAGACAGACATATCGACCAATGGAACAGAGTAGACAGCCCAGAAATAAACCCTCACAAAAATGGTCAAATGACATTCAACAAAGGGGGAAAGGACAGTTTCTTCAACAAACACAACAGGGAAAATCAGATATCCACATACAAAAGAATGAAGTTGTTGTCTTACCTTATACCACATACAAAAATTAACCTAAAATGTACCAAAGATCTAAATTTAAGACCTAAAATTATAAAACTTTTAAAAGAAAACAGAAGGAAAGGCTTTATGACATTGGATTTGGCAATGATTTTTTTGGATCTGAAACCAAAAAAGTATGGACAACAAAAGTAAAAATAGATAAACTGGACTACACCTTAATTTGAAACTTTGGTGTATCAAAGGATACTACCATCAGAGTAAAAAGGCAACCTATAGGAGAAAATATTTGCAATCATACACCTCCTAATAATTTAATATCCAGAATATATTTCTAAAGAACTCTTAAACCTCAACAACAAAAACAACCTAATTCAAAAATGGGCGAAAGACTTGAATAGACATTTCTCCAAAGAAGATATACAAATGGTCAACGAGCACATGAAAAGATGCTCAACATCATTAATCTTTAAAAAATGCAAATCAAACCTGCAATGAGATATCACCTCACACCAATTAGGATGACTACTCTTTAAAAAATAACAAAATAGCAAGTGTTGGTGAGGATATGGAAAAATTGGAAACTCTCTGTACCACCAGTAGATTGTAAGATGGTACACACAACTGCTGTAGAAAACAATATGGCAATTCCTCAAAAAATTAACAATAGAATTACCATATGATCTTGATATTCTGGGCATATATTCAAAAGATTGCTCTCAAAGAGATATTTATATACCTATGTTGATAGCAGCATTCTTCACAACAGCCAAAAGGTGGAAGCAACACAAGTCTCCACTGACAGATACACAGGGAAATAATGGAATATTACTTAACCTTAAAAATATGGAAATTGGGGTGCCTGGGTGGCTCAGTCGTTAAGCATCTGCCTTTGGCTCAGGGCGTGATCCCAGCGTTCTGGGATCGAGCCCTGCATCAGGCTCCTCTGCTGGGAGCCTGCTTCTTCCTCTCCTACTCCCCCTGCTTGTGTCCCCTCTCTCGCTGGCTGTCTCTGTCAAATAAATAAATAAAATCTTAAAAAAAAATATGGAAATTGTGACATATGCTACAACATGGATGAACTATGAGGACATTGCTAATGAAATAAGTCATTCACAAAACAAAACCAAAAAAACCTGTATGATTCCACTTTATACAAGGTATCTAGAGAGTCAAATTTATAGAAACAGAGAGCAGAATTGTGGTTGCCAGGGACTGCAAGGGGGAGCAGGAAATTGGGAATTGTTTAATGAGTACAGAGTTTCAGTTTGCATGATGAAAAAGTTCTGAAGATTGATTGTGCAATAGTATGAATGTACTTAACACTACTGAACAACATGTAAACTTAAAAATGATTGATAGTAAATTTTATGTATATTTTACCACAACTAAAAACAATTTTTAAACTTTTTTTAAAAAGACTTTATTTATTTGCCAGAGAAAGAGAGCATGAGCAAAAGGAGTGGCAGGCAGAGGGAGAAGCAGGCTCCCCGCTGAGTAAGGAGCCTGATGCGGGACTTGATCCCAGGACCCTGGCATCATGACCTGAGCTGAAGGCAGATGCTTAATTGACTGAGCCACCCAGGCGTCCCTAAAAACAATTTTATAAAAAATGTTAATTATATAATCTAGGTGGTAAACGGGTGCTCACTGTAAAATTCTTTCAATTTTGCTGTATGTTAGAAAAAAATTATAGACCAATTTCTCTGATAAACAAAAGTCCTAAATACAATATTGACAAATGAAATATAAAGATATAAAAAGGAAAATTCATCACAACCAAGAGTGGTTCATTCTAAGAATGTAAGAATTATTTCATATTAAAAAAAAGTAGGGGCGCCTGGGTGGCACAGTGGTTAAGCGTCTGCCTTCGGCTCAGGGCGTGATCCCAGCATTCTGGGATCAAGCCCCACATCAGGCTCCTCCGCTATGAGCCTGCTTCTTCCTCTCCCACTCCCCTTGCTTGTGTTCCCTCTCTCGCTGGCTGTCTCTATCTCTGTCGAATAAATAAATAAAATCTTTAAAAAAAAAAAAGTAATTCACATTATCAGAATATTTTTGTTCCATGCAAAATGATTTTTAATTTCTCTTTGGATTTCTTTAACCCATCGATTACTTAGAAGTGTGCTATTTCCGACATATTAGACTTTCCAGATATCTGTTATTGATTCCTAACTTTATTCCATTATGATAAGAGAGCTTTTTTGTATGATTTGAATCTTTTCAAATTTACTGGGACTTGTTTGATAGCACACAATATGGTTTATCTTAGTAAATATTCTAATTGCACTTAACAAGAATGTATATCTGCTGTTTTCAAGTGGAACATTCTGTAAACGTCAATTAGAACAAGTAGGTTGATAGTGTTATTCAAGTCTTCTTACATCCTCTATGATTCACTAGCTTTTCTATCAATTTTTTGAGAGTGTGAGTGTAGAATTCTTCTAAAATAACTGGATTTGTCGATTTCTCTTTGTAGCTTTTGCTTTGTGTATTTTGAAGTTCTGTTATTAGATGCATAAACATTTGGACTGTGGGGAAAGAGATTTTTTCAATAGAGCTAGGTCAATTGTTCTCCACTTTGAAGAAATTATCTTTACCCTACTTCACATTACATTTTTTAAAAAAGTTTTTTTTAGATGGATTGTAAATCTAAATGAGAAAGGAACAATTACAGAGCTTTTGCAAAACTGTTTAGCATAGTGACTAAAGCTACACGTAAACCTACCCTATGACAAGTCCATTCCTAGGCTTATGCCCCAAAGAAAAGAGTGCATATGTCCACCAAAAACATGTATAAGAATATTGAAAGCATCTTCGCTGATGAAAGCCAAACACTTCAAACAACCCAAACTATCAAAAGGAGAGAAACAAACTGAAGAATAGTCATACAATGGAATAGTACATAGCAGTAAAAAAAGAATGAACTGATACCCACAACATGGATGATTTACAAAAGTATGATGTTGGGCAAAAGAAACCAGACCAAAAAAAACAAACAAAAGAAAGGGGATATTTATTTACACAAAGTTCAACGACTGGTAAAACTAATTTATGGTGACAAGTGTAAGAACAGTAGTTATTTCTGGGAGTAGGGATAGGTTATAAGGAAACCTGGTCCTATTTTAATCTGGGTTGTACCTACATGAGTGTATATAAGTGTAAAAATTCATGAAGCTGTATATTAAGGATCTCTGAACCTTATTATATGTATATATTATACTTCAAGAAAGAAAAAGGGATTAGCTATTAATAGAGTGAAAAGCAAAGTAACAGAGTAGTGGTGTGTGTGTATGTGTGTGATAAAGGATTTATATCCAGAATATATAAAGATAAAAAAAAACAATAAGCAAAAAACATACCACTGAATAGAAAAATGTCCAAGAGATCTGAACATGCATTTTATAAAAAGGGATATCCAAATACCCAATAAACATGGGAAAGGTGCTCAACCTCATCAGTGAGAGGAATACAAATTCAAACTACAATGTCAGACCACTACACATCAACCAGAAATGACGAAAATAAAAAAGAAGGATCATACCAAATGCTGGTTAAGACTATGTGAAAGCCCTCTCTCATTCACTACTGGACAGAATGTAACTTGGTTCAATTACTTTGGAATCCCTTTGGAAAACTGACAATATCTAGTAAAGCTAAACACAGGTATACTCCTTACCAAAGCCCAAATAGAGGAGATATCTATAATAAGCAAATATTAACAGAGCATTTCAAAAAGTAATTATTGCAAGATTAAGATTAGACTATTTTTTTATTATCCTTCTTAGCACTAGGGCTATGAAATTTTTAAAAAACAATGAATTATTTTAAGTGCAGTATATCACAGATGCATTGGTGGCCTAAAAAAAAAAAACAATTCATCACTTTTAACATCTCAATAAATAACTGAGGCCAGAAACTTGAAATGAACAATATTTTATAAATAATTTGTTTTCACAATTACCAACAAACCTCAGTGCTGTAAGCCCTGCAGGGACAAACTAGAGAAGAGCCTGGCCAAATGCCAACAGCTTCACCTTTTTACTGAGATTCATGTTCTCCATCTTAGCCTTCAGCAGCTTCATCTTATTCATAGTTATTGAATTTTCAATTATCTGTTGCCCAGAAGGGGAAGGCTCAATTTCTTCATCTTCATCCGTATACAAATTATACACAGAACCACCACTGCAAAGAAAGCAATAATTACTACTGAGATATTTCGGATACCTGCTCGATGACTAAAAATATGTGCAACAGAAACTATACAGATGCTGCTAATGATAAAAGAATAAATCTTGTCGATGTAAATTCAAGGCAAATGTATTTCAAAAAATATATTTCTTACAAGAAAAAAATAAAAATGGATAAATACCATGACCTAGCATCACTGACAATCTAGCACAGCTGAGCTTTCCTGAAGTCAGTATACCCCAGGTGAGGGTCTTATGGCACCTACTACCTCACTTCCACAGAAGCAAAGTCCATCTTCACAAAAATGCACTGAGTTCGTCTCATCAACCAAGGCTGATAATTGTGAAACCTAGACCACAGGCAGATCAGAATTCCATTTAACCATAATGAAAAGAAATTGACACAGAAGTCCAGATTTTTATTCATCTTGAGAGGATTTTCACTAAAAAAGAACTCACACAGGTGTTAACAGAACATTATCTATTCTTAAAGAACAATGAAAAAATAAGAATAACGGGATTTTTTTCAGTGTTTGGAAATGTAACCACCTAGAACAGCATGTATTTTAAAATGAAAAAAAGAAACCCCAGTTAAGTCATGACACAAATTATATTATACATGTAAAACATCTGAATTACTGATTGGTCACCATGACATTTATTCATACCTTAACATAATTATTATTTGGAACCCCTCTCTTTGACTGCATAATATAATGGCACTTATCACACTGTCCTCATATTTATACTTATATGTCTATCTTTCCTTCTCACTTCCCCATAGGTAAGCAAGGTGAAAGCAGATATTAAGCCTTATTCATCATCTTAGTCTCAGCACCTGGCACAGTGCTTGGCACATAGCCAATAAATGTTTGTTGAACTGAACATAAACAATAGTGAAATTTCACTCAGCTTTTTCATAATAGTAAAATTGCAATAGTAAAGGTTTGGGAAAAACACAAGTTCAGCATATTTATAGCAAGACTAAGATTTTAAATAGAACAGACTAAGTTAAGTATTGGTCACCATATCTGATTTACTTATAGAAAAACTAAAGTATGTATCTCTGCTAAAGCATTAACAAAATTTCCTGTTCTATATGGTTATAAGAAATGGAAACAATCTAGAATAGCCTTAAACAATAAGGGCATATTCCGTAACACTTCTGAAGCACATACTACCACCACACAAAGGCAAAGTAGATAATGGATAGGCCCATTCTTAAAACTTTACATGGCGGAAATGACATGCTGAAATCATATACTGACTATATGCACAGCAGGTATGGGCATCAGAAGGACTGATAGCGGGAATATGTCTCCATAAGCAATTTAGTCCCTAGTGTTTGACTTGTGACCATCACTTCTATCTACTGCAGATGCCTACCACAGTATGAAAACTGCCATACAGGAATACACTAAATTAATACTGCTATCGTTTACTGAATGCTACCCTGCCAGATCCTTTTTACATGCTATTTCTACTCCTCACAAAAATGATATAAGGTGATATTGTATCTCATTTTATAAATGAAGAAACTGCAGCTAAGAGAGGTTTTTCTAAACCTGTAAATGGTGGACTGAAGATTCAAATCCCGGGCTTCCAAAATCTATTCTTTAAACAATTTCCTGTTGCTCCCTCAGGCACCAAACAACAGACTTTACTGCATCATGCTTATGAACCCAAATAAGTGACAGAACTTACAGTATGTGACGGCTCGTCTTGAAGTTAACTATACCTGAAAAGGAGGGATGAGTGGAGATTTTTGCCAGTTCACCCTTGAAGTTGAAAGGAATGAGTCAAGTATATTCTATCCTTGGTCATCTTGCAGTATTTTAAGTACTTCTCTCATACATCCTATGGTTATTTTAACTTTAAATACCCCTAGCTGAATACCGAAAGAGGTTTCTGACTCAACTTTCCTGTCATAAAAAATTGGTCCTTTAGGGGGCGCCTGGGTGGCACAGCGGTTAAGCGTCTGCCTTCGGCTCAGGGCGTGATCCCGGCGTTCCGGGATCGAGTCCCACATCGGGCTCCTCCGCTAGGAGCCTGCTTCTTCCTCTCCCACTCCCCCTGTTTGTGCTCCCTCTCGCTGGCTGTTTCTATCTCTGTCGAATAAATAAATAAATAAAATCTTTAAAAAAAAAAAATTGGTCCTTTAATGTTTTCACACTGGAAAACAGTGTGTCTGTGTGCATGTGCTTGCGTGCACACGTGTATGTATATATGTGTATTTTTAAAAGTACAATCATGATAACTATTTTGATGGATGCATTTTTGAGGATAAAAACACACTTTTAAGTTCACTTAATTTTTTTCAAAGAACATTACCATGTTTTCTCTCATAAAACAGATTTAGGAGATCAGTTAAAAACCAATCAATTTTTTTCAAAATGGAAAAATGTAACTAGACTAGAATAACATAGTAATTTATAAACTTAATCCATAAATATCTTTTTTTGTATTTAAGTATTCTAAATATTTTCTTAAGTTTCTAGATATTTTCTTGAATGCTATATTTAACTTTCCCTAAATCTTTTAATCTAATAATGTAATTACAGAACAAAAAGATGGGCAAATGAATATTTATTCCAACATGACTACTGTTCATCCAGAAGCCAAGTACTCACATGACTTTCATAGACAAGTTACCATTTAACTACAACTGTCTTGCGTTGCCTCCTTTTATTTCTTCCCACTTTAAAAAGCAGTAAGGTGGCATGATTAACTATAAAGATTTAAGGCTAAAAATGACTGATACTAGATTTTGTATCAGAACGAGTTAAATTAGCACCCATTCTCCCTGTTTCCTCCCCAGAGTAGGAGTTGGTAAACTATGACCACAGGCCAAGTTCAGTCTACCACTTATTTGTGTGTGGTCCACAAGAACAGTTTTGAGACTTTTAAATAGCTGAAAAAATCAAAATAATAATATTTCATAATGTTAAACTATATCAAATTCACATTTGTGTCCATAAATAAAAAGCTTAATTGAAACATTGCCACACTCACTTGATCACATATTACAGATGGCTGCTTTTACACTACAATGGAAGAGCTGAGTAGCCACATTAGAACTGTATGCAGCTCTCTCACTGCTTTGCCCTGTGGCTTGGCACACTACAAAGCACAGGGGCACAATCATAATTCAACAGCATTTGAGTGCCATATGTATCGTCGTACCATGACGTTGACACACACACACTCCCAACATGTCAAAACAAGAAGAGTGGACCTTGAATGCTGCAGTTTAAAAAAGGGGGGGGGGGAGGAACGCCTGGATGGCTCAGTTGGTTGAGCATCTGCCTTTGGCTCAGGTAATGATCCCAGGGCCCTGGGAGCGAGCCCCACATCAGGCTCTTTGCTCAAAGGGGAGCCTGCTTCTCCCTTTGCCACCCCCCCATCTCTCATGAATCAATAAATAAAATCTTTTAAAAAATAAAGTAAAATAGAACAACAACAAGACAAACGCCGCAGTTTTAAGGCACAGTAGAGAGTGAATTATTTTACTGTCAATTACATGGCAAAGCACTGTGTTCATTATGCAGTGACCCTATGGCTATGCTAAAGAAAAACAACTTATTTGGATACTACCAGACTAAGAACTCATCATACTATTGCCAACTTGCAGGAAAGTGTCAGAAAAACTGCAAACATTTTACATGGAATATCTCATCAAAGTAGAATTTCTTCACAAAAAGAAAAAGTGAAAATGAGACTGCAACCAAAATAAGTTTCCAAGTGGCTAATTTACTAGCTAGCAAGAAAATCTGTTGGCCAACAGTGAATTAATTAAACTGTGCTTGATCACGGCAACTGAAGAAATGTGTCCAGAGAAAATAAATTTGTTTAAATAAAGACTACCCCTTGGCAAGAACAATTTCTTGAAGAATTGATAACAATGGATCTATAAAGAACTTCTCAAACTCAATACACGAGAAACAAACAATCGAATCAAAAAATGGGCAGAAGATATTAACAGACATTTTTCCAATGAAGACATACAAATGGCTAATAGACACATGAAAAAATGTTCAAAATCATTAGCCATCAAGGAAATTCAAATCAAAACCACACTGAGATATCACCTTACGCCAGTTAGAATGGCAAAAATTGACAAGGCAAGAAACAAGAAATGTTGGAGAGGATGTGGAGAAAGGGGATCCCTCCTACATTGTTGGTGGGAATGCAAGTTGGTACAGCCACTCTGGAAAACAGTGTGGAGGTTCCTCAAAAAGTTAAAAATAGAACTACCCTATGATCCAGCTATTGCACTACTGGGTGTTTACCCCAAAGATACAGACATAGTGAAGAGAAGGGCCATATGCACCCCAATGTTCATAGCAGCATTGTCCACAATAGCTAAATTGTGGAAGGAAATGAGATGCCCTTCAACAGATGACTGGATTAAGAAGATGGAGTCCATGTATACAATGGAATATTACTCAGCTAACAGAAGGAACGATTTCTCAACATTTGCAGCAACATGGACGGGACTGGAGGAGATTATGCTAAGTGAAATAAGTCAAGCAGAGAAAGACAATTATCATATGGTTTCACTCATTTATGGAACATAAGAAATAGCAGGGAGATCAGTAGAAGGAAGGGAAGAATGAAGGAGGGGTAAACAGAAGGGGGAATGAACCACGAGAGACTATGGACTCTGGGAAACAAACTGAGGGCTTAGGAGGCAAGGGGGGTGGGGGATTGGGGTAGGCCAGTGACAGGTATTAAGGAGGGCACGTATGGCATGGAGCACTGGGTATTATACACAAATAATGAATCATGGAACACTACATCAAAAACTAATGATGTACTGTATGGTGACTAACATAATAAAAAATTAAAAATTAAATAAATGAATAAATAAATAAATAACAATGGAAGCAACAATAATAGTCAAACAACAAGGCAATGATTTGGAGTTCTGTTCCTTGCCTTTTGATGAGTCGACATAAGTCATTGGTACACTTCAGCTGTTTTTGTTTATCAGGGCATCAATACCAACTTTTGAAGTTACTGAAGAATGAAGCCCTTATGAACGGTCTGCATGAAACAACTACAGGTAAGAAGATTTTCAAATGAGTTGCTAAGACACTAATTCAGTACAATCAAGGGAAATCTCCTACAAGTGATGGAGTAAAAATATGTGTGGAACAGAAAAAAAAACAGCTGGACAAATTTACAAAGCTAATGAAAACCTAAGGTGTTAAAAGGCTATGGTTGTGATGAGCGCTGGGTGTTATACGTAACTAATTATTGAACACTACATCAAAAACTAAAGATGTACTATACAGTGGCTAACTGAACATAATTTTAAAAAAAGGCTATGGTTACTCGCTGTATTATTCATCAGCAGGTATTCAGGGGTAAATATCTGAATCTATTATATATTCTTGAACCAGCAGTGTCAACAGCAAACTTTTTTGGTTCATGGACTTAGCCATCAGTTCAATGTCTTGACTATAATAGTTTTATCAGGATTCTTTTAAGTTCAGGGCTAACATGGAATTTTTCTGAACAAGAAGAATCACCTTTACCTGAATGCCTTTGAAAATTAGTTTTTGCTGTGGACTTAATGTTTCTTACTGAATTCCACCTAAAATTATAAGGCAAAACAGTGATCCTATAAGAAACTTACACTGCAGTAATATCATTCTGATTATTACTTTGAACATTCAATATTACTTTGAATCACATGTAACAGCATGCTTTCAAAAGTTTTTAAAAAAGCAAGAACATTCCCACACAAATTTACAGGGGGCATATTTTCTAAATTCCCAGCAGTGTTTTAATACCTCGTTGCAAGTTAAAGGCAATTTCTGTATTTCAAAATCTATTTAAATGCGCAATTGAGGAGCTCCACATATCCTGATGTGATTAATATGCAGTGTAATGCCATGCTAAAGGCAAACAGCAAGAAGACACTGTAACAGAATTCTATAAATGCCTTCCAAGCAATGAATATGCTCAATTAAAATCATATGCTTATGGACTGGTATCAGTACTTGGCAACGTCTATGTGAAAAAAATTTTTCAAAGATAAAATACATAAAATCTCATTACAAATCCATATTAACAGATGAACTTTTGCAACTGATTGTGCAAACGTGATAGGCAACACTAGCTTGCAACCTCAATTATGTAAAATATTACCCCCCAAAAAAGCATTCAGTTCTCTTTCATGGATCCAAATTATACACACACACACACACAAGTACTCAATTATTACTTTTTAATTTTTTTAAGAGAGTGCGTGTGAACCTGCACCCATGCATGTACACACAAGGTGGAGGAAGGGGCAGAGGGAGAAGAAGAGAGAGAATCGTAAGCAGCCTGGAGCCCAACACAGGGCTCGATCTCAAAATTCTGAGATCATGACTTGAGCCCAAATCAAGAGTTGGTCACTTAACCAACTGAGCCACCCAGATGCCCCTCAATTATTATTATTGCATTTTGAATTTTGTCAGTAAAAATTCTGTGGAAATTCTTCTCTCTTGTTATGTAAGTACCTACCCAGGATCCTTGATTTTATTTCTTGGCCTGAAAATCCTAAAATAGTTACTAATTGGCGTTTACAAAAAAATTTTGCTGCCTCCTATTATAGAGTAAGAAAGACTGTCCTACAAGAGTCAAGATAAATGTCATTCAAGGTATGGCCAGAAAAGGTTTTCTACTCTTCTTTCTCACCCACCCCTATCCCTTGTGCAATTCTGGTGGGTGAAAAGAAAGGAAGAGAAAAGTTAAAAAAAAAATGTATCTTGAGAGGAACAATACAATTTTAATTGAAATCCTCAGCAACATTTGGGCTATAGAAGCTGGCTGAGGACAAACTGAGGTAAAAGGAGAAAATGACATTTCAAGCAAAGGGTAAAAGATGTACGAAAACACGGCATAATGAAGGAGAGCTGAAAAATGGATGATGACAGGTTATAAAGGACCTTACATGCAAAGCTAAGGAGCTTAGATTTTCTCCTTTAGGAAAAGGGAACCAGAAGAGGATGTTCAAAGGAAGGAAACCAAAACAACAGTGAGCCAGCATATGGGGGGACTGGTATGAAAAATTCTATTCATGGTCTAAGTAAGAGGCCCTGGATTAAGGCTGCAGCCCTCATTACTCTCTCTTCGCTACATCTGGCCTACGTGGTTGTGGTTACTATATAGTTACTACTACACTTTGTAGTAACCAGATCCTAACAAGTCAGAGTCAATAGTCAACATCCATTTGTCACAGTCAGCTCTCAAAGAATGAGTCTAATCCTTTTTCTACATAACTTGTGGTGGGCAGAATCCAAAGGAATTCCCATGATTCCCAATGCCTGGTGCTCTTATCGTGTATACTCCCCAACACTTGACTGTAAAAATGACCTAGGACTTGTTTCTAGTCAACACAATATGGCAAAAGCTATTTTTCAGATGTAATTTAGACCCCAAATCAGTTGATTCTGAGTTAATCAAAAGGGAGCTGAAGGCAGCCTTTAGGCAAAAGCCAGAAAAAAACCCAGGGCCCTCAGTCATACAACTGCCAGGAAATGAATTACACCAACAACATGAATGAGCTTGGAAGTAGATTCTATCAAGCTCTCATATAAGAGCACATCTTTGCCAACACCTCGACTGCAGTTTTGGGAGACCCAGAGCAGAGCACCCAGCTAAACTGTGACCAGACTCCTGAGCCACAGAAACTATTTTCCAGACTACGAGTTATTTTTTCTACAATTTTTTTTCTACTAGTTTTATATATTGTAGGATTGTATTTAGGCGCTCGTACCACCAAAGGACCCCCATATAGCCAAAGCAATCTAGAGAAAGAAGAAGAAACCTGGAGGTATCACAGTCTCAGATTTCAAGATACACTATAAAGCTATATTAATCAAAACAGTATGGTACCGACACTGAAATAGACACATAGATCAATGGAACAGAATAGAGAGCCCAGAAATAAACCCATGCTTATATGGTCAAGTAATCTACAACAAAGGAGACAAAAATATACAATGGGGGAAAAGACAGTCTCTTCAATAAATGATGCTAGGAAAATGGGACAACTACATGCAAAAAAAAAAAGAAAAGAAACTAGACCACTTTCTTATACTATACACAAAAATAGACTCAAAAGGAGTTAAAGACCTAAATGTGAGGCCCGAAACCATAAAATATTCATAGAAGAAAACACAGGCAGTAGTTTCTTTGGCGTCACCCTTAGCAAAATGTTTCTAAATATGTTTCCTCTGGCAAGGGAAACAAAAGCAAAAATAAATTATTGGGACTATACTAAAATAAAAAGCTTTTGTACAGCAAAGGAAATCTATGACAAAATGAAAAGGCAACCTACTGAATGGGAGAAAATATTTGCAAATGATATAACCAATGAGGGGTTAGTATCCAAAATATATAAAGAACTTACACTATTCAACCCAAAAAAACCCCACAACTAATCTGATTAAATTTAGTTACTGGTAATACCTTTCCTTCCTTGGTCTGCTTGGAGAACTCCTACTCCCCTTTTAAGGTCACTTCTTCTCAGAGTTTGTCCCTAACTCCCCACCTTTCAGGCAAAATGAAAGCCTTCTTATCTGGTTTTCCAGAGATGTTGATATAACAATTGGCAAGAATATATTATAGATACTGGTTAGAGCAGATTGCACGTTCCACAAAGGGAGGGACATTCATCTTTGTAAGCCAGTACTAGTGTACAGCCTGGCTACAAAGTTCATTAAGTGTTTGGTGGCTTAAAGCGAAAGAATCAAAGTAAGACAGAGTACAAAGAAACTTACAGATGACTTGTCTTATTTTTTAATTGTTCTATTGCCTAGCTAGTACCTTTAAAAGATGTTTCCTTCTGAGTTTAGAATCAATTTAACAACTCCTCTTCCTTTTACAGAGCAGGAAAACAAGACCAGAGAAGTAAAGAGCTTTATGTGCCTTTAAGCAGTAGAGTTAAATTTTGAAAAAAAACCTAGCAAATCTAGGTTCAACCCTATAATGCCAACGTTGTACAATAACACACTATTATGACAACACTCTAGAATCAAGTCAGCATCTTAGAGTTTCATAAAGGACAGAACTAAATCATAATAAATATATAATTTAATAAATAAATATATTAATAAATACATTACCTTTATTATTAATAAAATATAATTAAAATAAATAAATATAAAATTCCTACTCCATAAAGAAATTTCAGTTTTATAAATTACTCACTAAATACCAATCACATGAAGAACAATTTCAGAATTATATAGCTGGGGCAGGGAGTGGGGAGAATGCATGAAATTTAGTCGGTCTTGTGAATATAAGATTATTTTGACAACAAAAAGTAAACATTAAGGTTTATGGAGTATATCATACAGTGTTCTCCTTTTCTAAGTGAGACATACAAATGAAAACCTATTTACCTTAAAGTTTCAGATAATGGTGTTAAAGTGCCATCTCCCCTATCTACTACACGAAAGAAATTCAATTGATCTCCTTCTCGGTATACCAAAAATGTAACTTGTTTGTTGCAGGAGGTCTTCTCCCAGACCTCATCTTGACTGGAATCCAAGTACTCAGCCATCTCCCTAAGTGGGTCTTCCATAGGAACTACAAATGGAAAAATTGATAAACAAGCTTTCAATTTATATCAAGTTTTATGCATGTTGGTACAGCGGCAGGATACACTATGCTGAATTAGAACAACATACACATGACGGTCTTTAAATAAGTTTCTGGTCTTTTACAATTAATACAGCATTCCCTATGTTATACTAACAGGAAAGAAATGAAATGCATTATTATGTCATTACATACAAAGACAGGGCTTAACCAAATACATCAGTATTTTCCTGAGTCTGTGTGTTTGCTCATTCTGTGACATAATTACCTATGACTATTTTCACTTCACACGTCTGCTTCCTATACTTTCCAATATTGGTTACATCAATAATTTAAAAGCAATATAAATTCCACTTACTTTAGATTTAAAAAAAGACACATAATTGGGAGACATACGTTGGAAATTAGAAGCAAGTGAATCTCTCTTTTTCTTTCTGGTTTTAGATTCTTCTTTGATTCTGGTTTTATGTTCTTCTTAGAGCTGTTTCTTGACATGAAGTTAGGTAATTAAAAGTTTACAACAATTCAGAACACAAGCGGGCCCCTGAGTGTACTAAAACTTGTGTGTAATGGTCAACATGTTATTTCTTGAAAGCATCCTCCCTGGACTTCAACTGTCCTGGTATGTACCCATGCGTGCAGTCAGAGCCCAAGGACGGGACAGAGCCCCCCACTATTATAGGCTCTTCTGGCCTGGAGTTGTCCTCAGGCTTGATACTGCAGCCATCATTACAACCTGCTCTTGTCCACGGCAGCCACAGATTCTGCTCCTGTGGGGGGAAAGGGCCTCAAGAGATCGCTGGCTTACAGGGTGAATGTTCTACAAGACTCTGAGCCCAGACTTAAGTAATGATTACAGGAAAAAAAGTTCACTCCCAAAAACTCATGGCAAGCTGCAGAAACATTTGCCTTTCCTAAAAGAGGCAAAAATTTCTCAAATTCCCTAACTTTGATACGAGCAGCTTATTTATTTACAGAATCACAGTGCTGTGCTAACCTTCAAAAAAGTTATAGCAATAAGAAATATTAAACTGTGAAAGTAGCAAGGCAAAAACATTAAAGATGTTCCAAATCCTAATCCAAGACCACCATGACTAAAACAGAAAAACTAGAAATATAATAAGATTTAGCTTATTTTATAAAAATATTTGGATGTTTTGACCAACTCTTTTCACAGGCACAAAATGTGCAAATATTAAAAGACATGTTTAAAACAAGTTCTTGCCATTTTTAAGTCAATGCTACATGTTCCACATTACCTTAAAAAGAAAGAAAATCTATGTTTCTGCCATTACTAAAGCCACGTGAAAGCCTTACCTAAATCAGCTGGGACTGACTACGTATATGCATCTATGTGGTGGATGCACACCTTTTCATAAAAGAAAAACCACTTTGATTTCATCCAGTATAACACACTGTATATATACCTTAAGATAAAATTTAGTTTTAGAAAGGATTTTCTATGTTGTTTTGAAAATGACTAATTCAAAAACAATTTTAAAAGCTAAATATTACTAAACTAGTGGTATTTTCTAAACCACAATTTTCAAGTAAGACTAAATAGCCAAAAAATATGGTTTTTCAAATACAACATGGAAAAGTTCTAGAACTGGGTATAGTTTTAATTCTTCACAAAGTTTCAATGACGTATGGAGATAACAGCAAGCTTTTAATTTTAAAGAAGCTGATTCAATAAAAGCAAAATTATTAAATACATAATTAAAATATTAAAAAAGACAAGTTCTCCTTGCTGATTTTTCAATTTACAAACAAGGCATAGAAAGCTGTAGGGGAAAAAAGTATTACAAAGCTTCACCTACCTAAGGATAGCACTTTCATTTTCATTTCTCAAAAAGTAAAACAACAACAACAACAACAACAAAAAAAACTCCCACCCATATATTTTTAACTCAAAAATCTATCGTACTTACACTTCTCCTCATAAACATAAAATAATTCTGGTCCTCGTAAGAAAAGTACATGTTCCGATAAAACACCCTGGTTTAAAGACAATACTATACACAAATAACCAAGTTTCAAAATTTTATAACAGTGGAATTAACATGTCATTAAACACTGTATAATTCTATGTCATCATAATGGCTCCGTAAACACTTTAGGTTTCTTGGGAATCCTAGGTGGCTCAGTCAGTTAAGTGCCTGCCTTCAGCTCAGGTCATGATCCCAGGGTCTTGGGATCGAGTCCCACATTGGGCTCCTTGCTGGGTGGGGAGCCTGCTTCTCCCACTCCCTCTGCCTGCCACTCCCCCTGCTCGTGCTCGCTCTCTCTCTCTCTCTCTGACAAATAAATAAATAAAATCTTAAACACTTTAGGGCTCTTACACTATCCTCAGACTTGGTAGCATAATCACCTTATGTCACATAGGACAATTTTATAAGTCCAATTTATAGAATTTCTGATATTAGGAGTGCTAGTTAACCAACTCCAACATTACTACCTTTGTTTTTTTCTAACCTATCCAGAACGGTTCAACAACTAAAGTAACATATCTCACAAAATCCTCCTGAAGTAGCTAGGAAAAAGATAATAAGCCCCATTTTCTAACAAAAATTGTGAAACACAGAGATAAAATTTGACTTGTGGAAGAAATAAACCAGCAGTAGAATCAATACTTAACCTTAGTCTTCTGGTTAGTAAAGGATCAAACAAATATGAAGTCCTTTCCCAAATGAGGCCCAAAGAGCAGGACTGCTCTGAGCAGTCTAAGGATCCCTCTTCTTGGTAGGGATTCATGTGACATACCTGAATCAGGAACCAATGTGAACACTCCCAGTTTTTCCCATGCTTAGAACTCTCTTTTTAATCAAGTCTCTGCTCACATCACCTTTTCCAAGGCGCTTCCACAATCATCCTCCTAGTATCCTACTTCCACAGACACTGTCACACTCCCCTATTTCCTCCATAACACTTATAACTGCCTGATATGACATCAAATCTTTACGTGTTTAGTCTGGACACTGTCAGTAAGCAGAAACTTTTCTTCCATGGAACACTATATTGAACATCTAGTAGGTACATAAAATATATTTGTTAAATGAACGAAAGACCTCCAGAGACTGCCCACATTCTGAAAAAGGATTCAACAGGGCCTCAATAATATCTTTGAAACCCAAATGCATCACAAACCAGGCTAATGGGCAACTTTAGAATTTTCTCTAACAATCATTACATCCAGAGTTGGAGACTCAGTGGGTAAAAAAAGCAACAAACTGTTATGAACTTAAACACAACGACAGCAACATATTTACACAGTGCTACTCATTTCCTTTCCCTCTACTGGTGAGGTTTATTTTTAAATATCCCTGGATTGAATCAGGAATCAGGAAATTTTTCTGAAACATGAGTTCCTTCTGCACATTTACACTTTAAAGAACAATGCTTAGAAAAACAAATGTTCTTAAAAGACATAATAGCAGAAAGAGAACCTGATTAAAACTTGAGATGATAAAAATATCAACTGGCTTGAAAATTATTATTGTCAAATTGCTTTAATGTACATGATATTAACAAATGCCTACCTCTTCTAGTATTTATAGGTCCACCACGCATAGCCAATACCAGCTTCAAGGTACAACCTTCTGATATGCTGTTAACAGAAAAACAAACCATCATTATCAAAGTGCATTCCATGTTAGACATATACATAATTAAGTGCTAGTTGATCAGGCACAGTACTTACCCTCTGTCATATAAAAAAGATGCAGCAAAATGCATAAATATAAAATGTTAATTACTTGTATAAATAATGAAAAAATGAATAAGTTCTCATAAGCTTTAAATATGATACAACACCTCAGTTTAGCCTCTTCATTTCACATGTAAAGAAAAAGAGGCCCTAAGAAGAAAAGAAGTTTGTCCAGGATGCAAAGTGTTAGAAAACAGATCTATTTAATAAAATAGAAAATAGAAAAATAGCACACCTACAAGATCTACACGATCTCCCAAATCCCAGTGCTCTCCAGATATTTCACACTGTCGCTGACCCTTTTGTTTTTAAGAGTGAAGAAGTGTATGGAAAAAAGACGAAAGTCAAATAGTATGTCTGCAATCACTGGTGCACACAGTGTCACTTAATAGAAGGAGGGCTTGACGAAAAATGAAAGACTTGGTGAAGAGCAAAACTCTCTTACCCAATACTCTTTTTTCATCTTTATCAAGTGTATTTTATTTACTTTTTACTTTTTTATTGTTTAGTTTTTAATTTTAATTCCAGTATAGTTGATAGTGTTATATTAGTTTCAGATGTACAATATAACGATTCAACAATTCAATGCATTACTCAGTGCTCATCATGAGACGTGTCCTTTTAACCCCCTTCACCTATTTTACCCATCCCCCCCACCCAGCTCTTCTCTGGTAACCACCAATTTGTTCGCTATAGTTAAGAGTCTATTTCTTGGTTTGTCTCTTTTTTTTCCTTTGCTAATATTTTTTGTTTTTAAATTCCACATAGGAGTGAAATCTTATACAGTATTTCTATTTCTCTGACTTATTTCACTTAGCATTTTACTCTCTAGCTCCACCCATGTCATTGCAAAGGGCAAGATTTCATTCTTTTTATGGTAGAAAAATACTCCATTGTATATATACACCACATCTTCTTTATCCTTTCATCTACCAATGGACACTTGGGGTGCTTCCATAATTTGGCTATTGCAGATAATGCCACTATAAACACAGGGGTGCATGTATCCCCAACACCCACTGTTTCTTGTGTTGTTAATTTGAGCCATTCTAAAAGGTGTGAGGTGACATCTCACTGTAGTTTTGATGTGCACTTCCCTGATGCTGAGTGATACTGAGCATCTTTCCATATGTCTGTTGACCATCTAGATGTCTTCTTTGGAGAAATACCTGTTCTTTAATTGGATCATTCGGTTTTGGGGTGTTGAACTGTGTAAGTTTTTTTATATATTTTGGATACTAACCCTTTATCGGATATGTCATATGCAAACTCTCCCATTCAGTAAGTTGCTTTTAGTTTCATTGATTATTTCCTTCGCTGTGCAGAAGCTTTTTATCTTGATGTAGTCCCAACAGTTTATTTTTGCCTTTATTTCCCTTGCCTCAGGAGACATGCCTTAGAAAACTGTTGCTACAGCTGATGTCAGAGAAACTGCTGCCTGTGCTCTTTTCTAGGATTTTTATTCTTACCCAATATTCTTATAAAAATTAAAAGAAAAGGAAAGTAACCAAGTGGGAATGGGTCAATATTAAAAAAAAAAAAAAGAGCACAAGGCAAGGTCAAAAGAGGGGGATCTAAAAAGGCAGGGGATACACACTTGGTGTGAATAATGAATAAAACAGAGAATCAAAGGATAAGGATCAGGCAGTTTGGAGTACTGAGCCAACATATCTTAAGGTTCAGGATTTACAATTAAGTCAAGGGGTCACAACTGTTCAGAAGAGACATGAGGGGCGCCTGGGTGGCTCAGTCGTTAAGCGTCTGCCTTCGGCTCGGGGCGTGATCCTGGCGTTCCGGGATCGAGCCCCACATCGGGCTCCTCCACTGGGAGCCTGCTTCTTCCTCTCCCACTCCCCCTGCTTGTGTTCCCTCTCTCGCTGGCTGTCTCTGTCTAATAAATGAATAAATAAATCTTTAAAAAAAAAGAGAGAGAGAAGAGACATGATTCAAGGATTCAGAAGAAAAAACCTGATATATGGAGTTGTAATACTAAGCATCTATAAAACAGCTAATATGTAATTACACTCACTTGTAATCATTCAAGCAATAATCATCTTCAAGTTCCATGTTATTCCAAATTAAGTGCTGCTGACAGATGGGAATACCTTAGGGGAAGGTTATAAAAATATGGTTACAAATTCAAAAGAGTCTTCAAAAGAGTATGATACAAAGCTCTTTTATTCAAGAACTACTACTAATAATAAATTAAACATGCTTCTAAATTCAATGTTAGGTGCTTAGCTAAAATTGACAGAATCATAGGTAAAAGCTATGGTTAAAAGTAAATGGAATCCAATCCACTTACTTTAGAACAGTGTTTTAGTAACTCTCTATTCTTGAAGCAAAGTATAACATTAGGGAGCCCTTTAAAAGACAAATATCATGAAATCAGCCCTGAGGAATTTAAGATTTAAGGCCTAGAAGACTGTTCTCAATGCTACAAAGTACAGTCTTCATTCAGTTATATGCAGTTTGTTAAAAGTATATTTTCAGCAGGGGTGGGGGGTAAAATGGGTAAAATGTACAAAACTCTCAGCTATAAAATAATTAGGTCATAAAATATATAAAATAAAGTAGAACATGGGGACTATAGTTAATACTATTGTATACCTGAAAGGTGCTATGAGACTAGATCTTAAAAGTTTTCATCACAAGAAAAAAATTTTGTAACTATGTATGGTGATAACATGAGTTAACAAGACTCATTATGGTAATCACCTCTCAATAAATACAAATATTGAATCATTACGTTGTACATCCAAAACTAGTATGTCAATTATATCTAAGTTTAAAAATACAGAACATTTGGGGCGCCTGGGTAGCTCAGTCGTTAAGCATCTGCCTTGGGCTCAGGGCATGATCCCAGCGTTCTGGGATCGACCCCCGCATCAGGCTCCTCCGCTGGGAGCCTGCTTCTTCCTCTCCCACTCCCCCTGCTTGTGTTCCCTCTCTCGCTGTCTCTCTCTCCATCAAATAAATAAATAAAATCTTAAAAAAAAAATAGAACATCTAATTTAGTTTACTGTCCTTTTGGGGGGGGTGTATTCCTAAAATGTGTTCCCAGAGTAACATTATTTAGTGATTAACACAGCATCTTTCATAACTCTTCTGAATGGAAGTCATTAATCTTGAAAAGGGGCAGAAAATATAATTTCCAATATAAACATTGATGTACTAGAAAATTTCTTCCACTTCAGTATTTGTATGTGATTATATATTAACATGTTCTTTTGTAGAGTCTGAACACTAATTACAGAATAATTCAATATTTGAAAAAAAATTATGTTGTGGATAATTTTCAATGCTGAAAATTATAGTCTTGTACAAGACAGTTTATTTGCATTTCTGTGGTGTTAAAAAAGTATTAAGGAAGATTCCATCCTCTAGCACAATTAACCTTTTTTTTTCTTTGTTTTTTTCACAGTACACATTAGAATTCCCAGAATATTTGGACTATACTAGTCAGAGAATGAGTATTATCTACTCAATAGAACATTTCATTGATACTGATATTGATGAAAATCTTTTTTTAATATCTCATATACTGCCTTCTTAAATCACTTTTTCTTATGATACTAAAACTTCACTAGAATAATAACAGTGGTGGGGCCCCCGGATGGCTCAGCTGGTTAAGCATCTGCCTATTGATTTTGGCTCAGGACATGATCTCAGGGTCTTGAGATCGAGCCCTGCATCCAGCTTTGTGCTCAGCGTGGAGTCTGCTTGACCCTCTCCCGCTGCTCCTCCTGCTGTTTGTGCCCTCTCTTTCTCTCTCTCTAATAAATAAATAAAATCTTTTAAAAATAAAAATAACAACAGTGGTATGTATGCCAGTATTCATTATTATAAGCCAAGCACTGTAAAAGTGCTTAACTTCTATTATCACAATTTAACTGCAACCACAATCTTGTGAAGTGGGCATCAATATTATGTTCACGTCACAGGTTATAAAACTGAAGTACTGGGGCGCCTGGGTGGCACAGCGGTTGGGCGTCTGCCTTCGGCTCAGGGAGTGATCCCTGCGTTATGGGATCGAGCCCCACGTCAGGCTCCTCTGCTATGAGCCTGCTTCTTCCTCTCCCATTCCCCCTGCTTGTGTTCCCTCTCTCGCTGTCTGTCTCTATCTCTGTCAAATAAATAAATAAAATCTTTAAAAAAATAATAATAAAATTAAATTTTAAATAAAATTAAATTTTAAATAAAATTAAATTTAAAATAAAATTTTAAAAAATTAAAAATAAATAAATAAAACTGAAGTACTGAGGGGCGCCTGGGTGGCTCATCGGATTAAGTGTCCAACTCTCGATTTCAGCTCAGGTCATGCTCTCAGGGTTGTGAGATCAAGCCCTGTATCCGGCTCCATGCTGACCATGGAATCTACTTGAGATTCTCTCTGTCTCCCTCTGCCCCTCTTCCCTCCCCTCTTTAAAAAAAAATGAATAAATAAAACTGAATACTGAGAGACTGACACACAGAGTAGGTGGATTTGAGATCTGAAGCCCCAGCAGGCCAACTCCAGAAACTGCACTCTTAACCTTTATGCTAATCAGCTTCCAGAAAATCAGCCTTCATAAAAGCAAAAGTAGCTGTCTGGTGATGGTTCAATAGTACTGCCTATTAGAAGACCTGGATATCTACTAAACGTTCACTAAATGTTCCAAAAGATCATCATGAAATACAGCCCATGGGAGTTCAGAGGGGGGATATAAATATATCTCTCAAATGAAACAGTTTACTTCATTTTGCTTCCAGCTAAAAAAGAACACCAGGTAAGGAAAAGGCTTTTAAACTAGAAATTATTTCACACCAAAAGTATTTTATGTTTTTAACAAGTTGGAAATGTGCCTGGATCAACTCTTCAATCAGAATCATGGGATTTCCTCAGCATAATTACGTAAAGCAATTTGGACAGGTACTACTGTTTACGTTCAACCAACATCATAGAGTATTACTTTCTAATGGAAACTTTATTTTTTTTCTTCTATTTTCAATTTTGTTTTATTTATTTATGATTTCTTTTTTTTAATGATTTTTTATTATATTATGTTAGTCACCATACAGTACATCCCCGGTTTCCACTAATGGAAACTTTAAACTAGATTGAAGACACAGTCGTAACACTGCTTAGACACACATAACTCCTATAAACACTTTAAATGAACTGAACCATCATTTAGCAGGCTAAAAAAATATAAGGATAGCAGGCAGGCAAGACAGAGTGAAAGAAGCATCCAAGACTGAGCTGTGGTCCTGATGGCTACTTGAGTTGCTGAATGACTGCAGAGATTATCAACCTCTGTGAACCTCAGTGTCCTCTCTTGCACATTAAAAAACACTAGGGTTCTTTCTACCATACACACTTTTAAAATCTCAAATATACAGAGCTAACCAACTTGGCTTTAAGACAGCATTGCCAGATTTAGCAAATAAAAACCTGGCAACCCTATTTAAGGATGGCCCTTTGCCTTGAAACCTCAACTCATTTCTTGTACAACTAAATCCAGAAAAATTAATTCCTATAAAACAAACATGTCTTCCAAAAAAACCAGATTACATATATAAAAATTTTCTATTTAGTGTTCTAAAATATCTTACTAATTAAAATATAACTTTATTATAAAAATAATAGTCATCTGTGAAAAGTAGACAACACAGAAACATATAAAAGAAAATAAAAACTACATATAATCCTAAACCCAGTCGAATCTATTCTTAACATTTTGGGTATATTTCCTTTTAAAACTTTTTTAAATAGGAATGGGAACAAATTTTGTGAGTTGTATTATAAACTGTTTTCACTTAACATAATATGTACATTTTTCACATCAGTAAATAAAATATACATTGTGTTTAGTGACTGGATGGTACTCCAATATGTTTCTGTCATAACTTATTTACCCAGTCCCCTAATAAGAGATATATTCACCCATCCAATTTTTCACTATTATAAATGAACCTGTGATAGTGATATATGAGTGTGAGTTCATTTGCAAATATGTGTGTATTTTTTTTAAGTAGGCTCTATGCCCAGCGCAGGGCTTGAACTCACAACCCTGAGATCAAGACCTGAGATCAAGAGTTGGATGCTCCACCGACCGAGCCACCCAGGCGCCCCTGTGTGTGTGTGTATGTATTAATTTGCTTGGACCGCTCTAACAAAATACCATGAACTGGGAGGCTTAAACAACAGAATTTTACTTCTCATAGCTATGGAGGCTGGAAAGTTCAAGAAAGTTCAAGATCAAGTTTCTGGCAAAGTAGGTTTCATTCTACTTTTTTCTTTTTTTTGGCTTCCTATGGGCTTCTTTGTGAGTGTGCACAGAAAGAAAGGGAGCTCTCGATGTCTCTTCTTAGTAAGGGCACTAATCCCAACACAGGGTACCCTCATGACCTCATCTAACCCTAACAGTAAGTCAAACATATTTCTTCAGTCATTTTTTAAAGAATTTGCATGCAGATACTATGTGCTTGAGAGCATAGTCATATCTGCATTTAGGAACTAAACCAGAATCAAGAAAACTTATAGATAATTAAAGACAATCTAGCTCCCATCTCCCAACATTTCCTCCCAAAACAATACGAACAAATGAAAGGTAATGAATCTACACAGAAACCATGCCCTTCACCTTCTTCTCTTGAAGAGAGAAAATGTCCAAACTTCAAAGTAAATGGGAATAAAAGGGGGCAATCACACAATCTTAATGAGCAAAGTATCATGCTCCTATCCCTTAAGGTCTGACAGAAAACTTTCAGAGAAGTCAGAGATGGAAACTAGTGACAGTATATAAACTGAATATGAAACTAGCATGAGGAAGAAGAAACCATTCTAAGACTGAAAAGTCGACAAAAAGGACCCAGTATATCACAGCCCTGACTACAAGGAAGGGACTTTGAAGGAAACGATTTGAAGGACCTTCTGTGAGAGGCAAAAAAAAAAAAAAGAGGAAGATTGTCTTTTAGTAATTCAGTGGTCAGGGACCAATGGGGGGTGGAGAGCAAGTGAGGAAAACTGAACAGTTTTGCAAGATAAAAGAGAACCACAAAACTGGAGGGTTCATAACTCCCTCCAACTTGCATCACCTTAGAACAAATATAAACCATCTACTAAAATAATCTGCACATTGCTGTACTGACAGAAGAGAGCACCATGAAACAGTATCTATGAAGCACTCTGTACCACAAAAACCAACAAGAGAAAAATTAACAAATCCATACAGAGTCAATGATAATAATAATTAAAAGTTATGTAAGAATCAAACATTCTGGGGCGCCTGGGTGGCTCAATCAGTTAAGCATCTGCCTTCAACTCAGGTCAGGATCCCGGGTCCTGGGATCGAATCCTACACATCAGGCTCCTTGCTCAGCGGGGAGCCTGCTTCTCTCTCTGCCTGCTGCTCTTCCTGCTTGTGCTTGCTCTCTCTCTCTGACAAATAAATAAATAAAATATTTTTTAAAAAACCAGATAAAACAGATCAATATTGTATAGAAAAACAGTGCCTGAAAAATATTAAACATTGTGCAACTGCTTGTTGAAAAAAAAAAAAGTAGACTTGAACAAAACAGAAAAAGAAGTTTGTTTTTAGATAGAATAATTCAACACTATAAAGATATCAGTTCTACCTAAATTAATTTATAAATTTAATGAATCATTCTAAAACTACCAATCTCTTTAAGAGTAAGACAAGGCAACACAAGCTAAAAGAAAAACATGCAATAGCCAGAAAAAAAAATACCAAAAATGAAAATCAATGAGTACTAGCTCCACCTGACATGGAAACATACTAGAAAGCCTCTATAATTAAAGGTGTGAGACTGACAGAAAGCCCAAAACAGACCCAACTACAGATGATAAAGGTGGTATCTCAAATCACTCAGGCAAAAATGGACTTTTAAAATAAATGGTGCTGGAATAACTGTAGTCATTTGGAGAAAGAAAATTAGATTCATAGCTAATGCTGTATATAAGAATAAACAACAATAAAAACAAACTGCAAATGGGGGCGCCCGGGTGGCACAGCAGTTAAGCGTCTGCCTTCGGCTCAGGGCGTGATCCTGGCGTTATGGGATCGAGCCCCACGTCAGGCTCCTCCGCTATGAGCCTGCTTCTTCCTCTCCCACTCCCCCTGCTTCTGTTCCCTCTCTCGCTGGCTGTCTCTATCTCTTTCAAATAAATAAATAAAATCTTAAAAAAAAAAAAACTGCAAATGGATCAAAGATCTAAATGTAAAAAATGAAACTATATAAATACTAAAAGAAAACATGGATGAATTGCTCTTTAACTGTGGTGCAAAGAAAGGGTTATCCTAATTATGACTCAAAATGCAGAGACAATAAGAGATTGATAAATTTGCTTGAACTTTTTTTTCACATGCAAAAAATTTTTTAATTACCTGAGACAGAAACCACTATAAAAATGTTAGAGGTGCTGGGTGGCTCAGTCAGTTAAGTGTCCAACTCTTGGTTTCAGCTCAGGTCATGATCTCATGGGTCGTAAGACTGAGCCCTATGTCTGATGCTACCCTCAGGGGGGAAGTCTGCTTGAAGATTCTCTCTCTATGCCCCTCCCCCCACTCACACTCTCCCTCTTTCTCTCTCTGTCAAATAAATCTTTTTTAAAAAGTCAAAAAACAACTGAGAAATTAGGAGGAAAAAAAATATGTGTAACATATACCAGAGACATAAAACTAATATCCCTAATATATAATGAACTTTTAAAAATTGTGGGACAAGGACCAAAACCCAATAGAAAAATAGGTAAAAGACATGAGAAAGCAATTTACCATCAAATATGTAAAAACAGCCCTTAAACATATGAATAAAATGTTCTAATTCACTCATAATTAGAGAAGAACAAATTAAAAGAACACACTCAATTGGCAAAAATTTTAAAGTATGACAACATTTTCTGTTGGCAAGGCTTGGATAAATAGGCATTTTTATATGTTGCTGTGGGAATACAAACTGGTACAACCATCCTGGAAAGGAATTTGACAATACCTAACAAAACTACATATTCACTTACTTTTTGATCTAGCAATCACAATTTAGTAATCTACCCTGATGATATACATATAACATACAAAAATATATATGCACAAGGTTATCCATTGTAGAGCCGCTAAAAATAGCAAATTACTGGAAACAACCTAGATGCCATACAGAGAAAAATGGTTGAATAAACTATCATATATTCACACAGTGGAGCACTACACAGATGTAAAGAAAAAATACTGTAAAGAAAAGTGAATGAGAAACACGTCTATGAACTGATTTGGAGTGCTATCCAATGTACATTATTAAGTATAAAAAGCAAAATACAAAAGACTGTCTAGAGTATATTACCATTCATGTTAGAAGAAAATATATTAAAATATACATGTTTTAAAATAAAAACATAGAGGATAAATCAGAAACTAATAAGATTGGTTATCCAGTGGATGGGTGGGATAGGGTGGAAAGAATGTGTGATAGGAAACAAGTAGCTGGGATGGAGGGTAGCAACACTTCTAAAATTTTTGTATAGCTCTGACTCTTGGAACCATGTTGATGATTCACCATCAACTCACCCCCCCCCAAATTCGTAATTAAAATAATTCAGGATGTGCAGAAACATAAAAATAAAACAAATAATAACAAATGAATATAACTATTACAAATGAAGGTGTGGGAAGAAAATAAAATAACCTCAGTAACTTCAGAAAACAGTATTTTGATCATATATCATAAGCTAAGGACAAAAAGAACTGCATACAAATTTACACTATAATTAGTGAGTTTGTTTCTTACAGAGATATGGGTTAGTGATTCTAAACTAATCTGTATATATATGCAAATTTGAGCAAATAAGCAGATACATTATGAATAATGTAAACCAAGTTTCTTACTGTGACAGAAAGAAATTACAAATGGAAAAGGAATCAGCTAGAATAAACGCTGTGGTGATAAACTGGAGATATCTGTATGAATTCACAGTTTTTAACATATTAGTTTGTATAGACAGAGAAGTGTGTGTATATATGTGTAGTAAATATACACATTTTCTATCTCTCTGTTATGATGGCCTAAAAGCAGTGACACGCCAATTGTAATGAGCACACTTAGTGCTTGAATCTTGGTTTCTAAATACCATTCATATGAAAGTAACCTTGGAGAAATGGCTGATGCCAGGATTGAGGAAGGGAAAATACAAGATGAACCTGGAATATCTCATGGTGCCAGGCAAGGCAAGGATATGCCTAAAAAATGATGGGGACATTTCAAAAGGGCATAAAAACTAATTTGGAGGTACTCCCAATAGTCAAATTTGGAACAATTTCAGCAACAAGATTAACCACAGTAATAGGTTATAATCCCTAGAATAAAATAAATATCCATGAGTCCATGCCAATATAGCTAAATAATTGGATAAACAGGTAACATTTCCTTATAGTAGAATGCCAATAAATGCAGAGGGAATAAGGGAAACAGAAAAATCATCATCAGGCAAATCCTACAGTAACAAGTCAGACTTGTGGGTTTTGGTCCAGCATGTAATGAGCTTGGAAGTCACCTCTCCATCCTGCCAACAAGTAAAAAGCTAAACGAAGTAAAAAATCAAAGACTTGTAGTGAATCTGTCTCAAAGAAATAAGGTCACAGGGCAAACCATTACTCCCAAAACTAGAGAGGTAGGAGAATACTAGAAAATCATAAACCAGAGCCAAAACCTCTACCAAGAACCAGTGGGTAAGAAAACCTTTACTATAATTGATGAACTGCTGGAAGCTCAGTGTAGATAAGTATGAGAGCTAAAAACTCCTGGAGACCCAGTCATGGAGGGTCCCCACACTTTGTAAGTTTTACCTCCAAGAGCTTGACCAGGTTCTTAGAGTGACTATCAAAGAAACACATCCTACTGCTTCCAGCAAGGCAAGGGAAAAAGTAACCAGTCTGAAATATGCCAGAGCATTCTGTTCTTAACAAGGCTCGCCCTCAGGAGAAACTATTTTACCAGAGCCTAATCTGCTGGGGTTTTATCAGACTCTAACTGATCTGAGGAAAAGGAAATATACAACTTCAGTCCATTCTAGCCTTGCATATGAGAGTAAGGGAAACACCGAACTCCAGCCTGCTCTAGCATTCCATGTGGAGGAAGGGAAATATTCAACTTCAGCTCACTCTAGCCATCCTGTGCCACCTGAGAGGGGAGAGGGAGAAAGAGGGAGAGGGTAACAGTAACTAGTGAAGGCCAGGGGCACAGGTTCAATAGAAGACTGAGACCTCATCACAGGACTGTAGAAAGCTTCCCCATACCCCATCTTACTCCACACCTTACCACAACCTACTAAAGGTCTATTAACAGCAGTCCTTTCACCAAGTACATCAGGTTTGGCTACCAAGAAAGAATAACAAAGCCTACTAAAAGGCAAAAAACAGTTTGAAGAAACAGAGCAAGCATCAGAACCAAACTCATGTAGGACAAGGAAGGTGAAATTATCAGACTGGAAATGTTAAAACTGTGATTATTTTGCTAAAAGCTCTAACAGGTAAGGGAGACAGCAAGCAAGAATAGTTTGGCAATATAAGCAGAGAGATGGAAATTCTAGGGGTGCCTGGGTGGCTCAGCTGGTTAAGTGTCTGCCTTCGGCCAGGTCATGATTCCCAGGTCCTGGGAGTGAGCCCCACTTCGGGCTCCTTGCTCCCTCTCCCTCTGCTGCTCCCCCTGCTTGTGCCCTCTCTTTCTGTGTGTGTCACATAAGGAAATAAAATCTTAAAAAAGAAAAAGAAAAGGAAATTCTAAGAAAGAAAAGGGAATGCTAGAGAGATCGATAACACTATAACAGAAAGGAAGAATGCCTTTGATGGGCACATTAGTAGACTGGACACAGCTAAGGAAAGAATATCTGAGCCTGAGAATAATAAAGGAATACTATGAACAACTCCATGCCCATAAATTTGATGATCTAGATGAAATAGACCAATTCTGAATATTCCTTTATCTATTAAAGATAAATAGAGTCAATAATTAATGACCTTCAAAAACAAAAAGCACTGAGGCCAGATTGTTTCACGGGTGAATTCTATCAGATATTTAAGAAAGAAATTACCCAATTTTCTACAATCCATTCCAGAAGCAGATGGAATACTTCCTAATTCATTCTATGAGGCCAACATTACACCAATACCAAAACCAGACAAAGACATTACAAGAAAACTACAGACCAATATCCCTTATGAACATAGATGAAAAAAAAAATCCTCAACAAAATATTAGCAAATCAAATTCAACAGTGTATAAAAAAGAATTACGCAAGGCTTGTTGATCATTCAAAAATCAACGTAGTCCATCAGGCTAATGAAGGAAAAAATCCCATGATCATATCAACAGATGGAGAAAAAGCATTTGACAAAATCCAAAATTCATCCATGATAAAAATTCTCAGCAAACTAGAAATAGAGGGGAACTTCAACTTGACAAAAATCCTATACACTTAATGTTTGAAATTTAAAGTTTTCCCACTAAGATCATGGACAAGGCAAGGATGTCCCCTTCTTACTACTGCTTTTGAATACTGAACTGGAAGTCCCAGCTAATGCCAGGATTAGCTAAAGTCCCAGCTAAAACAATAAAAGGAAATAAAAGGTATACAGATAAGGAAGAAATAAAACCATCTTTGCAGATGACATGATTGTGCAGAAAATCTAAAGGAATCAACAACAACAAAAACTATTAGAACTAAAGCAATTATAGCAAAATTGTAGGACACAGGTTAGTATACTAAAGTCAATCATTTTTCTATATACCAGCAATTACCAAATAGTATTTGAAATTAAAAATATATTGCCATTGGATAAAAACATCTATATCTTAAAATACATAGGTTACCATCTACATTAGCACCTAATGAAAAACAAGTATAAATCTAACCAAATATGTATAAAATCCATATGTGGAAAACCATAAAACTCTCAGGAAAGATTTCAAAGAAAAACTAAAAAAATAAAGAGATTCCATTTTCATGGATAGGAGAATATAGTATTGTCAAAATGTCAGTTCCTCACAACTTTGTGGATATCAACTGACTGTAAGGTTTATATGGAGATGCAAAAAGCCCAGGATGGCCAACTCAATATGGAAGAACAGAGTTGGAGGACTGACACTACCTGACTTCAAGACTTACTATAAAGATACAGTAATCAGTACAGCATTGTAATTATAAAAGAATAGACAAACAGACCAACAGAACAGAATAGAGAGCCCAGAAATAAACCCACATAAATACAGTCAACTGATCTTCGATAAAGAGGCAAAGGCAATATGATGGAGCAAACAGTCTTTTCCACAAATGGTGTTGTAACAACTGAACGTCCACAAGCAAAAAAAGAAGAAGAAGAAGAAGAAGAAGGAGAAGAAGAAGAACCACCTAGACACATATCTTACTTACACCTCTCACAAAAATTAATTCAAAATACATTGGAGACCTAAACGTAAAATGCCAACTATAAAACTCTTAGATGATAACATGCTAAAAAACCTACCTGACCTTGGGTAGGATGATGACTTTTTTTTACTTACTTTTTAAAGTTAATATTTTCTCCTTTTTTAAAGATTTTATTTATTTTAGAGAGAGAGAGAGGAGCATGAGTTGTGGGGGAGAGCAGAGGGAGAGAGAGACGCTCAAGCAGACTCCCCACTGAGCATGGAGCCTGATGCAGGGCTCGATCCCATGACCCTGAGATCATGACCTGAGCCAAAACCAAGAGTCAGACACTTAACTGACTGAGCCACCCAGGCACCCCTGATGATGACTTTTTAGATACAATATCAAAAGCATGTTCCATGAAAGAAATAACTGATAAGCTAGACTTCATTAAAATTAATAACTTATGCTCTGCAAAAGACAGTGTCACAGAATGAGAAGACAAACCAGACTGGGAGAAAATACTTGTAAGAGACATATCTGATAGAAGACTATTATTCAACTTATACAAAGAACTCTTAAAATGCAACAATAAGGAAACAAACAATATGGTTGGAATCATCTAGTATGTGGGCTTTTTTCCCAGTTAAAGACTTGACCAGACAGTTTATCAAAGAAGATACAGATAGCAACCATTTGGAAAAATGTTCAATATATATCACTAGGGAAATGCAAATTAAAACAAGATACTACTACACACCTATAAGAATGGCCAAAATCCAAAACACTGACATCATCAAATGTCATATGGAATAGATAGTAAAAAGGCTGGTTGCCAGTGGTTATGGGAAGGAAATAATAAATAGGCAGAGCACTGAGGACTTTTAGGGCAATGAAATGATTCTATATAATAATATAATGGTGGACACATGTTACTACACATTTGTGAAAACCTAAAGAATGTAACAATCCAAGAGTGAACCCTAATATAAGCTATATGTTTTAGGTGAAAATGAGTGTCAGTGTAGGTTCATCAACTGTAATAAATGCACTTCTCTGGTGTGGAATGTTGATAATGGGAGAGGTGGGGGGGCACAGTTGTATTTGGAAACTTTACTTTTTGCCCAATTTTATTGTGAACTTAAAATTGCTCTAACAAAGTTTATCAATTTTTTAAAAAGCTTATTTTTAAAAAACGAGAACATCAATGGAATGAAAATTATTTCTATTCCCAATTTCTTGTTAATACTGAATGTGTATGTCTATTCAACACTGAGAATTACTACTTTAATTCTTAAGGTTACATTATGTGATAAGCACACATATTCCATGCAAAAGCAAAAATCTTGAAAGTAATTTTGAAAACACTGTAGGAAATGTAGTCATTTCAGAAAAAGCAAAAAAAAATAGTAGAAAGAAGATTAAGAGAATGAACTAGAGAAGGAGTGGTATATACATAGGAAGGACTGCATATTTTAATTTCATGAACAAGAAAATAATCTACACCAGAAGACCACATTTCAATTAGATACAGTTAAAAACTATTAAGCATCACTCTGGATTTCCTTCACTCATTCATTCATCAAATATCTGAATGCTTATTCTTTATCAGACATTATTCTCTGACCTGAAATATAACAATCGACAATAAAAAAAAGACACTGCCCTCATGAAGCTTGAATTTTATTTAAGATGCATAAAAAGTAATACTGGATATATATCCATCCATTCATCCATACAATTATCTATAATATAATGCCAGGTAATTCAATGCAATGAATCAGTATAGCAGGGAAAAGAAATATAGAATGATTGGCGCATGCTGGGTTAGGGAATGTATTTTTTATAAGAGTGGTCAAGGAAGACATGAAGTAATGATGTGAGATTTTTAATAAAGTCAGGGAAGGAAGAATAAGGATATCTGGAGGAGATACCTTCAGGCAGGAAGAAGCTGAGATTGTTGAAGAGCAAAAGGTCAAATATGCCTCAAATAGAATTACTAAAATGGAAAGCAATGAAAGATAGAGCTGAAGAGCTAAAGATATGTATAGGAAAGACTTTATATGCAACAGTAATGAGGCTGGATTTTATTTTGAGTGTGATGGGAAGGCACTGAAAGGTTTTGAACATAGGACTGACGTGATCATTTTTTATTGTACAAAAAAAAGTATATTACAGCCATGTAAACAACTTTAAAATCTTTGCTCTTGACATTCTTTAGCTATCTAGGGATCGCCCATTGGTCCATCAATATATGTAGCATCCCAGCTTCATACTGTATTTACTAGTCAGGGTTCTCCAAAGAAATAGAACCAATAAGGGGTGTGTGTGTGTGTGTGTGTGTGTGTGTCTGTGTGTGTGTGTGTGTCTGTGTGTGTGTGTGTGTCTGTGTGTGTGTGTGTGTGTACATCTGAGAGAACGAGAGAGACAGACTGATTTAAAAGGAATTGGTTGAGATTGTGGAGGCAGGCAAGTCCAAAATCTGCAGGGAGGGCTGGCAGATTGGAGACCCAGAAGAGCTGATGCTATAGTTCCAGTCTGAAAGGCAGCAGAGTGGAAACCCAGGAGAGTTAATGTTCCAGTCTGAGTCCAAAGCCTGCCTGCTGTATAACCAGAAAGAGCTAATGTTGCATAAAAAGTCCAAAGGCTATCTGGAGAATTCCTTCTTGCTCAAGGGAAGATGGTCTCTTTGTTCTATTGGGTCCTTCAACTAATCTGATGATTCCAAACCACTTTATAGAGAGCAATCTGCTTTACTCAAAGCCTACTGATTTCAATGTTAATCTCATCCAAGAACACCCTCACAGAAACACTTACAGTAATGTTTGACCAAATATCTGAGCATTCCATGGCCCAGCCAAGCTGACACATAAAATTAACACTCCTTTTCACTGCTTCTTTTTTCCACCTTACCCCTTCAACCTCTCAGTTCTCTACTTCCCTCATTCCAATCAGAAGCTCAAAAAATTCCTCCTTTTTTTTTCACATGAACAGCGTACTCATCATTTTATAACATTGGGGGGAAAGAAAGCTGTGGTCCTCTTATGATATTCATGCTTTAAAAAAGGAAGCCACGTCCTTATCAAGTAACTTATCAAGTATTATTCCCAAAGTCCCCCCTCAAAGAAAACTTTGGGAACCAGTTGCTAAAGTAATAATGTTTTAAAAGATTTTATTTTTTGTTATCTCCACACCCAATGTGGGCTCAAACCCACAACCCCAAGATCAAACTGACTCCACCAAATGAGCCAGCCAAGGCACCGCTAAAGTAATATTTTCAAATAACAGTAATAGAAAGGCACTATCTTAACTTGGAAAAAAGGAATCTACCAGAAGAAAAAAGAACACATTATTCCCATAAGATAACAAGGGTTTATTTGAGAATTAGAAGGTTAAGGAAGCATTTCCAGTAATTGAGGTCATTACTGCTACAGTTGCCAAAGAAGGAGTTTTACTCCATTTTATCGCCTAAAACTTCAGTGAAGATAGTAATATGAAAGAAATGAGGTACTGAAGTCTCCAACAATTATTGTTCAACTATTTCTCCCTTCAATTCTGTGGTTTTGTTTTTCTTTATTCAATTCGGGGCTTGGTTGGTAGGTGTATGTTTGTTTATAATGGCTATACCTTCTTAATGGATTGAGCTTCTTTTCATATACATGTTTTGTTTCTTATAATGATTATTTTTTTAAAGTCTGTTTTTCTGATATTCACATAGCCAATCTAATTCCATTCTCCACTGCCCAGTTCGGCAACAGCCCTGAAAATAACAGCTTGGTTCTCAGCACCACTACCAGGGGGAACACAAAGGACTTCATTCACACACAAAAAAAAAAAAAAAAAAATGAACTTATTTGTTTTGATCTGGTGCCTTACTGAAAAACCCTTTCAAATGGCTTGCTTTACCTCACCCAACTCAGAACTCACTCAGTGCTCCAGCCACTAGCAGAGCAGCATCTACTGAAAGCATTCACAGGCAAATGTTTTAGTTGCTGCTGTCTGGGGCAGTGAAAAAGGGTGGGGAAAACAATAGATTAATCAAATGTGCTGGGAAGGAAAGGATGGGCAATAGGGTACTTTGAAAAATCTCTGGCATACTCTTAGGAGCCTATAAGGCAAAACACATGCCTCACAGTGTGCACACGCTCAGGAAAGAGCTGGGAAGGCACTAAGTTGGCACCTCTAACTTGCGGGCTCTGCAAAAGCAAGATGTGAAGGCTGAATCAGTTGTAAACTGCCTGGCTGAACGTTGAAGGTGTACCCAAAAAATATATACACACAGAGTACCTGTGCTAGAACAGAAAATTTTTATTCTAGTCATTCAAGGAAATCTCTGTCTATTCCGTTGACCACTACACTAACACAACAGATACTGCATAGCCATAAACACAAAAGAATACAAACTTTACATAATTCAGGGAAACCTTGGGGAGGGTCGGGGATCTAATAATCTGAAATTCACAGTTATCACATTGTAATCAAAACGTTGAAAGCTATACAAGTTTCGACAAAAACTACAAGGCACAAAAAGAAAGAAGATACCATGGCCCATACACCAGGAAAAAACTGTCTCTGAGGAAACTGGAAAGTTAGACTTATTAGACAAAGACTTAAAACCAACTATTTTAAATATGTTCTAAGATCTAAAGGAAAACAAGGACAAAGAACAAAATGAAACCATAATGATATCTCAAAGATTATCAATAAAGATTTAGACATAATAAAATAAAACCAAATAGAAATTCCGGAGTTGAAAAGTACAATAACAGAAATGATAAATTCACTTAGAGGGGCTCAACAACACATTTGAGCAAGCACTCTCTCTCTCAAATAAATAAATAAAATCTTTTTAAAAATTAAAAAAATAACCCAATTTACAATTGTATCAAAAAGAATGAAATATCTAGGGTTGCCTGGGTGGCTCAATAGGTTAAGCATCTCCTTTGGCTCAGGTCATGATCCCAGGGTCCTGCAATTGAGCCCCACCTTGGGCGCCCTGCTCCATGGAGAGCCTGCTTCTCCCTCTCCCTTGCAGATCCCACTGCTTGTGCGTGCTCTCTCTCTCTCTCTCTGTCAAATAAATAAATAAAATCTTAAAAAAAGAGAGAATGAATGAGATATCTAGAAATAAATTTAACCTTGAAGGTTAAAGACCTGTACACTGGGGTCCCTGGCTGGCTCAGTCAGAAAAGCACGCGACTCTTGATCTCAGAGTTGTGAGTTTGAACCCCATATTGGGTATAGAGATTACTTAAGAATAAAATCTTTTTTTTTTCTTCTGTCAAATCTTCAATTTAGTGTCAATATAGAATAAAAATAGTTACAGATAGGCAGGTTCTAAAGAAAATTACATCGTGGGTATCCTTTCTCAAGAGTATTTGGAGGATTTTTTTTAATAATATTTTTTTATTATATTATGTTAGTCACCATACAGTACATCCCTAGTTTTGGATGTAAAGTTCCATGATTCATTACTTGTGTATAACTTAAAAAAAAAAAAAAAAGACTTGTACACTTAAAATGATAAGACACTGATGAAAGAAATTGGAAAAGAAACAAATAAATGGAAAGATTCTCTGCACGCATGGATTTGAAGAATTGTTAAAAAGTTCACTGGGTATTATACCCAACTAATGAATCATTGAACACTATAACAAAAACTTATGATGTACTATATGCTGGCTAACATAAAAAAAAAAAAAAACAAGTTCATACTACCCAAGGCAATCTATAGACTTAATGCAATCTCTATCAAATTCCAATGGCATTTTTTCCCACAGAAGTAGAACAATCCTAATTTTTTTTTTTTACAGATTTTATTTATTTATTTGAGTGAGAGAGAGAATGTGTGCATAAGCAGGGGGAGGGACAGAGGGAGAGGAAAAGGGACAAGCAGACTCCCTGATGAGCACAAAGCCCAACACGGGGCCTGATCCCAGGACCCCGAGATCGTGACCTGAGCCAAAGTCAGATGCTTAACCACCCGAGTCACTCAGGGACCCCAACAATCCTAAAATTTGTATGAAACCACAACAGACCAGGAATAGCCAAAGCAAATCTTGAGAAAGAAGAACAAAGCTGGATGCATCAAGCTTCCTGATTTTAAATTATATTACAAATCTATAGTATTCAAAACAATATGGTACTGGCATAAAAACAGGCACATAAAACAAGCGAATAAAGAGCTCAAAAATAACTCACACACATATATGGTCAATTAATTTGTGAGAAAGGAGCCAAGAATATACAATGGGGAGAATAGTCTTTTCCATAAATGGTGCTGGGAACACTGGACAGCCATATGCCAAAAAATGAAATTGGACCACTATCTTACATACATAAAATATGCATCTGTCATAAATAAACATCAACTCAAAATGGATTAAAGACTTGAATTTAAGACCTAAAACCATAAAATTCTTAGAAGAAAACATAGTGGTAAGATCCCTGACATCTGTCTTGGTGATGATTTTTTGGGTTTGACACCATAAGCAGAGGCAGCAAAAGCAAAAATAAACAATGGGACCACATCAAACTAAAAGCTTCTGTACAGCAAAGGAAACCATCAACAAAATGAAAAGGCAACCTACAGAATGGGAGAAAACAATTGCAAATCATATATAAGGGATTAATATACAAACATATGTAAAAAACTCATAAAACTCAATAGCAAAAAACCAATCTAATAAATGGACAGAGGATCTAAGACGACATTTAGATAGCCAACCGAGTACATGAAAAGGTGCCTGACATTGCTAATCATCAGAGGAATGGAAATCAAAACTATAGTGAGATATCACCTCACATCTATTAGAATGGCTAGTATCAAAAAGACAAGAAGTAAGTGTTGGCAAAGGTATGGAGAATAGGAAACCCTTGTGCACTGTTGGTGGGAATGTAAATTGGTGCAGCCACTACAGAGAAAAGTCTGAGGGTTCCTCAAAAAAATAAAACTAGAAAGAACTACCATATGATTCAGCAATTTCACTTCTGGGTATTTATCAAAAGAAAATGAAACCACTATCTCAAAAAGGTATCTGCACCCCCATGTTCACTGAAGCATTAGTTACAGTAGCCAAGACATGGAAACAACCTAAATGTCTATGGATAGATAAATGCATAAAGAAAATGTGACATGTATTATAAAATACATATTATTTGGCCATAAAAAAAGGAATTCCTACTATTTGTGACACGACTGGTTAACCTCAAGAGCATTATATTAAGTGAAATAAGTCAGAGAAAGACAAATACTGCATGATATCATTTATTTGTGGAATTTTTTAAAAAACCAAACTTACAGATACAGAAAAACAGATTGGTGTTTTCCAGAGATGGGGCTTGAGGGGTATGCAAAATGGGTGAAAGTGGTCAAAAGTACAAATTTCCACTTAGATAAGTCTAGTGTACTTATATAATGTAAAGTATGGTGGGTTACAGTTAACAATACTGTATTGTATATTTGAAAGCTGCTCAGAGAATATCTTTTTTTTTAAAGAGAGAATATCTTAAAAGCTCTTAAAGAAGAAAAAATACTGTATGTATGGTGATGGATATTAAGCAAATTTACTGTGGTACTCATCTTGCAATATATACATAAATTTTAAACTACTGTTATACATCTAAAACTAACACAATGGGATATGTCAATTAAATCTCAATTAAAAATAATTTTTTAAAATGACAGCAAAAGCACAAGCAACAAAAGAAGAAAACCTAAGTTGGATTTCATGAAATTAAAAACTTTTGGGCATTAAAGGCATTCAGGAGGGCACGTGATGTGATGAGCACTAGGTGTTATACGAAACTAATGAATCACTGAACACCATGTCAAAAACTAATGATGTACTATATATTGGCTAACTGAATTTAAATTTAAAAAAAGAAAGCCTGAAAAAAATTAAATAAAAAAATAATAAATGATACCATCAAGAAAAGTGAGAAGAAAATCCACAAAAGCAAATATTTCCTCCCATTCTGTGGTCTGTCTTTTCATAAATCTGATGAAGCATCTAAAACATATAACCAACTATTGTAACAATACAATAAAAAGACATATTACTCAATTTAAAGACAGGCAAAGGATTTGGAGAAACACTTCTCCAAAGATGATGGGCAATAAACACAGCAAGATGCCTACTTAACATCTTTAGTCATTAGAGAAGTGCGAATCAAAACCACAATGAGATACCAATTTCACACCCACTAGGACAGTTATAATAAAAAATTTGGAAAATAACAGGCATTGGTGAGGACGTGGAAAGACAGGAATTCTCACCCATTGCTGGTGACAATGTAAAAAGGTGCAGCCACTATGAAAAAGCTTAGCAGTTCCTCAAATTGTTAAATATACAATTATCATATGACCCAGTAACTCTGCTCTTAGGCTTTATACCCAAGTGAACCAAAAACATATGTTCACACATAGATTTGTACATAACTGTTCATTACAGCATTATTCATAATAGCGAAAAATTAGAAACCAAATATCTATCAACTGATAAATGGTTAAATAAATATAGTGTACGCATATGATGACATATTAGTGAGACATAAGAAGGAATAAAGCACAACGTGGATGCACCCTGAAAACATGCTAATTGAAAGAAGCCACATATGGTGTGATTCTGTTTATAGAAATGTCATGAATAGGCAAATCCAGAGAGACAGAAAGATTAGTAGACGCCAGGGTGGGGAGAGTAGAGAGGTAAACTGGGAGGTACAAGGTTACTTTTGGGAGTGATAGATATTTTCTGGAATTCGGTAGTGGTGACTAATGCACAATATTGAGAATGTTAAAACACACTGCATTGTACACATTAAAATGGTGAATTTTATGCTACATGAGTTTTATCTCAACTTTTAAATGTAAAAAAGTGAAATACAAACATCTCAGACATACAAAAGCAGAAAAATTCATAACCAGCAGATCCACACTACAACAAATGTTAGAGAAGTCCTTAAGGAAAAAGAAAAATACTACGTTAAAATTTGGATCTATGTAAAGGAATAATAGCAAGCATAATAAACAGTAAGTATTTTTCCTTATTGTTTAAACATTTTTTAAAAATAATTGACTATTCAAGTGTAATTACCAATGTATTGAGGGATTTATAACTTTTATAAAAATGCATGACAACAATAGCATTAAGGCCAGGATGAGAGAAGTGGAAGTATAATATTGTAAGGTTTGTATAAGACTTGTAAAATGGCATAACATCACTTGAAGACAGAGAATGATAAGTTAAAGATGTGTATTACAGACCACCAAAGGAACACCTAAAATATCAAGACACAGTGTTATAGTTGATATGCCAACAAAGGGGAATAAAATGAAATTATAACAAACAATACAAAACAAAGATGGAATAAAGGAACGAAGAATAGATAGAACAACAGAAGCTAATAAGATGACAAAGTAAAACCTAAGCACATCTATAGGCATTTTAAATGATCTAAAAACTGCATTTTAAAGGCAGAGGTAGACTGGATTAATCAATAATAATAATAATAAAAAAAAAACAAGACTCAGTTACATGCTGCCTGTAAGGAATAGCCACTTTGAATATAAAGACACAAATAGATTAAAAGTAAAAGGATGGAAAACGATATCTTATGTTGACCACAAATCAAAAGAAACCTGGGGTAGATTTCAGGGCAAAAAAACAATTACCAAGAATAAAGGAAGTAAGCCGTTTCATAATGATGAAGGGGTCAATGAAATCAAAAGGACATAAAATCCTGGAGTGTATGTATCTAATAACGGTTTCAAAATACATGATACAAAAGCTGACATACTTTTAAGGAGAAAAAGATAAATCCACAATTATAGTTGGTGTATACACCACTCTCCCAAATGGCTGCTAGAACAAGTAGATAGATAATTAGTAAGAACACAGTAAACAGAACACTATCACTAAAATTGAACTGATTGATATTTATAGAAGACTCCACCAATCAACAGAATATCCATTCTTCTCAAGTGCACAGTAACATTTACCAAGACAGACCGTACTGTGGGCCATAAAACAAGTTTCTACAAATTTAAAAGAATTCATGTTTTGCAGTGGAATTAGTTTATAAGTCAATAACAAAGTTATCTCTAAAAAGTCTCCAAATTTTTAGAAACTAAACAACATATTTCTAAATAATCCACGGGTCAAAAAATATATCAAAGGAAAATAGAAAATAATTTGAACTGAATGAAAATACAATGTATCAAAATGTGTGGGAAGACAATAAGGCACTACTTGGGAGGAAAGTTAAGACACTAAATTCCAATTATTTCCTTTTTTAAAAAGATTTTATTTATTTATTTTAGAGCAAGAGAGAAGGTGTGCACACATGAGCAGGGGGAGGGGCAAGGGAAGAGGAAAGGAGAGAATCCCAAGCCGACTCCACCCTGAGTGCAGAGCCTAACGCTGGGCTGGATCCCAAGACCCAGAGATCATGACCTGAGCTGAAACCAAGAGTTGGACACTCAACCAACTGAGCCACCCAGGAGCCCCATAAATACCAATATTTCATAAGAAATGTTTCATTTCAATGACCTCAGTCTCTTAATTAGAAAAAGAGCAAATTAAACCCAAAGTAAACATAAACATAATTAATCAAAATAGAATCAAAACAGAAATAGATGAAACAGGAAACAGAAAAAAAAAAATAAGTGCAAGTAAAATTAATTAACATTAAATCAAATGATTCTTTTTAAAGTACGGTCTATTTTTTTTTAAGTAGGCTCCCAATGTGGAGCCTGAACTCTCGACCCCAAGACCAAGAGTCATATGCTCCACCAACTGAGCCAGCCAGGTGCCCCTAATATCTGACTCTTAAAGAAGTTCATTAAAATTGATAAAAACGGATTTTTAGGGGCACCTGGGTGAGTCTGTTAGGTGGCTGGTCATGGTCTTGGGGCCCTGAGATCAAGCCCCGAGTCAGGCTCCATGCTCAGTGGGGAGTCTACTTAAGGATTCTCTCTCTCTCTCTCTCTCCTTCTTTCCCTCCCCCACTCACTTTTTCTCACTTTCTCTCTCTCTCTAAAATAAATAAATAAATCTCTTTTTAAAAACCTGATTTTTAGAAAAAGAATATACAAATTACCCAGATTAGGAATGAGAATGGTGACACCACTACAAATTCTACAAATACTAAAAGGATAATAAGGGAGTATTATAAACTCTATGCCAATAAAATTCAACAAATGAATGAAATCCTTCAAAGATCCAAGCTACCCAAGCTCACTCAAGAAGAAAAAGAACTTGAATAACCCTTTATTTATTAAAGAGATGGCCTCAAAAAGAAATTGGGGTATGGTGCCTGGCTAGCTCAGTTGGTAGAGCATGCAACTCTCAGGGTTTGAGTTCGAGCCTCACGTTACATGTAGAGATTATTTTTTTAAAAAAATCTTAAAACGATAAAAAGGGCACCTGGGTGGCTCTGTAGGTTAAGCAGCTGGTCTTGATTTCCGCTCAGGTCATGCTCTCAGGGTCCTGAGATTGTTTCTACATTCAGTGGGGAGTCTGCTTAAGGATTCTCTATCTCCCTCTCCGTCTGCCCCTCCCTCTGCTCACGTGTGCTCTCCCCCACTCTCACTCTAAAAAAAATAAATAAATCTTTAAAAAAAGAGAGAGATGGCCTCACAGATGAGGATACAATACCAATTCTACCTTCTTCCAAAACATTGCAGGGGAAGGAATAGTCCCACTTCATTGCATGAGGACAGTATTATTACCCTGATCCCAAAACTAGAAAACCAAATGAAGACATTACAAGATAAAACAAATATCCTTCATGAAAACAGATATAAATATTCTACATGAAGTTTTAGCAAACAGAATTCAACAATACATTATTGTTATACATTATTATACAAAGAAAATACAACATGATCAAAAAGGTTAATTCCAGGAATGTTGATGTAATATTTTAAAAAATCAATCAATGAGGGGTACCTGGGTGGCTCAGTCTGTTAAGCATCAGACTCTCGGTTTCAGCTCAGGTCATGATCTCAGGGTCATGAGATTGAGTCCCACATTGGGCTCCATGCTCAGCATGGAGTCTGCTTGAGATTCTTTCCCCCTCCCTTCACCCTCCCTCTCTGCTCCTCCCCCTGCTCTCTCTCTAAAATAAATCAATAAAATCTTTTTAAAAATCAATGTAATTGAACTTTTAGGGGAAAAAATTTTGTGACCTCAGATAAGACAAAGATTTCTTAGATATGACACCTATATCCATGAAAAAAAAAATGTCCTGACAAACTGGGACTTCAGGAAAATTAAAATTTCTGCTCTTTCAAAAGACAGTGTTAAGAGAATAAAAAGACAAGCCACATCTGGGGAGGAAAAGTCTCAGCAAAACATGTATCTGATTAAAGACCTATATTCAGAATATATAAAGAATTCTCAAAATTCAACAGTAAGAAAACAAACAACCTGATTTAAAAAAACATGGGAACAAGAGTTGAATACACACGTCAACAAAAACAAAAGAAATACATAAGGATGGCAAACATGCTCCTAAAGATGCTCATATCATTAGTCACGAGGGATACAAATTAAAACCACAACGAAATATCACTCCATGCCTATTAGAATGACTAAAATTAAAAAGATCAACCATACCAAGTGATGATGAGGATACAGAAAAAGCACCCTTCCATGCTTCTCTCCAACTATTCTCTTCCCTCCACCCACGGGTAATCACCATTCCAAACTTGGTATGAATTGTTCCTCTGATTTTTGTTATTCCTTTACTTCCTTATGTAATATGGTTTCTTATGCCTCTTTCTGAACTTTATATAAGTAGAATCATAGTGTAGTTCCTCCTCCAAGATTTGCTTTTTTTACTCACCATTGTTTTTAATTTACCCACGTCATGCATGAAGTTATTATTCCAATCATTTTCCCTGTTGTAATCTATTCCACAGAATTCTATTCCAATATATAATATTTACATATACCACAATCTATCCATTGTAGTATACTCTTTTGAGTGCTTCTAGAATTATAAAATTAACAACACTACTCTGAACATTCCTACACAATTTGTTCATGTTTCACTTTAAAATGCATTTTATATAATTATTAATATAGAAACTGCAGCTTTCTTCAGGATAGTATTTGCCTAGTGAATCTTTTTCAGTCCTTTCAACATTTTGAGGTTCTTATATTTTAGATTAAGTCTCTTGTAAACAGCATTTCACACAGATTTTTTTAACTAATCTATCAATTGTGGTCATTCAATTAGGTTTGTTTTGTTTTTTTTAAAGATTTTATTTATTTGACAGAGACAGCCAAGCGAGAGAGGGAACACAAGCAGGGGGAGTGGGAGAGGAAGAAGCAGGCTCCTAGTGGAGGAGCCTGATGTGGGGCTCGATCCCAGAACGCTGGGATCACACCCTGAGCCGAAGTCAGACGCTTAACGACTGTGCCACCCAGGCGCCCCTAGACAGGTTTTTTTAATCCACTTTACATTATTGGGGTTACTGATATATTCTTATTTATTTTTACCCTCTTATTTTGTGCTTTCTACTTGTTCTGCTTTAACTGCCTGCCTCCTTTATGTATTAATTTAGATAAATAGAAGAAGGTAAGGTATTTCTACCATTTGGAAATCATATAACTTTATTTCTAATCTCTAGTGATTACTCTAGAAATTTAAATGATCATATTTGATATAATCAAGTCTAGAGCTAATCACATCCTTATCCTCTTCATGAACAATGCTAAGAGCCTTAGCACTGTCATTACAAACAACTCTTTCTTCACTTATATGTCATTGTTACTGGGACTTTAATTCAATTTTTTCAAGCCTTCATACCTTATTATTTTATTAAGAAATGTTCATTTAGATTTACCCACAAGTATGCCATTTTCATAACCATTCCATCCTGCACCAATTGCCTTTAGAGATCATTTGTCTTCTAAGATATTTCCTTTAACAGTTCCTTTTGCGAGAGTTTGTTGTTTGGAAATTCAAGTTTTGTTTTTCTGGAAATACCCTTATTTTGTCCTCATCCTGGAAAGACAAACTCAATTCTAGAGATTGTTATTTCTCTCAGCCTTGTAAAGATAACATTCCACTCTCTTCTGGTTTCTATTATTGTGGCTGAAAAGTCAATTGTCATGCCCAGATCTTGGTTTCTAATACTACTCCAATAAAAGAAACCAGGACTCCTTGGAGAAATGGCCGATTCTAAGACAGTGCAGTACGTATACAAGATGATCCCAAAGCATCTTGTAGTACCAGAAAGTAGGTGGCAAAACAAAACAAAATAAAAACATGGTGGTTGCAGGGTTTGGGGAACAGATTTATCTGTGAACCAAATTTCCGCTGTACTGAGGTACCAGATATTCTCTCCTTTCCCCTTTGGTTCCAGGCTGTGGGGTCATCAGAGATTGGGAGATGTCTCTGAAACAAACATCTGCTCCATTGCCTGTTCTTGGAAGAATTGCATTTTGTCATTTCAGGCCCCTTATTGTTTCCATTATATTTATACAAGTGGAAACAGACATTGGAAAAAATATTTTTAATAACTTTTACACAGAATTTATGTGTTTGTACTAGGAAGGGTTTCTACCATATGGCCAGAATCAGAAGGCTGTTTGATTCTACTTCTGAACAAGTTACAATTGAACTTGTTACATCAATAATTCATCTCATCAATTTTTTCTTCCTGTTTCTTCTATGCCACACATGAAATTTTAAAAAGCCCCAGGCTGCTGCTATAAGAATCAAAGACAATTATACATATGAATACTATATTTACCATAAGCATTCTATTTATTCTGACCACCTGCAATTAGTGATTAATAATAAAATGAAATTTTTAAAGTTCTCCTAAGTATGGAAATAAAAGTACACTTTTGAATAATTTAGAGTCAAAGAAGCATAAGAAACCATAATGGAAAATTTTAAAACACTAGGATTTTTTAAACATAATGAAAGGAAAACAAACAACTTAATGAAAAAATGGGCAAAGGTCAAGTACACACTTTATGAATGAAGACAAATAGATGGCCAATAAGCATATAAGAAAATTGCTCAGTATCTTTAGTCATTAGAGAGATGCAAAGTAAAACTGCAACAAGATATCACCAGTATCTATCAGAATAGCAAAAAACAAAACCAAAACAACCTAGACAATACCACATGGTGATGAGGATACACAGCAACTAGAACTTTTAGACATTACCCACAGAAATACGAAATGGTACTGCCACTCTGGAAAGCAGTTTGGCAGTTTCTTATTAAATTAAATGTACACTTACTATAAAACTCAGCAGTTTTACTCCTAGGTATTTATCCAAGTGAAATGAAACCCTACAGTCTCATAAAAAACTCCCTCAAAGTTTATAATGGTTTTATTCATAATCACCACAAACTGAAAACAACTCACACATCCCTAAATTTGGAAATAAGTATGGTACGGTAGTCATACAGGGGAACACTACTCAGCCATAAACAGAATAAGCTATTGATACATGTACTAATGTTGATAAATCTCAAATGCATTATGTTTATACATAAGTGAAAGAAATCAGACTCAAAAGGCTACATACTATGTGATTCCATTTATAGGAAATTATGGAAAAGGCAAAATTATAGGGACAGAAAGAGATCAGTGAGTGCCAGGAGCTGGGCACAGGAGGATTTTGGTGGGTGATGGGGCTGTTCTTTATCTTGACTGTGGTGACAGTTACATGACAATAATGTTTACCAATAACAATGGAACTACATACTAGATAGGGATTGAACTTGTCTCCCTAAAGTGCACATATTGAAGTCTTAACCCTAACCCTCGATACCTCAACATGTGACCTAATTCAGAAATACGGTCTTGACAGATGTCGTTACCTTAAAAACAGTATTGAGACTCCCAGTTTCAGATACTACATGTAAAGAGCTTTTAGGTTGCTACTCCCATACTTAAAAAAAAAGAAGCTCAACTGAAAACCAACAACTCTTCTTCAATGCACTGGAGACATAGGTAGGAGGGTAAACTGTCACCCCAAAATCTACAGAGATATGAAAATCCTGAGAGTTACACCCAAGATCTGCTTACCTGAAGAAACACTTAAATGATAACTTTAATGAACTGGTGGAGGCTGAGTATGGACTAGCATGAGACTAAGGAATTCCTGGAGGCCACAGTTTTGGGGGGGTCTTCCATACTATTGAGAGTTTTATCTCTAGGAATCCCACCTGGTTCTCACTGTGAAGAGTCAAAAAAGATCCTCTTCTAGCTCAGACAGAGGGAGTAGAAACAAACATTAAGAAAAAGTTCAGAGCAGTCTCCATAATAAAGGTCTATACTCACTTTATCAGAGCCTTACCTCATCTGGGGTAAGGATATTTCACTGATTCCAGATCCCTCTAGTCTTCTTATTGCACCTAAGTAATAATAGGGTGGGGAGACACTAACACATTGAAGGTCATGGCCCAGGAACACAGGTCCACCAGAAGACTGAGACTGAATTATACGATTATAGATGGTTTCCCTTCTGCAATACTTCACCACACTAACAGGGATCTAACATGATAACAGATTACAGGTGAAAGAGTTACAGACACAGATTCTTTTGCAGGAGGAGTTAGGGAAACCCAAAGAAAACAGAGGAGACAAAACAAGGAAACTAGCAGAATTTGAAGCCTCTGGCACTTACAACTACAACAAACATTAAACAAAGCCCAACTCCTAGCTACTTTAATATAAAAGCTCACACTAAAGGCCTATTTAACTCTGCTACTATTACCTAATACATTACATCCAGCTCTCAAAAAAAAAAAAATTACAAGGCATGTTCAAAGAAAATCACAGTATAAAGAAATAAAACAAACATCAGAACCAGACTCAGATATGACAGATTTTGTAATTATCAGACAGGGAGATTAAAATAACTATGATTTAATATGTTAAGAAATCTAATGAAAAAGACAACAGGAAAAAACAGAGAGATTGAAAGTACACAAAAGAATTAAAAATAAATGCCGGAAGTAAAAAACAAGAACATATTTTAAAAGGCTTTGATGGGCCTGCTTATCAGTAGCCTGGATATGGCAAGGAAAGAATCAGTGAGCTTAAAGAAATGTTGATGGAAACTTCACAAATTGAAATATTAAGAGAAAAAAAGAATGAAAAAACAAAACAAAACCAGACTATCCAAGAACTGTGGAAAAATTTTAAAAGGTGTAACTGGAATACTAGAAGAAAGAGAAAATAGAACAGATGAAATTTCTTAAGTAATAATGGCCCAGAATTTTCCAAAATTAACAAGATATACCAAAGCATAGAACAGGAAGCTCAAAGAACACCAATTAGAATAAAAATTTTAAAATCTACACCTAGGAATATCATATCAAACTGCAGAAAAGCAAAAACAAAGAGAAAATCTTTAAAGAAGGCAGAGTTTGAAAAAACTAGACAATAATTATAGGGAACTTTTCATTACAAATCCTGAAAGCAAGAAGAGAGTTTTTTGGGTTTTTCTCTTTAAGATTTTATTCATTTATTTATTTGACAGAGAGAGAGAGATAAAGAGAGAGAGCACACGTGTGTGCACAAGCAGGGGGAGGGCAGGCAGAAGGAAAGGGAGAAGCAGGCTCCCCACTGAGCAAGGACCAAGAAGAGAGTTTTTAATTAAAACCACAAAAGGCAGAAAAGAGTGGAAATGAAGGAACAAAGAACCAGGAGGATGAACAGAAAACAGTAACAAATACAGTACTTATTAAGCCAACAATATGAAAAATAATTTTAAACATCAATTGTCTAAATAAACCAATTAAAAAAGACAGAGATCATCAGACTTGATCAAAAATGAAGACCCAACTACATATTGTCTTTAAGAAATCCACTTCAAACATAAAGATATATATAGAGAGATTGAAAGTATAGGGATAGATACAATTTTATTTGTTAATTATACCTCAGTAAAGTTGGGGGAAAAAGTAAAAGGATGGAGAAAGATACATCATGCTAACACTAATCGAAAGTAAGCTGGGGTAGCTATATTAATTGCAGACAGAGCAGACTTCAGGGCAAGGAAAGATCAGGGATAAAGAGAGGCATTACATAATCATAAATGGGTCAATTCTCTAAGAAAACATAATTTTTTAAGATTTTATTTATTTATTTGAGAGAGATAGAATGAGAGAAGACAGAGCACAAGAGAGGAGAGGGTCAGAGGAAGCCCCACGCCGGACTTGATCCTGAGACTTCAGGATCATGACCTAAGCCGAAGGCAGTCGCTTAACCAACTGAGCCACCTAGGTGCCCCAAAAACACAATTCTTAATATGAATGGACATCATCAGCTATCAAAACTTGTAAGTTATACTATAATAAATAAGAAAGTGTAATATTGGCATATGAAGACACAGACATAGATCAGGTGATCAAAAGAGTTGTATGTGCATATAAAAATGTCATACATGACAGGTATGAAATTAATTTGGTGAGAAAAGGTTAGAGTAATTCAATAAATGGTATTTAAAAAACCAGTTATCTATGTAGTGGGAAAAAAAAGGATCCCTATTTGATACGGTATCATTCAGAATAAAATAGGTTATGCTGAACCTTCCCCAAATGACCCCAGAGACGTTAGTGGCTTAAAACAAAAACTGATTTCTTTTTCATGTTACATGTCCACTGCATGTCAGCAGGGGTGGTTCTGCTCATTACAGTTATTCAGGGACTCAAGCTGATAGAGACTTCTATTCATAGTTCACTGACCAAACTATTAACGTGGTCCCACCTACTCATAAGAAGGCCATGAAAAAGTCCTATCCCATGCCACAGAAGAGAAATCTGTACTAGGCAGGAGGAATGCCAAGGACTGGATGTCTAGGAAATCCACTGCCCATGGCAATCATGAACCAAATGACAATAATCCCTTACATTTCTTGGTACATTTTTTCTTTCCAAATTCCACTGGATTATTTTTCATATCCCCTGAGTAGTATGTACTCTCCTTTGCAGACCAATGCCCCAGGTAATGATAAGCTCCAAAAATGTTGCCTTCTCTGGAAAACTAAGAGAGCTAAATTACATCTCCTCCCAAGGACATAGTTCTTATATCCATGGGTACACACTGCACTATCCCCACAGAGTAACCATTTTCCCCTGATAAAGAACACAGATGCTCTGCTAAATGTTTTACTTTTATTAACTAAGAATCCTGAGAACAACTTTTTGTGACTGGTACTATTATTATTCCTATTTTAAATTAGCACAACTGAGGTAAATAGAGATTAAGTAATCTGCTCAGCTAGAAATATGAAATCAGGCAGTCTGGCTCCCACGCTCCTATCCTTTCAAGGCCCATTTAAAGTTCCCTGGCAGGTTCTGCTCCTTTCTTGCTACAGCCTCATTGTTCCTAACCAGCACATTCCTTCAACTCTTTGTCCACAATCCCTTCCATCTAGGCTCTAGTTGTGAACTTCCTGAAAGTTAGGCAAAAGGAAAAGCAGTCTGGCACAGCAACTACTTCCCTGAAGGATTAACTGAGTAGTGTCACCTCTGCCTTCCTATCCTCCCTACTCCATATCCCTCTATCTTGTAAAGCCTTACCCACCATTTTAGCCCCAAATGTCTTCCTGGGTAGAAATAGAAAGATCAGGGGTGCCTGGGTGGCTCAGTCAGTTAGGAATCTGACTCTTGATTTCAGCTCGGATCATGATCTCAGGGTTGTGAGATCGAGCCCTGCATCCGGCTCTGTGCTGGGTGTGAAGCCTGCTTGGGCTTCTTTCTCTCCCTCTGCCCCTCCACCCCCATGCTGGCACGATCTCTCTCAAAAAAAAAAAAAAGAAAAAGAAATAGATCACCCAGAAAAAAATCAAAATTCATTTTTCATTAAAGATGCCTTCTTGAAGCCTTCTGAAGAACAGAATGACTGTCAGTGCCCATGGGCTGCAGGAAGTTACAAGAAAGTATGGAGAACAGGAGGAAAGAAAAGGGTGAGGGATATGAGGATCAGGAAGGGGAAAAGGAATTAAGATCTACTGACAACTTGTGGTAGATGCTACGGACTGAACTGTGTCCCTACCTCCGATTTGTATCTTGAAGCCCAAACTCCAATGTGATGATATTTGGTGACATGATTTTTAGGAGACAATTAGGTTTAAATAAGGTCATTAGAATAAGGCCCTCATGGTGGGATTAGCGCCCTTATAAGAGATGCCAAAGAGCTCTCTCTGTCTGTCTGTCTGCCATATGAGGACACAGCAAGACAAAGGCATTCTATAAGTCAGGAAGAAAGCCCTTAGGAGAATCGGACCATGCTAAGACCCTGATCTCAGACTTCCAAGCTCCAGAACTGTGAGACAATAAATGCCTGTTGTTTAAGCCACCTAGTCTACAGTATGTTGTTATGACAGCAAGATTTGTATTTATATTTCGTATTACCTCATTTAATTTTCCAGTAACTATATTTGCTTTATAAACATCTCTACTAAGATTCAACTGTCCAATAACTACAAAGCCATGGCTTTTACACTGACAATGCCTACTCCTACAGAGGACAGGAAGTCTACATCTTGGCTTTGAAACCAACACTGTCAGTAATTACACATTTCCCTCGGATGAGTCCCTAATCTTCTGTAAGCTCAAATTTACTCAACATTAAGATACCTAAGCAAGGGGTGCCTGGGTGGCTCAGTCAGTTAAGCGTCTGCCTTTGGCCCAGGTCATGATCCCAGGGTCCTGGGATCGAGCCCCACGTCAGGCTCTCTGCTCAGTGGGGAGCTTGCTTCTCCCTCTCCCTCTGCCTGCCACTCCCCCTGCTTGTGCTGTCTCTCTCACTCTCTCTCTGTCAAATAAATAAATAAAATCTTAAAAAAACAAAAAACCAAGGATACCTAAGCAAGATACTTTCTAAACTGCTTCTGCTGCATGAAGATTATTCAAAATGCATGAAAGTGGGGAAATACAGAGATTATTTGGAACACAAGAGGGTTTTATCTTCCTGCTCCTAAAAAGATATTATGTCATCATATTAATAAAAAAGCAGAATAATGTCAAAATAACCTATTCCGCCTCCATGTCTCAGCAAATCACTTGAAGGAAAGATGTTTCATGTGCCCTTATTTGATGTACTAATACGGTAACTGGACTCAGCTGGCCACTAACTTAACAGAAGTTAGTTAGTAGAGAACAGCAAATATTTAGAAGCTTAGACACCAGCATCCTTGACTTTACAAAGATAAAAGATTCCAACCCTAATCATCCTTCGACAATTCTGAACCTACAGTCCAATTCTGGACTACAGGGCAATGCTAGTTACTACTTTCAAATTACAGCAAGATCCATTTAGTGTTGTATGGAACAATTTAATTTTCAAGTACATACTGGGTTCGAACAACTATAATGGCAAATACCACTTAAGATTTCAGAAACCTGCAAAGCACAAAGAAAAAGACTCTAATTCTAACACAAAGTAATTTATGATACCTTTCCCAAACACATAAACCAGAGACACTGCACAATATTCAGCACCCCTGCTATATTGAGGAAACTTCAAATATATGTAAATGTAAGCCAAAACTCTTGGGAAATCTCCATATTAAAAAAAGAAAAGTAGGGGCGCCTGGGTGGCACAGCGGTTAAGCTTCTGCCTTCGGCTCAGGGCGTGATCCCAGCATTCTGGGATCGAGCCCCACATCAGGCTCCTCCGCTGTGAGCCTGTTTCTTCCTCTCCCACTCCCCCTGCTTGTGTTCCCTCTTTAGCTGCCTGTCTCTCTCTCTGTCAAATAAATAAATAAAATCTTTAAAAAAAAAAGAAAAGAAAAGTAGTGCTCGCTTTGGCAGCACATAGACTAAAATTGGAATGATACAGAGAAGATTAGCATGGCCCCGTGCACAGGGATGACACTCAGATTCGTAAAGCATTCCATATTTTAAATAAATACATAAATACACAAATAATAAAAATAAAAATAGAAAAGTATCTGCAAAGTAGTATAAATAGGTAAAGAAGGTCACTAAAGGGGAACTCAATTATGATTTCCCGTTGAAAGTATCTGTAAGGTACTTATGGCAGATTCTCCCTGTCATCATAACTTGTTGAAAAATTATTTTAAAATATTATTTCACACGCCATTACCACGATGCCAGGGATTTCCTTCAAAATAATCTGGTAGAAGCGGAAGGGGATGGGAGGAATGTAGGAATGGAAACATGATAGTTCGTGAACTGATAACTGCTAAAGCTGAGTAAGGGGTATATGGGGGTGCATTACCCTATTCTTCCTAATTCCATATAGGTTTGACATTTTATCCATAAGAAAAGTTAGAATTATTATACACTCTTGATGAACAAATTTAATCCTCATACCCTAAAAGCAAAGAAAAACTAGTACCTTCCAATCTTTGAATTTTTGCTTTCACAGAAATAACAGCTTCAAAGGGTGAAACTCTCAGCTCAAAACATGTTCCAGTCAATGTTTCAATGAAGAGCTCCATGGTATCATAGAAAGGAAGTTTGTAGTAAAATGGTCCCACATTATCTTCATTGAAGAATGGAGGATCTTTTCTGTTATCCATTACTTTGACTTTTCTAAATTCTCTGGAATATGTTGTAGGCAACTGTATTCCTGTTCTTGCCAAATCAGCTTTGAACATTGGTAATATATATCGTTGTTCATAATTTGAGTTTTGTACCTAAAAAACAAGAATAATTTTTTTTAACAAGCCTATCTGGAAGTCTTATTCTGCAATAAAGACTGTCTGAATAACTCTGGCCCACATCAATCTGCCAGACAGCCCCAGAATTCTTTTTAGTACTTAATTTGTCTAATCCTCAATCTTTCGAGTTTGTCTCTGAAACCACTCTCCCAGACTGTAAGATTATTAAGAACAGGTTATATTTACAATACTTTTCTGTATCTTACTAGAGCTCAGCACATTTATTTACTTATAGTACATACTCGACAAATGTATTTTTGTTGTTAATGACATTTAAACCAATGAACTCAACAGAGATATGTACTTGCAAGATTTTGAAAATGCTATGCATATTCTTTACTAAACCACGTAAATTATGATTTCTAATCCATACAAAATATAACTTTATAACCATTGTACATTTAACCACACTGATAAAACAACAGCAACCATGTTAATAGGTTCCTTAAAAAATACGACTCACTAAATGATCAATAAGCATTCCAGAAGTTATCTATCAGTACAGCACTGAGATGACATTAACATTGGTAACAGACATTGGACATAATCTCTACACACAAACATGCAATGATTAATGAATAGGAGAGGCAAACACAACAGACAGAAGTCCTAAAATAAATTACAGGTATATAATTAGGAGAATAGGAACAATCAAATTGATAAATTGCCGTTAATCAATGAAAACTTTGTAAAGGGAATGTCTTGAACTTAAACTAGGACAGGTGATACACATCTTCCTGGAGGGGTAGGTATCTCTTCATAGTAGCTTTACTGAAATATAATTTACATACCATAAAATTCACCTATTTAAAGTCTAAAACTGGCTGGTTTTCATTATGTTCACAAAACAGTACAACCATCACAATCATATATAGAATATTTTTATCACCCCAAATAGGAACCCCATACTCTTTAAACATCATTCCCAAATTCTCCCTTTCCCTCTCAGCCCTAGGCACCCCTTAATCTACTTTCTGTCATTTTGCCTATTCTGGTCATTTCGCATAATCATACAATACGTGATCTTTTGTGAATGGCCTCTTTCACTTAGCATAACATTTTCAAAGTTCCTCCATGATTCTAAGATGTATCAGTATTTCATTCTTTTTTATTGCTGAATAATAGTCCATTGTATGGATATACCACATGTTGTTGACGGGCATGTTGGGTTGTTTCCAATTTGGGGTTATTATGAATAATGCTATGAGAAAATTTGATTACAAGTTTTTGTGTGGACATATGTTTTCCTTTCTCTCCCATATATACCTAGGATTGGAATCAATGGGTTACGTGGTAACTCTGCATTCAGCAATTTGTGTTACTACCAACTGTTTTCAGAAGTGGTCTGAACCATCTTACATTCCCACCAATGAAAGAGGGTGCTGATTTCTCCACATCCTTGCCAATACTTTTTATTACCTTTTTGATTAAAGCCATCCTAGAGAGTATGAAGTAGTATTTTACCATGGCTGTAATTTTCTTTCTCTAAAGACTAATGATATTGGGCATCTTTTAGGTGCTTATTGGCTGGCTATTTGTAGATCTTCTTTACAGAAATGTCAATTCAGAAATATATTCATATCCTCTATTTTTACTTTTGTTGTCTTATTACTGAGTTGTAAAAGGGATTTTTTAATGTTTTTTAGATACAAGCCTCTTAAAGATCTATGATTCTCAAATATTTTCTCCAGTTTTATGGGTTGCCTTTTAACTTTCTTGACAGTGTTCTTCAAAGTACAAAATATATTTTAATGATCTCCAATTTGGATGTTTTTCTTTTGTTGCTTGTGCTTTTGGCAACACATTTCAAAAGCCTGACCTAATCTGAAATAATAAAGATTTACTTGCATATATTTTTCTAAGAATTGTATAGTTTTAGCCTTGTATGTAGGTCTATCCGTTTTGAAATTATGTTTGTGGATGGTGTGAAAGAAGGGTCTAGCTTTATACTTTTGCAAGTAAAAACACAATTGTCCAAGCAGCATTTGTTGGAAAAACTATTCTATTCCCATCAAATTGTCTCGGCATCCTGTCAAAAACCAACTGACCATAATTATGAGGATTTAATTCCAGTCCCCAATTCTATTCCATTGATCTCCATGTCTATCCTTATACAGTACCACATTGTCTTTTTACCTTTGTAGTAAGTTTTGAAATCGTAAAGTGTGAGTCCTCTAATTTGTTCTTCTCTTTCATGATTCTTGGTTATTCTGGGTCCTTTGAATTCCCACATGAATTTTAGGATCAGATTGTCTATTTTGCAAAAACACTGCTGGGCTTTTGAATAAGGATTGTGTTGGGATGCAGATTAATTTGGAGAATATTACCATCTTGACAACATTGTCTTATAATCCATGAACATGCACTGCCCTTCAGTTTATTTAAAACTTCTTGAATTGCTTTCAACAATTGTTTTATAGTTTTTAGAGCACAAGTTTTGCTTTAAAAAAAGTATTCCTAAGAATTGTATTTTTTGATGCTACTATAAATGAAATTATTGTGTTCTATTCAATTTGTTCATTGCTAGTGTAGAGAAGTACAACTGACCCGAACGTATTGATCTTGTACACTGCAACCCTCAGAATTCATCTATTAGTCCTAGTAGTTTTTCAGTGGCTTCTTTAGGATTTTTCTTCATCAAAGATCATGTCATCTGCAAATGGAGATTATTACTTCTTCATTTCCAACCTTCGACATTCCAATAAGATGCTCTTTATTTTCTTTTCTTACCTAATTACCCTGCCTAAATCTCCAATACAAGGTTGAGTACTGGTGGTGAGAACAGACATTCTTGTCTTATTCCTGACTGTAGGGGGAAAGCATTCATTCTTTCACCAGAAGGTACTGATTTTGGCTGTGGGGTTTTCATACATAATCTGTATCACACTGAGGGCAATCCGTTCTACTCCTACTTTAAGTGTCTTTTTTTTTATCATGAAGGGTATTGGATTTTGCCAGATGCTTCTCTGTCCAGTGTCTATTGGGATGATCATGTGGTTTTTGTCTCATTCTATTAATATGGTGTTTAAAAGAACACTGATGGGGGCTGTCTGGGTGGCTCAGTCAGTTAAGCATCTGACTCTCTATTTCAGCTCAAGTCATAATCTCAGGGTCATGAGACCAAGCCTTGTGTTGGGCTCCCCACTCAGCGGGGAGTCTGCTTGAGATTCTCTCTTTCCTCTCCCTCTGCCCCTCCCCATCCCCGCATGCTTTCTCTAAATAAATAAATCTTAAAAAAAATTTTAATTCTAATATGTTGAACCAACCTTGCAATCCTAAAATAAATCTCATTTGTATGTGGTGTATAATCCTTATATATGTTGCTAGATTTGGTTAGTATTTTTTGAGGATTTTTGTGTCTATATCCATAGGAGATACTGATCTAGTTTTCTTTACTTGTCTTTGTCTGGTTTTGGTATCAAGGTAATATGGGTCTCACCGAATACAAAATTTACAGAGTTCCCATATACTCCCTGCCCCCACACATGTACAACCTCCCCCACCGCCAACATCCTACACCAGAGCGGTGTATTTGTTACAACTGAAGAAACTGCAATGATAACCTCATTATCACCCAACACCCAAAATTTACATTAGAGTTTAATCTTGGTGTTGTATATTTTACTGGTTTTCACAAACGTATAATGACATGTACCCACCATTATGCTATCACATGGAATAGTTTCCCTGCACTAAAAATCCTTTGTGGTTCATCTGTTCATCCCACCTTCCCTCCCAAAATCCCTGGCAATCACTGATATTTTTACCATCCCCATAGTTTTGCCTTTTCCAGAATCGCATGTAGTTGTAATCATACAGTATGTAGTCTTTTCAGATTGGCTTCTTTCATTTAGTAGTATGCATTTAAGTTTCCTCCATGTCTTTTCAAGGATAGCTCATTTCTTTATGACACTGAATAATATTCTATTGTCTAAACGTTCCACAATTTATCCATTCACCTACTGAAGAACACAGCTCGATTGCTTCCAAGTTTGGGCAATTATGACTATAACTGCTATAAACATCTGCGTGCAGGTTTTTGTGTGGACATCTTTTTAACACCCTTGGGTAAATGCCAATGAGTGTGACTGCTGTATCTTACAATGTGTTTAGTTTTATAACAAACTGCCAAAGTGTCTCCTAAGTGGCTGTACCATTTTGCATTCACACCAGCAATGAATAAGAGTTCTTACTGCTCCACATCCTCGTCAACATTTGATGTTGTCAGTGTTCTGGATTTTGGCCATTCTAGGAGGTGTGTAGTGCTAACTCAGTGTTTTCGTTTGCATGTCCCTAATGACATATGGTGTGGAGCACAGTCATCTTTTTAAAAGGTAGAACTAATCATGTTATTTCTTAGCTCCAGGCCCTATGATGGCTTCCACAGAACAGAATGCCTATAGAATAAAATCACAGAATTAAATTCTCTGCCTATAGAATAAAATTCAGACTCCTGAGAAAGGCCCTGAGGTCATGCATCTCACCTTCCAGCCTCATTTTATTTACACACATACGTCATCCCGCCCTGCAACACCTCTGGTACATCTGCCTTCTAATCATTTGCACCCACAGCTTCAGAATACATCAGCCTCTATCTCATTTCTCCTGCTTGACTCTACCCACTGCCATCCCCACACTTGGCTACCTGACAAGCACCTAATCATCTTTCAAGATTCAGCTCAAATAGCGACTATTCCACAAAGTCTTTTATGGTGACTCTCCTTCATCCCCTGACCTCCATCATATATTGCACCCATTACAATCAATTTCACTTTTTATGTGACTTTCTTATTCTCCCAAATAAACTGTAAGCACTTAAGAGGGAAACCACATCTGATTTTCTGCCCTATCACCTACCACAGTGTTTTGTGTACACTGGTACTCATTAAAGGTTTGTTCAATGAAGAGTAAATAAATATTCACTCTTTCAATTGATCCTTGGAACAAACCTGTGATAAATATATATGGTATTACCCTTGTCTTAGAGATGAAGAAATATTTGTTCATGCTCTAAAAGTTTGTTTGTAGGAATACTGCTTTCCCATGAGAATCATGTTATGATTCACTCCAAAGTAAGTCCACCAAAGTTTGTCCAACTCATAACATACATGCACATACACGATTTCTGCTATAGTGTGAATTTTTATAACACTAACTGGAAGTAGAATTAATTAAGGAACCTGAATTTCAATGTAAAGACTGCTAATGGTCCTACAGAGATGGCATTTCAGGAAGAAAAGCTGTTGCTGGCAGCACAGCTGCTTTGAGTGCTGCAACACGATTTATCAAAACAATGAGTTAATAAATATAACAATACGAAGTACTATGCTAATAATACTGCTGGTGATAGTGGTAAAAGGCCATTACTCCTAAATATAAGCCAAATAAATGGCTGTCCTCCTCAGGTTTGGTTTTTCATATCTTTAAAACATTGAAATGCCTGTAAGAAAAATGAATTTTTATGAAGTTAATCCCTAACCTCTTTTTCCCCCTCACTGAAACAGCTGCTTTTATAATATGATTTTGGGTAACATGTGGATTCTTAAAAACATACCCATCATGCTCCATCAAATAAGATACCAAAGTACTAAAGAATTAGCGTCTGTTTCCCCAAAGCCAACAGCATTCCTACCTACATAGCAGCAGCTCTAGCAATGGAAGTCAGGGGTCGGGAATGCTGAAATAAAGGCATGGATGACCAGTGCCTGCCCTTCCAAGGAAGTTAGAAGCAGAAGACATAAGGAGCGTTTCCTTCACCATAGTACTCTTCCACAACAATACCCTGAATATAATAAACAAGCGTGGGTGGGGAAAGGTAAACAGGCAGATTTGGAAGTCCTTCATCCATAATGAGAATGGATAAAGCAACTATGGGCTAAAAGAAAAACAGCAACAGAGTGCAGCACTAAATTGCACTGGAACACCCACCAAAAGTTTGGCACCTAATCAATGGAGTAATCTCCAAAATCCAAAAAGCAGCAAGGCTGGTAATCAAATTCAATACTGAAATGTATCCCTCTAAAAAATAGCTACACTTCTCAGTAGAAAACACAGTAAGAGAGGACAAATTGAGGCTGTGAAACCTGGTTAAGCCAGACTGGAGGACTAGATGATGGCAGAGGAACAAATGAAAGTTCCAGCAAGTCAAAGACCTAGTCAATATTAAAACGGGGGCCCACTGACAGCTTCTGAAAGTGGTGTGTGGTCATTCTCCACTAAGCATATTATGGAACCCTATGATGTTGGAAAACGAGGAGCAAGGAAGACTCAAAAACAGGATGGAAAATGTTGCAAGAATTATACAAGATCAAGAAAAAAGAAAGAGGCAGCTGGAGAAAAAAAGTACTTCCAGAATTTTTACCAATAATTTAAAAAACATACTTAGCTATCAAGAGTAATGGCATCAACCGAGATGCCCTTCAACAGATGACTGGATTAAGAAGTTGTGGTCCATATATACGATGGAATATTACTCAGCTATCAGAAAGAACGAGTTCTCAACATTTGCTACAACATGGACAGCACTGGAGGAGATAATGCTAAGTGAAATAAGTCAAGCAGAGAAAGACAACTATCATATGATTTCTCTCATCTATGGAACGTAAGAACTAGGATGATCGGTAGGGGAAGAAAGGGATAAAGAAAGGGGGGGTAATCAGAAGGGGGAATGAAACATGAGAGACTATGGACTATGAGAAACAAACTGAGGACTTCAGAGGGGAGGGGGGTGGGGGAATGGGATAGACCGGAGATGGGTAGTAAGGAGGGCACGTATTGCATGGTGCACTGGGTGTTATACACAACTAATGAATCATCGAGCCTTACATCGGAAACCGGGGATGTACTGTATGGTGACTAACATAATATAATAAAAAATCATTAAAAAAAAAAAAAGAGTAATGGCATCAAAAAACATTCCTAAACCAATACCCAAAAACATTACCTTCTTCTAAAAAGTTCTAAAAATACACAACCAAAGACGAGAGAGAAATTAAAGACAAGTAAGGCAATAAACAGCACTAAATAAGTAATTTCACTAGGAATCGGCTTTATCCTGTTGTAAAGAATATTAGCCACATAGGGCAGTTATCTTTTAAACTTTTCCCCCAATATGAAGAGATCCAGAATGTTATGCGACCATTAAAAACACTGCCTTTTAATGAACTGTTTTTACTAATTATGTGAAAACATTCCTGTTTTAAACACCAGCTACAGAAGTCTATCCACCACTTCACGTATGTACCCTACACTTTAGCCTGGCCACAGTTTTCTAGCGGGTCTGGGAAATCCCTCAAAGCCAGCGTCTGTCTACTCGAGCCTTCAATACACACTCGAAGCCCCCTGGGTCACCTGCGCAGCCCGTGCTCCTCCGGGACAAGCTCCGGCTACCCACACGCACGGGCCTGATCTGGAGGACAGTGCTCAGGCTCCGCGTCAGAATCGGCGACTGGCAGATGAGCACCCGTCCGACGGGGCGGGGCGGGGCACTCGCGCAGCGCCAGCGGAGGGACGGGAAGTGGAGGCGGCGTCCTCGGGGAAGGCGTCGCGCCGCGCCGGTCTCAGGGCAGCGGCGGCGGAGGGGGCGGGGCCCGGCTGCCCCGCGCCGAGCGGCCGGCGCTCCTCTCCGGCCCGCGGAGGACGGCGGCGGCAGCGCGGCCCGGCTCAGCGGCCCGCAGCCCCCGGGCCCTCCCCGGCTGTCTCGTCCACTGGCTCGCCTGCCCGCAGGCCTACAGAGAGGCGCGGCCCCGCGAGCAACGCCGCGGCAGACACTGAAGAGCAACACCCCGCGGCCGCCACGCTCCGCCCCTTTGTGACACGGCGTACCAATCGCTCGCCAGCGCTCACGTCGCCCTCCAATCAGCGAGGGGGCGGGCGGGGGCGGGGCCTGGCCGCCCGACGCCGGCGGTTGCTCGGGAGCCGGGGCCTCTTCTGCGTTCGGTGGTGGGTGTCGGTTAGGAGAGGCCCGGATGTTGGCCCTTTATTACTAACAGTAGGTACCTGCCTGGGACTGAATTGGGGGGCCTGCCGCACGGCCTGCTGGGAGCGGCGGGATTGGCCTCTGTCCCGACGATGGTGTGAACAGCACCTCACCAGAGGCCACCGAAGGTTGCTCTTAGAGGTGCCCCAAGTGCTGGGGTGAGGAGGGTCCCCTCCAGACTCCGTTGCATTCCTGGTGCTTTCAGGGCCGTCTAACCTTTAACAGATCCCCCTTTCCCGTGCTTCACTGTTTCCTAACGTTAAGGCCTCAACGGTCTCATCTGAAATACCGGGCCATTGCTGTACGTGGGTGAAAACAAGGGCAAAAACAAATTACCTCTCTTGGTCTCCTCTATTTATTCCTCATGAGAGATGTAGGCCAGGCATGAGAGTGGGCACCCTGGGTTGTTAAGTCTCAGAGTTGGTTAAACCTAGCCACACTTCTCTTGTCTACTCTAATTCCCAAGGTGCTAAACTCAAGTGTACACAATGACAACATAAACCCTCGAACCTGAAATGGGCCCCCACTCCTTTTTCTCTCCATTCCCCACACACGTTCTAAATCTAACATTTACAGATTTTCCAACCAAAAAGGCCTATTTCACTAGGTGAATTACCAAAATGACAACAGTAATCCCCCTCCCAATCCAGCTTCATGAGTCAGAGGAATGAATCTAAGATGAACCCCAACATCTAATCTCTCCTATCCTTTCTCATGTCCCCTCTGAGACCCCACCAACCAATTAATCTCCACAATCCAATATTGAACATACACTGGGGTTTATGGTAAGACACATCTTCAGGCTCTTGACCCTGGTTCCTTCTTAAACTCCAATACTGAATAGATTGGAGCACCTTAAGGACAGAGATATTATCTTTGTATACAAATTCTAAAAATAGTACCTGTGATGGAGCGAATCATACTGAATCAAAAATTTAGTTTTTCAACCTGCCTCCTCACTTCAGTCAGGAGAACTAAGATCACAGGCTTTGTGGAATCAGGCAGATGAGCTTGTATCCTAGGATTCCAACACGGAAGCTCTGTTATATTGGTCAAATCATTCTTTTTCATCATCATCATCTACCATTTTTCAACTGCTATGTAGTCAACAAGGGTCGTTGCATATTCTCTCCCATCACAATCCTACAAAGTTGGTACTCAACACTTGACAAAGTTGACAAAGGAGACAGAAGCTAAGAAAGGTAAAATAATTTGCCTACACTCAAACAGCTCTAGAACCAGATTTAAATCTAGGTCTCACTAAAAAAGCCAAACTTGTTCCACTATTGTCCAGATTTTAGCCTCGTCTGTAAAATGTGGACATTACATATCTGGTAGACTTATAGAGACTGGATAAAAGAACATGGAAAGTGCCAACCATAGGACCAGTAAGTATAAATCCCTTCCCCCTTTCAAACCTCTCAAAATAGCAATTTGCATATTTTCTAACTCTAATTTCTCATGAATTTCCTGGAATCAATTCTAATGATGGATTAGTAGAATTATCATTCCCAAAGGAAAACAACATGTTTAACCAATGCCTAGTGAGCCAGACATAGGTGCAGGTAACTATATACACAAGTAACCTAAGGAACAGAAGGTATAAGCACCCTCTTTTGCCATGAAGTCACTCTCAGAGCAGAGCAGTACAAAAGGCTGATCTGTGAGAGCTGTACAAAATCTGACTCTGTACCAGCAATTCCAAGTTCAATCTTAAAAAGTGCCAAAGGAAGAATTTAGTGGTTTCAGGACCGGTGAAACCAACCGGGCCGCCATAGGTACAGTTTGAATACTTAGCACCAACATGGCACAGCACAAGAAAACACAAACTGGAGGAGGGGTCAGCTATCCATGTGGCTAGTAGCTACCACATTGGACAACACAGTTATAGAATATTCCCATCAGTGCAGAGTTCTATGGAACAGTGCGACTCTACAGAAGTACATTTCCATCCTCAGTACTTTTCCTTCCATTATCTGGATTCATTCTGCCTCATTCATAAAATAATGCAAAGCTCCAAAAGAATGCAAATGGATGCCTTAGAGCAAGGATCAGAAAACTGTTTCTATAAAGGGTCAGACAGAAGGTATCTTAGGCTTTGTGGGCCATCCAGTCTCTGTCACAACTACCGAACTCTGGCACTGTAGGTAGGGTGAAAACAGCCATAGACAATATGTAAATGAATGGGTATGGTTGTGTTCCAATAAAACTTTATTTATAAAAACAGACAACGGAGGGCCACAGTTTGCCAAACCTTGCCTTAATGAACCTATAGAGGCATTTTCAGAATTCAGTGGAATAAGAGGAAACCTCCTCTCCTACTGCAGAGAGTCATGAAGTATATAATCTCTCGTCCCCTTCATCTATCACCTGCCTAGGCTCTAAGCTAGGGCTTCAATCCATGAAAGGAATATTCCTGGTCATCTATCTGACATTGCTTCCTCTGGAATTCCCTGCCCATTCATGAAAGACACATAGAGGTTTCTTCTCCAACATGCCCAAAGTCATACTGTGGCCCCAGCAAGGCTTATTAAATAAAAATATAGTTTAAAAAAAAAAAAACAACACTGTGAAATATTTATTTGTGTTTTGCAGTATTAAGCATGATTAAAACCAGGACAGAAAAATATTAAGTATGTTGGGTAAGAAAGAGGTGAGCTAGCTGTTTCAGCATTTGCTTTTTCTAATTCCATTAAGACAATGAGTACATAAGACAGCATCATTAACTCCAGGATGTAGCTGAAGGGTGAGATGTGATACCCTGTATGCTCTAGTGGCCTCCAAAGGCGTTCAAGGGATCATCAAATATGTTGGACGCCTTCTGTTCAGATCTCGGTTCAGGCGCTGCCTGTGAAGATCGACTTTTTGGTTTGGTTGTCTTAGCCTGGATACCAGAGGAGAAGATATCATCTTTAAAAAAAAAAAAAAGAAAAAAAAACGAAGAAAAAGATTTGCTGATTAGGCAAGAAAATAGATGCTTTTAAGACACATCCACATAAATCACCAAACACTCAAGTCTTGTAACAGTAAGGGATACCAAAAACACGATGGTCCTGGCTTTGCTACTAATTAAGTTTTATGATTATAAACAAGTCACAGGTTCTGTCTGACCACAATTTTCCCAGCTACAAAAGTACGTGTGTACACATGGAGGAGAGGAAAAAGGGAGGGACAACTGAACTCCAATCCTGCCCCTGACTTTACTATCTGTGACATTATACCTACTTCTACATTCTCTTCCCACTGGATTTTAAAAGGAAAGGGCAATATGAATAAGCAAAGGGAAATCCAACACAGGAGTACTGCTCTTTCAGAATAAATGCACCTATCTGAGGCACATTAATACCAAAAATGTAAGTCTTTATGACTACATTCACGTTTAGTTGTTTCACTGCCTCTAGCATTTCATGACTCATCTTACCCACCTGTAATGTTACTGCTAGAGTTCTACCTACATTTTAGCATGTGTACATAAAGATATGCATACACAAATGTTAAAGACCATGGCATTATTTTTAATAAAGAAAATGTGGCAACAATCTAGTTCACCTTCAATATGCTAATGGCTGAATGCAAAGGAATACTATACAACCACCAAAAACACAGAAATAGATAGATCTCTATGTACTGACATGGGAAGACATTAAGTGACTAAAAAGGAACAGAACAGATAAAATAAATTCATATTTTGGAAAAAATACGTATACATTTCTATGTATACAGAGCTCTATTAACATCACCACGGTTGACAGGATACACACCGAACTCTCAATAATGGTTACCTCTAGGGATTGTGTTTCACATTTTACACTTCTCAGAGAGTATTTATCTATTATAACAGGTATGTGTTACTTCTGTTGTAATCAAAAAAGCAAAACAAAACGAAGTCTTTTCTGCATCCCCTGTGGGGGGAAGCAGGTGGAGACAAAGCACACGGCTCACTCCAGGAATAGGCCCCATGTGGCACTGCAACTGCACTTAACCCCAAGGTCTAGATCTGGGGGAGAAAGGCAAAGGAGGAGAAAGTATATATTCAGCCTCAGCTCAAGTCCTGTCCACTAACACAGGACATCTCAGAAGTGCCACATTTAAGATTAGGCATTAGGCTTGCCCATTAATAAAGCAGATGTTGGGGCGCCTGGGTGGCACAGCGGTTAAGCGTCTGCCTTCGGCTCAGGGCGTGATCCCTGCGTTATGGGATCGAGCCCCACATCAGGCTCCTCTGCTGTGAGCCTGCTTCTTCCTCTCCCACTCCCCTGCTTGTGTTCCCTCTCTCGCTGGCTGTCTCTATCTCTGTCAAATAAATAAATAAAATCTTTTAAAAATAAATAAATAAATAAATAAATAAATAAATAAATAAATAAAGCAGATGTTATACCAACAGGGAGAAATGAGCATGTTTATAAACACAGACGATCTCTGGTGAGACATTAAATCTGAGTTACAAGCTGCTTTCATATATAATCCTGCTCTCCTCCTGCACTCCCTCCTCCGTTCTCTGAACTGCTGACACCCACTCTTCAGTTACAACTGACTCGAACGACCGCACCACACCCGAGGCAGCCACCGCAGCCCACTTCAGCCTGTGGGCCAGTTTCTGACCTTCCCTCCATAAAATCAGAATGTTCGGAGTTATCACAGATGATTGGCAGGGGGCATACTAATACTAAAGGTCAAATTCTGGGCTCTTTCAAATTCCTTGATGAAGACCAGAGCAAAAAGTTGTCTCACCGAAATAAATAGTCCATTTACTTACTCATCCTCAGCCTGACTCAGGATTATATAGCAAGCCAAAGGAAACCCACTAGGGAGTATTTTCCAAGAAAGGGCCCACACAAAGGTAGCAAGAGAAATAACAGTCACTGAATGGTGATCATTCTCTGTATCATATGTAGACAATCAAACTTACCCATATCATCATCAAATATAGACTTAGCTTCCACTTTCTTTTTGGACTTTTCTTTTGGTTTTACAGTTAGGTCAGCAAAGATATCAATGTTATCATCAAACAAGTTGGATTCAAATGTTCTTTCCTTGTCTCTTGTTTTTTGTGAGGGTCTCATTGCTTCTGTAGCAAATATATCATCCTTGTTGAGCCAAAAAACAATTAAAACAATTTGAAATCAAATCATAGAAATGCAAACTGCCACCATATTCTGGGACAGCCACGTGACCTGCTCTCTCTGCCTGGAATGGCCTACTCCACCCAGATCTCTGCCTGGCCCAGTCCTTGCCTTTCTTCTAGTCCCAGCTCAAGTGCCAGCTCCGCAGAGAGGCTTTCTCTACCAGTTCTACCTGAAGGAGTGGCTCCTACCCCTATCCATCACTCTATTCCACTGCCCTGACGTATTTTCTTTAAGGTACTCAACATTATCTGAAAACAGTTTATTTGCCTGTTGCCCTGCCTGTATCCAATGCCTCTAACATACTGGTCTAGCTCACTTCGTGCCTCCAGTACCCAGATGCTCAATAAATAGTGCCGAGAGAGTGGCACTAAAGGCCTTCCTGCCTGCACTAAGTTGTCCGCTCCAACCAGGGCCTGTTTCCCAAGAACCAGAAGCTAAACACTTAAGCTGTACTGAGGCTACTTTATGTATGTCACAGAGAGACATGCCAAGGAAGCGGACTACAGCAACATGCTGATAAAAACTCTAAAAAAATCAAGATTTGTATCAGTGGCTATGGCCAGCCAAGAACCACCTCCACGTGAAACAAAACAAAAAACAACTTCTGAGTAAATTTCAGAATTACTAACAAAAGGACCTAATTATAAGTACTAAGCAAGCAGACAGCAAGCAGCAATGAAACAAGATTATTGTAATGTACAGCTCAAATGAGCCAATCCAGTATTTGTCTTAACATGGAACCAGGCCCAAAAGGTATGGTTATGTCCTATTACCTCAAAAATATCTTGTGCTTTTGAGATGACATCCTGATGACTGTTGGATTTTGACTCCTTCTTCTTGCCTTTCTGATCTGTAAAGAGATCATCCTCATCTTCCAAGAGGGGAAAAGGATTCGTTTTCTTTGCTGGTTTTGGTTTAACAGACTGGAACAGATCATCATCACTGCCTGCCTCCCCTAGAGCGGGAAACATGGGGCTCTTTTCTTTACCCCCTGGTGGGTTGGCCAGGCTCTCTGCTGCCTTTGCCTTGGCTTTTCTTCTCCCCGTGGACTGAGATCCAGTGCCCTTGGAGAAGATATCTCCAGGATCAAAAAGATCATCCTCAAGAGACTGACCCAGAGATTTCGCAAAGGGGCTTCTGTCCACTTCAGACACAGGACCACCTGCCCAAGCTGGAGTGGCAGCTGCCATGGCCTCCTCAGAGCTGTCTTGTCCACCAGCTGCCCTGGGCTGTGGCTGAGGATCACCTGGTGAAATGTCTCCATCTGTCAAGTGTGCAGTGGATCTTCTGAGGACACTCACATCCTCAGCCTCACTGGACTCCTGGGCAGCCAACCTCCGAGCCGCACGGGTCTGTGGTCTACGCTTCCCTCTCACTTTGACCCGGCTCTGCAATGGCAAAAAAACACATGTTGATCTAACGATTAAAAAAAAAAGTGTTCAAAGCTAACATAGCAAATAATCAGTGACTCAAAATATTAAAAGGTTGTCTGGTCTACCTCAAACAAGATATTATCTAAGACACAGAAGAGATTATTTCCTAAAGATTTCCAAAGACATTTAATAGCTACTCCAAGACTGCATTACTCTTAATCTTTTAATGTGCCCCTTTTTGAGTCTTTGGAGGACAATATCTGTTCAATTTCATACGAAAGGCTTCATCTGCTGCTGGAACCCTGCAAAGTAGGCATGTTGGTACTTACTCTGCCCTCAGTTTACATGTGGGTATCTTTCAAAACAAGTAAGAATCAGTGGGATATCTAGTGTTAACCTTTACCAGGGGCTAGCTTAACACCAGAATCCAAGACCAGGAGGATAAAAGACAATAAAAAAAGAGAGGTAATCTAAAATGTTCTTTTCTTCAAGTACAACAAACAATAAATTCAAATACTAAATATTTCACATAAATAATGTGGCTAAGAAATCAGAACTTTTAATATAACCACAAAGTATGAGCTACTTATTAGCAATAATTCAGTATTTGTGATTATTTTCCAAAATATACAATCAAGCAGTTTTAAGAAGGTACAAGCTACTTTGGCCAAAGTACTTGGCTGTGTGTGCCTATTTCAAGAAAATTTCACAAATAATTTTAAGAAGTAGCCAACGTAGACTTACGCTCCCCCTCACCAAAGGCTAACAAAAAAACAGAACAAAAGGAAGGATACTTTTTCACAAGGAAGCAGGTTTGGAAATACTTAAAATGAATGTATTTGCCAGGGTTATCCGAGGTACTACTGCTTACTCAGAGATCAGACAAGATTTTCTAGAGAAGGAAGACTGGATAGAAAAGAGAAACAACTAAAACGAAAGCAAAGCTCAAAGAGTTCAGTCCACCCAGCCTACATGCACAGTCCCATGGACCAGTGTGACAGAACCGTACCAGCCGGGAAACAACTGCCATGGGATCTCAGAGGAGGGAGCCCAGCATGAGAGGGCAGGAGGGGAAATAGCACAGGAGCAGTGAAGTCTGAGCAGACTGTCAATGAGCAAGAGCATTCCTGACAGAGGAAACAGCACAAGCTGCTGGCAGCAGCAGGTCAGGGTGTGTGTGCTCATGGAACGGTGCCTGGTATGACTGGAGTTTAGGCTGACAGTGTGGCTGGTGGGCAAGCTGGAAGCTCTGATTAGCATGGTTTGTAAAAGGCTTTAACACCATGCCAAGGAGCTTGAATGCCCTCCTTCGGGCAGCAGGGAGGCCAGCAGAGGAGGGACGTGATCTGCTCTGTGTTTAAAAGACCTCTAGGGGGCAAGTCAGGAGAGCCTGGAGGAAGTGAAACTTCACGTGGCTTCTGAGCAGAACGTAAACGTAACAGAGGCAGTGGAAGGCAGAATTAGGAAGGTGTAAGGTGGATGGAGAGGCTGAAGAAAGGAAGAGGTGCCTCCTTCACATGGGGAATGGGAGGCAGCCTATGATGTGCAACTGATAGATAGGAAGAAATATACAAGTTATTCCTGCTAAAAAAAAAAAAAAAAGCAAGCAAGTAAAGGTGGTTTCATCACCTTGTTTGCACTGTGTAACGTGTCTGCCTGAGCTGGAAGATCGAAACTCACGCCGGCCTCCCCACTACTGAGAAGAGTGGGCATACTTTCCAGACTGTGGATCCTCTCAGGTTCAGATGAAGGAAAACCCAATTCTGGCAAAACGGGCTTTATTCCAGAGATCTGGGGAGCCGCTGCAGGCAGCAAGGCTGCTGGATTAATTGCTAAATTTGCCTAAAAAAGAAAAAGAAACTTACTCTGTATGTTTTCTTAAAACACAGCAGTCTATTATTACTACTGTGACACGTGACAAGAGACATGGTATACATAATGTATAATACGACAAGAGAAAGAAAAATGCAGGGAGGTCTCCTGATCTAGTCTTAGACTAAAAACAGAATAAGATTATATACCTGTGCCCACCACTGGGACCAAAGAAAAGATGTTACAGACGCAGCACACAAGAAGCAACAACTAGGGGGTGGGGAAGAGATAAGAAAATGCCTGGCAGCAGCTGACAAAAGTAAATATCCAAAAAAGTTTATAGATGCCACAAGGCAGGCAGTGAAGATTCCAGACATGTTATAATTACTTGTATTTTCCAGATCCGAGGGGATGGCTCTTTGGTTTTAAATGGAGCGGGACCTGGTGAGTCCTGTGTGAAATTACATTCAGTTAAAAATCCATTGGGGAAATAGAAAGAAAAGTGTCTCTTGGATTACACTTATGCCCATTAAATTTGATGGAGCAAAGCTGTCACTTTCTGTAATTCTATAATGGGAAAGGCATTCAAATCTCTCCTGGGGCCTTAAAACCTTTCATTAACATTATTTCACTTATGCCTCCTCACCCATTGTATAGGAGGAATGCTGTCAGACCATATATGGAGTAAAGGCAGACACAGATCATGGGTTAGATTCCTAACAGTCACAGTGTACCAGAGCACCGAAATCTAACCAGCTGGCAAAATTACCATGTTGGTTACCCCGCACACCAAATACCACAGAGCACACCGAAACTCACACACAACCTAATGCACTGAGGTTCTAGAAGCAAGGGAAGCTGAAACTTGGGGCAAGTCATTGGAGATGTGCTCTCCCTAGTGCCTGGTTTTCACAACTCAATCCAGAAACAGCTGTAAGCCGGAACCGGATCTCACCCTCCAGTTCTGGCCTGTTCCCAGAACGAGCTCCAGAGAGAAGACTGCCGAGGACAGAGACCTATCAGCAGTGACCTCAGGAGAGGTAACCAAGAAAATGGGGGAACCAAGGAATTGGATATAATTTATATTTAATTCTAACGTAATTCTATGCCAACACAGCCCAAAGGGAGAAATGGGGGTTCTAATGGAAAAAAAGATTGTTCACCCTGTATTAACTCTATCTTGGAACTGATTCTGAAAGTTGTCCAAAAACAGTAATCATAAAAATAGCTTCATGGGACTGAGCTGTAGAGTGAGAAGAGAGGAGGGAGCAGGGAGGCGTGTTCAAAAAAAAAAAAAAAAACCACACAACAAAGCACAGGAGGGGCGCTGGCTGGCTTGGTCAGTAGCAGAGCGTGCAACTCTTGATCTCCAGGTTGTGAATTCAAGTCCCCTGCTGGGTGTAGAGCTTTACTTTAAAAAATGTTCAAATTGCAAAATTTTTAAATTTTTAAAAATTTAAAACACACACACACACACACACATACACACAGTCTAGAAAGAGAGGTCATCCTACTTGCTGTTTCCTCCCTACTCAAGAGAACTCTGAATACCCTTGGGTCTATGTGATGGTAGTCCCTCTCTCCAGAGATGCAAACAAGAGCTGGAAGTCCTTAAGCAGTTCTAACCTGAGGTGTTTCCGGTTTCAATGTGCTTTTTTCTTTGATACCCTGAGTGGATTCCAGATGTTTCTGGTTCTTGAAAGAGGATACCAAGTAGTCTTTTTTCACTATCCTCTTCTTTTCTGATATCTTCAAAAGAAAAAGAATACCAAACATCTGTCATGTATCTTAGAAATTTTAAAGAAAAGTCACAACTCATAAAAATAATCTGGCTTGTGAGTTTTGAGTCATTTCTCAAATGAGGGCTGAAGACAAAGGCAGCATTTCAGAAATGGCATTCTGAAGACTGTGACCTTCTCAGGAGAATTCACTATGCTAAACAGAAAATACAGAGTACCTAGGGGCGCCTGGGTGGCTCAGTCAGTTAAGTGTTTGCCTTTGGCTCAGGTCATGATCCCAGGGTCCTGGGATCAAGCCCCGTGTTGGACTCCCTACTCAGTGGGGAGTCTGCTTCTCTCTCTTCCTTCACCCCTTCTCCCCCCTCTTGTGCTCTCCCTGTCAAATAAATAAGTAAAATGTTTTTTAAAGAATTTTAAAAAGAAAATAGAGAGTATCGAACAAAATCTACTGGGGTGGGGAAAAATGACCCAAACAGGCTAGCACTCGGATTTAAACCTTTGCACCTGAAAGGCACAAATATTTAGTCACCGTGTTGCCTGTACTGGTCTCTCAATAAACAACTTAAAAATCAAACAAATCTGGGGGTGCCTAGGTGACTCAGTCGGTTAAGCATCCAACTCTTGATTGTGGCTCAGGTCAAGATCTCAGAGCTGTGAGGTCAAGCCCCATGTCAGGCTCAGCATAGAGCTGCTTAAGATTCTCTCTCTCTCCCTCTCTGCCTCTGCCCCTCCTCCCTGCACTCTCGCTCTCTTGCTCTCTCTCAAAAAAAAAAAAAAAAAATCAAACGGGGAGCCTAGGTGGCTCAGTTGGTTAAGCACCTGTCAACCTTTGGCTCAGGTCATGATCCCAGGGTCCTGGGATCGCGTCCCACATCAGGCTCCCTGTTCAATAAGGAGCCTGCTTCTCCCTCTGCTGCTCCCCCTGCTTGTGCTCTCTCTCTATCAAATAAATAAATAAACAAACAAAAAATCAAAGAAATCTGTATAATAAGAGCTGGGGTTCGTTAATGCTTTAACGTTAGGAAACCTAAGATGGGGACACTACAAACTCGGTCATCAGCACTGTATCTGCCATTCCTCTACTAGTAAGCCCCACAATTCTCTGTGTGTTTTCCTTACCCTTTTTTTTTTTTTTAAGATTTTATTTATTTGAGAGATGGGGGGAGTGAGAGAGAGAATGTGCACAAGCAGGGAGGGCAAGGGGCAGAGGAAGAGGGAGAAGCAGACTCCCTGCTAAGCAGGGAGCCCGATGTAGGGCTCAATCCTAGAGTCCTGGGATCATGACCTGAGCCGAAGGCAGACACTAACCAACTGAGCCACCCAGGCACCCCTGTATTCTCCTTACTCTTGTAACGATATGTTACTTTCCTTCCCAGAAGCCTTCCCCCACACCCCAGTATTGAGAACAAAAGGCTTGTACCAGAGGCTGTGACTTGGCAGGGCTGAAAAGATCATCATCTTCATCATCCCCAAAAAGGGTCCCAACACTTGGCTCTGATAACTGGGAGAGACAAAACTCAAATTCAGTATTCAAAACAAAAGCCATTTATGAAGAGAACTAGGTGAGCTGCTGACATAGTATCTAATACAATAACAAAACCATAATGTGAAGAACCTTTTGAAACTGACCCTGGTTTTCTTGGTGCCAGAGAAAAGGTCAACATCTGGGTCATTGTCCTTCTGGAGCTTATGACTAAAAAGGAGCTCTTCGTCCTGAAAGACACCGGTGCTCTTTGGGCGGGCATCAGGATCGGGACTCTGGAAAAAAGAGGGAAGTTCTAAGGATTTACGCCAAGGAAATCAGAGTACAAATGTGGAACTACAAAGATATCCCCTGCAGCTGTTTACAAATGGCTAAGGGCTGGACACAGCCCAAGTGCCAATCAAAAAGGGAATGACACATTCACATAATGGAATACTACGGAGCTACCAAAAACAGTGAAAACTATATTGGCAAATACAGATCACATATATATAATCTGGAAAGATCATCTTCCAGCCTGTGTGTAATAAATATCTAAACTTTTTATTTAAAAAACAATCTATTAATTCCCAAAATGAGAAGCATTTTAAGGGTAAAAACACACAAAATCAAATAATTACCCTCCATCTCATTCACAAAGGGAAGACGAGAACGCAGCTGACTTAATACCAGAACAACAGAGTGGTCAAGCGTGTTTCCCTCATCTATCAGCATCTTACTCCAAGACCTGGCACAGGTATGACCAGCCAACCTTCCCCTATGCCCATCTACCTTCCATCCCACTACCTTCAGATTCCAAACAAGTTCTTTTTGTTTGGTAGGGTATCTGACATTTGAAAGTTACTATTCACATTACTTGTTTTGACACTCTAATGCCCCAGACTAGACATTCTAAAATACTCCCCTATTTTTTTTTATGTTAGATAGAAGCTACCATAACAGAGCAGTGAAGGAACGCCCCGAGGCAGAGTCCCAAGTCCCTGAAGGGGAATGACAGAGACAAGAGCGGGAGACAAAGACGATATAAAGACGCTACACATTAAAAACCCGAGAGCACAACATCCTGACCTTGTGACTTCCCAGACCTTGGCGCTGACAGACCAAAGAGCCACAGGTGCAGAACACAAGCTCTCCTCTTCCATCTCTGCCCCAGTGTAACCCCTGGACTCATTATAATGCATTTGCATTGCAGGTACCCCCTCTCTTCCCCCTGCCCCAAAACCCAAGGAGAAAGGCTGCTAAGACCTTTCTGGTAACAAACCTTGCTAGGTCAAAAACTCCCCCTCCCAACCTGTGGGAGGAGCTTCCCAAATGATTGGAAGCAGCCTTCATTAGAGACCACCCCACCCCTCAGCCCAGAGAGACCCAATAATATCCAATCCCAAAACCACGGAGGGTCAGGTTCCACCTCACAGAACCTGCCCACTCTCCCCCTTGAGGAGAGTACTTTCACTTGAATAACCTGCCTGTGCTTCTACTTTCCTTCTGGCTGTCTTTATTCCATTGAGGGTCCTCATGTAACCCTCCTAAGGAATCCAAGGACTGAGACCGTCGTTCACACAACGTAGACTCTCTCGCCCATAACATTTAGCATCACAAGCACAGATTAAACAAAAAAATTCACAACTAAGGAGATGTGTCACCTTAAAAATTAATTATTATTATGGATTATACATAAAAACCCACTGTCACAGTAACTAAGTTTAAAAGTTTCACAACCATGAAAATCAGCATAAAATCACGCACAGTAAAAAGCTAAAAGAAAACACAGCAGGGGCGCCTGGGTGGCACAGCGGTTAAGCGCCTGCCTTCGGCTCAGGGTGTGATCCCGGCGTTCTGGGATCGAGCCCTACATCAGGCTCCTCTTCTATGAGCCTGCTTCTTCCTCTCCCACTCCCCCTGCTTGTGTTCCCTCTCTCGCTGGCTGTCTCTATCACTGTCAAATAAATAAATAAAATCTTAAAAAAAAAAAAAAGAAAGAAAGAAAACACAGCAAATAATTCATATTCGCTATGTGTAGCTCTCGTTTATAAACAGGGTTAAACTATTGGTGTAATAAAAAAATAATAAAGCATTTTTTATAGAAATCAACATGGACCATTTCCTCAGTTTGGTTTACAAAAAAGCACTGGCAATATGCCACCTTATGGGTTTTGCTTTTAACATCTCTATTGAGATAAAATTCACAAACCATAAAATTCATCTACTGTATAATTCAGTGATTTTTAGTATATTCAGAGTTGTGCAAACACCACCACTGTGTAAGTTTAGAACACTCCCATCACCCCAAAAGAAACCCCAGTCCTTCTCCATTCTCATCCACCCCACTCCCCCAGACCCAGGCAACCACTGATCTATTTTCTAGCTCTATGGATCTGCCAGCTCGGGACGCTTCAAATAAATGGAATCATAAAATACGTAGTCTTTTGTCATTGGCTTCTTTTTTTCAGAATGTTTTCAAGGTTCATCCATGTTGTAGCATGTATCTGTAACTGACATTGTCAAATAATATTCCATTTTGAATAGATACATTACATTGTTTATTGAGTTCTTTGCATCTTTTGACTATAACAAGTAACGCTGGTGAGAACACTACATTCTAGTTTTGTGTGAATACATGTTTTCATAACTCTTGGATATATACCGAGGGGTTGAATTGCTAGGTCTTGGTGGTGACTCATGTTTACCAATTTCAGGAACTACCCAATTGTCTTCTGAAGCAGCTGTGCTAATTCACATTCCCAACAGCAACACAGGAGGGTTCCAGTTTCCCCGCATCCTCACCAACACTGGGCTGACATAGAAAAAGTCAACAAGTGTTGGTGGAGATATAGAGAAACTAGAACCCTCAATTCTTCAGTAACTCACATGATGGGACAGACACCATAAAATGAGATTCTTTTATCCTTTCAAAAACCTGGAACTAATAACTTCATTGTTTTTTGCTCACCTTTCCTACGTCTTTCTTTGGAGCTTGGATGCTGTTTTGATCTTCTGTTTTATCCTCTTCCTCATCAAACAAACTAAGAACAGTTTTGGTTCTACTTTTGGTTCCTTTGTCCACGGGGGATGATGAAGAAAATAAATCAGTATGCTTGACTGCTTCCTGAGTAGATATAGTCAAAGGTCCTCCCTGAAAATAGAAACAACAAAAAAAATAAGTAACATATAGAAATACAAGTTCCCCTGTGGGACCCCCACCCCAAACTCCTCAGTAATTCAGTAACTGCGACATTTGGATGTTTCCAGGCACTATAGCTAATCACATCAACTCCCAAGTAACAAAACACTGCGGCCAATTCTCAATCGGCTGCTCCAACAGACTCCTGTGCAGATAATTCATAGCCAAGGATAATTTTTCCAACCAGCTTAAAGTCATGGGTCACTTCTTCCTACCAAGAGATACACATATCAGGTATAACCCTGAGCCACACAGGTTGCTCATGAGCCATAAATAACTTAGTCATAGAGAAAACACAAATGCCAACCACTAGGAGTGGATCATATATTTCCTAGTAATTCATTAATACTTCAATCCCGAGGAGAAACCTTACTGACAAAATCAGACCGTTAAACTATAGAAGGCTCACACTGTATTATGTAATTCGAAGAATCACTAAAACGAGCCTAAAATGCAGATTTATTCGTTCAACAAGTTCCTCATTTCAGGTAAGATACCACTGACTTTAAGAACCACTATTACTGTATGAACCACTAAGAAAAAAACAACTCCCAATTCAACATGCTACCGATTGTGAAGTACATCCGAATTTCAGAGTGATCAACTGTGGAAAACATGCTTCTGTGAAGACACAGGTAATTTCAAAGTGCCTACTATGCAGGAGGTAATATGCTAAGTACTACAAACATCGTGGTGAGCCAAGGAAACCTGGCCCCGGTCCTCAAGAAGCTTATACTCCAAGCCAGAGCCGGCAGTGCAACAAGCACGTAGACTTCAGGCTGACTGGCTGACTCGGGGGCTACAGGGACAGAGAAAAGGTCCACACAGAAACTACAGGTAGAGAATGTCACACAATCTCTCAGGTACAAATAAAATATTTGTATCACTGCAGCTCTGAGAGTCTCAACAGGAAAAGTGTATGTGATATTCTTCACACAGGCCCTAAGAGAGATTAAACATGAACAGCTGAGGGGCGCCTGGGTGGCACAGCGGTTAAGCGTCTGCCTTCGGCTCAGGGCGTGATCCCGGCATTGTGGGATCGAGCCCCACATCAGGCTCTTCCACTATGAGCCTGCTTCTTCCTCTCCCACTCCCCCTGCTTGTGTTCCCTCTCTCGCTGGCTGTCTCTGTCTCTGTCGAATAAATAAATAAAAAAAATCTTAAAAAAAAAACAAAACACGAACAGCTGAACATGAAGAGAACAAGAAAAGTTCGAAAAAAAGAGAAAGGTAGGGGCACCTGGGCAGCTCAGCCGGTTCAGCATCTGCCTTCGGCTCAGGTCATGGTCCCCAGGGTCCCGGGATCTAGCCCCGCATCGTGTTCCCTGCTCAGCAGGGAGTCTGCCTCTCCCTCTCCCTCTGCCGCTCACTCTCTGTCTCTCTCTTTCAAATAAATAAATAAATAATCTTAAAGCACTTTTTTAAAGATTTTATTTATTTATTTGACAGAAAGAGAAACAGCAAGAGAGGGAACACAAGCAGGGGGAGTTGGAGAGGGAGAAGCAGGCCTCCCGCTGAGCAGGGAGCCTGACGTGGGGCTAGATCCCGGGACCCGGGGATCATGATCTGATCCGAAGGCAGACGCTTAACAAATGCGCCACCCAGGTGCCCCAATAAATAATCCTAAAAAAAAAGAAAAAGAAAAGGTATACAGACACCGAAGGCCATCACCGACCTCCAGGTCAGTGCAGCCAGCAGCCTTGTCTACAGGCTCCTGCAGATGACAGGCCACCCAGGAGAAAACAGCAAACGTTTTAGAAGACAGAGAAATTTTACTCTACTCTCTAATTAACAGCCAACACCAACTAAATGTAAAAGAACAGGAAATTAAGATCTTAAAACAGTCATTTTAGTTCAAGTACAGGTGGAAGCAGAAGAGAATCAGGGGGAGCAGAACCGCTACAAAAGGAACACGTCAGAAAGAGCAGACATGCAGAGAGGAAACCAAAATGAAAAATAAGATGTGGGAGAACACCCTAGTGAGAGAAAGGCAAAACAGACCCGGACACAAGATGACAAAGAAAGGGTAAAATGGGAGAAATGCACGGCACCGTGTGCACTGATGCCCAGAAGAGAGACTGATCAGCAAGAACAACGGTGAAGAGTCCCCGAATGGTGGCATCGGATTCTCTTCTTCACGCTTTCCAGTGTTTTCAAAATTTACAACAAATTAGCCATTTATTTTCTGTGGTAGAGAAAGGTAAGGGTGTGTGCGTCCATGTCTATGTGTGTGTGTGTATGTGTGTCTGTGTTTTACAAGACACAAGAAACAAATGTATCAGAGTAGACATGCAGAAAAAAGTCTACCTTTTCTGACTCCTCAACCACAGGAGTGCTCCCCAATTCTGACGATTCTTTGGCACCCTCAACCTTCTTATCCACAGGTTTCACTCCAAATGGTGCCTCCTTGTCTTCTTCATCGCTGAACAGCAAAGGTGGTACCTCAGAGACAGGCTCTTTTTTCTACCAAAGGAAGAGCAGAGGACATCCTTAAAAACAGAAGTGTGCTTGACTAGCACGACAACATACAGAACAAGGCGAAACCACGGTTCTCGAGTTAGCGAAACGTGGTGGTAGAGAGAGTGCGGGACAGTGAGCGGGGCACAAACAGGGCGAAGGAATAAATGCCACCCCCTCAGGCTTGCAGACACAGCGCTTCACCACTTCGGCCACTACAACAGCTGCACCTGTCTCCGTGTGTCCATTCACTTCACAGACACTGCCATCACCGAGACCCTGACCTCTGTCACCCAGACAACTACTAGTCTCTCCTCTCTGCCTCCCTCCTCTCACATTGCAGCTCAGTGATGTCGTCCAGAGCTGCCTTGGTAAAATAAAACACGCACCTGAGCACTTCGTCTCCCACCCGCCGCCCACACTGTTTGCGTCAAGCATGTGCTACACGTGACCATCAACTGACGCTTCATTTTCTCCCTTTAGCCACCTGCATCCTATCAGTCCTCACTCTGCCTTACACCTACTGTAAACTCTCACACTTCCCTGCTTGCTCCTCATCCTCACTCTGCCTTACACCTACTGTAAACTCTCACACTTCCCTGCTTGCTCCTCACTGTCTGTAGAAGCGACTCCTCCTCACTGTTCAAGCATGGCCCAGCTCAAGGTCCCCATAAAGGTTTCCCCGTCCTCCATCTTTAGTAAGCTATCAGTTGCTGTGCTGAAATGACTATTTATCCCTCTACCTAGCCTTTCCTCACTTGCTTCCTCATTTACGTGAATAGCTATCACGTATCTGCCCACAAGGTCCTCTGGAGAACCGTGGGACAGGATGCGTCACCTAGAGCACATGGTGAGGGTGGAAAAGAGGAGTCCAGTTTGAACGAGATTACAGGTGGCATGGGAGACTCAGCTAAGGCATTTGTGACAAGGACAAGACAGGACCGGGCTGCATTTAGGAACAGAACCAGGGCAACAGCAAGGAGAGCAGATGAAAGGAAGGAGCATTCGCAGAGAAGTGAGATAAAAAATTATCTCAACGGTCAAGGCTAAAGGGAGGGGAAGAAACATCCCTAATAAACTAGCAAGAAACAGTGACGGTTACTCCATCTAAGGCAAAGTAAGCCACACGTGTCCTGGTACAGTTACAGGGAATACCGAGAGGCGATGAAGAATAAGCTGAAGCTTATGGAAATGAAAAACATGCTGCAGGACGAGAAAAAAGATGCATAAAAATGTGCCACATAATCTCGTTTAAATAAAAGAAAACAAACACGGGGCACGTGGAAGCAGGCCTGAAAGAGCTGACAACACACCGCTACCAATGATTCCTCTGGAAGGAGTGTAAGGACTTTGTATTCTCCATGCACTTTCTAAACCTTTTTAAAGAAGGCATCCATATATTACTGTATGATTTAAAAGAAATTTAAAGCAAAAAGTATTTAGGAGGTATGGAAGAACCAAGGATAAGCCTCTAGAAGACAAAGTTCCAGGCTCCTCTCCAGCTATTTCTCTCCTGTCCCGCACCTGGGCAGGTATCGGGGACTTGGTGACACACCACCATGACGGGAGGAGGAGGGCCTTCCACAGCAGGCATGGGTACAGAGCTGCCATGCTGGCTGCTCCCACAGGGGAGGAGTCCCAGGGGCTCATCCCTTCTTCTCTGTCTTGCATGTCTTCTTGCCTCTATTGCACGCCAAATTTGCAAGGCCTGAAGTTGGAGCTGAAGGCCTGACAGCAGGCTGTGAGTTGGCTTGATTCTTGGCCTTTTAGGCTAACCCAGGTCAGAAGAAGGAGGTCTCCATGGGGTCTAGCCTAAAAAGTTTGACATTCCCCTTGGGGGCTGTCAGCAATTGCCAGCTGGCAGTAAAATACTGCTTGGCCTCGCTTTGTTCTATGTACAAACTCACATATACCCACTAAGGGAAGCAGCTGGGGAGGGATAATGACAGGGCAGAGCGGGATTCCAGGATGTCTGGGTTCCCTGGACAACTATTATCATAATCCCACCTTCCTTTCATTCTTTAATACTCCTTTTTGATATAACTATCATCAAGATTGGCTAGATTTTTTAGCTTAGGTGATGGTGGTGGTGACATCACTTAGGTGTAATCACTGGAATCATTTACACCAGGTAGTCACTGATGGACTTTTTATTACATCCTTTAATTTTTTAAAAAAATTTAACTATGGTAAAAAACATAAAATTTACCATCTTAACCATGTATATAGTTCAGTGGTGTTAAGGATGTTCACGTTGTTATGCAACCAATCTCCAGCATTTTTCCACCTTGCAAAACTGAAACTCTGTACTCATTAAAAGACTCCCCATTTCCCCCTCTCCCAAGCCCCTAGCAACCACGATTCAACTTTCAGTTTCTACGAAGTTGACTCCTCCAGGTACCTCGTGTAAGTGGAATCATATACTATTTGTCTTTTTCTGACTGCCTCATTTCACTCAATGTGAAGTCCTCAAGGTCCATCCACGTGGTAGCATGTGCCAGAATTTCCTTCCCTTTTACAGACTGGCTATTGACATAAATCAGGACTAAAGTGTTAGTACTTGAAACGTGCTCCTAAAAGGAATAACGTGTCCCTTACTAGCCTGGTCTAACGTTAGCACGATTCCATGCGGCTGTCGCTGAGCCTGACGACCCCCACCAGAACTGCAACAGCGCTCCCCCCTGAGACTCCAGAGACCTAACCCCTGATGCTAAATGGGTTGCGTGACATGGAGGAACCCTTTCCTCCACACTTTGCCTTGTGCTTCACCTGTAAAATACCACTAGAAGATCTCTTTCTAGAATTAGCAAATGGGTTTTTCCATTAGACTCAGCCTCCAAGGTCAGGTTTTAGGAGCTGATTCAGGGAAGTATCACTATTCATGTAACATCACCTCAAGGATATTTCCTGGACCTAGGAAGTTAATACCGTTGTTGTAGGAGGAACAGACGCAGGAGGAGAGCCAAAGAGAGAGCTTCCACTATCAGCATCGTCTTCAAAGAGGAGTGACACTCTCTGGGTCTTCTTTTGGCTACACAATCAAACAAAAGGTCAAATTAAAGGCAAATGTGATTACAAAATACAACATTCCCTCTAGGCCATGCTTAAAGGAACCCACCTACTACCAAAACACCCAAGCCATCTGCTGACCTTACATAGTTAAAAGGAAACCAGAAAAACCTTTGAAGTAGGTGCAATTTGTGTCTAGCAAATCATCAGCCTCTGTCTCTCAGCCATATGTAAAAGAGTTTGGAGGCCTCCTCATCTTGTCCCTCTGACTCACTGTAGGTGCACTAGCTGTTAGCTTTGCAAAGTATTTAAAAGCATGTTCTGGGATGCTGGGAGGAGAGGTGGATTTAGAGTAAAAATGCTGTAAAGATTTGAATTATTAGATTTTATAGCACCTGTTAGCTTTCTAGAATTCTCGAGAAGTACAGAAACTAGGGATCTCTAGCATTTGTTTTCAATAAAGAATATACTGGGGGGGCGCCTGGCTAGCTAAGTCGGTGGAGCATGCAACTCTTGATCCCAGGGTCATGAGTTCAAGTCCCATGTTGGGCGTGGAGCCTACTTAAAAACAAAAAAGCGGGGTGCCTGGGTGGCACAGCGGTTAAGCGTCTGCCTTCGGCTCAGGGCGTGATCCCGGCATTATGGGATTGAGCCCCACATCAGGCTCCTCCGCTATGAGCCTGCTTCTTCCTTTCCCACTCCCCCTGCTTGTGTTCCCTCTCTCGCTAGCTGTCTGTATCTCTGTCAAATAAATAAATAAAATCTTAAAAAAAAAAAAAAAGGCAGCGTGAAGTTAAAATATTTTCTAAAAGAGAGAGAGAGAGAGAGAGAGAATATACTGGGCCCTTTCAGTCACAGCTCTCTTCACCACCTTTCTCTAACCTGTCTTCAACCACCTCGTCACCTAGGATTCTGCCCTGTCCCCTAGAGAAGGTGGCCAATAAATATCTGCCAGAACAAATACTGATCAGGATTTGTAAGGGACAGGAATATGAAAGTGGAGAGTCACACGGAGGCTTAGCACTAGACGTGGGGAATCCAGAACAGAAAGCGTTCTAACAACTGAAAGGTCAGGTTCCAGTTTTTACTATGTGATAAGGAGCCATCCAACTAGCACACTACAGAATTACCAAGGTAACGAAAACTTCAATTCAATTTTGGCTAAGTAAAGATGATACTAACATGTCATTTCAGTGAACTGTTCACCATATAGATCTACGTACTTCGGAACATAATTCATACATACACAAGTGTACGTATCATAATCTTCTTCGTAAGTTTAATTACTAGCAAGACACAACCTATGTAATTTATTCATTAGTTAAATACTGACTTCTACCTATCTCTTAAAAAAGCAAAAAACCACCTAAGAATCACAGACCAGGGAACACAACTAACCAAATGTACTTAAGTAGACATACACACTAAAGAATGGTTAAACATTAAGATTATACCTTGAAGAACTTATAAAAGCAAAACACCACAGTACAGTGGTATCTAATATGCCTTTACAGATATATGCCAATAAAAATTTACACGAATTATAACCAAATATTTGACTACGAGGTGATGAGTGATCACAGAATATTTACAACTATATCGGATGCCTAAAGAAGACCAGAAACCTCATTAAAGCAGCTACGCCAGGAGAGTATCTCATGCATGATCTTCTGAACAAGTAATTTCTAAAACAAAACAAAACACCAAACCAACCCACAAAGAACAGGTGATGACAGATTCTGAAGGTAAGAAAATGAGTTAGCTCTCCGCAGAGAGCTACCACAGAAAACAACAGAGTCCTTAACCTGGGCCCTCACTCCCCACACTCGGCAACTACTGGTTAAATGTGGGCCTCCCATGGAGCTCTGTCCTCAGAAGAAAAACATGCCGCTCAGTGAACTGTCATTATAAATAACAGGTTACATATTTTGATTTATTTGAAAGGTACAGACATCAGCAAACATGAAGACAACCAGAGCCTATGGTCTAAACCAGGACATTTCTGAGAGTGACAGGGAAATTAATAATAGTCATGCTGGAATGACAGGCAAGCCAGGACGTGTGAGCGCCCTGCTCATGAGGCAGTACTGCACAACTTGGTCAGAGTCACAGCACTTCATTCTTTTTTTAGAACGGTTTTGAGATCTAATTTACATACCATAAAATTTATGCTTTTACAAAATCATATGCAATTCGCTGGTCTTTACTATAGAGTCGTGTACCTATCACCACAATCCGACGTCACGATATTTCCATCAACACAGAATGAAACCCCATGCCTGTTAACAGTCACTCCCAACTCTCCTTGCCTCTCAACCCCAGGCAAACACTAATTTACTTCCTGTTTCTATAGCTCAATCTGTTCTGGAATCTGTATATAATAATATATATAAATGGAACCACACATGTAGTCCTCTGTAACTGGTTTCCTTCAATTAACCCAGTATTTAAGGCTCACCCTTGCTGGAACCTGTATCAATATTTTATTCCTTCCTATTGCTGAGTTAAGAGTCCACTGTATGGACAGAACACACTCTCTTTATCCTGTCATCGGTTGATAGCATGTTTGGCTTGTTTCCACTTTTCGGCTACTATGGATAATGCTACGACAAACATTCACATACAAGCTTTTGGGTGGACACATTTTTATTTCTCTTGAGCATCTACCTACGAGTGAAATTAAGTCATTTTGAGGGGAAAAATATCTTACAAGTGAAAATCAAAGATGTTCTCCCTTGTATGACTACTAAGTAATGAATATCACCATCACCCCAAGACACTGACATCTTGTGAATCAAATACCTTTACTTATTACCACAGACACTGGTTCAATGCTTTCTGACAATGACTATCTCACCTGTCCTTAGCAACAGCGAACAGATCGTCTTCATCATCCTCCTCAAAGAGGCTGGTCTTCTTCACAGCCTTGGCCTCCTGCTCCTGAGTGGTGCCAGAATTCCTAAGTTTTGACCTGTTGTCAGATGCTGAGTTCGTCTGTGAATCGGTAATATTCCACTGGTCCTTAAAACAGAAAATATATATTAAAATCCTGGGGCAATTCAGACTAAGGAACCTGGAAGTAAAATGAAACTTATATTCATTAAACTAAATTGCATTTAAACTAAGTATTAAACTAAGTGCATCACTCTTGAAGGAAGTTCATGTCTGGGACTTCTCTTTGAACTCAAATTTAGACAGCTGGGTTCTATGACCTCACAGACCATATGCCTTCCTCCATCACCATATTATGCTTCTCCCCTCTGTGGTTCTGTTCTGGGTTAGGAGAGAGAAAACTGTCTGCCTTAGGAGATTCAAACTTATGTATTAGAGGGGGATGAGAAAAAAGAGGAATGTTTAAAAAATCAAGAACACTCAACTTTGGAGGAAAATGATACTTTAAAGATCCTAAAGCAGGCAAAATATAAAAAATATATGAAAAAAAAATATATGAAAAGCTCATGCAATGCACATCTAAACAAGACACAATGAAAGCTGCTAGTGGGGTGTCTGGGTGGCTCAGCTGGTTAAGCATCTGCCTTTGGGCTCGGGTCATGATCCCAGGGTCCTGGAATCTAGCCCTGTGTTGGGCTGCCTGCTGAGTAGGGAGCCTGCTTCTCCCTCTGCCTCTGCCACTCCCCCTGCTTGTGCTTGCTTGCTCTCTCTGTCAAATAAATAAATAAAATCTTAAAAAAAAAAAAAAAAAGCTGCTAATGACCCTTACACCACAGAAGTCTGAATCTGACCTTTAGAAAGCATTAAGGGAATCCCACCTGGCTATGCTCTTCAAACACAGGAACTCTCGAACACTTCCTTAAGTGGTCCTTTGTTCTCTATAGAGTTTCGCAAAGCAAAGTGGGGTCCACAAGCAGCAGCATATGTTATACAGAATTCTGGTTCCAGCTCAGACTTTCTAAATTAGACCCTACATTCATAACAGGATGCCCAGGCAATTTCTTGACATGTCATGGTTTGAGAAGTGTTCCTCTAGTGTAGTGAGGCTCTGCCAAGAGAGCTTTAGAAAATTCCAGTGACAGGCCATATACCAAACCACTTAATTCAGAATCTACAGTAGTGGAATTAAGTAAAAGTACTCTTTTAAAGTTCTCCAGGTAATTCCAATGGGTAGCCAAGGTTGAGAGCCACTCTTCTAGAATCCTGGTTATCTTTACTCAGCAAGTACTGTTGTTCCCAGCTTTAGCTAATACGATTGACCCTTGAACAACATGGATTTGAACTGCATGTGGATTTTTTTCAATAAATATATGTATAGTACTGTAAATGTATTTTCCCTTCCTTATGATCTCAACTTTTTTTTTTTTTTAAAGATTTTATTTATTTATTTGTCAGAGAGAGCACACAAGCAGGGGGAACAGCGGGCAGAGGGAGAAGGCACGGTCCCTACTGAGCAAGGAGCCCGATGCGGGATTTGATCCCAGGACCCTGGGATCATGACTTGAGCTGAAGGCACATGCTTAACCAACTGAGCCACCCAGGCGTCCCAACATTGTCTTTTCTCTAGCTTGCTTTATTGTAGGAATACAGTGCATAATACATGTGTACATATAACATATAAAATATGTGTTAACCAACGATTTATATCATCAGTAAGGCTTCTGGTCAACAGCAGGCTATTAGTAGTTAAGTTTTTGGAGAGACCAAAGTTTTATGTCAATTTTCAACTTCAGAGGAGGTCAGTAACCCTAATCCCCACATTCTTCAAAAGTCAATTGTATTTTTATTTTCCCTGAACCACTATAATACTATGTAGGAAAAATTCAACAGATAGTTGGCCATTAGTACAGGGAGAACAACCACTAGCAATACTAAAAAGAAAAAAAGTGGAAAATCCATCATAAATTTGTATGTTTGAGTAGAAAAAGCAAATTATGTTGTATCGTTATAAGTTGCTTCTAATAAAAAAACATTAATATGCCTATAATTTCTCCATCCACATCATACCCTCATAACTTGCCTCAGTGTTAAAATAAAGAAAAGCAATTATTGTAATGCAGGAAGATTTTTAATGCTCAGGGTTTGTAATATTATATTTAAGGTCTTTTTCTATACACCTAAATCAGCAGCTAAACCATATTCGCTACTGGCTTTGCTAATTTGTATCTAGAGAGCAGATAAACATATTGTTAAGACTCACAAAAAAGGAGTTAAACTTGCATAGGATATTCCTACCATGTCTGGCTACAGTTCTTGATTAATGAAACATAATGATCATTTAACAATATAAAATAGTCCTAACTCATTTGAATTGGCATATATTATAATTTGAGGGGCATATTTATTTTATTCTCAACTGTTCTGAAAACATTAATCTTTAAGTTAATATACTATACTAAATATTTTTCTTCAAGAAAAAAAAGAGACAGTTTTGTGAACATGGTCTTTGGTGACTAACTTCACTGCATATAAAACAGGTTAGAAGAAAAATGTTTAGGATAGCCGTAACTCTTAAATTCCATCAAACAACCTCCTGCTCTTCTCCAGGAGAAACTTTCAACCCACCTCCTCATCACTGCTGAACAACAAGGCAGATGCTTTTTTTCTGGAGGGCTCAGTCGGTTTTGCTTTTTCTTGGCTCTGAGTTAAAAGTGATGATGACTGCTTCTTAGCAGCTGTTGCCCCAAAAAGATTATCCTGGAAAAACAAATGGCAGAAGAGTATGACAACTTCATACACATAAAACAAAAAACAGGACAATCTTCCATTCAACTTGTTAGAGAATAAGTCAAGTACAGAATATATATAACACCTTAAGGGAATGCCAGTAAATCCCACTTCTCTCTTACATATAACCCTAAAATGGTCTATAATCTTCTCTAACTGTATTCTCCATCAACAGAAGGGAAACAGACCACATGGAATTCAAACGGAAAACACTCAGGAGGGAGCAGGAGGAGGACAAGGTCACAGAAATAGGAGGAAACCTGGCCCCACTCAGGCCTGCTGCGGGTGGCCTCTCCATGCTCATCAGTGAGAGCAGTCCAGCCCGTGTGACAGCCAACAACTTGCACACCTTTCTATGAATTAGAAAGCAGAGCCATGAATTAACAGAGAGAAACTGGGAGCTTTCTCCAATCTCTCACCTACAAAAGACACACACCTGGGACCCAGAGAAGGCATGGCTTGTGTTTCTGGTTAATTTTAAAGAGATGATACAAACATAAGAAATAGTTTACTAGGGGCGCCTGGGTGGCTCAGTTGTTAAGCGTCTGCCTTCGGCTCAGGGCGTGATCCCGGTGTTCCGGGATCGAGTCCCACATCGGGCTCCTCCGCTAGGAGCCTGCTTCTTCCTCTCCCACTCCCCTGCTGTGTTCCCTCTCTCGCTGACTGTCTCTCTGTCACATAAATAATTAAAATCTTTAAAAAAAAAAAAAAAAGAAATAGTTTACTAAATAAAATCACTGGCCTACTAAAGAGCTGATTCTCATAGGTTCAATAGCATTTGTCGATTTTTGTATTGTCAAACATTCCAAAAGTATCTATTAAAGTATTTTCATTAAGGTAATGGAAATAAAATCATCAGAGGGCCTGAACCCAAGTCAGACAGAAAAACACTCTTAACAATACACTACAGCAGGTGAATAGTCCTGAAATGTAAAGATTTGATCAAGGGAGCCTTTAAGCAGAGTGTGGGAAGGTAGGAAAGGCCATGAGAAAAATAAACTGGCACCCGATGGAGCTTCTCATGACAACAGTGAACATTTCCTAAGCACTTACTATGTGCCAGGTATAGTACCAAGAGCTGTACATGAGTTGTTTCAGCCACCACAATGACTCCACATATTAAGCCATATAAGATTTGGGAAGTTACTTGCCCAAGGTCCCTGATTAGCAGGTGAATGCAGGGGCCTGGTGCCAACGCCCATGAGCTTGGCCACTGCACAGTACTGCGTAAGAGGGAAGGTTTCGTTTGTCTTCCCTCTTATTTCCTTCCCCCACTTTGCTCTCTTATCCAGGGTAGGGAAGAAAAACAAGGTGAGGACATAGCTGTCTTCTCCTCTCTATTTGCGCTTTATCTAAGACATTCTCATAGGTCATTAGGTATAACAAAGATCCATCCTCTGAAAAGTATTTCTTAAAGGCAGATTTTAAGAATGATATCTAAAAAGCCTTCCCTAAGAGCTGGGTCAAGAATCCAATGTCCATGGAGCACCTGGGTGGCTCAGTCAGTTAAGCGTCTGTCCTCAGCTCAGGTCATGATCCCGGGGTCCTGGAACCGAGCCCCACGGCGGGCTCCCTACTCAGCGGGGAGTCTGCTTCTCCCTCTCCCTCTGCCCCTTCCCCCCCACAACTTGTGCATATGCGCACACTCTTTCTCTCAGATACATAAAATCTTTAAAAATAATAATCATCTCACGTCCTGCCCACTGTACAGCTAGGAGTCAAGGAAGGAGTCAGAGACAAAAAAATTTTTTTGTTACATGAGCCTCAGATAGTTTGACAGCCTCTCTACCACCTTGTTCTACTGTATGAGCTTCCGACTCTAAAGCGACATCGGCAATGGTTTTCTACTCAGCAAACACTTATTTATCTTGCACTGCAATAACGCCGTTTACCTCTTCGTCTTCATCATCAAAAAGCGAGACCGACGTGGCGAGTTTGCCAGGCAGGGGAGATGCATCCTTTGCCTTACTCACATTTTGAGAAGAAAACAAATCCTGTTGGATCAAGATTAAAGTTCCTGGTGAACAAGACAGATCAGCTTCTAAAGAGTCAGTTAAATCTAAAACACTGAAGACCATAGCATGATGGCTGCGTGAGTCTAGGTCTCCCTGTGAGAGGGAAGCTGGCTGAGAACACGTGTCAGTTTGCCCAATGGGTGTCCCACAACCCCCCGCGTGTGAGAAGGAAGAGGCCCACGTGGAACTCCAGTGGCCTCCCTGGAACTCTGAGGTTTGTAAACTCCCACATGGACGACATGTTCCAATCGATCTCTTATCACGCTAAAAAAGTAACGGGGACTTCCTTTTTTTGTCCAAAGAATCGGAACAATTAAACAGATTCAATAATGGAAGCAGAGGCCAGATTCCCAAATTACTGCATCTATGACTCTGTTTTATTTACCAACACCCTTCTCTCCCCTTATAAACGTATGATACTATTTCTTCCAAATAAATACGAATTCGGATTTTATTTCACAATGTTTCATATTCTACCTGAACTACAGCTAAGAGAGGTTGCAAAAGATCTAGTAGACTCTGAAGAAACTTTCGAAATGCAACAGTGTCTGCCTATGATGCAAACGGAGCTGCATGAACTAGAAACATAAAATAGGACACCTATTCCCTTAGGACAGAAACATCAACAGCCAAGGGCCAGACAATTAAGTAGGACAAGAACACAGTTCCTGAGACCTCTCCAGATAATTTCTTTTATTATGGCATCAACGCCTACTCTCAAACACAGACCTAATGAATTCATTAACTGAGAAGCACTCTTCTCAGCCCAGCGGATTCACCTGGACCCCGTGGAGTCCCACAGGTCTGTTGAGGTAAAGAGGCCACATGGGGGGAGCTACAGGCTCCCATGCCTCTCCTGCATTTTTTACAGATTGGCAAGATTTCACTTACGGAAAGATTTCTTCGTTTCACTTTTCCTTACCTAAGCACCCCAAAGTATCCAATAAAAACAATCTAGGACAATGCCACAGGACAAAACCTTTGGTGGTGACTGTGAAACCTGCCTGCAGATTCTTATACACTCCTACCATGAAAAAATAGAGTTTGCATCCCTGCCCTGGAATCTTGGCGAGCCTCTATGACTACCCTGACCATGCTGACTTCCGAAGCTAGGTTACAAAAAGCAATATAGCCTCTGCACAGTTCTCTGGGGAATATCACGCTGAAGCCCCGTGCCACCACGTAAGAACCCATGTTCCCTGCAGTTGCCACGCTAGGAGACCACATAGAGATAGAGAGGGGTGCCTCTGGAGCCCCAGCTGTTTGAGTCTTTCCTCCCAGCTACCAGCCATAGGAGTGAGAAGATTCTCAGCCCAGCCACCTTCAGACGAGAACCACATGAGAGACCCTAACTGACAAGTGCCTGGCTGAACCCAGTCCAGTTCTAGAACCATACGAGATAATAAAACTTACTGGTGTTTGAAGCCACTAAGTTCGGGAGTGATTTATTTCACAGTAATAAGGAACTGGAACACCTTTTAAGTCACTGAAATTGCTCACATTTGGTTTTTTCATGTAGTCGACAAATACCATTGGCTTATCAAGTGCCAAGCATTGGCCTAAATGTTAGAGGTACGAGGAGGAAACAAACGTCCTGCCCTCACGGAGCTTATTCTAGTCGGGACTGAGATAATGAACAAGCACACATGAAATGTCACATGGCAACACATATCGTGGAGAACAACCAAGCAGAAGAGAAGGCAAGGAGTGCAGTGTGGCGAGTGCTAGCAGGCTTGCAAGCATGCAAAGAATCGTCAGGAGAAGCCTCAAAAAAACTGAAGAAAGTAAGGAAGCAAGGCATCCAGACTCTGGGAAGAGCTCTCCCAGAAGGCACGAGTCAGTGGAGGTGTGCTTGAGGATGCGGAAGCTGAGAGCGCAGGATGAGACCAGAGTGCGAGGCCCCACCATGCCGTGCTCATGTGTCGGGAGTTTGGCTTAACTGGAGTTTGGTTAATTCCTATCTTCTGTACACTGGCCGTCAATGAAATATAAGCCTCACGGGTTTTATTTACATCAATGGCAGTCACTCCACTTCCAAAGAGTTGTACGTCCATCCTGGCTGTTAGTGCAAAGTAACCAAAAAAGCTTAATCCAGAGTTCACAATTTCTTGAAATTACACGTAAATTTCTGCCATGTCCCTATATTTTTCTGTGAAGGGTATTTATGACTGCCCATTACATTCTCAGACAGGTCTCTGACCCCCTAAAGGCCCAGCCTGAAATCGGTTCCGAAGGGACCTCAGCCTGTGGAGTCAGAGCAGTGACACTTCTGAGAGGGGTGTTGTTCCCCTAGAAAGATGCTTCCAGACAGGAACCCTCAAGGATCGAGGTTGTCTACAAGCACTCCCGGAACACAAACCGTTACTGGTCAGAAGATACAAGGTTATGCCAGGATACATACCATATGGCACTAAGCCCATTATTCAGTGAGACTGAGAAAGGAAACAGTGTGTTGATTTCTGTTCTGGTACAAGCACCTCACTGCATTGTGGATCAACAAAGAGCCTTAAATTTGAGCATCCTGAAGACAGCATTTTTCTCCCAGGAGATGCACTGGATTCAAACCCAACAGTGAAAAGTATTACTACACATACTGCTTTCTAAACACCATGTGTTCTCAAAACATTAATTTCAAAGAAAGCATTTTATAGAAGGTCTTATACCTCTACTGAAAAATCCTGATTTAGAAATATTTTATCATATCCAAGGACGAGTTCCCAGAACTCAGAAACAGAATTCCGTACCTCAGAGTCATCTTCATCTGAAAATAAACCTTTTTGAGTCTTTGTTTCTGGCAAGAGCTTGGGATTTTTGCTGGATGGAACGGTAACCTTTGTTGGAAAACAAAAAACAAAAACAAAAAACTGAGAGTTAACAACCAAGATAACTGGAAATGAGGGTTTATTCAAACATTCATTTGGAAAACAGACTGAGTCTCCGCTAGGATTAAGGCAGCAGGCCATGTGCCAGGGAAATAAAGATGCCGCGGACCTTAAACGTGTACAAAGAATTAATGCAAAAGAAGAATCATGAGAAAGAATTTAAAAACTGGTATAAGTTAAGAAAGGAGAAAGAAATAGTTCCTCAATAAAGTAAATTTCTCAGGACAGACAAAAAGCCTGGACACAGGAGATGGTACAAGCAAGGACACTCCGGGCAGAGGGAACCGCCTGAGAAGAGAAAAACAAGTTAAGCCAGAGGGCACACTGGTGGATCAGGGTATTCAGAACACAAATGGGACGTGCACAGTTAGAGCCAGCAGAGGAAGGCGAGCCAGCCCTAGGGGCCTGCCAGGTTCTCAATGGTGGGACACAGGTGGTCGGCAGTGGGAAGGTCAGGGTTTCATAGAAAGGACACACAGAGGTGCTTCAGAAAGAGGATGATCAGGGCACTTGGCTGGCTCAACTCGAAGAGCATGCAACTCTTGATCTCAGGGTCATGAGTTCGAGCCCCACACTGGGTACAGAGATTACTAAATAAATTTTAGTATATGTGCGGCCGAAGCGAGCACAGAGATTACTAAATAAATAAACAGGGGTGCCTGACTGGCTCAGTCAGTTAAGCATCCGAGTCTTGATTTAGGCTCAGGTCATGATCTCAGGGTCCTGGGATCGAGCCCTGTGTCGGGCTCCATGCTTAGGGGGAGTCCGCTTCAGATTCTCTCTCTCCCTCTGCTCCACCCACTCATGCACATGTGTGTACACGCTCTCTCTGTGAGATAAATAATCTCCAAATAAACAAACAAATAAACTTAAAAAAAAGAGAGAGAAAGTAAGAGGACAGTTCAAGCTATGCAGGATACCAAGGAAAGGGACAGCAGCCGCAAGAGCTTAGAGGCTGATGGGGATGCATCCTGCTGGCCAAATACAGCTTCATTTAAAACAAACAAACAAGAACAATGATGCTAATGGTTTATAATAGGTTGAACAGAGAACCCATAATCCTATAGTGCTAACTTAAAAAGCAGGAAAGAAAGGGGAAAGCAAGCTCTTCAGTTCTGTTTGGAAAAATGTTAGCTAATGTAGAAGAAATGAGAGAACTGGAAAACCATTCTTTTGTACCACTTAACATGATAACTGGTTCAAGAACAGATCATCGATGCAGGTAAAAAAACACTGAGCATGGCGAAGTCCGACAACTGCTCAGTCTAGGTGGTAGGTATTTGGGTGTTCGCTGCATTCTTTTCACCTTGCTGTACGATTAAAGTTCTTCACTGTACACCTGAAAAGAAACACCACTTCCCTCTGGATTCCAGACAAACTGACAAGATGCCCCAAATCAACACTTAACGAGGCTTAACAAATTAAGTTTCCTTCCTGCTCACCTTCTTCTCTGCCTTTGCTTTATTTTCATCTGTCCGATTCACAGTGGCTTCTCGCAAAGCAGCTGCTTTTTCTTTGAACAGATCTCCTTCCTCATCATCAAAGATATTGGCAGTGGATTTAACTTTGTCTTTAGAAGAGATACCACAGCAGGAAATTATACTCAAGTCAAAACTCCCACCACTAAATTCATAGATTAAAAATTCTTCCCTCCCAAGGAATAAATAGAAAAAGAATATTATTTTTTGATTAGTTATGAAACAGTATCAAGTTGGAATTTTTCAAAGAACACAAGAGCAGCTCAAATGAAACACAGGACCAGTGGTTTAACCACCTGGCTCACACACTCATCCAAGCAGCAGAGTCCTAAGCTTAGACTCGCTTGGACTGGCATCAAAGGTAAATAGAGACCTAAAGAAAGAAAGATCATTTAAGAAGAAACCACCCTAGGAATCTGAGAAGTGGGGATTGGCTCCCCCTTTTAAAAAGTCAAACTACTGGGGCGCCTCGCTGGGTCAGCAGTAGAGCATGTGGCTCTTGATCTCGGGGTTGTGAGTTCAAGCTCCATGTTGGGTGTGGAGATTACTTAAAAATAAAATCTTTTTTAAAAATAAAAAATAAATAAAAATTGAAAGTCAAACTACAAAGACACAGAAAAGCTAATATTGAAATCTCCCCCATAACCTCACCTGCCCACCCAAACAAGACAGCCATCGGGAACAGTTTAAAATGCACATCTAATTCCCCCAAAGATTATACTGACGCACTCATTTTGGTAATGCATAAATAAGGCGATAAATGATAACTCTAATAATATTTCTTATGATTTATGTTTTTCACTTAATGTACCTACAGAATCTTTCGTATGTCAACGTACACAGACTTCATCTTTTGTTACACTTCACCAAATTCCACTGAACAAGAGACCATAATTGACCCTACTGGTCAGTACCAGGGCAGTTTCCAGCCTTTCACTACCACGAGCCCTGCTGTGCAGAATGGGGTGTGTGTCACTGAAATGAGGACACTGACTTGGGAATGACCCAGGAGAGCAGCAGCTGCCAACTTATTTGTGATTCTAAATCAGTTCCCACCAATATCCACTAGGTGAGAGTCCTTCCAGGCCAAGAGACGCACAACCACCTTTATTCACTGTCATTTTAGTCGGCCTAGATCTGAGTGTTTCATGCATCCATTTGCACGCTTTCTAAAATAACTAGGTGATGAATTCTCTCAGGTTTCTGCTTCTATCCTTACTTCTCACATTTACCACTGGAAAAGGAGCTAAGTCCAGAGAATGTGTTTCTCACTGAATCCTGGTCCATCTAGTCTTTAGAAGAAGGAGTCCTCTTCTCATGTTGCTGGAAACTGTGTGCACCTAGTAGTCTATCCTTCTTTTCCAGAAAGCCACCAACACTTAGTGGCCAGACCAGCAATCTCTGCCCCCCAGGGAGCCTGTTAGAAATGCAGAATCACAGGTCCCTTGGGGCCCCTGGGTGGCACAGCGGTTAAGAGTCTGCCTTCGGCTCAGGGCGTGATCCCGGCGTTGTGGGATCGAGCCCCACATCGGGCTCCTCCGCTATGAGCCTGCTTCTTCCTCTCCCACTCCCCCTGCTTGTGTTCCCTCTCTCGCTGGCTGTCTCTATCTCTGTTGAGTAAATAAATAAAATCTTTAAAAAAAAAAAAAAAAAAAAAGAATCACAGGCCCCACCCCACACCCCCTGAATGTGAATCTGCATTCTGACAAGAGTCCCAGGACAGTCCTCTGCACATAAACGACTAATTAAGAAGGGTGACTTCATGAACATGTGGGCTTAAATTTGAGGGGAGAAGAAAGGCAAGGGGCTGAAAACCCTGCTATATAAGAAAGGTCAAGGTTATGTGGGCTTTCTGGCACAGAGAAGAGAAGCTGGGAACTGAACAGCTAACACGTGGCATTCTGCTCACACAATTTACTAAGAGCTGCCAGAAGGAAGTGTGATTAAAATTTCCTCTGTAACTCCAGAAACGTCACAACCAGAAATCTTCAGCAGGTATTACAGGGGAACAGATTTTAGCTCTCCATAGGGCAGATAATCCTAGTAATTAGTTTCCAAAGCAGGAAAGATTGGTTCAGAAAACAGAGCCCCCAAGGCCCCATGACTATGGAAGCCAAGATGACACTCTATAATAGGAATGCTTGAGGAGGGATCCTGTCACTGGAAGACACAGAGAACCTGACAAGCTCCATGTCCTTTTCAGGTCAACATTCTCTCCCTGGCTCAATTCCCGGAAAAAGAGGCTGGAAGAGGTACCTGTTTTGGAAGGCTTGCTGCAGGATGCCGCAAAAAAGTCATCGTCGTCATCATCATCATCAAAGAGGCCAGCAGGTGCTGGAGGGTACGGGCTTTTCCCTGGAGTGGGCTGCTCAGGCTTCTGGGGCTCCTTGGGCTTCTGGGGCTCCTTCAGTGATGGAACAGAGGTGGCACCAAACACATCAGTGTCCCCTGTGGGTGGAGGGACAGGACAGCCACAGTTGTGAGCCAATGTGGGTGGGTCTCCCGACTTTACAGAGAGGAAAAAAAAAAAAGGACCACCCACCAAGAACATTTTCAGTTCATCCACAAAACACATTAACAGGACCAAATAATCCCCATCCTTTATTGCTACAGAACATCCCACGATGCCAATCACCTGGTCACTAAAACACAAGGAAGTCCAAGGCCACTGACTTCTAAAAGAATATGAGCTAACACCAATGAATGAGCTCTTCCTGTAGGCTACTTGTTTCCCTCTGAAGCTCCTCCTACTCTTCAGCTGGCACTTAGAGGACAATTTTAAAGAATTACAAAACAGTACTTGTTTGGTTTTTAAAAAACAAACCCTAAGTCATGATACCTAAAAATACAGAAACAGCTCCTGCTGGGATTTTCTTTCCAGGTTTGGAGGATGAAGACACTAAAAATGAGAAAGAAAAAAAAATAACCACTTCAGAAAAGATGACTTTTCTTGTTAAATGCACCTTACTGAAATAGTAAGAGTGTACAACACAATACATCGCTAATTGGAGACCTTTTAAAACTACTTTTTCCTAAAACAACCATTTTAAAACTCCTTAGCCTTATAGCTCAGTCTTCTTTCTACCTGCCGTACTTTTTTCATGGTACTAATATAATCTAAGCTGTGATTCCCACGGACGATCACCTTGAGTATGGTCAAACAAGCACTGGGGTGGGCTGGAGAGGCCGAGGAAGGGGTCAAGCACAGAAGAGAAGGCAGAGGCAGAGCAAGCAGGGCTCGGTAACAGTTAGGGCTCTGTGCATTCCAACTGGAGAACCAGCAGGTAGAAGAGAACAGCAAAAAATGTGAAATATCAACAACAACAAAAATCAAGACAGTAACAGTTAAGGAGGGAAACTAGCATCCACTGATGCCAGAAAGTAGAGAGCAGGAACGGCAGGACATCCAGCCAGCCAGCATCACAGCGAGTCCAAAATCTGATGACTGGCGGCCCAAGGAGACTGCTCACTTCAATTAACTCATTCCCAAATCCCAAGAACTACCACATACCTAATGGAATAAAATTTGTCAAGTTTTTTTTTTTCTTTTTCATGTGTGCACCACAGATGATTCTGATGTACACCAGACAATGCAATTACTGACCTCCAATTTATGTGCACAACTCTGGAAGTGCTTTTTTGAATCAAACATGATTAAATTAAAACATCCTCAACACTGCTACAGAGTGCTTTTCCTGTTTGACTTTTTATGAATTCTCTATTAAGAAAGAGACAAAGGAGGGCATGTGATATACCAAGCAGTGGGTATTATATAAGACTGATGAATCATAGGCCTGTACCTCTGAAATCAATAACGTATTATATGTTAATTGAATTTAAATTTTAAAGTGTTTTAAAAAAAATAAAAAATTTTTAAAATTTTAAAAAAGAGACAAAACTCTGATGTGGGTTTACAGATGGTACTTTTGTCTTTTCCAAGACATAAATTAGTGAAAATGAGCTGCTCTTAACTAAACCAAGGCAAGCAAAACCGCTTTCTGCCTAACAAAGAAGCAAGGCTTGGAAATAACTTCAGGGGTCCCATGTCCTACTGAGAAATTAACAGTTTTTGGAATTCTGTTCACGAATAAGAAGAGTCAGCCTCAATCCAAGCTTACCGGCACTAACAGAGGGTTGAGCTTCCCGATCCTGAGGGGCTTCTGTGAAGAGGTCACCCTGGTTGCGATAAAGTACAGGACACGAAATTTCAAAAAAGCAAAGGAAAATGTAGCTGCATTTGAGGATTTCTAAAGAAAAGTACCTTGTAAAGTTTAAAGATACATATTTACTGTTCTGCCAGAAATTTAGTTCCAAAGTGAAAACTATGGCAAAATCAGACCCTTAAATAGTTTAGGTCTATCCAGGAATTAAATACAAACATGGAAGAAGAAAACAGACAAGGCAAGGAACGACCACCTGATCAAGTAAATTATTCACTATAAACACTCTCACATCCACTCTCCACCTAACAAAGGGCATCAGGATACAGTATTTTCTCACTTTGTGATTCTTAGTTCAAAATCTCCCAAACTATGAGAAAGCAGAAGCAACCTGCAATCTAAGAAGCCATTTTTTTTCCCTACTAATTGTGGACGCATGACACAACTAGGGAGAGCTTCACTCATTACCACGGACTCACCTCCTCATCGTCATCATCGAAAAGTCCCTTCCCTCCACTGAACAGGCCCCCTTGAGAGCCAAATGGGGAGAAATCTTCATCAGTCAGCTTGGGGGGTGCAAATAAGTTGTCCTCTTCATCTAACAAGCAGAAAGGGAATGTTTTGGAGGGAGAGTTAAAGATGGGTTTGGAACTCAAACTTCCAGGGTTAGCCTTTAACAACATCTCCAAGACTGGCATGGAGTTATCTAACCATATGTAACAGGAGTACTTCAGGGCCAGCAGGCTGAGGAATTTCACACACAAGTCACTTAACCGTCCAACGAACCCCTTAAAAGGCTCTCTGGGTTCCCACCCTTAACTCTGTAAATGTCTGAAGCAAGGTGAATTCTGTAGGCGATCCCTTTCATCTAGACTTGTTTCTCTGGAAGCAAGTACCTGATTCAATTGCCTTTAAGACCTACCCCGCCAAGAATCTGGGAGAAGGAAGGGCAGATTGAACAAAGATCTGCAGACTGACACAGTCACAAGGAGGAATGTAATGGATGTTACTGTTAAATATGAAAGGCTCTGATATATTCTTTATAGAAAAGAAATGCTAGAGATCCCTAGTTTCTATTCCTCCAGGAAAATTCTAGAAGGACAGTTAACGATCGCTATAAAACTTTTTAATTCAAATCCTTACAGCATTGTGGCTGCACACCCAACTCTCCTCCCAGCATCCCAAAGCATACTTTTAAATGTTTTGGAAATGAGAATAGAGACAGACCCCGTTTGTCGGCATTTAAAGTGGAATTCTAGGAATTACGAAAATGATATTCCTGAATCGAGGACCTCCTAAGATAACAGAATTGAGGGGAAAGGCTTACCATCTGAGGGAGTTTTCCTTTCCTTCTTTTCCTTCAATGTCTTCCGAGGTTTTGCTTCTCCTGGGGACAAGGCTTGAAGAGTATTTCACAGTTTTAACCATACACAGTCTACCCTTAGTATTTATAGACTAACTTTTTACACTTATGTCTGTCACCCTTGTGGCTCCGAAGCTAAGAGCAAGACATTCAACTCTGCGTCTCAGCTCTACCTTAGGACTTCAGTCAGTACCTCACTGAAGCTGAAAGAATTATTCTGACATCATTCCATCCTGTTCAGTCACTAGAATATACGATGTAATACATTTGTGTTTAGTCAAAATATAAAGAGTAAATACTAATTGAGAGATTTCTAATCTGGGGCCTGTGATTGTCTGGGGTATCTATTAATCCCCTGAAACTGCATATAAAATGTTATACAGATATGTACATGTGCTTTTTCTTGGGGGTCCCACAATGTTCAGTTATCAAAGAGTCAACAAACCAAAAAAAGAACAGGCCTCTCATGCCTCAGTAAAATTAAACAGGAAAACATGCTCCCAGTGAAGCCCAGCACAGGGTCCTGCACTTCCCCCCCAACCCCGTAAACTCATCTCAATGACATACTTGTTCGCTCCTCTTCCACCTGGCTTGTGGCCTCCCCTTTGATTCGAGCCGCCAGCTCATCGGCAAATGACGTAGGTCTACTTTTTTTCTACAGGCAGAAAAGATCAGAAGTTTTACTTTTTTTGGGAACCCACAAACTAGTACAGTTTACTTTTGATACCTAACAAAATTAAGTAAACAAAGGCAAAGGGATTGAACTGATGAAAAATTTAACTAAATGAATTTAAACATATGCACCCTATACAAATCACTTGAGAAACACGACTCCCTTCATAGGGAGATGCTCCGTATTTGCTTATTTTGTTTAACTACTTTACTTTAATCCTGGAAGAGCCAGATAAGAAAAGTACCATGAGGAACCGAGGGTGGGAAAAGGAAAGGAGTATTAGGGTCTTAAAACTCTGGAACTGAATAGACTTGAATGATCTAACTTGTAAAACTGTAACAGTTGGAAGAGAAAGTGGTCCTTGTGAGGCAACTAGTGAAGCTCAACCATCACTTTCAAAAGTATAAATGTACCAATATAACGCAGAATGAGACAGTTACAAACATAAATGACAATAAAAGTAATGAGTCCTCAGCGCCATTTCTAAAACCTTGTCAAGAGCATTAACTGTAGTCTTTCTTACAGGTCTAGTATTTTCTTCAATGTCCTCAATATCTTCCTCCTCCTTCTCAGAGTCAGCGAAAATGTCACAGCCATCATCATCCTCTTCTTCATCACTCATTTGCGCAATGTGCTAAGAGTATAAACCTTGAGATTAGAACTAGGAGATAAGGTCATCAAGCTGAAAAAGAGATACTGCCACTTAGCCTATAGGCAAAACGGTGACAGCCTGTCAAACAAGGGGGATGATGATGGTGAAAGCAGCGAAAGTCCCAAAGCAATAAATGTGCTAGAACAAAGAACATACAAGATTTATTTTCAGTGCAAATACTATACGCAGAATAATAAACACTGAAATATGTAAGACATCCATCACTGGAGAAATGATAAATTAAATAAGCATTGTCTCATCTCGAGAAGAATACTAGTAATTAAAAGGAATAAGCTGTAAGAACTGCAGAGGCATCCAAGGCATCAAGTGGAACAAATGTTGAATGAGAAACTGAGCATGATACCCTGCCCCCCACCCAAACACCCACCCCATTTCTAGGGACACGGATATATTTGAAAAAGCAAAGAAAAGCACTTACACTCCCAGATCACACCAGTTAATGTGTGGGATAATGAGGACTGGAGGGCTCAAACTAAGCTTTATCTGTGAAGTTCTAATTTTTATAAAAGCAGCCACTGGTAGGTATCATTTGTATAAACTGTGCGAGGTACTATGCTAAAAGCACTTTATTAGTTACTTTAATCCTTACAACCCTGAGGCTCACTGGGGCACACAAAACCAGTCTATCTTTAACAATACAAATAAATGGTTAGGCCAATGCTTTTAATCACTGTATTGTATTATTTAAAAGTCTGACTTTATCAATCTTAATAGTAAGTTCACAGAAATAAATATCCTCTAAAGACCGATTATTAAATCACCTCTGTGAATACAACCGGGAAAATAAAAGTATCAACCAAAAAGTATGAAATCCTTTATTTGGTAGTTGAAAATTTTTGTGAAAAAAGTTTCCCAGTTAGGAAACTGAAATGCAAATTGGGACCATCTCAACATGGACGGGACTGGAGGAGATTATGCTAAGTGAAATAAGTCAAGCAGAGAAAAAACAATTATCATACGGTTTCACTCATTTATGGAACATAAGAAATACTAGGGAGATCGGTAGAAGGAAGGGAAGAATGAAGGGGGGGTAAACAGAAGGGGGAATGAACCACGAGAGACTATCAACCCTGGGAAACAAACTGAGGGCTTCAGAGGGGAGGGAGGTGGGGGATTGGGGTAGGACAGTGATGGGTTTTAAGGAGGGTACATATTGCATGGAGCACTGGTGTTATACGCAAACAATGAATCATGGAACACTACATCAAAAACTAAGGATGTACTGTATGGTGACTAACATAGCATAATAAAAATTTTTAAAAATTAAAAAAAAATTTTTTTTAAATTGGGACTATCTCAGTATACCACTGTACGTATATTACGGTAGCAAAAATCATAATCCCAGGGATGAGATTATAGGAAAATCATTATGCATGATCTGTAATGAGACAATAATATCAAGAACCTTTACTCTAATTCTACACCATCTCATTCCTAAGGAAACAGTTCACATAAACAAAGGATTTTTGTGTATGGGAATACTAAATGAAGCATTATCTCAAAAATAAAATCCTGGAAATAAACTAATTCCCATATAAATTTAGAAGCTACCAAAGTATCACTGTATTACCATGCTTAAAATAGAGAGTTCACAAAGCAAATTACGAATGATTCAAAATTTAAGAAAATACTTAAATATGTTAACATAAAAGAGCAGAAAATATACTATGCATATCAGGAAAAGAATACATCCTTAGAAAGGCATATAAAAATTAAGACTGCAGTGCTAAGACAGTAGGATTAGATTTGTACCTTTTGAGTGTTCCTTAACCTTATTGCTACATTGTTTCAAATTTTAAAATAGGGGAGGGGGATTCATGTGAAATAGTTCAGCTTGAATAACTGGGCCTTCTTTTAGAGGCTCTGTTTCCCAATTTTGTTTTTCACTTCTTTGTTTTCTAAGAAAAACGAGGATAAAATATAAAGCAAAACTAAAAAAAAAACAAAAAACCACAAGGCAGTAGTTAACCTGAAAACATGAAATGCTTGATGGAAAATTGGCTGTAAAAATAAGGAATAAATCCTTACTTTCCCATAAGTCATTCTAAGTAATTTGTTATTTAATTTTTTATTGTTTTAATTCCAATATAATTAACACATAGTATTATATTAGTTCAGGTGTACAAAATAGTGATTCAACAACTCTATATGTTACTCGTACAATCCCCTTCACCCATTTCACCCATCCCCCCATCCAGCTCTCCTCAAAAGTAATCTCAGCATATATTTAGTATATATGCTAGGCTTCAGTTAAAATTTTAAAGCAAAGTCACTTTAGTACATGAGACTCACCTGGTTTTGATCATTGTCACTATGATTAGCAAAATCTTCATCTGACTGCTTTAAGGGGAGAAAAAAAAAGGCTTTGTTGTTAATACAGGATTTACTCACAAGCACAGAAATGATTTCAGGTCTAAGTCTCTGGGGCACGTCTATACTCAGTCTCTTTGTACTGCTTACTGGTTACCTGGAGTGTCAAGGTGCACATAAAGTGGATAGCTGGCAGTATCACCAAGAATTGCTCAGGCTAACAAGTAATTTTTGCGGTTAATTTCAACATCTCTAATAATGTGCTCATACCTATCTGCACTATCACTGCTAACCTTTGAATTTAAAGTAACAGTTGCAATTTAATTAAATTATCACAAGTTGGTTTGTGTCATTTTACATTTCAGACTCCACTCTCTATATTCCCTCTAAGATAACTACTACATCAGGCCCGAGAGCGGGAACATCAGTGTTTCCTACCAGCAATTAAGTGAAGAGTTGCATCGAATGCTAAAAGCACAGGATTCAGCTAATGATCATCAGTTACAGCGAGATTATTTAGGAAAAGCTTATTTCCTGCTGTTAGGTGCTTTGTTTGGAGGGCCAGCAGAAGGAGGGCAAGGGAGGCGGACTGTGGAAAGAGGGGAGGAGGAGAAGAGAGGAGCACACATACAACATTGTCTCCTTTTAGGAATCCACACTCAAGAACCATCCTTCACACATCAGTAACAAACATTCTGTCTCAAGGAACAACCCCAGATACAACAACGATCAAGGTCCCCAGACCCCAAAGCCTGGAGCAGGGAGTCAGATCACGCTGTGTAGGTATGAAGATACCAGAGCCAGCAGCAAAGTGAAAATGTAAGTGAATGCTTCAAGCATTCTTCTGGTCTGGGTTTTATAGTATAAAAAAGTTTTAAATATGGACTTTTTCCCTAAAATTATTCCAAGATAGAATGTACTCGAAGACTGCATTGCAGGCAGATTCTACCAAAATATCTAAGCTGCCTCCCCCCCCCCCCGAAATACATTGGTAAGAAGAGGACTTGGTGTGGAGGTGGCGGGGAGGGGAACGGTACAGGGATTAAGGCAGTTTTCCTTTTGTACACGAGACAAAAAGGAAACTCAATCCCAGGGGAAAAAACCTCAGACTATGGCTACTATCACTGTTAAAAAATTTGTGAAAAGAGATTGCTAATTCACAAATATTTATTTAGCCTGCTAAATACTCCCTAAGGTTCCCGCCCTCCATGACCTGGAGACACCAAACAAGCCCTTACCTCTTCTTCATTCTCTTCACTGTCTGCAATACTGCCACGATCGCTGCCTACGGACCCCTCTGGTTAGAAGAAAGATAAAGCATTATCGCCAATATTCGTCATAAAACATCCTTAGTTCCTTCTCAAAATCACAAACCACCGTACATCAACATCACAGAGATTTTGATAAAAGTATCTATCCACATTAACTGGAACTAAAAGTGGTGAGGAATAAAACATTTACATAGCCTTAAAGGATCTCCCCACAAGATACTTACTAACTACAAAAAAAGTTAATTACCAAGGGGAAAAACTGGCCTGTACTCTTCAAAAATGTCAGAGCTGTAAAAAGCAAAGGCTGAGAAATTATATCAGACTAAAAGAAGACCAGAGATTTGACAACTAAATGCAGTGAGTGATCCCGAACTGGAGCCTAGACCAAAGGGGAAAAGAGCCTGTAAAGAACGTAACTGGGGTAACTGGCAAAATCTGAAATATGACTGAGGATGAGCTAACAGAATTATGTCCAGGAAAATTTCCTGACTTCGATAATATACTGTAGCTACATTTGAGACTGTCCTTGGTCTTAGAAAACATACACAGAAATATTCTGGAGTAACAGGGCAAGATGTCTGCCGCTCTCAAATAGATTCAGAAAAAAATGTTATGTATAGAGAGAGAAAAATCAAACAAATGTGATGGAAAGTTAACAACTGGTAAACCTGAGTGAAGGGTATAGATGAGTTCTTTGTACTGTTCTGATAACATTAAGGTAAAGTTTGAAATTATTTTAAAATAAAAAGATATAAATGTTAAAAGTAACAAAAATATTTGGCACAAAAGAATACCTTCACTAGACAGCTCTCCGAGACCTACATCTTCCTGCTCCATGAAGAGCTTTGACCCAATTAAATAAGGTAGAGGACGATCAATGTATAGATCCTGTAAAGAATGAAAGATAACAGCCATTAAAAATACTCAGGATGAAAAATATGTTTCCCACTTGACATCTTGTTCCATCTGACTACCCCAAACAAGTTACATAATGAGAGTAAAGAATAAGAAACTCAGAGGGATTCAAAGTACAAAAAATAAATAAATAAATAAAATAAAATCACTGACTTTTTAAAAAAGTCAAATCCTTAGGTAAAAAATAGCAAAAAGAAGCTAAATCACACAGAATCTCCCTTCTCAAGTGCCTAGTTATACTCAAAATGGAAAGGCACACACAAAGTTTACCAGCAGTAATCAAATAAGTGTCAAAACTTCACAGTAACATGGTCAAAAGGAGGACCAAGGAAAGAAACTGGAAGTTCTGGCCAGCTCTGATGAGTCCTAGCCCTGCCTTCCTCCCCTAAAATGCCCTGCTGGTGAGCAAAAATCAACCACTCAACCAATCGATCTTGAGAATCATCAACAGTCCTAAATTTGGAAAGAAGCACACTGAGTAAATAACCCAAATGGGTGCGTGTGTCCAGGTTTGGGAGTGGGAGCAGGTGGGGACCAACAGGGGGATTCCTTCACACTGCAGTGGAGCAAAGAGAAGGCTGAACAGAGCACATAATGCATGGGCTAGGCAAGAAGAAACAGATGGCAACTATACAAGTATCTAGAGTCAACATAATGAACTAAAGGCACATCCAAAAGACTGATGAGAACCTGTCTTGGAAAAAAAATGACCCAAAGAAGGAAAGAATAATATCCCTCAGCAGCACCCACTGTATAATTTAGAAAAATGAAGTTGGTAAAATAAGACCAGATTATAAAACAACAGAATGAAATGAAGGACACTGTATATAAGAGAAAACCTGTTGGACCTCCTTTCATTCCCATCCTCTACTTCTAAGTTCCACCCAACACACATGTATTAAAAATTTAAGTTCAAGAAAGCACTCTACCCCAGGACAACCTCCCATCTCCCCGCCCCCCCAAAAAAAACGGATTTATCCTTTACAAAGTAGGGCATTTGGCCACCATCTCTCTTCTGTATTGGAAATACCCTGGGGGTGCAGGAGGAAACAATTCTGATGCTTAACACAACAACAGAGAATTTGGGAAAGTTAATGTAAAGGTTGAAGACACCACAGCAACTGGGGCGCCTGGCTGGCTCAGTCGGTAGAGTGTGAGAGCAACTCCTGATCTCGAGGTCGTATGTCTGAGCCCCACGTTGGGTGTGGAGATTACATTAAATAAATAAACTATATATAAAAAAAAAAAAAGCAAGAGCAACCAATTCAATGCAAACAAAGGAAGTACTAATTGGGCTAACCGTGACTTAGAAGGCATTCCCGTGTCCTCCAGTAGAGGAGAAGTGGTGTAGGACTTGGAACTAACAAGTGTGGCCCAGGCAACACACTTGCCCAGGGGTCCACTGCTGACTGCTAAATCCCTACAGTGGGAAGGCAAGCTAGCAAGTACCAGCCAGTGCGAAAGGAACAGCCCCAACATGGCACAACCCAGAAGCTTGAATTGGAAGAGAAGCGTGCAGCAAAACGAATGACCAGAAGAGCTTGGCTCTGTGGCATGTTTTTCTTTTCTTTTTTTTTTTTTTTTAAGATTTCATTTATTTATTTATTTGTCAGAGAGAGAGTGAGCACAAGCAGGCGGAATGGAAAGCAGAGGGAGAAGCAGACCCCCCGCTGAGCAAGAAGCCTGAGGCAGACTCAATCCCAGGACCCTAGGATCATGACCTGAGCTGAAAGCAGACACTTAACCGACTGAGCCACCCAGGCGTCCCTGTGGCATGTTTCAATTCATAAAGCACTTGTGTGTCACAAGGACTCTCTCTCAAAACAATATGGCAACCTTTTGTGTTTACTTCCGCGTGGCTGTGCTGCCCCAAACGTCTCCTCTGCAGATCTAAGAGAAAGTAATAGTAAAGCAGTAACTACTTTCAAAACTAATAGTCTATTCATGAACGCTCATAACGGCTTTACTCATCCTAGCAAAAACCTGAAATCAACCCAAATATCCTTCAACACTTCTTTTTCTCTCTTTTTTAAATTCTTTCAACATTTCTGCAGTTTCCCTTAGTATGAGCTACAGAGACTTCAGGTTCCCAACAATCTCTCCCTCTCATGAGCCTCCTCATACTTCGAAACACAATTCAAGACTCATCTGTACGCTCATTTCCTCAGCTAGAAGTCAGTTCTCTCTCAGAGCACTTATGATGGGGACTCATATAAATGTCTCCTCTCTCCACCAGCTGGTAATGCTGTAATAAGCATTGTGAGAGTAGGAGCCATGCCCTGCACCTTTGTACTCCCCTACCCTGGCATCCTGCCTTGTACCAATGTTCGGGTAAAGAAAGTCTTTCCAACAGAGTCAATATGAGATTGCTAAGTGCCACACTCGCTTCCTAAAAGTCAAGTCCATGTCTTACTAATTCTGTGCCCAACTGAAGTTCCCAAAACACAAGGGTAACAATAAATATCTGAACTGAATGTCTTTACCTTTGGTTCAAGGATCAGTTCCACCCGTTCATTAGCATCTTCTTCTTCAGAGTCTGAGTTCCCCGCTTTTATATCGAGTTGCTCAAATGCACTGTCCAATACTTGTAAACCATAGTTCACAGCCTCCTGAACTTTAGGAATCAGATCTACTTCTTTCTGTTCCCGGGTCTTCTCCTACAAAAAGATACTGTTCAGTACGGCTCTCCAAAATATTGATACCACCATAATAAAACACAATAAAACAAAAAGAAATCAATTAAAAATGTTAACAAAAGTCAGATTCTGAGAAATGCCTCAATAGACTTTGGAGTAAGTTTTAAACCCCAACTTTGTCACTTTCCGGACATGGATCAAACTACGTAAGATTCCAGAGTTCCCAGTTCACCATCTACAGAAACTGGGGCACCTGGGTGGCTCAGTGGGTTGGGCATCTGCCTTCGGCTCACGTCATGATCCCAGGGTCCTAGGATCGAGCCCCGCATCAGGCTCCCTGCTCAGCGGGGAGCCTGATTCTCCCTCTCCCTCTGCCTGCCGCTCCCCCTGCTTGTGCTCTCTCCCGCTCTCTTTGTCAGATAGAGAAATAAAATCTTAATATATATAGAAACTACTGCCCCTAGACTCCTTAGCCTGGTTTATGAAGCCCTCCAGCACCCACCCCTCACTCCCTTTTTCTTCTTCCTGCCTAAACCTCAGTATCTTCCATTAACATAGTCCATAAAATACCAGGCACATCCCCCAACACCGAACTTTAGCTGCTGGCATTCTCTCTCACTGAAATAGCCTTAAAATCAGGCTCTTCTTTCTTCACCTAGCTAACATCTTATCCTTGTAGGTTTTCCCTGCTTACATCACCGAGCTCTTCTCATCTGAACTTCCAGAACAGTTACCAGTTCTGACATGTTATGCCCTAGTGCCCCAACCAAGACCATAAGCTCCTGAGGGTAAAGTCTTTAAGTCACCAGCTCCCTGCAATCTTAGTAGAGTCAATAAATGTTCACTGCACACTCCGTGTCCTCTGTACTAACACATCCTATGGCATGCAGGAGGCACTCAAATGTGTGTGGACTAAACCAGCATTCATCTCACTGTCATTTCCAACTGGAAGGAATCCAAGCTATCATGAAAGAATGGGGAAACATGGTCTTCAAAGAACTCACAACCTATAGCCCAGTCTGTGGCCTGCTTTTGTATCGCCGTCAAGGTAAGAACGGTTTTTACATTTTCTAAGGGGGTGAGGGGAAGGAGGAGAAAGAGAAAAAAAGAAGGGAAAGAGACAGAGACCAACATAGCCAGCCAAACTTAAAATATTTACTATCTGGCCTTTTACAGAAAATCTCCACTGACCTGTGCTCTACTCTGAAGCCAGAATTCAGAAACTTTATATATTTCTTACTATACTACATTCCAGAAACAAACCAAAGAGTTCAATTCTTGGGCTATCAGGAGCAGCCTTTCCCATTTTCCCCAGTAATCATCCTCCTGCCCACAATCCCCCACCAGCCACATTACAGATTTCCACCACTTTCCTTCTCTAAGTCGAGACTCAACAGAAGAGTGATTTAATGCAAGTACCTGTTCTGCTTTTTCTGTCTCAGCCTTGAGCACCGGCTCCTCCACCTCTTCATCATATACACGCTACATATAGAAGCAAATTCATTTTTAAATGGTCAGAACATCACTTGGAATACATTGCAATATACAATTCAACACACAATACAAAAAGACAAAGACAGAGAAAAAATGATTATTCAACAAATGGCTGAGGCCATTGGTCAAGGACAAAAAACAAAAAGCAGCAGTTAATTCATCAAAAATTAAACTTAAAAAGATACAAATGACTAGGAAACGTGAATAAAGTTCAATCTCATGGTTGACCAGAGGGCCACAAAAACAATGGAAGATCCCATTTTCATTTGGTGTAACCTAATACTCTTCATGCTGACAGGGCAACGATACAGGTACTTAAATGTGAAGCTGCTGAAAGTGTCAACTGGTAGAACTTACCTACGAAGTAACAAGAGCTTGAACACTTTGAGCAATAGAAATGGTAAAAGCTTTTTCATCCTGTTGCTTAAAATGGTTGATAAACTTTTATTATCCCATTTATATGAAAGCAGATGAGCCAAGCCCACCAAAGATTTGCCAGAAGGCCAGGCAGGCATTTCTTTTCCAAGAGAGCTATGGCTCCAGTAACTCATTGTGATGTCTTTTACTTTTTATCTATTTAACTATTAAAAAGAGGACATAGGAATATGCCCTAGTAAGACTTATTCAAAATCTGCAGTATTTAAGATTGGGACACAGGCATACAGATGATTGTAATAAAATACAGAGGTAAGAAACTGATCCATAATTACCTGTAAGCCTAATTTTACATTCACAAAACACAAATGTATATATACTATGTATAAACTTTCATACACATGAGTCAGTGAGGAAAAGAGCTTACAATAAAGCTTACCGATGTGGGGGGAAAAAACAAAGTAACGTTCCTATCTCAAACTGTACATACGTGCACTCATACACATTCCATGCAGATACGTACTTTCCAGGTAAGATTATACTGCAGATATACAAAGAGGCCCCCACCCAAAATATTTAGAGAGTTAAGGTAAAAAAATGGGAAGTTGGTACCTTTGAAGCAAATATGGAAAAAATATTAAAGTCTGTTGATGCAAAGTGGTGCACGTTATTAGCATTTGTGGTTATTATCTATTCTTCTCTAGACATTTGAAAGATTCCGTTAAAAAGTTTTATAGTGAAAGATTGTTGGAGCACCTGGGTGGTTCAGTCAGTTAAGCATCTACCTTCAGCTCAGGTCATGATCCCAGGGCCCTGGGATCGAGCCCCATATCAGGCTCCCAGCTCAGCAGAGAAGTCTGCCTCTCCCCCCACTCACACTCTCTCTCGCTCTCTCTCAAATAAATAAAATCTTTAAAAAAAAAAAAAGTTTTATATTGAAAGACTATTAAAATGCTTATAAAATAAATAATATTAAGAAAAACGCAGCCTGCAAATATACACATACAGAAAAGTTTAAAAAAAAAAAGACTAGAAAGAAATATGACAAAGTGTTCAATGGCTGATCAATTTGGGGAGGTGGAATTACAGTTGATTTTTTGTGGTTTTAATATTTTTACATTTTAGTACTTTTTATCTTTGCCAATCTCTTCTACAAGTGTTCATTACTTTTTTAACAAGAAAGAAAAAACTTAAAAGGCCAATGTGTGCATGGGAAATGGACTTAGCATACAGATGCCAGAATGTTGAGGCACCCCTCCACCATCTCAAATTTCAGATGCTCCTTCTTTTTCCACACTTTTAAAAAATAATTGTTATATAAAGACAAGAAATGGGCAAGGGGGGGTAATTTTCAAAAACAGGAACAGAGAAGTAAATAAATCTTAAAATTGAGGCTTTCAGACAAGGCAGCTACCAAGGTCACTTCAGATTTTAAATAGCAAGACCTACAAGTTGAGCTTCACAGTCAAGTCTGAAGAGCACCAACATCCTTCTTTTTCCCCTGCTTGTCATTAAAAACCACTTCATAAGATACCAGGAGACTGTGGCTGGGAGGCCAAACATGACCTCTAAAAAATCATCCAGCAAATACATAAAACCCATAGATCTTCCGAGAGTGACGAGAACTATGTATCCCAAGTGCTCAGCATGCAGCAGATAATGTTAACTTCCTTCACTCTTACCGGCTAACCTCACAGCTTCATGTGATTTTCAATAATTTTAAAATCAGGCGGCCATTCCCAGAATTGTTAAATATCTTTAGTATTTTCCCTCAGAGAATTTTTTCTTCATTTGGGGAAACAGGGTAAGAGATAAGGTGGTGAACTGGAGAAAAGGAACCAGGGGCTGAGGACTTCTTAACAGATTATAAACAGCCCCGGTCCTTCTCATTTAGGTGTTCTCCCATTCATTCATTCAAATATTCTTTAGGGTCCTACAAACCAGGATTGTGGTTGGCCCAAGGGATATAACATTTAGGAAAAAATGTGGGATGGGGCGCCTGGGTGGCTCAGTCGTTAAGCATCTACCTTTGGCTCAGGGAGTGATCCCAGGGTCCTGGGATCGAGCCCCACATCAGGCTCCTCTACTGGGAGCCTGCTTCTTCCTCTCCCACTCCCCCTGCCTGTGTTCCCTCTCTCGCTGGCTGTCTCTATCTCTGTCGAATACATAAATAAAATCTTTAAAAAAAAAAAGAGAAAGAAAAAATGTGGGGCTTCATTCAGTAGGGTAGTTTGACACATCAAATTGTATCAATAAATACGAAATTACAATTGTAAGAAGTGCTACTGAAGAAGTCATTTCTGGGATACCTGGCTGGCTCAGTCAGAAGAGCATGTGACTCTTCACCTTGGGGTCATGAGTTCAAGATCCATTTTGGGTGTAGAGATTACTAAAAAAAATAAACTTAAAAAAAAAAGAAGTCATTTCTAGGCCACTTAATGTTTCAGAACAAAATTCCTAAATTAACAGATTAATGAAACTTTAAAAATTCTGTTCCCTTGATAACACGCCACTGTTAATTAGTAGTTCTCCTCCTTCAGAGTCCCCTCTTGAGCCTTTTACTAAAGGTACTAATTTCTCTTGCCCTAGAAAGTTCTGATTGCTCTTTAGTTTCACCAGTTCTGTAATGCATTTTTCAACCTGGGCACCTGCTTCTGAAGTTAATTACTAAAACCCAGAAACCTACCTGACTTTGAATACCTTTCCAACAAACTACCATGAAACCAAATGGCACCATCATTCAAGCCAGAATCGTAAGACATGAGTACCAATGTCAGGGTTTGAAGAAAGCATATAAAAAGCCAAATCACTGCCAAATATATTAACGGCATGTAGATTTTTTCAGAGTTTTATTAAGCATCAGCTGTACTCTTCACATCGTGTTCTGCCACGAATGAGAAGACCATGTAACACGTGGCATTACAGGGAGGTATGAGAAGCAGTAAAACTTGGCAGTGACAACAGGCACATTGAGAGGGGAATTCCGGCTGCAGAATGGAAGGGGAAGAAGATTAAAGACTAAGGCAATGGAAAGCTGGATGGAAAACAGGGAATCCAAGAAGCGAACAGAAATAACTACTGCCTCCCCCCCAAATCAACAAGAACAAAATACCCACTAGATCAAGGAAAACTCAAAATCTAAAAAAAACTTGGCCAGAAAGTAAAAGCTGAATAAAAGGTAAGTATGACATGAAGACGTGATTCAGAAAAAATAGTTTATGATCCTCACCCCTCCCCCAAATTCAACGGGTACCAGTTTAGTACCATGTGGTACAGGCATACTGCGTACAAAAGGACCCTTCCAATTCTACTCCCTGCCCATTCTAGGGCTCCAGCACTGATTGCAAAGAAGAGCTGAACACCTGACCGAGAAGAAAGGTACAGAATGAGAGCAAACAAGTATACTTAAAAGGATACCAAATTTGACTTGATTTAAAGGAAACAGGGCTGATACACCTGTAAACTGCCTCTGCCAGTGAGAAAGATGCTCAGAACCAAGCACGGACATTCTATATAGATGACCAAAAAGTGACTACAGATTTTACTAGAATACTTGCCGATCTTAAACTTACTAGCAAAGAGATCTCTTAACACCTTTACTAAGATCCTTATTTAACACAGTTTCCCAAAAATCATAGTGGCAATTCAACCTGAACTACTAAAAAGTCCATTATCATGTGGCATAAGATACCCACATGACGATATTTGGTCTTCTCTTCACAATCCTGAATCTCGGGCTTTTATAATTTTGCAATTTTCAAAATCCTTTCTACTACTTTACATCTAACAATCTCCGGAAATAGGCTACTTTAATAATCCTCTTTTCACAGATTATTTAAGGCTGACACTCGAAAGTTAACCTCCCTATGAGACATATAGATCAGCTTAACTAAGCTTCCATTCTCATCTCTTAACAGTCTCCCCTTCACTCATGGGCTCTAGCCACATTTGTTTCCTTTCTATTCTGGAATTACACTATTATGGAGGATTGTAACCTTCTCTAAAGAGAGGTCTATCTAATTTACCTATGTATTCGTAGGACCCAGCACTTAGAAAGTCAATATATATACAGGGAAAAATCACACATGGCTCAAAGTTCAGTACTCTGTTTAGAGTTGATTCTGTATCACAGGTTCAGCCATTGTAACAAAATGTTAATCAATATTAAAAAAAAAAGGCTATTCCAAGTGGGCACACACATGCCTTTAATATAACTTATCAGAACATGATGGACATAGTCAATATTGCAGCCACATTCTGGTGCTCAGAGGATCAGACTAGGTGTATAGCTCTCCTTAAAGAACACGCCCACAATAAGACTTGTTGGAATGCCATTCAAGTCAGCAACTAAAACTAAAAAAGGATGGAAAACCTAGAATGTAAGGAAAATGTATCATTAGATTTTGTAATGGCCTGAAAAAATAAACTTTACTAATTAAAAAAAAAAAAGTGTTGGGGCGCCTGGGTGGCACAGCAGTTAAGCATCTGCCTTCGGCTCAGGGCGTGATCCCGGCCTTATGGGATCGAGCCCCACATCAGGCTCCTCTGCTATGAGCCTGCTTCTTCCTCTCCCACTCCCCCTACTTGTGTTCCCTCTCTCGCTGGCTGTCTCTATCTCTGTCCAATAAATAAATAAAATCTTTAAAAAAAAAAAAAAGTGTTAATCCTAGAGAAAGAAGCTTCAATTGCCAAGAACCCCTACATTCATCAAAACTGAGGAGGGTACCTAATAATAAATCACTTAATATCACAACAGACTCTTGCTTCTCCAAAAAGCATTATTTACAAGTATGATACAACTAAGTAACTCACGTTCTCAATGAACTGGGTATTAGACAGCATAAGGAAGTCATTGAAGACATTATGAAGGCGACAATCGGTGGCTTTAGTTTCCCGGATTAGTCCGTCCACTTGTTTCTTGATTTCATGAGTCCTAGAGATAGTCTGCTGTGAGAATTCCTGTAGAAACTGTAGTAGCTATTTAAAAAATAAACATACAGCAATATCAACATCACATGTGTCTATACTGTGCATCAAAAGATAAAAAGAACCCATTTCTTTTCTCCTTTGTGTGTGTGTGTGTGTGTGTGTGTGTGTGTGTGTGTGTGCGCGCGCTAGAATGTAAGGGATGCTGCTTCTGACAGTACCCAAGACCAAGTAGCACTGAAAAACATTAAAGCAGCTCATCTAAACAGTGGCAAGGAGTCAATGGACACTTGCTATCTCATTTCTGGAGAAATTTTAAAGTCTTGTTTGCTTATCATTCTTCAGAAATCCCAGACGAAGAGCGAAGTAACAAACTACCACTCTTTAAAAAAAATTTTTTTTTGTATTCATATGGGGCTTTGGAATCAGAGTTTTGAGCTTCTAGGGCTCCCAGCCTTTAAAGTCCCACTCCAGGATATCCATATAGAGGTTTGTCTACCTCCCCATACAGTCCGGGTCCAACGTGGAATGGCCTCACTGGTGCCCTAGCAATCCCGCGGCGCAGAGAAAATCTATCTGCCTCCCTCAGGATGGAGACGGGTGCACCGCTAGAAAACCCAAACAAGGAAGAGAACCCCGCGTCTGGGCTGCAGTCCGAGTGGGGGCACTCAGCCGGCTAAGGACGACAGGCCCGCCCCCGCCCAGATGCCTAGCGTCTGCCACCGTGGCGTTTGTGAAATTGAGTAGGGACGTGTCATTAAAAATAACAGAGGCAACGGGATAGACCGGGTGGAGAAGGAATCGGGGCTCCGGTCCTCCAGCTCGCAGGCCGCGCGTCACCCCAGGCGGCCCGCCCTCCCATCCCGTCCCTGGGGCCCTCCTCTCACGCCCGCATCAGCCGCCAGCGACCAGCTCTGGCTGCTCCTGCGGATCTCCTCAACCGACCAGGGTCGCTCCCACACGGGCTCGGACGCCGGCGCCCGCTCCTGGTCGGGGGTCGTCCGGTTCATCTGCAGCGGGAAGGACGAGAAGAGGGGCTGAGCTTCGGGGAGGTGGCGGCCCCGGCCCAGCCCCGGCCGGCTCCTGCCCGCCCCTGCCCGCTGCCCTCACCATCCCGGCCGTGCACTTTGGCGGGCCCGGGGGCAGCCACGACCGCACCCGCCGAGTGCGGAAGCCGAGCCCCGAGCCCCGAGCTCTGCTGCCCCAGCACGTGACCGCTTCTCACGTGACCCGGCTCGCACGTGACCGGATGTGCGGAGCCGCCGGAAAAAGCTGCGATCACGGACTAGGGAGTTGAGTCTGAAAGCCTGCAGCTGGCCTAAGGTGGAAGCTGGGAGGAAGAGAGGATGCCGACGCCAGAGGGCGCTGGTGGCCGGGTTGCCCTGGAGTCGGAGGGCGGAAGCGGTGGCTGCAGAGCTCGCTGCCACCCCGGCTCATCTCAAGAGGGTACCCCCGAAAGGAACCTGTGGAACCCGCTTAGTGGCTTCGGCCGTCGGGCGACGTGGGCGGAGGGAAAGCTTTCCCGGCTGCGTCTCTTCCTGTTGCATCTCCGCTGCCCTTCGCTGCTGGGTCAGCGCACTGGCGCTCAGTAAGTGGAGGAGGACCGACTAATCTGACCGTCACCATGCCTGCCGACCTCCTCGGTTTCAACTCATTGTGTAGGTCCCGCTTAAAAGCCTTTATCAACTCATTCAACGTTGCCCACAGATTCAAGTGCAGACTTCTCATAAGACAAGCAAAAATCTTTCATAATCTGATCCCCGCTGCGAACATATCTTCAACTCTCCCAGCTCCCCACTAGCGCTCAGTGATCCAGATTTTTCCCTTTGCTGAGTCCCTCTTGTGCCAGACCAACTTACTTCTTTAAAGATCCCAGTTTCTTTTCATCCCTTTATGCCCAAGGGCAAGTTATTTAACCTCTGTTACTTTTCCCCCTCAGAAAAAAAAGGAAGATACGCATCTTCCAAGGACATGGTATTAAGTGTGGTGCTATTCTTAAAACAGCTAGCACGACGCCTGCCTTCTGGCGAGCATTAAACGTGGAGCTTACCACTTTCCCTATGCTCTTTGTCCAACTCTTGGATTTTCTTTTGTTTTCGCCTCTATCACCTCAGTGAAAACTTGCCCGATTATCCCACGTACAGTTTAAATGCCCTTGTCGTTTTTTATATATTTGTACAAGTATCATAAAATATTACATTGTATTATAATTTATATCTCTGTGTCCAGTTAATAATAGCTAACATTCATGAAGTGCTCAGGATTTACCATTTTATACATATTAATTTATTTAATTCTCACAATGACCCTGTGAAGTAGGTAGTATTATCTTTATTTTATAGTTGAAGAAACTGAGGCACAGAAAGAGAAGTAAATTCCTCAGGATTAGACGATCAGTAAGGCAGCAGAGCCAGGAACCTACACAGTTAGCCACTATGCTACACTGTAGCTAGTCTTAGTCTTGTAGGGAACTTTATTTTTAAGTGACGGATCTACCAGCCTTCTAATAGATTGCCTCACATTCATAAAAAACAGAACAAAAACCTTTCCAATTTGGTTGGTAATATTTAGGTGAGCCAATTAGTGCATTTGCATCTCATCTGACATCACCAACATCAGTAGCCAGGTAATGACCCTGGGCTCAATGTGCCTTAATAATGTTAATCACCATCCCAATTCTCAAAGCCCCTCACCCACACCCTGGACCTTATCACCTGAGTTTCTTACTTCTAGATCTGGACTGCAATAGAGCAGCCTCTTAATTTTTCAGGTCTTTCTTTTATTCCCTAGTCTGTTCTCAACTAACCCAAACCTCGTCCCTCAGTTCTTCCCTTTTCCCCCAGTGCCACCTTCTTAGCTTTATTTCCTTCTGTGTTCTGCGTAGCACTCATGATAGTAGCCATCAACTTCCCTTGAAAGCTTTTTAATATCCTCATGTCAACTTTCTGAGACATAGCTCTGCTAGCTCCTAACTTTGAATCAGTCCAATTATGTCCTTTCTCCTTTCCTGCACCTAGGTTCCCAAATGAAATCACTACAAATTCATATTTTGCAAATTTGGCTGAACCCTCAGCACTGATTAGCAGTCCTTTTACTTTTCCTTGATCTTTATTCTTATCCTTGATCGGCTCCCTTCCATAACTTCACCACGTTTTTCATATCATCTATCCACTTGCCTCTGCAAGACAGAACAGACTTCCTCTTCTCACCTCATACTTAAAATGTTTCTATGTATACACACCTTCTGTATCTCATACAACTCTTTATTTGCACACAACAGAATTTGACTGGCAAATGGACAAAATTGAATTTGGGGGAAAGAACCTACAGAACTCACAGGTAAGGAAAAGCTAAGCAGGCAGGGTTTGGGAAGAGCATAAACCATAGGAACTCAGGAGTCCTCTTTGAGCTGATGCCACCAGAATGACCAAGGTCCAATCATTTCCTTTCTTGTGTTTCTTTTCTGAATTTTCAAATTCCTGAGATTTATAGAATCTGATTGGCTTCCTTAGATCATACTCCCACTCCTTCCACCTCTAAGTGGGACCCCAAACAAAAATTTGGGACTGTTACCAAAAGCAGAGCTAAGAGATGTTATGAAAACAAAAACAACAGGATACATGATCCCTACATCTTTAGGGCATCACAGGCTGAGAAAGTTGACAAAAAAAAAAAAAAAACACATGTTTTTATGCTTTTATAATGCATAGCTCTCAGATTTCACACTGAAATAGCCCCAGTTTTAAAATATCCATAGTTGAGGTTGACCATCAAATGTGTTATACATAAGAACTGATTTTCTAACTCTACTTTCTTGAAAATAAAGCCTAGCCAACCTGCTTTATTTTACAGAAGCCTCTCCAGTGGGCAAGCCATGGTTCTTTTAAGAGTCATTTGAAGTGCCTGAGAGATTTTCTCCAAGAACGGGCAGTTCAGAGGCTCGACATGAGGAAGTCAGAAATGCTTCGCAGTCAGAAAACCCAACACCAGGCACCCCACAGTAAGTACAACATTCTCCTCTAAGGGATCTTTGCTCTCGGACCTGGGCAGAAAAACTGATCCACAGACAGAGTGACAGAGGCTGATGAGTTGTGGGAATCAAGCAGCTTTGCTTGCTGATGTTAAACTCTGACTTTATATGTCAACAAGCAGCACTTTCTGAACCATCAGGAATGTATTTGTACCACCGCCTTTCTCCCTGCCTCTGTTAATCATTGAGCTCTTTTTTTCTGAATATGAGAGTGAGTCAAGGCTTTAACTCTAGGGCGGCCTGATAAAGGTTCAAGAGTTGGAATTTTAAATTAGCTGCAAGTCTTTAGGGTTTTGGTACTATATGACATTAAATAGCCCTTCCACATATTTATCCAACCTCCCCTTGGCTCTGCTACTTGCCCAAATACATCAGAAGGCAGGCAATCTGGCTGCACCCTCAAGTAATGCCAACATCATTCCCAGAAGTGGTTGGCAAGTCTTATTGGGAGACATTGTAACCTTCCTAGGAGTCCAGTTCCTGCACTGACAGCTTAATGGAAGCTAAACTACTAGGAAATGTTCCTACATCATGATAGTTTTGCTCACCCATTTGCTTCACTCTTGCCAGTAGCAAGTCTGCAACTCCTACATTTGGCAAAGAGATTGATTATATATAATATTTCAATATTTTATAAATATAATAGTTGTTATATATAATTAAATTTTTTCTCATCTTTTAATGTTTTCACTTTTTTTTTTTTTTTAAAGATTTTATTTATTTATGTGACAGAGTGACAGAGAGACAGCCAGTGAGAGAGGGAACACAAGCAGGGGGAGTGGGAGAGGAAGAAGCAGGCTCATAGCAGAGGAGCCCGATGTGGGACTCGATCCCGTAACGCCGGGATCACGCCCTGAGCCGAAGGCAGACGCTTAACCGCTGTGCCACCCAGGCGCCCCTTAATGTTTTCACTTTTTAATTTGAAATCGTTTCAGATTTATCAAAAAATTGCCAAAATAATACAAAGAATTCCCATATATTCTTAACCCAGTTTCTGCAAATGTTTATAACCTACATAAGCATAGTATAGTCAACAAATAAATTAATATTGATGCATTATTATTACCTAATCTATAGACTTCCTTTAAACTTGTCACTTGTCCCATGTCCTTTAACGTATCTAGGACCACATGGTACATTTGCCATGTCTCCTTAGTCTCCTTTAATTCTGGAAAATTCATTCATCTTTCTTTTTTGTTCATGACCTTAATGTCTTTTTGAAGAATATTAGCCAATTCTTGTATACAATTTCCCTCAGTTTCCTCATGATTAAATGCAGGTTGTGCATTTTCAGCAAGAATACAATATAGAAAAATCAAATATGCAAAAATATTTTGGCAAACAATGAAAAGGAAAATCTGAGGAGACCTAATCTTATCAGACAAGAAAACATACTCTAAAGCCTCTATAACAAAACTGTGCAGTATCAGTGCTTAAGTAGACAAACAGACCAGCAGCATAGAAAAGAACAGAAAGCCCCAAAATAGACCGAGGCACATTTGAAAACTAGGAATATTGGTAAAAGGGTCATCTCAAGCTGCTGGGGCAAAAATGGACTTTCTAAAAAATAGTGCTGAAACAACTGGGTAGCCATTTGGGAAAAGGTAAAAGTAGAACCATACCTAACACTTCACATAAAAATAACCTCTGGGGCGCCTGGGTGGCTCAGTCGGTTAAGCATCTGCCTTCAGCTCAGGTCGTGATACCAGGGTCCTGGGATCGAGTCCTACGGGAGCCTGCTTCTCACTCGCCCACTCCCTCTGCTTGTGTTCCCTGTCTCGCTGTATCTCTCTCTCTGTCAAATAAATAAATAAAATCTTTAAGATTAATTAATTAATTAATTCTAAATGGATTAGAGGTCTAAATGCAAAAACTGAAAACATGCAAGTACTAGCAGGCAACACGAATGACTTCCTCTTTAGCTTCAGTTTAGGGAAACTCTAAGTATGACTTGAAATCTAGAATAATAAAAAAAATTGATAAATTTGAATACATGAAAATAAAACATTTCTTACAGTCAAAAGCCATCATAAACAAAGTCAAAGGACAATTGACAAACCAGGAGAAAATATTTGCAACATATGGCTAATGGCAAATGGCTAATGACATATGGCTAATGACAAATGGCTAGTATCACTAATATATTAAGGGGACATTAAATAGCTCTTAAAATTGGGGCACCTGGGTGGCTCAGTCAGTTAAGCGTCTGCCTTTGGCTCAGGTCATGATCCCAAGGTCATGGGATCAAGTTCCATATCAGGCTCTCTGCTCATCAGGGAGCCTGCTTCTCCCTCTCCCCCTGCCTGCCACTCTCCCTGCTTGTGCTCTCTTTCTCTCTCTCTCTGTCAAATAAATAAACAAAATCTTTTTCAAAAAAATTAAGTAGCAAGACACCACAAAAAAAAAGGAGAGTTACTTGCCAGTGTCCCTGGTGAATGTAGATGCAAAAATCCTCAACAAAATATTAACAAACCGAATCCAACAATACAATAAAAAAAAAAAACCTTCCTCATGATCAAGGGGGATATATTCCCAGGATGTAAAGGTGTTTCAGTATTCAAAAATCAATCAGTGTGATACATCATTTCAATAAGAGAATAAAACCCATATGATCATCTCAATAAATGCAGAAAAAGCTTTGACAAAGTACAATACCCATTCATGATAAAAGCCCTCAACAAGGTAGATCTAGAGGGAATATACCTCAGCATAATAAAGGCCATATATGAAAAACCCACAGCAAACATCATACTCAATGGGAAAAAACTGAGAGCTTTTCCCCGAAGGTCAGGAACAAGACAAGGATGTCCACTCTCACCACTTCAACATAATACTGGAAGTCCTAGCCACAGCAATAGGACAACAAAAAGAAAGAAAAGGCATACAAATTGGTAAGGAGTAAGTAAAACTTTCACTATTTCTAAGTAACTTGACACTATATATAGAAAACCTGGAAGACTCCACCAAAAATCTACCAGAACTGATAAATGAATTGAGTAAAGTTGCAGGATACAAGATCAATGTACAGAAATCTCTTGCATTTCTATTCACTAATAATGAAGCAGCAGAAAGAAATTAAGAAAACAATCCCATTTACAAGTATACAAAAATACCTAAAAAATAGTAATAATAAAATACCTAGGAATAAATTTAAACAAAGTGGTGAAAGCCATGTACTCTGAAAACTATAAAATACTGATGAAAGAAATTAAAGACAACACAAAGAAATGGAAAGACAGTCCAGGCTCATGGGTTGGAAGAACAAATATTGTTAAAATGTCTATACTACCCAAAGCGATCTACAGATTCAATGCAATCCCTATCAAAATACCAATGGCATTTTGCACATAATTAGAACAATACTAAAATTTGGGTGGAACCACAAAAGACCGTGAATAGCCAAAGCAAAGAGACAGAAAAACAAAACTGGAGGTAGCACATTCCAGACTTCCAAGTCATATTACAAAGCTGTGTTATCCAAAACAGTGTATTACTGGCACAAAAACAGACACATAGATCAAGGAAACAGAATAGAAAACCCAGAAATAAACCCACAATTATATGGTCAACTAATCTTTGACAAAGGAGGCAAGAATATGCAATGGGAAACAGACAGTCTCTTCAACAATTGTGTTGGGAAAACTGGACAGCTACATGCAAAAGAATGAAACTGGACCACTTTCTTACACCATACACACACAGAAAAACTCAAAATGTGAGACCTGAAACCATGAAAATCCTAGAATAGAGCACAGGCAGCAATTTCTCTGACATTGTTTTAGCAACATCCTTCTAGATATGTCTCCTGAGGTAAGGGAAACAAAAGCAAAAATAAACAACCAGGACTGCATCAAAATGAAAAGCTTCTGCACAGCAAAGGCAACAACCAACAAAACTAAAAGACAACCTACTGGATGGGAGAAGATATTTGCAAATGGCATACCCAATGAGGGGTTAGTATCCAAAGTATCTAAAGAACTTATTCAACTCAACACACAGAAAACCAAATAATCCGGTTTAAAAATGGGCAGAAGACATATACAGACATTTCTCCAAAGAAGACATTCAAAATGCCAACAGACACCTGAAAAGATGTTCAACATCACTCATCATCAGGGAAGTGTAAATCAAAACCACAATGAGATATCACCTCACACCTGTCAGAATGGCTAAAATAAAAAACTGAAGGGGCACCTTGCTGGCTCGGTTGGTGGAGCGTGTGATGCTTGGTCTCAGGGTTGTGAATTCGAGCCCCAAGTTGGGTGTAGAGATTGCTTAAAAATAAAATCTTAAAAAAAAAAAACCCTCAAGAACCAATAAGTGTTGGTAAGAATATGGAGAAAAAGGAACCTTCCTGAACTCTTGGTAAGAATGCAAACTGGTGCAGCCACTGTGAAAGATAGTTCCTCAAAAGGAGGTTCCTCAAAAAGTTAAAAATAGAACTACCTCACCATCCAGTAATTGCACTACTGGATATTTACTCAAAGAATACAAAACCTCTATTTCAAAAGGATACACCCACACCTATGTTTGTTGCAGCATTATTTACAATAACCAACCAAGTGTCCATTGATAGACAGTGGTCAAAGATATATATATGTAATACACACCCACAGTGGAATAGTATTCAGCCATAAAAAAGAATGTAATCTTGCCATTTGAGACAATAGTGAGAGTATAATGCTAAGCAAAATAAGGTAATCAGGGAAAGACAAATACCATATGATTTCATTCATGTATGGAATTTAAGAAACAAAACAAACAAGAGGATAAAAGAGAGAGACAAACCAAAGAACAAATTCTTAACTATAGAGAACAGATGGTTACCAGAGGGGAGGTGGGAGGGTGGATGGGTGAAATAGGTCAAGGAGATTAGGAGTGCACTTGTGATGAGCACTGAGTAAGTATGGAACTGTTGAATCACTATATTGTACACCTAAAGCTAATATAGCACTGTATGTTAACTGCACTAGAATTTAAATAAACAAATAGCCTGATGACAATGGCACTTCACATTTGCAACAATTAGGTCATATACATTACTGTGATCAACGTTGACCCTACATCTTTAAACCATACCCATCATCCTTCTTTGTACATCACCACCACCACTCCCATTCATAGCCAATAAAGGAAAGCCCCAAATAGCCCAGGGTCCTCCGCAGCTGTTACTTGGGGCTTTCCTCGCTCCATGCCCAGCCCAGTTCTACTCCAGTTGCATCAGCTACCAATCATGAATTGCATCTCTGAGTAGGCAACCAGTTTTAAGGCCCCTGAACTTGGTATGACACTTGATTTCTTTGTCTTTGACCATTGGCAAAAGATTTTGACTCAGATTCTCTGCTCTGGTTTTTGTCTCATTTGGTCACTCCAAATATTAATTTGAGCCATATGAAACTGCTGTCTTTTTAGAACAAAAACACAAATATTTTATATGGTTCAGCATAAAAAATTACTCTTGGATGAGTCCAATACTCAGGAACTCAAGAGCTGGCATGAGCCTCTTGGCCAGCACAGCAGCAATCCTGGTTCCCAGCTTAGTATATGTTCTATTTCAATTTTGCTTTCCCAACTGTTTAATTATTTTATTATAGTCTCTTCTGATACCTGCTAAGTCCCTTTCTGTTCCTTTTTAGAATTATTCAGTGTTCTGTTGCTTATCTCACCATTTCTTTGCATAGCTTATCATTTCTTATTGAAAACCAGGCATTTTAAATAATATAATTTGTCAACTCTGTAAGTCAGATACCTACCATCCAGGATTTATTTTAATGTTTGTTGCAGTCGTTGTTATGTGTTTGTTTAGTGATTTTCCTGTACTAATTTTGTAGTCTGTTTTCTTTGTCAGGTGTGGCCACTACAGTCTCTGCTCACGTAACTTAGGGGTTAGCCAATGATTGGACAGAGATTCCTTAAATGCCTGGCACCAGTAAATCTCCCAGCCTTTGCCAAGGCATTGTGTCTGTGTGTTAGGGCATATCTTAAATCTGGCAGTTTACAACTCAGGCATAGCCTTCATTTCCTGCTTACACAGAGCCTCAACACTAACCAGAGGTGAGAGATTAGAGCCTTCTCAAGTCTTTCCTGGGCATGTGCTTTGGCTTGTACATCAAATGGCCTCTAACTCCCCAGGAATGTGTTGGTACTTTTCAAAGTCTTCTATGCACATCTCATTCCCCAAATTTCCTTTTCAGTTTTTAGGCAGTCTCTTTGCTCTACAAATGTTACCCTTTTACCTGCAATGTTGAACAGTCACTACTGATTTTCTTTTTTTAAACAAAATGTTCCAGGAAAAGGCTTTCACAGTGAGTAAGCTCTGAGTGAGGTCAAATAAAGATAAGCCCTGTGAGTGGGAATTTCCAGGAACCTCTAAAAAGGTCAAACTATATAACTCTGTAGGAGTGGAGCTTTTTCAGAAGCCCCAAACTTGTCTGTTCTCTCCAGTGGTTGCTAGGTGGTTCCACAACTACCATGTTGTGAGGCTGTTGGCTTTCAAAGCTACCATAGAGCTGGGATGAGGGGGATCAGAATAGGGCAAGTTATAATTCTGAAAAGCTCCCTGTTCTTACTGGGAGTCAGCCATTTTTCTTAAACAAATGTTCCTTGGATTGTTACAAGCCTTTGGTGCATCTTCAGAGTTCTGAAAAAGTTGATTTTTTTAATGAAATTTTTTGCCAGAGTTTTCATTGCTTTTATGAGGGGGTGGATTTTTTGGAGGTTCTTAGTCTGCCATTCCATTCTCTGGTGGAATTTTGAAGTTTCCTTTCTGTAGATACTATACATTTCTGAAGTTTATTCCTAGCGTATTTTGTTGCTATTTTTTTTAAGATTTTATTTATTTATTGACAGAGAGAGACAGCCAGCAAGAGAGGGAACACAAGCAGGGGGAGTAGGAGAGGAAGAAGCAGGCTCCCAGCGGAGCAGGGAGCCCGATGTGGGGCTCGATCCCAGGACCCTGGGATCAGGCCCTGAGCCAAAGGCAGACGCTTAACGACTGAGCCACCCAGGTGCCCCTTTTGTTGCTATTTTAAACGCAATATTTTCTTCCACTGTATTTTCTAATTGGCTTTTGTCTTTATTTAGGAAACCTCTTTTCTTTTTAATTCCAGTATAATTGATGTACAATGTTATGTTAGTTTTAGGTGTACAATATAGTGATTCAACAATGCCATACATTACTCAGTGTTCATCATGATAAGTGTCCTCTTAATCCCCTTCACCTACTTTACCCATTCCCCCAACCACCTCCCCTCTGGCAACCATCTGTTTGTTCTCTATTGTTAAGAGTTTGTTTTTTGGTTCATCTCTTAATTTTCCTTTGTTTGTTTCTTACGTTCCACATATGAGTGAAATCGTATGGTATTTGACTGACTTATTTCACTTAGTATTATACTCTCTAGATCCATCCATGTTACTGCAAATGGGAAGATTATATTCTTTTTTATGGCTGAGTAACATTCCATTGTATATATACACCACATCTTCTTTATCCATTCATCTATCAATGGGCACTTGGGTTGCTTCCATATCTTAGCTATTATAAATAATGCTGCAATAGATACAGGGTGCATATGTTCCTTTGAATTAGTGTTTTCAAATTCTTCGGGTAAATATCTAGCAGTGGAAATATGGAATCATATGGTAATTCTATTTTTAATTTTTTGAGGAACCTCCATACTGTTTTTTATGGTGGCTGCACCAGTTTGCATTCCTACCAACAGTGTAGGAGGCTTTTTTCTCGCATCCTCACCAACGCTTGTAGTTTCCTGTGTTTTTTATTTTAACCATTCTGACAGGTGTGAGATGATATCTCATTGTGGTTCTGATTTCCATTTCCCTGATGATGAGTGATGTTGAGCATCTTTTCATGTGTCTGTTGGCATTCTGAATGTTGTCTTTGGAGAAATGTTTGTGTGTGTCTTCTGCCCATTTTTAATCAGATTATTTGGTTTTCTGTGTATTGAGCCATATCTTTAGATACTTTGGATCTAACCCTTTATCAGATATACCATTTGCAAATATCTTCTCCCATCCAGTAGGTTGTCTTATTTAGGAAACTTCCTGATCATTGTACATTAATTTTGTATACAACCATGTTATTGAATTGTTGTATTGCTTATAATAGTTTTGGTGGTGGTGGTTCTGAATTTTCAGGAAAATGAAGGTGTTTTCTACAAATAATGATACTTTTGCCATCTTTTTTCCCTCCAATGTTAAATCGCTTTTTCTTATTTAAATACATTTGTTAATACCTCCAAAGCCTTGTTAACAGTAGTAAGAATGAGCATTCTTGTATTGTTCCTGACAAGTGGATATCCTTTCATTATTTTACCATTAAGCTTGATGCTACCTTTTTTTCAATCATCTTCATAGTTTTTAAATACATGCAGGTGACCTGTGCTTTCTGCCTGGCTATTCTTCATCATGGCTTCATTTCAAGGCAAATCTATCCCAGCCCTTGCTTGTCTACGCCGGGCTCCTTCTAGTCACAGCGTTCTTCCATATCTCCCCCTGGAGCAGAGCAACCAGGATTTCATCCTCTGGAGGAATACCCCAAACAGAGAAATACAGCACAGAGATGATGATAGCAGTGACAACATATCAGAGGGCAATATTTGAGAATATTAAAGCAAATATTTTAAATTAGTATTAGCACACAGAATCCAGAAGCACATTAAAGTAACAATAGGCCAGTAACATGTCTTTTTTTCCAAGTACACAACAGTCTTCCAATAAAAGGGAATTTGATAATATAAGTTGCCACCCTAGAAGGTCAAAGAAGGTGATCTACTCTCTTATACCATACATACCATACACAAAAATCAACTCAAAATGGATTAAAGACACAAAAGCAAAGGCAACAAAAGCAAAAATAAACAAGTGGGACTATCTCAAACTAAAAACCATCTGCACAGGAAGGAAAACATCAATGAAATGAAAAGGTAACCTATGAGATGGGAAAAATTTTGCAAAACTGATACAGATCTGATACGAGGTTAATACCCAAAATATATAAAGAACTCACACAGCTCAATAGCAGAAAAAACCCCCCAAACAATCCAAGTAAGAAATAGGCAGATCTAAATAGACATTTTCCCAAAGGCATACAGATAGCCAAGGGGATACATGACAAGGTGCTCAACATCACTAACCATCTGGAAAATACAATGAGATATCACCTCACCTGTTAAAAACAACAACAACAACAATAACAACAACACAAGAAACATCAAGGGTTGAGGAGAACATAGAGAAATGGGAACTCTTGTGCACTGTTGCTTGGAATGTAAATTGGTGCAGTCACTATGGAAAACAGTATGAGTTTCCTCAAAAATTAAAACTACAACTACCATATCCAGCAATTCCACATCTCAGTATTTATCTGAAGAAAATGTGAACACTAATTCATAAAGATATATGTACCCTCATGTTCACTGTATCACCAGCTAGACCCCAAGGCCTGACCTTTACTGCCCACCTACTTATACTCATTGACCTTTGCCTACATTTTTCCTTGTTATTCTTTTAACTCAGGCAAATGGAAACCGAAGCACCCTCAAGCAATAGTGACTGCCGTGACAAGACCTCCTGCTGGCTCAGACCACCCAGACAAGTTTGAGCGTGACCCCACTGACCTGGGATTGTTCCAAAGACCTTTGCAGGATATAATTCAGAAACAGCCAGATAGAAGAGATGCATATGGAGGAGTATGTGGGGAAGGGTGTGGAGTTTTCATACCCTCTCTGGGTGCCTGCACCTCCCAGTGTTCACCAACCCAGAAGTTTTCAGAAACCCCACCCCCCACGCCGGCCTTTTACAGAAGCTTCATTATTACATAGGCATAGTTGATTAAGTCATGGCCATTGGTGATTGATTCAACCTCCAGCTCTTCCCTTCCCCTGAGGTCAAGCCTCTAATAACTTCTAATAGCAAAGTTGGTTCCCCTAGCAATCAATCCCCACACTTAGGGGCTTCCAAAGTCACTTCATTAATATAAATATAGATGTAGTGGAAGGGGGCTTGTTATGAATAACAAAAGACACCTTCATTGCCCTTATCATTTAGGAAATCCCAAGGGTTTTAGGAACTCTGTGCTAGGAGTGGGAATAAAGACCAAATACATATTTCTTACTATAAATCACAATATTACAGTGCCCCAAATGAGGAGCAAAAGAAATGGCATCTCGTTACTTTGCACACATCAACTTAATTTTGATTTCAAGTCCCCATCCCACTGGGATAGTAGATAATTTCATCTCAGCCCTTTGGGGATTTTTTTCCTGTTCTCCAGGGCATGCCTAGGTTATAGGGATTACACAGGGTCAAGATTTTGGAGGGGGTGCCCATGTGGTTTTCAAACTCTTGTCTCCTCATGGTTTTGGGGAGACACTCATTGTCTCTGGCCCTGTGGTCTCTGGATCTATAGCTGGTGCGTGGGGTGCATGAGCACCTGTGCCAGAGGGTCCCAAACAGACAAGGTTCAGCCAATTGCCACTGACAGAATCCACAGGCAGAAAGGCAAGCGGTGGTGAAACACGAAAGGAGTTTATTTCAGTGAGGCCAACACCAGGAAGACAGACTAGCATCTCAAAGACTATCTCCAAAGTGTTGAATATACTTCCAGGTTTATATAAGGAAAAGGTGAGGCAAAGGTCAGTGGGTACATGCAGCTGGGAAGTCAAGGTCAGGTTGGTCAGGTTGTCTTGGGGTCAATCAAGTAGGGTCTTGCCAGCTCAGGACCATCCTTATTGCTTGAGTGGGTAGTTTAAGTTTCCATCTGGGGATGCTTTGCCCACAGGGTCTTTTGTCTAAGTTAAGAGATAAGCTGGAGAGAACTTAATGAATTAGAAAGTACTGACTGAGGTCAAAATGGAGTTAGTTTGGAGTCCTTTTTCGATACTTCATTATTTTTATTGCATAATAATATTTCAATGTATGGATAGACCACATTTTGTTTATCCATTCATCCATTATATACATTTGGCTTGTTTTTACCTATTTTTTTTTGCAAATACTGCTATAAACATTAATGTACAAGTATATATCTGAGTACCTGTTTTCAGTGCTCTTGGATATATACCTAGGAGTGGAACTGCTAGGTTAAATGGTAACTCTATGTTTGACTTTTTAAGGAACCACATCCAGTTTCTATATCTCCTTGTTCTTGGCAACCCTTGCTTTTATCTCTCTTTTTGATTATAGCCATCCTACTGAATGTGAAGTGGCATCTCACTGTGGCTTTGATTTACATTTCTCTAATGACTAAAGATGTTGAGCATCTTTTCATGTGCTTACTGACCATTACAGAAGACTCTTTTTAAAACTTTTAATTTCGATTTAGTTTCACATTAACAAAAATTTCCAAAAGAGTAAAAAAAAAAAAAATCCTGTATACCCTTCACCCAGAATCACCAACTGTTAACCTTATGTCCCCATTCAAGTTATCATTTCCTCTCTCTGAGGAATCTGAGAGTAATGCGCATTCATCATGCCCCTTTTTCCGTGGATAGTCCTGCGAATTTCCTGAGAGCAATGGCTTTTTCCTTAAACATGACCTCAGTACATTTATCAAAATCCTGAAACTTTTTTTTAAAAGACTTTAAAGTAATCTTTACACCTAACACAGGGCTCAAGCTCACTACCCTGAGATCAAGAGTCACATGCTCCCCTGACTGAGCCAGCCAGGCGCCCCAAAATCCTGAAAACGTAACATTGATAAAATAATTATCTAATCTACTCTATATTTGAACTTCACCAATTGTCCAGCTAGTCTAGATTTGAGTCCAGGATCCAACCCAGGATCACATTTTTTAGTCGCCTTTAATGTGAAAAAGCTCCTGAGCCTTTCTTCATCTTTCATGGCCTTGGTATTTTGAAGAGTATGGGCAGCTATTATGTAAAATATGTTCACATGATGTTCTTGTGATTAGATAAAGATATGCATTTTTGGCAGGAATTCCACAAAGGAATGTCCTCAGGGCATCATAGCAGGAGGCTCATTTTAACCCCGACCTTGGCAATATTTTTGATTCTTTGGTTAGGTAGTATCACTCAGCCTCCGTTGAAACTGCTGTTTTTTCTTTTGTAATTAATAAGTAATTTGGAGGAGTTACTTTGAGTCGATATAATATTCTGCTCATTAAATTTCCATTCACTAGTTTCAGCATACTGTGTCTTTATAAAAAATCAGTTCTGAGGGGTGCCTCTGTGGCTTAGTTGGTTAAGCATCTGACTCTCGATTTCAGCTCAGATCATGATCTCAGGGTCATGAGATAGAACCTCAAGTTGGGCTCTGCACTCAGTGGGGAGTCTGCTTGAGATTCTCTTTCTCCCTCTCTGCCCCTTCTCCCCTCCCAATAAATAAATCTTAAAAAAAAAAAAACAAAACTTGTTGAGTACCTGCTATGTGCTGAGTACTGTTCTGGGTGCTGGGATTACAGTGGTGAGCAAGGTATGTCCAGTTTTCACTTCATGGCACTTGCACTTGTCCACTTGGACAAGGCAGGTGATAAACACATGAAATAGTATCAGGTAGCAGTAAATGCTGTGAATAAAAAGCAGTGTGAGTGGGTGGGTGATGGGGTAACTGGGGGGTGGGCATTAAGGAGGGCACGTGATATGATGAGCATTGGGTGTTATACGCAACTGATGAATCATTGAACACTAAATCAGAAACTCATGATGTACTATATGCTGGCTAATTGAATTTAAATTAAAAAAAAAGAAATGCAAAAAGCAGTGTGGAAGAAAGGAGAGTGTTGCAAGCAGAGGACTGTTCTGAGCTATGACCTGCAGTGAGGGAGTAAGCCTCTGAATTATCTGGGGGAAGAGCATTCTAGAAAGAGAGAGCATAAGTACACAATCCAGGGGTGAGAATTTTCTTCCTGGGCCAGCACAATGTCCACCATCCCATTGTCTTTGAAATCTGTGCTGAGTGTCAACAGGCATTTATCATCACATTCATCCAGTTCCCTCTTACAGTAAAAACCTGAAAATTAGTTAAGAGAAACCTCACTAAAATGGAGCCAGGAGACCAGAAGGGGGAGCTCTCCAGCCCTACCACTGCATCAATTTCTGGAAAAACTGTCAATTCAGACCCCAGCAGAATTGTCAACAGGAAAAAATCATCAGTTATAAGCACCAACGGGAGAAATGTACATTGCATCTTCTACTTCAGCAACAAAGTCAATGAGAAACCGTCATCACCTTGTACTCCTGCGTTACTCCAATGGACTTTCCTTCAAAACAACCCCTCCCAACTTCCTCTTCCTTCTCCAGAAAATAACATTCCTTTCCTTTGTTGGACTAGCCTATGGTTTTTGCCATAGCTTGCTTGTCCCAAGTTACAATTCTCTGCTATACTTGAATAAACCCATTTTTGCTGGTAAAATAACTGTTTTATTTCTAAGGTCATCGAAAATGTATTTGTTATACATTTGTTATACATTTTGTTATACAAAATTGAGATAAAGTGAAATAGACTAGAGCCAATATCCATTTCAAGAAAAATGAGAGAAAGCAAATTTGCTTGGGGATGTGGTCTCTTCTTCACTTGTTATGTTACCTGTCCGGCTCCTGTAAGCATTTGAGCTTGCCACCCCAATAGAGAGCTGACTCCCTCATTTCCCAAAGAGGAATCTAAGACTGTAACCGCACTCCAACCAGGAGTTAAGGATTAAACTTCTTCAAGCTTCTACGCTCCCTGCTTGCTGACCTAAGCTCCCTGCTTGCTGACCTAAGTCTCTTGGTCTGTAGCAGAACTAACCTACTTTCCTTGAGATTTGCAGGCCATTGGCCTTGAGGAGTGAAGGCCCAGACATTCCCAGAAGGTAAGACCTGACCACCATAGAAAACACCTGCCGCGAAGGGGCGTGGGTCCTGGGATCGAGCCCCACATCAGGCTCCTCTGCTGGGAGCCTGCTTCTTCCTCTCCCATTCCCCCTGCTTGTGTTCCCTCTCTCGCTGGCTGTCTCTGTCAAATAAATAAATAAAATCTTAAAAAAAAAAAAAAAAAGAAAAAAAGAAAACACCTGCCGCTAATGCTGGCCAGTCTGTTCAGGGTCATGTCCACATAAGACTAACTGCCTGGGCACTACTTCTCCTTCATGGAGGCCCCTCCCCTCCTTCCCCATTTCCGGCGCCTTCGCCTTTAAAACCCTTCAGCTTCACCTGGATGGGGAAGATGGTCTTGGAGATGTTAATCCATCATCTTCCCAGGTTTCCAGCTTCCTGAATAAAGCGATCTTCCCTTTTCCAATATCACTTATCTCTTGAGTATTGATTTTCGAGTGGCAAACAGCAGAGCCTGAGTTCCAAAACCGTTCCCTGCCTGGTAACAAGATAAGGGGAGGGTGGCGTCTTGCCTCAGTCTCACACCGATTTAGCTGTACGCTCCTTTTTACCTTGCCCACCATGGCAAAGATTAGTAACTATGTGTGACAGGCATTTATTTTCCTAGTGAACACCTATTAAAGGAAGGTGGTTTGAAAAGTAAAAATGAAAACATGTGGGCTGTGTCCTAAGTTATTAGGCTGGTTAGCTTCTGTTGGAATTCCCTAATGCCAAAGGTCATAGGAGGTTCACATGCGTTGTCAAGGGAGGCGAATGAGAGAGAAGGAGGGTAGTGGACAGCCTGGCTGAAGGCCGCATCCAGGTGGCAGTGCCATCCCGGCGCTCCAGCTCCATGCTGCTTTTGTTCTTTTCACTTGAATCCCGCTGTTGCAGGCCCTCCAGGTACGTGGGTGTGGGATGCAGCGTCGGCTGTAGAAGGAGCATAGGCTTTGAGTCAACACGCCTGGGTTCAAATGCTGCCTCTTTCTCATCACCAGAAAAACCTAGAGAGATTTCTTTGTCTTTCTAAACCTCAATTATCCCACTGATAAAATGGGAATCAAAATGCCTGTTTTGCAGGGTTGCAATGAAAACTCAGGGAAGTGGTGCCTGCAGGCAATTGTAAGAGGCCTGTTGTGTTGGTTCTGCTCTACTCCTACCTCTTAGCCCTCTGTCCTGAGGGGATTCTGGACAGCACGACTCACAGGGAGACTTTGAAGGCTGCTGGTGACTTTCTTCTCTCTTGTGCCGCTGGCCACGTTTGCTTTGCAGATGCTCTTTGGCAAGAGACCATCAGGTGGGGCGCCTGGGTGGCTCAGTCATTAAGCATCTGCCTTTGGCTCAGGGCGTGATCCCAGGGTCTTGGGATGGAGCCCCGCATCGGGCTCCCTGCTCCGCTGGGAACCTGCTTCTTCCTCTCCCACTATCCCTGCTTGTGTTCCTCTCTCACTGGCTGTCTCTCTCTCTGTCAAATAAATAAATAAAATCTTTAAAAAGAGAGAGAGAGACCATCAGGGCTGGTGATGCTGGTGTGCAGCTGTTCAGATGTGCTGGTGGATAAAAGGCCACTGCCCTAAGACCCTTGAGTGCCTCCATTCACCATGCAGACAGAACATCTCGGCCCCTCCACACCTCAGCAGACCCGGAGACCGAAGAGCAGGGTCCCCCACACTGACTGCTGCCAACTGCACTCATGGCTCAGTGGTGGAGTCACGCTGGTTGTTCAACGTTTTGAATAGCACCCCAGAAAGAAGGAACAAGCTGTCACCAAAGCCTTATTGTCACCACCTTATCTTCAGAAGAAGGCAAGGACCAACTCTGCAAGGGTGCTGTCCGGGAGGCAGAGGCTCCAGGGCCTTTGTGGAGTTGCTGTAAACTGTAAACATGTGATCCTTGACGAAATAGCCTTTAATCCACTTGACCAACGAGAGTTCTGAGGCAACCAGGGAATGCCTGGGGCACGCCTCTGTCTGGAACAAAGCCTGGTTTTGTTTCTCGGTAATCCCAGACCTGTTTGCTTTAGTGCCACCTCTTTGCTTCAGCGTTTCATCTGTTGTTTTCACCCTCCTCTGATAAGCTTTCTAATTGTCTTATGGGGGTGGGGAGAAGAAAAAGATCATTTACCAGCAGTCTTTTTGGTCTCGGGCTTGTTAGCTTCAAACATTCTCTGACCCCTTCTCACACTAGGAGTGGCTCATGGCGTTTAGTGTCCCTGGGTGGCCCCAGAAACCCACAGCTGTGACACTTGTTGCTGTTCTTCTAGTGGCTTCACAAGCACACTGTGAGGTTCCCTCGGAACTGCAGAATCTCTGTCCCACTGCCACCCTTGCCCAGTGTAGAGAGGGGTTCACCCTACAGCATTCCCGATCCTGTGAAACACACTTTTATGGCCTCTTGGGGCACATGGAAGTGAATTTGTCTTACTGTCTTTTAGAAGTAAATGGAAATATTCATTTTGTATAAATGAATACATGCAATAGGGTCAGCCTCCATCTTTCTGGTTTCTGGAGAGTGAAAACTGTAAGGCCTGACACAGTCCCAGATCCTAAATCCAGAAGCCTCTTCACCTCTGGGCTGAACACTTGAAATGAAAACATTTCCTTTTGCCGATGCTCCTTTGAGTCCATTTTTCTAACACAGCTTACAAGACCCTAACTAATACAGAAACTGGTCTTGCTGTGGGTATTGCCGCAGACTCTAAAATGAAAACCTGACGGGGTTGGGTGGACCTTCAGAGAGGATTGTTCTTTCCTGGCTGGACACTTGACAATTCTCACATACTGGATATTTTTCTGTCTGCCCCTTCAGGCCCACCTGTCAAGACGGAGGCCAGAGGAAGCCCCTGGGGGATGTGCAGAGGTGAATGGGATCTGGATGGCAGCTCTGGTAGAGCCAGGGAGCTGGAGGGAGAGCTGGAGGAATGGACGGGTGGGGCTGTTCTCATCTCTGTTCTCTGTGAGATAAGAAGCGAGGTTATCTTCTGGGTGTCAAGGAGGCACAGGTGTATGAGAGGTTTAAGAGCAGCGGTAACAATCTGGGAAGGCTTTAGAAAAGGATGAGAGAGTGACTGACAGGAACCAAGTACTGGATTTGGAGATGGGTGGAGAGGGGGCTCCACTAATCCTAGGAACCCAGCCCTGACGCGGCATCAGTCTGAAGGCGGGTTGGCTGGCTGTGTGGCTCTCTGGACGCTGAGCAGCTCTGTGGGGCAGAGCTGGGGCAGGGGCTTGCGGGCTGCTGGACAGGCAGGAATAGTGTGGGCGCGGTGGAAGACAGGGTGCCGAGGAGCTCGCACTCTGGCTGACATTCTGTTGGAGTCCACCCTCCTTTGCATGGCAAACTGCAGTCAGGTGAGGAAGCACCTCGTCCCACAGCTGCCCAAATTCCCAGAAACAGCAGCTGAGAAGATAGTACACCTGAGGCACAGGGGGAAAATGTGCCTTGACCGTTCTTGTCTGGCTTTATAGGCTCAATGAGAAATTGTCCATTATGCAGATTCCATTTCAAAGCCTGGCTTGTAACGGCCATCTTCAAACAGCCTTTAGATTTTAGGTGGTGAGAGAGGACAGCATATTCTCTCCCACTGCCACCTGATCAATCAAATGTCAGCAGGACGGAGCCTCTGCTGGCAAAACAGTATTTCCTATTCCAAAAACAGCTCATCCCAAGAGATCAAAAATGAGAATAGTTGTCCACTAGAAAACCGAACATTCATTGTTATAATTATAGCAAGGGATAAAAAGCTTAGTTTATAGGGTGTTTTATGTTCCCTCTGTGCCATCTGTTACTTCCCTGAGTCTTTACAATAGCCCTGGGAGGTAAGCAGGCTTATCCCACTATTGCTATACTTTGGATGATGATGTGAGGTGCACCCACCCTCATTTTCCTCCCTCCTTTGCCCTGCTCTCTGAGATATAGTCATTTCCCTCTGACGTGTATGGAATGCTACAATTTACTAGCTAGTCACTGGATTTCCCCCCCAGTCTCAGGCCTAGCTCATTGCTGCTTAAAAGCCATAATACAGTTTGTTAAAATAAACATTTTAAAGGCTCACTTGTAAAATGGACTTGGCAAAAAGAATAGATACACATAAAGGGCCAAGCAATGTTTTTCTGTATTATCTGTCTCCCATGAGAGAGAAGAATCTATGTTAATTAAATTAAAAGACCAGCCACCTATCAATTTAGCAAACATGAATCCCCCTGGGTTACAGTAAGGGAAGTTGTATTGCTGAAAATAAAATAATCCTGGATTGGGATTTGAAAGGAAGGATTTGCTGTGCAATCAGAAGGCACCGAATGGGCACTTGATGAATATTTATCAAATCAATGCATCAAAACTCCTGCATGTGCCAATACTTTGCCCACCTTTTCTCAAAGGCCTGTCTGTGAACTATAGGGAAGCAATGTTTGAGGATCATCAGGAAAGATGTTTACCCAGTAGGTATGACAAGATTTCACATGGTATCTCATAAAATGTGAAATTGAAGCTACTTCTGAGAGGAAATCAGCAAGTAAAAACCTACATAGACCAAGATCATCCAGTTATAGAAGCCAGCTGCCCCCACCTTCCCTCTTCCCCAGAATCACGAGCTGCAGACAGATCTCATGATGGAAAGGGTGTGTTCCCAGTGAAGTGTGGCCTCGTGCTTGTGGCTTGTGGTACTGTCTCCAGTGTGAAAGCAAATGGCACATGACAGAGACAAAATCCAGCAGAGCATTGCCAGCACTTCCCAGAGGAGAGGAGGCTTGGGCCACCAGACTCCTGGTGCGGTGGGGTGGGGGGGTGGGGGGCGGGGAGAGAAATGCAGCAAGCTGCTGTTGCTTGGCGTCACCTGCCACTATCAAAAATGATGACATCACCCTTTATCTGTATCAGGCCCTGGGCTGAATCTTTAGATACAGTCTCTCATTTATTTTTCATGCTAATCCTTTGAGAACTTGGATTAGAACCGACTTCTCTCTTAGCCTGTGCAGAAATCTTGCTCTGATTCTGCACTCACCTCAGGCAGCATTTTCCCAAGGACACCGTGCTCAAGAGAGACCGTGAGATACAGCCGAGAGTGAATGCTGGGAGCCCGCAGATCAGAGTTCTGATTCAGATACTCTCACTTAACGAGCTGTGGGATAGTGAGAGGGTCTTCTGTTTCCTCATCTGCAGAGTGGGAAGACTTCCTCACAGGGAAGCCTCTCCATACGTGTCCTTCCTTTCCTCATTCCCCTCCTCAGTGTGATGAAGGAGCCTTGGAAGGTCAACACTCATCTATGGGTTTCTTGGAAGTTTGCTACAACCCTGTGGGGTCACAGATCAGAGCAAGTAGTGGTTTTGTCTGTATACTCGGATGCTGAGCACGGCAGCCCAGGATGTGGTAACCCCATCAGAACACTACGCCCCGTAAAGACCTGGCTGCCAAGCAAGCCCACTTCCCAGGAGAGTTTCTTCACTTTGTTCTTTTTAACTACAGCGATATTAAATATATTGGCCCCACACTGACTGTGGCCTCGAAAGTCCATTTCAAAGGAGAGATATGGAATATTTTCTCTCCCGACAGCTGGAGCCTGGGACGGCATGGCAAATGTCCTGGGGCCAGCCGTGACTAGGGGGAGAGGCTGGCTTAGAGAGAGGGTCCTGGGGCAAGTGCAGACCGTGTGTGCTCCTTCGCAAGCAACTGCAACTGGTGGGGCAGAACACGGAGCACAAGCTTTGCATCCTGCCAGGGGCAAACTAATCTGCTTGTAGTTACTCTGTGATAGGCTACAAGCTCCGTTGAGTCCCAGGGACTGGTCCAAAAAATGAACCACGTCTCCAGGGTATCAACAAACAGCCTTGTGATAATAATTCTCAGCCCCTATTTGCATGGCACTTTACAGTTTCTACCACCCCTTCCACAAACGTGGCTTAATTAATTAATTAATTAATTTTTTAAAAAAGATTTTATTTATTTATTTGACAGAGATAGAGACAGCCAGCGAGAGAGGGAACACAAGCAGGGGGAGTGGGAGAGGAAGAAGCAGGCTCATAGCAGAGGAGCCTGATGTGGGGCTCGATCCCATAACGCCGGGATCACGCCCTGAGCTGAAGGCAGATGCTTAACCGCTGTGCCACCCAGGCGCCCCACGTGGCTTAATTTAAATCTCACTGCAAGCCTGGTGGTTGGTATCGCTGATCTCAGTTTATACAACAGTGGCAGTGAAACTGTGGCTCCCATTTCCAGTGTACATGTTGGTTGCCGGGAACTGTGCTAAGCACTTTGTGGTCTTTCATTCATTCAACAAGTATTCGTTAAGCCCTACTATGTGCCCGGTGCTTTCTGAGTGTTGGGAATAAAACCATGAGCAAAAGAGTCAAAATGGCTGCCCTAAAGGAGCTGACAGTCTAGCTGAGGGGAGGCAGACAATGACAAATGGACAGGTAGGTCACTGTGTCTTAGGTGGGTGAAGATCTGTGCTTTGTAGAAACATAAAGCAGGGAAGGTGTGGAAGAAGATAGTGTGGGGGGGCTGGCATGTGGGTGGGATGTTGTATAATTCCTCAGGGAAGGGCCTACTGAGAGGGTGACATTTGAGTAAATGTCTGGAGGTGTCCGCGGCAAGCAAGGAGGGTGAGGGCAACTGGGATGGAATGTGTGAGGGGCCTGTAGGAGACATAAGGCTAGGGGGTGAAGGGGTCTTGGAGGGGCTGACAGGCCATGGAAGGACTCCAGCTTGGACTCCGAGTGAGATGAGAAACCGGAGGAGGAGAGACCTGATCTCACTTTACGTTTAGCATGTTTTATCTCATTTAATTTGCAAAACAACTCCACAGAGTAGGTGCTATTATAATCCCCATTTTAGATGAATAATTAGGCACAGAGAGGTTAAGTCATCTGCCTAAGACCATACGGTAAACATTTTAGAACCAGGATAACAGCCCAGGTCTGTCTGCCTGCATAGCCCACAATTCCAAGTCCTCCCTAAGTGATACTCACTTCAGGCAAAAGCAAACTAGTACCACATATGTTACCCAGGATCATACAGCCAGGAAGTCATGGGGTAGTTGGCCAATTTGAGATCATTTTTCCCTTGCACTGATCTCTTATATTTGTTTATATTTCATTATTTCCACCTCCATGGGAAAAAGTATGGGACAAATATGGAAAATATTTTCAAAATGTACGAATCTTCAACTTTTCCTACTACCCCAGATTGACCACAGACACAAATAAAACAGAAGTGTATCAAGGACCTTTATAAAAGCCACCTAGTGGAGGTTGTCAATTGTGAAGAGGTTAGGCAATGCCTGATGTTACTCTGGGCAAGTGACAGAGCCAGTGTGATATGTCACATGGCCCTGGACTTACCCTGCCGGCTTCGGAAGTAACATGGTGGAGAAGGCCCAGACAGCCAAGTGGAATATTGTTAAATGGAAACTGGACACACCAGACAGCGCATATAAAAACTGATGAAATCAGAATTAAGTCTGTAGTTTAGTTACACTATTCTACAACTGTACCAATGTTGAGTTTTGGGTTTTGAAAATGTGCTATGATTATTTAAGATCGTATCACTAGGAGAAGCTGGGGGATGGTACATAGGAACCCACTGTACTGTTTTTGCAACTGCTTGAGTCTTAAATTATTTTAAGAGAACAAGTTTTCACAAAGTGGGAATACGGGGCACCTGGCTGGCTCCGTCAGAAGAGCATGTGACTCTTGATCTTGGGGTCATGAGTTGGAGCCCCACCTTGGGTGTAGAGATTACTTAAATAAAACTTTTTAAAAAGTGGAAATAGGGCTCAAAGGCACATAAACAAAAATGAATAGAGCACTAAGAGAAGAAAGCAAGATACAGAAAGACCAGTGTGCGTAATGCCCTGTGAATTGTGTTCCGCAAATCACGCACACGCATGTGTATGTGCAGACCATCTCAAGCAAGGCTGAATCAGTGACAGCCATGAGTTCAATCTAGACGAACGGACAGACTGGGAGACAGGTGGAAGAGAGGCACGCATGTGTGCATGTAAAATACATTTTAAAATAAAGGGAAAAATAAGGCCCGTTCAGTCTATAAAGATGAAAGTTGAAATAGGAGCAAACATTAAAAATCAATCTGGCAGGTTTGGGTAGAGCTGGCTGCAAGACATCTGAAGAGGGCTGCTCATTTTGTTTTCCTTTCTCTCCACTCTCTGTGAGCAGCCTTCACCCTTGCTCACAACATCCTTTCCCCATCACTCAGGCTCCTGGGGGGGGGGGGCAGAGAATGAGGGGGTGGGAAAGCAGAATCACCTTCCTGCCAGCACCTAATGAGTGGCAGCTGAGCTCTTTCTAACCACTGCACTGAGTGACAATGTCAGGATCTTTCTCCTGCTCTGGAATACTTGCATTAACCCAAGTTAATCTCTCCTGTGTGGCTGCTCTCTGCCAGGCACTGTGCCAGTCAGTGGGAAGGACATCAACAGAAATAAGTTATGGTTACTGAGTCACAGAGTTCTCAGCTATAAACAACAGAACCTCCTGTAGTCTGTGTGAGCAGGAAAGGAGTTTGTTAAAGATAACGGGAAACTCACAGGCTTTATGGAAGGCCAGAGATGTAGGCTTGGTTTGTCCAGTAGAAACCCCAAACCCCACTGCCAATGGCTCCAGAAAGATCTCACTGTCACTGGTCACTGCACACTGGCCTCTAGAAACCCTTGTCCTAGGAGCTGCCTAGCCACCACCATCGTTCCTAGGTAAGTGGTTCCCATGCATCCTCTTTAAGGGAGTCCTGCTCAGTGGGTCTGGTTGTGGAACCGAGGTCACATGCCTGTGACAAAGATGCTAGGACAGCAAGTCCTAGCTGCTACCTATGTATAATGCGACTCATACCCTAGGAAGTTCTTCAAACTTGGTGTTACAAAAGAAACCAAGGGGCTACAAACCATGAAAAATATGCCCCTGCCTTCCAGGAACATAGAGGTGATGTGGTTTAAACGTATGCAGGTGAAAGCAGAAGTGTGCCAGAGCCTGTGGTTTCCTTGCTGAGCAGGGACACAGGCCTTCAAGGGAGCGTAAGAGTACCCCAAGCAGTGTTGGGGGATGGTAAGACTGACTTTAGGGCTGGTAGAGGATGGCACCGGAGAGGGTCACTGTGGTCAGCTCTGAAGACCCTGGAGAGCCAAGTGGTTAAGAGGCCTGAGCTCTCCTCTGTGGGTAGAGGCCAACCCAGGGTGGAATTTTAGGCACTGTAGCAAGCTGTGGAGGAAAAGCAGTTAGGGACAAAATGGTGTAGTGAGTTGAATTGTGTTCTCCCAAAATTCACATGTTGAAGTCCTAAGCCCTAGTACCTCAGGATGTGACTCTATTGAAGATAGGGCCTTTATTTATTTTTTTTAAAGGATTTATTTATTTATTTATTTGAGAGAGAGAGCACACGCATGTGCATAGTCGGGGGAGGGGCAGAGGGAGAGAGAGAACCTCAAGCAGACTCCCCACTAAGCGCAAAGCCCAAAGCCCCAAGCCTGAAGCCCCAATCTCAGGACCCTGAGATCATGACCTGAGCTGAAATTAAGAGTCAGAGTCTTAGCTGAGCCACCCAGGGGCCCCTGGAGATAGGGCCTTTAAAGAGGTAGTTGAGGGTAAAACAAGGATGAGCCCTAATCCAGGATGACTGGTTTCCTTTTGAGGAGGAGATTAGGAAGCAGATGGGCATAGAGGAAAGACCATGTGAAGGCTCAGGGAGCAGAAGGCCATCTGCAAACCAAGGAGAAAGCCTCAGAAGGAACCAATCCTGCCGACAGCTGGATCTCAGACTTCTAGCCTCCAGAACTGTGAGAAAATAAATTTCTGTTGTTTAAGCACACACATCCCCCCACCCCAGTCTGGGATATTTTGTTATGGCAGCCTGAGCAAACTCATACACATGGTAAGTCCCTCAAATATACCAGGAGGCTCTGCTTGTTGGTGCCCCTTAAAAGCCATCCTGGGCATCATGGGAGCAAGCGGGGTTTTTTGGAAGATCATTGTTGAAGAACGAGAAGGAAGGCTTGCTTGATGCTGCAGGGAGTAAAGACTTAAGATTCAAGAAGAGTTCTGGGGAGTTCGAGCTATTCTAGCCCAAGTGGCTTGTCAAGGGAAAACAGGGCGGCAGAGTGCTGCTCTCTCCTGCCCTGGAGGCTGGGTTTGGGACATACCCGCTCTCTCAGAATAGACTCCAAGAGGAGTGCCCTGGCGGCTCTGCTGAGTTGACCCACTGAGCTATTCTTACGCCTTCTTGAAGTCCGGCTTGGCCAGCTGGCTGTGTGATTGGCATCTGTGAGTCGTGTGCCTGGCCATCTACACAGCACAGGACGAAGGCTCAGGAAAGCAGTTCTCCTCTCCTCTGCTCTTTCAAGTCAAGGGCAAAGGAGGGGTGCGGATGGCAAAAGTAAATGTATAATTGGGGTAGAGACCTGATTTATGAACAACTAAAGCATCTAGTCAACCTTCTGTAGGCACGGAATGTGTTCTCGGTGAGAGGTCTTTCTGAATAGTGCCAGATGGGTGGTTGCCTCTCTTGTGTAAGTTTGGTGTGACTTTCCCTGGGTGCACAGGCATGTAAAGATTCCTGCTCATCACCATGGTAGGTAACTGTGATGTAACCCATGGTATTTCACTTCATGATACATAGTGATCGTTTGCTCATGGCATTTCATATTCTCTTACCTCCTTGGTTTACCAGGTTTTTGTTTGTTTTGTTTTTGTTTTTATTTTCTTTAATTAGCATGTTCTCAACCAGCCCTGTTCTTGGGCATTTGGATTTTTTTTTCCATTTTCCCACTGCAGTGAGCATTGTTGAGGACTGTCTGTCTCTTTGCTGTGCCATCCTTCTTAGAATAAAGTCCTCAAAGTGAACAGGTGAAGTCAAATGTTGTAAAGAGCTTTAAGAAGTTGGAGATGCACCATCACATCCCTCTTCATAAAAATTGCTCAACATAAACCATCCTTGTGCATTTCACTTCTAATACATGCCTCTATTTCCCTCTGGGTATGAGAAATTGAATAATTATTCTTGCTATTCCATTATGGTTCTGTTTTATCAACGTATTTACATTTCTTGTGTTATCAGTAAGTTGACATTTTTCATGTGTCTGCTCATCATTTCTATTTGGGTCCATGCATGTGCATGAAATGACCCTTTATTTCCTTTGCCATTTTTTCTGCTAGGATGTTTTTCTTTTTCCCACTGATATTTAGACAGAAAGTCTTCTTGTAATGAAATTGTTCTCCAAATTTGGTCATCGCTTTTTAATTTTGTTGATGGACTCACAACTTTTACATATTCAAACCTATTTCTTTTATTTTTCTTTTCTTAGAATAAGACAAATATTTACCTATATTTCCTGTGATGAATTCATGATCTTATTGTAAAAATTTAGCGTTCGAATCCTTTAGAATTTATTTCATTGTGGAAACTAAAGTAGGAGATTAGTTTTGTTTCTTCCCAAATAGTCTACCACTTGTTGTAATACCATTTACTGAATAATCAATCTGTACAGATTTCAAAGACTAAGTTTATTTTATACAATCTTTTATCTATATTTATAAAATATTTTCTGATTTTTCTGTTTCTGTTACCTATGTCTTTCTATTCTTATATCAGTAACACACTATTTCAAGAAGCATCCATTCATAATTAATTTTAATTTTAATTTTAGAATTTACAGAACAAGCATCCTCAGCCCATCTTCCTTTTTAAAAGGTTCCTGTAAATTCTCATGTTAAAGTTTGTTTATCTAGCTTGCTCATCTCAAAAGGCTGACAAAAGCAACTTGATACTTTGTTCTAGAGATTCAGTATCAGCCTAGATGGGCTGATACATTCAGGCAGCCCTGAAGGTGCCTTAATCATCTGGAAACAAGGTTCTTAGCCTCATGGTCTGAGAACTTCGATTAACCCAGTTGCCCCATCAGGTCTCCTAGTGCATTTTCTTTGTCTCTGTATCGTTATCAGTGTTTTATTATCTTCCTGAAAGTCCCTTTACTGCCTCATTTCTGTCCTTTAAATTACATGTACTCTGAAAAAGCAGCTAATGATCACCTATCCACAAGGGTTTCTTGAACCTCCTTTGTAATAAAATAGCACACTCTCATTGCGCTATAACTTGGGACTCACATTTAACTCCTTTTCCAGTTTATTTCAAGTATTATGTGTAAGTCTTGTTCCTTTGCTAGATTACCTGAGGGTAGAAGGTCCACCTTTAAACCACCTGCCAAGTCCAGCAGGGATCCTGGTACAGGACATTCATTCAGTGATTACCATCTGAATTCATTGGTTCTCTTTCCCAGCCCTGCTTTACATTGCGTAATGTTTTGGGCAGCCTCTGGGTTTTGGCCACCTTCGTGACTTTATGCAATGCTCAGTGCTATACCTGATAAGAACACTCCATGTGATTTATCTAATGGTAGGTCCTGGCTTCTCAATTTGTTATATTATTGCAGCCTGGTAGATGTAAGCTGTTGGCAGATGAAGGTCTTTGAATCTACATGAGAAGGAGGGTTAAGGCAGATATAGGGATGGAGTCAAACGAGGAACTTGAATATGCCATTTATGTAAGACTAGTTCTCAACCCTCGCTGTTTGAGAATTTTGTGGAGGGTTTTTGAAACTTAGCAATGCTCAGGCCCTATCCCAGACCAGGTAAATCAGAATCTCTGGGGTAGGAGATGCACACTTAAAAGCTTCTTGATCAACTCCTACACGCACGCAGGGTGGAAAACCATCGATGATTCCAAAGCAGTACTTCTCAAACTTTAATGGGCATGCAGACCTTCTGGGAATCTTGTTAAAATACAGGTTCTGATTCTGCGGGCCTGGAGTGGGAGTGACGTCCAAGATGGCTGCCGGGGGTGCTGGTGCTGCTAGTTCTTCCAGCACTCTTGGATCACCAAGGATCTAAAGCAGGGGCTCTCACCCTTGGTTGCACATTTGAATCACTTGGAAAGTTTCCTAAAAATATGGCAGGCTGGACCCTATGCTCAGAGATTCCGATTTCATTGCTCTGGGGTGGGACCCAGAACAGGTGTAAATTTAAAAATACTCAAGACCTTTTACATGTGCATTTGGGGTTCAGAACCAGAGCAAAGTGGAGAAATGAAACATTTACCCAGAGATAATCCAACAGAAAAAACAAAACAAGAAACTTGGCCACAGGCAGCCTTCAGCTCATAACAGCTATCTGATTAAAGAGGAAGGCCTTGTTTTTTCTTGAAATGTCTGTTCTGAAATAAAATTTGGAAGGATTTAAGCTTGCTGTTAGAAAACATGATCAGTGGCATGAACTGGACAGTACCGGCATTTAGCTGTGGGTGAACTCAGAAGCACTTATCTTAGACACCTTTAATCGTGATGAGCTTGTCCCTCTCTGAGAGGGGTGCAGATGGCAAGGGCTGGCCCATGTTACGTGACTTGGGGACTCCAATGACGCTGCCACAATGCCACATGTATTATTTTAGAATGCACGGATCTCAGTGGAGTCAAACACTTGCCAAACTCCAAGTGGAATACTAAGGTTTGTGAGGAGTGTTTTTGTGGCCAAGATGGACCAACTGCTGCCACAAGGAAGTCTCCAGCCAGTAGGGCCAATAGGGGATTGGGCTCTGTGGGCTGCTCTCTGAGGAATAGCCACTCCCTCCTTTCAAATTCCCATCCTGACGGGGATTTAGTTTTTCAGTACTCTTTCTTTTCTTTCTTTTCTTCCTTCCTTCTTTCTTTCTTTCTTTCTTTCTTTCTTTCTTTCTTTCTTTCTTTCTTTCTTTCTTTCATTGTGGTAAAATATATAAAACAAAATTTACCATTTTAACCATTTTTAGGTGTAAAATTCAGTGGCATTAAGTACAGTCACATTTCTGTGTAACCATCTGCAGAACTTTTTCATCTTCCTAAACTGAAACTCCGTACTCATTAAACAACTTTCTGTTCCCTCCTCCACCCAGTCCCTGGCAACCCCCATTCTACTCTGTCTCTATGAATTTGACAACCTTAGGGACCTCGTATAGGTGCTATCGTACAGTATTTATCCTTTAGCAACTGGCTTATTTCAAGATAATGTCCTCAAGGATCCTCTGTGTTGTAGCATGTCTCAGAATTTCCTTCCTTTTTGAGGCTGAATAATGTTCCATCCATGTGGGGTGCTTCTACCCCAGGCTTATTTCCCTTAAGTAGGTTTTGAAACTTGGCAACTATTTTATTATTAAATGCCTATATCCAGAGGGGTCGTACTCAGGATGGGAGATAATACCCAATCATCCGAAGGTATTCTAGCAGTTAGGCAGTGTCACTTCAGCCTTGGCTTGTGGCCATTTGCAAGAACAGGAGTAGCTGTGAGCACAGCAGAGGGATTGCATGTGAAGGTGCAGAGGATGGGCTGTAATGTGCTTTACACTCTAAGCCCTGTGTTGCTTCACTGCTCAGTTTAACTCAAGTCAGCACAAAGGTCATGTAGATGTTTTCTGCTGGATTACTGTGGACACCAAAGGTCTAGTGCTTGGTGTGATAAAACAGAGAGTACCCAAATTGTCCTGTTTCCTCAGCAGCTATGTCCACAAGAGCCACTCTCCACACCCCTCCCCGCAGTCCATCTGATGCCTTCATGCCAGCCTTGGCCTAGAGCGTTTTGCAAGAACAGGAGCTGCTCTGATGACAGAAGCATTGGCACAAATAGTGTTTCCCAAACTTGCCTGATCACAGACACAGCTGGAAGTTTGATGAAATGTAGATTTCTGGGGCCCATCCCAGAACCTACTGAATCAGAATCTATAGGGGCAAAGGAATCTGAATTTTAACAAGTGTCTCAGAGAGACTTGTGGCACTACTGGTGAGTAGAGGAACAAGCACTTGAGTTAAACACCTGAGTGCTACAGATTTTAAGTGTCTGGAAAATTCCAAAAATATGTATTGAGTGTGCCCCACGTTAAGTGCTTAATGGAACAAGAAGGATAATGGATTGGAAGACGGGCTGGCTGGCTGGCTGAAGCAGGTTCCCAGGTATTGCCTTGATTGGGCCACCACATATTATAACTGAACCTTGGTTTTGTTGTTCCAGAAATCTGACACTGTTTTTGTATAAAGTGTCAGTGTGGCTCTGGAGTGTGATTATATTGGCCCAAGTTAAGGACCAGTGAAATGTTCCTCTCTGATATAAGAGTGCATCTCCAAAGAGGCCAAGCCATCCACGTCCCCTGGATTTGGCACTCCCCGACCCTGGTCAGTGCCGCATCATCACAGCTATGTCAATACAACCCTCTTCCAGGGTCCCATGGATCTAGTATAGAGAAGAGTGAAGTGAGAAGAGCCCCGGTGCTAAAGTCATTGTCAGAGTTACTAGGTCTGACTCACCATTCTCTTGTATACCAGCTGTGTGACCGTGATAAATTTCTTAATCTCTCTGAGCCTCAGTTTACTCACTGTAAAATAGGGATAATCAGGTGAATGTGAAAATTAAACGAGATTTTAAATATAAATTGATTAATTCAAATATGTAATGCCTTCTCTCTGCCAGTTCTGTCTCCCCTGACCCTGGGTCAGTAGCTGACATCTAGCCTGAGCTCAAGGTGCCCCTCCCCTCTTTCCTGCCACATTGCCTATCCTATTTGAACACTGCTCCACACGGAGGAAATGTGTGCATTTCTCCCTACTGTTCAGAGCCAACTCCTTTGCCCGTAATTGTCTCACAACCTACTGAGTTTTTCTCATGAACTTTAAAAAATTTATTTATTTATTTATTTATTTATTTATTTGCCACAGCAAAATAGAGGGTTTGATTACATTTTATCTGGGAGAATTTTTTGACCTATTGCATTTTCTAGGGGATGCTGTCCAGATCTCAAGCTGCCCAGTGGCGGTCCAACCTGAGGTTGGAGGCCCAGGCCCACACTGCCCTGGTCTCCCCACTGTCCAGGACCCCCACCCCAGGTACCCTGGGAAAATCTTTTTCCGTTTCTCATTATGGTTTTTACTCTTTGGGGAGAGTACTGAAATGTCCTTTTTTGTTAAAATAAGTCAAGGGCCACCTTTTGGAAGGAGACATTATATCACAAAGGGCCCTGGGGATAGCTGCTTCTATGTACACTTTGGGGAGAAGCAACTTAAATCTGGGCTTTATGGGTCTGTTTCTGGAGAGCGATGAGCTCTAACATTGTTCTCACCCTTGAATGCGTGGGTGGATTTTCCCAGGGAGATGGTCCTCATGTAACAGCACTCCAGCTGGTCTTAAGGGTTGACTTGCTTCAAGCTTAGGCACTCCTTGCTTGCCGACCTAAGTCCCTTGGTTTGTAGCAGGACTAAGCTACTTTCTTTGAGATTTTGCAGACCACTGACTGGCCTTGAGGAATGAAGGACCAGACTTTCCCAGGATTTAAGTCCTGACCACATTTGAAAACATCCGCCACTGATGGCAGTAAATCTGTTCGGTATCTTGTCAACATATGCTGAACCACCTGAGCACCAGCGTGTCCTGCACATAGTGCCACCTCATCATTTCCCCTTTCCCCTTTACGACTCTCTAGCTTCACCTGGATGGAGAAGATGCTCTTTGGGACGTTAGTCCACCATCTTCCCAGGCTGCCAGCTTCCAGCAACCTTTCCTTTCCCACCATCACTCGTTTCTTAAGCATTGATTTTAGAGCAGCGAACAGCCAAACCTGAGTTCGGAACTGGTTCTCTGTCTGGTAACACCTAGTTTTCATCAGATTCTTTCTGTTCCATGATCCCCACCTGGAATGATTTTTTTTTTTTATGATTTTTTAAAAAAATTATTTGAGAGAGAGAGTGAGCGCATGCACATGAGATAGAGCACGAGCAGGGGGCGGGAAGGGGTGGTGGGGGGGAAGGTGGGGGGCCAGAGAAGGAGAAGCCCCATGAGACGACACAGGGCTCGATCCCAAGATCCCAGGATCATGACCTGAGCCAAAGGCAGAGCCACTCAGGTGCCCCTCACCTGGAGTGATTCTCTGTTTCTCTTGGCTGAGCCAGCTCCTATCCTAACTGGCCTCCATGCCAGGGACAGTTCCCTTCCCATATTCAAGCGGCAATATGCCTGGCACAACCTGAGTAGGGAAAGCAAGAAGAGTCAGGCCAGAACAAAATGCCTGGCCCCACAGGAGCCCAGATCTGCTTCTGGGCCCATCAGAACTTACTGCTATCTTTCTGCGCATGCAGGGCAGGAAGGAGTTTAAGAATGATGCCAGGGATGGTCTATGTGTTGATTGTTCAGGTTCTATGTGTTCAGGTCTGGGTTCCCGAAGGTGGCACTTTGGTGTTGCCAGCCAAAGAGTGACCTTAGGTTGGTGAGGGGCATCCCAGACAGCTGGAGTGTAGGCTGCTTCCACCACAGAGCTAGTCCTGGGGAGGCCAGGCATCCTATCCCTTCTAACAGGCCTTGCTTTTGTCTCAGTGACAGCCCTACTACATCTGTGCATTGTGACAAAAGCCAAGTGCCAGAAAATCTTCAACAAGGAGACCCGCAGCTATAAGGTGGCAGAACAGAATCACCCAGAAAGGACTTGTATGTCAGTTGAATGGATAATGTAATGTGCTTGTAGTGGGCCCAGGGCTCCTAGCCTGAGAGGGCCCAGGTTTTCCCAGGCCAGGCCTTGTTCCTCTTTGGCCTCTAACAATCTATGATTGCGTAACCCTATCTACCAGTAAAAAAGTTTTTGAGCAAACATTTAAATCTGTGTATGGATTTAGTTTATAAATTATTACACATTAGTTTATAAATTATGTATGTATTATAAAGCATGCAAACACTGAAAGGAGACAAAAAATGAATACGAATAAAAGTTGTAATGTTTTTATAATATATACTGCAATAGATCATTGTATGTCTCCTCCTTAGGGGACCACTGCTGCTTCTGTCATTTCTGATATGTCTACAGTCTGCTGCCCTGGTGTCCAGCTATCTGGTGAACAATCCAAAAAATACATGTGTCTTCAAGATGAAATCAGATCCCTCATTTTCTCTGAGGTTTTCATGTTTATCCTTCCTTCCTCTTCTTCAGATAGCATCCTCCATACTATGTCCCCATATACCTTTGTGTTTGCTTGCGGTTAGGACAGGTTTTATTTAATTTTAATTTTTTTTTTTGTTTGTTTTTTCTAAAGTAAGCTCTAGATGCAATGTGGGGCTTGAACTCATGACTCCAAGATCAAGAGTCCCACGTTCTACCAACTGAGCTTGCTAGGCACTTTAAGGTTAGGGCAGTTCAGAGCAGGACAGCCTGGCAGAAGCACCTCCAAGACCACACACATCCTGATGGGATATTAAAAGGCCAGGGACTCTGCCTTGTAGATAGAAATGGCTTGGGTGCAAGGCTCTAGTATCTTTTGCTGCATAAAGATCACCCCCAAACTTCAGAACTTAAAACAGTGACAATGCTGATCGTCTCCTGCTGTTTCTGTGTTAGAGAATATTTGTTCACTCAACGGCTCTTTACAGAGTGCCTGGGCCAGGTAGTGATTGGAGCCTGGGGCTAGGCAATGAACCAGAGAAGCAAGGTCTCTGCTGTCCTGGAGGTTAGAGTCGAGTATGTACGTGACAGATCACAAGGAAGCAAATAGTCCTCTGTTGAACAAACTGTGGGCAATCGGAAAAAAGCTTTATTTTTCCTCTGCCCCTGAACCCTACCTGTTTAAACATGCTGTGTGGACTAGTTGAGCAATCTAGGCAGGCCCGTTAGTGTTTTTGCTCCTCAGATAATTAAAAAGTGCATTGGTCACTTTTAGTTACAAAAAAGTATCAATCCGGAGTCTGTATCTGAATTGAAGAGGGGGAGGGGAGAATTAAGGATCAGGTACAGTCTTAGCTCCCTCTGCCAGTGGCAGTGCTTAGAATGATTTTCTTCCTCTTGGGGCTTTTGTGGACTTCTCCAACATACCCTGCTGCTCCTCTTCCTCCAAAACTTCCCTTCCAATACAGGCTATGATGCTTTCTGCAGAGATTGCCTTGCCCCTTTTTAACTCTTGGATGGGACCTACTTAGAGGATCTTTCACCTTGCTGAGAAACATGGAGAGCAGAGAGCTGAGTATTGGGGACTTCTGTCAAAGCTGAGACAGAAAGATTCCTATATTAATATCTGGTCACAAATAAACAAAAAAGTTATAATGTGGGTAATGCCATACTGCGCAAATTTTGAGCAGAGGTACAGAGTGGTGGGATGCAGAGAATGGTATGATGTGTTGCAAAGGAACATATGCTTTGGAGTCAGATGGTGTGGCTTGGAATCGACTCTGACATTTATTTTCTAAAATTAAAAAGAAGTTGTAGCAAAATATACAGGATGTACAATTTACCATTTTAACCATTTTTGGCGTTTACAATTGAGTGGAATTACAAACATTCACATTGTTGTGCAACCATCGCTATAGCCATCTCCAGAACTTTCCATCATCCCAAATTGAACGTCTATATTCATTATACAATGAATGCCAGCCTGTGGCAACTACCAATGTGTTTCCTGTGTCTATAAATTTGACTTACTCTAGGTACCCCATATAAGTGGAATCATACAGAATTTGTCCTTTTTTGAGTCTTCTGACATTTTTGCAATCATATATTAAAGCTAAAATCTATCTTATAAGGACATTTGTTGTGAGAGAATCATTTAGAATAATCCTTGTCACAGAGTTTGCCTTCAACAATTTTGCTTCCCTTAATGGGATTTATTCAGGAAAGGTGAAAAGGACAGGGGCCTCGACGGCGAGAAAGAGTGTGCGCCTGCGCTCTGTGCTCTCTAGAGGGCGGACAAGGGCTTTGCGCTGACCCGAGCGGAGATCTCGCGAGACTGTCAGGCGTGTGGCGTGAGGCGTGGGAGGAAGGTTGTGCTCTCGCGAGAACTCTTCCTTTTCGGCCCTTTACTTGATCGGGCCGGTCTCTTTCCGAGGAGGGTTCCACTCCGATCGCCAGGCGCGACAGTTGGAGCTGGTAAGAACCGCAGTGGCCGGCGGGGTCGGCGCGCCTCCCCCAGCTCTCAGGGCGAGGGCTGGTCCGGGGCGCATGACCGCTTGCTTGCCGGGCCTGGGCCTGCCTTTCCCGGCCGGCCTTTCCCTCGACCCAAACGACCCCGGGGGGGTCACCTTTTCCTGACTGTTAGCCGCTCTGGGCCTGTCCTCTCCCCAGCCCTCGACACTAGCTCTGCCCGGGGCCACCACCTTCTGCCTGCCCGCCCCTTCTCCTGGCCCCGGGAGTGACAGCTGCAAGGTTTTGCTTGCTCTCGCCAGGGCTTCATGGGGGCGAAGAGGGTCCCGTTTTCCAGAACGGGCCCGGAGCATATCCATTCCCCAACCGTTGGTTGGAAGCGCGAGGAAGATGATGTTTTTCCGGCCTTTTATCTGCCAACACAGCGTTAGCTACCGTCTTCTGTAATACTCCCCACAATCCCTGAGCTTGATTCTCTCCTTTTTTACAGATGAGAAGAGCAAGGTTTGCTCATTCCTTGATTCATCCCACCAGTAATCATTTATTCATTGCCTGTGTGTTCAGGGTGTTGAGCCTACAGCAATGAAAAAAAAAATGGGCATAACCCTTATTTTCGTGAAGGTAAATTTCGGTGGTGGAGCAACAGTAATATAAAGTCTTACGTGCCATGCGATATAACGTATCAAGAATGACAGCAGTCAGCGCTAGAGTGTCAGATTGAAAAAGGTTTTTTCACAATACCATTTAACGATGTTTTCTAATCAGGGTAAGGTTCACCACAGCATAACTGTCTTTTGGATAGATTTAGTTTTCCATCACCCATTTGGAAATTTGGAAATGTGGTTGTAAGGACTCTTGGATTATTTCTTGGGGTGAGGATGAGTGAGGTAGTCATAGTTGGCTCATTTCTGTACTGGGGTCCTAGCGTGACATTTCTGAACTTTAAAGACTATCAGACCCTTTGAGGAAGATTTACCCAAATGCTCAGTGGAGGTGGGGGTGGTGCATGTACCTTGTGGCTTAGGGAAGTTACTTGGTTTGCTCTTTGGAATGTTTGCTAGCTTGCCTATTTGTTAAGATAAGGGAGATAATATATGTAAGCTCTAGCCGAGTAATATTCCTTACATTTTATTTCTCCTTCCCCCTCTTCTATGGGAGTTTTATCCTTGGGTCTTTAGGGAAAATCCTAGGGGTCTAAAGTTCTATGATATTTTGTGTCTAAATAAATCTCTCCAACTACATTATTACTGTTGGGCAAATAGGTATTTCAAAAGTGGAAAAGCACAACCAGCTATGTAAGGGAAGGAAAATGTGACTCTCAGAGGGGGAGGAGATATCCTATTTTAGAATTACATAGGACACGCCTAGCTACCCCATTTTATTAAATCAGCTTAGCTGTGCCAGAATTTCAGGAACCTGTGTAGGGGCTTCAGAAAACTGTGCAGGATATTCTGACACATCCCTACCCCCATCTGAAAGCCTCTTGGCTAGTGTTTTATAATAATTTCCCTGCTAGAGTAAGGGCTAGCATACTGGAAAACATTCAGAACCAGTCATCATTGATGCTGGTGGATTTTTAACTCTCAATGTCTTATTTCAAAGATTAGTATTTTCTGCTGAATTTTTGGTGAATCAATGACACAAATTCTCCGCTATGCAGCAAGTTCATCATTTTGCCCTCAGGGACTGTCATAAGTATATGTCAGCATAGACACTCAGTAAATATTTGTTGAATGAATACATAAAATCTCAGTACTGAAGTGATCCATTTAACATACATTGTATGGCTAAGGACCTTAGACTCAGACCTGGGATTAAATCTTGTTTCCTCTAATTGGAAGCTTGTGATTATAGGTAATATATATTTAACCTCATCAACCCTTAGGTTCTTTATTTTTAAAAAACAGTGGTGATAATATGTACTTCAAATATTTGTGAGGACTAAATGAAATAATGTTTAGAAAAACCCTTGGGGCGCCTGGGTGGCTCAGTCGTTGAGCGTCTGCCTTTGGCTCAGGGCATGATTGTGGTGGTCTGGGATCGAGCCCCACATCAGGCTCCTCTGCTGGGAGCCTGCTTCTTCCTCTCCCACTCCCCCTGCCTGTGTTCCCTCTCTTGCTGGCTGTCTCTCTCTCTCTCTCTCAAATAAATAAATAAAATCTTTAAAAAAAGAAAAAGAAAAAGAAACCTTTGGCACATAGATGTGTTAAATACTTACTGAATTCATTCAACAAGTATTTATTGAATACCTACAGTATAACAGTGAACAAAAAGACAAAGTTCCTTCCTGTGTGGAACTTACTTTCTAGTGTGTTTTCTGAAGTGGGGTCAGAAAATAAATGGTTCTTAATGTCAGATTGTGATAAGTACTATGGAGAAAAATAAGATATATTAAGGGAGGAGTGTGTGGAAGGAAGATTTATTTTGTATAGGACCGTGAGGAATGGCTTCACTGAGAAGACAGCCTAAGGAAGTGGTCAGACACTCTTAAGGAAATGAAGTTGCATGAGGATATCTGGAAGAAAGTGCAAGGGCCCTGAGGTGGAAGGATCCTTGGTATGCTGGAGGAGCAGCAAAGAGGCAATTGTGGCTGGACTGAGCAAGCAAAGAGAAGAGCAGGTGAGGAGGGAGGAGTGGGAAGCAGTCATGAGGTTTCTGCAGGAATACTGGAGAGAGATAATGGTGACTTATTAAATTGATGAGCTACATAATAAAATGTCTTCTTTTATTAGCATACCCCATTCTCTGACCAAAAGTGATAAAAGTAGCTACAGATGTCCCCTGCTTTTTTTTCCCCCTGCTTTTTTAAAGCTTGCATTATGCTATTTTGCTTTTATGAAAGGCCAGCATTCATATCTGTTTTCGCTAAGTGAAAGAAATCCAAAGAGGATTTTTGCTTTTATGAAAAAGGGCAAAATCCAAAAATGATGTTCACTATTTGTTTTGCAGTGAGCCAATATAGAGGCAGTATGCACCCCAGCAGCTAGAGTGGCACTGCCAAGCTCCTTCCTGGGAGCTAAACTCAGTATCTTCAGCATCAAGCCACCGCAGCTTTGAACAGTGCCTCTGAGGACCAGTGCTTTATCTCAGTTAATTTTGTGCATCCATTTGACTTTTTCAAAAGAAATATCCCAAGCCTCAGAGAATAAAGATTTGTCACTATGCATGATATACAATAGCATGTGCTCCTGGTTCAGAGAGGAAATAAGTGAATTCAGTATCTCTGTTCGCATACCAGTTAGGTTGCAAGTCTAAAGTGACTGTAATAAGGCACCAACCAATATGTATGTATTGGGTTAAGTTCAGTTTCATGGAGGCACTATAGATGTCCATGGCATTTTTATTACTATTCCTGCTACTTTTTATCCCTCTTAAAGCTTATGTCCACAACTTTCATTTTGGCTTTGTTTTCATTATGGATATGTCTGAATACTTTGTTTCAGTCTAGAACACACAAACAAGGTAAGTGACCTAGGTGATATGGGGGCCAAGTTGAGCACTTTTCCTCTAGTGAGTAGCTTTAAATAGTGTCTCTAAATAGTATGCTTGTCAGAGGAGCTGCCATATAGTTCTTCTCAGCTTTGCTTGTTAAATTAAAACATTCAGTCATAATTTATAAACATCGCATCTAGTCTGCAGTACCTCACTGGCAAGAGAATAAAATAGCTATTTTTTTTAACAGTGTTTCAACTTTCTCTTTTTTTTAAGATTTTATTTATTTGACAGAGAGAGAAAGAGAGTGAGCACACGGGCATGCAGGATCAGCGGCAGGGAGAGGGAGAAGAGGGCTCTCGGCTCAGATCCCAGAACCCTGGGATCATGACCTGAGCTGAAGGCAGATGCTTAACCTACTGAGCCACCCAGATGCCCCTAAAATAGTTATTTTGAGGGTGTTCTTTTTGCTTCTGATGTGAATGATTCATTCTAATTCTCTTAGCCATTCTTATCCCAAGTCATCATCCCTGATTTTGGCTGACTTGATTATTCAGTGGAATCAAGACTTTCCTCTCTGGTGCTAGAAGTATGTTTGGGGACACTTGAGGCTCACTATTCCTCTTACCCAGCATTGCCTAGAGTGCTCTACAAATGTGACATTTTGGTTCAGTGAAGGAGCGAATAACTGACCAAATGTGTTAAAAGGTTTTTGATTGTCAGCTTGGTCATAGATAATAAATTAAGTCTTTTAATCTTTGGACAATTACTGATTTCATAAGAACATAATCTTAGGTATATTTTGACTTTAATTTTGACATTATTGCTAGTCCCCCAGGCTTTAAAGAAAAAAATATTATATCACTTGTTCACTTCCTGTGGGAAGAACCACAAGATATTTATCATAAAATCAGGGATAAAATGGTATTATTACTGTGAAGGTAGATAAGTAACATGTTTTCCTATACTTGACTGTATTATGGCTAGAAGTTTCAAGTTGAAAATAGAGCAGGGCCTCAGATCTGTAAGCCTACCAAACTTCTGTGATGTCAGCTAGAATTTCTGTGGTACTGCAAAAATCTGAGGAAAAAATAAAATCCTGAGTTGGCTGTAAACACAGTTAATATTTCCCCTTTAACTCACAGACTTCCTGGTGTTTGTGAATCTGTATAGCTGAGCTCAGGAAAGACGCTTTATATCAGTGCCTGTTCTGGAATCATGGTTTCAGTGGCAGTACCCTTGCTAGTTTTGTCTTGTTTGAAAGAAAACTAAAAGTAGTGTTAGACTAGAAATGTTTCCACCTCTGAAAAACCTTCCTGAATTAATGCAGGCCTTAGTGTGACATCAAGTTGATTATCTATGTTTAAAGAAGAACTATACTATACGTACTGTGGCTAGTCTGAACTTGAACATTTGTTTATCATTTATTCATCTATCCATTTTTCAAACATACATTAAGTCTCTGTTGAGTTTAGGGTAACAGCATTGCACAACTTTGGGGCCACCATTCTCTTTATCTCAATACAATAGAGCATGTAGAGTGAAGGGGGTTGGTAATGCCAAGACACCCGTATCAGGCTATCTGTTCCGCATTAGGGTGTACAAAGCCAAATAAGACATGGTACCGTCTCTTGGGAGTCTTAAGCTAAGGAGGCAGATATGTAACATGTAATTAGAGTAACATGTTGCAGGTGTCATGCTGGAAACCTGTACAGATTAGAGTAGGTCCAGAGGAAGGAGCAGTTAACTCTGTTGGCCAAAACTATAGGGGAGTGGGGTGCTTAGTCAGGAAAGGCTTCATAGTGGTCGGACTTGAGCATAGTTAGAAAGGTGGACAGGTGGGGAGAAGGGAACTAGTATTGCTGGCGGAGAGCGCTGGGAGAGCCAAGCTGGACAAGGTGAACCAGCCTGGACTGTGCATAGAATAGCTGTGTAGCAGGTCACAGTGAGGGGGCTGCCCTGAGGAGATGGCGGGAGAATCATGTTGGAGCAAGAAAATAGAGAACTTTATTGCCTTTATAAGAAATTTGGACTTTATCCTGTAGGCAAGTGGGGAGTCATTGGAGAGTTATAGTTTATGTTCTCTTTAGATGAGATGATCTATTAGGAGTGGATGGTTCTCTTGTTCTGAGACAGCATAGAAATCTTGAAGCAGAAGAGAGGTGGAATCCCCTTTAGAGTGTAAACATTTTATGAAGATGTAAGGGCAAATAATTAAGTTTAAGGGAGTCAATGGGAGCCTGCAAAGTGGTTTGGATGCAGAATTCTTCTAGATTTCTTTTTTATTAAGATTTTTTATTTATTCACTTGAGAGAGACAGAGAGAGCAAGAGCATGAGCTGGGGGGAGGAGCAGAGGGAGAAGAAGCAGACTCCTGCTGAGCAGGGAGCCGAGGACCCTGGGATCGTGACCTGAGTGGAAGGCAGACGTTTAACCCACTGAGCCACCCAGGCGCCCCTGGAATTCTAGATTTTTCTAATTTTTTACTCCACAATCTTTTTATGTTTATGTAATATTGAATAAATCACATCATTGTACTAACAACTAATGCTGGCATAAGCTGACAGAACAAACACTGACTCTCAGTAACTATAACTCAGGAATTCAAGTGAGGGAGAGCTGGAGCATTTAGTGTGTGGAGGCGATGGTCAGGATCTTTTAGAAAGGGTGTCGAGACTATTGGTTATGTAGGTGATAGTCTCAACACAGTTTCTACTGTATTTACATTGTGAGTATTTTATAGGGGCACTTAAAGATGCAAGTTCTTGACAGTTAATATTTTGATAGACTGAGAATTCCTCCTTTCTAGCCATTTGACTTAAAATACAAAGGGCCAAAAAATTTAAACTTTCATCATTTAGGAGTATGTCTATTTTTTTATCTTTACAAAATGTGTTATCCAATGAAGAAGAAATTGTTTTCTCATTATTTTTGGTAATGAATGTCTGAAATGGGATCCCAGAAACCTTGTGCATCATCAGTAAAACAGGTACCTCTACAAACTCTGTTCATCTGAAATCTGAAGGTTGCTAACTGAAGGTGATGGCCTTTAGTGTTTCCTTTGCTTTTTGTCATGTGGTTTTGCTTTACTCTTAACTGTTTACAAAAATAGTTTTATGTGCATAGAGAAGAGCAAATATTTTACTTTAATAAAATTGATTGAAAGGGAATGATTAGTGCTGTCTAGATTTTGTCTTCTGGCCTGATTGGATATGCAGGCTATTAGGGTCGTTTTTTGGAGAAAAGGGCACCAAACTACATGTACCGTGAGCATGATAATCAGACAGGAGTACTGTATGCCAGGCACTGTCCTAAACATTTTACATATAATTCATGCAATTCTTATTGAGTTGGCGACAGTAATAATGGACACCTGGAACAAAAGGCGAGGGCTGAACCCCAGTTGGGCTGACGGTGGTGATCTCAGGAGGCCTAAGCTACTGGGCAGGGACCTTCCAAGAATAACTCGGTAAGCCTTCAGAAGACCCACGGTTATTTCTCTGTAGTGATTAGCAGCAAAACCCTTAAGTTGTAGACGTCTTCACGATTTGGGGAGGGGAGCGGGGTGGAGGGAACACAGGCTAAGAGCTGGAGCAGCCAGGCCGAGGGGAGACTGGAGAGGAGCCCTTGAGAATCGGCTTCCGGAAGCGGGGGCGCGGGGATGGAGGAGCCACGCCGGAGCTTTGCTAGCTGCTGGGGGGTGGGGGTGGGGGAAGGTGGCCAAGTGGGCGGAGCCTCCCGGCTCGTCCCGGGCGCCGACGTGCGCGCTCCCGGCTGCCGGGGCTGCTGCTGGTTGCAGGCGGGGCGGGGCGGGGCTCGTGGCCTCGGGGACCTGCGGCGCTCGAGTCGGGCATAAAGCGGCCTCCGGCTCGCCAAGCTGCTCGCGCGGCGGAGACCCAGCCTGCGAGGTTCGTCGGGCAGCCCAGGAACGCAGCGGAATCGCTTGCCACGCTGGAGTGGGGAAGGGGAGCGGTGACCCTGCGGGCTGCGGATTCCAGGGACCGTACCGTGACTTCCTAGGGCTACTGTGCTCTTAGAAAGTGTTGGGGAACCTGGAAAGTTGCATGAATCATTGTTGCTTTTAACTAGAAAAGTCTTACTTGGCATTAGGTGGGGAATTTTGTGGTCGGTTTGCAATTACTGCTTCGGAAAGTTGATGTGCTGGGGTTGATTGCTCGTAGTTACAAGTATAAAGGTAGACGGATCCCGGCGCAGTAAACTCTGAAGTGTAAATCTTAAAATATGCTATTGTGATTTCATTGTTACCTTTTGTTTAAGTCTCTTCCGATATTAACCTTTATTTGCGAGGTGTAAAAAATTACGGAGAATCAGATCCTGAATTTCAAAAATACTTGTGTTGATAAAGAATTAAAAGTGGGCTGGGGCTAGGGTAAGACATAATATATAGCCTTTGAGTTGATGAACTGTGAAATTAAAAAAAATCTTTTTTTTTTTTTTTTTAAAACAATTAAGAACGTGTGGGGGCGCCTGGGTGGCGCAGTCGTGTCTGCCTTAGGCTCAGGGCGAGATCCCGGTGCTCTGGGATCTAGCCCCACATCAGGCTTCTCCTCTAGGAGCCTGCTTCTTCCTCTCCCACTCCCCTTGCTTGTGTTCCCTCTCTCGCTGGCTGTTTCTCTCTGTCAAATAAATAAATAAAATCTTAAAAAAAAAAAAAAAAACAAAACAACGTGTGAAGAAGAAATGTCTCAAGGTAATGTGGAATATTAATTACTTTATAATAATTTTTTTTCCTGAAAATTTGTACAGGCAAATATATTGTCTCATAAAAGATAACCAAATTGGCAGTATTTCCATAGAACATAGATGTATGCCGTGGATTGTTTTTTAGGGCGTAGGCTTCTAGCTATGATTTGGATGCCAGGAAAACTAAAAAGTGGACTTTTTTTTTCTTTTTTTCTTTTTTGGAGAGTAGGGGCAGGTGGGAAGGGTGACAAACAGTGAGAGCTGGAAGGTGCAGTTAGAGATGACCTGGTGTAAGCCTTCAGACAGACAAATGGAACTTTGAATGATTGTGATACAGATGTGGGATCAGAATCCAGGGCTCTTGCTGTGTCCTTCATACTTGGCACTGGTACTAGGCAGTGTTTTGATTATTTTGAAACTATAATGATATGAACAAGTACTATGTATTTTGTTAGCATTATCGAAGGAAGAAAGTTCTAAAAAATTGTCATAATTTATTGAGAACTGTGAAAATGGACAGAATCTTAATGGAAGCTATTCTAGTAGTATTCCATTGGAATGTTCATTCTTGCTTTTTTTTTTTCTTTTTTTTTTGGAATGTTAATTTCAAACTCTAGTGTTGGCAAATAAAAGTAACTTGTGGGTCATAATACACTAAAGGAAGAACAAGCTGGTCAGAGAGCATCCAGGACTAGACCTTAGGAACCTTAGTTCTATCAAACCTGTTATGGCTGTGGCCTTTAGATGGGTGGTTTAAACTGTCTTGGCCATAGTGGCTTCAACTATAAAATGAGAACAGTCTACTAAACAGATAGTTAAAAGTTTTTCAACTTTAAATTGTGGTTTGTGTTGGTCACAAGAGGGTTATAGCTTTTTGGAAATTTTATGGTTAAACCACATGATAACGATTTAGCTTCATTTGTGGTTAGTTTCTCAATTCTGGTTTCATGATCTTTGGATTTCATAATTAGATTGTGCAAACCACTGTGCAAAGATGGCATATATAGTTTGTAGAACTCTTGGGGAAAGCTCTCGGTTTTTCTGGAGCTTTATTTATTTGAGGGGTGCGTGTGTCTCTTCCTCCTCCTTCTCCCTACCCCCAAACCTAGGACAGGGATCCTAGAGGCAGGGAAGTTTTAGAAGCACTTAAACTTTTGACTTTGTCTCAAAAAATACACATTTAAGGCAGGCTTCTTTTGAAGGCGGTGGGGCAGTGACCAATGGACTCTAAAGACCCTTCTTAACAAGATGACTGCTTTGAAGGATAACACTCATTTTTTTGAAAACATGTGATAAATATGTGGGGAAAATCAGTTTTGTAACTTAAATCTCATCCTGCCTTCTGTCCATAGCTGATAGAGAAAACCCAATTTGTGTATTTTGCCATATTTTGTTCTTGTTAGACAGTTTGTATAGTATTTGTGATTGAATTTAGAAGATCTGCTTTAGGGATCTAGTAATAACAGTCAGCAGTTAACATGCATTTGAATTTGCCACCCATATGATCTAGAGCTCTGGGGTTTTGGCATTGTGAAGTACATTTTGATTTTATTGATTACATTTTATACTGTGCCTGGCATTCTGGCATTCCACACAGATGGTGAAGACCTAAGAATGGGAAATTTGGCACAAGTGAAAGTTGGTTAATAATTGGAAAAACAGCTAAACATGCCTTGCATATAACTTTCAAGTGCAAAATGAAGCAACTTGTGGTAATGAGGTGACACTGCAGCTCTCCCAAGTATGAGCCAACGGTTCACTTGTGTTGCACAGGTATTTTTCAAAGTCCCTGCAGTGTGCACCAAGTGTGGACACTAATGCCTATGCTTAAAACATGGCAGTTTACAGTGTGAAAAAGAAGTTAGCAAAATAGGTACAGCTGGTCTTTTGAGGGTTGGAAAAGCCCTTCCGTTTTAGAGGTCATTATGGGAAAACAGACTGAGGTAACAAAATAACAGGGAGATTACAAAGTTTCCTGAATCTTTCAGTTTCTTAGAGGATCTCTAGTTCCTCACTATGGATCTTTTCCTGAGATGGTCAAAAGAAAGCCTATTAGGCTTCTTCCTCCCATCCTTTTATTTCTGAGGGTGGGGATTATACCACTTTTGTCCCTTTCCAGCTTTTAGCTAGCTCTCTGGTCCTAAACCTAGGCTTGAAGATGCAGTCTAGGCCAGAGTTCGCTTCATTTCAGATGAGGAGTCAGCCATTTGGGGGAACTCTGCACTGGGTAGGTTGCTGTTCAGCCAAAAGCTGGCTTCTTTGAGAAGGTCGTTGCTTTCAGAGCTGATAGGAAGTTCTTTCATATATTGCCTCAGATGTCTCCTCTGAATCCTCATCTACTCCTTTTGGGTGATTCTGAACAAATCTAAGTCTTTTCGACAGGTCACCAAGTATTTGAGTGTCGTAATCAAGTCCTCCCAGAGACTTCTCTTATCTAGGCTAAACAGCTTCCCTTCCTGGAGAAAATTTTCATGGTTTGAAGGTCCCTTTCCCTTTTCTAAATCCCTGTTCTAATGTGTGTTTTTCAGAAAGAAGTTTCAAATTTAGTTAAATGAACATGGAACAGATTAGTCCAGTGACAAACACTATACTGTTGGTAAATGCAAATGGTGTGTGATTTTTCTCTCAGGCCCAGCACAGTGCTAACTCATAGAGGTTACTTTCAATTAAACATCTTCATCCTTTTAAAACCATTTTATTCTCTTCCACTTTGTCCTCCCCCATCCAAGTTTTAAGAATTTACATTTTGTTTTATAAGATTTAACAGCTATGTAGAGATTGTTGTGGCATCTATTTTTATCAACATTGTTTGTGAACTGTAACCCTAATGTCTGCTATTTTTATCCATGTAATTAGGGGAAACAGGTGAGTAATTGGGAAAAACATACCTCTAAAAACTTTATAGACTGGCTTCAGTCTTTTATCCTTTTGAGTTGTTTGTAAAAAATAATCTTAGGATTCCATTTAGTTGTAGCTCTGTTTAGCTCATATTCACTTTGTCCCCGAAGATTGGATATCACATTGTCACAGGTCATACTGTTGAGCGTCCAGATAGAGTGTGGCCACAGGATTACATTGAGTGGCCAGTTTAGTAAAACTGCCCAAGAAGGAGATAACTTTGAGATCATAGGGCTTAGTGAACACCTGCTGGGTTACATTGATGCCTGCTTTTTTCTAAGTGTTTAGAAACCATCTCTGATTCTAGAGCTGTCCAAGATAGACACCAGACTTCTTCCAGTAGTTTTTGTCAAGCTTTGCTTCATTGTTTTTCCAACACTTTTCTTTCTCAGTCTCTTATTATTTTATCATTGCTTGTGTGCTGTTCTTTCCATTTCTATTTCTTTTCTCTTGTAAACCTAAGATTATTAGAAAACTCTCTGTAGTTTCCCACGCCAGTGTCTGTAAGCACCTCCCTTGTATCAGAATCCTATGAATTACTTTGTTAGATTTACATTCTTGAGAGCTTCCTAGCTATGAAACCATTCCTAAATTCTTTCTAAATTAAAAAAGGTCCCACCTAAAAAAGAAAATAATTTAAAATTTCCGTTTTCCCAATCAGTTTAGGTAAATGCTAGATCTAAACAATGTTCTAAATTCTGTTTACCAAGTTAGTGGTTTGTAGTTGCTTTTGAGAGTAATTATGGGTCCTTCTGTACCTTTTAGTCTTCACCTCTAAATCGGTAAAAAAAGAACAGATGCCCCCTTTGACTTCATGTAGGTTATAAATGGAAACACTGTAGTGTTCTTGTAACTTTTTGGAGGCTATATGCCCTGTCAGTTCAGGAAAATTAGTGTTTTTTGTTTTTTTAAGAATCATTTGTTCACATGAGAAGTGTCACTAACATAGATGCACAGAATTGTATGGTAGCAACGCATAGTGGTGGGCAGGGAAGAAGAAGCAGCATTGATGAAGAGTATACTATGTGCCGGGTCCTGTGTTGGAAGTAATCTGAGTAAGTTAGTAATTGGGAGCTGGTTGGAATGATCATTTGGGGCATGATTGAAAGGTGGTTTTTGGTTGTAATTACAGTGCAATTTAGATTGTTCTTTTTTTTTTTTTTTCTTCTTTCAAAGGAACGGTGAGCAGAATGAGCACCTCACAGGACCAGAGCGGCTGCTCCAGTACCAGAGAACCCCTTTTGAGGTGTTGTGATGCACGGAGGGACTTGGAGCTTGCTATTGGTGGAGTTCTCCGGGCTGAACAGCAAATTAAAGATAACTTGCAAGAGGTGTGACATGCGCTTTATTCTTCCCTTGTCTGGACTCTCGGCACAGGGCTGGTTAGAGCAAGGCCAAGGGCTTGGCTTCTCTGTGCCAACCAAAAAGTTTCACCCAGTGCCTTGCATGGTATGCCTGAAGTGTTGGTGCCTTTGATTTCCAAGCGAAATTAAGCAGATGGTAGAAGAGTCTGGAAAACCTTGTACTACCTTAAAGAGTTCCGTTCAGCATGTATTTTCTTAAATTGATCCTCTGTGTGGTCGCTGTGCCATGTACTGCCATCAATAAAAAAATGACAAAATGAATGGGTACTATACTTCTCAGCTATGTCCTTGATGCATGGTGTGGCACTTCATCATGTCCCCTACCATCTTTTAACTTGTTGGTGGCATGGTTTTGTTGGTGGCATGGTTCTGTAAATAACTTTATCTGTTAAATCAAGCCAGAATGAAATCTCTTTGTTCCATTAACCTAATATTATTGTGTTGGTGAGTGAGAAGACCAAGTATTACGTGACTTTGAAATACAACTTTATTCAGAAAAAATTTGTTTCAAAATAGTTTCTTATGTCAGTTCTCATGGATAATTGATAGCTGTTTTGATTTCTCTCCTTAGGATTTTTAAATTTGTCCTTTTTTGAATTGCAATTTATGCTTCCAGAAACATTTAGTTTCTAGGTTTACATAAACTGTCTGCTCTAATGGTCTTCTGTCTGTTCACATGTAGTGGCACATCTCTTTACTGAATTGGCCCACTGTAAGTGAATTGCTCCTTCATAGAGTGAGAAGAGATAAGGGCTAGCTATTAACGTTCCTGTCTTATTCCAGTGACAAATTTGTAAGACTGTAGGTTTTCAAATTATATGGAAAACTGAGGGGGATCAGTATTACATAATATATCCTTTTATTTTCTCTTGATTACTTTAGGCCACCAAATAAACCTGCTTCTCTGGAGGGAGGGGGTACTGCAGGAGGATTTTAGAGCTATGAATGCTTTTATGGCTGGAATTCTTAAACTGGGTCCATGGGGGCTTTGGTGGCTCCACGGGTGTGCTTTGGGGACCCTAAACCCCGAAATTACAGGCAAAATTTTGAGTATCTAATAGATATTTTTCTGGGGAGATGCTCCATAGATGTGATTAGATAACGAAAAGGATTTGTGACCCCCCAAAAGTTTAAGAAACTCACCATTCTGTGGGAAACACCGTTCTTTGGGCTTCTAACAGTAGTGAAGCTAACAGGTATGTGTTTGCTAGGTTAAAGCCCAGATTCACAGCTGCATAAGCCGTCACCTGGAATGCCTTCGAAGCCGTGAGGTGTGGCTGTATGAACAGGTAGATCTCATCTATCAGCTTAAAGAGGAGACGCTTCAGCAGCAGACCCAACAGCTCTACTGGGTAAGGTGGCTGCAAGGCTGTAATTGGTTTGAGTATGGTTTCTATTTGCCAAAAAATGTCTTTCCTATAATGTAGCATTAATATAGATCAGGTAAAAGTTTAATCTAAGGCGCCGTTTGTTAACTTGGATATATTTGGTGCTTTTAGTATCACTGTGGCTGGATGGTTTCATTTTTCTTACAGTTACTGGGCCAGTTCAATTGTCTTATTCATCAACTGGAGTGCACCCAAAACAAGGATCTAGCCAATCAAGTCTCTGTGTGCCTGGAGAGGTAAAGATATTTTTTACTTGTTTCGACTTTTGGCTCTTTGATTTGATGTGTTTATTTTATTTATTTTTTAAAAGATTTTATTTATTTGAGAGAGATAGATAGCCAGAGAGAGCACAAGCCAGGGGGTGGGGGGCGGGCGCGGACTGGGAGAAGCAGGCTCCCGCTGAGCAGGCAGCCTGACATGGGACTTGATCCCAGGACCCTGCGATCATGACCTGAGCCACACAGGCGCCCCAACCTTAATGTATTTAAAAAACAAAGTCAGTTTTGTAACTCATTGTTTGTCTTGGACTTAACCTGACTTCTCTTTTCCTGTGATAAGAACATCCTACTTTATATACTTAATATTATATCTGGTGGTACATAGTGAAGTCATCTGCCTCTGATGAGTTTCTTAGAAAAGTATAGTCATTTCAAATTATTCACAATTTGGCTTTTGTTTTAGAGTAAAACTGTTATTCCTTAAAAATAGATTTTTTTTTTTCCTTCAGACTGGGCAATTTGACCCTCAAACCCGAAGATTCGACTGTCCTACTGTTTGAAGCAGACACAACTGCTCTGCGCCAGGCCATCACCACATTTGGATCCCTCAAGACCATCGTGAGTAGTGTTGATCTCAGATAATTCATAGAGCACTTCTCAGATCTGTGGACTCACAGATGGTCTTAAACATTTTTACTATGAATAGTGGCTTTCTTGAGCATTTGGTAAACTTCAGAGTTTCATGTTCTGATTAAGTCAATAGAGCGTTAGGCTGGTAATTCTTAGAATGTGGTACTGACTCACTTATCATCTCCGGAATTCATCTTGTATCCTTTTAAATAACTTTTGACGTATTTCTTATAAAATCTATGGCTCGAATGGTCTTTAATACAAAAAACCAAACATGGGTTCATTTGAGTCTTGTTAAAAGCAGTAATACTACCAATTCTGGTGAAGAATTCTCTTGTATGATGATAGTTATGTAGTAGAGAATTCACAGATTTCATAACTACTTATATAGGTCATTGAATTTAGTGTAAAGAATATTCTAGTGAAATGATAATGCTTTGCTTACTACTTTTGAAATTTAGGAATTACAGTTTTACTTTTTTGGAATGAAAGCATAACATTAATAAACATGATTAATTTGTTTTCATTTTATAGCAAATTCCTGAGCACCTGATTGCTCATGCTAATTCATCAAATCTTGGGTCTTTCCTGGAGAAAAGAGGTTATATCCCATTGCCAGAACAGGTAAAATATCATTTAGTTATTACTTGGCTTATATGTCTTTTGGCTTTTGACTAAATCTTTTTTTTTTGCTACCATTTATTTGCAAAATGGCACCAGCGGAAGTGAGTTAATTTATGCAATTAAACAGTCCCCTTGAGACTGAATGTCGGATAGAAAATCAGAGGTTTTGTGGGTGTTATGAGAGAAAGTCATTGCTACCAATTAGTTCATAAGACATTATCATTAGCTCTCTGATTGCGGTAATTCTCTGTTAGGGAAACTTCTCTTTACAATTCTTAAGGCAATGTGAATATAGGATGCTAGATGTTTTGAGTTGAGAGCAACCCTGGAGATGAGCTATACTTGTTTTATAATTGTGAAGATGGAGGCTTAGGGAAGTTATGTGACTTGTGCATGGTCAGCGGCAAGCCAAAATTAGACTTGGGTCTCCTGCTTTTCTGGTGAACGTTCCATGGTATTTGGCATTGCCTCGTTAAGCAGCAGAGTATTATGTGATTAGCAGAAGTCAGCATCCAGCACCACGGCTGTCTCTCTCAGCGAATGGCTCCTTGGAAGCAAACCTGCCAATGGTCGTCAGGCTCCTTACATCCCCAGCACCAACCTCCAGGACTGGCTCACCCAAAAGCAGACCTTGGAGAATAGTCAGGTGTGTTGCTGCCTTTATTGTTTCTGAGGTAGATGGAGTAGTAGATGGTTTTAGTTTTTAACTCACAGTTTATTCCTTTGTTTTGTTTTTAGTTCTAGGCTAAAAATATTTTTACAACTCTATTACAACAGTGACACCTCTTCACTATAGATAGAAAATTTAGGAAAAAGAACTACAGGGAAATACAATACTCATAACCCCAACATGCAGAGCTAATTACTGTAATGTTCTTGTTTATATACTTCCCATTTTTGTGTGTACATATACTTCAAAAACATGATTCTATAAATCCTGTTTTGACTAGCAGATTTTTTTCACTAGTAGGGCATGAATAGATTTCTCCTTCATTTAATTTCTTCCATAAAATCCTTAATAGTATGTAATATTGATTGGCTTTAACTTAAACTCCAGTTTTTCTGGGTATAAACAGAGTTCCCCTAAACAGCCAGGAGTTAGTTTGTGCACATTTTTGATTAATTCCTTAGCAGTAAAATCCTAGAAATTGCATTTCTAGATTATAATTCTACATACCCTTTAAGACTTTTGATACATATTGCCAGTTTGGCTTTCCAGGAAGTTGGTACCATTTATATTCAGAAGAATATTCAGCAGAATATTGAGGGTGCTTCCTTCCCTGAAACTTCTCGAATAGTGGCAGTCATTTTTAAGTTCCTTCCTCCAAATTTGATACAAAGTAATAATTTTACTTTTGTTTTGAAGTTTCTTTGCTTATGGACGTTGAATATTTTTCATGTTTTTAGCCTTCTTGGAGAGTTGCTTAATCATATTCTTTGTTCATTTTTGTCTTCTCTATTCATAAAGGCTTAGTATGTAGAACTACCAGCCTCTTTTCTCTTAAATATGCTACAAATGCTTTCTCGTACTTTGTCTTTAATATTTTTTAGTTTTTTAAAAACTGCATTAATTAAATTTGTTACTCAGATATGTATTTTAATATCTCAATAGAGAAATCTTTTGTCTCTTGGCCTTATCTACTTAAATTTAGAAACACTGGGCATTGTAATAAATGTGCAGATAGAACTCTTATCGTTGAACCCCAAAGCAGCCATAATGTTCTGGTGAACTAATACCGTGTACTTCTTGTGTAGACTTCTGCCAGAGCCTGCAGTTTCTTCAGTAATGTCTGGGGCAACCTAAAGGGCTTAGAAAACTGGCTCTACAAGAGTCAGCAACAAGAGGTTCCTGAAAAACCAACTTACCAAAAGTGTAACAGTCATTCTACCACCAGTTCTCACTCTACTGAAATTGAAAAGGTTGGAGACCAGGACCTTCTTGATCAAGATGAGATGGACTTTTCTGATTGGCTGGTGACTCCTCAGGAATCCCGTAAGCTGGAGAAGCCTGGGAATAGCAGCTGTGAAACCAGTGAGAAGTTGAAGCTCCTGTTGCAGGTGTTCCAGGAGCCCTATAGTGTGAATGATTGGCTTGTCAAGCCCGATTCCTGTACCAATTGTCGGGGCAACCAGCCCAAGGGTGTGGAGATTGAAAACCTGGGCAATCTGAAGTGCCTGAATGACCACTTAGAAGCCAAGAAACCCTTGTCCATTCCCAACCTGATTACTGAGGATTGGCTTGTCCAGAACCATCAGGACACATTTAAAGTAGAGGAGGTATGCAAAGCCAACGAGCCCTGTACAAGCTTTGCAGAGTGTGTGTGTGATGAGAACTGTGAGAAGGAAGCTCTGTGTAAATGGCTTCTGAAGAAAGAAGGAAAAGACAAAAATGGTATGCCTGTGGAACCAAATCCTGAGCCTGAGAAATGTATAGATTCCCTGAGTGTGTGGCTCTGTCCTTCCAGAAAAGAGGCAACACAACAAGCTAAGATGTCAAAGGCAGTGGCTCCTTCTAGAATTGCCGATTGCTTCCAAGTCATAAGGAATAGTCCTTTGTCAGAGTGGCTCATCACACCCACATGCAAAGAAGGTTGTCCCAAAGAAGTGCCTAGTGCTGAAGACAGAGCTGGCAAGCAGAAGCTTACGAACCCCGTGGCCACTTCCTGGTGTCCCTTTAACACAGCTGACTGGGTCTTGCCAGGAGAGAAAATGGGAAACCTCAGCCATTTATCCTCAGGAGAAGACAAGTGGCTACTTCGAAAGAAGGCCAAGGTGAGCACAGACATCAAAATAACACCATTTCAACTATACTTAGTAGATTTATACTTTTTTTTTTTTTTTAAAGATTTTATTTATTTATTTAACAGAGACAGAGACAGCCAGCGAGAGAGGGAACACAAGCAGGGGGAGTGGGAGAGGAAGAAGCAGGCTCATAGCAGAGGAGCCTGACGTGGGGCTCGATCCCAGAACGCCGGGATCACGCCCTGAGCCGAAGGCAGACGCTTAACCGCTGTGCCACCCAGGCGCCCCAGATTTATACTTTCTTAATCTCAAATCTTGCAAATGGGCCAAATCCTTAAATATGTTCAATGTTATTTGGCCTATTAATCTTGATGGATGATTTGTGATTCAGACTGAAAATTTTGTACATTTTCCAGGTCCCCAGTCCCCATCCTGCAGGAAAGAAAAACAAAAACAAAAAAACCCCACCAAAACCCCAGACTATTTTATTGGCTGTTTATGGAAAAGATTACTGTTGTACCTTACCTTTGCTCTTGCTTATTAGAGAGAATGGCCAACATTTACGACATGACAACATAGCAAACAATATTCCTTATAGATGCTACACTATTTGGAAGATGAGTTAATAAGTTGGTTTCTTGTCTCCCAGTTGTCATGTAGCAACCCACCCTTTTTGTCTTCTTGCAGGAAGTATTACTTAACTCACCCCTACAGGAGGAACGTAACTTTCCCCAAGACCGTTATGGCCTCCCAGCAGTTTGTGACCTCTTTGCCTGTATGCAGCTTAAAGTTGACAAAGAAAAGTGGTTGTATCGAACTCCTCTACAGGTACGTACATGCCACTAGTGTGAAAAAATGAGATTTTAGCTGTTTGTAGATGTTTTGTTTTCAATATGAATTCACACTTTGCCCATTGGACTATATTCCTGTTAATGGCATGTGTGCTAGACATGTGAGGGTGGCTGGGGGATCATAACAGTTTCAGGTATTTCACTTGAACTTGCTTTATGAAATAACTAGGACATACTTGAAAGTGACCTTTCAAGATGATATAGCTGTCGGGAATTTTCAGAGCCTGTGTGGGTTTTATTAGCTTATTGAGAAATGAGTCAGAGCTCTAAGGGGGTGGGGAGAGAGATTTGCTTTTATCCTGTAGTGAAGTGACTCTAATCTTTGGGCTTTTCTTTATAGATGTGAAGGAATGGAACGAGTCAAGCAACTTTCTGCAAATTATCACACATCCATGGGCCGAGTGACTGTGCGGCTTGCCAAATCATTGTGTTTCTGGGTCTGACCAGTCAGCTTAGTTCCTTTCCTGCCTAATTTCGAGCTAGTGAAGAGAAATGGCATCAAATTATGAGTTACCGTGTAAAAGAAAAAGGCTGTTTGTTGATGCTGAGGTGATTCAGTTCCTTCTTACAGAAGTATTGACTCAGCCCTACACTAGAAACACAGCATCTTTCTTGGTGGGTAGGTCTTTTTCATAAGCCTCTACAGCTCCTTAGATTGGCTTGTTACTAGAAGTACATTAAAACACTGTAGTTTTAAAAATGAAATAGTTCTATAATCAAGGTGTGTTGATGTATTCGAAAGCTAGTAAGCTTCCCTAACCTTTTGATTGTCCTTTAGATGCTTCCCTCGCTGTGGGTTTTCTTCCATTGGTGGTGGAAATGATTCTTCTGTTTAATATATAGTATATTTCACACAAATAGTTAACCTTGCCAGTATAATCATTTTTTTTCCCTTGCCAAAATGGGTATTAACAATCTTGGCAATTTTGGACATTAATCACAAAACGTTTTAACCTACATGTCAGATTCTACATTATTTTTCTTCTGAAAGAGATTCAGCTACTGCAAATTTTGTCTTTTCCCCTTTTCTAAATGTTATTAAAGTATCTAGTGAGCTTTTAGAACGGCTCCATTTTGCTTCAAGACTATATTCAGGGTAGTCCTAGCCATTTTCAAAATATTCTGAACTACAAGTCAGAGAGCCCTAGTGCTGACTAATCAATCAAAGAGCAAAAGGCAAGACATGTTGGAAAAGTAGTACTTGAACTATTTGCTATCCTAGGGGTTACTGGTGCATCCTGTGTAAAGGGAAGCTGAGCTTGACACCTGGTGCTTTTAACTAGGAATAAAATAAATGTCCTCTCACTGCAAGCATAGCATACCTATACCTCTGGAAGTAGAATGCAGTGACATTTTTAGTGAACAGGCTGTTTTGAACACTTGTGCCTTGGGGTGTTTACTGAAGCTTTACGAAAACTTGATGTTTTCTCAGTATCCTTAAAAGTCACGTCCATGCTTTAAAAGGTTTCTCTGTAGGAAATGTGATTTCTAATGTTTTTAAATTCTCTAAGGTGGGATACCGTAGCTGCTTTCCAGGCTTTTAAACTATTAAGCCACTCAGCTTGCCTATATGTTGTTAATACTTTTCAAGTTTGTGACATGGTCGTCTAAAAACCCTTTTGGGGAACCTTCAGCCCCACAGTCTTTGCCATACAGCTTCATGGGACTTCTTGAACCACAGCTGGAAAGAGCCTCCTATTTTTTTGTCCCCTTCCCCCCAATACCACTTAGAACTTTAGTAATAAAGGTGGCAGGTAAAAACTTAAGGAGCCTTTTCCATTAATAGGTTGCAGGAAACTTTGTAGTTTTTGAGGTTTAAGGATGTATTCCTAATTTTACATTCATCACCGTGCTAATGAGTATGTAAAACATTCTTTTGCATTGATGCATTTTGTACCCACTCCATTAAAAGCATTAACAGCCATAGTTGTTGTGTTTATTTGTAAAACTACCCTGTCTCAGAATGGTCTACCACGTTAACCTTTAGGTAGGAGAACAGCTGAGAAACCATTTGAACATAAATTGTTTTTATATTCACTTAAGTGTATTTTGTGAATCTTAAATTAGTAAAAGATAGGTATATTACCAACTTCATTTGGCTCTTTTCCTGCAGACTTCAGATCTTCTCTTTTAATTTTTAACCTGCTCTCTATGAAATATTAAACTCATTTTTTAGAAAAACTAGAGGCCTTCAGCTAAGGTTCAGTGCTTTCCTGTCAGATTCCTTACTAGGTGCATGCCGATGGCCCTACTCTCTTCTTTCCCTTCATAATAACCACCACTTGTTTAGTATTTATTATGGGTTATGTGTAACCTGCAACGCAGTTTTATTTAACTTCATTTCATAGGTGAGAAAACAAACTCAGAAATTAAGTAACTTGCCCTTACCTCCTTTAGCTTTCCCAAGACTTCCTGAAACCCTTGCAGCTCATTTCTTTCCTCTAATTATGTTTCTAATTATCCTCCATAAGGAGGTGAGTTAATGAGTAGAGAGTTAAGCATGATGGTTGGACAGACTATTCTAACACACTACTCTAACGGCATAATGGTTAATCTCAAGTATCTTGAGGTTGTTTAGTGTCAACCCTATTTAAGAAAAATTGTAACCTAGCTGTTAATGGTGCCAAGTAGCCCTTCATTTCAATACAACCAAGAAAACATGTGTTGACCTAGTTGGGGCAGACAAAAATGCTAAGAGTAACTTTCACTTTATACCCAGAAAAATGGAGACACCTACTATGTTTACACTCTGGTTCTATTTTCACCTTTTATTGGGAATACAAGGCAACACTGCAGTTTCAGATCATTAAATAAACAAATGTGGTGATACCGTACTGACAATAATCATGACCTGAATTCTGTGAGTAAGTAGTTTTCCAGTTCAGGGGGTAGGGAAGAACCACGTTACTCAGCCACCAGAGGGTTCTGGCTTCAGCTCTGGCTAGAAGGAATGCCAGTCCTGGGCAACCATCCATGATCTTCACCACAGCAAACTGGAATCTCCAATTTTTCAAACTAATTGTAGAAAGAAAGAGTAACTCCAGACTGACATATAAATTGATCTGGATGACTACTAAAGTGTCCTCCACTCCTAAGGTGGCAAAATCTTCAGAGTGACTGTTGGAGTAAGGAGCCTTTCATGTGCTCCCAGTTATTATATAGTGCATAGAGGCTGGTAAGTGTTAGTCCTGCTAGACCACCTCGTGCTACCCCTCGAAGACCACCTGGAAAAGAGAAGGGGGAGAAAAAAAGAAACAGCCTTGTATTGCACAGTGTCCTGGCATCAAAGGATTAAGTAACGTTACTATGAAATTGAGACAAACAATTCACGTTTATAAATACTCCACCTCAAACAGGAGAATAAAAGTCCTAAAAGTGATATAAGAAACCAATACCGGTTCAAGAGAGAAATTCCCTTAAATCACTTAATACATATACTGTATTCTCATTCACATTTCCCCCTCACTTTTAATTTCATAATTTATAGCTAAGACCATGAGCATTAGTAATTTGATTTTTCTCAATCTCACCTGTTCCTATAACACTTATGCATATTCTTGAAGTCCCAAACAGATCAATAATTTCCTGCTAGTCCTGTTTAGAACCTCACAGGCACTGCCAATTGATTTAAGGCTATAATATAAACATGGCGACACCCTCTTTGAAAACCATATTAACAAACTTTGGACTCTGGACAGGCCCTCTATTAACTTTGAAGACTCAAGAAGTAGTGATAAGATGGCCATATCAAGCTTTGAGTTAGGTGCTGACAAAGGACCACCCGCCCCCACCACCCCCAATCCTGCACTGACGCATCAGACAATCTATAAGTCATGAGCAATGAGGCACTTAGCATCACCATACTCACTGAAAAGCACTGAAGGATTAGACTTTGAACTATTTTTGCTTAACAGTAGTTTTTCATGTGAAAAAAGATCAATATATATTTCACTTGAAACGTAAAAACAAAAATGTTTTAATCAGCTGCCTGAAAACCATCCCTGAGTCTAAGAAGAGGACTAGGGGGTACCCAAATAAGTTTTAAGAAATAACTTGACGTTCTCTTATGGCTTCACAAACAAGTAGATACCACAAACTTCACGGAGCCTATACTGTACCTATGGAGTATTCATTCCAAGTCATGTGTTAGGAAGGCAAAGGTTGAATGGAGCTGTGGACCAGTGATTACCTTACTAGAGGCCCTTTGGCTACGAGCCAGTAAATTCTGTGAAATTCAGTGACACTGCCAAGTTAGAACACTTCAGACTAACCATTTCTGTAATGAATGTCCTGCCAGATGGCTTCAGCTGATAGATTAAAAGGCCACTCCCTCTAGGAGCCTCTCTGGCCTGAAGATGTCTGATAGCTGACCTGCGTAGGTTTCCACCATGAAGTGCCCTAATTATCTCTCTTAAACAGACTGAAACAGAAACTGTAGGCATCATCTGTAAACAGCTGTCAAATATGTGGGAGGGACATCAGAAACAATAAAAAGAAATTCCATGGGAGATCTCTCCTTGAAGCCCACATCGTCTTTTTGTATCATCTTGCTGTATTTAAACAATATTGGCAGTTGACTTTGCAACTGTATTCAATGCGGTTGAAAGATCTATACTCAACCTGCTAACTTAAAACAATCTGTCCAATTTAATAATGATCTACTTCATGTCTTTGACTAGTAAGTCAACAAAAAGTTCTAGGGCCTGAAGGTGAACTATAATTAGACCAAATGAGTAAAATGGAAAATAAAACCCCACAAACGTGAAGCACAGGAGAATAAATGCTACTCGCAACACTTTGAGTGTAATGAGGGTTCTTTCAAGCAGGTTACAAATATAATAGTACTCCATTCTGAGTCAACACAAAACGAGAAAGGTGGCCTGACTGCTGTTTATTAGCAGAAAAATGATGGAGGGCAGGTAATTGAAAGCACACTAGGTTTGCAGATGTTTTCCTGGGACCAAACATTCAACTTCAGGCTAACTCCCCCACTAGTCAGATTACAGATCCACAGGGCTCTGAACTCTGCCCACTGGTTTGGAAATAGCCGCAAACTGTTCCTTCCAGTTGGTCCTAAGAACATAGCTCCCACTTAGCTTTTTTGAAGGATTTTCCATTAGTTCTCAGCTATCAAATAACAAGTCTCTCTGAGTAGAGGCACTAGGAGTAACAAAATGAAACTGGAACTGTAAGAGTAAGATCTTTGGGACACCAGTGGCATATTAAGTGTCCCTTGAGAACAATTTATCCCCTAGAAAGCTTTCTACTTTGACCAAAATGAAACAAACTCTTTTTTGAAGGCTAGAAAAGTTATTTCCAGCAAGCAGACACGAAACATAGGCGGCGTTTGAATGACTAAGCCCAGCTAATCCTGATTCAAGGGTAGCCTCTTCCCACACACCAAACCACCTTCTAGTTTTAACTTTCCATTAATTCCCACATTTTCCAACTGATTGTGTTAAAAGTTTGAAGGCCTTGGCTTTAGGTTTTCTGTAACTAACTTATGCCCAACTAAGCACAGGAAGTTGATTAGCAAATATTCTTGCTTTGAACACAGTAACCAAATAAAGCCAATGGTCAATCTCCATAAAGGAAAACAAACACAAGACGTGTGTTTCAGTTTTACCTTCTATCTTTTGATCCTGACACAACTCCTCCAGAAAGGGCAAATATTATCTCTTCTAAACGTAGGAAAATGAGGCCCAGAACATTAAAGTTTGTGGGGTATAGAGCTGGATGGTGGCAGAGCTACCACACTGAACTTACAATTACATTAGAGCTGGGACTAGCAAATTTTTCTTAAAATAGCCAGAAAGTAAATATTTTAGGCTTTCAGGGCCCAAAGGCTATTATGTAGATATTTATATAACCACTTAAAATGTAACTAGTCAACCCTTGATCAAAGCGTGGGGTTAGGGGTGCCAATCCCCCCACAGTCCAAAATCCATGTACAACTCTGACTCTCCAAAAACTACTAATAGCGTACTGTCGACTGGCAGGCTTACTGAAGACATACGCAGCTGATGAACACGTATCTTGTACGTTCCGTGTATCATATATTGCATTCTTACAATAAAGCAAGCTAGGGAAAAGATTACTAAGAAAATAAGAGAAAATAATGGTACTGTAATGATCGAAGAAAAATCATGTCTAAGTTGACCCGTGCAGTTCAGCCTCACATTGTTCAAGAGTCAACCGTATTTAAAACTATAAAACCCATTCTCAGCCTCCAGGCAGTGACAGATAGGCACCTGTCCAGCAGAAGCTGGTGGCCCCTGCAGCCTTACCTATACACTCACATGGCTACTACAGAATACTATCCACATTTTTTTGCACTATTTAAATGTAAAATTTTGTTAAATTTATTTTAAAAATTGAGGTAAAAGACACATAAAATTTACCACTTTTAACTGTACAGTTCAAAGCATTAAGTATATTGGCATCGTGCTACCATCACCCCCATCCATCTCCAGAGAATTTCATGTTGCAATACTGAAACTATGAACCCATTAAACAGTAACTCCCCACTCCCTATCTAATGCCTAACTTTTATCACGTTGATACATAGGTCTTCGCTCACTTTTTTTTTTTTTTAAAGATTTTATTTATTTATTTATTTGACAGAGAGAGACAGCCAGCGAGAGAGGGAACACAAGCAAGGGGGAGTGGGAGAGGAAGAAGCAGGCTCTTAGTGGAGGAGCCTGATGTGGGGCTCGAACCTACAGCGCCGGGATCACGCCCTGAGCCGAAGGCAGATGCTTAACCACTGCGCTACCCAGGCGCCCCTTCGCTCACTTTATTAAAGTAGTTCACATGAATATTAAAAGTCAAAATAGTACTAAAAGATTTGTGAAGCACAATGTGGCACACGCACTATCCTAACCCTAATTTCTTACATTTTATCTACTGACTTCCTACCAGGATAACTGTGTTAAGTCTTATAAGAATTGTGTAATATGTGCTTATGGTGGGAAGTAAGTCACTTACTTTATATAGGTTATTTCATTTACAAGTCTGTGAAGGGAAAATACACGTTGCCCTTATATAACAGGCAAGATGAAATTTAGACAAGTTCCTTTCTGCATGTAGCAGCTTAGGGACCTCGTGCTAGTCAAATCAAACCCAGTCTGACTCCAAAGTCCTTTGTCTTCTCACCACAATGAACTGCCCCCAGGATAGATTAAAAAAAAAAGAAGAAATCGATCTATTTGGAAGGGGGAATGACAGTTGAGCTGGGCCTTATGGATGGACTGGATTTCAAATGTATGTGTTTGGTTATATGATGTATGTAAGGAAGGTGTGGGAAAAGTCTGAAAACATAGTCTAGGATTACAGCATGGACAGGATGACAAATTCAAGTAAAAACGCAGTATGTCATCGTCAAAGGTCTTAGGACAGGGAGTACTAGAATTAGAACCATACTTGAGGAAGATTAAGCCAGAAATAGTGAATAGGTAAGACAGACTGAAGGGAGAAGCCTAAAGTCAAAATGGTCAATGCAAAATACTGTTAGAGAAGTTCAGGCTCGTGAGAGAAGGCAACTCAGGTGATGGTCGGTGAACCTCACGAATGATGAAAGAAAGGTGGAAATCAAAGGTGACTGGAGCCCAACAGAGGCCATCTCCTGCCTTTGCTTTGCTTTCTCTGTTAAAGAGTGCAAGCAGGTGTGTGGCTCGCTGCAGCAGAGCAGCTGGCTTTTGGGCTTCCCTCACGGCCACCCCGCCAGTCCCCTCCCGGCAACCCCAGTTCCCCCATGCAAGACCACACTCATGACATCATCTCACTGGTTTTGATGCTCCACACGACTGTCCTTTTAGGACTCTTTTTTTTTTTGCCACTTTTTTTTTTAAACATTTTATTTATTTATTTGAGAGAGAGAGACACAGCCAGCGAGAGAGGGAACACAAGCAGGGGGAGTGGGAGAGGAAGAAGCAGGTTTCCAGCGAGGAGCCTGATGTGGGGCCGATCCCGTAACGCCGGGATCACGCCCTGGGCCAAAGGCAGACGCTTAACGACTGAGTCACCCAGGCGCCCCCTTTTCACCAGATTAAGTCATTTTGATGGTTGCTTTCCCGTGGTGGTATGGTGGTCCAGACCCCTTTGAGAATCTTAGGGAAGTTTTAGAAGACTTCTAAACCCTGACTTAACTAACATCTCCTGTGTAAACTCTGTACCCAGAACAACAGTGAAAGCTTAACTCTCTGTTAATGATAAACAAGTTAAGACTTATAAGTAAATGGAAATGCTAGTATTTAGAATGTAAGAATTAAAGTCCAGTGAAATCAAATTCTTTACAGTGGCCTATGAAGCTCCATCTTCTATATGATTTGGTCCCTTGCCCCTTTTAGGTCTCCAGATTCTACTACTCTCCCCTCCACCACTGCCTTTTAGCCCCCACTTCAGGGTCTTTGTTCTGTTAGTCTTTACCTAAATCACTACTTCCAGATGTCCACCTTACATGCTCCCTCATCTGGCTCTGTTCAAATATCCCTTCTCCTTGAAGCCAGTCTTAAACACGTTGGTATATACAATTTTGTGTGTACGCCTTAGTTTGCTGTAGGATAAATTGCTGAAAGATTACCTGAGTGAAGGATCGACATATTTAAAACACTAATAACTAATGCCAGTTGCTTGCTTACCTCTGCCAATGTTAAGTGTCACCTACCATCACTTTTTTTTCTTTAAGTTTTTATTTTAATCACCTGGTGCTCATCCCAAGTACACTCCTTACTCCCTGTCATCTGTTTACCTACTTCACCCATTCCCCCACCCACCTCTGCTCTGGTAACCATCAGTTACCTACCATCACTTTTTTTTAAAAAGTTGGTGAAAAATACTATCTTAATGTTTTATTTTGCTTAGCCCTGGTTGCTTGTGAGATTGAATGACTTCTACTGTTTAGTGGTGACCTGTATTTTTCCCTGAAGCGCTTCGTCAATCCTACTCTTTTGTATATTACAGCAGCCAGCCCTTTGCCTGTTATATATGTTATGTGTACTTTAATTTACTGGAAGAATACTGCTGCCAGTAAGAGAAATAAAGAAGTCATGAACAAAATCTTTTTAGCATATATAGTTTAATTTTGAAGGCCTAGCATTCATTGATAAACAGTACCTTTTAACAGTAACTCTGATGACATCTGCTTAACATGAAATGTATTTGTATATCCTTTTACTTTCATTTAGTTTGCTTTTTAAGATGACCTTCTATGGAAGGCACAGAATGAACAGGCAAGGACTTTTTGTGAGGGAACGGGGGATGCCCGTATCTTTTGGTCTCTGATGCCTTGTTCCTGATATCAGATAAGTGACCAAGCATTTTAAACATTAGTCCTAAGTTTATGAACAATAGCAAAACTACAGCTGTTCCTGTTCTGGTAGAACACCAGAACATTATTTTTTTTTAAAAGATACTATTTATTTATTCGAGACAGAGAGAGAGCACAAGCAGTAAGAAGGGCAGAGTGAGAGGGAGAAACAGAATCCCTGCTGAGCAGGAAGCCCGATGCAGGGCTCGATCACAGAACTCTGGGATCCTGACCTGAGCCGAAGGCAGATGCCTCACCAACTGAGCCACCCAGGCGCCCCAATACTGGTCATTATTAAACAGACTTTCATATGCCATAGCAAAGCTAGTATTTCACAGCCTTTGAAAATACTTACATAATCTATATTAAACATAATTATGTACGAACTAAAATCACCCCCTCAGAATTATTCCTTTAAATTAGCCTCCTTTTGGTCTGGTAACTATCCATTTTCTCATGTATTTTTTCTCATTATTTTCCTTCTCACTAAAGTAGCTCCATGCCTACGCTGAGTCATACTACTTAAATTTTAAACTTTTAATTTTAATTTCTATTGCTGCAGAATACATTGGGGATTGGAAATGTTTTAGGTCGGCAGGAATCAGCCATTCCCTAAATATAAACTTTTGTCCTTAAGAGTTTATGCTGGCTCTAGTTCAAGAGTGCCTGAACTCTTTTCCAAATCCCTGAATCTAGAAGTTGGAAGTTGTATTTGTATTTCTGCCATACAAAATTCATAATTCTGTGCTGTCTTATTAAGTTTATTCTAAACCAGAAATCAGTAAAAGACACTGATCTGCCTTTGTAGACTGATTCTGATGTGTTGAGCTAAATTTAGACTGTTCAGCCAGGAACGATGAACCAACGGTGGAATTGTAGGTCAGCAGATTATTAACTGTTTCATAACTGCAATGGAAAATGCAATCTGTCACCTGACATAGAATAAAGGGATAGTCTTTTTTGCTTTTTCTCCTCTGAGCCAAGACCTTTCTCTTTTATAATTTATCTGGGAGGTGTCTCAGCCTGTGTTATAAATGCCACTGCAAGAAAGTCCTTGACACAGAAAGCTAGTCTCCCATTTCCTTCAAAATCAAGAATTCAGCCTTTTCCTATCTTTTAAATATGCATAGTATGTCCTAAGATGATAATTCAGTATTCTCATATCAGAGCTGCCCTCAGCAGCATAGGAAATGCCCCAGTGGCTTGTCCTGAATGAGAAGACGGGGACTGGTGGGCCTGAGCTGCAACTTCAGTGCCCATCTATCCAGTACAGAAATGGCTGCCACTCAGCCCCAGCCATTGGCAAGATGTAAGCTTGTTGTCTTCCATTTCTTCAAAAGAAGCTAGAATTCCAGATTTTTATGTGAAATCGTCTGTTTTTTAAATATTAATTTGATCTTTTTAAACCTAGTTTGGGCCAAGTAAACTCTTGCTGAGTGCACCCCTGGGCTGCCAATTAAAGTTTTAAATTCTTTTGTCTGACCCTAAAGAGTTTCAATGTGAAGTATTTCTAGATTTTTAACAAGGTTTTTCTACGCCAAAGTAACATCTTCATGGACATAAAAGGTATTTACTGTCTCACTCTACCTGGGAGGTCTGTTTATTTAAGTATACATGTGCGAATGTGTTGCAAGAAGTACTGTGAGCTCTTAGGGATAAAATTCCAAATGTGGTCCATTTTCTTTTCTCTGTTTTTTTTTCTTTAAAGATTATTTATTTCACAGAGAGAGAGAGAGCGAGAGAGCACTCGCACATGCGCTTGCGGGGGAGGGGGGAAAGGGAGAGAATTTCAAGCAGACTCCACACTGAGCCTGGAATCAGAGTAGGGCTCAATCCCATGACCCTGAGATCATGACCTGAGCTGAAACCAAGAGCTGGACGCTCAACGTACTGAACCACCCAGGCGCCCCTGATCCATTTTCACTAAAGGTAAATCCTCTTACTCTCAGATCAGGAAATCTTGGATTTCATGATCCTGTTGAGGCTTTTCTTTCTTCTAGTAAAAACGAAGCAGAAATGCTACCTGATATTTGTGATGGAGGAATTTCTAAAAAAAGGAATTACTCAATTAATTGTGTCTAACGCATAATAAAACAGAAGTAATTTTCAGGAGCATGAGTACAGAACATACGTAGTTTAAGCTATCCAAACCAGAAATGTGACGAAAAATTTGGGCCTGTCACCAGTTATGTGACCTTTTAAAAAAGGTCATCTTAATACTGTGCTCATCTATAATATTGGGGTGTGATGATTATCACTTCACAGTTTTAAATAAGTTATATTAAGTGCTTATAGCTGAGGGTATAATCGTAATTCTGTGAATGTTAATTTCTTTTCCATCCCAGAGGAGAATGTGGTATTTGATCTCCACTCAGGTCATTTTGGTTCAACTCTTAGGGTTCCGATTATTTTTATTCACAGCAGTCAAAAGGAAAGCAATCCAAGTAGTGGCTGACAGATGAATGGATAAACAAAATGTGGCAGGGATGTACGATGGTTTTATTCAGCCCTGAAAAGGAAATTCTGAAACATGCTACAACGTGGATGAACTTGAGGACAGCACGCTGAATACAAGCCAGTCCTAAGAAGACAAATACTGTATGGTTCTGCTTGTATGTGGCACCTAGAGTACCTCAGAGTTCACATTTATAGTTAGAAAGTAGAATGGTCGTTGCCAAGGGCTCAAAGAAGGGGAAAATGAGGAGTTTCTGTTTAACGGATACAGAGTTTCAGTTTCGCAAGATGAAGAGAAGTTCTGGAGTTAGATGGTGGTGATATTCCACAGCAATGTAAATATACTTAACATTATTGAACTTACACTTAAAAAATAGTTCAGATAGTCAATTTTGTGCTTTGTATATTTTATCAAAATAAAAAACCATAATAAAACCCCAAACCCAAAACAACCATTGGGTTTTACACAACACTCTTATTATACCACAAACACATGTCAAGTATCCTTTGAAAACTGTGGATACTTAGTTTTTCAAGCATACTTCAAAGTATATTGAGAAAAAGAGAGCTCTTCATTCAGTAGTACCTACCTGTACATTTATACAACATGCCTGTCATGGTTCCAGCTGCTATCGTGTTAAGGTCATCTTCTGCACCTCGTGTTTTCTCAATGATGACACCAAATGCACTATAGAGCAAAGCTACAGGAAAAATGGAACTGATCAGTAATAAAAGTGATTAAATGTCAGTGTAGCAATTACACTGAGATAAATGTGTCTTACAGATACTCTATAAGCATTCAAAGATATATAAAGAATGATTACTGGAATACTATTTGTAACAGCAAAAGCCTGGCAATAAAAAAAAAAAATGCCCATCAAAGGGTATAGATCAGGAAATGGACTTCCATATAATGGAATACTACATACTCCAAACAAAAAGCAGGAAAACCTATATTCCCTAGCACGTAAAAAAAAACAATTGTGTATAACTCGGGATATACAAAGAAAATCTTTGGAAAGCTTCAGAAGAAACACAAATAGTAGCTACTTATAAAAAGTACCACTGGGAAGTCCCAAGGAAAATACTTTTATTTTATTTTATTTTTTTTAAGATTATTTATTTATTTATTTGACAGAGACAGCCAGCGAGAGGGAACACAAGCAGGGAGAGTGGGAGAGGAAGAAGCAGGCTCCTAGCGGAGAAGCCTGATGTGGGGCTCGATCCCAGGACTCTGGTATCACGCCCTGAGCCGAAGGCAGATGCTTAATGACTGTACCACCCAGGCGCCCCCCAAGGAAAATACTTTTAATCTTCACTTATATTTTATTCATAATAGCTATACTTTGGATTTAGAAACAAAAACACATGCATTTCTATTTTAAGAAAAATGTTAACTTAAAAGAAAAATGTTAACTTAAAAGAAAAATGTTAACTTAAAAAAATTTGAGGTTTGGTTCCAGCACATGTAAAAAACTGTAACAGTAGAACTAGTTTTAACAAAATCTTCCCCAAAACTACCTTTTCCCTATACCTGTAAAGATTCGTATTAATCCTTTCCCTTATACTTTCTCAAAATTATACCATATTTGACCCTTCAATATTAAACCAAACTCCGTCTTACAAATCCTCTGTTGTGATATTCTTATACTTTTATAAAAGCTCTTACCATTTCAACTTCTGTAACTGAAACTCAAGTGAGCAGAACACTGTGATTGATCATACTACCCTGGGAACACAGAAGGCAACTGGCCGTCCCAATTTGCCCAGGACTGAGAGTTTCCTGGCACATGAGGTTTGCTGTGCTAAAACTAAGACAGTCCCTGGGCAGACCAGGATGGCTGATTAATCTAGGTATATAAGCAACCAAACACAAACAAAGGAGGGTGACTGTGTATGGGGTGGCAGCAAAGGTGACATGAGCAGAATATGGAAGCAGTCATTTCCTAGGGTCTCAAATGTCAATTTGACTTCATGGTGTGAAAATGTACTGCTTCCAAATCCCATGGCAAAGCTAGGATATTATTCTCTCACAATAGATGCCTTTTCTATTTTTTCAATGAGATGCTTGCATTTTCCCTTACTTAATCTGCCACCATTAAAAGATTTTCAGACTTTCAACTAATTTACAAAGACACTCGTGACTGTTAGAGCGTAGGTACCACAGGCAGTACATTCATTCTAAGCCATGAGTAATCAAGAGTCAATCATTCATCAACAATATAATATGAAAGAGTTTGGTCCTAAGTCCTACTAAATTAACCTTTGCTTAGAACTACAAATGTTTTCATTATCTACAAAGGCCCTGTTACAACTCTGGAAATTAGGTCTTGGAAATCTCTGAGGTAAAGAGAATGCTGAATGGGCTATTAGGAAAACATAGGAAGAGGGATGAATTAATCTATCATATCTTACAACAGGAACTTGAACCTTTCTTAACATACAAAGGTATTTGACTTGGACCTAAATTATCTGGATTTAGTAACTACTTATAACATGATTTGGTATCTTGGCTGGACAGGAGAGTAATATCTAAAAAGATTGAAAACACTGAGAAATGGTTTTAGCATCTGGAGTTACTTTGTTATGTTGTTCATCATCTTTTCCTAAAGTATTATCTACACTATTCATCACAGTAGATTTAACTATAATTTTAAATATCCTACGGCCGGAATTTTGATCAAATTGTTCATGATACATATACATTCTTTCTTTGCATTAATGATTTATTATTAAGTGAGATCTCTACTTACCCAGAGAACCTAGAGTATTAGCCCAAAGTGCCCCTTGCCTAGTCACCATGTTCAAAATCCTACCAGGGGAGAAAGAGAAAGAATTTCTTTAATTTGAAAAATCATAACTATAGCTATTTACAATGTACAAATCCAATACCCAAAATTTTCTTAATTTTATTTATTTATTTTTAAAAAGATTTATTGATTTTAGAGAGAGAGCACTAACAGGGGGAAGGGCAGAGGGAGATGGAGAGAAGCAGATACCAGGCTGAGCAAAGAGCCTGAGGCTGGGCTTGATCCCAGGACCCCCTGATCATGACCTGAGCTGAAATCAAGAGTCAGACGCTCAACTGAGTAACCCACGTGCCCCCCCAAAGTTTTTTTCATTTTAAAACTTACCCAGCATCTCCTCAGAATTTAGTAAGGATGATTACTTTTTATAAATACAAATGAAAGTTAAACCTCCAACATTTTTGGGCAGTAAGGAAAATTCTTATTATTAAATATAAGTCAAATACAGAAAGGCTCTGAATGACAACCTAGAATGTATTTTATAAGAAAGCTTATGGTAACTGATCTACATTAAAAAGATACCATTATAATGGACAAATAAGCTTATGATTAAGTTTTCTGGGGGAGAATATAAAGCAGAATTAAAGGGAACTACTCAAAGAGAAGGAAAAAGCTGTCTAACTAGAATACACAGAGAAAGCACACTGTGTCTGCTCCCGGACTAGAGCTAAGCGGCCAGAGTGAACGCTCAGCACACTCTCAAGGAAGCACAGCTCTGCCTTGCACCAGTGCCGGGCGCCACCAGAACAGTGACAGAGGCAACTGGAGGAAGAAGACAGGACATTCCTCTGCCAGCAGTGTAACACCATCACAGGAATGGGTCTATCCGGACAGCTGACTACTGCTGGAAATGATGGAATTACAATAACAAAGAGTGAAAAAACTCATTTAATGCAATTAAAAACTCATTTAAATTAATGCCCAAATAACAAAAATTTGTATTATCTCTGTTTAAAAAAATTAGTAACAAAGTATATTGTTTCTAATTATGTTACATATTTACTAACATATTTTCAGTTCAGCATATTGTTGTCATTTGTAACAAGTTTTCAAAGCTATTAATCTTTTTTTTTTTTAAAGATTTTATTTACTTATTTGGACAGACAGAGAAGAGAGTACAAGCAGGGGGAGCAGCAGAGCGAGAGGGAGAAGCAGGCTCCCCACTGAGCAAGGAGCCAGACGTGGGGCTCGATCCCAGGACCCTGGGATCATGACCTGAGCCAAAGGCAGATGCTTAACTGACTGAGTCACCCAGGCACCCCAAAAACTATTAATTTTCATTAATAAGCACTACAAACTGGTGAAATTTGGGATATGACTGGGCAATATATCTCCACATACTGGGCCCTTACCTACTTTAATTACCTCTCAAAACTTCAAGGCAGAAAAAAAAAAACTTCCTAAGATCACAAAACATTAAGTGATGAAACTAGGCTTTGAAGCTACATAGATCTCTCTGGCCCCAAACCCTACCGCCTTTTCATTTTTAGAAGCTGTCTCCTATTTTATTCATTTTATTTTTCAAAGAGTTTATTTATTTAAGAGACAGTGCAAGAGAGCTCGAACAGGGGTGGGGGGGGGGTAGGGGGAGTGAGAAGCAGACTCCTCACTAAACAGGAAGCCCAATGCAAAACTCAATCCCAGGACCCCAGGATCATAAACTGAGCCAAAGGCAGACGTTAACCAACTGAGACACCCAGGTGCCCCAGCTGTCTCCTATTTTAAATGCTTCCTATCTAGTAAGATCAGAATTGTTATATAAAAATGATACATGATAAAATATCTTATCTAAAAAAAATGCAAACCAATTTGACTCTCTCCAAAAAATTAGTAACTGTCACTCTTTTATGAAACAAAGGCTATCTTTTCTAGGAGACCTTCCACTTTCAAATTGGTATTTAATGATATGTTAGGGACTTGCTTCAAAGTAATATGGGAGGGGAAAATGAATAGGGCACAATTGGCCCCAATCCTGGTTGACTGTTGAGGATGGGTTACAGTTCACGGGTCTTCACTGTACTATTCTGTCTACTTTGGTACATTTTCAAAATTCTCCGTAACATAAAAAGGTATAAAAAATAAAACAAAACAAAGTATTGGAATAAGGGACAAATATATTTTTTAAAGATTTATTCATTTGAGAGCGAGAGAGAGAGGGAGAGAGAGAGAGACAGACAGCACACCCAAGAGCACAGGCAGGGGAGTGGCAGGGAGAGGAAGAAACAGGTTCCCCACTGAGTAGGGAACCAATATGGGGCTCAGGGCTCGATCCCAGGTCTCTGGGATCATGACCTCAACTGAAGGCAGACACTTAACTGACTGAACCACCCAAGGTCCCCTGGAATAAGGGACAAATATTAATATAAATATAAAAATATTCAAAGGATCTGGCCTAGTAAAGCAATCCACATAGTAACAGGAATATGAAAAACCCGACAAGCCTTCAGGATTCCCAACGTCTAATACAGCAAATCTGCTGCCTCCTGCTGGCTAAACAAATACAAAGAAGATGGAGCTTAATGTGTCCGAAAGCAAAACCATGAACCATGAAGTATAAAAACATGCAAAACTAAACATCGGATTATGTAAGGAATATCTACATGGACTGGTCACGTTTATTTCTTAGGCAGGGTGAAGATGTCTGTACTTTCCTTTCTGCACAAACTTCAATTTCCTGAGAGGAGACTCAGGAACTACCACTAAGTTCTAGGAATTTTGTGATAAATTTTCTTTAGCCTTCTCCCTTCAGAAACAGAGTATGAAGTCAGTAAGTAGTTCAATTCAAATGACAGCAGATATGGCAATCACTCTTACATGCTTATTTCTTTACTACCAAGTCCTATGGTTTTACACGCCCTCAAACAATCCAAATAACGTACTAGCAAGTCAACAACTTGAAAAGCATACCATACAGGCCTACAAAATGAAAAGGTGGGTAAGTTAGGTTGGGGTAGCACCAACTAATTGAGGGACACTGACAAAAAAATCACTCCTTTTAAAACCTTAGTCTCCGTAATCTGATTCCTTAGTTTCTTTTATTTTGATTAAGAAAATAAAAAATCGATCAAAATGTTATGTCAATACTCTCAACATTTATAATCTCAAGATTGTGTTCATCATGCCAACAAAGTAGAGGTTAATATTCAAACATCACTACATCAGATGATTACATAAGACTTACTGGACGTTTCTTGGTTTGGACCAGGACATGTTCTGGGTTTCCTTCAATCCTAGCCGTAGACCGTTCATTGCTCCAAATGCAGCCCCTAGTGAATCATAGTAACGATTCAACCAAATAATATGGCTTTATCTTAAAAAACAACTGCACTTCCGATTCTTTCTACTTTTGTTAATAGGAAAAAATGGAAAACGTAAATAATGGTTATTTACTTATTATTATTAAAGATTTTATTTTTAAGTAATCTCTACACCCAACATGGAGCTCGAACTTACAACCCAAGATCAAGAGTTGTATGCTCTACTGACTGAGTCAGCCAGGTGCCCCTCAATAATAATTTAAAACCCTGAAACCAATACTTGAAGTGCTTTGATTTTAAGCACTATTGCCTAATTGGAGTGAGGTCACTGAAAAAAATTATACCCACCTGTCATACAACATCCTCCAATGGTAAAGAAGGCCAGTTCAAATCTGCCCCGGGTTTTATTAGCTCCAGTTGGTAAAATAAACTCATCTGTATCCTAAAGGGGCAACAACAAAAACCAAGCTGAGCTCCCCTCAAGACCCAGTACTTGCGAAGTGTTTTTTGTCAAATTCACAAAAGTAAAACCTTAAGTCAACTAAAACTCAACTATACTTAGTCAAGCAAAAATTAAAACTTCCTGCAACAATAGCAACATGTAAATCAAAGTGAAATGAAATGTACCACATATACAGTTATACTCATTAGTTCTTAGGAGGCATTCTCATTAGAACTTTGCTTTTCAATGTAAGTTTGATAGATTGTATGTAATTTGCCTTATTTAATGATAAATATGAAGCAACAGTGCAAGAAAGTTTAGGAAGGCCAGCTCTAGAGAAAGGTAAATGGAAGGTATGAGAAGTAACGGTTTACTCAATTGAGATACCACTGTGGAAAAAGAAAATAACTCTCATTCTATAGCTACTGTTTATCAAGCACAATTTTACTATGATCATAAAAAATGAGCAGAAACTCTAAAAGCAACAACAGTTTGGATCAATTATGCAAGGGCAAAATTACCTTCTTAATAATTCTTAATTGTTTGGGGAAGCATATATTTTAATAATCTTAAAAAGCTATAATCTCTCTTTCCAGTAAATGCATATACAAATTTGATATGAACCCCATAAAGGCCACCCAAGAATCCTAAGTTGAAAATGCCTCTGTAAGAGCACACAATGATTGATTCTGTAATACAATACACTCTTATAAAGAACACATTCAATACAGGTTTGTCAAGCTCTCCATACAAAAATGGTTAAAATAAGCCAAAAGCACACACTGCTGGCAACTTGTTAACAAGTAAACATCCCACTTTGGTAAATGCATTCTTGATTAGGAAAACTGTAGCTCTGCACTGGTTTTTGATTTCTAGCTTATGTATACATTCTCACCAAAAAGTGCACAAATAAGCAAGACATTTACTCTCATCACACAGAAACAGTCTGTTGGGCAATAATAAGCAAACTCTGAAGAGATCCGGTATCATGATATACATAGTTTTGCGAATTTTGGGTGCTTCCTGACTTTTAAATTAATGACTTAGTTTTAAATTGTACTTCTGGCTTGAGGTTTTTAGAAATGCTATATTTGAGGGGCGCCTGGGTGGCTCAGTCGTTAAGTGTCTGCCTTCGGCTCAGGGCGTGATCCCAGGGTCCTGGGATCGAGCCCACATCAGGCTCCATGCTCTGCTGGGAGCCTGCTTCTTCCTCTCTCACTCCCCCTGCTTGTGTTCCCTCTCTCGCTGGCCGTCTCTCTGTGTGTCAAATAAATAAATAAAATCTTAAAAATAAATAAAAAATAAAACAGCTGTCTTAAAGATGGTCAAAGAACTAAAGGAGATGTGCAGAATGTCAAAACAATGTCTGAATGGAACGGAAATATCGATAAAGAAAAAGAAAATCTAAAAAAACAAACAAAAAAACCCCACAACCAAACAGAAATTCTGGAGGTGAGAAGTACAATAACTGAAACATTCACTAGAGGGATTCAAAGGCACATTTAGGCAGGAAAAATAAAGAATCACAACTTGAAGATGGAACAACAGAAACTACTGAGTCTTGGAACAGGAAGAAAATGATTGAAAAATAGTGAACAGAACCTAAGGTACTGGTGAAATACCATAAACTTGAGGAACAGACTGTGAGAGTCCCAGAAGGAGAAAGGAGAGAGAATATTTGAGGAAATAATGGGTGAAAACTTCCCAAATTTGATGAAAAAGATGAATATGAACGTCCAAGAAGCTCAATGAACACCAAGATAAATTCAGATACCTATATTAAGACACATTAAATTTTACAAGAAAAAGAAATCTTGAAAGCATCAAGAGAGAATCAATCTGTCATATACAAGGGATCCTCAATAAGATTATCAGCAGATTTCATGAGAAAGTGTGGAGGCCACAAGGCCATGAGCCAATACATTTGATGCTAAAGGAAAAAAACAAACAAACCTGTCAACCAAGAATTGTACATCCACCAAAATGCCCTTCAAAAGTGCGGGAGATAATTAAGACATTAGCAGATAAACAAAGCTGAGGGAGTTTATGACTATTAGACCTGTCCTGCAAGATATGATCATAATTCAAGGCCTTATGAAGAGATAAAGATCTCAATAAAGGAAAATACATGAGCAATTATAAAAGTTAGTATTATTGTAACTTTGGCTTCTAATTCCACATTGTCCTTTTTCACAAAATTTTGGAGACTAAAGCATTTTAAAGAATTATTAGCTTATGTCTTGGGACACATAATGTATAAAGATGTAAATTTATTTTTAATTTTTTTATGATTTTATTTATCAGAAAGAGAGAGAGCACAAGCAGGGGAAGCAGTGGGCAGAGGGAGAAGCAGACTCCTCGCTAAGCAAGGAGCCCAATGTGCGATTTGATCCCAGGACTCGAAGGCAGATACTTAACCAACTGAGCCACCCAGGCGTCCCTAAAGATGTAAATTTATGACATTAACAACTGAGAGGAAGAGTACACACCTGTTAAAGAATTAGTGTTTTTATATGTTACTGAAGTTAAACTGGTAAAAATTCAAACTAGATTTATAATTTTAGGATGTTAAATTTTAGGATATTAAATCCCCATGGTAACTACAAAGAATATAGCTATAGAACATATACAAAAGAAAATGAGAAAGAAATTTAAAAATTTTACTGCAAAAAGCAAATCAAATAAACACAAAAGATGATAATTCAAGAAATGAAGGACAAAAAGCCACAAGACATAGAAAACAAACAGCAAAATGACAAATCCTTCCTTATCTGTACTCGCTTTAATTATAAATGGATTAAACCCTCTAATCAAAAGACATAAGATTGGCATAATAGATAAAATAACAGGATCCAACTACACTGAGGTTTACTTTAATTCCAAAGACACAAAAAGATTCAAAGTGAAGTGATAGAGGAAAAGAGTCCGTGCAAATAATGACCAAAAGATAACAGGGTGGCCATACTAATATCAGAAAATATAGACTTTAAATTAAAAAAAAGGTTACAAAAGACAGAGAATATTAACAAAAGGTCCAATACAACAAAAAGATTCAATGATGAACATTTAAAGACCTAGTAACAGACCATTAAAATATAATAAGTATAAAAAAGTGGAATTAAAGATAGAAATAGAAATTTCCACAGTAATAAATGGAGACTTTAATACTCTATTCTCAATAATGGATAATAATCATCATAATCAGACAGAAGATAATAAGGAAATATGAGGACTTAACACAATAAATCAGAGGGCAAACAAATCTAACAGACATATACAAAATACTCTATCTAACAATAATATAATAGCATAGACATTTTTCTCAAGTGCACGTGGGATATTTTCCAGGACAGATCATATATTAGGACACAAATTACGTCTCGATGGATTTTAAAAGATACCATACAGAGTATCTTCTCCAACCACAACAGTATGAATTAGAAAACAGTAACAGAAATAAAATGAAAAATTCACAAATTCATGTAAATTAAACAATACACCCATAAACCACCAACAGATCAAAGAAGAAATCATTAAGGGAAATTAGAAAATACTTAAAGAGATGAATAAAAAAGAAAATACAACATATCAAAACTTATAAGATCCAGTGAAAGTGGTGCTAAGGGGAAAATTTAGAGCTATAAATGCTTATTAAAAATATCAGAAAGATCTCAAATAAATAACCTAACTTTGCAACTTAAGGAACTAGAAAAAGAAAAAATAAAGTACTATGAAAAACAGCATGCCAACAAATTGGATAACCTTGATGAAATTCACAAATTCCTAGAGATATAAAACTCACCAAGAAACAGAAAATCCGAACAGACCTATAACCAGTAAGATTGAAATCAGGAATAAAAAATGTCACACCAGGGATACCTGGGTGGCTCAGCTGGTTAAGAGCCCAACTTTTGGTTTCAGCTCAGGTCATGATCTCAGGGTTGTGAAACTGAGCCCCACACTGGGCTCTGTGCTAGACATGGAGCCTGCTTAAGATTCTCTCTCCCTCTCTCTTCCCCTCTGCCCACCCCCAACCCCGTGTTCTCTCTCTCTCTCTCTCAAAAAAAAGTCACAACCAAGAAAAGCCCTGGATCTAATGACTTCACTGGTAAAGTCTACCAAACATTTAAAGAAAACTAACACCAATCCTTTTCAAACTTTTCCAAAAAATTGAAGTGGAGGTAGTATTTGGTATAAGGCCAGGATTACCCTCCTACCAAAGCCAGAGAAAGACAAGAAAACTACAGACCAATATCCACTATGCACACTGATGCAAAATCCTCAACAAAATACTAGGAAACCAAATTTAGCAGCATATTAAAAGGATTACAAACCTGACCAAGTGGGATTTATTCATGTAATGCAGGATGGTCCAATATATGAAGACTGATCAACATGATACATATTAAAAGAAAGAAGGGGAAAAAAACCACATGATCACCTCACCTACTGCAAAAAAACCATTTCGCAAAATCCAACATACATTTACGATAAAAAGAATTCAACAAACTAGGACTAGAAGGAAACTATCTCAGCATAATGAAAGCCATATATGAAAAACCCACAGTGAACATTATATTAAAAGCTAAAAGATAAAAGCTTTCCCTCCAAATCAGGAAATGGCAAGGATGCCCATTTCTGCCACTTTTCTTTTGACACAGTACAAGCCTCCCCTGATATCTGTAAGTAGAACATTCCTATGAAACCTCCTGTAAGTAAAAATGTCATAAAGTGAAGAAGCAATTATCATCAACTTACATGGAAAAATGTTTTGAGTATTCCCAGACCCAAAAGATAACCTCTCTCAGGCTTTTCTGATACCTTAGGACACAGCTTGCTATCAGATGCACAAAATAAATCAAGATAAAGCACAGATGCTCACAGACACAGTTCAAAGCTGCGATGGCTTGATGTGGAGATGCTGAGAGTAGATCCCCAGGAAGGAGCTTGGTGGTGCCACTGTAACAACTCACTGTAAAACAAACGCTAAACGCTATTTTTGCTTTTTCAGTAAAAGCAAAAATCCTCTTCTGATTTCTTTTGTTCAGCATAAACAGGTACTACATACAGACCTACATAATGTAGATTTCTCATAAAAGTGAAGTGGAACAATGTGAACTTTCAAAAGGTGGGTGATACTTGTACTAGATGTTCTAGCTACAGCAATTAGGCAAAAAGAAATAAAAGGTATCCAAATTGGAAAGGAAGAAGCAAAATTTTCTCTTTGCAGGTAAAATGATCTTGTATGTAGAAAATCCTACACATCTCACAAAGAAAACTATTAGATCTAATAAATTCAGCAAAGTAGCAGGCTACAACATCAACACAAAAAATTAAAAGGATTTCCACACGCTAATAATGGACAATTTGAAAAACAAATTACAAAAGCAGTTCATTTATAATATAATATATCAATAAGAATAATATTTAGGAATGAACTTAACCAACGTGGTAAAAGTCTTACACAATGAAAACCATAAAACCTTTTAAATGCAATTAAAGACTTGAAAAAATGGAAACATATCACATGCCCATTGGTTGGAAGACTTAATACCCTTAAGACGGCAATACTATCCAAAGAATCTACAGATTCAATGCAATCCCTATCAAAATACCATGTTTTTGGAAAGACCAAAATCCATCCTATAATTAATATGGAACCTCAACGAACCCCAAACAGCCGAAACAATCTTGAAAAAGAACAATTATCCAGACGCCCAGGTGGCTCAGTTGGTTAAGCGTCTGCCTTTGGCTCAGGTCATGATCCCAAGGTCCTGGGATTGAGTCCCACATCAGACTCCTCGCTCAGTGGGGAGCCTGGTTCTCCCTCTGCCTGCTGCTCCCCCTGCTTGTGCTCTCTCTCTCTGACAAATAAATAAATTAAAAAAAAAAAGAAAAGAAAAAGAACAATAATCACATTTCCTGATTTCAAGACTTACTACAAGGCTACTGTAATCAAAAGAGTGTGATATTGACACAAAGACAAATAGACCAATGAAACAGAAGAGAGAACCTAGAAATAAACCCTCATGTATACGGTCAAATGATTTTGAACAAGAGTGCCAAGACCATTCCAAGAGAATAAGATACTCTTTTTAACAAATGATGCCTGAAAACTGCATATCCACATGAACAAGTGAAGTTGGATCTTTACCTAACACCTAATAAAAAATTAAACACCTAATACAAAAATTAAATGGATCGATATCTAAATATACAACCTAAAACCATAAAACTCTTAGAAGAAAACATGGGAGAAAAGCTTCGTGACACTGAATTTGGCAATGACTTCTTGGATTTGACACCAAAGGCACGGGCAACAAAAGAAAAAAACAGAAAAACTGGCCTGTGTGAAAATTTAAAAATATTGTGCCTCAAAAGACAGTGTCAGCATAGTAAAAAGGCAACACACAGGAAGTGAGAAAATATTTGCAAATCATGTTATCTGATAAAGGGTTGTTAATACTCAGAATATATACAGAACTTAAGTTCAACAACATTAAGACCCAATTCAAAAGTGGACAAAGGACTTAAATAAACGTTTCTCCAAAGGTATACAAATGGGCAATAAGCACATGAAAAGATGTTCAACATCACTCATCACTAGGAAAATGCAACTCAAAACTACAACAAGCACCACCTCATACCCATTGGAAAAACTATGATCAAAATACCCCAGAAAATAACAAGTGTTGGTGAGGATGTGGAGAAACTGCAACTCTTGTGCGTGCTTGAGAATGTAAAATGGTACAACGCCACAGAACACGGTATGGCAGTTCCTCAGAAAATTAATAATAAAATTTCCATATGATCCAGTAATTTCACCTCTGGATATAACTAAAAGAATTAAAAGGAGATTCAGGAAGAGACATTACAAATGTCTCTTTGTAATGTTCACAGCAGCACTATTCACAATAGCTAAAATATGAAAGCAATCCAAGTGTCCAGAGACGGATGAATGGATAAGCAGAATGGAATATTATTCAATTAAATATTATCCAGCCTTAAAAGGAAGGAAATTCTGACACATGTTATAACATAGGTGAAACTTCAGAACATTATGCTAAACGAAATAAGCCAATCACAAAAAGACAAATACTGTGATTCTTCTTATTTGAGGTACTTAAGAGTATCAAAACCAGAGAAAGAAAGCAGAAGGGTGATTGCCATGGGATGGTTAGGTGGAATGAAGTATAGTTTGTTTTACATGATGAAATGAGTTATGGATTTGGTAGGTGGTAATTGTTGCACAATATTATAAATGTAATAGTTAATACTACTGGACAGTACACTTAAAAATGGGTAAGATAGTAAATTTTATGTTAGTATATTTCACAATTTAAATGGGAAAGGAAAAAAAAAAACACCCCAAACCTCCAAAACCCTTTAAAGGGAATTAATTAATTAGTATCAGGAGATACAAGTCAAATCCCCAGAGTTTCTTCTCAAAGAAAAAGGGTGAATGTAGACCAGAGTTGGTGCCTCCAGAAGTATATATCATAGGTCTAGTCAGCAGTAAGAACCTGGCTTTTTTTTTTTTTAAGCAGTAAGATAAATCACCAAACTAATAAATTCATAAAATGACTAGTCTTAATCTTACCTGAACAAGATATCGTGGATCCACATTTAAATAAGGAGACAGAGGGTTCATACCAGTCACTAGAGAGAAAACATCACATTGCAATGAAATTTCAAAAAGTTATTTCATTTAGTGTTAATTATGCTGTTTTGGGGGTGTTCAATTTTGATTTACAGGCTCACTGAATATGAAATTTTCTCCTTTTCTACGCTTATCCTGTCTGGCAGTTTTGGGGCCATATCCTCCTGCAGTCCTGAATCTCAAACCAGGCCCTGCACTAGTGGCTCAGGCTCTCATATCAAGAAGATACTGGCAATAATGTGGATCAAATAATCAAAGTAGCAGGAAGCATAGCCCAAGTCAATTATAAAGCTAATCTCCTCTACTTTGCTATAAGGATGCTTGACATCTATACGAACTGTAAAATAAGACTGACAAGAGACCAATAAATCCCATGGGAAAAACAGTGCTCAGGTTATGCGTTATATATAAATATTTTAAGCAGTTCCTTCAAATCTTAGCATTGACAGTTGCTGACAAAGGTGATTTGCTGTGGCGGTGCAGAGCATTCTCGGGTCATCACCAAAGGAATGGGGGTCAGGACAAAAGAAAATGGAAACTCTCAGAGAGTCAGACTTGAATCCCACTAACTTTGACAATGGAAAAAAATCTATCAGGGAAAATCAACTTTCTCACATTCTAAATTTAATCCTTGAATCCTTTGATTGCTCACAAATCTATAAAATACCCATGACTCTAGTCCTTTCATCAACTGAGTCTTATTAATTCTATATTCATCTTGAACTGTTACTTACCACCATCCTTATTGCTACCATCTTAGTCCATTCATTAAATCTCAGCTAGACTACAGTAACAATCTCCTACCTAAATGGACTCCTTAATTTGCTCTAGTCCCTTTGACTCACTTCCTATATAGCAACTAAAGTGATTTTTTTTTTTTTAGGAAAAGGAAATTGGCCTTAATGGCTTCCATTCACACCTGTAATCAAATCCAAACTCCTTACCATGGCTTATAAAACACTGCATTAATGGCCATTACTCGCTCTTCTGATCTCATTATCTCCTACTGCTCCAATTACCTCGCAACTTTGTAGACACACTGGCCCATCAGTTTTTCTTTAAACATGTCAATCCCCCCCACCCCCGCTGTTCAGACTAACCATTTTCCCTTATACTGTATTCAGGTCACAGCTCAAATGGCAACACACTCTAGTTGCTTTCCCTGACCTATTCTAAAATGGCCTGTTCTGCTCCCATTGCCATCTCTTGATCCTGTTTTGATGCCTTTACATACACTTACCACTAACTGAAATGTGTTTGTGTTACTTGGTTCACTTCAATAGGATGTAAACTGCATGAAAGCAGCAATCATCTCTTTTAACCACTGGTAGTCCTGCACCCAGAAAAGTCGTTGGCCCATTCCAGGTGCTCGACCTCTCAATTTACCTTCAAATCTTAATCAAATTAATGTAACAATGCATTGTCACATTAAGGCAGTGCCCTTTGTGCTCCAAAACTCAGGCCTTGTAAGACTTGTTATATGTAAAATGTGTTCCAGATTCATTTTTGACAGAAGTGACTCTAGGGCTCTTTTGTTCTTGAGCATAAAAAAGCTGGAGAAGTAGAACAAGTTCTAGTCATTCAGTTGAATACTCACAAAGTCCCAAACATCTGAAGACATATTCACAGGACTGAGAGGGCACAGACAGGGTATTCATGCTTCCGCACTTTTGATCTTGCAATTTCCTCTCCTAAAATTCTTACCTGGCTTCTTTTTTTCAAGTCCATAAATGGGCTTTAAAGCGCGGTTCACATCTCGGCTCCTTCGCTGGCCCAACTCAAATTTCTTTCTTGCCTACATTCAGTGTTAAATGTTTTGCCCTAACGGGTACATTGCAGTTTCGAAAATACGTGACTTTGTGCTTAAAAGCTATTTACAGGCTATTTAGAATGTATTTACTCGCAGAGCTAGGCTCTCCTCTTAATCTAAAGTACACAGCCCATCGCACAAGGAATGTGTGGAAGGAAAGATAAGGCACCAGGATCGTATATAAAGAGAAGAAAACGTGCAACATCCCGAGTCCAGGTCACCCGAACAGAACGTCTTCGGGGATCCATAGCTCCAAAACCTCGTTCAATCTTGAAAGAGCGGCAGCGCAAACACACTAACCCCACCACTGGTACTGAAGATTGTGAACGCCAGCCAAAAAAAAAAAAAAAAAAAAAAAAAGACAGTACATACTACACGTCTGGTGGAGTCGCAAGAACCAGTGAGAAATGTTCACAAGATAGGCCTGATACTTACGCGGGACGCCGGCCAAATCCGCGTGCGAGTAACCTGCCCCGCCGGCTCCGAAAAAGCCGGCCAACCCCCCTGTGGTTTTGTTCCCGCTTCCTCCGCCGCTCTCCATGGTGTCGCAGCAAACCGCCCGTCTGGTTCTCACCGCCGCCTCAGGCCGGGTTTGTCTGCACCGCCGTTGCTCCCAAGAAACAGCGGGGAGACCCGCGTTACCACTGCCTCCTTCACACGGTGACCTTCCGGGAGCCGGTACCCGCTAATCCTTGCATTTCCGCTTTGCGACATTATACGTCCCGGAAACCGGAAGCGCCTGACGGCAGCCTTCCGGTGGTGGGAAAGTGAACCAAGCCAGAATCAAAGCGGCGCATCCTGAGGCAGGTGGGGGTGCCTGTGGAAGAGGGAAGGCAGGCGACTGGCTAGGGCTTGGCTTGGGAGGCCAGCGGAGCAGCAACTTCAGAAACAGGCAGCGGCAGAGAGGGAATGGTGCCAGGAGGCGCCGAGGAGGCGCAGTCCGTCCCTCTTAGGGTTAGTGAATGAGGCTCTCCGCCCGGGCCGGCCCGGGGACTCTGCGCTGCGGGTCCCAAGCATGAGTGCGGGCCCCGGCTGTGAGCCCTGCACCAAGCGACCCCGCTGGGGCGCCGCTGCAACTTCTCCGCCGGCCGCCTCGGACGCCCGGAGCTTCCCCGGCAGGCAGAGGCGCGTCCTCGATTCCAAGGACGCTCCCGTGCAGTTCAGGGTCCCACCGTCCTCGTCAGGCTGCGTCCCGGGGCGGGCGGGACCGCACAGAGGCAGCTCCACCTCGCTTGGTACGTGGGGAAAATAAAGATCTTTGTCCTCGGCTTTGGCCCCAACCTCTTCTTGGTCTCTGTCTGGGGACCCAGGGACTCCAGTCACCCCTTTCTGGTTTTGTGTCCACCACTCTGAGGCCGTTTTGCCGAGCCACTAAGGCCACTAGTAGGGGAATGCGGCCGCTTTTTCCTCGTTGGGATTGGTGATGTGAGAAACCCTGATGAGCAGTCGCTCACAAGGCGGAAAATGGCAGTAGACTCCGCCTGTTTGCTTTCCCCAGGTTTGACTGAGAAGGGAAATTGCCTTAGTTGTTAAGGAAGTCTAATTGTGTATGGAAGCTTCAGCCTTTTAGATGGAAAGAAAGGTACAAAGAAGGTCACAACTTATCCTGGTTCAGATTTTACATCCTGGGGTTGCAGAGCTGTTAGTATTAGCTGGCATTGTGCTTGTTTCTGGCATACAGTGTTGAACAAGAGTAACTTGGGCTCTGTCTTCAGATCCTAAAATCTATCAGGAGAGATAAACAATTACAGAAGTCCACATGCTGACAGGTGAGGGACATACATCATTATGGTAGGAGTTAGGAGTCTTAATCCAGTCTGGGATCAAAGATAATCTCCCAGAAGATGAGGTGCTTATTTTGAGGACAGAAGAAGGATGAAGAGTTAGCTAGAAAAGAGGAAGTAAGGAAGTGTTCCTGAAGTGCAGCTGGTGCATACTGTCAACAGGAGAGAGTAGTGAGAGGGCTGCAGGGAGGTAGGCAAAGATCAGATCATACTGGGAAATATACGGTGCTGAGAGTTTTGAACTTTACCTCTAAGGGCAATGAGAAGCTTTTAATGCATTTTCAGTGGGGAAGTGACTATATATACGTGCATGCACACACTTTTTTTTTTTTTTTTTAAGGTCTTTGGCTGGTGTGTAGAAAATGAAGAATGGATTGAAAGGGAGCGAAAGTGCAGGCCTAAGACTAAAGGAGTTAGTCTAGGTGGGAGATAGTGATGGTTTATACTTGGTTGTTGGCAGTAGGGAAGGAAAGAAATGGATGGATTCAGAGAGAATGGGAGCTGTGGGTTTATACCTTGTAAGAAATATATTTGTGCTGGAAATATAGATTTGGGGATTCTTGGCATAAATGTGATAATTGATGCTATGGAAGTAGATTAGATCATATAAAGCATGTAGACAAAATAAAGGTGACCTAGGACAGAAACTTTAGAAACACCATTATCTAAGAGTAGACTGAAGAGAAGCAGCCAAAAGAGTAGGATGAAAGCCTGGCTTTTCTTGTGTCATGCAGAAAAGAGAACATTTTAAAAAGGATGCATTTGTCAACAGTGTAAGAGGCTGGCCAGAGGTCAGGCAGTCTTTGGGTGAATGGTGTATACTTAGTTCTCTCACGACTTAGAGGCAGTGGGGAGTAGACCTCAACTAAATATTGAAGGGTGAGCAGGATTTGCTATATGGATCAAGGAGAGAAAGAACTGAATATGAAGAGGAAATGGCATGTGCAAAGGTGGTAGGACTGGAGCATGAAAGGACAGGAGTAACAGGACTTGAGGCCAGGAGGAAGGCAGAACTTACTATGGACAAATTTTAGTGCCATTTCAAGGAGTTTGGACTTTATTCTGTGGTTAGTGGGGAGCCACTGAAACCTTTTAAAAAGGGAGATAACATTTGGTTAATATTTTAGAAAAGATGGCTTAGTGGCCTTAGGACTTCTCTGACTGCAGTCCTCTGTATAAATTTCCCCTGGTACCCAGAGTAAGAAAACTATGAATTGGGTAAATATGCCATATTTTTAAAAAAAGATTTTATTTATTTACTTAACAGAGATAGAGACAGCCAGCGAGAGAGGGAACACAAGCAGGGGGAGTGGGAGAGGAAGAAGCAGCCTCATAGCGGAGGAGCCTGATGTGGGTGGGGCTGGGTCCCATAACGCCGGGATCACACCCTGAGCTGAAGGCAGACGCTTAACGACTGCGCCACCCAGGCGCCCCAATATGCCATATTTATTACAAACATGTTTTATGAGGTAATACCTGTTATGTATGACGAATTCTTACGTTGTCTGTATTTCACTAAAAAAAAAAAAAAAAGTCGTTTATATAACGCTGGGTTAGAGAAAATCAAGAGTAGACAAGGAGACCAGTTGCAGGAAACAAATGCAGTTGTCCAAAAAGTGATGTACCTGTTCTTTTGATATTGGTGCTGTTTTGAAGATGGAGGGGAAAGAATGGATTTAAGATTTAGGCCGTAGATTTCAGAGAAGTTGGTGAAGGAGAGTGGAGGAGAGGGACAACTGAGAGTGACCTCCAAGTATTGTATCTGACTTCTGCAAGAGGCTAATTTGTGGGCCCATTAACTTTATTTGCATATAAAGGTGGAAGAGTTTGTTGCAAGTGGAGGGGGGCAGTCAGTCCTCATGGTTGGATCTTCCTGTTTTCTGCAGATTTCTGCAGAAGAGGAACCAAATTAATACTTGGGCTGTACTTGATATGTGTAAATGTTTTTGTATGCTGGGTACAGGACACCAATTAATGAAATGTTCAGAGTCTAAGCAAAAACTATTGTTTCAAATTTGGAATTCTTTTAGGAGCTTGGTATTTAAAATTCTAGTATATAGTTAGAGTAAGTGAGAAAAGGAAATGGATATTCATTCAACATCTTTAAATTTTGTGTTATTTACCCCCCTGGGCATATTTCTTATATTGGTTGGAATCTGCAAATCTGCATGTAGGCAGAACTCAGGATGCTATTCACCTTCTGATGGGAGCTCCTCTTTTCTGCCTTTTATAACTACCTAGAGTTTCTTTCCCTGATCCAGGCATGGTCTAAATGTAGGTCAGTGGTGGGTGGTGGTGGTGGTTGCGGTACAGGGGGTGGGAGAGCTGGAGCCGGTTTTTCCCTTTTCTCCATATCATTCCTTCAGCCTCAGTGCTGTCAAAAGCATCTTCAGACCTCTTTCCTCATCTCAGAACTCCCACTCTCCATCTCTTTGGTCTCACCATACCCTTGCTTCAGATACCTTATCTTGCTGGTGCTGGAGGAAGGAGACTTTTTGTGGAGGTGGGGTGTTCCTTTAAAATGAAGGTGAATTTCAAAGCATTTTGTGTCTTTTCCCTGTGTCCATAGCAGCACTTAATTGATTTGCTCATTGAACATTGAAATACACTGGTTACTGAGTGATGTTCCTAAGGAGATTAAGTGTAAATCGTGTGAAATCAGAATAAAGTTAGAGAACTACTAATCTCAGTGAAAAAGAGATTGGATGAAAGTGTTGGGAAAGAATACATTTGTTGAATTTCAGCTTTGTGAAACTGGACACTTAGTATATTCTCTCATTGATCTACATAAGCCTCGAAGTAGGTATTTACTGCTAACCCTATTTTATAGGTAAGAAAATAGAAGCTCAAAGAAGTGAAGTAGTAGTAAGTGACTGAGCAAAGATCTCGGTCCAAGATCTTGTTTGAGTCCAGATCTTGTATCTTTTTCATCACCTCCTACTGCCCTCCTTTTTGTTTGCTGTGATTATTTCTAGTAAAAAGAAAAATTACGAGATAACGTGGGAAGCATAATTTTATGCTCATTTCAGGAATAAGGGGGAAAAATTCTGAAGCAGTCCTGTGGTGTATTGCAAAAGAATGTTTGAAAGCCAGAAATAGTGGTATTGGAACAAGAAATAGGGCTCTCAGAAGGACCGAGGAATGTTTATTATCAGGAAATATTGCTTCTTCAGCTCTTGCTCCTCCTCTTTTATGCTGTTCACAGGCTTCAGGAATTATAGTAGGAAACTTGAAGCTGGAGAGAGGACACATTCTCAGTGTAAGAGTTGAACACTTTGTAGTTTCTAATGAAATAATGTACGCAGTCTTTCAGTTCTGTAGACTTGCCCTCGTAGTGCTGTGCTTCATGTGTGTTATTGGAACCTAGCCATTGCATACCATTTAATCCTTGTATTTATGGTGAGAGGTGTTCTAAACTCCACACTGACTCAAAAAGTTAATTTCTGGCTCCTTGCTGCTTTGTAATTTGAGGATTTTCTACACTTGTGTTTGATGTAATGAAATTAAATAGAGAAAGATGGAACTATAGAAGAAGTCTTGGAATCAAGTAGTTAATCCTCTTCTGATTGAAGCTTATTTTTTTTCTCTGAAGCCTGATTTTATGTGGAAGTACTAACTTAATAAAAATCACTGAAATAGTGGTGTTTAACAAGAAAAAAATTACTTTTTTTGTGACGGAAACTATTTTTAAAATGCTGATCAAAGATTTTTACTAGTTGGAATGTTAGTATTTTATGTAAGGAATGAATTATATGGCACTCAAATACAGTGATAAAGCTGTTGATTTTCATATATTTAGGATAGCATCTCTTTTGCTTATGATATGGTGTTTGAGGAGTTTGAGGAGACATAAGCAATTGACAATAAATCTGTGACTTAAGGTGCCTAGGTTCTTACATTGCAGTTTGGAGAATAGTTGAGAATGTTTAACATTTTATATTTTCTTATACTTATGTACATTTCTTAAACTTATATGCATTTAATCCATAGGCAGTACAGTTAATTTTGAAGGCATGCTTATTTTTAATGCTTATGTCAATTGTGGTTTGCGTTTATTTATGTTACATCTTCCTCTACTGAGCCACCAATTCTACTTTTGCTGTTGTCTGCTGGTCATTTCTATCTAGTTATCTCTTTGGCATCTCAAATTTAGTATGTTCATGTTGATCTTATCATATTTTCCCCTAAATCCAGTTGTCTCTTTTTTTTTTTTTTTTTAAGGAGCAGGGATGTAGGCTCCACCCCTTACACGGAAGGGTGGCAAAGCCCTCTTTTTAAAAAAAATTTTTTTAAGATTTTATTTATTTATTTGTCAGAGAGAGAGCACAAGCAGGGGGAGCGGCAAGCAGAGGGAGAAGCATGCATGCTCCCTGCTGAGCGAAGAGCCCGATTCAGGACTCCCTTACAGGACCCTGGGATCATGACCTGAGCCTAAGGCAGATGTTTAACTGAGTGAGCCACCCAGGTGCCCCTCCAGTTTTCTTATAGTCTGCATTTTTACTTGATGCTATAACCATCTTTCAAGTCTATGAAACTTAAAGCTTAGTGTCACCCTTAACTTAAATCATTGTGAAGACTGTGATAGCTCATTTCTCAACTTTTTTAAAAAATATAATGTATTATTTATTTCAGGGGTACAGGTCTGTGATTCATCAGTCTTACACAATACACAGCACTCACCACAACACATACCCTCCCAGGTGTCCATCGCCTAGCCACCCCATCCCTCCCACCCCCCTCCACTCTAGTAACCCTCAATTTATTTCCTGAGATTAAGAATCTCTTATGGTTTATCTCCCTCTCTGGTTTCTTCTTGTTTCATTTTTTCCTCTCTTCCCCTATGATCCTCTGCCTTATTTCTCAAATTCCACATATCAGTGAGATCATATGATAATTGTCTTTCTCTGATTGACTTATTTCACTTAGCATAATACCCTCTAGTTCCATCCACGCCATTGCAAATGGCAAGATTTCAATTTTTGATGGCTGTATAATATTCCATTATATATATATATGTGTGTGTGTATATATATATATATATTCTCCACATCTTTATCCATTCATCTGTCGATGGACATCTAGGCTCTTTCCATAGTTTGGCTATTGTGGACATTGCTGCTATAAACATTAAGTGCAGGTGCCCCTTCGGATTACTACATTTGTATCTTTGGGATAAACACCGAATAGTGCAATTGCTGGGTTGTAGGGTAGCTCTATTTTCAACTTTTTGAGGAACCTCCATGTTTTCCAGAGTGGCTGCACCAGCTTGCATGCCTGTCAGCAGTGTAGGAGGGTTCTCCTTTCTCCACATCCTTGCCAACATCTGTCATTTCCTGACTTGTTAATTTTAGCCATTCTGACTGGTATGAGGTGGTATCTCATTGTGGTTTTGATTTGTATTTCCCTGGTGCCAAGTGATGTTGAGCACTTTTTCATGTGTCTGTTGGCCACATGGATGTCTTCTTTGCAGAAATGTCTGTTCGTGTCTTCTGCCTATGTGAAAGCTTTTTATCTTGATGAAGTCCCAGTAGTTCATTTTTGCCCTTGCTTCCCTTGCGTTTGGCGATATGTTTAGCAAGAAGTTGCTGTGGCGAAGGTTGAAGAGGTTGCTGCCTGTGTTCTCCTCAAGGATTTTGGTGGATTCCTGTCTCACATTTAGGTCTTTCATCCATTTTGAGTCTATTTTTGTATATGATGTAAGGAAATGGTCCAGTTTCATTCTTTTGCATGTGCCTGTCCAATTTTCCCACCACCATTTGTTGAAGAGACTTTTTTTTTTCCTTTGGATATTCTTTCCTGCTTTGTCAAAGATTAGTTGACCATAGAGTTGAGAGTCCATTTCTGAGTTCTCTGTTCTGTTCCATTGAACTATGTGTCTGTTTTTGTGCCAGTACCATACTGTCTTGATGATTACAGCTTTGTAATAGTGCTTGAAGTCTAGAATTGTGATGCCACCAGCTTTGGTTTTCTTCTTCAACATTTCTCTGGCTATTCAGGGTCTTCTCTGGTTCCATCACAAATTTTAGGTTTATATGTTCCATTTCTGTGAAAAAAGTTGATGGTATTTTGATAGGGATTGCATTGAATGTGTAGATTGCTCTAGGTAGTGTAGACGTTTTCGCACTATTTGTTCTTCCAATCCATAAACATGGAACGCTTTTCCATTTCTTTGTGTCTTCCTCAATTTCTTTTCATGAGTATTCTATAGTTTTCTGAGTACAGATCCTTTGCCTCTTTGGTTAGATTTATTCCTAGGTATGTTAAGGTTTTGGGTGCAATTGTAAATGGGTTTGACTCCTTAATTTCTCTTTCTTCTGTCTCGTTGTTGGTGTATAGAAATGCAAATGATTCCGTGCATTGATTTTACATCCTGCCATGTTGCTGAATTGCTGTATGAGTTCTAGAAATTTTGGGTGGAGTCTGTTAGGTTTTCCACATAAAGTATCACATCATCTGCAAAGAGTGAGAGTTTGACTTCTTTGTTGATTCGGATGCCTTTTATTTCTTTTTGTTGTCTGATTGCTGTGGCTGGGACTTCTAGTACTATGTTGAACAGCAGTGGTGATAGTGGACATCCCTGCCATGTTCCTGACCTTAGGGGAAAAGCTCTCAGTTTTTCCCCATTGAGAATGATATTCACTGTGGGTGTTTCATAGATGGCTTTTATGATACTGAGGTATGTACCCTCTATCCCTACACTGTATAGAGGTTTTTTTTTTTTTTAAGATTTTATTTATTTATTCGACAGAGAGATAGTGAGAGAGGGAATACAAGCGGGGGAGTGGGAGAGGGAGAAGCAGGCTTCCCGCTGAGCAGGGAGCCTGAAGTGGGACTCGATCCTAGGACCCTGGGATCATGACCTGAGCTGAAGGCAGACACTTAACGACTGAGCCACCCAGGCACCCTACACTGTATAGAGTTTTAGTCAAGAAAGGATGTTGTACTTTGTCAGATGCTTTTTCTGCATCTGTTAAGAGTATCATATGGCTCTTGTCCTTTCTTTTATTAATGTAGTGTTTCACATTGATTGATTTACAGATGTTGAACCATCCTTGCAGCCCAGGAATAAATTCTACTTGGTCGTGGTGAATAATCCTTTGAATGTACTGTTGGATCCTATTGGCTAGTATTTTGGTGAGAATTTTTGCATCCATGTTCATCAGGGATATTGGTCTGTAATTCTCCTTTTTGGTGAGGTCTTCGTCTGGTTTTGGGATCAAGGTAATGCTGGCCTCATAAAATGAGTTTGGATGTTTTCCATTTCTGTTTTTTGGAACAGTTTCAGAAGAATAGGTATTAATTTTTCTTTAAATGTTTGGTAGAATACCCCTGGGAAGCCATCTGGCCCTAGGTTTTGTTTGCTGGGAGATTTTTGATTACTTCTTCAATTTCCTTGCTGAGTATGGGTCTGTTCAAGTTTTCTGTTTCTTCTTGGTTCAATTTTGGTAGTTTATACGCCTCTAGGAATGCATCCATTTCTTTCAGATTGTCTAATTTGTTGGCAGATAGTTGCTCATAGTGTTCTTATAATTGTATTTTTTCGGTGTTGGTTGTGATCTCTCCTCTTTCATTCATGATTATATTTATTTGGGTCCTTCCTCTTTTCTTTTTGATAAGTTTGGCCAGGGGTTTATCAATCTTATGAATTCTTTAAAAGATCCAGCTCCTAGTTTCTTTGATCTGTTCTGTTCTTTTGGCTTCTATTTCATTGATTTCTGCTCTGATCTTTCTAATTTCTCTTCTTCTGCTGGGTTTAGGCTTTATTTGCTGTTCTTTCCCCAGGTGTAAGGTTAGATTGTGTATTTGAGATCTTTCTTGTTTCTTGAGAAAGGCTTGTATTGCTATATACTTCCCTCTTAGGACTGCCTTTGCTGCATCCCAAAGGTTTTGAACAGTTGTGTTTTCATTTTCATTTGTTTCCTTGAATTTTTTACATTCTTTTTTAATTTCCTGGTTGACCCATTCATTTTTTAGTAGGATGCTCTTTAGCCTCCATGTATTTGAGTTCTTTCCAACTTTCCTCTTGTGATTGAGTTCGAGTTTCAAAGCATTGTGGTCCAAAAATATGCAGGGAATGATCCCAGTCTTTTGGTACTGATTGAGATATGATTTGTGATCCACAATGTGATCTATTCTGGAGAGTGTTCCATGTGCACTAGAGAGGAGTGTGTATTCTGTAGCTTTGAGTTGTAATGTTCTGAATACATCTGTGAAATCCATCTTGTCCAGTGTGGCATTTAAAGCCCTTATTTCCTTGTTGATCTTTTGCTTAGATGATCTGTCCATTTCAGGGAGGGGGGTGTTAAAGTCCCCTACTGTTATTGTATTATTTTTTATGTGTTTCTCTGATTTTGTTATTAATTGGCTGCTCCCATGTTAGGGGCATAAATATTTACAATTGTTAGATCTTCTTGTTGGATAGACTCTTTATAATATAGTGTCCTTCCTCATTTCTTATTACAGCCTTTTGTTTAAAATCTAATTTGTCTGGCATAAGGATTGCCACCCCAGCATTTTTTTTTTTTATGTCTATTAACATGGTAAATGTTTTTCCATCCCCTCACTTTAAATCTGAAGGTGTCTTTTGGTCTAAGGAGTCTCTTGCAGGCAGCATATTGATGGGTCTTGCTTTTTATATCCAATCTGATACCCTGTGTCTTTTGATTGGGACATGTAGGCCACTTGCTTTCAGAGTAACTAGTGAAAGGTATGAATTTAGTGCCATTGTATTGCCTGTAAGGTGACTGTTACTGTATAGTGTCTCTGTTCCTTTCTGGTCTATGTTACTTTTGGGCTATCTCTTTGCTTAGATGACCCCTTTTAATATTTTTTGTAGAGCTGGTTTGGTGATTGCAAATTCTTTTAGTTTCTGTTTGTCCTGGAAGCTTTTTATCTCTGTTTCTATTTTCAGTGACTGCCTACCTGGGTAAAGTACTCTTGGCTGCATATTTTTCTCATTTAGTACCCTAAATATATCATGCCAGTCCTATTTTTATTGATTTTGAGGGGGGTTCTCCGAGCCACCTGGATTTTGATGCCTGTTTCCTTCCCCAAATTAGGGAAGTTCTCCAGTATAATTTGCTCCCATATACCTGCTGCTCCTCTTTCTCGTCTTCTTCTGGGATCCCAATTATTCTAATATCGTTTCGCTTTATGGTATCACTTACCTCTCAAATTCTCCCCTCATGATCCAGTAGTTGCTTCTCTCTCTTTTTCTCAGCTTCTTTATTCTCCATCATTTGGTCTTCTGTGTCACTAATTCTCTCTTCTGCCTCATTTATCCTAGCAGTTAGAGCCTCCATTTTTGATTGCATCTCATAAATAGCCTTTTTGATTTCAACTTGGTTAGATTGTATTTCTCCAGAAACGGATTCTCTAGTGTCTTCTATGCTTTTTTCAAGCCCAGCTATTAATTATCTTTATAATTGTTATTCTGAACTCCAGTTCTGACATCTTAATAATGTCCGTATTGATTAGGTCCCTGGGAGTTGGTCCCTGGGAGAACTAGCTGCCTCTAGTTCTATTTTTTGAGGTGAATTTTTCCATTTTGTTATTTTGTTGAGAGAAGAATCGATGAATGAGGGAACAAACTGCTAAAAGGGTAACAACGACCCCAGAGAAACATACACTAAACAAATCTGAAGAGATCCAAAACGGGGCGGGGGAAAAGAAAAAAGAAAAAAAGAAAGAAAATATGATCAGGCTTGTGAATAGAACAGAGCCATATACTAGATTTTGGATGTATTTTGGTGTTTTAGAAGAAACTGCATCCCAAAATTTTAAAGAAAGAAAAACTTACATATGTACAAAAATAAGGTTAAATACAATGAAGGGAAGGGATATGACTGTAAAAATGAAAATTAAAAAAATTTTTAAAACGGAATTGATGAGAAGTTGGTTGAAAAAAGAAAGATGAAAAATTTTTTAAAAAATGTGATCAGACAGATGAATAGAACAGAGCCATACACTAGCGTTTGGGTATGTTTTGGTCTGTTAGAAGACACTGCATCCCAAAATTTTAAAGAAAGACATATATACATATACACATATATATAATAAGGTTAAATACAATGAAGGGATGGCATATGACTGTAAAAATGAAAAATAAGATTTTGAAAAAGGAATTGATAAGAGGTTGGTTGAAAAAGGAAGGAAGAATAATTCAAGAAAAAGAAAAAGAAGAAAATAAAGAAAATTAAAAAAATTAAAGTTGAAAGACATAGAATCATGGGAAAAAAGCCATGAATTCTAGGTTTTGTAGTCTGCTAGTGCTGGAGATTTGCGGTTCTCATTCATTGGTAAACTTGGCTGGAAGTTTTTGCTGATCTTCTGGCGGATTTGCCCTGTGGGGCATTGCACTGCCCTTGCCAGGGGCCAGGCTAAGTAATCTGCTCAGGTGTGCTATCTGTAGCTTTTGTTCCCTGAAGGCTTTTCCGCACAGCTTTAGAGGTTGAGAATGAAAGTGGCAGCCTCCCAATCTCTGTCCCCAGAGGAGCCAAGAGCTTGGGGCCCCCACTCTTCAGTGCACCCTCAGAGAAAAGCAATCACTCCTGTCTCCCTGGTCTCTGTCCACACTCCATACTCACCCAGCCTGTGACCGAGCATTTCTATCTCTGGCACACGAGCCCTGTTAAACCCAGTAGATTCCTGTGACACCCTCATGGCAGCTCCTCCCAGGGGAGGAAGGGGAGTCTCCCCAGATCTGCTGCTTGTTGGGCCCCTGCTTGAAGTGGGGATCATGTTTTATGGCAACCCTGAGCTGAGAGCCCACTCTTCGGCTCACTCTGCAGCTGGCATCCCTGCTCGGATACCTGGGAGCTCTGCCGTACTCGGGCACTGACAGTTTTTCTGTGACCCTGAGGGTTCTGAGACCACACTGTACCAGTGAAGGTTCTACCCCCACGCCCCCAAACTTAGCTACTGGAGCAATGTTACTAGAGCAGACTTCTAAAAGTTCTGATTTTGTGGTCTGCTGGTCTATCACTTGCTGGTAGCGTGCTGACTGAGCCCCCCCCCCCCCAGGGTCTACCTTCCCATATATTGCCTCAGATTCACTTCTCCACACCTCCTACCTTGCAGAAAGTGGTCGCTTTTCTGATGCCAGGTGGATCCCTGGTGGGGGAAGTGGGAAGAGAGATAGGGCAGAGAAAGAAGCAAGGTGAGGTAAGTTACTGAGCAGGTGGTCACTCTGGGCAGCTGAAGCTCAACCCCACTGTGAAACTCCAGGACTCACAGCTCTCAGTGTATCTTCCACCTTATTTCTAAACTTTTATTCTCTATTCTCACAATGACTAATTTTGGTCCTTCACCATTAGCTCTCCAACCTAGTTGATGATCATCAAAATCACTTTTTGAAAAAAATACAGATTCCCTTGTGACTCCATTATCATACATAGTAGGTCTAGGGCCTGGCTCTAGGATCCATTAATTACCAGCCCCCTGATGATTCAGATGTTTTGGAAATCATTGACCTAGACCAATAGCTTTCTTGCTAGTTTCTACCAATAGGCTCTTCCTTCTTGGCCCTTCAGATTTGCCCTCCAGGGTATGTATCGTGCATGACTGGGCACCTCTTAGATTTGAGTTCTGGAATTACAGCTCAGTGTTACCTGAGACTTTTTTGTACCTCTTTTTTGTGGGTTATTCAAGAACCTCTATGATATGGTTCTAGCTGACTTCTCAATAATATTTTCTGTTGCTTTCTTTTTAAGTTCTTTATATTTCCCTGTCATTGGTGCCTTTGCTTATGATTTTCCCTTTATGTGACTACATGTTTATTCTTCAAGGAACAATTCAAGCCCTACTTAATCAGATTGTCCCACTTACTCCAGTTCCCTTAAGTAGTCTTTTCTTGGAAATACCTGAATTCTTTATCAGGATCTCTTTTAATACTAAAGGTAGTTAAGAACCAACATTTACTGAGCATGTACCAGATTGTGCCTTAAACACCTTGCATGTGTTATTTAATTTAAACCTCATAAGAAGCCCAGGGGAGGTACTGTTAATTTGCAAGTTTACAAATAAGGAATCTGAGAGACAGGAAAAATGATCCCTCGCAAAGACACATAGGAATCTAATGGGAGAGCTAGGATTTGAATCCAGGTGATTTGATTTCAGAACCTGTACTCTCATCCATTAGGCCATACGAGCTGTCTCAGGGGCCTGTCACTTTCTAGTCTATGTCAAATGCGTTTATATTTATATTTCTGTCTTATCTCCCATTGCTCGAGTGTGAAAGGAATGATTAATCTCTGTGTAATTCACAGAACCTAGCACAATGCCTTACATGTATAAATGCTGCTATAGGTCTTTTATCTTTAAAGGCAGGTATGCGTATACATAATTGTTTTGGTGTGCGTAATTTTTTTTTTTTTTTTACAGTTTTCAAGCAAAAGACTATTACCAGTTGGATGGACACTAAAGGAATCAAGACAACTGAATCAGAAAGGTATAGAAACGTGCCTGTATAGAAAAATGAATAACATGATATATGAATGTTTTATCTTGCTTCGGGCTACTTTTTCTCCTTGCTTTCCCATTTTTCTTTATATTTATTCATTCTTTCAGCTTATAAATAATAATTTTTTAGAGGGTCTCATGTGCTAGGGTCTGTCCTATATACTTGACATACAGAGAGATGAAAGAAAAATATAGCCTCTGTCTTTACGATACTTACAGTATACTGGTGGCAGATGCAAAAATACATGATTATTACATAGTGTGATAAATAGGCAGTAAAGATATAAGCAGAGAACAGTAGTGGTTAGCATATAGAATAAAGAATTAGCTTTACCTTGCAGGAAGGCCTGCCAGGAGGGAGTGAAGTTTAACATTTAAAGGAAGGGCAGATGTTTCCCAGGCATAGAGTTGGGGAAAGAGCATTATAAGCATATGTGCAAAGTCATGGAGTCAGGAAAGAGCATGCTCTGTTAGGTAATCACCAGTAGTTTAATTATTGCTGTGACACTGGGAGTGTGATTGGATAAGTGATTTTTTTATACCATAAATTCTTTTTATTGTATCATAAGTTCTGTTGTCTCATTAGTTCTTTCTATTCTGTTGTAGTTTGCATAGTAAAGAAAACAACAATACAAGAGTGGAATCCATGATGAGTTCTGTACAAAAAGATAACTTTTATCAACATAATATGGAAAAATTAGAAAATGTTTCTCAGCTAAGTCTTGATAAATCACCTGTTGAAAAAAGTACACAATATTTGAACCAGCATCAGACTGCAGCTATGTGTAAGTGGCAAAATGAAGGGAAACATACAGAGCGTCTTTTAGAAAGTGAACCTTCAACAGTAACTCTGGTACCAGAGCAGTTCAGTAATGCTAATGTTGATCAATCACCCCGAAATGATCGCAGTGACACAGATAGTGAGGGAAGTAGAGATAACCAACAGTTTTTGACACCTGTGAAGTTTACAAATGCAAAGCAGACCACAGAAGGTGAACAGGCTAGAGAAGCCAGAAGCCACCAGAAGTGCAGCAAGTCTTGCTATCCTGTAGAAGATTGTGCAGGTTGTCAGCAGGAAGAGATAGATGTGGTTCCAGAGAGTCCGTTGTCGGACATCGGCTCTGAGGATGTTGGTACTGAACTGAAAAATGCCAACAAATTAAGTAGACAAGAAAGTAGTTTGGGAAATTCTCCTCCCTTTGAGAAAGAAAGTGAACCTGAGTCACCAATGGATGTGGATAATTCCAAAAATAGTTGTCAGGACTCAGAAGCAGATGAAGAGACAAGTCCGGGTTTTGATGAGCAAGAAGATAGCAATTCCTCCCAAACAGCAAGTAAACCTTCAAGGTTCCAAGCAAGAGAAGCTGACACTGAATTGAGGAAACGGTCTTCTTCTAAAGGAGGTGAAATTCGATTACATTTTCAATTTGAAGGAGGAGAGACTCGGAGTGGAATGAATGATTTAAATGCCAAACCACCTGGAAGTACTTCTAGCCTGAATATAGAATGCAGGAATTCCAAGCAACATGGGAAAAAGGATTCTAAAATCACAGATCATTTCATGAGAATGCCCAAAGCAGAGGACAAAAGGTAATTTTTTTCAACAAAAAGTATCTCCAATAGTATAATACTTTTTATAATTTTGTAAGGGGGTTTAACAAAGTTATGGTTTATACTGAAGCAAAGAAATAGTTGTGTTTCCTGTTAATTGTTTGTGGTAAATTTAAACCTAGATTCAAAAAGACCAGAAACAGAAAACAAGAAGTAAATAAATATTGTTAATTGGATTTTTTTAGTTTCATGATTTTCCTTCTGAAATTTTTGGGGATTATCAGAATATAAATATCCCAGTTGATAGTAGCTTCTGTTAATCCATTTTTCTAGGTCTTCGTATACTGCATTTCTCTAATGCTCTGATGGGTAGGCAGGTGATACTGTACTCACTCTGCAAATGAGAAAACTGAAATTTGAGTTAGAGAATTCTCTGAAATTGTAACTTGTGATTGGTAATGCTGGGATTTAAATCCCAGTCTGTCTGATTACACAGCTCACATTTTTTACAGTTATCCCATATGGAATCTTAAAGCTTACTCTCCGTAATTTTTGTGATATTTTCTATCACGTGTGCCACAATAAGTTCACTTTGTTGAAAATTATTGTCTAGAAACCTGAGAAGTAGCTGATACTATGAACCGTGACTCATTTGGCAGTGCCCATATTCTTATGTGGTCTGATTTTTTGGAAGGTGATTTCTGTCTCTAGAAATTCCTCCACAGACTTGAAAATAACCTCTTCAGTTTTACTCTAAGTTTTATAAATTTTTCTTTTGATTATAAATACCAAGGAGAGAGCAAGCCTTGGCACACTTTTTTTTTTTTTAAGATTTTATTTATTTATGTGTGAGAGAGAGAGAGAGCACTCAACCTAGAGTGGGGGAGGGGTACAGGGAGAGGGAAAAGCAGATTCCCTCCTGAGCAGGGAGCCCAATGCAGGCCTCAGTCCTGGATCCTGGGATCATGACCTGAGCCGAAGGCAGACGCTTAACTGACTGAGCGCCCCTTGGCACGTTTTAAACAATCACATTTTGGGTGAGTTTTGTACTTGTATCTAATAAAACTAAAATAGTAAGTGATTTGTGACTGAATACATTTGTTTTGACCTTAGAAAAGAACAATGTGAAATCAAGCATCAAAGAACAGAAAGGAAGATACCTAAATACATTCCACCTCACCTTTCTCCAGATAAGAAATGGCTTGGAACTCCTATTGAGGAGATGAGAAGAATGCCTAGGTGTGGGATCCGGCTGCCTCTCTTGAGACCATCTGCCAATCACACAGTAACTATTCGGGTAGGTATTACTTCTTACCTATAAAGAGAAAAGACTCTTAAGTCTTGATTTATTATGATACTTATTAACGTGGAAAACAGACCAAGGCATAGAAACTGCCTCTCTTTTCTGCATATATAAAGTACTAAGAAGTCTATAGCTTGGAGAAATATAATGATAGCTTACTTAATATAGCACTTTATTCATCCATAGGATGAATCATTGTCAGCTGATGAGGAAATTGACTTTTTCAGTATTTTTTTAAAAAAACTCACTGGATTCTTTTCTTTCTTTTTGTTTTAAATTCAGTTGACAATATTTGTTAAGCATCCACTGTATATTAGGTAGTGGGTTAGTCCCTAAAGTTCAAAGTTGTATATGGTTAAGTATCCTCAAATCATTCTCTAGTTTTACCCTGTTTTCTGGCTTCAGATTTTTCTAGACATCACTGTTACTGTCCCATAGGTGTCTCAAACTCAACATGTCTGAAACCTCATTTTTAAAAATTGTGGTTAAATGTGCATAGTATAAAGTTTACCATTTTAACCATTTTTCAGTGCACATTTCAATGGCATTAAGTACATTCACAGTGTTGTACAATTATTACTACTATTCATTTCTGGAAATTTTTCATCATGTCATGCAGAAACTGTATTTGCTAAACAATAACTCTCCATTTCTCACTGGCCCCTAGTAACCTCTTTTATACTTTCTCTAGCTTCTTTTTTGAAGAAGCAACTTTATTGAGGTATATAAAGTTTACCCATCTTAAGTGCTCACTCAGTTCAGTGATATTTAATTTACTGAGTTAGGCAACTATCACTATAATCCAATTTTTTTTTTTAAGATTTTATTTATTTATTTGACAGAGAGACAGTGAGAGAGGGAACACAAGCAGGGGGAGTGAGAGAAAGAGAAGCAGGCTTCCTGCTGAGCAGGGAGCCCCATGCAGGGCTCCATCCCAGGACCCTGGGATCATGACCTGAGCCGAAGGCAGATGCTTAATGACTGAGGCACCCCGACACCCCAATCCAATTTTTTTTTTATTTTTTTTAATTTTTTTATTTATTTTTTGTTTTTTATTTATTTTTTTAAAGATTTTATTTATTTATTTGACAGAGATAGAGACAGCCAGTGAGAGAGGGAACACAAGCAGGGGGAGTGGGAGAGGAAGAAGCAGGCTCATAGTGGAGGAGCCTGATGTGGGGCTCGATCCCATAACGCCGGGATCACGCCCTGAGCCGAAGGCAGACGCTTAACCGCTGTGCCACCCAGGCGCCCCCCAATTTTTTTTTTTAAAGATTTCATCTATTTATTTATTTGACAGAGAGAGAGAGTGAGCACAAGCAGGGGGAGTGGCAGGGAGAGGGAAAAGCAGGCTCCCCACCAAGCAGGGAGCTCGATGTGGGGCTCAATCCCAGGACCCTGTGATCATGACTTGAGCTGAAGGCAGACACTTAACCAACTGAGCCACCCAGGTGCCCCACCATAATTCAATTTTAAAGATTTTATTTTATTTTATTTTATGTATTTATTTTAGGTTTTATTTATTAGAGCGATAGAGCCTGAGTAGGGGAGAGAGGAAAAAGCAGGCTCCCCACTGAGCAGGGAGCCCAACTTGGGACTAGATCCCAGGACTCTGGGGTTATGACCTGAGTCAAAGTCAGATGCTTAACTGACTGAGCCACCCAGGTGCCCCTGGATTTTATTTTTTTAAAGTAATGTCTACACTCAACACAGGGCTTGAACTCATGACCCCAAGATCAAGAGTCACGTGCTCCACCGACTGAGCCAGCCAGGCACCCCTCATAATCCAATTTTAGATTTCTGTCACTCATTGGGTAGTTTTAAATAGTGATCTCCTTTTTTAGTCTCTATATTAGATTTCACAGGAACTACTTTAAAAAACCCTTTTATCGTACAACTTAGTCTAGATGTGATTAGATGTTTTGAGGTATAGAATTCTTTTATCATGATTAGAGGTGGAAGCAACATTGAACAGGGTGGGGTTTGAGCTGAGCTCTAAAAGATGAGCACAGGGGTGCCTGGGTGGCTCAGTTGGTCTGACTCTTGATTTTGGCTCAAGTCATGATATCAGGGTCATGGGATGGAGCCCTGCATCAGGTTCCATGCTCAGCAGGGAGTCTCTTTGAGATTTTTCTCTCCTCCTCTCTCCTCCACCCCCACACTCACTCGTTCTTTCTCTCTAAAATAAATAAATAAATCTTTAAAAAAAAAAAAGCAGAAAGTTCTGAGGGGGAGTTAAAAAGTCAAGAGAATTCCAAGGTAGATACATAATCTTTATAAGAAGAGGCTGTGTAGTTGAAAAACTGTTTTGGGGCGCCTGGGTAGCTTAGTTGTTAAGCGTCTGCTTTCGGCTTGGGGCATGATCCCAGGGTCCTGGGATCGAGCCCCACATCAGGCTCCTCCGCTGGGAGCCTGCTTCTTCCTCTCCCACTCCCCCTGCTTGTGTTCCCTCTCTCGCTGGCTGTCTCTCTCTCTCTCAAACAAATAAATAAAATCTTTAAAAAAAAAAAAGAACAGTTTTAGACATGGAAAATGATTGGTTTGCTAGAGCTTAGAATTTGGATGGGCAGTGGTGGAAGACAAGACTTGAAAAGTGGATTAGGTCCATATCATAGAGGGCTTCAAGTGTCAGGAATTGGACTTGAGTCTGTAGGTATTGGAAATTGTTAAAATATCTATCCATTCAATAGTTATACTGTAGCAGGATTAATCATTCAGCTGTGTGGAAGGAAAATCAAAGTGAAGATCTGTTGAAAACAGAGAAAGGTAATGTAAGAGCTCAGATAAGACATGAAAAATAAGGAGGCAGTAATTATCAAATTGTGCTGCATGGAAGTAGTTCAGGGGTTCTTAGGAAATTTGACTTATTTGTTTTTTCTAAAGTATATTTTTAACTGTGAAAAGCCTGTAATAAAAGAACTAACACTCTAATATGAAAATGCTTAATATATTTAACCAGCAGATTTTACCAAGAGAACTCATTTTAGTGCAGACCATAAGCACCATCCATGATAGCATATAATCCTAGTTTTCTTCCTACCTCCTTAGCCATGTCTTATGTTCCTTTAGTTTTTCTGGCATACGTGGCCCTTAAATGTTGCTAGAGTTCCTCAAGGCTTTTTCATATGTCCTGTTTTCTTCTCACTTTCTCTCTATGGGTGGTCTCCTCCATGGTGAGGGTTTTAACCTGTATAGATGGCTTACAACTTTATTTCTCTTGAGTTGCAGACATTTTTTTCCTTCCCCCCCGCCGCCCCGGGATTGGGGGACAGAGGGGGAGAGGGAATCCTAAGCGGGCCCCACACCCAGAGCAGAGTCTGACTCAGGGCTTGATCTCAAAGCCCTGAGATCATGACCTGAGCTGAAATCGAGAATTGGATGCTTAACTGACTAAGCCACCCAGCCACCCCTTGAGGTGCAGACTTTTTATGAGCTGCCTATTAGACAGTCGTCCTTTACATAAGCTGTTCCCTTTTTGAGGAACAAGCTTCCTGTCTTCTTTTTCGTAGTTAACTTCTTTTTATACTTTGGAGTTCAGCTCAATTGCCACCTCCTCATGGAAGCCTTCTGTAAGTTCGCCAGGTAAGTTGGAATTGTCTAGAGTAGGTTCTCATAACACCATGAATCTCTCATTCATAACATATTACAGTTCGCATTTTATATTTATGTGATTGTTTATTTGCAGTGAAGTACTAATTCATGCTACAACATGGATGAACCTGAAAACATTACATTTAAGCAAAAGAGGCCAGACACAAAAGGCCACATATTGTATGATTCCGTTTATATGAAATGTCCAGAATAGGCAAAATGTAAAACTTTCATGTTTCAAATATCCTCTTCTCAAACATTTATTTAATGCTTATTATAAGTAGTGTATGTGTATGTATGCACGTATGTATGTATTTACATATGTAAGTATCTACACATATACCTACAAAAACACATAAGCCAGGCTCTGTCATAAATATTTAGAATCCACAGTTAATGGTTATTATTCTCAAGAAGTTTACAGTCCAGTGGGGGAAGGAGAAACAGGTGTGCTCTGGTTTTGAAGGTTTTGAAGACTTCTCAGAGGAAATGAAAATTGAGCCGAGTGTCGAAGGTCAGGATAGACATTTAACCAGACAGTGTTTGGGTAAGAGAGGATGTTAAAAACTGGGAACATCATTTGGAATCATTATAGGTAGAGGGGAGCCATTATAGGATTAGGAGCCTGGGAATACTTTAGAAAGATTAAGGTTGTTCCCAAGTGGGGATAAGGGCTTTACGGAGGGTGAATGTCTGGGAGCAGTGGGAGTTAGGGGAGGGTTAGAAGGCAAGCAATAATGAGGACCAGGAGTCTAGATGGGATGGAGATGGGATGAGCAAACATGATGACTTGGAAACTGATCAACTGGAGACAAGGAGCAGGAACAGCTGGAGAGGACTTCTGAGATTTCTTACTAAGGAGCGGGTCTGTATTTTATAGCATTTGCTTTGGCTGCTTTCTTTGAATTATTTTGTAGAAGGTACGCCTAGTTTTTATGCACTTACAGTTTCCTTGTTTCCCTCTCTTTCAGGTAGACCTTTTGCGAGCCGGAGAAGTTCCTAAACCTTTTCCGACACATTTTAAAGATTTGTGGGACAACAAGCATGTTAAGATGCCTTGTTCAGAACAAAACTTGTACCCTGTGGAAGATGAAGTAAGCACAAAACAGTTGTTCTTTTAGTCTCTGAAAGACAGTTTAGTATGTGCTTGTTTGACTTCTGATTCTCTGATCCAAAAGAACTTAGAATAATTTCATTTGTTTCTCCTTTTCCTTTAAAGAATGGTGAGCGAACTGCAGGGAGCCGATGGGAGCTCATTCAGACTGCACTTCTCAACAAATTCACACGCCCCCAAAACCTGAAGGTAGTTGTTCTTGCTATGGTTGCCTCTGGTGTATAATTCTTAGAGATGGGCCTTGTGTCTCCCTGAAAGAGATTTTTTGGTCTTTAATGGACTCGGTAACAGCATTATTTGTATGCAAAGTGCTTGCTTTCTGAGGAACTTTCTTAAGAGACATTCTTGGTTTCCACTCCATCACTAGCAAATGAGTGGAAGAATCAAGAGTTGTAAATGACTTGCCTGGAGCCACACAGAATAAATTGGAGAACCTGGAATAAGACCTTTGTTTCTTGATTCCCCATCCAATTTCCTTCAGACCAAGCTTCTCTTTTATTTTTTAGAATTATCATGTTTCTGAAATGTCTTTAAAAGTAAATCAGGAAAGAATTATGACTTTAGCAATATTTGCCCAAAGGGAACGGAGTTTCCTAATGATTAAAGTATACATTAAACATTCTGTTTTGTATTGCTGTTAATGTAGCTTCTAGCAATCTAAGTATTTATTAATCTTACGTTTTGGCAATAATTTATTTTTTGATTTTTTAAATTTCATTTAAGACTATAAGAGCAACCATTAGATCGTTTTCCTAATATCTGAAATATGGGTGAGTATATGTTTATTTTTGGCATGATAGCCATGTAAACTTTTAAGGGTTTTGTTACTGTAACAATAACAGATTTTTCTATACTTGTGTGAAAATGGGTTTCATTTTCTTTGAGAGACTTAGTTTGTTGTGTAGTTTCTCAGGTTTTATACTGTTTTTCCGTTTATACTTAACAAGTTACTCTTAAACTTTGTCTACCTTTCTATAGCTCCTGTTTGTTTTTCTTTTTTCTCTACATAAAAAACATTGGATGTTGTACCGTCATGTATTTTGAAAATTTCATTCCTTAAGGACAGTGTTCTCACTCTTGTAATGTACTCCTTTTAAATGGAAGAAATTCTCAGTGTCTGCCAGAGGTTACTTAATTTTAGTATAATGTTAACTACACATGTGCAAGCATAAAACTAAATATAAACTCTTTGTACTTATAGTTACAGCTATATCAATTTGATTTTTTTGCATTTTAAGCATTATGGACCATCATTTGAGTTGCGTTCATTATCACAGTGAAACCAATTTATACTCCTTATCCCCTTTTTGCACAAAAGTTTTTTAATCACTGATCTGAACCTCAAAATAGTATGCTGAGAACTTTAAAAAATACTTTAAAAAGAAAAAAAATTCTTCATTTTGTTTTTACTACTTATTAATCACAAACAGTTGGTGGATGTCGGTAGATGCGAATGTGGGATCTGTATGGAGAACATCAGCTTGCAAATAAATATGCTAGTGAACACTTTGGTCCAGGTTCTGTAAAATTTGACAGTTGTGTACTGCTGTATATCTTAGGATGGCTCAAAATTTTCACCATTTTTATCTGCTTAAAGCACCAGCCTTCATTCCTACAGTGGGTTGTCTTTTGCCCTTTGTATTCCAAAACCACAATTATAAACTTAGAAAAACAGAAGCAGGCCACCCAAGCATACTATCTATACTCCATTTGAGAAATACTGTCTTAGGTCCTGTGGCCTTATAAGCAGGATTATTTAAATTTTTCATTGTTTTTTCTTTAAGCACAGAATAATCATAGCATTCTAAATTACCTTGTCTGCTCACCTCTTTAGCAATTCCTTAGTGCGCCAGTGATTACTTTAAGAAGGGGTAATTGCTTTACTGTGAATTTCCCGTTCTTATTTATTTTATGGTGGATTCAACAGAACATAATTCATGGACATTTTCTTCTGTCTGCTTATGGTAATTGTTTCTTTTGCTGAAAGAACACTATGGGCGGGGGGGAACATTAAGTCCCTCTTACTGAGTATAATAATCTTTTTGCTGCTTTTATTTGATGTTGAGTTAAGTGGGATTAGAGATTTTAAAAGTTTAAAAAAAGAATAGTGTCTTCAAAAGTCAGTTTACACAGTAATATTTCTATAATTGATGTATCTGATAATTTGGACTTCTTTGTGCTTTAACTACTTGTGCGTATTATGAATTAAAGGAAATCTCAGTAATTGATAGCAAAGAATACAGAATAACGTCCAGTTTTTCTAATGATAGGAGACCTTGTGGTAGACTACTTTGGAGACTTGAAGACTAAAGTAAAAGTAAATATTAGTTAGGAATTAATGCTAATTATAAAATCCCGTTAAAGAATTAGAGTGTAAAAGTTAGAATGTAAACTGTCTTTTCTTACCGACTTTGAAGAATAATTTACATATAAGAATATGCATGCTTTTAAAGTATGTAATTTGATGATGTTTGACATTTGTGTATGCCCATGAAACGCCCACTACAATCAAGGTGAGAACATTTCTCTCACCTTCGAAGATTGCTCTTATTTCTATAGTTGATTCCTCTTTCTATAACTGTCCCCAGGCAACTATTGATCTGCTTTTCTCTTTTTCTTTTCTTTCTTTCTTTTTTTTAACCATAAATTAGTTTACATTTTACATGACTGGAATCATGTAGTATGTATGTATGCCAGCGTATCTGACTTCTGTCACTCAGAATGAAAATTTTCGAGATTCATCCATGTTGTTGAGTGTATCAGCAGTTTGTTGCAGTGTATGCATTGTTTGTCCTTTAACCTGTTGATAGACATTGCTATTTAATACTTTGTATGAGGTTCTGAAATCAGATACCAGTAATTAGAAAAAAAATCCTTAAAATCTTTTCTTAATGGAAAATTTTGTATGTGGCTGTAAGAAAAATAAACACTTTTTTTGCCATATTATTTTATGTTTGATGCTTTTCCTTTTTGAAGGAACTTGGATATCTTCTGATTCCAAGTAAATATACATTGTTGGTTTACTCTTTAGGTACTTGGTGATTGTTCATATGGCATGAAGTATTTTTCAGGCAGCTCTTTGACAGAGTATTAATTTTTAAAAACTTAAGAGGGAATTTGGAAGGCTTACAGTAATCTAACAGTGTTTTTTCAACTTACATACACCTTCAGTAAAAAAATTGGAGATGTGTATTATAAAGTTGCTTATAAATTCTGTTTATTACCTTAGTAATATAATATATACATTATAAAATATAACCAAATTAGAAATGTAAAAGGATGAGATAAAATATAATTATAAAAACAATTGACCCTTGAACAACACAGGTTTGAACTGCACCAGTCTCCTGTGGAGATTTTTTTGGATAATACAGGACTGTAAATGTGTTTCCTTATAATTTTATAAATATTTTCTTTTCTCTAGCTTACTTGATTGCAAGAATGCAGTATATAATACATATAACATACAAAATATGTGTTGACTGACTGTGTTATGAGACTCTGGTCAACAGTAGGCTATTAGTATGTAAGTTTTGGGGCAGTCAGACGTTACATGCAGAATTTCAATCCTTGCATTGTTCCTAGATCAACTGTAATAGTTCTTTCTGTATAACTAATGGATTGTCATACATACACCACTCGGTATTAAATAAAATTCGTCTGAGAGTAAATTTTAAAGATGTTACTGGCTCTGTTCACCAATTGATGAATCAGGCAGGGTCTTATCTAGCAGATGGAAAGGCACTCTAAGATGCTGTACAAAATGAAAGACTTTTACTTGCGAGTGGAAGCAAGTAAGTTATACTAGGAAAAAGTAGATTGGTTCTGGCAGTCACTTTCCTTTAGGGGATGGGAGAGTTCTCTCAGGCTGATGAGCTAACTAGTGCTGACCAGGTGATTCCTCATGGACTGGTTTAAGATTCCATTTGCGGGAGAGGCTGAAACTGTAATTAAGTCTCTGGTGAAGTATGGCTTTGCATAATTACTCCTTTTGGGGCCTGTTTTTATCACCAATGACCAAGAATAAAGTAGTGCCTAGTCAGATGTCACACCAGTAGATGGCGTGCTATTTTGACTTTTCTCTCTATATAAATATGTAATTTATATGAACTGCTGGGGGAAGATAACCATTTATATGTAGCTTATAAAAATAGCTGATAATAAAGGAAAAAAGACCATTTTATGCCTTAGGGCAGTGTTTCCCAATCTTTTTTTCATTATCACCGTCTCTCCTGGGAAGCTTTCTTAGACATTTTTTTCCTAATTTACTCTTCTTATGAAATTTTAATACTGCAAATACACTGTATATTTGCATGTATACTGTGAACCTATTGATAGCCAACAATCATTATGATATTTAAATTTTTTTAATCTCCAAGATCCAGTTTTTGTTCACTGAGAGTATATCACCTCTGTTTATAATGCAAGTGTTGGAGTTACGATTTTTTTTTCTATTGTTTGACCTTTCTAATCTCATTTTTCTTAAGTGAATAATGAATTGGTGTGTATTCTGTTTGTTCATAGCTACTGATGTGCAGTAGCTAATGATGGGAGGAAGCTTAATGCTGATTAAGAAGTTTACTGAAAGTAGTTCATAAAGGAGAAAGGGTCTTCATAGATAATTTACCTAACTATATCATGAGGTTTTCTTTATGCTTTTTCCATAGGATGCTATTCTGAAATACAATGTGGCATATTCTAAGAAATGGGACTTTACAGCTTTGGTTGATTTCTGGGATAAGGTAAAAGTATGCTTATTTCTTTAACTTATGAAAATAATATGTGTATAAAAATTATGAGAAAATACCCATAAATCTGTCACACTAACATAATTACTATCCTCTATTTTTGTGAAAAATATTTGCTGTTATATATATGTTTTAGGAGCTAATTTTGAATTTTGCTTTATTCTTTCATAATGCTGTGTTAAATTTTTGTACCATCATCATTATTAATGGCTATATGATATTTCATGACTAGAAACATCTAGGTTGCATCCAGTTTTCCTCTGTTCTCATTTACACTGTAGTAACATGTTTATGTATGTACGGTTGTGTATATGTATACACACACGCACACATATTACATGCGTATGTGTATATATGTTTTCGCAAATTCGATATTGTTTCTTTAGGCAATTCCCAGAAATCAGATGGCTAGGTCGAAGGGCATAAAATTATAGACCGGGGTTAAAGCTGTAAAATCATTTTCCACAGGAAATTGTAGTAATTTAGTACACCATTTTAATGGGTAAGAATACCACTTTCATAGTCATGTTAGAAGAATAAAAGCAAGGCAAAGAGGGAGTGCCACAAGATAAATTTAAAAATTTGCATGGAGGGGTGCCTAGGTGCTCAGTTGGTTAAGCCTCTGACTCTTGGTTTCAGCTCAGGTCATGATCTCAGGATCCTGAGACCGAGCCCTGCTTTGGGCTCCACACTCAGTGTGGAGTCTGCTTGTCCCTCTCCCTCTGCTCCTCCCCCCACGGTTGCTCGCGCACTCTCTCTCTCTAGAATAAATATGTAAAATCATTAAAAAATAGTAAATAAATAAAATTTGCATGGAAATTCAAAGAAAGGTGACATCTCATTTGGAAAGTGTAATTAACACATAAAGCACCCTGTACTTTGTCTTCTGCAGAGTATAAGGGCTTACTGTATTTGCTGAATTTGTTGCCTAAGAAAGTGTTCCTATAAGATATTAAAACCTCTTGGGGCGCCTGGGTGGCACAACGGTTAAGCGTCTGCCTTCGGCTCAGGGCGTGATCCTGGCGTTCTGGGATCGAGCCCCACATCAGGCTCCTCCGCTATGAGCCTGCTTCTTCCTCTCCCACTCTCCCTGCTTGTGTTCCCTCTCTCGCTGGCTGTCTCTATCTCTGTCGAATAAATAAATAAAATCTTTTAAAAAAAAGATATTAAAACCTCTTGGAAAAGCTAATTTTGGTTAGAATAAAGTAATTTTCTAGCAACTATAGTGGTATAAATTTGAAATTAACTTGCTTTTAAAAAGTTTGAGTTTCCTGGGTATATCCTCTATCTACTACATTTTTTTCACAGACCAAAAGAAATGTGTTCAGCTAGTTTGAGGAAAGGAAGAAAAAAGGAAATTGCATTTATTGAAGACATATGTACAAAAAGAATATAATATTGAATTTAATCCCCAAACACTTTGGTTAAGTGTAGATAGTACATTCAATTTAGAAAGGAAAGTAGATTTAGAGAGAGCTTAAGTAACTTGGTCAACATTATACAAATATTGAATGAATTCACCAATGAAGTGTTGGGGGATCTAGATTTGAGCTCAGTTCAATTCCAGCCCAAAATAGGTGACCAGTAACCATTCATTGAATACATGAAGGTCTCTTAGACTTGAAATTCTTTTTTTTTTTTTTTAAAGTAGGCTCCACGCTGGGCATGGAGCCCAATGGAGGTTTTGAACTTACAATCCTGAGATCAAGACCTGAGCTAAGGTCAAGAGTCGGACTTAAAGCCTGTGTTCTTTTTATTGTAATGATATTTATCCCTTAAGAACACTGAACACCCATATATATAAGCCATGGTTTTATTAAAGATACAGAATTGATTGACAGTCTTATCAGAAAGCAGGGAGCTCTGAACATGGGTTTAATGAGTTTGGTGGGTCATGGAAGGGGAAAAGAGTTTTATTTTGGGTCATGGGGCAGGTATTAGAGATGACACGGTATTTGGGTGGTTGAGTGTGAAAGGTGTAGAGGAGAAATAGAGGAAATATATTATGCAAATAGCTTGTTAAATACACTAATTTCTTTTGCTTAGCACAGTGTTACAAGGTTCATCTATGTTGTAGCATATGTCAAGACTTTATGCCTTTTTATTGCGGAATAATAATCCATTGTATGAATATACCACATGTTGTTTATCCATTCATCAGCTGATGGATATTTGGGTTGTTTCTACTTTATGGCTATTACCATTAGTGTTTCAGTGAACATTCACGTGTAAGTTTTTGTCTGGGCCTATTTTTTCGCTCCATTGAATATGTACCTAGGAATTGCTAGGTTATGTGGTAACTTGTTTCATATTTTAAGGAACTGTCAAACTATTTATCAAAGTGGCTGCCTTATTTTACAGTCCTACCAGCATTGCACAAGGATTCCAGTCTCTCCACATCCTTGCTTGTTAATGTGTGTCCATTTGATTTTAGCCATTCTAGTTGGTGTGAAGAAGTATCTCATTGTGGTTTGATTTTGCATTTCTCTAATGACTAATGATGTTGAACATCTTTTCATATGGCTGTTGGCCATTTATGTATCTTCTTTTGAGAAATATCCATTCAAATCCTTTGCCTTTAAAAAAAATTATTATTTTTTTTTTTTTTTACTGAGTTGTAAGTGTCCTTTAAGTTGTAAGTTCCTTATCAGATATATGATTTGTAGATATTTTCCCCTGTTTTATAGGTTTTCTTTTAATTTTCTTGGTGGTATCTTTTGAAGCAGAAAAACTTAATTTTGGTAAATTCTAATTAATCTTTTTCTTTTGTTTCTATTTTTGTTGTCATATCTGAGAAGCTAATCTGAAGTCAAAAGATTTACTACTTTTTTTTTTAAGATTTTTTAAATTTATTTATTTGACAGAGAGAGAGAGGTAGCAAGAGAGGGAACACAAGCAGGGGGAGTGGGAGAGGGAGAAGCAGGCTTCCTGCCGAGCAGGGAGCCCGATGTGGGGCTCGATCCCAGAACCCTGGGATCATGACCTGGGCCGAAGGCAGACGTTTAACGACTGAGCCACCCAGGCGCCCCTACTTTGTTTATTTCTAAGAATTTTATGGTTTTAGCTTTTATACTTAGGTCCATGACCCATTTTGAGTTAATTTACATATATGGTATGAATTAGGGGTCCACTTTTATTGTTTTGCAGATGAATACCCATTTTGTGTTAATTTTCATATGTTGTACAGGGTAGAGATCTGATTTCATGTTTTTGTATGTGGGTATCTGGTTGTCCCCGAACCATTTGTTGAAAAGATTCTTCTATCCCTATCTACTTTTCTTGGCATTCTTTCAAAAACCAGTTGGCCATAAACATTTATCTAGCCTCTCAGTTCTATTCCATTGATCTATATTTCTGTATTTATGCCACTATCACACAGTCTTGATTACTAAACTTTGAAGTAAGTTTTAAACTGGGACATGTACATCCTCCAACTTAGTTCTAAAGTTTGTTTTGGCCATTGTGGATCTTTTGCATTTCCATGTGAATTTTAGGGTTAGCTTATTAATTTCTGCAAGGAATTGGCTGTGGTGAATGGTAATTTTTATAATCATATTAATAGAATCCAAACCAGTTTTGCATTTTGAGATAGGACCAATAATTTCAGAGTTCCCTTATCAAGCTTTTGACCCATATGATGCTCAATGGCAGGCATAAAGTAAGTAATAGAAGGCTTATGCCTGTATCAGAATATCCTTGAATCTGTATGTCTCTTACTCTTACAGAGATATAATTTTTGACGCAAAGCTGACTGAACTGATAACATCTTTGTCAGTTAAATTTTAATTTATACATGGTCTATTTGCATTTTATAGTTTTCTGGGTTTGAATTGGATACAGTTGTTAATTTTGGTAAAAAGCAATGTTAAATTTGACACTTGACAATGGCAGTAAAACATGCCATTGGTTAAAATACCTCTGTCACCTTGCTATGAGGTAAAATTGTCATTTTTTCTCTCTCTCCTTAATGAAACTACTCAGACAGGACCTTGTTTCCCTTTTATCAGGTGACCTTGCCCAGAAGGGTAATATATAGCAAGTTTTGGTGTGTTCGATGTAGACCATAAATATGAGGTGATTACCAAGGTGCTGATGATAGTTTTATAGTTCTTGAGAGAGAGGAGGCATTGCATTTTTGACCTTCTGATTTTTATTTACTTTGTAAACATACTGATGGTTGGAGGAGTCCGTATAACTGTACCAAATATTCATTTCTTATTTTCTTCAAGTCTTTGCACTTACATCTAATATTTTGTAGCTATATCTAGATATAAAAGTATATTTAAGATGTTTTTGGATATGTTATAAAATTGTGTTACATAGCTTTGTCATCTTTAATCTTAATGGTTATATAATATTCCATCAAATTGATAGGTCATTTGCTCAGCTATTCCAGTGTTAGAGATTTAAGGACATCTGTTTGTGTAAAGCATATCTAGAGATTCAGGGGTGTTCTTCCCTGTGACTCTTTGTTATTCCATTTTCATCAGTGTACTTAACATAAGTCCTTGGATGTTTAATACAGTTGTGTGTTTTTCTGTCCATCAGATCTCCAAGGATATTTATATAGATCTTTACCACATCACAGCCCACAAGGATAACATTGCCCAGGCTTGCAGTGGTTAAAGACATATGTATTAGTGGGATTGGAGGAGGAAAAGGAGATCTTTAGTACAGGGGAAACAATTGTTTGGCTAGGTTTTAAATTATAAATGAATTATGTTTGCTTTGCATTATCTATGTCCACATTTTAGAGTAGGAGTACTTTATTTATTTATTTGTTTGACAGAGAGACAGCCAGCGAGAGAAGGAACACAAGCAGGGGGAGTGGGAGAGGGAGAAGCAGGCTCCCAGTGGAGGAGCCTGATGCGGGGCTCGATCCCAGCACCCTGGGACCAGGCCCTGAGCCGAAAGCAGACGCTTAACAACTGAGCCACCCAGACGCCCCTAGAGTAGGAGTACTTTAAAAGGGTTCTTAAATGTTGCTTATTAGCAGTATTTGGAAATTGTTTACTTAAATGGCACATTGAACTCTGCATGCCTTACTTTGCTAAGAAAAAAAAATGAAGTTTAAGTTCAACATATCAACTTAATATTTTAACTGTATAAGTTAAGTTTATTTTGGGGCTGTTAAAATTTATCTCCTTAAAACCTTGCTTTGGCTAATTCTGTGTGTATTAGATTTTGTAACGAAACCTTCAGAACAGGAGGTGTTAATATCCACGGTCGTTTAGTATCATTCCATGTAGTATCTAGTGCAAGGAGTAAGAAACCCAGAATCCTGCTAATCCTGCTATGTGAGCATACTTATTTGAGGTGAAAGTGAGTTTTTACTTTTTGCCAGAGCCCAGCAAAGATCACAGAGATCTGTTATTTTGTAATTTATACTTAAATATTTGGATGCCAGTGGGTTGAAATGGCCATTATTTAGTGTTTTTGCATCTTGAGTGCTAATGTTGGTCCTCCTGATTGCCAGATGTTGGAAGTGCTAGGAACAAGTAGTCTGTGTTTTATGGCCCTCCTGCGTGGTGTTCCACACAATTAATTCAGGCACTTCTATAATTGGTATTCTAAATGGATTGTAATTACTAGTATTTTTTCCACAGGAAAGTTTAACAAAATGTCCTATATATTAAAAAAGGTCCTCTATTAATGCATTTTAGAGATATTTTAAATAGTTCCATGTTACAACACCTGTAGCACTATTTCTTTTCATTCTCAGTGAGTTAGTTAACTTGTGTAGTTCACATGCCACATTAAAGCTCCTGTGGTATGTTTAAGAGAGATTACTTCTGTTTCTGTGATTCTGGCTTCTGTGTCTGGACTTGGGTGGTAGTAAAAAATGGATGTTTGCTTTATAAATATTCATTAGACCATACATATATATTTTGTGTACTTTTTGAATATATACTTCACAATAAATGTGAATGTTAATTTATTCAGTATGAAGAATTTTAAATTCTAAAACTGACTTATGTAGCAAACTTTTTCAGCAAATGGATTAGTGGTTGAAAGGAAACCTAAAGTTTTTAGTGACTATTTTATTTTCATTTCCATGTTTAGTTTTATGTCTGGAATAGAAAAGATAAGAATGACTAGGCCTCTTATTTTCTCACTTCTGTTGGTTCATAAAGGCTGCCATAAATAACAAAATGAGGGGGTTTTCTTACCCTTTTTATTATTACATCTGTGAATGCTAAAGTAGAGTGAGAGCACAGGAATGAAGAATTTACAAATCAAAAATGGAAAAACACTTTAAAGTAGCAAGGTTTTGTTGCTGTGATTAGGCTAGTAATATTATCCTCTTTGGAAGCTGCAGTTTTCTTTTTGTTTTTTGTTTTTTAGTAAATACAGCATGAAATCTACACCTCATACTTATGCAGTTAATTCTTTATTACAACTCAGAGATTGTGCATCTTTTACTTTTGCCGTAGGTACTAAAATATTGTGTATGTGTTATCCTATTAGCTGGTATCCTATGGCTTGTCAGAGAAAGACTGACAGCCTTTTTCCCTGTAAATGAGGGTGTGTAAATCCATCAGTAATGAACTTGCATTTTTTAATGTGTTACTTAACTTTAAAAGTAAATGGGGGTCATATTGAGTTTTGAAGGATGCAAACTAAGTGGAGCAAATTATGCCCAAGTTGTCTTTTCCTTCAGAGTTCTTCATAAGTAACTAAAAAATTTAAAGACAAGTACATCAGAATTTATTGTCTCCAAAATTGAGAGATATACTGTTATACCTATGTTTAATTAAAATAATATTTTGAACTCATGTGAATGCTACTTTAAAATTTGTAATTATTGGGAACTTCAAAAACTATGATCATTGACATAACATTAGAAAAACAAATAGAAGCTTGTATTAAAATAGATATAGAAAAAGTTCATCTTACATGTATAAAGTCATGGCTGGAAGAAATTGTTAAATTTTGATTCATATATTTACTATGTGATAAAAAGTTAAAGTATGTTAAAATTGTTAGGCAAAAATCATAGTATAAATCATTTCTCATGAAATAGCCTAAAACATAACAGTAGCATATTTATGTATCACTTAAACATCAATACATTTGTGTATTAAGTGGTATCTTGTGGACTTCCTGGCTTTCTGGGGCATGGCATACTATTAAGGGCAGCTTATCTAATAATAACTATGTCAGATGTGCCTAGTATTTTTTTCTCTGTTAAAAATTTTAGAACAAAAATATTAGAGGATTTTTTCTTTTTTCTCTCTCCACAGTGCCCCCATACTCCCTATCTCTATAAACATTTCGTGGAACATGTTTTCTGGGATAGTTTGGGAAATGGTGATGTAAGGCAACAGGTTGCTGGAGTCACTATTTCAAATCAGAGCAAATTTCCCTAACCAATAACCAGTAAAGATTGAAGCCACAATAGCATTTTTTTTTTTTTTTTTGGTAATGCAGAAGTCAGTTTGTGAATGTATATTAAACACATTACTTGTTAGCTTCCGATTCTAAATGCAGTTGTTCATAGCTAATCTCTTTCTGGATCTTTCTTCAAAGCTTAAAAGATTTAAAGTGTCCTTGTTATATTTGTCACAAAGAGCCTGTAGCAAATTCCTAATCAAATGAAAGCAGCCTTGAATGTTTCATAAGACTACAGCTAATGTCTTTATCTCTCTAGCTTTCAAACCTCTGATTTGGAGTTCAGTGGAAATTTAGCCTTTTTGGACTTCCTCCCCTGGTGACTCACAGTCTCTACAAACAATAAGGTCTGCATTGCTTTACAGCTTTTGACTTAATTTAATTCATGAGAACTGTAGGAGCCAAAAGAGAGCTAATCTTAGTCACTAAAATATTAAATTTTAGACATATGAAATATGTGGACTTTTCCCCCTCGTTTGGTTAAGGTTTGCTTTTGGATCAGGGCATATGTTGAGGGTATCAGATTCATGATTTATTTTAAACAGCACATATTCCATAGGACTAATTGCTCCAGTTGGAACCAGACACCTTGCTTTATAAACTTGTTGAGTTATTATGGATGATCAGTCTTAGTTGAGCCCTCCATGTACTGGGTCATTGATGAAGTTAGTGTTGTTATTTTGTGTTTGTGAAACACTGTCTGTGTTGTATTTATGTATGTAGAAGACAAGGAGGATGGGAAGTATAGATACCCAAAAGTGAAAATCCCGTTAGTGGAATTTCTTCTTTATTCCAGTAAGGAAATAAAGCTAGTACATTAGTGTCAAATAGCTATGGAAACCATTACTTTTGAATGTTGCTGTGGCATTGATTTTATTATCCAGAAGTTTACTGTTAGAGGGGTGATAATAATTCCATGTTTTAATCTTTTTCATAATTTATATTTCTGTCAACTAGTTTGAAGTGTTTTTTGTTTTGTTTTTATTCAGTTGGCTGTAATGCCTTGACTTATAATTCCTGCTAAATTAATTTACATTTACTCTTCTTAATGCTCCTATTATGTTTCTTTTAGGTAAGCTGCTAACACTTTTATTTACATGTAAGATCTCATATTTAACAACCAGAAGGATTTTGTGTATATAATATCTGAAGATAAAAGGAAATAAAAACAGAATGTATATCTGTTTTTCAAATTTATGATCTGTTTCAGTGTGTAGTCTGTATCAACAATGCAGCAAACTTGGTAATGAGGGCTAAATAGGTCCATTGTCCTCTTGATGCAGGGAGTACTTCGTTAATGCCAGTGTAGCATCGTAGCTACATCTAATGGGGACTGAGCTAATAGTCTTCTCCATATTTTGCTGTTGGTACTCGTTGTGAAAAGTACAGACCCATAACTTATTGCTATGGCAATGACAGGTAATGATTAACTGCACAAGGCATTCAGGTTCTAAATTGAGCAATTATTCTTTATAGTGTAAAGGATTTTTTAGTAAGCTTAGTGGCATAGTACCTTGTTGCCTCAGATGCTCTTCGATGACCTGAAAAGCACTATAAAAAGACATTTTCTGCAACAAGAACTATTTCCAGAACTATTTCACTATAGAAATTTTTTCAAATGAAATCCCAAGTGATGCTGTTGGTCTAATCCTCCTCAGTTCTGGGAAGCCTAGCTCAGAGGTGAAAAGGTTGTTTAATGCATTCAGGCTGCTAGTAACAGAATACAACAGACTGGGTGGCTTATAAGCAACAGAAATTTATTTCTCATAGTTCTAGAGGCCTTCAAGTCCAAGATCAAGGTGTTGGCAGATTTGGTGTTTGGTGAGACCGTTGCTTCCTGATTCATAGATGGCTGTCTTCTTGCTATGTCCTCACAAAGCAGAAGGAGCAAGGGAGCTCTCAAGGTCTCTTTTATAAAGTCACTAATCCCATTCATGATGTCTTCAGCCTCATGACTTGAATAACCCCCAAGTTTCCACATCCAAATACCATCACATTGCAGGAATAGGTTTCAACATACGAATTTAGGGAGGAAACAGGCATTCAGTCTGCAGCAGAAAGGCATGGGAATGGAATGTTAAAAGTGCTTACATCACAGCTCACTGGTTGAGCAGCAAATACTCAACCTCTTTCCCCATAGTTGACATCTTTCTTCCTTTATAATCCTTTCCTTCCCGCCAACACCTTAGCTTAAGTTGCAGATGTTTCAGCTTTAGTTCACTTGCAAACTTTTACCTATTCTGGGCTTAGCCTTATCTCCTCCCTAACTTAACCCCTTCTCCAAGGTCCCCTGTGTACTTGATTTCCTTCGTGTTTGCTATAACATCCTGTTTAGTTATCTGTCGTAGCGATAGTGGCGGTCCTTGTATTTGGGAACTTTACTATATACTAAGTATGGTGTAAGTGGTATGTTTTATCTCATTTAATTATCACAACTAACCCATTAGGTAAACACCATTAACATTTCCATTTTACAAATAACTGAAAACCAAGGCTTAGAGTTTAAGTAACTAGCTCAAGTGATAAAGTCAGGATTTCAACCCAGGTGCCTCTCACTCCAGTTTTAGCTCTTAACTACTATAGTTGGTTGTGGTAGCTCTCATTCAAGAGTGATTCTGCTTCCCAGGGGACATTTAGCAATACCTGGAGACATTTTGGTTCTCACAATTGGGAGGGAGGTGCAACTGGCCTCTGGTAGATAGAGGCAATGGATGCCACTCAACATCCTACGGTGAACAGGATGACACTCCCCATAACAGAATTATCTACCCCAAAAGATTAGTAGAGCCAAGATCAAGAAACCCTACTCCACTGCAGTGGTTCTCAAGGTACAGTCCCTGATCCAGTAGACAGCATCACTTGGGAACTTGTTAAAAATGTAAATTCTGTCCTACCCTAGACCCACTGAATTAGAAACTGCTGGGGTGAGACCCAGCCATATGTGTTTTCACAAGCCTTCAGTTAATTCTAATGTATATAAAAGTTTGAGAATGCCTGCACTACTCTTCCATCTTGTTCAAACATCTTGAATAGTAGCTGTCCCTCAACTTTTATCTTGGTTGAAGGAGTTTTTCTGAGTGGTAGTTTTTCCTTCTCTGAAGGAAAGGAATTGTTTTTCTTCTCAGCCCCCAGTGCTCAACCCCGCTACATTGTTGAATTGTTTAACCCTGTCCTAGATCTGTGAAAACCCAAGGTGATACTTGTAGACCTGGGCTGAAGTGGGTCTCATTTTTTATCTGTGTGCTGTGGTGCATGCCATCAGAGCCAGCCTTGACTACCACTTAGAGAGGAACTGAGTCAAACATACCACCCAAACATAAGGTCAGCTAGAAATGCTTAGGGAAAGGGGCAGAATCATCATAAAAACCAGTTGAATAAAGCTAGGGAAGCCCAGTAAGTTAAAAGACTTGAATTATAGGTAGAAGAGAAGCTAAGAAAAATTCTTTGGAAAAAGGTGGCTTTAGTGGCCTATGGCCTTAGATCTGCCATCATTTAAATGCACTGGCTTTGGGAGGGCACATACCAACGTCCAGCAGCCTTTGTTCCTTTGAATCCTTTGCGGTCTGGTTATGTCCCCTCTTTCCTTGTTATCTGCCCATCTTTAACACCACTTTTCCTCTCAGCCCTGTTACTGACATCGACTTGAGCAACTTTGCTTGATACTCATGTGGATGACACTAGTCATCAACTAGGACTAGTCTGACTCGAGTCTGTATGTGAAACCCACTACTGTGTTAACCTATATGACCATGTATGGTTACAGTTTGGACCTGGTTATCCCCAGGACCAATTCCTATTCTAAAGTTATGAGCTCTGAACGACTCTCTTACCATAGCCTCCTAGTTTTCAATTCACATATTCCTACTGTACTCTGTTTTTAAGTCTGCTGCTTCTATCCCTTTTCTTCTGGACCACTGTTTCCCACGTTATGTTGCTCAAATACTTTGTAAATAAAGAACTGAATGGTCAAGTTAGTATGCTGCATATTATATCCTCCTGCTGGGAATAGTTCTGAGGAGTCTTACAGTAAAGAAACCTGCTTAGTTCTGGTTAAACATTTTTCCCAAACTTATTTACAAATAGGACTCTTTTCTGTGTAACAACTTATGATTTTCCTTATACCTGGTATTCCATGGAACATATCTTACAAAACAGTTGTAGTCTGTTGGCTCTCTCCTGCCTTTCTCTCCATGCCCAGCCTAGTACCATAGTCTATTTTTTCATCTGATTCTCATTGATCTTTAGTATCTGCTCATTTTCAACTCTGATAGCATCTAGCTACCTGTTTCCTCTTAACTGGAAAAAAGAAAAAAAAAAAAAAGGAAGGGAGGAAAGGAGGAAGGAAAGCAGGAAATAAATCATATTTTTTTTTTTTGATAGGCCTTGCTGAGAGTTCCTGTTATTGAATCTTAACTTGGCCATTGGTTCTTTTTGCTATCTTGTATATATTTTTCCTCACTACTCTTTGGTTCTGAACCTTTGCAGTGTTTTCTAATCTTCATGTGCATTATACTGTCTGTCTGTTCCTACTTCACACCTCAGAGATATTTGAGACCATCTACAAGGTAAATTTTTTCATTTCCTTTATTTTAGGTTTTCAATATATTTATTCATCTTTTTCTTGTTATCTCAAAGGAAAAGCTAGTTTTATTCCATTCCTTAAATTCAGCAAGTCCAAAATAGAATTATACTTTAGGATACAGATGTCACTCTATCTTTTCTGGCCTCACCCTTCTCCCAAAGGCCTGATTAATACTTGCTCATTCTTTAGTGCCCAACCTAGCTGTCACTTCTGTTATAGACTTTTTACTTGTTCATCTCCCTTAGCCTTCCTTGTGAAGGAGGCTGTGATTTGATTTGTTCTTTGTTATCTCCCTATCACTTAACCTAGTGCCAAGAGCTTTAAATACCACTTAATGCTGGGCATACTTGGATCTCTAGCTTCAGCTCTTTTTCTCTGTCAGCTTCTTATATTAAGGCACCATAATTTTACTTCCTAAACACTTCCTGAGCCTCACCTCTATTTCTACTATACTTGTCTAATCCATGCTGTCTTTATGAGTCAGATGGTATATTGCACCAGTCATCCAGCTGACCCCCATGTTCAGTGTTGCTCCCTTCAAATCCATCCTTCATGCTGCTCACACACAGTGAGCTCTCTGAAGCATATATCTTCAAACCTTATGTGGCACCTCATCTATTTTCAACTCTCCTGGGTGGTATTTATGGTATTCTGTGGCCTTGCCTCTGCCACTTCTCCAGCATCATTTCTTGCCACTTTCCTGCTCCAAACCTGATATTCTAATGACTGTTGCTTATGATTCCCTGACATGCCTTTGGCTTGCTGTTAATCCACCTGTCCAGACTCAGCAGTCTTTATCTCCTCTAAGAACTCCTTCTTCTCTTCCCAGAGAGGAAAGTAGTTTTATCTACTAAAAACTCCTCTCTGGACTCACAGTAGTACCTCCATGCACTTGTCGCATAACACATGATCTGCCTATAAAATGTCTGTGTCGTTCATGAGGCTGAACTTCTCTAGGGCATCTTCGTGTTTTCTAGCTATGGCTGGTGCTCAGTAATTTTTCTTGAACTAAATTCAAGATATTCAAGAAGAGTAGATTAACACACAGATGTTGGTCTTATGCCACAGTTTCTCAACAGAAGATTTAGGAATTATTTGTGTAAAGTGATACTTGACCATTTGAGATTGGCAGTTGGTATCAGAAAAAGTGAGGCCAGCACACACAACTCTTACGATTGTTTATATGACATTTTTACCCTAAAAGGTAGTGAATTTCTAGAGAACAGAGACCTCGCGTTGTCTGCCTTTATTCCTCGCATGCTCAGTATGATGTCCCAGAGCTCAATATGATGTCCCAGACAAAGTGAGTGCTCAATAGGTGCTTGAACTAAATAGCAACATACTACTAGAGTTAAATATAAAGTAAAGGTGGGGCCTCCTGGGCTGTTCTCTTTCTTGATTCCTGAGCTCAGCTAATCCACAGTCCAAGGACCCATTTACCTTTTTATTCTCTACATGTAAGAAAAGAATGAATGCCCAAGGTGATAATAGAGCCTGAACTCTTAATCTGTTTTATTTGATGAAGATAAATGCTATAACAGTTGTCACATATCTTCAGTTTTATATAGGCTGTAAAGCCAAAATTATTTCAAAAGGAATATTTGACCGTTCTCAAACTCGTCTGTATTCTAAAATGAATTGCAGGTACCCAAAGTAGCTCAGTGCGGTTTGAATTAAAATAGTTGCACTTAAAAATCCCCAAACCAAAAGGTACAGATTTAGTCATATGTATTTGTACCATCCAGTTCTACATATATCTGGAAACTTTTGAATCTTCCTTGGATTGCTCTGGTGACTTTCTCTGCAGTGGAGTAGCGATAGCAAATAGGACTGGATCGGTGTTGTCCAAACAGTAACCAAAGCCATTTGTGGCCATTTGAAGTGAAATAAAACATGAAATTTAGTTGCTCATTCACACTGGCCACATTTCAAATGCTTGGTCAATACGTGTGGCTGGTGGCTAGAAAGTTTTCTTCTGTACTGGATGAGGTCATCTCTCAGGTTCCTTTTGTGATGGACGTCTTGCTGGTCTTGCTACCTGGAAGCCGCTGCTGGTCAGATTTTTTATAGGGAGCTTCAGAAATTTCTTAATATTCTTTGATCACATTTTGCATTTTTTCTACATTGGATATTGCCTGAAATAACTGAGTTGTTGAGTAGAGCGTGGTCAATTTTTTAAAAAGGTATTTTCATTGTAATAGCGTTTGTTTTCTCCTAAGAATCCGCCACCAGGGGGTGCTCTCAAACCTTTTGGGAAAATTATGTTGGTATTCTAGCCTAGTTAATAAGAGTGAAGCTTGGACTAATGTTGATTTTTAATTCATGCTATATAATTTAAGAATTAAATTAAGAATTAAGCACTGTAATATATATGTATGCACATTATTTGGTTTATATGGCAAATTATTTTTCTAGTGGTGTGTGAGAAGCTGTCTTTGAACTATCTTAAAAGTTACTTAAAAGTAAAAATAAGTAATTTTAAATTATTATAGTTCAAAAATATTCTTGTTAAATTTGAAAGTATAAACTGTAGTAAAAGATTGAAGTTACTACTCACATTTGTTGAATGAATTAAGTTCATCTTGCTTCTAGGACTAGAAAACTTACATTACCGTTAGCTATTTCTCTGAAATCTTGTCATGTTCAGTTTGATTGCTTCGCTATAAAAGATGGATAATAGTGTGACTCTATGGTATTGAAAATATCTCTTGGCTTATATGTAATAGCGTTGTGGTTGGTGGTGTTTGCTAACGTGATTGATGGATATGGCCATGTAGTCATACGGTAATAGGAATGAGAGATGGGAAACACCTATCAGAGCATCTTGTGCTAGTGTGGGATTGTTCCCTAAAGGATAATCATTTACCATAACAGTACTGAGAAGTAAATTCTTCTTTGGAGACAGAGGATAATGAGGATGCGTTATTATGCTTTGTCCTAAGGTAAGAATACTCTGTGCATTTTATTATTAGCATGAAAAAAGATTGTCATTATCAGTAAATACTGGTTAGAGAAGAGCTTCCTTCATGTTTCATAAACCTACACAATTTTATTCATGTATAATCTAATGAAATTTGTGTAGGAGATAGCGTGGCAGTTGTTGATTAGAGGCATAGTTTAAGAACTGAATGAAGATATTCTTCCTAAATTGGTTGTGTTCCCAGATTAGTTGTTAATTATTTCAGTTTAGGAGTACATGATGATGAAATTTCCATCTACAAAAAACTGAATTTTAAGGCAATGATGGCTGGTTTTCTGAATGAAGAGAGAAACTAGTGCAGAGTTGTGTCATGAGCAACAAAACAGCGATTGAGAGAGGCTAGAAATGGAATCGTGAGGACCCTCCAGGAGAGCTCTTTCTCACCTCTTTCTTGCCTACACTGGCTAATACAAGCTTGGTTATGGGCTTGGAGATATGGAATAAAATGAGATTTCACTGCTTAGCATCTTTTTCCTTTTTTTCCTTCTGTTGCTGACAACCAATGATGGGGAAGAAGAGGACGTCCCTATAGCATGATTTATTCCATATTAAACAAGTATCAAATTAATATAATGACAGGTACAGATTATTTCCAGTATAAGGTGCGAGATAAATACTTTGAAGGCTCTTTTGTATTATCCTTAAATCATTTCAAATGCTTATAATGAGCTGTGATTTTTATCAGTGCTTCCCATATTTAGGCATAGCAATTTGAAAATTCATAGGGAAACTCTTAATAGCTGTTTGGAAAACCAAACCAAACCAAAGGTGATAGAGAGGCAGGATGGCTTCTCAGTGCAGCTCTTTTCCCTGTGCCACCAACACTGACCCGTTAGCACTCAGCCTTTGATATCACCTTGTTCTCCTCCACGACATTTATTTTGTACCTCTTTTGATGACTTAAGATAAAAATTTTAGACAGTCTTAATTAGGTGCACAAAATAGTTCACTAATTTCTGAAATATGCTTTCCTAAATATGAAAACATTAGGCTGGCTATTTCTTGAAAACCAATTGGGCTTTATTAAAATTTGGGGAATATTTTTATTGAAGCCGTAATTGTCATGGATGATACACATGAGAAATCACCCTGTGGTTGGCCTGTCAGACTTGCATGAGCCTTCAGAAATTAGGGTGAGTGAGTGAGTTTGTTTTCTTGTAAGCTGTCACATTGTTCTCTTCAGAGTGTCAGCCTGAGTCACGCACAAATAAATGTTAGAAACATTCACCTTCTCTAGTTGATTTTTTTACCCTTACATAATTTAGTGCTCTAATTGTTTTTCTTTTCTAGCATATAATTTTGTAGTCTAAAGACATGCCTGAAGAATAAGTGGATCTGAAAAATCTGGACAATTTTGACTTATTTATTTTTAATTTTTAAAAATATTTATTTATTTTTAGAGAGAGTGAGTGCAGGGGGAAGGGGCAAAGAGATAGGGAGAGAGAGAGAGTCCCAAGCAGACTCTGTGCTGAGTGCAGAGCCTGACATGGGGCTTGATCTCACGACCCCGAGATCGCAACCTGAGCCAAAACCAAAGAGTCTGCTGCTTAACTAACTGCCGCCTATGTGCCCCTCTTTTTAATTTTTGAAACATGAACCTGTCTCTCAGACTTGGGATCTCTAGAGGTAGCCCCGTTAAGTTTTAGGTATATTATAGAAAGCTCACTCCATATGCAGTTTAATTTACTTTTCCTTAAAAAGAAAAAAACAAGGAAAGAAAGAAGGAAAGAAACTCTAGTATTTGCCCTAAGCAGTGGAGATTCTCATAGGCAGTAGAGAAGAGGATGAGGATGAGCTTTGTAAAATTATGTATGATAGAAAATTTCAGTTAATTGAACCAATATTTTTCTTGAGTATGTTACATATGAATATCCCTGTTCTAGGCATAGTGAATCAACATAAACCTTTTTTTTTTTTTAAGTATTTATTTATTTATTTGAGAGAGAGCACGTGCATGATTGAGCGGAGGTAGAGGGAGAAACAGACTGCCTGTTGAGCAGGGAGCCTGACATGGGGTTCAATTCCAGGACCCTGAGATCATGACCTGAGCCGAAGGCAGATCCCGAACCAACTGAGCCACCCAGGTGCCCCCATAAATCTTGTCTTAAAGGAACTTCTAGTAAGCAGTAGTAGGAATATCCATAAATAACTACAGTATAAAGAAGGAAGTCTTAAATGTCTTGTGAAAAAAAAGTACAGATAAATTGCAAGAGGGAAAGTTACCTTCTAGCTGGCAAATCAGTTTGGGTAGACTTTGAAGCATCATGTTGTTTGAGCAAGACATCAAAGGTTAGGTAAGTTTGAAAGTTGAGTAGGAAAGATGGTGTAGGTGTAGCACAGACTTTATCTGTGGCAGCACAGGTAGATGCTCAAGAAGAGTAAATTGCTGAGTTGCCTGGTATGTAAAATGCACAGAAGGTGGTGTGTGAATGTGCTAAAGAAGACTAGACAAGCATCTAAGGCCAGGTAGTTGGTTGTTAGTTCAAAGAGTTATACTGTATTATTAAGGCAGTGAAAAGCCATGGAAAGCTTTCAAGTGGAGCAGGGACACACCAGGGTGTACTTGTGCAGAACTGAAGGTGGGCCAGCAGTTAAATTATTGTAGCACTCTTGGGGAGATTGGATGAAGGGCTGAGTCAGGGTAGCTTAGTGGTAGTGATTAAGAGGAGGTAATGAGTATGTAAGTTCCTGCTGGATCAATCAGTAGGACTTGGCAGTTAATTGATGTGGGGGTGATGAACGAAGAGGGAGGCTCCAAAAAGGTGGTGAATTACTGGCCCATTAGATGATTATTATTACTTTGCATTTGTATGTGGGGCCTTAGAATTCATAAAGCACTATTACATGTGAGCCTTCATAACTCTGTAAGTTAAACAGAGTTAGAATTATCCTTATTATGGATGAGGAAGTAGAGAATTCAGGAATTTTTTGTTAATACAGAGAGTAAATGCAGATCTGTGCCTCTAACTGTAGTCTTCCAGTTTCTTGGCCAGTGCTCCATTCTCTAAAATCTGGCAAGCAAAACCCTGGCATCTAGTCTTATTTTATGCCACTAAATGTGAGTGTGGCAAATTGCTTTACCTGCTTCAAGCTGTAGTTTCTTTAGATGTCCTTATGCTTTCTATTTTTCAGGGATACTTTCAAGGTAAAATGTAATGTTTTTATTTTCATTAACTCTTTATTCAGCAAATAATAGTGAGTACTAAATGCCATGCTTGGTACTGGAATACAAGGTATCAGAGCTACAATCCCTGCTCTTGCAGTGTTCACTGATTGGAGGAGAGGAAACAAAAATGTGATTAAGTTACTATACTAAGCTGTAATAAGTGCTGTAGTACGGGTGTGTGTGTGTGTGTGTGTGTGTGTGTGTGTGTGTGTGTGTGATGACAGAGTCACAGAGGAAGGAGTAATTAGGAAAGTCAGGGAAATGTGAACTAAATCTTGTCGCATATTTAGTCATTTAACTGTAGTAAAATGTTAAACGAGGCAGAGGGTAAAATATGTGTCGTCATAATAGTAGCTACTATTTGTTGAAAGCTTCTAAAAGCCAAGGAACCCCAAGGATTGCGAGTAGCTACCAAAACTAGGAGGGGGCATGAAAAGATTCTTCCCTAAAGCTTTCAGAAGGAGGATAACCCTGCCAGCACCTTGATTTCAGACTTCTAGCCCCCAAAAATGTGAGAGAATAAATTTTTGTTGTTTTAAGCCACATAGTTTGTGGTACTTTATTATACAGATGTGTACTTCACTATAGGAGCCTAAGGAAACTAATACAGTGTAGTAGTGGCATAAGAATCAAATTGTGATGAGCACTGAGTAATGTTGAATCATTATATTATACATCTGAAACTAATATAGCATTGTATGTTAATTATACTAAAATAAAAACAAAATGAAACAAAGAATCAAACTGATCAGTGGAAAGCCAAGAAAACCCAGAAATAGACCCATGATTATACAATCATTTGATTTTCAACAAAGGTGCCAAAGCAATCTAGCGCTAGAAAGAAACATCTTTTTAACAAATGGTGCTGGAAGAACTGGATATACATATGGGGGAAAAATGAACTTCAGTTCTTTCTACACAGCATACATAGAAAATAATTCTAAATACAAAAGCTAAAACCAGGGGCGCCTGGGTGGCGCAGTCGTTAAGCGTCTGCCTTCGGCTCAGGGCGTTCTGGGATCAAGCCCCGCAACGGGCTCCTCCACTGGGAGCCTGCTTCTTCCTCTTCCACTCCCCCTGCTTGTGTTCCCTCTCTCGCTGGCTGTCTCTGTGTCAAATAAATAAATAAAATCTTTTTTTTTTTTTAAAAAAGCTAAAACCATAAAGCTTCAGGAAGAACGTATCTTTGTCATTTAGGCAAAGATTTCATAGGGCACAGAAAACATTAACCATAAAAGAAAAAAATTAATGAATACTCATCATCTAAGGACATTAAGAAAATGAATAAACAAACTAATGACAGAGAAAATACTTGCAAAAAGTTTCTCTAACAGGGGACTTGTATTTAGAATATATAAATAGCTACAATTAAAAATTAAAAAGACAACCTTATTAAAAAATGAGCAAAAGAATTTAAAAGACATCACAAAGAAAGGCATACAAATGACCAATTAGCACATTAAAAAGTGCTCAATATCAGTTGTCATTGGAGAAATGCCAATGAAAATTGGAATGAGATATTGGTACACAAACACTAGAAAGGCTGAAACTAAAATGACTAAGTGTAGGTAGAGATATGGAGCAACTGGAACTCTCATGTTTTGTTGTTGGAGTGTACAGTGGTACTACTACATTGGGGGACGGTCTGGCAGTTCTTTAGAAAACTAAACATCTATCTACCCTATGATCCATTAATTTATTAATTCTGGTAGGGTTTTTTTTGTTTTTGTTTTTTTGTTTTTTCAAAGAGTGAGAGAGAGAAGGGACTGGGAGGGAGAGAGGAAGAGAGAGAATCTTAAGTAGGCTCCATGCCCAGCACAGAGCCCGATGTGGGCCCAGTCCCACAACAGAGACCATGACCTGAGCTTAACTGACTGAACCACCCAGGCACTCGTAATTCTGTTCCTTTCTATACCCAGGAAAAATGAAAGTGCATACACAAGTCCTGTGTTTATAGAAGAATGTTATAGCATCTTTAATAGCCAAGACCTAGAAATAGCCCAGTTGTCTATTAACAGGACAATGAATAAACAAATTGTTGTGTATTCATACAATGGAATAAAATAATAAAATGGAACAAAATCACTGATTAAACATAGATAGATCTCCAAAACATCGTGTTGAGGAAAAAAAGCCTTACATAAAACAGCACAGATCCTTTGTTTCCAGCACATAAAGTTTTATAAGAGGCAGAACTAATCTATAATGGAACAAATTTAGAGCAATGGTAGTCCCTCAGGTGTGGGGGCAGGAGTTTCCTGGGAAGGGGCATGAGAGAACTTTTAAGGTTTTGATAATGTCCTATATCTTTTTTTAAAAAAGATTTTATTTATTTATTTCACAGAGATAGAGACAGCCAGAGAGAGAGGGAACACAAACAGGGGGAGTGGGAGAGGAAGAAGCAGGCTCCCAGCAGAGCATGGAGCCCGATGTGGGCTCGATCTCAGGACTCTGGGATCACGCCCTGAGCCGAAGGCAGACGCTTAACAACTGAGCCACCCAGGCGCCCCTTTAATGTCCTAGATCTTGATAAGAGTCTAGGTTATATAGGTATATACATTTGTAAAAAATTTGTTGAATGGTAATATGCCACTTAAGTATACTGCTTAAGATTAGTTTATTTCATTGAATTTAAATATTATCTCAAAAGAAGAAAAAACTGTATTAAGTTAAATATTAAACTATACTTATTGATATGCAGTCTGAAGTGATGAATGTACAAATGTCCCCAATTACTTCAAAGTGCATTTAAAAACGGATTGAAGTATGGGTAGCTATGTGACAAAAGTGAATATAGAAAAATGTAATTTAATTATAGAAACTACTGAGTATATGGGTATTAAGTGTATAGTTATTTTACTTTGCTGTATTTTTGAAAGTTTCATATGTTGGGAAAATAATTATTGGTAGGGAATTATACATTTAAACTATGGAATACTATATAGCATTTATCATTCTATTACATAGAAAGGCTTCTATGGCTTTCTCTTATGACAAAAAACCAAGTTGCAATAAAATATAGTATACCATATAGTCAAAAAATTAACAAAGTTGAGTAGTTACTTTAATTTCAGCATCATAGGATGATTTTTTTTTCCCTCTTCGAATTTTGGGGTGTGATAAAGCTTTTTTTTTGGAAAATTATGTAATAAAATTTAATAGTCTAGACCTTGTATATAAAGGGTTTTTTTGAAAAATTTCATTAAAAGAGATTATTAGTAACTTTAAAGTTTTACTGGGATCTAACTAGGTTTAGACCAATAGATAAAATGGAATGACTTAAGGTGTTTATTATATTCATTGATTTGTGGCTGGTTACTTTTTAAAAGTTTGTTATGAACTGTTTGAAGAAGTAGATCTATGGAAACTTCCTCTTTTAGTAAAATGATGGTAGTTTTCTGATTTTATCAGCTACAGATTTCGCTTTCTCAAAGTTCAGAAATCATTATTTATTTAATACTTTCTGCGTGCCAAACACTGTACTTAGTCATTATGAATATGTCTGTAGTAATAGAGCGCAGTTCACAGATTTAGTTTTAGTTGGTCAGGTACTCCGAGAAAGAAGAAATAAGTAAACATCTCTTCATTTGCATGCTTCTAGAGATTTAAATCATTCATAATTTTTTGACATTTGGCAAATCAGTTACTCTTTTTTAGTAGTTTGTCCATGTTTCTATCTGCTAAAGGAAGAAAGAAAGCCTTTCTACAGTCACTGTGATGAACTTGCAGTATGACCCATGATTATCCTTCAGGGTTAGGGCTGACCTGTTGAGGGGGGTGGTCACAGAAAGAGCATAGGGCTTTCTGCTGTGAGACTCAGAAGTCAGTGATCATGTCTGTTATTGTTTACAGTTCTAAATTCATTCCTGGCACAGTGTCTGGTACATAATAAATACTCAAAATATTTGTTTACTGGCCAGTTGAATTAACAAACAGATTTATAGTTTAAAGAGAAGAGATGAGCAAAATAGCATTAAAATTTTGAAACTCACTGTGTCAATTCTGAATGAGACATACACATAATGGATTTGTAGGACTAGAATAAAAATACAATACACAAACACACACATATACGCAGGCAGAAATATCTGCTACATATAATTACCTATGCAGACTATCCAATAGAGAGGAGGGCTTTACTTGTGGGAAAATTTAATGAAGCTCTTCTTTTATTGTCTTACAGTATTTTTCCTTATAATCATCATTGCCATTATTATAAATAAGCAAAATATATGCTATATTATAAATAAACATTTACTATTTATTAAGGTTCTTGCTACTCTGGAAGTGAAGAAATGATTTACATTTTAAAAACTTTTCATTATATCTTGGTTTGCATTTTATTAATAATTTATAAAAGTAACATTTGCATAAAAATACTAATAATATGTGAGAAGGCTTAAGATCATGGTAGCTTTTTAAATTATGCATTCTATCTCAAACAGTAGTTGGGTTGGTTATGTTCTCGAATGATGTTTTTTTATGTTCTCATTTGCGTTTCCAAAGCAACATTTAGACGTAGCTCTGAAGTGTTGACAGTTGTGAAGAAGTCCAGTGCAGTAACGTTTTATCAGACAAATAAGTGATATTTTAAAGCTTGTGACCGTCAGCAAAGCATGGCAGCAACTACTTGGTATGTCAGTTTTAAAAGACAAGGACAGGTACCCAAAGGAGAAGCTGTCAGCCCATTAAGACACATAAAGGTTAAATGTCTTTAGGTTAACAATGTTTGGGTAGATCTTTCTCCCTGTCCCTTCTGCTAAATACAGCTAAAAATCCTGGACACTATATGAACATAAGAAGAGTCTGAAAGGTAGAGAAAAGACTGACCAGCTAGGGTCTGTGGGGCCCTGGAAAAGTACAGTAGAGGTCTAGCAGGGAGCTTGAACTCTCACCTCCACCCAGTGGCACAAGATGCCTTCCCCACTCCTCGCAAATAGAGGGCCTGAGTTTCTATTCTGAACTGGCAGTAATGAGGCAGCGCTTGCCTTCCTCTGTTACAGAAGGCCTGCTAAAACAGGATTTAAATAAGATACAGAATCTCAGAACATAATACCCAAGATATTCAGATTCCAATAAAAAAATGACTCATCATCAAGAATCAGGAAAATCTGAGTTGAAATGAGAAGACAATCAATGGCCCTAACCCTAAGATAAAACAGGTGTTAGAATTATGTGACAAGATTTTAAAGCAGCCATCACATAAGGCTTCAATGAGCAATTACAAACCTGCTTAAAATGATGAAAAAATAGTTTCAGCAAATAAATAGTAACTATAAAGAAAAACCAAATAGAAATTTTAGAACTGAAAAATACAATAACTGAAATTTTTAAAGAAATGCAGTGGATGAGCTCAATGGAGAAATGGGATGGCAGAAGAAAGAAATGATGAACTTGGAAAAAAAACAAACAAACCAACCCACAGAATAACTCATTTTGAACAACAAAAGGAAAATAGACTGGCCAAAAAAAAAAAAAAAAAAACAACAAAAAACAACCCAACAAAAAACAGTTTGAGGACCTTTGGGACTATAACAAAAGATCTAACATTCATGTCATTTTAGTACTAGAAGGAGAGAAGAGAGAGGTCAGTTTCTGAAAAAAAAAAAAATAGAAGAAATAGCATCTAAAAACTAGAAGTAATAGCTGAAAATTTCCCAAATTTTACAAAAGACATAAACCCACAGCTTGAAGGAGCCAAATGAACCCCAGATGGGATAAACCCCCCAAAATCCATGCCAAGACATAGAGTCAAACTTCTTGAAAGGCAAAGAAAACATTTGAAAGCATTAGGAGAGAAATGACACATTGCCTGTAGGAGAAAAACCATTTGAATGATAGTGGATTTGTCATCAGGAAACATGGAGATCAAAGGAAGTGATACAGTATTTTCAAAGGACTAAAGGGAAAGAATAGTCAACCCAGAATTCTATATCCACTAAAAATATTCATCAGGAATAAAGGGGAAACCATGATTCTCATATGAAGGAAAAGGGAGAGACTTTGTCATTTGTAGACCTGTCCTAAAAGAATGTCTAAAGAGATTTCTTGAAACAGGAAATGATAAAAGATGGAATTTTGGAACATCAGCAAGGAAGAAAGAACAACAGAAAGAGTAAACATGTAGTAAATATAATAGACTTTTCTTCTTGAGTATTCTAAATTGTTTGACATTTTCTCTTTAACCGTTTTTCAATAATTATAACACTGTAATTCTCAATGTATGTAGGGAAATATTGAAGACAATTATATTATAAATGGGGGAGGGTAAAGGGACTTGAAGAAAGGTAAAATTTCTCTACTGAAACTGTTAAGATGTTGACACCAATAAACTGATAAGTTATACATAATGTAATGTCTAGATCAGCCAGTAAAATCTATTGAAAGAGATATACTCAAAAACATTTAAGATTAATAAAAATGGAAATCTAAAATATGTGTAAATAACCCAGAAGAAGGAAGGAAAAAGAGAACAGATAAAAGAAATAGAAAATAGAGTGAAATGAGTATTCACTACCATATTCATGATTAAATGTAGATGGTCTAAATCTGCCAATTGAAAGAGATTTACAAAGTGAATAAAAAAGTGATGCACTATATGCTGTTTATAAAAAATCAGTTCAGACATAATGATATAGGGAGGTCGAAAGTAAAAGGCAGCTTTATTTGTGACAGCCAAATACTGGACACAATCAAAACGTCCCTCAGTAAGTGAATGGTTAAACAACCATAGTATATACATACCATGGAATATTACTCAGCAATAAGGGGGGAGTAACTATTGATGCTTGTATCAACTTGATTTGATCTTAAGGGCATTATGCTGGATGAAAAAGTCAATCTTAAAATGACATATACTATTTGATTCCATTTATATAACATAACAAAATTATAGAGATGGAAAACAGATACATGACTGCTAGGGCTTAGGAATGGTTGGAGGAAGGAGAGTGTGACTAAATGGATAGGGGAGAGAGATGTAGTGAAACTGTTTTGTATCTTGATTTTGGTGTTGGTTACACAAATGTACATGTGATAAAAATAGCATAGAGTGATATACTGTACCAGTTTTAATTTCCTGGTTTTGATAGTGTTATAGTTCTGTAAACTGGAACCATTAAGGGAAACTGGGGGAAGGGTAAACTGGACCTCTCTGTACTATTTTTGCCACCTCCTTTATATCTATCATTATTTCAAAATATGTTTTAAAAAGCAAAAGATGGAGTTATAAATAAGAGTTTGAATATTTTAAACAAATGTGTTAGTATGTTTTATGCTTTTTCAGGTAAAGGAAAGCAAGTATTTTTGTTGTGTACCTCTAAAATAGTAGTATGACTTCTATGACTGTGTTTTTTAATTTAGTTTTTATTTTTATTAAAGAGGCTTATAATGAAGAGGCACCACATCGAACTCTACCTTTTTTTTTTTTTTTAAATTGTGTTACCTTTCCCTTTATAGAGGATTAAGGTTTGGGTATCGTTCACTTCCCTCTTCGCCACTAACACAAACCTTTTTTCTACTTCCCATTTTCCTACCATAGTTATCATATTCATTTCAATTAAGATCAATATTCTGTTTTTTTAAAGCAGGATAGTAAAAGCACTGTACATATCTAAGATATGATTGCTTTTCCATTCTTTTTTTTTTTTTAAGATTTTATTTATTTATTTGACAGAGATAGAGACAGCCAGCGAGAGAGGGAACACAAGCAGGGGGAGTGGGAGAGGAAGAAGCAGGCTTATAGCAGAAGAGCCTGATGTGGGGCTCGACCCCAGATCACCGGGATCACGCCCTGAGCCGAAGGCAGACGCTTAACCACTGTGCCACCCAGGCGCCCCTGCTTTTCCATTCTTGCACAACTTTATGTTTTCACCAGGATTAATAATTGTCTTATGTTGTTCACTTACTTAGTTTTCTATATATCTGTGATTGAATCCCAAACTCCCATGAATTGCAAATATCTTTCTTTTCATTCTCAATATTAGTTTTCCCATTGTCCTAATTTTAAGAGGGAGGTAAGCATAGGTTGGATTTTAGCGTATTGGTATAAAGACAATTCTTAGTGTTAGAAATTCCCTGTAAAAACCAGAGGGGATATAAATTGCTACTTTTTCTATTTACACAGATACCTTGTGCAGCTGCCGATAGACAAATGAATATTCCTTTATTCCAGTTTATAGCAAAGAAAGGCTGTAGGTTTGTGAAGAGTCTGTATCCTCATTAATCCCTTTCACGTAGAGAGGTGGGGAGGGCAGTAGAGTAGAGGTGGAAACACTTGGGTTCTAGTTTTGATTTAGTTGCTAATTGCCCTCCTCAAGCTAGGATAATCAGGTAACTTCCTTGGCCTCAGTTTTCTTTTCTTTGTAGTAATGACAGAATTAGACTGGATTATAAGTGAGACCACCTTTAGTTCAAATGTAATTTTAAATTGATAAATGTTTTATTTTTAACAAATAATTTCCAAATGGTTAATTGGTTAATTTCAGATTGGTTAATTTCCAAATTAACAGTGTTTTCATTTTCAGTACTTTTAAAGACATACCCTTATTTTTAGAAAGAAATTAGATCAAAAGACCTGGAGTAATTTCTAAAGCTTGTAGGGATGGGAAATTATAAAAGACAAAAATGAGCTCTGAATGTTGTCTTTGTTGTGCTTCAAATCATGATGTGGGAATTGTGGTTTTAACCTCCCAAGGGTGCCTAGAAAGAAAAATTCTTAAGTTCATCAGACACCTCATTGTTTACTACCCAGTAGGTTAGATTTGAAAAATATACTGTGCTCTGATTTTTTAAAGTTATAGACAGTTGAAGCTGGTTGAATTCTTGAGGGTGTCTGAGAGAGTCCTTAGTAGTCTAGCAGTTTTTATTTGTAACCAAGGGCAGAATGTGCTGGTGTTTTGTTTTGTTTTGTTTTATTTGCAAGTGTTTTATTTAATTGTGAATGTTGATATGAGAGATATTTGATATTTGGGATGCTTTATTAATTTTCAGAAGGTATTCAGGTAAATTAGGTATGTTTGAAAATAAATTTCTAGGGGCGCCTGGGTGGCTCAGTTGGTTAAGTGTCTGTCTTCGGCTCAGGTCATGATCCCAGGGTCCTGGGATCGAGTCTCACATCGGGCTCCCTGCTCAGCGGAGAGTCTGCTTCTTCCTCTCCCTCTCCCTCTCCCTCTGCTGTTCCCCCTGCTTGTGCTTTCTCTGTCAAATAAATAAATGAGATCTTAAAAAAAAGAAAGAAAATGAATTTGTGAGTTAGTGCACATCTATTGATGACCTTTTATATGTGTTTGATGATACTGATAATGTGCCTTATGGGATCCTATGAAAAGCAGGTATGTAATTTAATTTCATAACAAACACTTGTTCATTTGTTATTATTCATTAATACATTTTATTGGTTTTCAGGTACTTGAAGAAGCAGAAGCTCAACATTTGTATCAGTCCATTTTGCCTGATATGGTGAAAATTGCACTCTGTCTGCCAAATATTTGCACCCAGGTTAGTAGAAATGACTTCTTCCTCAGTAGCTTTCTTGAGACTCACAAATGAATTTCTTTTAAACTCTGATGACCAGGGTCAAAGAGAGAGAGGAGGGAGATAGGAAACAGTTTTTGCTGAAGAGTATATTTTGCTATACTGAAGAAAAGGTTAGAGGCTAGAGGGAATGCTGCAAAAGGACATTAAAAATGCAGCATTCAATTTCTGAGCTTCAGTTTACACTGTTGAAGTTTGCTTATTCAAACTTCCTATTTTCTTTTTGTTTAAACAGTCTCTGACTTAAAAAAAAAAAAAAGTCATTATTCCAAAACATACTAATGGATTTAGAACATTTTATCTTCAGAATGGCTCACTACCTCACACTCCTTGCCCCCACAGTGGTGTATTGTATAACAAATGAGCTCATGGGTTTTTTTAATTTTTAAAAATGAAAGAAAGAATTTGGTATTATTTCTTTTTGGGGGGAATGTATTAATTAATTATTGCTACATAATAAATTGCCTCAAAATTTCCAGGCCTAAAGGAACAAACACTTATTATCTCACAGTCTCTGTCAGGAGTTCAGGAGCAGCTTCTCTGAATGGTTCTGGCTCAGGATCTTTTGTGGTTGCAGTCAGGGTGTTGGTCAGGGCTGCAGTCATCTGAAGGTTTCACCGAGACTGGAGGAGATGCCTCTAAGTTGGTTTACTCACATGGCTTTTGGCAGAAGCCCTCAATTTCCTTTTTTTTTTTTTTTTTTTTTTTTTTTTTAGTTTTTCTTTATTTATTAATGAGCAACAGAGAGGGAGGCAGAGGCAGAGGGAGAAGCAGACTCCCCAACAGAGAAGAGAGCCTGATACAGAACTACAGAACTCAGCCCCAGGACCCTGGGATCGCAACCTGAGCTGAAGGCAGAGGCTTAACCGACTGAGCCACCCAGGTGCCCAGAGGCCCTCAGTTTCTTATGATTGCCCTCCATAGGCTGATTGGGTTGTCCTCATGACATGGTTGGTAACTTCCCCAGAACAAGCCACCTGAGGGAGGGAACAAGAAATTGGCAGTGCCTTTTTTGACATAGTTTTTGAAGGCACCTACTGTCACTCCTGCTATTTTTCTATTGATTACAAATTAGTCATTAAATCTAATCCACACACAAGGAGATGGTAATTAGACTCTCTTAAAAGGAGGAAATATCAGGGTGCCTGGGTGGCGTAGTCGGTTGAACATCTGACTCTTGGTTTTAGCTCAGGTCGTGATCTCAGGGTTGTGAGATCGAGCCCTACATTCACTCCGCACTCAGTGCGGAGTCTGCTTGAGATTCTCCCCCCCTCGCCCTCTGTCCCTCCCGCTTGTGCTCTCTTTCTCTCTAAAATAAAATAAACAAAATAAATGAATCTTTAAAAAGGTGGAAATATCAAAGAATTAGCGGACACATTTTCGAATCACCATGAGAGGTTGTTGATTTGTTCTTTATAATTTTCTTCCTGTGTTTCTCACAATAATGGCTTGATTTTGCCTCTGTCTTTTGTTTCTAGAGCCAACCCCCTTGCTGCATGGATGCTAGCCAAGGTTCTGCTAATACTGTTGCTCTTCAGAGGCCCTAGGGACATTTTGGGTGGAACAGTTACAAATGTGTGAGATAGTGTCACACACAGCAGTTTGTCATCGGGGGTGCCCCCAAAACCACAAGCACAATCGTTGGGACAACCTAAAAACATAACCAAATGCCTGAGGGCCATGCCCTCTTCAGTTGACAACCACTGAATGTTTTTCAATGTGCTGTATTTGTTAGCATTTTACTGTGGTATTTCTAATTTTATGTAACTTTAATTTCACATCATTAATGCATTGTGTCTGAAATAAGTTTTTCTATTGGGCAAGGAAAATATATATTAATACTCCTCTTCTTATTTATGTTGGAATGTTTTTGCTGCTTAGGGGTCATGTTCACTCTTTCTCCTTTTTCTCCTTGCGTTTTTCCTTACCTAGTAAAATTTCTCACTATCTCTTAGGTTCTGCTTAACTTTTATGGCCCCTGCGAAGCCTTCCCTACCTCTCCTAGCCAAAGTTAATCCCTCCGATTACACTCAAGTCACACTAAACATTATTTTGTAATTTATATCTTTATATATCTCCTCTGACTATATTATATTCTTCTTGAAGGGAAATCCTCTTTGTGTCCCCAAGTTTCATGTGCTTAATTAAATGGTTTTTTTAATTCAACGTGTAGTTCATAATTGATAGCATGTAGCCTTTAGACATGAATCACTTAATCTTCTTCTGTTCCCCTTGCATTTAGGCAAGAGCATTTCCATATTTTATGTAATGAGATATATATCCAAAAACATCTTTATTTATAAATGCTAATAGGGCACTTGTTAGAATAAAATCAGACTTGTGGCTCCCCAACATTTTGGCCTGACTAAAAACAATTTTGTTCTTCCATTCATGTATTAATGGGGAGAACATTTTAAGTCTGGGCGTTATACTGTACTGAAAAGTAAATCTCTGCTGTGCAAGTTAACATTTCACTTTGATATAAAAATATATCTTTGGCAAATTAAATTGCATATGTGGTTATTTAATGATTTATCACATTAACATTCTCTATGACAAACTGAAAAGGTAAATTTTAGATTTATAAAAAGGAAATTGAAGGAAACAAATTTTGGACATGAACTTTTTGAAAGGTCTTGGTTCATATTAAACCAGTCTCTTATTTTATCTAGCTGAGCATTTGATAAGATGCACATCTTCTAGTTTTCCCCAAGCATGACATTTCTCCTCCAAGCAAATAGAAGTCAATTACTGTATTTAAAATTGTACTGTTTCATTATTTGGGGGTTAAGAAATGTTTGTGTTTATCATTCATTAGGCCTAAAATACCACCATTATTTTTTAAAGTCATTTTTATGGATAACTTGGTAAACGGCAGTTAAAAGCTCATTTTTAACTAAAACTAAGTAACAGTTTGCTTGAAGCCGTTGATACATTGTCACCTTTTCTAAACTCATTGCTGGGTTGTAAATAAATGTATAGGTTGGGAAATGGAAATCGATATGACCTCTCTGCTTCCTCTTTCTTAGAACTGGTAATTGCTAAGGCCTAAAAGGAGAGAATTTTTGGATATTGTAGTGATTCTTTACATTTCCCTTGTTTATCTTTGTATTTTCCCAAGGGAAATAGTTGAACTGCAAATTTAACCTTTCCTTTTTCTAGCAAACTCTTATTCTAGCAGTAATGTACATTTTCTGTTACTTAGAAAAAAGTTAATTTTAAATCATTGGAGTTTTGATTTGTCTTGCCTGCCTTTCCTCAGTTTCATTTTTGATATTGATTCCTTAGATACGATCAGGACAGTTGTCTGTGTATATTGGTTTAAAATGAATGCAGATATCCAGGATTCTTAGTTATGGGTCTTATTGAAAGGCAAAAGGAAAAGCATCTTAAACATTATGTTGGAGCATTTTAAAACTTCACGACTGATATATAAACTTGGCTTTACCATCATGTCTTTAAAAACATATAGTTTAAACATTTAAAGTAGAACAAAACCCACTGAATGTAATGGTCAGGTCCCATGGATTATACTGAAAAGAAAAAGTCAATGAATTTGGATTTGGTACAACTAGAAGACAATTTCCAACATAAAAACTTTAAAGGAAAAATATCCTGTGTCTACCTTGGCTTAAAATGAGTATGTAGGAAATGCCTGTCTTCTTACAAGTTATACATAAGTCTGTATACACATGTTCTGTTAATTGCTTTAATAAAATTAGATTTAGGTCTCATAAAGAAATTGTCAAAGTAAAGTGTGATTCAGAATTAGAAGGAAAGACTTATTTATTGAATTATTTTCATTAGATCATTTTATTTAGGACTAAAATAGAAAAATTGTTCCATCCAGCAATCTTAAATACAAGTGAGAATAAAATTTAGCATGTGTAATAATAGCTAAACTCAATGTTGCATTTTTCTGTTTCATCTTTTGTTTTAATTTTTCATTACACGGATAATGTGTTTTTATTTCCTACTTGCTAAAGCAATCTTGTTTTCCACTAATAAGTAGTGTTTTGTGTTCTCTTCACTATCATTATTATTGATTAGAAATCTGCAGTTTGTCAAACAAGTACACTTTTCCAATCATCCTTGATGAACTGCCCTTGACTTCAACAGTACTGCTGATTTAAGGATTCAAGAGTGGCCTGAAATTATTCCTGCCTTAATTTAGCAAATGCAATTTGGTGCCTCTGCTTTTGAAATTGCTAAACTAATTATTGCTCTTCTTGTCTGTATATTTTGTTTCCTCTGTCAGCCAATACCGCTCCTGAAACAGAAGATGAATCATTCCATCACAATGTCACAGGAACAGATTGCCAGTCTTTTAGCTAATGCTTTCTTCTGCACATTTCCACGGCGAAATGCTAAGATGAAATCCGAGTATTCTAGCTACCCAGACATTAACTTCAATCGGTATGTTTTCAGAGAACACCTCTTTAAAAGTGAAATAGAGAAGGGTGGAAGGAACTAATATTTGTCCAGTGATTTGCCATAGGCCAAACATTTTATGTCCGGTTATCTAATTTAATCTTTATAATGCAGTGAGTTAGTGGTATTTTTGCTATTTTGCAGGCAACATAATTAAAATTCAATGAAAATCTTTGTTATTATATGGTTACTCTTCCTTATTAACACTAAGAAGGAGTGGGGAAACAATGAAAAATAATGTCATCTGTGTAAGAGAATTTATTTAAAATCCCAGCAAGAGATATCCATTTTATACCATATTCTCTTTGATTGTGAGGAACATTTTGTTAACCTAATTTTGAGTCAGTTATGTTAGAAGCTTAAGTTTGTTTTAAGAGAATAGTATTTAGTCATTTAGTTCAAATATACAGTGAGCAGTTACAGGATTCTCCACAGTTTGTTAAGTGCCTTAATGGTTACAAGAGAAGGGACGAGCCAGTTTCTGACTTCTGTGCTCTTGTCTCTCCACAAGGCCTTTATTCCTTCTTCAAGCATCAGTTCATGTATCACTGCTTCTGATAGCTCTCATCCTGCCAGGATAGGTTTGCTACTCCTCTGGGTTCCAGTGAAGGTCTGTATGTATCTCTGTTATATAAAGGAGAGGTATATAGTATTATGATACTTTATTAGAAAAGGATATAGTTTAATAAAGGAAACCTTTCCTGGAGAAATAATTTTTGAACTAAGTAAGAAGGAGTGAGTAGGAGTTTTTACCAAGGAGAAAAGGAGAGATGATTACATTCTGGGCAGGGGGTACAGCACATACAAAGGCACTGTGGTAAAAAGGACATGACATCCCCAGGGACTGAGAGAAGACCAATGCCGCTGCAGCACAGAGAGAGAGGACAAGTTGCAGAAGGAGATGGGGACCAGTAGGCCATCCTGCTGTGCCTACTAGGCCTTCCTAAGGCAATAGAAAGTCATTAAATGGGAGGAGGGGGAAGCTGATGTATTTATAGGATTTGCATTTTCAAAGGTTTATTCTGACTGCAGTGTGGGTACTGGGTGGAGAGAGGCCATAGTACAGTACAGTTGGAGAGGCCATTGAGATACACCAGGAAGGAGAGGATGATAGCTGGGATCGAGTGGTGGTGGGGGTGGAGGTGTGGTGACATTTGAAGGGCAAGTCAGTGTGATGGTGACAGAGTGGATCAGTGAGTGGGTGAAAGAAGACAGCCAGGGTACTTCTAGGTTTGTACAACCAGGCATGTGCCTTTAGTGTTCTCTACTTTTCCTGCTGTACCACCTACCCTACTTTGTTATAATTGCTTGTTTCATCCTTTCAGGGGGGACAGGGATCTTTTTTCTTTTTTTAAGATTTATTTATTTGAGAAAGAGAGAGAGAGAGCTGGGGGAGGGGCAGGGGAGAGAGAGAATCTCAAGCTGATCCCTGCCCCCCCCCCCGCCGGGTGTGGAGCCTGACGCAGTGCTCGATCTCACAACACTGAGATCATGACCTGAGCCGAAATCAAGAGTCAGACGAAATCAAGAGTCAGACGTTTAACTGACTGAGCCACCCAAGCGTCCTATCAGTGAGGATAGGGATCTTTCATTAAATTTCATGCATCGTAGGCCTTCAATAAATCCACATTGAGTGAATAAAAATTTTACAGATGAAACATTTGAGAAATTGATTAGTGGCAGAATGCTAGGACTAAAATTTGGACCCTTCATTCTTAGTCTCCTGTTTTTTATTTTTGAAACTGCATCTTACCCTTAGCAGTTAGGAAATGTTTTATTTTTAAGCTATATATAATTCAAGGTTTTGCCTTTGATTTCTTTAGTATTTGGGATAGGATCGAGAGAAAACAAAGAGCATTGGTATCTGCAATTGTAGTTGTGTAAGAACCTGTTTATTAACTATAGTTTTTTGCCTATTTGAGAAATTATTAAAGACTTTTTTTCTACTCGTAGTTAAGGGCTATGCATCTCTTGCAGCTTTTCTTTTTTAATATAGAAAAGGAAATGGTCAAATTTTGTATGTAAAGGAAACAGTGGAAATTTAATTTTATAGAAATGTAATTATCTGTTTCCATGAAGAATATTAGTTATATTAATAATAAGGATCTTCATAGGGTAGTCTTTCTGTTTATTTGGAATAATTGTTTGATCGGCTCTAGGATCACCAGGGATACTGTAAATTTTAAAATTTCTATCCAGAATTCTTAAGACAGTCCCAGTGGTTCTGTGTTTTTCTGGTTTTGGGTTTTGGTAAGCAGTAGCTCTAATTAATAATGCTTTAGAATTAGTGTTTCCATGGCCACTTTCAGTGTGTTTCCGTGGGATGAGTAGTCAGCTAGTGCATGTATCTTGATGATTCCTCAGATAAACCTTTCATGTCTTAGTTACAAGCTTTCTCAGATTGATCCTTTGACTTAATTATAGACCTCTTTAATTTATTTTTTAGGTAAGAACTATGCATTCTCTTACTAAGTTAAGGTTGTATCAGAGAGCCTCTTTTCCAAAAAAGTTATTTTTAAAACTTTAGGGATATTTTCAAACATACTAAAAAATAAAGAAAAGAGTATTATGAACCTGTGTTTGTTCAACTTCAGTACTTACCAGAATTTTTATTTTGCTCTGTTTTCACCTATGCAACCCCACTTTTTTTTTTTTTTTTAATTTTAAAGCAAATTGCAGATGTTAAGTTTCACCCATGAAGAATTCAGTATTTAGGGGTGCCTGGCTGTCTCAGTTGGTAGAGCATGCTACTCTTGATTTTGGGGTGGTGAGTTTCAGCCCCATGTTGGGTGTAGGGTTTAGTTAAAGAAAAAAAAAAAGAATTCAGTATTTAAACTCTTCACAAATCACATTAGTCTGATATCTTGGTTAAATGTTTACAGCCCTTTTCTCAGAAAAGCTTAAAGCTCTCTGTGGAGAACTACAAATATGCGTTTCTCATTAGTTAAAACAAGAAAAAGCACAGAAAGGGAGCAGAAGATTAAGCGTGATTAGAATTAGCAATTGTAGGGGTCCCTGGGTGGCTCAGTTGGTTCAGCTTGAGCATCTGACTCTTGAGTTCGGCTCAGATTGTGATCTCAGGGTCCTGGGATCAAGCCCTGTACCTGACTCCACGCTTAGCATAGTGTCTGCTTATCCCTCTCCCTCTGCTCCTCCCCCTGTTCTCTGTCTCTCAAACAAATAAAATCTTAAAAAAAAAAAAAAAAAAGAATTAGCAATTGTAGCCTTTAACAGGGAATAAAAAGTTATATGTAGAATATGATCTCAGTTATGTTAAAATATCTGTATCTGTTGTATCTTTATGTTCACATCAGTACATGTATGAGCGTGGACTGACAAGAAAGTGAATAAAATTATGATTACCATTGGGTAGTGAGATAAACACATTTAATGCTTGTATTTCATCCTTTTCTATATTTTTGAAATTGTTTTTAGTAAGCATATATTACTTTTATGATCAGAAGAAGAATAGTTACCAATCATCAGAAATGGAGAAGACAAAGTTAATAAAAAGAGTGAATGATTTTTGTAATTTGATTTTGAGGTTGGAATCCCACAGATTTTTTGAGCCTTTCTTAAACAGCTAGCTTCTTCCTTCCTAACTATAGACGCAGTATCATAACCTCCCCTTCCCTGTCACTGCCCTTTCAGCATGTAAGAGAAAAAAGTCCACAGGGTCCTGTAAGGGCTGCGCCTCTGATACACTGACAGCATTCTTTTCTCAATAGTAAAATAGACCTCAGGTTTGGAATGGCCGACAGGTAGAAGTCAAAAAGTCTTTGGAAGCCTTGGCTTTTGTGACTTCCCATTTCCTGCCACAATTACCAGGATTTATATCAATTTTAAGATGTGTTAATTTTATTTATTTTATTTTATTTTTAAGATTTTATTATTTGGGATAGAATGAGTGGGCAAGCGAGAGAGAGCACAAGCAGGGGGAACAGAAGAGGGAGAGGGAGAAGCAGGACTCAGTCCCAGGACCCTGGGATCATGACGTGAGCCAAAGGCAGCCGCTTTACCAACTGAGCCACCCAGGCGCCCCACATGTGTTAATTTTAAAGCATCATTGTTTTTCTGCTAAACTTCTGACAGGAGAATGCTGGAACTTCTAGGCAAAGGCACGTTTATCTTCTTTGTTGTGCACGGTCATTTATCCTGAAGTCTGAGCTGGTTATTTATCCTGAAGTCTGAGCTGGTTGGCTTATAAGTGTTAGCATGTTAGGTTTGACGGAAAAAGAGGCCGAGCTATTTTTCTTAATGAAGGGAATATGGATTTGAACAATAAAAGCATTTTATGTAAATGTTGATTTCTTTGCTGGGCATGAGAATTTTTTTTTGCATGAGAATAATTCTTAAAAACAGTACCTAATATTTATTAAGTACTTGCTGTATCAATCACCATGCTGTTATTTTTTTACCTAATATATCAAATTTCTAAGTTATTGTTTTTTTCATTTTTCAGATGAGGAGATGGAGGGCTTAGACAGGGTAGGTTACTTCACTAATTAGCTGGTATAATTGGGATTCAAACTCAGGATAAAGTTGGCCTCTAGAAGCTGTGTCCCTTAACCATTCTGCTATCCGGCCTCCCTTTGAATAATTATTCATGTTAATTAAATTAACACTTCTTACGTCATAGCTAATAGAAACTAGAACTATCCTTAGAAAGAATTCTTGATCTGTAAAATAAATCAGTCGTTCATCAGTCCAGAGTGACCATGAGGGATTTAAACTCATAGTATCCCAATGGCATTTTCACCAAATGAGAGTTTAATATATTGAAGATGTGAGTACAGGTATATTCCTGTCTTCTGGTTGATGGATATTCTTTTGGTCACCAGAATGTTGAAAATTAATTAAGAGCAGGTAAACCATGTGGTAGTCTCCACAATTGTTTTAGGGAATCCTAGCAGCCAGGATGTCAGCACTTGGCTGCGCTGAGATAGTCTGTGTTTAATAAGCCTAAACTAGCAAAAAAACAGGAATGTTGACTATACATGATCATTGATGTTGTCTGTTGACAGCTTACTTTGATTCTATCTGTGGTAGTTTCTAGGTAGGGAAGTTTCTGTACTAATAGGTTTAGTGAAAGTAAATGACTTGTCAGCAGAACTGGGACTTGGACACTGTGCTCTTTCATTATGTCTGACTTCCTCTTGAGCAAAATGCTCTGAGCGTGCTCCAGAAATGGAAAACAACCAAAAGGTCCCCTTTTTCATGTGACTTATGAAAGATCAAGTACCTGATCTGATGAGCCATTTGGTAAGCTGATTATGGAGCGTTTTGTTGTGGTGGTGTTTTCTTTTTTGCCTAGTTGCTATTTATGATTATAGTTTCTGGCAGTTAGGAGTTGTATGTGTGTGAGTGTAGTTAGCCTCAAAAGGGCTATGGCTAGCTAGTTGATTGAATAAGAAAAATGGTTAAGAGTATGTGGTGGGAGGCTGACGTCAATAAATTGAATAAGTCTCCCTGTTTTTATTTATTGTTGTGTTCTTCCAGCTCTTCTTAGTTATGTTAAATACCCCTGACCTTTTCCCCTGCTTGCCTTTCAGGGCCTAAACATTCATATAAAGGCTTCCAATGTGATTAGCATTGATGCTTCTGAGATTGCTTAGAAACTGATGGTCAGAGATTAATTGTGGGTTGCAGCAGTGGTCAGCCCAGGAGGCTTTTACATCTGCCTCTTCCCTGGATTGAAAGTGCTGTTGGGGCCATATGGCAGATTGCTTCACAGAAAAGCCAAGAATGACTTTGTGGCTAGGTTCCAGATTATCATTTGCATCCATTTTAAAGTGGAGGTTATAGTGCTTTGAGTTTGATTTACTGTGTACTAATGGGATTAAATCCTTAACTTTGAAATCACATGAGGGTGTGTGTGTGTGCCTAGAATTCAATTCCAGTAATGTTATCAATATTCTATTCAGGGAAAGATTTTATTAAACTATGGTTTTCTTTATACGTATGGAAAGAAAAACACCAGTTAATAAGTATCTGACCCTTGATTGACTTATTTCCTTGAAAATAAAAAGTTTTGTTTTTATTTTCTCAACAAAATAACTTCTTACCTCAACAAAAGTGAGGTTGCCTGACTGGCTTTTTCTGTTTGCTTTTTTAAATACTCTCTAATATTCAGTTAAATGCCTGAATGTCCTTCCTACATGCCAAGGGGTTATTGTGGTCTGTTTATGTGCACGGTCATATGCATACCTGCTGACTCAAAATAGGCCTTCAAATATACACACCCAGGACTTGAAAACCTAAATTAAAAAAAAAATTTGTTGAGAAGTTAAAAAATCTGATGGTGCTTGATTATTATAAAAAGATCTCATTCTCTTTGAGTCTCTCTTTCTCTGGGTGCCTCTGTCTCTGTGTGCATTTCTGTCTCTCTTCCTTCCCTCTGTCTCCAGCCCCATCTCTGTTAGTCTCTTCCTCTCTGCCTTTCCGGCCTCATCTTTTTGTCTCCCTCCTTTCTTGAGCTTGTGTCTTAGTCTCTTTGTCTTCTTCCTCCCCCTAGGTGCTGTCTCTCAGATATATTACATCATTCTTGTGATTTTCACTCATGTTGTTTGCCTGTGTTTTTATGTTATTTTCATTTGCTTTCATACCAAGATAATTCATTTTATTTGGGTGGCTACTTTCAGACTTCACTGTTGTGGAATTTTAGACTTTATGCAAGGTTTTAAACCTGCTTCATCTTCCCTGACTTTCTGCCTCCTTCTTGTCTCTTATTCCTACCACCTCACATGGCACTTACTGCTCCATCAGGAAGATGGGAAAGCATATTTGGTTACATAATGATTTGAAATTAGGTCTGGAGCAACAAATAAACAATACATTGAGATTCTGCTTGACTTTGTACCAATAAGGACCTACAAGATAAACAATGGGTGCTCATTTGTAGTAGGTGATAATAACTGCCATATAATCTTCCAGGAAAGTCAATATTGCTAGGGTAATAAATCTATAGTCCCAAGAGGCTCTTAGGCTTACTAATTTGTCATGGTGGTTATGAAATATGTGAACTTCAATGTGATTTTACAAACAACTGACCACAAGTAGAAGCTAGGGACACTTTTTATGTTTGGGGGAATTATTTCTTAAGGATAACAACCATTTTTTCCCTTACTACACAACACTTCTGTGGAAGAGGAACTTTAATTGAATTATGTAGTACATCGGTTCATCTCTAAGAAAAGGTGATGGCTGCCTTTATGATTCATACTATTTCCCTCTACTAAGTAGTAAACCTAGAAAGGGATTTTGCAATGGTTCCCAAGATATTCATTTAGTAAATCACGTTTATTTGATACTGGATGTTTAATTAAACTGCCACGTGGCTTCTTCATTTTGATTTAATGAACTCTATCCTGGTTAACATATTGCAGAAGAAACCAGCCTGAAACCTGCGCTCTCAAAGATCCTTTATTTCAGCAGGCAGCTGGATTTTAAAAGTATTTGTAATAAACATTTTAGAAAAGTAAGTTCTTTTAGATGAGTAAAAATTATACAGGGACTCTTATTTTAAGCAAGAGAGAGGTGGGGGGTGCAGAGGGAGAGAGAGAATCTTAAGCAGACTCCATGCCCAGCTCAGGGGTTGATGTTACAACCCTGAGGTCATGACCTGAGCTGAAATCAAGAGTCGAACATTTAACCAACCAAGCCACCCAGGCGCCCCTATACAGGCACTCTTAAACTGTTTTTAAAAAAATCAGTTCAATTTTATTTTATTTATTTGTTTTTTAAATCAGTTCAATTTTAAATTTGGTTAAAATATTTTTCTGACATCAATATTCTTTTCAGGAAATGAGTATTCACATAAATTGTTTTCTCAGAAATTGACCCTGAATACAGAATTTCATATCAGTGAAAACAGGATCATTTGAAATCTACATTTCCTTCCCTTTTCCTAATTCATTTCAGTTACTCAATAGGATTTTCTCATGAAATTAACTTTTCCCTCTCTGCATAGTTACATAAGCTTGCTTTTCTAATCATGAAAAATTTTACCCATTTTGGCACTTATTAGAGTGAACTTTTAACTTGAAGGGTTTCTGGTTGTAAAGCCAGAGTATATGACTAGAGGCAGATAAATAATACGTCATCATTTATAGCTGCAGAATTTCTTTATAATTTTTAAATGCCTTTGGAAAGCTAGATTTTATGCCCAAAGCATGCTTTTGTGTTTGAAATCCTTTAGTGAACTCCTTATTCAGGTCATATGCTTCCAAAGCCCTGCTTTTCTTTCCTCAGGATAAATTGCATTATGTGTTTCCATTAACAATGCCACGTCATTCCGAAGAAGACTAAATTAGGTAGTGCAAGTCCAGGTTGCTGGAAGCTAGATGAGTAGGCATTGTTTTGGTTACTGTGCAAAGGGTATATCTGTTTAATTACCAAAGATTGGTCAGTCCCCAAATACCTTGTCATACCTGCTTGTCATTGTCATAACTACCCACTGCCCTCCCTCCCCCAACATATCGTGTGGATTTTTTTTTTTCAGGTACCATTTTTGTTCAGTCATTTAACTACCTAGTAATATTATGAATGATTAGTATTTGCCATTGGGAAAATGATTGAGCATTAACTCACTGGCCTAATTGACTTCGGGGGGCCAGATGGTGCCTTCTCCCTGGAGGAAGATAGATGGGAGAAACGTGGTTGTTAGAGAGTGCCATCTGACTCGAACAACTTTTAAGAAGGCTGGTTCTAGTTGGTTTTCGCCTCTCCAGATGCCATTTGAATCTGGTTTTCCACTTCTCTGTCATTATAGAATTGGCTTCCTTTACTTGGTAGCAATATATTTAATTGTTTGTGAGTCATTAAGGCATTTTAAATCACCCTTTTTTATTTTCTTTATTTTTGGTCTTTTTCAGGCTGTTTGAAGGACGTTCATCAAGGAAACCAGAGAAGCTTAAAACACTCTTCTGCTACTTTAGAAGAGTCACAGAGAAAAGTAAATTCCTTTCATTTTTAATATAATTTTTATCACTGATGTGGACGGTTCAGATCAAGTGGCAGATCAGAAACATTTTGTGTTCAAAGTACACCTTCCTGCCCAAACCAAATAATTCAGTATTATAATCTAGATTTTATGCATGTTATATACATTGGATGTGTGCTATGAATACGTGTGAGTTTTATATACTCTGAAATTAGACCAGCAGAACATACTTTAATAGGTTTTCATGAATGAAAAACAGTAAATTAGTACTTTGAAAAGAAAGTACATTGACCAGGAAATACATTTTGGGTGTTCTTTATTTAAAGAAGCATTGATTGTTAACAATTAGTTTATTTGCAGAGGACAGCTGGATTTGTTGGCCTTCCTACTCATCCCTCTCTTTTGTGGCCCCTTTACACACTTTGTAGAGTTCTTACAAAACAGTGTTGTACTTAGTGTTTATATGTTTGTCTTTTTCTGTTGGACCTTTACCATCTTGTTTTCCCAGAGACTAATCATAACACATGAGGCAGTGGTGGTAAATGTCTAACCAGTGCTGGAAGTTACTAGCTAATAATAGATTGGTGCTACTCTTACCCTAGGAGCTGGGTGACCACAGACAAGTTTCTTGACACTGCTAAGCCTCAGTTTCCTCATCAGTAAAATAAAAGAATAATGATCAGTTACTTCATAGGATAGTTGTAGATAAGAAATGAGAAGTTACGTGATAATAAATGTTAGCTGTTACCAATGGATGGCCTTTTCTACAAGTCAATTATAAGGGAGACCAGAACATCTTAAAAATTTGGTTTTGCTAAGTAGAGCAGGTCAGCTCTGGTCAAGTGAAATGAGTTCTTTTCAGTTCTAGTCATTCAGGTTGTCAGATTGTCTTAAAGCACATCATTGACTCATTTTAAGGTCAATTTTCTCATATTCTTCCTTTAGTATGTAATTTCACATTATAGTATACTTGGTATTTATTTTTCTTTTTGAAGGAATTGCTATTGAACATTGTTTAGAGTTTTGGAAAGGAATCAATTATCAGAATGTTGATATTTAAGAGGAAAATCATGCTTCTTTGATAGAGGATTATTTATTTCTTAGCTTATTTATTTTTAGTTTTGTTCTCTATACTGAATGAAATAATAAAGGAAATGAAGGCTCTTTTGGGTTTATGAGACATAAAGCCAAATTAGAATTTAGCAATTTGTTGGAAAGATGAATACATTTTTTGCTATTCTAAATTTGCTTTGCTACATAGAATGAATTCCATTATTATACCTAAGTAATTCAGAGTTTACTTTTCTGTCCGTGGAGTCGAATCATGTATGTCTTCTCTAAAAGCTAACTTGCCTAAGTTTTAGGATTTTATTTGCTTTGAGGGAAAAATGCTAATATTTTGTTTTTTCAACTAGAAATTTATAGACCATCATAAGTATTAGGAATTAGGCTGAAAAGGATAAATTATAACTGGACATTTTATTTTCTGGCTTTTTCACTGTACATGGTAATTTAGTTTTTTGTAAAATTATAGTGACACATGTTATAAGTTTTTAGGATGTGAAGCTACAGGCTTTAGGGGAAATATTCAGTGGAATAAAAGAGGTTTGCAAGTTAATGATCAATTTATATAGAAGGTCTGAAGTCTACTTAACAGAGACCACAGAAACCTATTTAAACAATAGTTCATCAAATGTAGGACATTGTAGGTGGTAAAAAGTGTCATGTTATGTACCACTAAGAAGGAAAAAACACTCAGGATGGGGAGTCATAGGAGACCTCTTTTACAAAGCTGATACACCAAACTCTGTATCTTTGGTCTACGGATAGATGAGAAATTAACCTGTGTAAAAAAGGGACAAAAAAGAAACTGCAAGTGTCAACCATGACACCGGCTAGAGAAGAAACAAAAATTCTGCCCTGAGAATTTGAACCACAAGCCTCAAGTTTGGAGTCCGAAGTCATATTATCAGTGTGATCCACAAAAGCCTGCACAGTGGATTTAATTCACACTGATCTCAGGTTGGTGGTGCTCCCAGATGACTGCAGAAGCAGATGCACATTTTCTCTGGAAAAATTCGACCTTAATCTAGACCAGTGGCAATAGCTAGATACCTTCCAATATGAAAGATGTATCCCAGTTTCAGAAGTTAATGTGCCTTTTAGAATTGATAAAATGTAATTGCATCAAGACCAACTTTTCAGTGTTGTCAAATGTATTTTATATTTTTAATGAGGATCTCGAGGTTGAAAGATTTTCAAGGGCTTTCTGAATTATTTTCAGTATAGTTTTAGATAAAGTATCTTATGGATGGAGTATTTAAAGATTGACGATTCATATGCAGTGTATATTGTGATTTTATTAAGGGAAATACCTGATTAACCAAAATAACCTATTCTAGCATAAAAGTTAGCTTTTTATGGAAGAAAAGCAATAAGAATGCTAAATATTTTTGTTTTAATTATATCTAAAGAGCCATGTTCTGCCTTTTTTCTGGCTTTGCTAGTGATACACATCTATGAATTTCTCTTGGGATCTCCTAGAATATATGTAGGACATTTAATATTCTTACCTGCTAAGTTGCTGAATGATGATACTGACATTAATTTCTTATTAATAGAATTGCTTCTCTGGTGTTTTGAATTGTTTGATCTCTTATGAGTTTTACATATGTTATCCATTTGCCTTAGAGAAATTTCTTAAGGAAATCTTAAGAATATTTTATAACCCATATTAACAAGTCACCCATTCATGTTCTACTGTGACTATTCTATATGATTTTTGAGTTGTTACTGTTTGTGACTGAGAGCAGAGAAATGTGGAATCATCCAGAGGAATGAAATGATTGTCAGGCTTTCACTGGGACTCTACCACCATTATCACTAATAGTTCCTGTCATATCTCTCTTTGCTTAAGAGCTTTTCTCTTTCTTGCTTGCTTTTTTTTTTTTTTTAACAGAAGAAAATAGAAGTGGCCTGGCCTTTTTAGTTTGTTCTTTGATTTGAATCAAACAAATTACTTTTGGCCTACTGATTTATTTGTTGCTTTTGCCACTAGTTAGAAAAGAAAAAGTAAACCTAACAAAAAAGGATCACATTCCTCTAAAATGTATTGCGATTTGATCCCCTCATATCTATTCCTCCTTAAAAACTATGTCATCTTTCTTCTCTAACCTCTTAGAACACAGTAATTTCTCCTTCCAGCTAAGGTACCTTGTAAGTAGAGCCATTGCATGTCATCTAAGCCCTGGATTTAGCTTTGTCAACTCCAAAGGGCATGCCAACAGTTTTCTTTTTTAATCATAGATATTTTATTTTCTTATAAAATGCATAGATGTGTATATACTCACCAGTCTTTAGATGTAAGATTAAGGCCTTTCTTTGAGGAGTTGACAAATTAAAATTCAGTTTCGTCTTTATTGTAAAAGCTACACTCATTAATGCACCTTTTTATTCAATGATTTTTTACAAATTATTCAGTTTAGAAAACTTTACCAGTGAGTACCACTGTGCTGTTTGTATAGTTTTGTGTTTTAGTAGCTTACTATTTTATAGAAAGAGTTCCTACTGTAAGGGTAATATTATTTTAAATCAGTCTTCTGTTGTATTCTAACACTAAGCTTGGTATTTTTCCAATTAGTTTTATAACCATTGTTAGATCTATTATTTTACTGAATGTATATAATCTTTCCAAAATCAAAACTTCTTTTGGGTGTGTTTTTCTTTTATTGCTTTTGTAGAACCTACTGGCTTGGTGACATTTACAAGACAGAGTCTTGAAGATTTTCCAGAGTGGGAAAGGTAATAATAATAAAAATAATCTGGGAATCTTAGAATTAGAAGGGCTCTTTTACCGTGATAGGATTCTATTGTGCAACTCCTGGAAAGATGGTTTCCCAACCTCTTAATTGCCCTAGTGCTAGGGAGTTTCCTATAAATGATCCATTGATAGCTCTCATTGTTGGAAAGGTCATGTTGTCTGAATCAAAGTCTGTAAGCCTTTGATCTCTACTCTTTGCCTTAGTTTTTTTCTTCTGAAGCAAAGTCTATTTAGGAGTTTTGTGTGAAGACACTAATATTAACTAGAACACCAGTATTTATTTTTTTTAAGATTTTATTTATTGATTTGAGAGAAAGAGTGTGAGAGAAAGAGAGCAAGCACAAGCAGAGGGGGAGCAGCAGGCAGAGGGAGAGGGGGAAGCAGACTCCCCGCTGAGCAGGGAGCCCAATGTGGGGCTACATCCAGGGACTCCAGGATCATGACCTGAGCAGAAGGCAGATGCCTAACTGACTGAGCCACCCAGCCATCCCTAGGAACACCAATATTTAATATTCATTGATTGGGTAACCAAACCAAATTTTGGTTACTATATTTGTATTTTATGGCTTTTCATTCTGGAAGACAAGATGGGAGGAAATTTCTTTCTTAAAATAAAATGTAGATAGTGGTTACCTAGAATTTGTCTGAATGATAAGAATTTTGAAGTTTGGCTGTTCACATGTACTATTAGCAGATTTTGTGGAAATTGCTAATTTACTGGGGGTTTTTTCTTATTATTTATCTGCAGATAACTGAGAGGGATAATAACCAATCTGAGTTTATTCAGATTGGTAAGTTCCTTTGTGCCCTGAACTAGTTAATACACTTCCTAATCTAGAGCAGATTCCCAAATCACTAAAAGAAGAGTAAATCAACTTTGTCATCACACAGGAGGACATGATTAAACATACTAAAATGTGTATTTTGCGTATGCCTTTGTGTTAACTGTCATTTTCACTTTCTCATAATTTTTATCATAGTCTGTAATTGTTGCCTTTGGAATTAGTGATGAAAGGGACTCACTTTTAAGGGAGTTAACTTGAGGAAGTACATCTACTTAAGTGGCTTTCCTGTGGTGTTTCTTATTCATCAAAATGTTTATTTGTGAGGTGAAAGAAAAACAAACTTACTTTAGGAAGCTGACTGCATGGCTGAGATGATTATTAGTAGAGGGAAGTGGGTAAAAGATTAAACAAGTGGAAGATAAAAACAAAAACAAAATTGAGCTAGGAAGGAAGAGAACATGTGTAGCATTTTGGAGTCTTGGCATATCAGAGATGAAAGGGACCACAGGAAATCATCTGGCCCAGTTGTCTACTAAAAATATCAATCAACTCTATAATATCTGTGACAGATAACAGACAGCTTCAATGATGGGAAATGCACTGTTTCACCTCAGTGTATCCCGTTGTTGGCTTTGTGTTGTTATCTAATACTTTCATTCAGTAAGAAACTCTGTCTTCCAAAGAATCTCCCTGTCCCTTCCATTCCTGTTTCTTCCTTCTGGAGGTACCATAAATTATCTAATTTTCTTTAACATTCATTCTTCTTCATGTATCATCATGCTTACTTGACCCACCCCCACCTCTAGCAGTGCACACAGGTGTGTACTAAATTTACTCATTTCTTCTGTTTTGCATATAATATGGATTCTAAACCCTTTTTTTTTTGTTCTTGATATACTCCAGGCCATTGGTCCCTCTTAAAATATGGTATCTACAACTAAAAGTAACAGTCTGCTCTTACCTGCCCAGACCAGAGTACAGATTGGTTTTCTTAGCTTTTCTATTAGTATCTTATAGGAATTCAGATGTTTTGTTTATCTCACTTTGGTGTAGATTTTATAGATCATGCAGAGGGTTTTGTTTTTTTTTTAAGATTTTATTTATTTATTCAACAGAGATAGAGACAGCCAGCGAGAGAGGGAACACAAGCAGGGGGAGTGGGAGAGGAAGAAGCAGGCTCATAGCAGAGGAGCCTGATGTGGGGCTCGATCCCATAACGCTGGAATCATGCCCTGAGCCGAAGGCAGATGCCCAACCGCTGTGCCACCCAGGTGCCCCAGAGGGTTTGTTTTTAATTCAGCTGCAGATATCTACTCTGCATCTGACATTAATTTGGCACTAATGTGAAAGGACATCCATTTGTATGTTACCATCCGGGAGAGAAGGGATAGGTCAAAATTGCCAAGATTAGCAAGGCTGCTGTGTCAGTGAGATAACTTTGCCCCTAAGTAAGATCAAGATATTCCCCTTAACTTTCATAGGCACAATTTAACTTGATAACTTTTCTAACTTTTTTTGTCTCATTGATGTCTTTTTGTTTTAGCTGCTTTGTAAGTTGGAGAATGTAATCAGTCTCCCAGACTCCATAGAACCAGAAACATGTATTCATTTAAAGAGGGAGGATAAGGAAGAGAGGAGGATTGTTGGTGTTCCCAAGAGTAAGGGGTTGAATGGATGCCAGGAAGTTAGAGGGTTTTGATTTCCAAGTTTCTGCCATGTTACAGTTAACCCATACCTTAGCTGGGCTTAGTTAATCACAGAGGGTCACAATCGTCTGTGTCTTTGATTGTGACTGGTATGAAAGATTTGCTGGGGCCAATCAGGAAGTTGGAGGATACTTTTTAAAAAGTGTCTAGCAATTTCATAATTTTATTGAGAATTGTACTATACATGGACAGCTTCAGTTATGAAGAATAGTTGATGACAGATGAGATTTCTGTTTTGAAGTCCTGACTGACAAACTAGGATCATGCTTCTTTGTCTTTTCGGTACTATCCACATGGGTGGTCTCCCATAGCATAAAATGGCTAGGAAAGTAGGATCAAAAAACAAATAAACAAAAAAGGAAGTTAAAAAAAGATCAAACTTGTGTCACTACTTTCTAGAAGAGATTTAGAAGTAATTTTTCTAAAGGTATAGCATACTGGTTAAGAGTTTGGACCATTGTTAGGCTACCTGGCTTCATATCCTTGTTGGTTTGTTGCTTACAAGCCTTTTAAGTGTTTTCTGTGCATTGTTTTCCCATCTGTAAAATGAGATAGTAATAGCGTGGTTGTGAGGATTATATGCATTAATGTAAAGGAGCTCTTAGAACATGTACTGAATTGCTTTTTGTTTAAGGCTGTCAGTCTGTTGTACTGGAACTTCCCCAGCAATGTATTTAGACTCACTGAAATCAGGAAGAAAGTAAATCCTGCTTCCGCAGTTAAATTGTTTTAAAAAATACATAATTGTTTTAAAAAATACATAATCCCCCCCCCCCAAAATGAACGCCAACCTTATGTAAGTTAGGGATTTGGATCTCATCTGTTATATTCTATTATAATTTATATTTTTTTATTAAGTAATTGGGGAAAATCTGTGACTGAAAAATGTCATCATCAAATACTATTAGTAAAATGGCATTGGTTTTTTAATGTTAGCCAGGTAAACACTGTAAGGGAGGAAGAAGTTTTTTCTTGACCCAGTTAGGGTTCCAGGCTGGGTCTGAAAATTAAAAAGACAAAGGTTAACAGAACAAGGGCACACAAATTTATTTAATGGAAGCTTTACGTGTCACAGGAACCTTCTTAGGGAAATGAAGGCCCAAAGAAACAGATCCACATACTTTTATGCTAGGTTCAATGAAGAGTGGACATTTCTGAGGAATTTGACAGATTAAGAAGTATGAGGTAATTGTAGTTATCTGGGGAAAACTTAGCAAGGCCTATTTGTAAGAATTCTTGGCATCCTTTTTTCTTCAGATAAGGATGTTCCTTTCCTCCAAATACAGGGTGGGCACCTTGCACATGAGGGTTTTATTACACATAGGAAGAACTCTGAGGAGGGGAGGAGGTCATAGTGACCCTCCTGCTTCTGCCATTTTCTCGAACTTAATTCAGCTTAAAATGTTTGATATCCCATGGTGCCACATTTTGGAGTAGCATGTTAGTGACCGTAGTCTATGAAAGGGAAAGAAAATAATTATGACTTACAGGTACTGGATTCATCCATCAATTTTATTAATACAAAAATACCATAGATCAGATTTCTGTGGCCTGTATTTTCATCAAGACACCCCACCACACACACTCACATTTATCAAACTAGTGAAAATAGGCCCCATCTCAACATCATATAAAATTTATTGCCAAATTTTTCTGTATTTTTCTTTAGATTGCCAACTCTAGCATAAATAATAAAATTGTATGGATCTTAATATTTTTTACATTTTGAGAAGTTTTTCAACTCTTAAAAAAGAGAAACTGATATTTTATAGGAGAAAAATGGGTTTCAAAACAGCATGTTATCCCATTTTAATTTAAATATGTATATTTAATATTTGAATAAGAAAAAGTTGGGAGAATCTATATCAAAAATGTTAATCAGGCATCTGTTTCTGGTTTTTAAGATTTGGAATGGTTTCAATATTTCTTCTCTAGTTACGTGTATTTTCACATTTTTCTATAGTGAAATACTTGTCTTTAAAAGTAAAGGATGATCTTTTTAAATTGTAGATGTGAAAAACCCCTGACTCGATTACATGTCACTTATGAAGGTACCATAGAAGGAAATGGTCAAGGCATGCTACAGGTATGTGAATCATAAAAGTGTGCATGTGTTTGGGACTTACTCTTGTCAAGCTTCTGACAGCAAAGGAAATATGAAAACCTGTTTATTTATCTCCTAAACTGATTTAATGCAGAGAAGCATGATAGCAGAATGGAGAAAAACGCCAAACAGATCATTTTGACAGCCTTGGTAATACTGTTATTTGCCAGCGTACGCTGTTTCTTAACATGCGCCTCTTTAAAAAGCCTTTGACAGAAAATCTTAAGATCTGGACAACATCAGGCCTCTTAGTTCAGACATTGATGTAGATTGACAGTGGAGGAAGTTCCCAGAGTATGGTCTTGACAAGCCGTCACCAAGCAGTTTTGTTCTTTTTCTTTAAAGGCTCTTGCTCTGCCCCGAATGATGACCAGCTTGAAATGTTTTTCTGCCACCAACCTTGTTTAGGTCTTAGGAGGCAGACATCTAAAACTGATTGATAAGAAAGTCCTCTCTCCCATATGTAACAGTTTTAGGCACATGAGCCAACTGTGCTTGCTGTCTTTTCCCTGTTTCAGAGCAGGTTATTTTGCCCATCTCTCAGTCTTTGTTATTAATCTGTGTTATTGCCTTTACTTTAAAAATATATATTTTTGGAAAAGGGGGTTAAATAAAACACCCTGTGTATCTAGTTTTAAATTGTTGTAATACTTAACCTGAACACATTTTTCTTTTGCTTTACAGTGATTTTTTTTAAAATCACTAATCAGAGACAAAATGTTAGTGATTTGTGTTCATATCCCATTTATAGGAGCATTATAATCTCAGTTTTCTTTGAAAGATGCTGTGCATCATTTCACTTATCCTGGAAATTGCTGATTTTTCTTCTTAGATCCTTATTTGGTGCTTACTTTGGGTCAGAAGCTAAATCAGTTTCCTGAGAATGGACTAACTTGTTTGAATATCAATGTATACTGTAAAATGACTAGACTTATTCGCATTTGGCTAGTTATGATATATCTATGCTCTCAATGCTTAATGAAACTGAGATTCTTTTTTAGAATGGCCTTTTAAAAGACATTTATAATTAAAATCTTCAAAGGGGCAAACCATATTTTATTTTAAATCACTCTCTCCCAGTAATTTTTTGGGATTATAAACAGAAATACTTAGATAACTGAATTAATATTTGTTTGGCACTTAAAACTTTTTGAAATTTGTATTTAATCATTACTTTTTCTTAAACAGTAATTTTGAAATATGCTTAAAATTTGTTTCAAATGAATGTTACTTTTTTTCCCACATTTCCATCTTGATGATGTTCTTTTCTACATTAAAGTCGTGGATTTAACTGAGGGAGTCTTAATACACATGAAATAAACAAAGCTACTGCTAGTTAGCACCACAGGAATGCTGACCTTTCATCACAATACAATTCAGCAAGGAATTACTTAGCAACATTCAAGGTTGAGATTCTTCCCACTTTTCTGGAATATATTATAGATGAAATGTGAAACCTCAGTAGATTAAAAGAATACCATAAAGACTTCTATTAATTATTCTCCCTACCCATGCCATGTATCCCCAGGAGATCGGGGAATATTGTGTTGCAATGTTACAAAGCTCCTTGTGTAGCATATAAATTACATTATGCTGAATGGTAACAACAAAACCTCTCTAAGGATTGTTATCATTTCTCCCTTTTCATCAAGTTATAATTCAGAAACTGAGTAATCTGAGCAAGTAGCTTTAAAGTAAAGTGAGTTGGAAAATGGCTAAAAATAAAGAAACCCTCATATGCTTATTTTCGTGTACTGGAACAGGTTTCTCACCTGTAATAGAGAGCCTTTTATTAACTTTTTTAAGTAGTAGAAAGTTTGATTTTTCTAAAAGATCCCTGCCTTGAGAGGCATATCAAGTTTAGTATAATGTATTTATTTCTATGCATACCTTTCAAGTAATAAATGTTGGCCTTTTATTCAAAGAATGAATAATAGTATGTACATTGAATGTATTCCATTTATCATTACCAAGTTGTACATAAATTGGATAGAACTTTTTTGTTTTAGTTAATGTACCTTGTTCCAGTAAAAATTAAGTTTTGCTGATCTCAAACCTTGTTTGTTTCTCATTTTTATTCACAGTACTGTTATGCTTAGCTAGTCTCTTGATTTTCAAGTGCTGTCCATTTTAATTTTTTGCTGGGTCTCTCATTCCTTCACTTTCTTCTCCACTGACCTGTTTGAGACCCTAGTAGTGCTTATCTAAACTATTCAGTAGTCACCTAACCAGCCTCTCTGGTTTTAATTTTACTCTTTTCCAATTCATTCTTTAAACTCTAGGCTGAATTACCTTTCTAAAACACAGGTCCAATTGTAACTTTTCTTCCTAGAATTTTTCCAAGAACCTTCAAAATTAAGTAAAACTTTCCTTGACTGCAGAATACCTCATCAGCAACTATAATCCTTCACATACTCTACATTGCAGACAGGCATCAGGAATCTGCTTAACACTGTCTTCATATAGCTCCATACAGTTGTTTTTTCCCATGTCCTTGTGCAGCTATTCCCTCTGCCTGAATGTCAGCAAAATCTAATTTGAATGCCATGTCCCCTTGCTCCAGTTTCAGTTAATTGTATTATTTCTAGTAGGTTCTTTAATAGTCATCTTATTCTGCTTATGTGCTGGGATCTCATCTAGATTACAAATGCTGTGAAGTCAAGGCTCACATCGTATTCGTCTTTGTATCACATGGTTCTAGCACAATATTCAGTTGATCTTTGTTGAACATTTTAAGCCATAAATCACCCAGTGCATAATGACCTTATATGTTGTAAGCAACTAATTCTAATTAATGGACTAGTTCAAGCAAAATTATTTTTCTATATAAGCTAAAGATTTACTCTTTTTTTAGTGTTGATTTAGTATGCCAGAATATAGAATATATATGGTTCTCTGTAATAACTCATTTCAAGAACTTGTCCAGTCATATTTTTCAGTATTTCTAAGTTTATCTCTAATGAAAAAAGACTACTTTACCTTCTATTAATTTGTCTTTTTACATATATTTTTACATATCAAAAGATTCATATTTTTGTTTTACTCTTTCGTAAGACAGACTTCAAATTACTGTGTAGTATTATAATTGCTTTAGAAAACACAAACAAGTTTTAAGAAATCTTATATTTGACAACAGTCTGAAAGTATCTGTAAAATAATAGAAAAAATATATACTGGTCTCTGCCCCTGGTTCTTTGTACAGAACTCCTAAAACCTGAGTAATATCCTAGCTGATAAGAGCACTAGGAGCATCTTTTGTTCTAATATTTGGTCTTTGATCCTGATTCCTGAAATAGAGTTCCTAAATCCCTTGGAATTTCCTAGGTGATAGGAGTGTCTTTTGTTCTGATGAGGTGACTCTTGGTGAGCTGCTGGATAGCTTCAGGATGGGGGCTGGTCACCATGATTAAGATTAAGCCGTGATTAGAGGTTTGGAACTTTGTACCCCACCCCCATCTTGTGGGAAAGGGAGAGGGACTGGAAACTGAGTTAATGATTGATCATGCCTAAGTGATGAAGCTTCCACAAAACTCCCCCAAAGTACAGGATTCAGAGAGCTTCCTGGTTGGTAAACATGTGGAAGTACTAGGAAAGTGCCTTGCCCAGTGGGGCATGGAAGCTCTATGCCGCCTCCCACTTACCATGCCCTATGTAGCACTTCATTTGTCTATTCATCTGTATCCTTTGTTATATCCTTTTTAATAAATCAGTAAACATAAGTAAGTGTTATCCTGAATTCTATGAGCTGTTCTGTCAAACCACAGGAGCAGGTCATGGGAACCCCAATTTATAGATGATCAATTAGAAGTATAATTGGTAACTTGGGACTTGCAGTTGGTGTCTGAAGTGGGGCAGTCTTGTGGGACTGAATCCTTAGCCTGTGGGATCTGATGTGAACTCCTGATAGATGATGTCCAAACTGAATTGAATCATAGGACAGCTAGCTGCTGTTTCAGAATTTCTCAATGTGTGGAAACGCATCCATCTGGTGTCGGAAGTGTTGTGAGTGTGGTAGTAGTTTAAGAGGAAAGGAAAGACATAGGAGTATGTTTTTTCTGTACAGTATATAAGCCTGTCTTACTAAATTCTTTTTGCATGTGTATGGCTGTGTATGTAAACAAGGTGTTGTGTAGGTGTGTAATCTAAGTCCTCGAATAGAACAATCTAAGCCAAAGCTGGAAACCATTTCTTACGTATTGCTCCATAGAGCTTGGCATAGTGTTGGACACACTGGAGTGCTTAGTAAATTTAAGACAAACAGTGCTGCGTCTGCTTTCTCTTGAGGATTGTGTAATTCATCTTTATTAATAGGAGCTTGCGGATCCCATTATAGTATAGTACTCCACAGAAAGCTTATGCATAGTTTTTAACTAAATTGGAAATATTTAGTTGAATCTTTGTTTTTTTTAAGTTTTTATTAAAATTCCAGTTCGTTAACACCAGTGTAACACGACTTTCAGGTGTACAATTTAGTGATTCAACACTTAATTACAATACCTGGTGCTCGTCACCAGTATACTCCTTAATCTCCATCACCTATTTAACCTATTCCCCCCTCCTACCACCCCTTTGGTAACGATCAGTTTGTTCTCCATAGTTTCTTGGTTTGCCTCTTTCTTGTGCCCCCCATGATCATTTGTTTTGTTTCTTAAATTCCACTTGAGCGAAATCATATGGTATGGGTCTTTTTCTGATTAACTTATTTCAGTTAGCATAATACTCTCCATCCACATCATTGCAAATGGCAAGATTTCATTTTTTTATGGCTGAGTACTATTCCAGTTTGTTTATTTATACATACATACCCCACTCTTCTTCTTCTTCTTTTTTTTTTTAAAGATTTCACTTATTTATTTGACAAAGAGAGACAGCCAGTGAGAGAGGGAACACAAGCAGGGGGAGTGGGAGAGGAAGAAGCAGGCTCCTAGCGGAGGAGCCTGATGTGGGGCTCGATCCCAGAATGCCAGGATCACGCCCTGAGCCGAAGGCAGACGCTTAACGACTGCGCCACCCAGGCGCCCCTACCCCACTCTTCTTTATCCATTTATCAGTTGATGGACATTTGGGCTCTTTCCATAAACATGTACTCTGATGTTTATAGCAGCATTATCAACAATAGCCAAATTATGAATCTTTGTTGTTAAACTAGGTTTTCTGTTTTCATTTTTTTCCTTAGCTATATTAAAAAAAATAGTAATGTGTACACAGTTTGGGATTTGCCACTGAACTTAGGATGAAATTTCCCATCTCTTTATTCTTTCACAGAAGAAAAAGGTTACCCAAAAAAGGGCAGTTAGTAAGTTTCTCAGTTCTTTTAGGACAAGTGTTTGATTGCCATATTATATAAAAAAGATATAATTATATTAAAGTCATAAGAAATCCATAAGTAAAAATTGAATAGTGAATGGTTTAGAAAAGATCTTGAAACCTTTCCAGGTAAAGTTTCCCTTGATTTGTGGCCCTTGGAGTACATACAAGGTTTGTAAACAAGAGTCTATATAATTACATTGAGGCTTTTGCCTAAAAGCTCCATTTTCCAGGTTCCTTCTAAGGTTTTAAATCCAAGGGAATAAGCAGAGAAGATGTTAACTTCAGTGAGATGGAAAGAGTGCAGTCAACCACAACCTATTCTCCCTGGGAAGATTACTAATTTGGGGATTGATTTATATGGGAAATGAAAGGAAGAGGGAGAATACTTCTTTATCATATATGTAGGTATTTTAGATCACCATTTAACATGCCACATTTTCCCATATAGGTGGATTTTGCAAACCGTTTTGTTGGAGGTGGTGTAACCGGTGCAGGACTTGTGCAAGAAGAAATCCGCTTTTTAATCAACCCCGAGTTAATTGTTTCACGGCTCTTCACTGAGGTGCTGGATCACAATGAATGTCTTATCATTACAGGTTAGTTTTGGGAGGTCTATACGATAGAGTAGTTTTCCCTATCTGTTAATATCTATCATGAAGGCTAGAGGCCGCCCAGATATCACTGTACTCTGTCATGGGCATTTGTCCCAATATTTTTATTGATTAATTTATTCTTGGTTTTTTGAAATTGTTATAGTTTTATTTTACTAATCTTGAGTAAGACATTTTATTCCCACCTTTTCTTTCTTGGCATCTTTATCTGAGGAACAAGGGTAAAAACTATTCATTTACCCTCCAGTTTGAAATTTTATGATACAATGCCCTTAAAAAGAGGATAGTGATATGTCTTTGAGCATGTATCCTATTATTATTCTTCATTGTGTTTCCATAGTGCTTTGTTATACTTCAGTATGAAGACCTATGTAAATTTAAAAAAAAGCACAGTTACAGTAGTCAGAATCAGTAGAACAGAAAGCTTTTATAAAGAGAAATAAATCAGTAACCTTGTATTAACCCAATTTCTAATCCTAAGAGAAAAAGTGTGATGATCTGAGTGGCTTTTCTTGATTTAAGTTAATATGGGAGGAGAGAGGGAATTATAGTCAAATTTATACCTTAGGTCTATTGAGATTTAAATTTTTTATTTAAGTTTTTTTATCTTGAGATACTACTATGTCACTGCATTTTCTTATGAATGAGCTACAGAAAAACTAATGATTAACTCATAGTTCTTTTTTTGTTTTTGTTTTTTTTTGTTTGTTTTAAAGATTTTATTTATTTATTTGACAAAGAGAGATAGCAAGAGAGGGAACACAAGCAAGGGGAATGTGAGAGGGAGAAGCAGGCTTCCCTCTGAGCAGGGAGCCCAATGCGGGGCTCAATCCCAGGACGCTGGGATCATGACCTGAGCCGAAGGCAGATGCTTAAAGGCTGAGCCACCCAGGCACCCCCTAACTCATAGTTCTTAAGAAAATCTTAATCAGCCACCATAGTTAGTTAAACCTTTGATTCAAGTACCTAGAAGAACATTCCCACATAAAAACCATAATCAGTCATCTGCTGCTGCTACTTTTTTCTTTCTGCAAAAGAGGATTTCTTATTTCCATTTTGAATCCATTGGCTGCTTTGAGATTAGTGTAGGAGACTAAACACTCACCTGGGTTGGAGAATTTGGTTGATTGTTACTCTGAAAGATTACAGTGAGAAGAATATCATCCCCTGTGAGTTATATCAAATTTATACTCAACTAATTTACCTCCAAAGGGGTACATGCCAGAACTAAGACTTTGAGATTTAAGCTTGAAGCCACTTTTTTGCTTCATATATATTTGTAGGCAACCTTCAGGAGAGTATCTAAATTTTGCTTTATGTTTTACTTTTAAGATTGCCTCTTGTCTTTGAACAGTGTGATTATGCTGTGTTTAGGATCTCTCTGATTTTATCCTATTTGGAGTTCATTGAGCTGCTTGAATGTTTAGATAAATTTGGGAAAATTTTGACCACTATTTCTTTAAATATTCATTCTGTCCCTTTTTCTCTTTTCCTTCTGGGAATCCTATTATGCATATGTTGGTATATTTTATGATGTTCTGTTGGTCTCTGAAGCTCTGTTCATTTTTCTTCATTCTCTGTTCTTTCTCTTCTCAGACAGGATAATCTCAGTTGACCTATCTTCAAGTTTACCGATTTCTTTTTTTCTGCTTGCTCTAATCTACTTTTGAATCCCTCCAGTGAAATTTTTATTTCACTTACTGTACTTTTCAACTCCAGAATTTCTGTTTGGTTCTTCTTTTTCCTTTTTTTTTATTTAAGATTTTATTCGAGAGAGAGAGCGAGCGCAAGCAGGGGGAGGGGCAGAGGGAGGAGCAGACTCCCCACTAGCAGAGAGCCCACAACGTGGGACTCCATCCCAGGACCCTGAAATCACGACCTGAGCCGAAAGCAGATGCTTAACTGATTGAGCCACCTAGGCGCCCCTGGTTCTTCTTATTTTAGAAATAATTTCTGTCTCTTTTTTGAGTTTCTCTATTTGTGAGGCATTATTTTCATACTTTAGTTTAGTTCTTTAGATATAATTTCTTTTAGTTCTTTGAATATATTTAAAATAGCTAATATAATGTCTTTGTTTAGTAAGTCTAACATATGAGCTCCTCGGGTACAGTTTTAGTTGACTGCTTTTTTTCCTGAGTAGGTACCTTACTTTCTCTTTTTTGCATATCTCAATTTTTTGTTGAAAATTGGACATTTTAATAATGTAGCAACTCTCAGAATCAGATTTTCCCTTTCCCCCAGAGTTTTTGTTGCTGTTTGCTATTGTTATTTAGTGACTTTCCTAAACTAATTCTGTAAAGTCTTTATTCTTCTTCGTGTATGGCCGTTAAAGTCTCTGCTTAGTTAGGTTAGTGGTTAACTAATGATTGGACTAAGATTGCCGTAAATGCTTGGGACCAATAAGTCAGTCTTTTCTGAAGGGCTCTGTGTACACATTGGGGCTCACCATCAACACTCTACCAGGCCACTGACATTTGCTTTCTGCTTGCCCTTGGCACTTCATTTCTTGCTTGCGCAGAGCCTCAAGGTCAGAGTACTGACCTTAGGACATTCTCAGGTCTTTCGTGAGCATGTACACAGCCATGTTCATACATGTAGACTTCTAGATTCCTGGGGATACTAAGAAGTTTTTAAAGCCCCTTATACATATCTCATTCTTCAACTTTTCCTTTGAAACTTTTTGATTAGCCTATTAATTGCCCCAATTGGTGTCTACTACCTCAGGTAGCCATACTGTTAAGCAATTGCATGTAATTGTTTTCAGCAAACACCCCTGAGGAGTAGGCTTTTTGCACTGGTTACGTGCCAAGTCAGGTCAAATAAAGACAGCCTTACAAGTGAGGTCTTCCAGGGAGCCACTAGACAGGTCAAATGATGACAGTTCTCTGAGAATGGGGCTTTGAAGGAGCTTCATCACTCTTCTGACATGTTTCATGGTTTTTACCGTGATTACAAACTGTTGGTTTTTAAGGCTACTCTAGAGCTCCGGAGAGTGGAATAAGAGTAGGGAGAGTTAAAATGTCACAAAGCTCATTGTTTTTACCCAGATTCAGCCAATTTTTCTTTAATAAACCCTCCTCAGACTGCTACAAGCCTTTGGTTAATTCCCGCAGTTCAGAAAAAGTTGATTCTCATAATTTTTGTCAGTTTCTCATTGCTTTTATAGAGGAGAAAAATTTTAGAGGTTTTTACTTAATCATTTTTGCTGATGTATCCTTATCTTTGGTAAGTGCTTGTTGGAAAAAAAAAAAGGCTTTCAACAAGTTATTCCACATTATTTGGATATCCTGTTATTTCTTATAATATCCTTGTGATATTTTCTAATGATATCCCTTATGTAGGAAATTAAGAATGGAACCTCAGGGGCGCCTGGGTGGCACAGCGGTTAAGCGTCTGCCTTTGGCTCAGGGCGTGATCCCGGCGTTATGGGATCGAGCCCCACATCAGGCTCTTCCACTATGAGCCTGCTTCTTCCTCTCCCACTCCCCCTGCTTGTGTTCCCTCTCTCGGTGGCTGTCTCTATCTCTGTTGAATAAATAAATAAAATCTTAAAAAAAAAAAGAATGGAACCTCAATAAAGAAATTTCCTCTTGGATAGACCCTCAGCTATTTGAAGTTAATAACCACAGTAATCCAGAGTTTTGAGGTTGTGATCCATATTGTACCGAAATGTAAAGATAAAATGCTTCTATTTTCACAGTTGTCTTAACTCACTTATTGGTCATCTGTCTGCAATTATTGTTTGTTACGTGTGCATATAGGAAGAATGCAGTTGGAAGGTATTAGGGGAAAAGAAAGTGCAAGGGATTGCAGAATAAAAAATTAAACTGTCATAAATCCATTGTTGGGCCAATAGATACTTCGAATATGAGTCTTATAATGTTTTGGAGAGCTCTGAAGGTCTGGAATGTGACTATCTCCAGCATTTGAGTATTATCAAATAATACTTTAAAAAGATTTTTAATTTTTAGCAGCTAAGCTAGATTTGAACTAAAGACTCAGAACAGAATATTTCATCAGTTTTAAAGATGAGTTTACATCCTTAAAATAAAAAAGTTGATAGGATGCTGGGCATTTAAACTCAAAGCTAATTTGTTTCATTTGCTTTATTTCTTCTTTACTAGGAATGTAGTAGGTCTCTTATCATCTACCATTAGTGTCGCTGTTAATAAAAGATGTAATTTTCCTCAGAATAGTAAGAAAACATTAGAATTTTTTTCTTTTTTTTAAGATAGTTTATCCCCAGTCTAAAAAAAGATCATCACTCTGGAGTTACATCTGTTCTCTACCTTACCTACAGCTGTTGTAAAATGAATGGAAAATTGCAAATCCATGACTCACCTTCACATCTATAATTACTTCAGGCTAGGGACATCCAGGGTGACTTTTAACTCAGCATTTTTCCCCACATTCACTTAACTCTATTATAGTGCCTTCTAATTAATATCTGTGATGTGATGTTCCCTTAATGGAAATGGCCATTTCATCATCTATTTGATGTTGGATTTCTGCCATCTCCCTTCTTAGGAGACTCTTAACCATGCACTGCAATCTATCTGCTTAATCAATTCCATTCCTTCAATGATTCATCCAGGCTCGGTGAGCTAATGGCTGTGACTATGCTGCCTGAATCTGTAGAAGAGTTTGAGAAATTAGAAATAAATTAAATTTATCATCATTGTGGGGCATCTGGTTGGTATCAGACTTCGAAATGAATATGAAACAGGTCATGAAACAGGCAAATACATTTATCCAGATAGTGTTATCCCTCTATTTGCTGTGAGCCTCCCTGGAGGCAGCCATGAGTTAAAACCTTTCAGTAAATATAGATAGAGAGAAACTCCAGTCTTACCCCCCCACCTTTTTTACCCTTTCTTGTGTTCTTCTACATCATCCAGCAAATAGCTTTAATACCAAAGGGTGTTACCATGGTTCTGGGAGTTTGTTTTATTGTTTCAGTGTGGTGAGTACTTAAAGCGGTTGCCTAAACATGAAACTTACTGAGCAGAATGTTAGTACATTTAACATAAAATCTGCCCTCTAGTGAATCAGATCGTCCCAGACATCACAGATCCTTATATCTTTTGTGAATGTCAGCAGATCTGATAGAAAGTAGAAACGTGCACAGACACCACTGCTTATGGTATTTATGCTTTTTACAGAGCAACAACACTAGAAGCCCATCACCATAAAACAACCCATTGCCAACTAAATGATACCAGCTTGCTGGGAAAGATCCAGATTCAGTTGGAGTTTAGCTTTTCTTCATTTTCTTAATCATGGCAATGAAAGTCAAAAGTGTTCTATCTCCTGAATAATCATCACTGTATGAGTGCTACTAATAAAAGCAGAGTAGATGGCTTTGTTTTTGTACAAACCTTATTTCCAAGAGCACAACCCGTTGGTACATAGAATTTTTTAAATCTCCAAATACTTTTTCCTCAGTTCGTCATAAACTTCCATTACTAGTAAGAGAAAAATAGAACATTTCTTATTACTAACTCTAAAAACTCAATCTGTCACAAACTTTTTTTTTAATAATATTTTTTTATTACATTATGTTAGTCACCATACAGTATATCCCTAGTTTTTGATGTAAAGTTCTATGATTCATTACTTGCGTATAACACTCAGTGCACCATGCAATATGTACCCTCCTTAATACCCATCACCAGCCTATCCCGTTCCCCCACCCCCCTCCTCTCTAAAGCCCTCAGTTTGTTTTCCCAGAATCCATAGTCTGTCATGGTTCATTCCTCCTTCTGTTTACCCCCTCCTTTCTTCTTTCCTTTCTTCTCCTACTGATCTTCCTACTTCTTATGTTCCATAAATGAGTGAAACCATATGATAATTGTCTTTCTCTGCTTGACTTATTTCGCTTAGCATTATCTCCTCCAGTGCCGTCCATGTTGCAGCAAATGTTGAGAAATCATTCTTTTTGATGGCTGAGTAATATTCCATTGTATATATGGACCACATCTTCTTAATCCAGTCATCTGTTGAAGGGCATCTCGGCTCCTTCCACGATTTAGCTATTGTGGACAATGCTGCTATGAACATTGGGGTGCATATGGCCCTTCTCTTCACTACGTCTGTATCTTTGGGGTAAATACCCAGTAGTGTAATGGCTGGGTCATAGGGTAGCTCGATTTTTAACTTTTTAAGGGACCTCCACACCGTTTTCCAGAGTGGCTGTACCAACTTGCATTCCCACCAACAATGTAGGAGGGATCCCCTTTCTCCACATCCTCTCCAGCAATTGTTGTTTCTTGCCTTGTCAATTTTTGCCATTTTAACTGGCGTAAGGTGGTATCTTAGTGTGGTTTTGATTTGAATTTCCCTGATGGCTAATGATGTTGAACATTTGTTCATGTGTCTGTTAGCCATTTGTATGTCTTCATTGGAAAAGTGTCTGTTCATATCTTCTGCCCATTTTTTGATTTGTTTGTTTTTATTTGTTTCTTGCGTATTGAGTTTGAGAAGTTCTTTGTATCTTTTATCTGTAGTGTCATTTACAAATATATTCTCCCATTCTGTGGGCTGCCTCTTAGTTTTTTGACTGTGCAGAAAGCTGTGCAGAAAAAAAAAAGCTGTGCAGAAGCTTTTTATCTTCAAGTTCCACAAGTTCATTTTTTCTTTTGTTTCTCTTGCCTTTGGAGATGTGTCATGAAAAAAGTTGCTGTGGCTGATGTCAAAGAGGTTGCAGCCTATGTGCTTCTCTAGGATTTTGATGGATTCCTGTCTCACATCGAGGTCTTTCATCCATTTGAAGTTTATCTTTGCGTATGGTGTGAGAGAGTGGTCAAGTTTCATTCTTTTGCATATAGCTGTCCAATTTTCCCAGCACCATTTATTGAAGAGACTGTCTTTTTTCCACTGGATGTTTTTTCCTGCTTTGTCAAAGATTAGTTGTCCAAAGAGCCGAGGGTCCATTTCTGGGTTCTCTATTCTGTTCCATTGGTCTATGTGTCTGTTTGGTGTATATTTCTTAATAGTCTCTTATATCACAACAAAGTTATCAAAATCAGGAAATTTAACAGTAATAAAGTACTATTATTTAATCCCTAGTCAATATTTTCATTTCGTCAGTTATCCTAATTATATTCTTTGTAGCTTTTTTCCCCCAGTCTACTCCAGTCCAGGATCACACCTTGAATACAGTTGTCATGTATCCTTTAAACTAGGACAGTTTCTCGGTCTTTCCTTGTATTTGTTTACCTTGATATTTTTAAAGTATATAAACCCATTGCTTGATAAATTGTCTCCTATTTTGGGTTTGCCCAATTTTTTTTGTAACTAGTTTCAGTTTATTTTTTTATTTTTTTGAGAGATACAGAGAGTGAGAGAGAGAGAGAGAGCACGAGCAGGGTGAGGAGCAGAGGGAGAAGCAGACTCCCTGCTGAACAGGGAGCCTGATGCGCGGCTCAGTCCTGGAACTCTGGGACTGTGACCCAAGCCAAAGGCAGGTGCTTAACCAACTGAGCCATCCAGGCACCCCAGTTTATTCATTTTGATAGAAATCCCACTGAAGTGATGTGTCCTGCTCTAATGTATCTTTTGAGGAGAATAGTAATACCACTTTGTCCCAGTGTTTGTGATAAAGTGTCATGATTTGGTTAAGGTGGGATTTGCCAAGTTTTTCCACTTTCAAGTTAGTCTTTTCCCTTTGTACTTAATCTGTAGTTATGTATTTCACATACTTCGAAACTGTAAATATCCTGTCCTCATCAAACATTCACCCACTAATTTTAGCACCCATTTTCTTTTTGTTTGTTTGTTTTTTAATGATTTTTTATTATATTATGTTAGTCACCATACAGTACATCCCCGGTTTCCGATGTAAGGCTCGATGATTCATTAGTTGTGTATAACACCCAGTAGCACCCATTTTCTTAACTCCATCATTCCTTCTGCATTTAGCAGTTGGCACTCTACTGTAAGGAAGGATTTTCCATTCTCTCTGTTTATGTATATTTATTAATATTTATATAGACACGTAGATTCTTATTTTATTCAATGTGTTATGATCCATTACGGTCATCTATTTTGATGCTAGAGTGTTCCAGGTTTTGTCAGTGTTAGCTGTTGTGTTCCTTTAACACATGCCCATCGTTCTTTAATGCACTTCCCCTTTTTTTGACATTAAAAGATGTTCTAAGCTCATCTTGTATATTCCCTGCCCCAGCTCTAGATTCATCCATCTCTCCAAGAAGTCTTGGATTTAGAGTAATTTTTAGAAATCAAGATTTTTGGGGTGCTTGGGTGGCTCAGTTGGTTAAGCATCTGACTCTTTTTTCCTTTTTTTTTTTTAATAATAATTTGTTTTATTATATTATGTTAGTCACCATACTAAGCGTCTGACTCTTGATTTTGGCTGAGGTCATGATCTCAGGGTCCTGGGATTGAGCCCCAGGTCAGACTCCCCACCCAGCAGGGGGTCTGCTTGTCTCCCTCTCCCCTTATCCCTCCCCTCACTCACGCTCTCTCTTTCTTTAAAGAGAGTTCAGCTGACATCCTTGTCAGCATTTAGTGTTGTCATTCTTTTTGATTTTAGCCGTTCTTTGGGGTATATAGTGGTATCTCACTGTGGTTTAATTTGCATTCCTCTTATGACTAGTGATATTTAGCAGTATTTCATGTAGTCAGTAGCTAATTGTTTATCTTCCTTTGTGATGTTTATGTTTAAGTCTTTTTGCTTTTTTTTCTAAGTTGGGTTGTTTGTATATTTTTATTATTGACTTCTAGGAGTTCGTCAATATTTTGAACACAAGCCAGATATTTGTTTTCTAAATATTTTCCCCCAGTCTTGCCTAAGCATTTTCCTAAAAGTGTTTTACTATTGATCTAATCTAGTCTTTTAAAAATTGTATTAAAGTTACTGCTTTCTTTATCCTAAGAAATCATTACGTACGCCCAATGTCATAAAGCCATTCTCCTATGTTTTCTTTCAAAAGTCTTATAGTTTTAGGTTTTCTGTTAATGCTTTTATTTTATCTCAGAGTAATTTTTGTTCATAGTATGAGGTAGCAATTTAAGTTTATGGGTTTTTTTCCATATGAATATCTTATTGTTCCAGTAACATGTTGGAAGGACTATCCATTCCTTCCCCAATGGATTGTTTTAGCACCATTGTCATAAATCAGTTGACCATACAAGTGTGGATTTATCTATGAATTCTGTTTAGTTCTAGGTCTTTCCTTAGGCCACAACCAAGTAAATATTGAACTCAGAGAGTTAAATCCTCCAGTTTTGTTCTTCTTTTCTAAAAAATGTTTTGGTTATTTTAGGTTCTTTGCATTTCCATATAAATTTCAGAATCACCTTCTCGATTACTATTTAAAAAAAAAGTCTGCTAGGAATATCAACAGAATTGAGGAATATTTGTGATTACAATATTGAGAAGTACCATATTGAGTCTTCCAACCCCTGAGCCTGGTCTATCTTGCCATTTATTTAAGTGTTCTTTTTCTTGGTGGTGTCTGCTACATCTTTTGTTATATTTACTCCAAAGTATTTTATTGTTTTTGATCCTGTGGTTAATGGATTTTTGAAAGTTTTATTTTCCCATTGTTTGCTGCTATTATATAGACATACCTTTGATATGACATTCATTTATGAGCTTTTCTTTCTTTTTTATAATTTTTCTTTTTTTCTTTCTTTTCCTAGTGATTCCTTAGGATTTGCTACATAAACAGTCTTGACATCTGCAGATAGAGATAGTCTTACTTTTTTTATACTCTTTATGACCTTTCTTTCCTTTTGTTCTTTTTTTTTTTTTTTTTTTTTGGCCTTATTATGGTGGCTAGGACTTCACTACAGGTAGAATATTTTCATCACTGTGTATGAAGTTAGTTGTAAGTTTTTATGTAGTGGTCCTTAATGGGATTGAGGAAGTTCCTTTTTTAATTCTCAGTTTTGCTGAGAGTATTAATCATGGTAGGTGTTGAATTTTATCTTTTCTGGAACTTTTGATATGATTATGTGGAGTTCCTTAATCTATTAATGTGATGGATTTCATTAATTAAGTTTTCAAATGTGAAATCAAAATAAAAGCATAATTGTTATGTCTTTCTAATGAATTGACCCTTTTCTCATGAGGAAGTATTCCTCTTTATCTTTCATTATACTCCTTGACTTCAAGTCTGTTTTATCCAATATTAATATAACTACTCTTTCTTTTTCGTGTTTTCATGTTTGTTTCTTTTAATTGATAGGTTCCTCTCTCTTTTTTTCCTGATAATTTTTTTGTAAGCAGCCCAGACTGTTGGTCCTGTAGAGTTTCCTGTGGTCTGAATGTTGCTGATTATATCTTCATGGTGGTATTTGACATGTTTCTCTGTTGTCTGTCTATAAATTAATTAATAGTTAAATGTAGAGGTCATTTGCCGTCTTGCTCATTACATTTAGTAATCTTCATGTATAAAAGCTTTAAGTTGTTTAAGTAACAGGTAAGAAGTTAACCTGACCCCCAAAATTAAGCTAATTTGCTTTTGGGGGCACCTGGGTGCCCACGTCATGCTCCTCCAGTAGGAGCCTGCTTCTTCCTCTCCCACTCCCCCTGCCTGTGTTCCCTCTCTCGCTGGCTGTCTCTCTGTCAAATAAATAAATAAAATCTTTAAAAAAAAATTTTTGGATGAAGAACTGACAGTTCATAATTAGCATGTCATGATTTGATTTTGTGTTCTTTTTATTTTTATTAAATATGTTTTTTTTAAAAGTTTGTTAAAGTAATCTTTACACCCAAGGTGGGGTGTGAACTCACGACCCTGAGATCAAGTGTCACATTCTCTATTGACTGAGCCCAGCTCAGGCGCCCCTGTTTTCTATTTTTATAAATATGTATTTTTTCTGAACTACTGTATATTCTAGTATCATTTTTTTCCCTGAATATTAAGTCTTTGTCACAAATATTTTCAGTATTGGACCTTTACTGTATGAGTAGTCATTTTAATAAATAGTGTTCCAGCTGTCTGAAAAAGTCCAGTCTGCTTGCATTTTGTTTACTGGCAAAATTAGGGCAATTGCACTTAAAAAAAAAAAGAAAGAAAAGAAAAGTCACTATCTTAGTTGTCAGTGTTGTCCTGTTTATTCTTTTTTTCTAATTTCTTTTTTATATGTGAAAAGTATTATCTTGCTCAGGGTTTTCAGATTTTCATTTTACTTGAAAAGTTAAGTAATTATTGAGTTGACCATAGGAATTGGAATGATTTTATTTAGTTAAGCAGTAGGGCACTTTTGGCACCATCCCTTCTGGTATGTCCAGGTTTGATGAAGTAGAAATCTCTGGGATTGCCTGACGGGCTCAGTCTGAGGAGCATGTGACTCTTGATCTCAGGGTTGTGAGTTCAAGCCCCACCCTGGGTGTAGAGATTACTTAAATACATAAAAACTTAAAGATTTCTGCCTTTTTTTTTTTTATGTGGCACATTTGCTGCATGTTCTCATCAGATGAATTTTAATTATGCTTTTTTCCCCTTCCCTTCTTCTCATGTCACAATATTCTGGTTTTACAAAGCCCTTTGAAGTAACTTGCATGTTGATAGGCAAGTCCTAGATTTAATTTTAATGATACTTTTCTTAGCAGGGAGTGTCTTTATGTAAAATTGCTTTCTCAACAATACAAACTAAATATTACCATCAGATTACTGATATTGAAGACATTGGACCTTTATAAAACAGTCTGTACACACTCATGAAAGACATTAATATGGCAGAGCATATTTTTATTTTCTCTGTTGATTGAAACATTTATCTCTGTATGATAAACATTGCAGTGGCTTTTATAGGTGTCATTATTTTCCTTATAGAAAATAATAGGTCATTAAGACCAGTGAGGTTTTTTTTTCAGTTGACATTTGCCAACAGGTATTTCCAGAAATGAGGATTAAGTTTATTAACAAAGCCCCTTTAGGGGATGCCACTAGGTTAAGCATCTGCCTTTGGCTCAGGTCATGATCTGGGGAAGGAGCTGGGATTGGCCATGTCAGGCTCCCTGCTCAGCGAGGAGTCTGCTTCTGCCTCTCCTCCTGCTCTAAAGACCCTTTAGAATATGCAGCTTTTAAGAAAAATGTTTCTGAAAAATAATGGCAGATGATTTGTTTCAGGTACGGAACAGTACAGTGAATACACAGGCTATGCTGAAACGTATCGTTGGGCCCGAAGCCATGAAGATGGGAGTGAAAGGTGAGTTCATTTCTGACTTGAGTATTGCATGACCTAAAGGTAAGGAATGTGGGCTTGACCTAATACATTCTGTCTCTCATCTACTCTTACTTCAGAGATGTAGCTGCTGTTTCAAGTTCAGTATTACAGGTTCATTAGTAGTTAAACTAGTATTACCATCTCCATATACAAAAGGGAAGAACAGAGAAATAAAAGCCAAAAGTCTAAACCAAAAATAAGGGTGGAACTCTTGTTCTTTACCTGTCAGCTACCAAATGTAAGTAGTTAGTGGAGGTTAACTTCCAAAGCCTAACTTATTTAATATAGGTTCTTATTAGAGCTTAAAACCTTTAACCAGCTTATTTATCCTTAATTTTTCTGTGAGATTAAGTAGGTGGGGAAACATGTTGGGACAGTTTGCCTAATGCCACAGGACGGTTAACAGCAGGACCTACAGTAAACTTTGCTGAAGTCTCCTATTTCTTACTGAAAAATACCTTTATACTTTGACATATTTGCTTCCTCATGAAATTGGTTTACCAGGGGTAAACTTTTATAGAAATGGTGCCTGAGTAATATTCCATTGTATATATCTACCACATCTTCTTTATCCATTTATCAGTCGATGGACATTTGGGCTCTTTCCATAATTTGGTTATTGTTGGTAATGCTGCTATAAACATCAGGGTACACATATCCCTTCAAATCACTATTTCTGTATCCTTCAGGTAAATACCTAGTAGTGTAGTTGCTGGATCATAGGATAAAGAAGATGTGGCATGCACACACACACACACACACACACACATATACATATACATAAACACACATATCTTGTATATATATTATGTATATAATTTTATATATATATATATACACACACACACACACATATATATAATGGAATATTACTCAGCCATAAAAACAAATGGAATCTTGACATTTGCAATGACATGGATGGAGCTGGAGAATATGATACTAAGTGAAATAAGTCAGTCAGAGAAAGACAAATACCATATGATTTCACTCACGTGGAATTTAAGAAACAAATGAACATGGGCAGGGAAGAGAGAGGCAAACCAGAAAACAGACTTTTTTTTTTTTTTTTTTTAAGATTTTATTTATCTGTCAGAGAGAGAGCACAGGGAGGGGGAGAGACAGCCAGAGGGAAAAGCAGACTCCCCGCTGAGCGGGGAGCCCGACGTGGGGCTCAATCCCAGGACTCTGAGATCATGACTTGAGCCGAAGGCAGAAACTTAACCAACTGAGCCACCCAGGCGTCCCAGAAAACAGACTCTTAACTATGGAGTACAAACTGAGGGTTACTGGAGGGGAAGGAGAGGGGTAGGTTAAGCAGGTGATGGGGATTAAGGAGTGCACTTGTTGTGATGAGCATTTAGGGTGTCGTATGTAAGAAATGAATTACAATTCTACACCTGAAGCTAATATTACACTGTATATTAACTAACAAATTTAAATTAAAATTTGGAGAAAGAAAAAAACAAAAAGAAGTTATGCCTGAAAGCACTTGTGTGTGTGTCTGTGTGCGCACGTGTTAATGAAAAAGAGCCATTGTGTTAGAATCAGCTATTGCCCATCTATCCATGCAAACTTATTCTTTGTAATATCTCAAGTCCAGCCCCTGGTCTCTTTCCTTTTGTTTTGATTAAAATAATTGGTTGCAACAATTACCTAAGTGGATATTTAATTCCTGACAATTATTTACAAACTAACATGAAGGTTTCTGTTGCCTTTCTTCAGTGTGAAAAGTTGCTTGGCATGTCAATTTATGCAAGTCTGTAAAGGAAATATTGGAATATTTGGAATTTCACCTTTCCAATTCATCTCACCCGGTCCTTCCTATTTCCATAGGCAATGTGTTACTGTCTGCTTTACTGTCTTTGTCTTTTTCAAAAATAGTTTCGCACCATCAGCAATTGAGCACAGTAGGTAGAATGTTGTACTGAATCATGACATGTTTTTTGTAACACTTCTTGGGATTATGTTTTGGATGATAGATGGTGATATTATAAACCCAAGACCCAAAGAGCAGGTCTTTCAAAGCAAAGGAAGAATGAGCGTTTTTTTTTTGTTTTTTTTTGTTTTTTTTTGGCTTTTGTCAAGATACAAATGCCATGTCTTTAGTATTAGAGGAAAACCAAGAACGAAGTTCCTTTTGTTTGCCCCCAAATCCTTTAACTTCTGAGACTCACTGTAAATGATGTGTCTATTTACACTATATCATATTTGTCATCCCTTGATAATTTTTCATTTTACTGCCATAACGTGTATGCCTTGAAATCTAAAAACGTTTTCTGCCCTCTTGTTTTGCTGAGACCTGTAGCTACTGGTTTGTTGGTTTGTTCCTAATATTTTAGCCCTGTCAAAGTCTCAGAAACCCCACCTCACAAGGGTTATATTTTGTGAGTGTCTTTCCCCAGTCATCATCTTCCCCCTTCTGTCTTGCCCCAGGGATGCCTGGCAGCGGCGTGGCACTGAAATCGTCGCCATCGATGCCCTTCACTTCAGACGCTACCTCGACCAGTTTGTGCCTGAGAAAATCAGACGCGAGCTTAACAAGGCCAGTAACCTCATTTCTTAGTTCATCTGGCAGCTGTCATCTATTTACTGCCATTTTATTAATGCTGAAATTAATGCTTTCTGGTAATTCTTGCAATGTCAGTATGTCTGCCCACAGCTCTCCTGATTTAATGGGTCTGTCAGCTTGTACAAGATGTACTTTCCATTTCGTAATTGCTTGATTACTGATGCCAGATAGATTGTTGGCTTGGTATTAAGCCCCACACATGCATTTAGCTCATCAAGTACTTTTACTTGCTTTGGAACATTATTATGGTAAAACCGTATAGAAATGAATAAGCACTAAAAATTTTTTTCACGCCTTTCAATGACGTCTCTACAAGGTATGCCATCAGGGTTAATACAGATAAACCATAAAAGTTAAGTTCTATTATAGGTGAGATTCACATGTTAATTGTTTTTGATTAGGTAATTTAACATATTTATGATGGAATCTGTGATTTTCTGTGATGCTTAGTGCTGTCTGCTATAATCATTTTTCTAATTGTATTACAGAAATATGAAAATGAGCCATACCTATTGTTCAGATTTTCACTACTGTTAACCATAATAAGTAAACTCTTATCATACAGTAGAGTGCTGATTGTATTCTCTAAATTTAGGGCTTTACCAAAATAGTTGATAATTTCTTCAGATCTTTTACAGCCAAGAAGACTGACCCAATCCTGAAAACCATTGCTTAATTCACATGACTCATGTTTGATTATGAGATTGTTTATTAAGATAATTGCATGGCTACATGTGTGCAAATCCCTACATAGACTTTTGATAATGACAGCAGACTGGTGTACCATTGCAAGGATATTGGGAGCTCCCTTGGATGGGCACATCTGACATTAGGTATATCACGCTCAGCTTCCCCCTGGTCTTACCACAGAAATGGTCTCTCTTGTGGTGCTCTGCATGTCTAGCACAAACACCTTGCCTTTCATATAGTTAGTAAAATAAACGACCAAATAATCCAGAGAGGCTTTTACTACTCTTACAACTTGGTATGTATTTTGAGTATAATTATATATATTATCTTATATTCTGATCTACTTGAGAATCTAATTGTTGAATGTGTTTTCTTATACATATCTATTAGATTATTTTAATTATTTTAATGTTTAGAGTTCTCAAAGGGGTCTCTTAAAAATTTTGAAGAGGAAATGCACTATTTTCCAAAGTTGAACTTAGATAACAGATATCGCTTATATATATTTTTAAGTAATTCCTCAGAAAAGCGATGCAGAAAGACTGTTCCTTGGTATATGAACAGGTACAATTTCTCTCTTTTACCTGACTTTGTAAATCAGAGATTCTTTAACAAAGAATATCTTTTATTATATTAGATACATTTTAAACGTAAGCCTTTCCCTGTTCCAAACTCTTTTTTTTTTTTTTTAAGATTTTATTTATTTATTTGACAGAGAGAGAGAGACAGCCAGTGAGAGAGGGAACTCAAGCAGGGGGAGTGGGAGAGGAAGAAGCAGGCTCCCAGCGGAGAAGCCTGATGTGGGGCTCGATCCCAGAATGCCGGGATCACGCCCTGAGCCGAAGGCAGACGCTTAACGACTGCGCCACTCAGGCGCCCCACCTGTTCCAAACACTTACCTTGAAGCAATTATATCCAAGTACATGATGTTTTTATTGTATAGCATATCAAGTAGAATGAGATTTATCTTTAGATTTTCATCAGATGTTCTTTCTTTATTAAACACATTATATGAATTTGTCACATGGGCATGGTCATTGATACTAAAAGACATTTGTATAAGCAGTAGGTAGTTTGGGGAAAATTATATGAAAAGGAAATGTGTTTAATCATAATCATACGGTAACACAAATTTAAAGCTTCTTTTTCTTATGGATAAAATTTATATTCCCATAAATACTTTTCTGTAGGAGCTAGATCATTCCATTTTAGAAATTATCTGCAAATATGATCTTTTTAAATGATAACCCTGGGCATAAATAAATCTTTTCTTTTTTAAACTGCCCATAGTCTATTGATGTTCTCTACATTTACTGATACAGCACTAACCTCAGTTTACCTACCCTCAAAGACACCAGAAATTTTAAAGGTGTGAAACCTTGGTACATGTAAATAGGTTGTAAGGATTGGAAAACATTTATTTGTAGAATGTAGAGTCCTTAGGAAACACACTTTATACAGAAAGAATGAGTCTTTAAATAACAACAGATGAAGCTTTATTTCATTCAAGTCAGTCAGTGCCAAGCACACTGCCTTGCTTATGAAAACTTCTCAAAAATATTTGTTGGATGCATTAGTTGGTGATTCATTAAACTTCTTAGGTATTACTGACACAGTTTTTTAAGATAAACATTTTATATATACATTATCTTAAATCACTTAAAATGTTATGAATTTATAGGTATTTCCCAAATATTCTTTAAGTGCTAGATAAAGCCCGGTAAGTCCAGTGTTGATTCAAGTATGGAATAGATGAAACCATATGAAGCAGATGGATTGATAGTTATGTCCTTCTCTGTTTCAGCCAGCCATCATTTATGTTAATATGCAATTAAATCTAATTTATAGTTCATAAGAGATTCTTTTCTGTCAAGTGCAGATAGGAGTTTTTTTTAATTATGTAAGTAACAATAGTAAAAGAAGAGCTAACATTAAATGATTGCTTATGATATGCTAGGCACTCTACCTAGCACTTTAAATGCAATGTCTAATTTAATCAGAACCACCCAGGGAGATGTAGATAGTCTTCTTGTCTCCAGTTTGGAGATCATGAAGTTAAATCAGGAAGTTAAATAACTTACCCCATGTCACACAGATGGGCAGTGAAGAAGTCAGGACTTGAATCCAGGTTCCCCTGACTTCAAATTACTTTTTAAAAATGTAACTTCTCCCACATAGTGATATTACTATAACTAGGTCTGTCTTTCCAGACTTTTTACAGTCTTAAATCATTAAGAATGTTCCCTGCATATTCTTAACAGTCTCCTATAAACATATAGGCTTTGGTTACCTCTTCTCCTTTAATTATAATCCTGTACTGTGAGCAAGTCTCCAGTGATTGCTTTTCTTAATATCCTTTTTTGTTTGATAAACTTTTTAAAGGAAATTTGAGGGCTTTCCCCCAGGCTATTTATTAAATTCCCATAAGACAAGGAAATACCACAGGTGTAGAGTAGCCCATCAGCACATGGGCTAACATTGAGAAAGTACCTGGTTTATGGCCTGGCACCATGGGAAGGTACTTGATAAATATATATTCTTTCCTTCACTGCTAAATTCTAAAACATTTGATCTTTAGCTGAGAATTAGTTTTCTAATTCTTTCATTGAAAAAGAAGAAAGCAATAAATGATTTTGTTAAATGTCATTGACAACTTAGAGAACTAATCCAAATAACTTTGGGCCTTCTAAATAAAAGCATTCCGTCATTTATTGGTTACATTTACCTATTAAAATAGAGTATGAATTTTAGTACAGCGACAGGGAGTTTTACATAAACTGACAGCACAACTTGGAGAGAATTTAAGTTAAATATTTACGTCTCACTGTTTTGTAAACGTAGGCTTAAAGCAGAAGTCTATATATTAAAATGCTTTAGAGATGACTTATACAATTCTACTCTTTTATGCCACAGAGAAAGTGAGTAGGAATAGAAAAACTCATTTTTTTCTAGGAAGTAATAGAGCATAAGACCAGTTTTCACCATCAGAATTCAGTGTGGATCTCTGAACTCTAGGGGCTTGTTTGCTACTTTTAGGTATTAGTCTTCAGATAATAATTGAAAGAGCAATCCCACAAAGTGTTTTATCCCCTCTGGAAACAGTCTGCTCCATCAAGGCTCCACCTGTCCTATTGGACCCACATAGTGACCTGCAAACAGAGTTGGTTTTTAAAAGGAAGAATCTGTCTCCTTTTATCTAACTGGTATTGTGAAGCAATGTTTAATCCTATGAGAGATCAGCTGGGTGACATTCTAGAGGAGAATTATCCTTGTAGTTGGAAAGATTTATGACTCCAGCTTGCAAAAGTTGCAAATGGCTCAGCAACGGAAGAAAGAAATCATCTGTGAAAAGTTGTATTTAGCCATGTTAGGCTCATTCAACTAAGATTAAGTAATGAATATATTTTATAGAGGCTTCTGGATCAGAAGTTGAATAAAGCAAACTGACCACCCCAACAGGAATACCACCATTTACCCTTTTAAATTGATTTCTTCATTTTTTTGGTATTACCCATCAACAAATTTGGAAAGACATGGTTATTAAACCAGAGCTTGATTAACAAAACCATTCAATACTAGCTGCTGGTATTTCTAAGGAGTTCAACATGTAGGGTAGCTGATATTGCTCAGTTAGTTGGGAGAGTGTTAGAATGGAGGAGGAGTTCAATATCTGATCATTTATATTTTCTTAAATTACAGTTGAGCTTGAACAACTTGGAGATTAGGGATGCCAACCCTCTGCACGGTCAAAAATCTACGTATAACTTTGAACTCCCCCAGAACTTAACTATTAATAGCCTCCTATTGACTGGAAGCCTTACTGAAACATAAACAGTTGATTAACACATAGTTTGTATGTTATATGTATTATATACTGTATTGTTAAAGTAAGCTAAAGAAAATGTTATTAAGAAAAGCATAAGGAAGAGAAAAATACATTTACAGTACTATGCTATATTTATCGAAAAAAACCCTGCATATAAGTGGACCACCCAGTTCAAACCCATCTTGTTCAAGTGTCACCTATATGTATCTCTTTACTTTTCAGGAATATTAGCCCAAAACGTGTCATTTTTAGTGAATTTTTCCTTCAGTCTCTTAATATATAGATTCAGAATAGCAATAGATATACCTAATCCAATCTTTGATTTCACACACGAGGAAACTAAGGTCTGCATAATTCTTTCATTTTATATAGCATTTTAAAGCAAAATCAATTTACTAATGTTTCAATTATTTTAAAGAGAAAAAAGTCGTTCGTGATCCTACCTTTCAAATAGTTTTTATTTTTATAGGTCTTTCCACATGAATATTTAGTTTCATAAAAATGTGTTCAAAAGTTACCTATAACTTTGTATTTTACCTACTTAACAATATATTGTAAATGTTTTTCATACTTTCTAATATCTTCATAATAGTATGCTTAATGTCCATAAAACTGGTTGGATTGGCGTACTATGATTAAACTACTATTTTTGAACAATTAGGTGGTCCTAAGTATCTCTCATTATACATAATGTAGTAATAAACCTCTTTGTTATTTAATCACATAAGAAATTTGCAAAATTGTTATTAATCTAAGGATAATATTTTTTTTTAAGTAGGCTCCACGCCCAACGTGGGGCTTGAACTCGGGTTTAACCCTGAGATCAAGAGTCACATGCTGTATCAACTGAGCCAGCCAGGTGCCCCTCTAAGGATATTTTAAGACTTGATTCATGTTATTTTATTCTCTTCCAAAAGATTCTTTTTTAAAAACATTTATTTATTTTAGAGAGCATTGGGGGAGGGACAGAGGAAGGAAATCCTCAAGCAGACCCCCTGCTGAGTGTGTAGCCCTACCAAGGGCTAGATCCCAGGACCCTGAAATCATGACCTGAGCTGAAATCAAGAGCTGGCCAGTCAACTGACTGAGCCACCCAGGTGCCCATTTTCCAAAAGAGTCTTAAGGATTTTTTTATATTATGATTGTTTTTAATTCTAAGATCTCAGGAAATCAATATTGGTACCAACTGTGTTTAAGTTAGACGAGTGGTGGTAGGTTATCTTCAAATAAGCAACTCTTTAAGAACAATAATTGTTAAATTATTAATCTAGCAAACAATATAATGTGTTTACATTAAAATGAAAGACATAGTTAAATTATATCTACTTGGGCCTGCTAAACTTATGTTGAAGCCTGAGTTCTTATTTCAGTGTGCATGTGTTCATGTATGTCTGTGCCTGGGTGTTTGTGACCAACTATTCCCCTGAGTACCGTCTATTTCCCGGGTCCAGTTCTAGGCCTGTAGATTTTTACAACTGTTTTCTTTGTTTTATTTTTCACTTTTTTCCAGCCTACATTTCTGTCTTTATGTCACCACTTCCCAGCTGGGCTCTAGTTTTTAACTCTAGATACCAGTGTTTTCTTCCTGTCTCTTGCTTTTTAAATCTCTCCTTTGGAACCTTCAAGACTCCAAAATTACCTTTATCTTCCCTTTCTTCTTCCCTTCCCATCAAAATTCATTCTGAGATATAAGTGTTCACTGGTATCCTCTACTTACTGTCCTAAGATGTGGCTGCTTCGTCTTTTTCTCTTTAAAGTTGTTTATTAGTAAAAATAAATAGCTCTGTCATTGGTGAATATCATGTCAGGATGTGACTGTAGAGTTCGAGCTGGCTTTCTTTTTATTCTTACTGCTCTGATTAATCTCAAGTGCTATCTAGCTGTGGGTGTGGAAAAAAAAATGTATTTGTTGCCAGCGTGGAGCTCTTGAGAACTCCTAGTACCTTTCCCTATGAAGTAAGAACTTGGCAGCGCTTTTGAGGTCTCTATCCTCATCTGATCTTTATTTGTTAATAAAGGGTCTCATTACTGTTGTAAAAGGAAATGATTCCCTGATTAGTGACCCTGCTCTGGTCTCTAGCATTTGAGGGATCGCTCTTCTTACTGCAGAAGGGAGAAGCATACGTTGTCTGTCTAAAGGGGACTCAGAGGAGCTTGCTGCCTGTATCTTATTTCTGACTATAGAAATGCTTGGTTTAAACAGAATAAAAGAATTTTGTATTTAATCATTATAAACAGTTATTCTTTATACCTAATTACTTTTGTAGTTTTATATCATTTAATTTCTGGTTAACTTTTTTAAAGTTTTGATTTGTTTCGATCAAAACACCAAATGCAGGTTAATGTCAGTTTTATAGTCTGTTTTTTGTTATGGCCATTTTTCAATGTATTTGTGGAGGATTTTTGTTTTGTTTTTTAATACAGTTGGTTAGCACTTTATGTTAGTTTTGTCTCCTAATAATATAAATATTTCAAATTCTCTGTTGTTAGGCTCTAGTTTCACCAAGCTATGTTTGCTCATTAAATATGAGTCAGCCCAGGTATAGAGATGGCAGTAGGAAGAGACTAAAGCCATTCTGACAGTATAAAAGAGAGGCAGCCCCAACAGGAGGCTAAGAAATCATCTTCTTCATCCAGGCCTGTTAAGGAGAATTTGACAGCAAACCAAGTGGCAAAGTTATGTCTATTCTGACCGAGTTTGTTCTCCCCTTGTTGGCAGAAAGACAGAGACTCTGTATCTTTTAAGAACCTGCTCAAAAAAAATTGAGCTCTTTGATATTTTTGATCTGAAAGAGATTTTCAGAAGCTCCATGCATCTGATTACACAGGTAATTTGTGAGTTCTAGTGTAAGCTCTGTACCACAGTGTTGAATAATGGTCTGGTACCAACTTATAATTAATATCTGTCAGGATTTACAGCCTAGGAGGGGGTGGAAGGAATAGCCTTGTTAATCTATCCAGACAGTGTGTAAAATAAATTTTTATACCTTTGTGGAAACTTCAGAGAGCAATTTACTATATTCTATGTGTGGGTTTCATAGAAGCATCTTTCTTTATCCTTGGTTTTTCTCTGGGAACATTTGTCACACATCATTCTTTTTAGTTTATTTACTATTATACATAAGCTGTATTTTAGGCTTTGTTTGGTACCAGGAGAGATTTGCTTTGCTATTATATTAAACTTTTTAATATAGTCTGATAGTTTCAGAAAACTAAGAACCCTTAGGAGGCAGAAAAACCAACTGGGCTGACAGCAAAGAATGGAAAACAAACTCTGGGACCTTAAACTGCAGTCTTCTCATATATAAAATTAGCTGTTCCTCTAATTAATACTTAGCCAGCGTCCTCAGGATATATTGTATTTTTCTCAGGTGACTACCGAATTTTAAAATATTCTGGCTTAAAACAGAGCTGTGAAACCAGAGAATCTTAGAGCTGGAGGGGATCTTAAAGGTTATTTTATAACCAGGTATAGGAATCCCTTTTATATGTATAGTTGTTTGTTCATTATCAAGCATTTCAGTGGCAGGAAGCACATTTAAAAGCTAATCACAGTTATTAATCTAGTCCCAATAATTCAGAGACTGAGCACAGAGGAAGCATAATGGAAAAAAATGGTGATCAGAAGTCTTCAAATAAAGCAATGTGTTAAGTGCCTTTCCTTCCTTTAGTTCCTGGTAGTTTGTAATTGGGATCCTATCAGTACTTAAGATCTCTCTTATATTTCCATTCATATTTGTTTGAATCAGATAAAGAAACTGAGACCCATATTGGTTTAAAGGCTTTGATGTGTCTAACATCAAAACAAATAAATACTAGAATTGATCATTTCTTACTCTCTTGTATAATCCCTTTTCCCTCTACTTTGGCCCCGAAAGGAAGAAAGAAAGAGAAAGAAAGGAAGAGAACATAAGCTTGATAATAGCTACTGATCCTAGTACATCAGTCAGAAATACTGTTAGTGTCTAGTCACTCACATGTTGTGATGTTTCTTTCATCCTGCAGGCTTACTGTGGATTTCTCCGTCCTGGAGTTTCTTCAGAGAATCTTTCTGCAGTGGCCACAGGAAATTGGGGCTGTGGTGCCTTTGGTGGTGATGCTAGATTAAAAGGTGAGTAAATAAGTTGTTGTAAGAAGGATAATAGCATTCTGACCAGGGAGAAAAGTTAGCCCTTCAAACTTGGATTTCTAATGTTCTATTGTAATAAGAGACCCACAAAGATCAAAGAGAAGAGAAAAACAATATTTGACACCATCCTCTCTTTTCTTATCGTGTTTAAGGGAATTCTTATTTTTATTTACTATTTTCCTTCAGAGGTCACTTATCTCTTTGATCTACCAGACACAGTATTTAGCTGACTAGAGATATGGAAGAGTACAAAATGACTGTGAAGTTTCAAACCAAAGCCCCCATTAAGCACCTTCCTTGGCAGAAGTGATTTTGATGGACAGAACTTTTTTTTTTTTTTTTTTGAAGATTTTGTTTATTTGACAGAGAGAGAGACACAGCAAGAGAGGGAACACAAGCAGGGGGAGTCGGAGAGGGAGAAGCAGGCTTCCTGCTGAGCAGGGAGCCCGATGCGGGGCTTGATCCCAGGACCCTTGGATCATGACCGGAGCCAAAGGCAGTCACTTAACAAGTGAGCCACCCAGGCGCCCCTAGAACTATTTTGTTGACTCATGCATTCACCAAACTTGTGAGGTATCTGCCATGTTTTAGGCACTGTGGTAGACTCTGAGAATACAGAGGTGAACAAGATGTGGTCCTTGCTTTGGAATTCACAGTCCAGCGTATGAGAGAGAGGCATAGACAAATGAAGGATAGTAGTGAGTAGAGGTACACATATGTGGAAGTATAGCTTGGGAGAGCTGCGTGAATAACATTTTTGAGGAGCCATTTGGGTACCCAAGAAGGATAAACATTTCTTATGGTAGAAAAATCACAAAATCTGATCAACAAAACTATTGGCCATTTACCAAATTATGACATTTTCTTTACTCTCAGAAGTATTAGTTATAGAAAATAGTATTATATCATTACTTAGGAAGGTTACTATTCTATGTCAACCTGACTGGTCTGACGCCAGCTAGGTGTGCTGCAGTATAATCCTGCCATTAACTACCCGGAGTTAGTACAAACCCCACAGGTTAAGGGCAGAGTCCTCCGTAAGACCACCCCTCCTTCAAACTCTAGCTGCAAGTCTGGGGTGGGGTGTCCGCAGGCCACCTATACCTCTGACCAATTGCCTACCAATCTAGGAGGTTCTCACAACCCCCTTCAAGTCTGATAATTCACTGGAATGACTCAGAGAACTCAAGAAGGTGCTACTACAGTTTTATTATAAAGGATATACAGAGGGTGAGTGAGATCTGGGAGGGAATACAGAGCTTCCATGCCTTCTCCCTGTGGTGTCAACAGCACATCACTGTCCTCACACATCAGCATGTTTGCCAACTTGGAGGCTTCACTGACCTTTGATGTCCAGAGTTTTTATTGGGGCTTCATTATGTAGGCATCGTTGATTAAATCATTGGCCACATCATTGAACTCAGTTTCAGCCCTCCTTCTACTCCCTGGAGGTCAGTGGCTGAAAATCCCAGAGGTCAGTGGCTGAAAATCCCAATCTTGTAGCTATCTCAGGGCCCTCCCAGAGGCACCTCCTTAGCATAACAAAGACAGTATCACTCAGGAAATTCCAAGGGTTTTTGAAATTCTTTGTTATACTGCAGTTATTAAAGTAACAAGAAAACAAAGCAAACATAAAACAACCAGCTGGACTTGATAGACAAACTATGAGTAAAATCTTGTCTCTGGGAACTAAACAATTGAGTCTGTCATAATTTCTGAGTGTTATTTTTGTAAAAGTGACACATTTATTATTTTTTAATCCAGAAAAATATTATGAAGTATGTAAAAATCATCAGAATTCATTGTTAGCATTTTGGTGACCATCCTTTCAGAAGACATTCCTATGTAACAATTTGTGTAACCATTTGACATTAATAACATGACACCATATTGTCTGTGTTTTAACCTCTTCTTCTTGATAACCCTACAGTCTCATGGATGGCTTTCAACACCAACAAATGTAAATGTACTGTCAACATTTTTAATAGCTACATAGCATTCTGTTGTATGTACCTCTCTGTACCATAATTTATTTCAGTGGTTCCCCCATTTATAGACAGTTGGTTTATTTTCTTTATCTTATATTACAAGCAGTACTGCGGTATATAAATATATGTTATATATCATTATTTTCATAGGGTTAATTCCTAGAAGGAGTGAGATTAATGACTCAAAGGACATACATACTTTATATTTTGATACTTGTTGCAAACTGTCCTTCTGAAAGGCTGTATCAATTTATACTGTCTTCCTTGCATAAGAAACCTTACCAACAGATTTTGTCAATTTTTAAAATTTCTCTGAGGTTTAACATTTTTTATATGTTTATTGCCCATTTGTATTTGCCTTGTGAATTGCTTTTTCACTCTTCTGTCCATTTGGCTCTTTGGGAATAGTTTTGACTTTTCATTGACTGTTACTCTTTGTATATTAAGAATGTTAATTATTTGCAATGTTGCAGGTATTTTTCTCAGCTTTTTCATTTATTTCAGCCTATTAGGTTGTTGTCATATGTCGTTAATTTTTATGTGTTCACATATTTGTGGCATGCTTAGAAAAATCTTTTCTGTTCCTTCATTCTAAAGATTTTCTCACCCATATCTTTTTCATATTCGGAAACAAAAACTGCATGTTATTATTTTCAGTGTTTTAAAAATCTATAGATGAAAGAATTTCTGGGTTTTATGAAATTCTTTATCATCCTCGATTTGTTTGAAGAAACCTGTTTTTCACTCTGGGCTTATTGATCTTATGACAGATACTTTTTTTCTGTTTTTCTTTTAAGTAAAATGAATGAGTAGATTCATATCATCAATCCAAAAAACCAGGTCTGCCATAAGCCTTGGTCATTTGTGCTGGACAATTTGAGAAGCTTTATAAATGTGTTTGTTTCCTTTCTTTTCCTTACGGCATAAAAATCTTTTTCTCAGATTATAGTTTTGTTTCCCCTGGTGAGTATCAAGCATAGTATTCAAAGATTTTCATTATGTAGTTCATTTTTTCAATTATTGAGATTTAAACTTTAGAGTGACTTTTTGACAACTCCCTCCTCTTCATTAATTTGAATAATCATTAAAGATTGGTGTAGTTATCTATCCGTTAGTGGGGAATTATTTACTAATACTGATTTTGAGAAGAAAGATATTGTGGTACATCTATGTAATGAAATATTATGCAGACATTATAACTGTTGCGGAAATACAACTGCTAACATGGAAGGATGTTTTTGGAATACTGCCAAATGGGGGGAAATGCACAGTATATGCATGGTAAACCATTTTAAAAATTAAATTATGAATATAAAATAATCACAAATTTGAGATTCTCTATGTTTATCCATTTATGTGTAAAGATTAACTATGGTTGTCTCTAAGTGAGTGATACTGATGATTTTTTTAAATTTGTATTTTTCTGTTGTAAACATATATTGTTTTTGTAACAAAGAGTCTTATCAAAAAATTTTCTGGGGTGCCTGGGTGGCGCAGTCCTTAAGTGTCTGCCTTCGGCTCAGGGTGTGATCCCCGTGTTCTGGGATCAAGCCCCACATCAGGCTCCTTCGCTGGGAGCCTGCTTCTTCCTGTCCCACTCCCCCTGCTTGTGTTCCCTCTCTCGCTGGCTGTCTTTCTCTGTGTCAAATAAATAAATAAAATCTTCAAAAAAATTTTTTTTCTGACAACATGGATAGATGTTGAGGGCATTGAAATGAGTGAGGCACTTATGTGTGGAATGTTAAAAAAAAGAAAGAAAGAAAGAAAGAAAAACAAAAACTAGCTCATAGATATAGAGAACAGGTTTCCAGAGGTGGGGTGTGGGGGTGGGTGAAATGGGTGAAGGGAGTCAGAATGTACAAACTTCCAGTTATAAAATGAATAAATAATGGGGATGTAATGTATAACATGGTGACTATAGTTAATAACTGTATTGCATACTGGAAAGTTGCTAAAAGAGTAGATCTTGAAAGTTGTCATCACAAGAAAAAAATTTGTAACTATGTGTGGTGATAGGTGTTAACTGTACTTTTTGTGGTGATCATTTCTCAATATATACAAATGCCAAATCATCATATTCTATACCTGTAAGCTAGTATAATTTTGTATGTCAATTATATCTCAATTTAAAAAAAAAAGTCAGCCATCAGGACAGTGTAAGTTCCTCTTTTACAAGCTCACATTCTTTCTCGTTAGTCACATAGACATGATGAAGGAGACATTTATTTATTTATTTATTTATTTATTTATTTTTTTTTTTTTTTTAAAGATTTTATTTATTTATTCAACAGAGATAGAGACAGCCAGCGAGAGAGGGAACACAAGCAGGGGGAGTGGGAGAAGAAGAAGCAGGCTCATAGCGGAGGAGCCTGATGTGGGGCTCGATCCCAGAACGCCGGGATCACGCCCTGAGCCGAAGGCAGACGCTTAACCGCTGTGCCACCCAGGAGCCCCGAAGGAGACATTTAAATTCTAGGTGAATCTCCTGGAGAAGAGAGTACCAAGAAAAAGATGTTTGCTAATGACCCAGTATTAAGGAGATAAAGCAGATGCATAGGAAAGAATCAAGAGGCCAGTTCAGAGTATCAATAGATAATAGAAGGTTGGAACTAAAACACTTTGAGAGCAGATAAAGACAGGGCCAATATTAACTTTTTCTCGACTCATCATCTTTATCTGTCCCTAGGTCTTACCAAACCTACCAAGAAGAGTCTTTGAACCATCAGATGCTATGGCTACCTTATAAGAGAAAGAAAGAAGGAAGGATAGTTAAAAAAAAAAAAATCATGGAGAGAGAACATGGGCATTTAAACTTAAACTTGTGTTTCTTTTATCAACAATAAGGCTAAATATTTATTTATATGCTTGCTGCCTAACTGTACATGAGTATTGCAATTTACAACAATTTAATTTTGAACTGTTTTCATTGTACATTCTGTTGACAGCTGTTAAGGTAATATTTTTCATATATTTATTTATTCAACAGACATTTACTAACAACTTTCTGCCAATGGCCTTAGGAGCTAGAAGGTAGGAGGAGGGACATAGGGAAGAGGTAGGGACTTGGTGCCTGTCCCCCACCAGCAACCAGTCATTTCCTGCATGCCTGTGCTACCACATGGGTTCTCTCTATTCTTCTACCTGGCCCTCATCTTTCTGAGCACCTTGTGGAGGCCTATGGAAAAAAGCTTTTCAGTGAGTGTGAACTCTCTTTATTTCTGGGGCTCCTGGTTATTCCAAAGTAACCGCCTGGTCTACACTTGGCTTTTAAAATTATGTTAAGGTTTTAGCTGATTTATTTTTATCCATTTGTATGGTGGTCACCTCTGTCTCCTGTGCTCTTTCAAAGATAATAGTTTATGCGTTTTGTATCTTCTTGGAGGGGGTTGTCATACTTTGGTTGCCTTGCAACAATGCAACTCTCTGGTAGACTCAGGAAAAATTTATGATTTTTTGGATTATTTGGCTTTTTTTCATTGTTAGGATGGAAGCAACTTCTTTTTGCAGCTTTATTCTTCCTATCTCAGTAGAGACTGTGAAGTGGGCTTCTGCCCTAAGTGTACCACCAGACACCCATGAGATTTTTAGGAGATAAATTAAAACCATTTTGAAATGGTTGGTTTAAAAATAAAATGGTTTCTCTCATCTTTTATTTCTAAATTTTATTACATTATAATCAAAGAGTGTAGATAGTATTATTTCTACTTTTTGGAGTATTTTGAGTTTCTCTTGGTGGTCTAACAGTCATATGTTGTAGATACTATATTGGCACATGAACAGATGTCTCTGAAACATATAGAACTTATTTTATGTCTATTAGATTCTGTCTTACTAGATCAGACCCTGTATCCCTCTAATTTTGATGGTTGCTTTGTGAAGGGATTAAGTGGTACTCTAAAGGTCTTTCTTTTATTATTTTTGCCAATTCCTCCTTCCATTTCCTTCAATATTAATTTTTTATACCTCTCCATACTATGTTACCTTATTTGGGAAAATTATGCCATTGCTAGTTTACTGTAATTAAAAGATATCTTGATGTTGTAGTCCTATGTATTTTCTTTTTTATCTCCATTCCCTCCTTTCACTACCTAAAAGTGATTTGCATATAAAATATGCCCAATGAATTTCTCTTTAACAAATTTATTCAACAACCCTGTGTGCCTTTCATTAATCTGTGGTTTTTCACATTTTTCTGAAATTGCCTATTAGTATCTGGCTAATTCCCTGTGTTCCTTTAAGACTCCACTCTAGTGTTAACTGTTCCACAAAGATCCCCGTTTCTCTCCTACCACCTATCTCCAACTCGCCAACACTGCAGCAAAGTTCTGTAGTAGGATTCTTTAGTTTTGAAAGACCCTAATCTACCTAGTCACTTAAGCCCGAATGGGGATTATTGGCTAATGTGGATGAGATGCAGGAGCTGGAGACCAAATAGTTCCAGGCTTATACTACTGTAATTGAGCGACCCTAGAGGGAAGGAGAACTCCTTTATTTAAAAACTTTATGGTTGGGTACCTGGGTGGCTCAGTTGGTTAAGTGTCTGCCTTCAGCTCAGGTCATGATCCCAGGGTCCTGGGATCAAGCCTCGCATCAGGCTGTGCACTCAGCGAGGAGTCTGCTTCTCTCTCTGCCCTTCCATGCATACTCCCTCTCTCTCTCTCAAATAAATAAATAAAATCTCTTTAAAAAGTTTATAAATGAAAAAAATTAAAATATTATGGAAATACTCTAATTCAACCAACTTAGATCACTTTTCCCATCTCTTGGACCAAATCATTATAGCCAGGAAGTCAGTCAACACTGGACACATCCCCAATGAGATTATAGAAACTTTTTATAAATTAATTTTCCTTTATACCTTGTATCCCATTGACATCAAACTTAAATAATGTCTGTACTGGTTGTTTTGCTGTTTTGGAATCAAGATAGTTAAACTCCAGAAAAACAATTGATCTAGAAAAGATGGGAACTTGAACCATTCTGATAAATCATTTTCTACCATGCTATCATTGGCCTAGCCTATCCTTTTGGTTGGGGTTTGTGGGAGGTCTATTTGTGGAAGTGGGGAAGGGGTGACTATCAATAAAAAATGGAAGGTTATAATAGCAATATGGGCCAGTTCAGTTCAGTTTGTCTTACCACAGGCTCCTTATCACTTTGCTTACTTCTGTCAGAAAACACCACACTCCATTTCTTTCTCGGCCTTGCTCTTACACACTTGAGTAAGAATATTCGTTCCTTAACATTTCCACATTGTCCTCTTCTGTGGCCCAGTGCCTAGAATGGGGTTTTGTACATGATAATGCATTCAAGGTATCTAGAGTGAGTGGAATGGTGGTCATCAGAACCTCGGAGATGCCATTTAGTTAGTGGATCTGGGAAATAGCTTTGGGAGATTTTAACTGTGGGTTACTAATGATCAGCCAGGTTTAGGAAAGACTGTATTTTCTCCTTTAGTTTGCATAGTTACCCTTTAGTTTGTAGCCACATTTTTAAGATGAGGAAACCAGGGTTCAAAGAGAGGCTGATAAACCTGCCCAAAGAGAGAGAGCTAGTAAATATCAGAAGCAAAATTCACATTTGCCCTTTTTCAAAAACCAGTATATTTTTATTATTGTTGTTGTTGGTTGAGAGCATGTTGAGTGCATTCTGTGTTCCAGAAATTGTACTAAGTGCCTTCCTTTCATGTATTAGCTCATAACAATGTATTAGGTAAGTTTTATTTTTATCTTTATAGGTGAAATAACCAAGGCATAGAGAGGTAATTAACTAGCCCGAGGTCACTAGGATAGCATGCAACAGTGTTAGGATACCAACCAGCATTGATGCCCAAGAGCCCAGTGTCTGCACTCTTGCTGTTTAATCTTTATTGGCCACAAGTTCTAGATCTGGATCTGGGTTTGGGATTTGCCATTCTAGAGATGGTTGAATTCTTAAAGAGAGAGTACATTTAAAGCAGGTGGCTTAGTCAGTTAAGCATCTCACTCTTGGTTTTGGCTCAGTTTGTGATCTCAGGGTTGTGGGATCAAGTCCCAGGTTGGACTCTGTGCTCAACATGGAGTCTGCTTGAAGAGTCCCTCCGCCCTTCCCCCAACTCTCTCTCTCTCTCTCAAATAAATAAATAGATAAATCTTTTTTTTTTTTTTTTAAGCAGCTAAAAAGATCAAAGATGGAGCCTTCAGTAAAATGGGGGTTTGGGAGCAGCTGCAGGTGGTGATGATTAAAAACAGTAGCCAGAGGACAAGACCAGTTACAGAATAAGAGTTGACTGAGAGGAGTGAGCAAGAAGTCTTGAGCTTTTAGGGTAACCAGTGTGTAAGAGCTCACGAAACACCTTGGGTGTTTTAGAAGGGCATCAGTAGTACTTTCAAATCTATACTATTGGGTCTTCTTGCCAACATGCATTTAAATAATGTAAAAACTTGAGGAAATTCTTCTGGTTGGCATAAGGTATGTTTGCTTGGAGTAGAGCAGAATGACTTGGCATGACAGCTTTGCAGAATAGTGAGTGAGGGAGCATGTCCTTGAGTCAAGACTGCCAGGATTCAAAACTCAGCTTCACTGTTTTCTGGCCTGTAACCCTAGACAAATTATTTAACCTTTTGGTGTCCATATTGCCTTATTTTTAAAACGGAGACAATACTAATATTTACCTTATTTAGTTTCTGTAAGGATTAACTGAGTTAACCCTTGTAAATCTTGAGTTTATGCTTTTAAAACTGCTAGAACCATTCAGCATGCTGTAAGAACTCGGTGTTAGCAGTTGTTACTAAAATTACATGCTGATGGCCTCAAACCACACCTGTGGTATGAGTATCCATCATTTTACTCATTTTTGGTTTGTTTCAGTTATTGCAAGAGGACACTATGAATTGTTTTTTGATGTTATTTATATTTATTTGAATTTTCTTCATAGCTTAACATTGATGCCAAAAAGAAAATTAAAACCAAGCTCCCTGCAGGTTAATTTAAGTGATTATTTTGGCACCTAAATGTGCTTGAAGTTAGAATTTGATGCTTTTATATCATACTTGGACTCAATCCACATACCCTATTAGATTTGTGATTTATTCTCTTCTAACTTGGGATGCAAGAGAATTCACCTAAATCCTGAGACTGAGTTCTTTGGATTTGCAGATGTCTTGGGGATGTTGTAGATAGTGAGGTCTGAAGACAGTCTGTTTAAAATGATCTTTTGTTAGTGATTACTGATATATGTAGAGGCAAGATTAATTTATATTTCTGAAAATTTCACTTGTGTATAGTCTAATATCCAGTGCAAGGAGAAAAATTATAGCAGGGATTATGGAATTCCAAACTCTGAAAGAGTCTTTAGGGATCATCTGATCCAACTCCTTCATAGCATAGCTGGGAAAAATGCAGGCAAGGGAGTTAAGTGACTTGGCCAAAGTCATAGATCTAGAGAGCTAGCAGATGGGTGAGGACTGAACTCAGGCCTCCTGTGTCCGGTTCCAACCTGTCCGACACATGCTTATGTTGCAATGTGTACCCAAATAGAAATGAATGTGAAATAAAAAATGTAATGTGAATTGGTTTCTCTTATTACGATCCAGCCTCTTTATGGTAGCTGTGTCAAGCTTAGCTCTAAGAGCCTATCCAATAGGAACAAGATGGCCTGTGAAGCATTCTTAAAATATATTCTATAGAGAAATAAATTTTGAATGTTTTTATTCATACTTCATTTTTCGTAAGTGGCAAATGACCAGTGATCTAGTATTTCTGTATATAAGAAGGAAAAAGGACTGAAAGGACTTTTCTTTGGATTTCTCTTTTTTCAATAAGAAATACTTAAAGCCAAATTTTCATTTAAACTAAAAAGTAAGAAATGGTACTTCTTGGTAGAGGAAAATGACGATTCATTTTTCCATTTTTATATGTAGTTTAGGTTAATTAGGAACCTTTTAAAATTGAGTGTACTGAAGCTTTAATGTATGTATAAGTTGGTTGAACAGTTTTAATTAAAACTTACCTCTATTTTTAGATTAATTACTTTCAACACTGCAAGATTAATGAGGCCTAGTCATGGTACCTCACATGTTGTGGATACTCAATAAATATTAGTTGGAAATTAGGTAATACTTTGGTATTTTAGAATCTCACATGTATTATAATGTCTTAGATTCTTTCCCAAATTGGGGGATACTCAGCCTTATCAAATTTACTACTTCAACTTAAATATATTTTCCTTCTTACATAATTTTTAAAAACTTTTTATTTGAACATCATTGCAAATATACAAAAAGTTACAAAAGGAAAAAGAAACAACTCTGTGTGTGTGTGTATGTGTGTGTGTGTATGGACATGTATATATATGAATACACATATGCACAATTTTTCTGAACAATTTGAGCTCAAGTTATATGCATTATGCCCCTTTTCCTAGATACTTCAGTATGTGTTTCCTAAGAATAAAATATTCTCTTATATAAACAATTATTAAACTCATAAATGTATATTGATAGAATATTTTTGTCTACTCTATCATCTATATTCCAGTTTGTCAGGTGCCCTAATAAAACCGTTTATAACCCTTTTTTTCCTCCAGTACAGGGTCCAGGGTCAGGTATTGTCTTTAGTTGTCATGTCTTTTAGCCTCCTTTTGAATTCGGAGTATTTCCATAGCCTTTATTTATTTTTTTTTCACTTTTAGGACATTGACGTGTTTAAAGAATACAGTGTTCCTTGAGTTTGTCTGCTGTTTCCTCATAAGTAGGTTGAGGTTATGCATTCTTAGAGCACTGCATAGGTGATATTATCTAGAGGCAGGCAGTTGATGGCCGTATGACCCCATTGGTAATGTTAATTTTGATTACCCAGTCAAGGTGTTATCTGATTTCTCCACTGTGTAGATAGTAATAAGCTAATAAGCGATCTGTGGGAAGACATTCTAAGACAAAATTTTCATTAGATTTGACATCCTTTAATGATTTTTGCCTGATCCAGTCTTTACCATGATGGTTGTTGCAGAAGAGGATTATCCTGTGCTATCTCTCCCTCCACCTTACCATTTAGTCTTTGACTTTCTCCTGTGAGCAAGAGCCCCTCCTTCCTTTTCTCTGTTTATTATAGATTATCAGTGTGGACTCGAGAATTCATATTTTTTCAGTGGTTTGTAATTTATTACTGTATTTAATATTTTGGTGCCCAGCTTGTCCAGATTTGACGAGTGGGGTCTCCTTCAAACTGGCTCCTGTATCCTGAGCACTTTCTTTGCTTTCTGGTATAACAAAATATCCTGGGCTTATCTTATACCTATCCTGTCCTAACTGTGGAATCAGGCATTTGCCGGAGGAATACAGCTCCTTTAAAGGGGGAATGGTATTCGAGACCAATATCTGGGCACTAGAAATGCTCACTGCTGCTGGGGTGTCTTCTTTTAAACACATTAGCAGACAAAGCTAAGAATGCATGCACACACATACACAGACACACAAATGTACGTATCTTACAAGTCTATGAGTACACACTAGAGCCTTCTATTTCAATCCATCCCAGTTACTCTTCTCTTCCCCCATTCCAGGTTTGTGTGTCCCCCTGTAAGGACCCCAGGTCCCAACAATATTAGCACCTTTACTTACTTACTCAATCCTGAAATATATTTAAAAATAGTTTCAAAATTGCTTTGCTTGAACTACTATGGTAAGCAAACCTAGTAAAAAGAATTGGGGATTTGTTTGTAATTCTTTTCTCCTCGCCCAAGACTAGACAGTATATTAGTCATATGTTATGTTCATAAGTTACTTGGGTTGGTTCCTTTTTTCTTGCATCGTTTCCTTTTTTCTTTTCCCTTCAGTGTAGTTATGTTATTCTTTTGAAATAAAATTAGGCTAATTTGGTTTTGTTTGCTTTCAATTATAGGTTCCTCTCCATTCCCATTCTTATTGTTTTATTTTTTTGAATATTTAGAGTATTAACATGCTCTCAAAAATCAAAACTATACTGAAGTTATTCTCCGTAATGTTTTAGTTTGATTCCCACCTCCCTTTTTATGAAGTAAAAGATATGTAACTAGCAAAGAATTATACCTGTGTTATTTTGTTCAGTTTATACCGAGCCTGTTCAATTTTGTCGTTATTTAAAATAAATTTGTCTGTTGACTTTTCTCCAAAGAAGACATACAGATGGCCAACAGACATAAAAAACTGCTCAACATAAACCTCATCATCAGGGAAATGCAAATCAAAACCATAATGAGATATCACCTTATACCTATCAGAATGGCTAAAATCAAAAACTCAAGAAACAAGTATTGGCGAGGATGTGGAGTAAAAGAAACATTCTTGCACTGTTGGTGGGAATGAAAACTAGTGCAGCCACTGTTGAAGACAGTATGGAGGTTCCTCAAAAAATTAAAAATAGAACTACCCTATGATCCAGTAATCGTACTACAAAAACACTAATTCAAAGGGATATATGCACCCCTATGTTTATTGCAGTGTTATTTACAATAGCCAAACTATGGAAGCAGTGCAAGTGTCTATCAATAGATGAATGGCTAAAGAAGATGTATATATATATTCCACATATTTGTGTGTATAATATTACTCAGCCATAAAAAAGAATGAAACCGTACCATTTGCAATGACATGCATAGAGCTAAAGAGTATAATGCTAAGTGAAATAAGCTAGTAAAGAAAGACAGATACTATATGATTTCACTCATATGTGGAATTTAAGAAACAAAACAAACAAAGGGGGAAGAAAAAGAGAGGCAAACCAACAGACTCTTAACTATAGAGAACAAACAGATGGTTGGCAGAGAGCAGGTGGATGGGGGGATGGGTAAAGTAGGTGAAGGATTGAGAGTACACTATCTTGATGAGCATTGAGTAATATATGGAACTGATGAATCACTATATTGTACACTATATGTTAAATACACTGGAATTAAAATAATAAGGTCCTCAAAACTTTTTAAAATGAAAAATGAAATAAACTTTGTCTATTGAGATTAAAGTTATTAAGGAACTTAATTTTTGGAAACATATTCAGGCTCAGTGATTTGTAACTTTGATTCCTGGGGACAGTGGTTCTCAGTGATTTTCCCATTGCAGCGTACCAGAGTTACTATCCAGTGTTCTCAGTAACATTGACTCCATGCTGCAATGATTGGGTGGAGGTGGGAATATAAGAGGGACAAGGGTTATGTTCTCTAACCCATTTTGAGAATGCTTGCTGTAGGGTTAATGAGACCATGAGATCTTCCCACGTGCATTGTTCAGGAAAGATCAGAGACTCCTGTGATACAAAAGACTGGCGACTAGGTAATAAGACAAAATAATCAAATGAAGCAAGCAAACAAAAAGTTTAGTTCCAAATTAATATAAGTGAAAGGAAATACCACCTTAGTGCCTTGACTGTGCTGCCTCAGATGTACCTTACTTTATTTTCCCACAAAGGTGCTTATGTGGGATTTCTGTGGCTTGATGATATTCTCAGAGCATGTCTGAAAAGTCACACAACTAGATGATTTATGCCCGTCTGTATTCGCCATTTGTAATAACACGTATATTAGGTTTATAAATCTTTAATCCAGGATAAAGCTATGGCACACCAGCTATAATTTAGCTGGTTGAAAGAACTAAAGGTGTCTTGATGGGAAGTGTCATAATATAGCTGTGTTTTTTTTCCTCTTTGCTACAGCCTTAATACAGATACTGGCAGCTGCTGTAGCTGAGCGTGATGTGGTTTATTTCACCTTTGGGGACTCAGAATTGATGAGAGACATTTACAGCATGCACACTTTCCTTACGGAAAGGAAACTAACTGTTGGTAAGTAGGAAATAGCCTTAACACTTGGTATCTAGATAGATTGTCCACCATCCAGGACAAACACTTGCTGGAACTAGATGGATCACAGTGGACAAGAAAAAAATGAAAGCGTGACTTTGAGAAGGGTGGACAGAGTCTTAGTTGGACAACATCTGCAGAATCTTTTTTCTGACAAAGTTTCATCTGCTATCTTGAATGAGTATGTCAGCTTATTAAAGTAAGGCCAAGAAGCTGGAGTTTAATATCCATTTTTACTTTTATGCATATAGAAAACTAAAAAAGGGACAATAAAGGAGGATAAATTCAAGTCTAAGAGGCCTCACTCTTAGTCACATTTATCAGACATAACAGCATGCTCATTTGCTGTATTTCAGCTGGACCTGAAAGGCCTTGCTACCCTGGGAGCTGAATATAGAAATAAAGTTGCCACAAACTCCCAAAATGATACATGGCTGATGTACCATGTATAGCCTCTTGTCATCATGAACTAATAAGTAGTTTCTTTAAGGTACTTAATTTTTTTTTTAACTTTACATCAGGAATATCACATTCATGCTTTATTTTCAAAAGCCAAAAGTGAACACATGTTAGTTAGATTAAGATAAAACTGGAGTGTTCTTTAGTAATTTTATCCATCTGCATACCTTAATGTGGAATTGGTCTGGACTTCTACTCTCCAGGAGAAGTATATAAGCTGCTGCTCCGGTATTACAATGAAGAATGCAGAAACTGTTCCACCCCTGGACCAGACATCAAGCTTTATCCATTCATATACCATGCTGTTGAGTCCTGTGCAGAGACCACCAACCAGCCAGGACAAAGGACTGGGGCCTGAGGAGCTGAGTAAATAGAGTCTCCTTCCACCTCTCACCAGAATCATCCTGTTTGACTTGTCTGGTGTAATATACGAACTGACTTAACTTAATATAAACATGTATATAATCCAGTTTGTGGGCAAGGATGCAATCCCTTCCACACACAGGCAGTTGTCAGTTTGTACATGTAAGCCCCCTCCATCCTAACTTACACAGGGTTAGATATATTTTGTTTGCATTTTTTCTATTTCAGTCTTCATTCTTCGGTTTTTCTTTCTTTTGCCCATCAGATTTCCTGTGAAATCCCATGAAAGGTTGTGCTCAGCCTGTCAGGTCTCTTTTTTGATGCCTATATATTATGCACATTGCCTCTGCAGCTAGCAGATCCCAGGGATGCCAGGGAAGAAGTTGAAAACCAAGAACTTTTTTTTTTGAAAACCAAGAATTTTTTAACTGGGTTTGCTAAAGATTTCCCTGTAAGCCTTTCACCCCCAACTCTTGTTATGATTGTGTTGTTTGAGTTTTTTGAATTTTGAAAATGAAGAGGATTTTTTTCCTACATGATACTTAATGCAAATCTCCTAGGTTAAAATGATTTTGTATTTCAGACAAAATAATTTCCAGATACAGTTCTTTTGAGACAGCTCCTTGATGTATAATGGTTTGTCAGTCCTTTCTTCCCTGATCAATTTTTATTCATACTGTTTTTGGAAACTGACCAAGGTGGAAGGAAATGTACAATAAAAGTTTCCCCAAATGGTGTTTAAAAAAAAAAGAAAAGAAAAGATGCAAGAGAGTTGCAGGATTTTTCATTTCTTGGAATTTTTTTTTCTTCTCAAATAGAATTATTGTTTGTTCTATGGTGCTTGAGGCATATTCATATAACCAAAGTTTAGGAACTGGGAACTCATGCTGATTTGTACATATTGAAGTTTCTCTGGTATTCAAAGGTTATATAGTTAATAAATTTTCATTAACAAATCATTTGTCAGAAACTCCCATGTCATCTATATTTTATATATATAAATATAAATATATGTTCTTTAAGTGTGTCTGTGTGCAAGCACATAAAATCCAAATAAAACTGGAGTTACAAAAAACTATTAGGTTTAGGCTTAATCAGGGGGTTTGTTTAAAATCATTTATTTATAATTGTGTTCATTTAAAACTGGCAGCAAACATAAATAAGAATGTCTTTCGGAGGTTAAAATGAAAGCTGATTCTGCATTAATTGAGAGTAGAGTTTAGTTGTGAAGCATTTATTCATAATTCTAAAATAATCCCAAATTATACTGTTAAAGCTCTAGTTTATAGTCAGCTGTCAGAAAGTGCTATTGGAGGTCAAATCCTAGTAATAAGAAATTTTGGTAGATGGTCAAACTCCTGGTATCAGTATTGGCAGGAAAAAATTGGGCAGTGGCCAATGTCTGCAGCTCTTTAGAGATTGAGAGGTTAATGGAATTTGGCACCTGATGGCAGCCACTTGTGATTAACGAAGTTCTTTACCATAGTAACTAAGATTTTTAATCATCTCCCTAAATCCAAGGTGTCTGGCTTTATTTCTACTGATACTAAAGTGTTCTCTTCCCATCCCAACCCATCCTGAGCTTTGGTTAAGCATTCATGGTTATATTTCATTTCTTTTTTCTGTTTCCATATCTTTCCCTCTTACCCAGCCCCAGGACTAAGTGAACAGTTGTTTAAAACATTACATGAACAGTATAGAATGGTTCGTGTGGTAGAGAAGTCATTAAATCCAGGTAAGAAGACCACCCAGCCTAATATTCCAGAACATAGAATCTAAGACTGAACTCTTAGTGCTGAACAGGCTTAGTGGCTGGGCCATCTACCTGAGTGCCTCTCTCTTTTGAGGGTTTTCCAAGAATAAAACCTGCCTACTTTGTCCCAGTACATTCCAGGATTGGGACAATTTAATCAGATGGAACATAAAGAGAACTAATGTCCGTTTTTTGAGGCAGGAGGGATGCCCTCTGTAAAAGGAGGAAAAAATCAGACATCTAATTAATATTTAGTCTAAAACATTTAACAGCATCTTTTTATTCCCTTCCATTAGGGGTTTATTATTTCATTTCATGTTGTTTTTTCATCTGTTGAGGCATGAAACAATATTTTAGTTTAGAATTCTTAGGTGGTTAATATAGCTCACTTGCTTTAGACTTTCTGTCTAGCTCACTCAAATGCCGTAACAGTTTAAGGAAGTAATGTGGAGTAATGGAAAGGATATGAGATTTTAAATCAGACAAACTGCGTTCAAATGCTAGCCACATCCCTTGCTAATTCTCTAAATAAACTGAATTTCTGAGCCTTATTTAACTCATCTAGAAAACAGGCTATTAGCACTTATTAGGAAATACTATACATAAAGAAGTGCTTATGGGGTCTGGCACATAGTTGGTGCTCAATAAATGTCAACTATTGTAATTGACCCGGAAACATTTATGGAGCATCTACTGTATATTAGGTACTATACTAGTTGCTTTGCATATTTTAGCCCATTTTTCCAATGGGCTAACAGATGCCCAGAGCTTAGGTAATACCATCTGAACCTCCAGAAATTCATTGTGAAAGGAGACTTAGTCTGTCATCTCTGGAGGAGACCTGATAGAGCAAAGGCTCTGACACTGTTGTTCTCTACCTGGTTCCTACTATAAGTTATTCTTCATAATGAATGACTAGTTATCAGCAGGCTACATTAAAATGTCTCTGAGAGAATTATTTCTTTTCTTGCTGGTTGAAGTGACATTAAGGGCAGGCAGACCCAAATTGGTCTTAAAGCGGAGATTGAAAAGGATATCTAACTAGGCTTCATGACTGCTATACCAGGTATTTAACCAATATTTATTGCTTTGGAAACCGAATATTGATTAAAGTGTCCCAATGCAAGAATATGATGGAGCAAAAAAGTGGCTGGGTTGCATTCTTTAAAACTTCAACAGGAAGAGAAGCAGTTGTGTATAGATTCTCACCTGTTTTGTTTTTTTTTCCCTGTCCTTTCCAATCTGTGTGGCTGCATGTTCATGACTTTTTTCTGATGTAAGGAAAACCTGAATCATAGTATGTCTGCTTTAAAGAGAAGTCCTGTACTTTCTTCATTTAACCTTGTGGATCTGCCCCAATCCTTTGTTTTAGGAGGTAAGGGAAAGACCAGCCATTGCTGGCACCTGCACTCAAATATTTAATCCTGTTCTTGTTTGGGGGCTATAAGAGGGCCCCAGTATGATACTTATGGAACAAACTGCTAAAATCCACTGACCCACTGCTGTTCTCTGTGCCTGTGACAGAGTGCTCTTTGTCCCCCGTCATCAGATTCCCACACAGATCTACTGAGCCTCCAGAGCAGAAGGTTTCCCACGCAAGACAGCCAAAACTGCTATGTCCATCTAATAACTGGTTTTATTTTTCCTGTTTATTTTAAATGTAGGATTACCATCTTATGACAGTTTTGAACTTGGGGATAAGGAGAGGTCTGTGCTAATGTTTACATGATTTTTGCAGGATAACAATAAAGAAATTCTGATTCCCTTGTTACCACTTCTTTTAAATAATTATGCCACTTTTGAGATGTTCATGTACATACTCTCATTTTAAAACTGTAGTGTGTGTCCTAGACATTTGGTGAAAGTTTTTGCATGTAGATTTGTTATTTCACATTAGGTGTTAGGCATGTAGAGATGGTCACTGGCATGAGGGACTTTCCAAAGGTAGAGAGATTCTGGCTGTATTAGTTTTTCATCCTGGCCAGGTTCCTAAGATAATGTTTCCTCTTATTCATTCCCTTTTCCCAATTTCCGTCTTCCAAGAGAGCTCAAATCAGGGACAGGGAAGATGTCTTGAAGGTTCTGAGGACCACTGTCCTTCCGTCCATTCACATATTCATAGACACAGGTGTCTTCTGTGGGTATCCACTGAACTTTCTGCTCAGCTATACAAAGATGAATGACTTCTCTGCACTCAGATCTGAACTGACACACAGAGAGGGTAAGTGATCTAAAACTCCATAAATAGTATTTTCTTCTCACCACTCTGTTCCAATTCAGCATAGAAAAAACAATTGAATTTTTATGTTGTCAATTTAGAAACTTGAATAGACACCTGCACCATGTCAGTTCACCACAATGTTGAACTCCCTTACACAGTTTCATCTGTTGGAGATTTGTGTAAACAAATGGGCTAACTTACAATATAATATTAAGATGTGCTACCTTCATGCCCTTTCTTGACTTAATATAGGAGCTGGCATCAGCTCCTGCCATCTTGATTCCTGCCGTGTCGATTCCACTGGTTCTTGGATTCTGAGAAAGTAGCATTGGAAGCTAAAAAGTAGATTTCCTAATGGAAGTGTACTTTTCCTTGTAGTGAATCCATGTAGGGGAGGTGAAATGTCAAGTTTTATTTTAGCTGGAATTATATTGCCTCCATTTGAATACTACATATTTAATCTATGAAAAATGAAGAAAATTAGCTTAACAAATGAATTTTACTAGATATCAAAATATTTCAAAATACGGTTACCTTGGGGATAAAATAATAAAAGGGACTTTGTGGTAAAAGGGTGGAGACTGTCATGTCAGAATGTTGCATTTTCTGTTAACCTGAAACTTTCTGTTTCAGTAACCTATAAGCTAGGACATAAATTTTCAATATTTGGGAAGAACTATATTTACTGTAAAATTGGCTAAACCCTGATCTTGAACATGTGTGAAACATTTTCATCATGATCTTGACCTCATAGGGTATCATTTGTTCTACAAATACCATATTTCATTTATTACAAAATGAACATTTTTTCCACATTGTAGCATCTGAAATTCAAATACTTATAAAAATTGATGCTATGCCATATATGCTGTAATTTAATTTTTATAAGATTTTATTTATTGGGGCTACTGGGTGGCTCCATCGGTTAAGTGTCTGCCTTTGGCCCAGGTCATGATCCCAGGGTCCTGGGATCAAACCCCACATTAGGCTCTTTGCTCAGTGGGGAGCTTGCTTCTCTCTTTCCCTCTGCCTGCTGCTCCCCCTGTTTGTGTGCGCTCTTTCTCTCTCTCTCTCTCTGTCAAATCCTTTAAAAAAAAAAATTATTTACTTTAGAGAGATAGAGTGTGGGGGGAAGGGGCATAGGAAGAGGGAGAGAGAAAATCTCAAGCAGACTCTGCACTGAGTACAGAGCCCCATGCAGGGCTTGATTTCATGACCCTGTGATCATGACCTGAGCTGAAATCAAGAGTACAATGCTCAACTGACTGAGCCACCCAGGCGCCCCTTTGGTATTTTTTTAATAATACATAAAATAAAGGTATTTTATCATCTGTGGCATTTTATATTTGAGGAAGCGTGGCAATTTGAATGCCAACTCTGTGCTGCCACTTTGAAGCTTTGGAGCTATAATTATGACCAAAATAGACTAGGTCCTTATCAGATTTATACTGTAGTGGAGAACACAGACAAGAGCCTGTAATATGACTTAGACTGGGTGGCCAGGAAATGGTTTTCTTTTTAAGGAGAACTTCAGACATATGCAAAAATAAAATAGAGTAATGAATTTCTATACATGCATCATCCATCTTCAACAATTACCAATTCATAGCTAATCTCATTTTCTCTTTCTACCTATTACCCACCCCAAATTATTTTGAAGTTCATCCCAGACATTATGTTTCATCTGTAAATCAGTGTTTCTAAAACACATTACCACAGTGTCATCACTCACACAAAGGACTTCTTATTCCAAAAGATGGAGTAGACAGACTTTTCCCTATTATTCCTAAGTACAGCTAAAAGCCCTGAATGTGATACATAAAACAGACATAAAAAGAATCTGAAATGTGGAAGAGAAGGCAGACTGGCTAAGGGAGTCCTAGAACCGAGGAACAAGACAGTGGTGAATTCCCTGGAATGTCTTATTCCCTCATATATCCCATACTGATTACTGGAGAAGGCAGCAACCTGGAAGTTTTTCGTGCAGATAAAGGGCCAAGAAAAGCCTGCTCTCTCAGGGTCCTGGGATCACGCCCTGGGCGGAAGGCAGACGCTTAAAGACTGAGCCACCCAGGCGCCCCAGGAAGACTATATTTTTGATGATATAATTTGATCTGTGGATTGAACACAGTCTTAATCAAAATCCTGGCCAAGTTATTTTTGGATATAGACAAACTGATTCTAAAGTTTATATGGAAAGGCAGAAGACCAAAAATAACTAACACATTACTGAACAGGAAGAGCACTATCAGCTGACTGACATTACCTGATTTCAAGTCTTACTATAAATACAGTAATCAAAACAGTGTGGTATTGGCAAAAGAATAGACTAATAGCATTAGTAACACTGTATTTTGTGGTCAGTACCTTGTATCCAATAAAGGCACCAGATCCCTCAGAATAGTTGAAATGAGGCCAAGGTCACAATCCATTACCTGGCTAACCTGCATTTGTGAACCTCTAATACCTAACTCTCTCTGTGCTGTTGTTTTAATTGTAACAGTGTGGCCTTAAAAGGTGTGTGTCATCTTTGAGTTGGAAAGGCAGAAACACAAAGCACCAACTGCCTCCCTGCAAAACCAATGTGTTGACAGTGTCTTTGAGAATAGGAATCATCTCAGGAGTCATCTCAGTATGTGTCAGAATATGTGTTGGACACCTTGGAGGCCTGCATGGTTCTAGAAAAGAAACTGAAGCTAGCCCTACTAGATCTGCTTTTTCTGGTCTCTGCCAGTACAGCCCCTCATTCTGTGACTTCCTGAAAAACCACTTTCTAAAGCAGGACATGAAACTCATCAAGGAAATGGGCTTCTACCGGACCACTTTCCACAGGACAGGCTCGGGTAGTATCTCTGAAAGACTCACTCTCAAGCATGATTAGAGAGACCTCCTGAATTCAATGGCCTTCAAAGGGCTTCAGTCCCTGGCCTTGGGGATTCCACCTGAACTTCTGCTCCTGTCACCAGAGCAGTTGCTTCTACACTCCCCAGACACTTTACCAAGCCATGGACCATGTGGAAACAATGAAGATTTTTTTATGTGGAAAGACATTTTAAATTTAAAATAATTAGAAGTGGAGGACAGAGTGAGATCTAAAGTAAGCCTAATTAGAGTCCCAGAAAAGATTGGGAAAATGGAGCAAAGGCAATATTTGACAAGACTTTTCTAAGACTGATGAAATACCTAAACACATCAGAGTGAAATTGCAGAATAAAAAAGACTAAAAACAGATCTTAAAAGCAGGAAGATAGAAAAGAGTGATACTCTTTAAGAAATAAATAAGAATATTATAATTTATAATAATTACAAAAGTTTTTGGTATATTGATTTTTATTCATTGCAAATAATTATAATAATGAGTAAAATACATTAAGTGAATAAAAATTCATGAAATAATATCTATACATGCTTTAAGAGTAACTTTTAATCTTGCTGACCATCTTTCAAGAATGAAAATAGACCTTTTGTGGGGTGCCTGGGTGGCGCAGTCGTTAAGCGTCTGCCTTCGGCTCAGGGTGTGATCCTGGCGTTCTGGGATCGAGCCCCACATCAGGCTCCTCCGCTAGGAGCCTGCTTCTTCCTCTCCCACTCCCCCTGCTTGTGTTCCCTCTCTCGCTGGCTGTCTCTCTCTGTCAAATAAATAAATAAATAAATAAATAAATAAATAAATAAATTTTTAAAAATAGACCTTTTGAGATAAAACAAAAAGAGTTTACCTTTATCATGCTCTTACTAAAGCAAATTCTAGAAGGATATATTCTAGGAAGAGTAATGAACAAAATAGTAATGTGTATGTAAATATAGTTTTAAAAATTGTATAACAAGAACAACATTAATGCCTAATTTGTGTTGTTAAAAATAAGGGAAAGTAAAAATTTCGGATAGCAGTAGCATGGAAATTTGGAGGAAAATGATCAAAAAGAATGTTCTGATATTCTTACATTTTTCAAGTGATGGTATGAGACATTGTTACACATGAATGTTTAATATGCATGTTAAAAAATTTCATGAGTAGGGGCGCCTGGGTGGCTCAGTGGTTAAGCGTCTGCCTTCAGCTCAGGGCGTGATCCCAGGGTCCTGGGACCGAGCCCCACATTGGGCTCCATGCTCCGCTGGGAGCCTGCTTCTTCCTCTCCCACTCCCCCTGCTTGTATTCCCTCTCTCGCTGGCTGTTTTTCTCTCTGTTAAATTGAAAATAAAATTTTTTTTTCATGAGTAATCAAAGGGTGGAAATAGCAATGGAAACGTAAGTGTATATATTCTGAATGATTTAGTGGTCCTAAATAACCAATAGGTCAAAGAAGAAAACAAATGGAAAATCAGAAATTATTTAGCACTGAATAAAAATCAAAGCACAATGTACCAAAACTTATGAGACGCAGCTACAGCAGTGCTTAGAGACAAATCTGTGTCTGTAAATGCCTGTGCTACAGGGCAGGGAGTGGTGGAGGGAAGATCTCAAATCAATAATCTAACCCTCAATCTTAAGACACTGGAGAAAGCAGAACAAACTAAATCTATAAGTAGAAGGAAGGAAATAATAAAGATTAGAGCAGAAAAAAATAAAGAATTAAAAAAAAAGACCTGACAAAAAAATCTGGCTTTTTGTAAAGATCAACATAACTGGTGAACCTTTAACTAGTTTGATAAAGGAAAAAGAGAAGCCTCAAATTACTAGAATCAGAAATGAAGGTGGGACATTACTACCAATCTTACAGATATAAAAAGGATTATAAAGGATTGTTATGAGCAACTATTTACCAACAAACAGTGAAAAGGGCAATGTGTTTTGGAGTGTGGTGGCACAGAAACTACTGAGAGACACAAACTACTGAAACTGACTCAAGCTAGAAACCAACCATCTGAATAGACCTATAATAAGTAAAAAGATTAAATGAATAATTTTATAAAACTAACCACCTGGGCTCCTGGTGCCTCAGTCAGTTGAATGTTCGACTCTTGATTTTGGCTCAGGTCATGATCTCGGGAACGTGGGATTGAGCTTGAGCTCAGCGCAGTCTGCTTGTCCCTCTGCCTCTGCTCCTCTCCTTGTGCATGCTCTCTCAGATAGATAGATAGATAGATAGATAGATAGATAGATAGATAGATAGATAGATAGATAGATAAGATCTTAAAAAAAAAAAAAACCCTAACAGCAAAGATAAGCTCATATTCGTGGATCAAAAGACTTGTTAAGATGGTAGTACTCCCCAAACTGATCTATAAATTCAGTGTAATCCCTATCAGAATCCCAGCTAACTTCTTTATACAAATTGATGAGCTGATTCTAATTCACATGGAATTTCAAGGGAATCAGAATAGCCAAAACAATCCTGAAAAATCTTGAATAGAGTTGGGGCACTCACACTTACAGTTTTAAAACTTCCTAGCACCAAGACAGATACATAGATCAGTATAATGGATAGGGAGTCCGCAAATAATCTCATACATCTACGTTCAACTGATTCTTTGCAAGGGTGCCAACACCATTCAGTGGAGAAAGATAGCCTTTTCAACAATGGTGATGGGCCAACTGGATATTCACATGCAAAAGAATGAAGCTGGAACCTTACCTCACACCCTAAATATAAATTCACTCAAAGTGGATCAAAGACCTAAACATAAAAGCAAAAACTATAAAACTCTGAGAAGAAAATATAGGAGTAAATCCTAATCATCTTGCAGTTCCTCAAAAAAGTAAACATTGATTTGCCATTAGATCCAGGAATTCTACTTTGGTGTTTAGACACAAAAGAAATGAAAGCTGGCACTTGAACAGATATTTGTACAATAGTGTTCACAGTAGCATTAGTCAAAATAGCCAAAAAGTGGAAATAACTCAAATATTCAAGAGATGAGTTGATCAACAAAATGTATATGCATACAGTGGAATATTGTCTAGCTTTAAAAAATAAGGAACTGTGATGTATGCTACAGTGTGGATAATCCTTGAAGACATTATGCTGAGTGAAATAAGCCCTATAAAAAGGACAAATACTGTATGATTCTACTTATATGAGATACCTAGAATTGTCAAATACATCAAGACAGAAAGTAGAAGTGTTTACCAGGGACTAGGGAAGGGGAGCTAGAGAGTTATTGTTTAATGCAGGCAGAGTTTCAGTTTGGAATGATGAAAAAGTTCTGTAGGTGGATAGTGGTGATGGTTGCACAGCAATGTGTATGTACTTACTGCCATCGAAATGCACACTTGAAAAAGGTTGAAATGCTAAACTTATGTATGTTTTACCACAATAAAAAAATTAAAAAATTCTTCATGACCTTGGATTTGATGAAGCATTCTTAAATATGACACCAAAAGTACAAACAGTAAAAGAAAAAAATAGGTTGGACTTCATCAAAATTTAAAACTTTTGGGTTTCAAAAGACACTATGAAGAAAGTGAAAAGCTCTTTAAAAAAAGGGGGGGGCGCCTGGGTGGCACAGCAGTTGAGCGTCTGCCTTCTGCTCAGGGCGTGATCCCGGCGTTATGGGATCAAGCCCCACATCAGGCTCCTCCGCTATGAGCCTGCTTCTTCCTCTCCCACTCCCCCTGCTTGTGTTTCCTCTCTCGCTGGCTGTCTCTATCTCTGTCGAATAAATAAATAAAATCTTAAAAAAAAAAAAAGAAAGTGAAAAGACAACTCATAGAATGAGAGAAAATTTTTACAAATCATATCTGATAAGGGAATTGTATATAGAATATACAAATAACTCTTACAACATGATAATAACAAGAAAAATGGTCCAGCTAAAAAGTGGGCACAGGATCTGAGTGACATTTCTCCAAAGAAGATACAAAAGTGGCAAACAAGCACATGGAAGAATGCTCAACATCATTAGTCATCAAGAAAGTGCAAATCAAAACCACAATGAGATACTACTTCACACCCAGTAGGATGGCTAGAATTGAAAAGTCACATAATAATGGTTGGTAAGGCTGTGGAGAAAATGGAACCCTGACACTCTGCTGCTGGTAATGTAAAAATAGTCCAGCCACTTTGGAAAACAGTTTGTCAGTTCCTCAAACAATTAAACAGAAGGTCACCATATGACACAGTATTCTACTCTAGGGAATAGATCGAGAGAAGTAAAAACACATGTTCACACAGAAACTCGTACATGAACATTTATAGTATTGTTATTCACAATAGTCCCATCATCCATCAATGAATGGTTAGATTAACAAAATGTAGTATATTCCGTACAATTGAATATTATTGGCCATAAAAAGCAATGAAGTGGTGATATATGCTACATACTGATATATGGAAACATGTCAAGTGTAAGAAATCACAAAAGACCACATTCTATTCCATTCATGAGAAAATCCAGAATAGGAATATGTATAAAGACAGAAGGTCAATTAGTTGTTGCTTAGGGCTGAAGATAAGGAATGGAAAAATAACAGGATGATAGGAATAGTAGGTTTCTTCTTGAAGTGATGAAAATGTTCTAAAATTGTGGTGATAGTTGCATTTATCTGTGAATACCCTAACAATCATTGAATTGTACAATTAAATGGGTGAATTATATGGTATGTGAATTACATGTCATTGAGGCCATTTAAAATTTTTAAATTCTGAAAAACTGTCTTAGCAGATCAGAGAGCACTATAAAGGGAAGGGACAGTATAGTTTATGGGACTCTTTCCTTCCCCTCCCCTCTCATATAATACTACTAAAAATCCCCCAGACCAAAAAAAGAAAAAGAAAATTCTCCCAGACATATTGTAAAAATTAACAAACTGATTCTAAAATGTATAAAGAGATGCAAAAAAACCTGGAATATACAAAGCAAAGCTGAAGAAAAATAAAGTTGGAGGAGTTAACTACTCAATTTCAAGAGTTATTATAACATTACAGGAATCAAGAGAGTTCGATACTATAATAAAGATCAAGAGATAGCTCAATGGAACAGAATAGAGAACCAGAAATAGACCCTTAATTTATATTATAATTTGAGATTCGACAAAGTTGACTGAAAGGTCCAATAGGGAAAAGAAAGGTTTTCAACAAACATTATTGGAATAACTGGAAACTCATTATGGGAAAAAAATGAACATTAACCCCTATCTCACAGCAAATATAATACTTCATTTGAGATGGATAAAACCATAAAGCTTTGTTTTTATTTATTTATATTTTAAAGATTTTGGTTTTTTTAAAGATTTATTTATTTATTACAGAGAGAGAGGGAGTGGGGGTAAGGACATAGGGAGAGGGAGAGAGAATCCTCAAGCAGACTCCCCACCGAGCACAGAGCCTGATGCAGGGCTCTATCCCAAGACCCTGAGATCATGACCTGAGCCAAAACCAAGAATTGGTCACCCAGCCAACAGAGCCACCCAGGTGCCCTTAAAGATTTTCCTTTAAGTAACTTCTCTACCCAATGTGGGGCTTGAACTCACAACCCGTAGGTCAAGAGTCACATGCTCTACTGACTGAGTCAGCCAGGGACCCCCAAACAATGAAGATTTTAAAGGGAAACTTAGAATATTTCATGACTTGCACGTAGGCAAAAATATCCTAGGTAGGTCAAGGAAATATTAAACATAAGAGATAAATTTGATTAATTATACTACCAAAATTGAAAGTTTATGCTCCTCAAAAGACACATAAAAATGAATAGGTAAGCCACAGACTAGAAATAAATATTTGTAGATTTGTATCTGACAAAGGAATAGTATCAAAATATGTGAATTCTGACAACTCAATAGAAAGAAATAACTCAATAAAATTGGGCAGAAGTTTTGAATTTCACCAAAGAAGATGTACAAATGCTTAAAATTAAAAAGACAGATCAATAGAATCCACCAACATTGGTGGGAGTGTAAAATTATACAAATACTTTGGATAAAGGTGTTCCACTTTCTTTTAAAGCTCAAGAAAACCTTGTGGCTCATCAATTCCACTCCTCATATTTACCCAGTAGAAAGAAGCACATGTATACAAAAATACCTGCATGCAAATATTCATAGCAGCTTTTCCCCAATACCCTCAAATTGGAAACAACCCTAAAGTTCATGAGCAGAAGAATAAACACACAATATCTGAGAACACTACTCAGAAATAAAAAGGAATGAATTACCGATAAAAACAATATGGATGAATCTCAAAAACATGCTGAGTGAAATAAACCTATGCAAAAGAGGACATACCATATGGTTCCGTTATAGGAAATCCTAGAACAGGCAAAAGTAGTCCATGGTGAAAAATCAGGACAATGTTGTCTGTGACTAAAGAGGTAGAGGATTTACTGGAAGGGGGCATAAGAAAATTGTCTAGCGTGATGGTGATGTTCGATATCTTGATAGCAGTTTGGGTTACACAGCTGTATGCAATTATTAAGATTTAGTAAATGTATACCAAATACTTGTACATTTCATTTAATGTGTATTTTACATTAAAAATTGTTAAGAAATATTGAGCTCTATTTAATGATATGCGTGATAAAGTACTTAAGGGGAAATGTAGTGATGTGGACAATTTACTTTGAAATTCATCAAAAATAAAATGGATTAATGGATGGCTAGATAATTTTATCAATATGTAATAGGCAAGAATTATAAAATGTCAATCATAGAATCTAAGTGATAAATATTTGATTGTTGGCTGGAAAATTAAACTTTTCTGTATATTTTAACATCCTCACAAAAATGCTAGAAAAAGGAGGAAGAATGACTTTTGAAGCCTGAATGGTAAAAAGAAAAAATAAACAAGAGAGGGAAATGTAGGATCTTGGGAGACAAAGGAACCAAAAAGTCAAAGGTTTGTGAAATTCCCCCTCACACATACATCCTTTCCCCAAGCTATCTATTAAGGAAAATATACTTAGCTACATTGACAGTGAGGGAAGGGATTCTTGAGGTAGGAATCTTGTAATCCAACCCCACCTAACAATTCTATTTGTGGAATTCATATACATAAGTAGTTTTCATCTATACAGAGCTACAATGAGAATAAAATAGAAGAGAATCAGAATATTTCAGCCGATGAAAACCTCTCTAAAACCATGAAAGAGAAAAAAAAAAACCCGTAACATAACATTACAATCTGTATTAACCTAAAGTAAGCACATAAAGATTTGAAAAAAATCTTGGATCAGTAATTCAAAACTTAAAAAGAGAAATAGCCAAAGAAAATAAAGTGAAACAAGAGTTGATCAAATTCAGGAATAAAAGGGAAGAAAAATATAAAGTCATCAGAAATGAAGACAAAATTTCGAAGTGCTCAGGGAGAACATGGTCAAACGGAAATTTTATAAAGGTTATTGAAAAGAAGATTCCTTGAGGACTATTGAGGAAAATAACCAAGAATATATTTTTTTTAAGGGGCACCTGGGTGGCTCAGTCAGTTAAGCGGCTGCCTTCAGCTCAGGTCATGATCCCAGGACTGAGCCCTGCATCAGGTTCCCTGCTCAGCAGGGAGTCTGCTTCTCTCTTTCCCTCTCCCCTCCCCCTTCCCCGCTCATGCTCTCTCGCTCTTTCTCTCAAATAAATAAATAAAATCTTTTAAAAGAGAATTTTTTAAAATCTTAATTCCAGTGTAGTTAACATACAATGTTATATGTTTCTGGTGTACAATATAGTGATTTGACAATTCTTTTTTCTTTTAAGATTTTATTTATTTATTTGTCAGAGAGACAAAGAGAGAGCACAAGCAGGGGAAGTGGCAGACAGAGGGAGAAGCAGGCGCCCCGCTGAGCAAAGAGCCCGAGGCGGGATTCCATTCCAGGACCCAGGACCCTGGCATCACAACCTGAGCCAAAGGCAGACACTTAACCAACTGAGCCACTCAGGTGTCTGTGACTTAGCAATTCTATACATTACTCAGTGCTCATCATGGTAAGTGTACCATTAATCCCTTCCACCTATTTCACCCAACCCCCCACATACCTCCCCTCTGGTAACCATCTGTTTGTTCTTTATAGTTAACAGTCTGTTTTTTGGTTAATCTCTTTTTTTCCTTTGTTTCTTAAATTCCACACATGAGTGAAATCATATAGTATATGTCTTTCTCTCACTGACTTATTTTACTTAGCATTATACCCTCTAGACTCATCCATGTTGTTCCCAACGTCAAGTTTCGTTCTTTTCATGGCTGAGAAATATTCCATTGTATATATACCATATCTTCTTTATCCATTCATCTGTTGATGACCCCTTGGGTTGCTTCCATATTTTTGCTGTTGTAAATAATGTTGCAATAAACATAGGGGTACATATGTCCTTCTGAATTAGTGTTTTCGTATTCTTTGGGTAAATAACCAGTAGTGGAATGACTGGATCATATGGTAATTCTATTTTTAACTTTTTAAGGCACCTCCATAGTGTTTTCCACAGTGGCTCCACCAGTTTCCATTCCCCCCAACAACGCACAAAGGTTCCTTTTTCTCCGCATTTTCACCAACACTTGTTGTTTGTTGTGCTTTTGATTTTAGCTATTCAGACAGTTGTGAGGTAATAACTCATTGTAGTTTTAATTTGCATTTCCCTGGTGATGAGTGATATTGGATATCTTTTCATGTGTCTATTGGCCATCTGTATGTCTTATTTAGAGAAATGTCTGTTCATGTCTTCTGCCTATTTTTAATTGGATTATTATTATTTTTTTTTGGTGTTGAGTTGTATAAGTTCTTTATATATTTTGGATACTAACCCTTTATTGGATATGTCACTTGCAAATATATTCTCCCATTCGGTAGGTTGTCTTTAGTTTTGTTGATTGTTTCCTTTGCCGTTCAGAAGCTTTTTATTTTGATGTAGTCCCAATAGCTTATTTTTGCTTTTATTTCCCTTGCCTCAGGAGACATATCTAGAAGGATGTTGCTATGACCAATGTCAGGGAATTTACTGCCTGTTCTCTTTTCTAGGATTTTTATGGTTTAATGTCTCACATTTAGATCTTTAATTTATTTTGAGTTTGTTTTTGTGTATGGTGTGAGAAAGTGATCCGGTTTTATTCTTCTGCACATAGCTGTCCAGTTTTCCCAATGCCGTTTGTTGAAGGGACTTTTCCCCATTGCATATTCTTGCCTCCTTTGCTGTAGATTATTGACCATATAGTCGTGAGTTTCTTTCTGGACTCTCTGTTCTATTCTGTTGACCTATTAGTCTATTTTTATACCATATTGGGTTTTTTAAAGAAGATTTTATTTATTTATTTGAGAGAGAGAGAGAGAATGCAAACATGAGCAGAGGGAGGGGCAGAGGAACAAGTAGACTCCCTGCTGAGAGGGGAGTCCAACATGGGGCTCTATTCTAGGACCCTGAGATCATGACCTGAGCCAAAGGCAGATGCTTAACCTACTGAGCCACCCAGGTGCCCCCAGTACCATACTGTTTTGATTACTACTTTGTAATATATCTTGATATCTGAGATTGTGATGCCTCCAGTTTTGTTCTTCTTTTTCAAGATTGCTTTGAATATTCGAGGTCTTCTGTGGTTCCATACAAATTTTAGGATTATTTGTTCCGGTTCTGTAAAAATATGCCTTTGGTGTTTTGATAGGGGTTGCATTCAATTTGTAGATTGCTTTGGGTGGTATGGATATTTAATGTTTGTTCTTCCAATCCATAAGCATGGAATATCTTTCCATTTGTCTGTGTTGTCTTCAATTTCTTTCATCAGTTTATAATAGTTTTCAGAGTACAGGGATTTCACCCCCTTGGTTAAGATTATAACTTAGTATTTTATTATTTTTGGTGCAATTTCTTAATTTCTCTTTCTGCTACTTCACTATTAGTGTATAGAAATGCAACTGGTTTCTGTATATTGATTTTGTATCCTGCCACCTTACTAAATTCATTTCTCAGTTCTGGTAGTTTTTTGTGGAGTCTTTTGGGTTTTCTGTGTATAGTATCATGTCATCTGCAAAAAATGAAAGTTTGACTTCTTCCTTACCACTTTGGATGGTATTTTTATTTTTCAGTGTTGTCCAATTGCTGTGACTAGGACTTCCAGTACTATGTTGAGTTAAACTGGTGAAAATGGATATCTTTGTCTTGTTCCTTACCTTAAGGGAAAAGCGCTCAGTCTTTTCCCATTGAGTATGATGTGCATTCTGGGTTTTTCATATATCACCTTTATTTTGTTGAGGTGTTTTCCCTCTAAGCCTACTTTGTTGAGAATTTTTATTGTGAAGCTATGTTGTACCTTGTCAAATGCTTTTTTATGCATCTATTGAGATGATCATATGGTTTTTATCCTTTCTCTTATTGATATGATGTATCACATTGATTGATTTGTGGATACTGAACCACCCTTGTATCCAGGAATAAATCCCACTTGATTGTGGTGAATGCATCTGGTTCTGGACTTTGTTGGGAGTGTTTTGATTACTGAATCAATTTCTTTGCTGGTAATTGGTCTGTTCAAATTTTCTACGTCTTTCTGATTCCAGTTTTGGAGGTCTTATGTTTCTAGGAATTTATCCATTTCTTCTAGGTTGTCCAATTTGTTGGCTTATGATTTTTCATAATATTCTCTTATAGTCCTTTGTATTTCTGTGGTGTCAGTTGTTATTTTTCCTCTTTCATTTCTGATTTTGTTTATTTGAGTCCTGTCTCTGTCTCTGTCTCTCTCTGTTCTTTTATGAGTCTGGCTCTCAATTTTGTTGATCTTTTCAAAGAACCAGCTCCTGGTTTCATGGATCTGTTCTATTGGTTTTTTTAGTTTCTATTCATTTTCTCTCTGCTCTAATCTTTATTATTTCCTTCCTTCTAGTGGTTTTGGGTTTTATTTGTTCTTTTTCTGGCTCCTTTAGGTGTAAGGTTGGGTTGTTTATTTGAGATTTTTCTTGCTTCTTGATGTAGGCCTGTATTACTATAAACATCCCTCTTAGAACAGCTTTTGTTGAACCACAAAGACTTCGGACTTTCATTTTCATTTTCATTTGGATTTTCATTTTCATTTGTCTCTATGTATTTTTTTTAATTTCCTATTTCATTTCTTGGTTTACCCACTCATTGTTTAGTGGTATGTTATTTAACCTCCATGTATTTGTGTTCTTTCCAGATTTTTCCTTGTGGTTGATTTCATAATGTAGTTGGAAAAGATCCATGATATGACTTCAATCTTCTTGAATTTGTTGAGATTTATTTTGTGGCCTAACATATGATCTATTCTATTCCATGAATGTTCCATATACACCTGAAAAGAATGTGTATTCTGCTGCTTTAGGATGGAATGTTCTGAATATATCTGATAGATCCATCTGCTCCAATGTGTCATTCAAAGTCATGTTTCCCTTCTGATTCTGTCTGGATGATCTATTCATTGAAGTAAGTGGGGTAGTAAAATCCCCTACTATTATTGTATTACTACCAATTACTTTCTTCATGTTTATTATTAGCTGCTTTATGTATTTGGGTGCTCCCATGTTAGGTACATAAATATTTACAATTGTTATATCTTTTTGTTGGACTGTTACCTTTATGATTATGTAGTATCCTTCTTTGTCTCTTGTTATAGTCTTTGTTTTAAAGTCTATTTTGTTCAATATAAGTATTGCTACCCTGGCTTTCTTTTCACTTCCGTATACATGATAACTGCCTTTCTTTTTTTTTAATGTTTTTTTTATCATATTATGTTAGTCACCATACAGTACATCCCTGGCTTCCGATGCAAAGTTCGATGATTCATTAGTTGCGTATAATGCCCAGTGCACCATGCAATACGTGCCCTCCTTACTACCCATCACCAGTCTATCCCATTCCCCCACCCCCCTCTTCTCTGAAGCCCTCAGTTTGTTTCTCAGAGTCCATAGTATCTCATGCTTTATTCCCCCTTCTGATTACCCCCCTTTCTTTATCCCTTTCTTCTCCTACCAATCTTCCTAGTTCTTATGTTCCATAGATGAAAGAAATCATATGATAATTGTCTTTCTCTGCTTGATTTATTTCACTTAGCATTATCTCCTCCAGTGCCGTCCATGTTGCAGCAAATGTTGAGAACTCATTCTTTCTGATAGCTGAGTAATATTCCATTGTATATATGGACCACAGCTTCTTAATCCAGTCATCTCTTGAAGGGCATCTCGGTTCCTTCCATGATTTAGCTATTGTGGACAATGCTGCTATGAACATTGGGGTGCATAGTGCCCTTCTCTTCACTACGTCTGTATCTTTGGGGTAAATACCCAGTAGTGCAATGGCTGGGTCATAGGGTAGCTCAATTTTTAACTTTTTAAGGGACCTCCACACTGTTTTTCAGAGTGGCTGCATCAACCTGCATTCTCACCAACAATGTAGGAGGGATCCCCTTTCTCCACATCCTCTCCAGCAATTGCTGCTTCCTGCCTTGTTAATTTTTGCCATTCTAACTGCCATAAGGTGGTATCTTAGTGTGGTTTTGATTTGAATTTCCCTGATGGCTAATGATTTTGAACATTTTTTCATGAGTCTGTTAGCCATTTGTATGTCATCATTGGAAAAGTGTCTGTTCATGTCTTCTGCCCATTTTATGATTTGTTTATTTGTTTCTTGTGTATTGAGTTTGAGAAGTTCTTCGTAGATCTTGGATACCAGTCTTTTATCTGTAGCATCATTTGCAAATATAGTCTCCCATTCTGTGGGCTGCCTCTTAGTTTTTGACTGTTTCCTTGGCTGTGCAGAAGCTTTTTATCTTGATGAAGTCCCACAAGTTCATTTTATCTTTTGTTTCTCTTGCCTTTGGAGATGTGTCTTGAAAAAGGTTGCTTTGGCCGATGCCGTAGAGGTTGCTGCCTATGTTCTCCTCTAGGATTTTGATGGATTCCTGTCTCACATCGAGGTCTTTCATCCATTTGGAGTTTATCTTTGTGTATGGTGTGAGAGAGTGGTCAAGTTTCATTCTTTTGCATATAGCTGTCCAATTTTCCCAGCACCATTTATTGAAGAGACTGTCTTTTTTCCACCAGATGTTTTTTCTGGCTTTATCAAAGATTAGTTGCCCAAAGAGTCTAGAGTCCATTTCTGGGTTCTCTATTCTGTTCCATTGGTCTATGTGTCTGTTTTTGTGCCAGTACCATGCTGTCTTTGTGGTCACAGCTTTGTAGTACAGTTCGAAATCCAGCATTGTGATGCCCCCAGCTTTGTTTTTCCTTTTTAGCAGTTCCTTGGCGATTCGGGGCCTTTTCTGGTTCCATACAAATTTAAGGACTATTTGTTTCAGTTCCTTGAAAAATGTCATCGGTATTTTGATTGGGATAGCCTTGAAAATGTAGATTGCTCTGGGTAGCATGGACATTTTAACTATGTTAATTCTTCCGATCCATGAGCATGGAATATTTTTCCATCTTTTTGTGTCTTCCTCAATGTCTTTCAAGAGTGATTTATAGTTTCTAGAATATAGATCCTTTACGTCTCTGGTTAAGTTAATTCCAAGGTAATGTATGGTTTTTGGTGCTATTGTAAATGGGATGGATTCCCTAATTTGTCTTTCTTCAGTCTCATTATTCGTGTATAGAAATGCAACTGATTTCTGAGCATTGATTTTTGTATCCTGCCACATTACTGAATTGCTCTATAACTTCTAATAGTTTGGGAGTGGATTCTTTTGGGTTTTCCATATAGAGTATCATGTCATCTGCGAAGAGAGACAATTTGACTTCTTCTTTGCCAATTTGGATACCTTTTATCCCTTTTTGTTGTCTGATTGCTGTTGCAAGGACTTCTAGTACTATGTTGAATAATAGTAGCGAGAGTGGGCATCCTTGTCGTGTTCCTGATCTTAAGGGAAAGGCTTCCAACTTTTCCCCATTGAGAATAATATTTACTATAGGCTTTTCATAGATGGCTTTTATGAGCTTGAGAAATGTACCCTCTATTCCTACACTCTGAAAGGTTTTAATCAGGAAAGGATGCTGTGTTTTGTCAAATGCTTTTTCTGCATCTATTGAGAGAATCATATGATTTCTGAATTTTTGTTTCTGGATAAAATCTAAGACACTGATAGATTTGCGAATGTTGTACCACCCTTGCATCCCAGGGATGAATCCCACTTGGTCATGATGGATAATCCTTTTAATGTACAGTTGGATTCTATTAGCCAGGATCTTGATGAGGATTTTGGCATCCATATTCATTAGGAAAATCAGTCTGTAATTCTCCTTTTTGATGGAGTCTTTGCCTGGTTTGGGGATCAAGGTAATATTGGCCTCATAGAATGAGTTTGGTAGCTTTCCTTCTGTTTCTATTTTTTTGAAATAGCTTTAGGAGAATAGGTATTATTTCTTCTTTGAATGTTTTGTAGAATTCCCCAGGAAAACCGTCCGGGCCTGGAGTTTTATTTTTTGGAAGGTTGTTTATCACTGACTCAATCTCTTTGTAATTAATTGGCCTGTTTAAAAAATCAATTTCTTCCTGTTTCAGTCTTGGTAGTTTATAGGTTTCCATCTCTTCCAGATTGCTTAATTTATTGGCATAAAGCTGTTGATAAAAGTTTCTAATAATCCTTCCAATTTCATTGGTGTTGGTTGTGACCTCTCCTTTTTCATTCATAATTTTATTAATTGGGTCCTTTCTCTATTCTTTTGGATAAGTCTTGCCAGAGGTCTGTCAATTTTATTAATTCTCTCAAAGAACCAGCTTCTAGTTCTGTTGATCTGCTCTACTGTACTCCTGGTTTCTAATTCGTTGATTTCTGCTCTAATCTTGGTCAACTGCTTCCTCGTGCGTGGATTAGGCCTGTCCCTCTGTTGCTATTCCAGCTTCTTGAGGTGAGAATATAAAAACTGCATTTTAGATTTTTCTATTCTTTTGAGTGAGGCTTGGATGGCTATGTATTTCCCCCTTAGGACTGCCTTTGCAGTATCCCATAGGTTTTAGACCGATGTGCTTTCATTCTTGTTGGTCTCCATAAATTGTTTAAATTGATTTTTGATTTCCTGGTTTATCTGCCTTTCTGTCCTTCACTTTCAATCTACATGTGTCTTTAGGTCTGAAATGAGTCTCTTGTAGGCAGCATGTACATGGGTCTTGCTTTTTTATTCATTCCAATACCCTGTGTCTTTTGATTGGAGCATTTAGTCCATTTACATTGGAAGTAATTATTACAGATATATACTTATTACCATGTTCTTACTTGTTTTTTGGTTGTTTTTATAGTTCTGTTCTGTTCCTATCTTCTCTTCCTCTCTTTTCCCATGGTTTGCTGGCTTTCTATAGTGATATACTATAACCAAGAACATCTCAAATGAAGTTAAGAAAGTAAAAATAGATCAAAGAGAAGATGGTTTAAACAGAAGATAGGCCAAAAGTGCCCAAATACATGTATTAGGAATCCATGAAGGAGAAAGACAACAACAACAACAAAAAGGGAACAGAACTAATATTTGAAACTATAATCCAAGAAAACTTTCCAGAGATAAATTAAAGCTTGAATTAACATATTGAAAAGGCCCACCAGGTACCATGTAAAATTGACTTACAATGATCTTCTCTAAGATAAATTTTAGTAGAAGTATTAGACTTTAAAATGAGATGTTTTTAGAGCCTCCAGGTCTGGAAAGAACAAACAACTTATGAGAGCAAGAGAATTAGACTGACATCAGACTTCCCAAAAGAAACATACAAAGCAAGTTATAAGTGGAACAGTATTTAAAAATAAACTCAGATTTCACCTAAGTCACAAAAAGATAGACCACCCTAAATGTAAAAAAACAAACAGAAACAACTTTATATCTAGCCAACCTGTCTTTCAAGAATTAATGCTATAGAAAAACACTTTTAAATACGCAAGAACTCAGGCTTCTATGCGCATGGGCACTTGGTTTATAAGCAGAGGGGAAAAAGTTGTTTTTTGAATAAGTGGTGCTTGGAATATATATATGGATAAAAACTAATCTTAACCCTTACCTTACATTATACAGAAAAGAATCAATTTAAGGTGGATTTTAAGTACAAATATTAAAGTCAAAATTATGAAATCTTTAGAATTCAGGAAAGGACAGTATCTTTTTGACCTCAGATTAGAAAACTTCTTTTAAAAGCAGCACACATAATGAAAGGGAATGATAAATTGAATTACATTAAAATTATAGACTTGTATTTATCAAAAGACACCTATTATATGTGAAAGAGCAAGCCCCTGAGGAAATGTTTGCAGCACATATAGTCAACAAAGAGATGGACTATAAAGGTCTACTACAAATCAGTAAAAGAAAGACTGACAAAGTCCAGAAGAAAAATGAGCAAGAACTCCCTATAGGCAATCTACAAAAGGGGAAATCGAAATGGCCAATAAACTTAAGGAAAGGTGCTAAATACCATTAGTTATCAGGAAATGCAAAATAAAACCACCATGAGCTATCATTACACATCCATTACGTTGGGTATTCAGAAGGAAAAACACTAACAATACCAACTGCTGGCAGGAATGTACAACAAGAAATACTCTCCTTCACTGCTGGTGAGAGTGTAAATTGTTACAATCACTTCATGAAGTGAGTTTGGCATTTTCTAGTGAAGTTGAAGCTAGCATATTTCATGATCCAGCATTCTTCTCCTAAGTATTTACTCAGCAGAATTGTATGCATATGCACTAGGAAGATAGATAAATCTAAAGGAATGTCCATAGCACAATTATTTGTAATGCCCCAAAATGACAAATACTTCAGTGCCCATCAGTAATAAAATAAATTATATATTCATACAATGGCAATAGTAATAATAATAAAAATAATAATAATTCAGAGCAATAATTGAGGAATGATAGCTACACAAAACAACATGGATGAATATTTTTTAAAGTTAAGTTTCTTGAGGTATAACATTCACCCTAAAAAGTGTGTAGGTGAATGTTTTGACAAATATAAACAATTGTGTAACTGTCACCATGATCAAGAGAATATTAGAATATATAGGATATTTTAGTGACCCCAAAAGTTCTCCTTCGCCCCTTAAAGTCAACCCCCTAATTTCACTCTAGCTCCTGGCAAACCCTAATCTGACTTCTGCTTCTATAGTTTTACTTTTTCCAGAATTAGATGTAATACTTTGATATATGGCCTTTTTAATCTGACATCTTTCACTTAGTATGTTTTGAGATTCATCCATGTTGTAGCATGCGTACCAATAGCTCATTCCTTACTGTTGACGAGTACTACTCCCTTATATGAAGGTACCATATTTGTGTATTCATTCACTAGTTGATGAATACTGGGTTGTTTCCAGTTTTTGGTGATTACAAATGAGGTTCCTATAAACATTTGGATTTTGTGTGGATATGTGTTTTCACTTCTCTTGGGCTTATCCCTAGAAATGTGATCACTGGGTTCTAGAGTGAATGTATGTTCAACTTTATAAAAAACCGCCATACTGTTTTCCAAAGTGTCTGTGCTGGTTTGTCCTCCTACCAGCAATCTATGAGAGTGGCATTTGCTCTGCATACTCACCAACACTTGGTATTGTCAGGATTCTTAATTTTAGCCATACTACTTGGTATTATTACTGAATTTTGATAATTGTTTATTCTGGACATAAGGGTTTTTTTTTTATCAGATATGTATTTTGAAAATATTTCCTTCCAGTCTGTGGCTTGTTTTTTTCATTTTCTTAGTAGTGCTTTTAAAGAGCAGTTTTAAGGTATAACAGAATCTAGTTGATCAAAAAAATTTTTTTAATGGTTTGTGCTATTTGTGTCTCATCTAAGAAAATTTTGCCTGACAAACATTCACAAAGATTTTTCTCCAGTTTTCTTCTAAAAGTTTTGGAATTTTAGGTTTTACACAAAGGTCTATAATGCATTTGAAACTAATTTTTATACATGGGGTGAATGAAGTAAGGATTAAGGTTCTTCTTTTTTTGAATATAGATGTTCATTTCTTTCAATCACTTGTTGAAGACTTCTCTTTCCTCATTGAATTACCTTGGCCACTTCATCGACAATTGGTGAAGGTTTACGACTCTATGCCTATATTCTGTTCTCACAAACATTATGTTTAATGAAAGAAACCAGGCACAAAAGTACACATAAGTTATGAATATCTATATCAACTTCAAAAACAAGCAAAACTAATATCATCTATTTTAGGGGTACATACTTACTGTTAAAAACTATAAAGAAAAGTGAGAAAGTGGTTATCATAAAAGCTAGGATAGCTGGTATTTAGAGTTGAAGGGGAGAGTGGTGATTGAGAAGAGGTCCTGTATATATACGAGAGCCCTCAGGGGAGCCACAAATATTTAGTTTATTGACCAGAATAGTGGCAGCATGGATGTTTTAAATGCTTACCTGTGCTTAAGACTGGCCAAAGAGTAAGGAATAAAGAAAAAGAAAGGAGAGGAAGGGAAGAAAAGAAAGGCAGGATGGGGGAAGGAAGGAGAAAAGAATGAATGAAGGGTAGTTTGTTTTAATAAAATAACTTGAGGTGTAATTTACATACCATAAAATTCACCTGTTTTAAGAGTATACTTCAATGATTTTTAGTATATTTACAGAGGTGTGCACCATAACCACATTCTAATTTTTAGAATATTTTCATCACCCCAAAAGAAATTTTATGACATCATGAATCCTCACACTCATCTCTAGCCCTCTATCTCTAGATATGTGACTTTTCTGGACATTTTGTATAAATGGAATCATATATATGGTTTTTATGTCTGGCTTCTTTTACTGTGCATTATATTTTTGCGGTTCATTTATGCTGTAGCATGCATAGTACTTATTGCCCTTTCATGGTTGAATAGTATTTCATTCTATGTATATACTACATTTTTTTAATCTTTTCATCATTTGGTGGGCATTTGGGGTGTTTCCACTATTTGGGCTATTGTAAATAATGCTGCTATGAACATTCACATTCAAGTCTTTGTGGGAACAATTTTTTTTCTTTTGGAAAATTTTTCTAACAAAGGAATTTCAGAGTCAATGGTAAATCTATGGTTACCACTTTGAGGAACAGCCAAACTGTTTTCCACCAATGCTACACTCTTTTACATTCCCATCATCAGTGTATGGAAATTCCAGTTTTTCCACATGCTCACCAACATTTGTTATTGACTTTTAAAAGAATTTTTCTTTTTTTTTTAAGATTTTATTTATTTATTTTAGAGAGAGAGAGAGTGCATGTGAGTGGGGGGGAAGGGCAGAGACAGGGATAGAGAATCTCAAGTAGACTTTGCACTGAGAGCAGAGCCCCATGTGGGGCTCGCTCTTAGATCGTGAGGTCATGACCTGAGCCAAAATCAAGAGTCTGATGCTTAACTGACCAAGCCACCTAGGCGCCCCAATTTTCTTTTTATTATAGACATCTTAGTGTGTGTGATGTGGTATCTCGCTGTGTTTTTGATTTGCAGTTCTCTGATGACCAGTGATGTTGAATATCTATTTAGGTGCTTTCTGTCCATTCATATATCTTCTTTGAAAAAATATTCGACATTCAAATTTTTTGCCTATTTAAAAATTTTGTTTGTTTTATTATTGAGTTATAAGAGTCGTTTTTTTTAAAATATCTCTGGTATAAGTCTGTCATTGGATATATGACGTACATATAAATATTTTCTCCCAGTCTGTAGGTCATCTTTTCCATTTCTTAATGGTATTCTTTGAAGTGTAAAATTAAAATTGTTTTTATTAAATTCAGTTTATCAGTTTTTTCTTTTATCATTTATACTTTTGGTGTTGTACCTAAAAAAATAATTGCTTAACACAAGATCACAAAGATTCACTCCTATGTATTCTTCTACGAGTTTCATCATTTACATTTAGGTCTGTGATCCATTTTGAGTTAATATTTGTGTATGGTGTGAAGCAGGGGGGTCAACTTCATTTTTTTGCATGTTGATATCCAGTTGTCCCAGCACCAATTACTGAAAAGGAAGAAAGAGTTTTAATTGGATTGAAAATCTTTGTTGGCTGCCACACCTGAAAAAGAGCTGTCCAGATGACTGCATGGGTCTTTCAAAGCTTTCTTCATAATTTGGCTCCTGCTTGCTTTTTCTGATTTAACAGTCCTTAGTCCATTTGCATATGTTTCTTCAAATTCAAATCAGTCCACTTACTCTTCTCTAAATAGCATCTTTCTCTATACTTTTGTTTGGGCCTGATAAGTATATTCACTTTTTTCCTTTCAATATTTAGTTCCCTTTTAAACCAAGGAACAAGAATTGGCTCTGCAAAGCTTTCCCTAACCCTCCTTAACCTGATCCCATTACTTCGTTCCGAGTCTCTAGAATGGGTATCATCTGAATACTTTTCAGTTCGATAAAACCTTCCTCTCTTTCTATTTTTCCCCTTATTGTCACTAATACTAAAAAAAAAAGAAAAACAAATACCTCTTAGGCTTTATTCTGAGTTTGTTTGATTCATCTCGCCTGCTGGAGAGACCTCTTTAGAGCAGGACTGTGTTCCTGATCATTTCTCTTCGAGGATTTAGCACAGCATTCTTAGCAGGGGATAAGTGATAGGTAAATACTTATTAATTTGCTATTACTAGTATCTCAAGGAACCAAATGGAAGGGTAAATTTGCATTTATATTCATTTATCTGTACATGAAAACTGTAATCTGGAAAAACTACAAACTCAGTATCTGTCAACGGATTGTCTTAAGTGTATTTAGAAGCTGGATATATAAAATCTATGCTGAAGCCTTTTGTAAAGTGAAGTTTTAAAAGTAAAACAATCATTTTTATATATGATTATATATACTTTACACATTTTATCTAATTTAACCATCACTGTTCAATAACTTCTTTGATCCATGTGGTTCTTGTCTGTTGTTCTGCTATGGTGGTGAATTTTCTGAAGGCTAGACAAACTGGCAGCAAACTTGCAGGCTCTCAGAGACGGAATTCTGAGTGACCGTGCAGTGCGCTCCAGGAAGACGGGTAGTGAGCTATAGTCAGCAATAAGTCTGACCCAGATTTGAACCCCGGCTCTGCATACACTGGCTGTGGGGTCCTAACAAAGGTCTTCACTAAGATGCACGTTCCTCACTTGAAATAGGGGCTAATGACAGCTATCTGTAGGGCTCTGGAATGAATTAAAGGTGAACACTGTGAAGCATTTAGTGGCAGCATTTAGTACATGCTAGCACCAGAAGCGCCCCCCCCCCCCGCCTTTTTTGCCAGTTGTACACATTGCAGCATGATTTCATTCTACCTATTAATGCTCTGCTTTTTACTTCTCACACACTTTACTCTCCGATTAACAGTCCCAATGGCCCAAGGACTTTTGCTACAATAAGTCACTTTCAGATGCCAGGACAAATTTATCTCTAGAAGTGGGAGCTCTCTGAATTATCCATGCTAGATTTGACACACTATCTTATTCCACACATAGAGGCCAGTTAAGAAATCAATAATCATTATAATGGAGAGTAGGACAAATGTCTTCCACCGCTTTTAAAAGCCCCATGGCTTTCTCTGGCTCATCAGTGAGGGGATCCAGCCAGGTGGAAGATGAAGCAAAGCCTGGGCCTGCACAGGGATGGTAATGACATCCAGAGCCAGGATCCCGGGCAACGATTCAACATCCACTTGATCTATCTGGCTCATTGACTGACCATCCTTATCAGAGCACTAGGCTTTGAGTCCTGAGCGAGAACTAAGTTTCAGCTGAAGTGAGGCAAGTATTCTCTATATACTTTAGCTTTTCATGAGGTTGTTTAAAAGATTAAACAGCTGCTACTTTGCCTCTAAGAATAATTAATATCCAGTCCCTTGGCACCATGTTTCAGCTTAATACCACTTAGAGGAATTGATAATTTCCTTGCCTTTATTGCCTTCAGGAAAAGAAGTCCTTAGATGGATTTTTTTTTCTGTTTCCCTTAAAATTCATGGACACTCATTCTCTCTGAGCAAATCTAGACAGCGCTAGTCTGTTCTGATTTTTTCCCCCTGAAAATACATTCTCACTGTGAACAAGGTCATCGGTACCTCTAATGTGCATTGAACACTCTGCCACTGATTAAACATCAGTACGGTGCCTGGAGATTGTTCTCCCTTCTTATGTGACTTCCATCCTTAGGAAACAAAAACACATAAATTCCTTCATATGATGGATAAGTATCTTCAAAATCAAATTCCAGCCTATGTTTCCAGTTTGGCTTCATCTCTCTTAGGCTACGCTTTCATCCTACCCCTTCTTTTTGTTGGGATTTCCTTCCTCTCTTTTCAAACCAGTAAGTTCCTATTCATCTTTGCAGATCCAGCCCCAAAGTGACTTTCTTGGGGGTGCCTTCTCTAAACTCTCTCAGGTAGAGTCAGCCCTTCTCCTCCCAACTGCATGGTACCCACAGCCCCTTACTATACAGAGCAGTGCTTCTAAAACTTTGGTGTTCCTATTAAAATGCAAATTCTGGGGTCCCTGGGTGGCTCAGTCATTAAGCGGCTGCCTTCAGCTCAGGGCGTGATCCCAGAGTTCTGGGATCGAGCCCCACATCAGGCTCCTCTGCGAAGAGCCTGCTTCTTCCTCTCCCACTCCCCCTGCTTGTGTTCCCTCTCTCGCTGGCTGTCTCTCTCTCTGTCAAATAAATAAATAAAATCTTTTAAAAAAATGCAAATTCTGACTCTGGAGCCCAAGACTGTGCATTTCTAACAATCTTCAGGTGACACTGGTCCTGCTGATTCATGGCAACACTTTGAGTGGTAAGAATACAGAATTCTCAGCTCAGGGTTTTGTTCTTATCTGTGTGTATCTGTCTGTCTCCTCTTTCTGCTTTAGGAGGACAGTGACTGGCTGTTTCATCTCTGAGTGCCCAGAACCGACTGAACGCAGAGCCAGCAGCAAAACCCTGAATATTTGTTGAATGATGATGATTCGTCCTCTGTCACACTTGCTAAACACAGCTTCCCCTCCTCTACCTTTATAACCATTACATAGACTTTTATGCTGCTGTATTTTTTTCTTTTTTATTGCGGGTATTTTATTTTTGGTGTTTTTATTTTTAAGGCAGACATGGGCTATTGATTATTTTTTAATTCAGGAAACAGATACTTAAAGGAAAGATACAAACCACACGGTCCTGCAGCTTTTATTAAGATAAAGGGGCTTGCTGCTTCTCTTGCTGAGTGTCTTGAGGATTCCAGAGCTCAATCTCACTCCGATGCTTCATGTCTTTTGTGAGTGTGACGCAGATCCCATGAAGGCGGGCTTGTTTTTCATCCTCATTAGGTTCCAGTTAACTAATGAGTACCCTAGTTTTACATGTACTCTGAGGTTGGTGGAAGAAGGATAAAGTTTGTGAACGATGAGTGGCCCTCATGCATCCCATCCGAGGACAGTGTGGGGTTCCCTTTGCAGGCTGAGCACTCAGGAGTGAAAAGGGTCTCATTTTTTCAATGAGGTCACCTCCCTAAGCCATTCTCTTTTTCTTTTTCTTACTGGCTTGTCTTTTTTTTTTTTTTACACTATTGTAGTCTGATAGGTACAATGGGTTGTAACAAGCATAACTAAATTATATGATAAAGTGATACAATGTATACATGGAGATGACTTGCAGTCAACATTTGCAATGATACAGTTCTGTACAACTTTAAAATATTAATCAGCCATAGGATGTCCCCCTGGAAAGAAACTTGCAGAGATCATCTGGTCTAGGGATGATAGGGAAATTGAGCCCAGAAAAACCAGGCAGAGAGAGCATGTAAGCCAGGACCAGAAATGAGGACCCCTGAACCTGATAGGAAGGGCCAGCCCCCTGCAATACACTTCCTCTGTCTGGGGGACTTGGGCCCCTTTTGGCCTCTGCAAGCTAACGTTTCCTCCTTTCTTTCTTTCTTTCTTTCTTTCTTTCTTTCTTTCTTTCTTTCTTTCTTTCTTTCCTCCTTCCTTCCTTCCTTCCTTCCTTCCTTCCTTCCTTCCTTCCTTCCTTCCTAGGTTCCAGGTGCATCACTATTTACTCAAGATTTCTGTTGTTCTTCCTCTTGACTCATATGCCAGCTTTAACCCCAGCTTTAACTTTTCTCGTCTCTGGCTCCCAGCCCTGCATTTGCCATCAGACATGACTTATGCTGGGTCACAATTTCCTGTTTACTTATCTGTTTCTACAGCACAGACCATAAGCCTCTTGAGGGCAGGGATCATATCATGCTCGCTGTCCCCAGCACGGTATCTGGCACACAGAGTAGTCTCAGGAAAGTGAGCATTTACTTGTCAGGAAAAGGAGAGCTTTAATGCATTCAGTTGGCACTCACATTTTGCATGCAGACCTCTTTGATACTCACTGACTAATGTCTGGCTGCAGGCTTAGCTCAGCTCTTCGGAGAAGGATGTTGTTATGCTCTGACCCAGAGACTAGTTTATTAAACCCTGTTTTCCCTTTTCGGGTCTCTTTCATCATGATTCATGTTATCTTATAAATTGGTGTTAGTGTTCAGAAGCAGCTAAGCTACAATATTCTCAGAAACAGCAAAGAAAACTATAATTCATCAAAGCAAAATCCATTGTACGTCTGCCACCCATTTGCAACAGAAGTGTTCAGATCTTTTTTTTTTTAAAAAAAGATTTATTTATTTATATCAGAGAGAGAGAGAGAGAGACTGAGTGTGTGCGAGTGCCTGAAGGAGCATGGCGGGGAGGGGCAGAGGGGGAGAGAGAGAAAATCCCAAGCCGACTCCTTGCTGAGCGTGGAGCCCGATGCAGGACTCCATCTCGTGACCCTAAGATTGCAACCTGAGCTGAAACCAAGAGTTGGACCAACTGTGACACCTGGGTGCCTCCGGAAGTTTTCCAATCTTAATGACTAAAAGTAGTATCTTACCAGACTATTTATCCCACTCCCTAGGCCCACCAAATATTGTCCCATTGGGTTGTTTCATCACACAATTTATACACTGGAGATTGTGACTTGACCAGATGACTTGGTGGCAGATCTGCAGTTTACATTTAAGTCTTCAGTTACCCCCTGTATCATGGATTTTCCTCTATGATAAAGCAATAACACACTGATTAATTGTGGCAAAGGAATGGGCTTCTAACAGTTCAGAGGTGATGAGTTCAGCATCCCCTAAACTACCAAGGAAGAAATCTTCAGCTACACCCTCAACAAGGGAGCTGTGCACCTCTGGCAGCAGCCTTGTCCCTTTCTCTGATTTGTGGCCTGGTCCCTGATATGACCATGGAAAGATAATAAACCAAAGAGAAGAAATAGAGCTGGCTGTAATTACTTAACAATAATAAAAACTTAAAAATTGTATATACTAAAGGGATGCCTGGGTGGCTCAGTCAGTTGAGTGTCTGCCTTTGGCTCAGGTCATGATCTTGGGGTCCGGGGATTGAGCCTGTGTCAGACTCCCTGCTCAGCAGGGTGTCTGCTTCTCCCTCTGCCCCCCCCCCCATGATTCTCTCTCTCTCTCAAATAAATAAATAAAATCCTTAAAAAATGTGTATACTAAAACTACAATGCAAACCTTCCTGAGAAGACATGGTCTGCCTGTGAATCACACACAGGCAAGGGCCTTATATTTCATATTCCTGAAGGATCTTCCATTAATGTCATAGTAGAAAACACTCCCCAGTGGCACTTGGGAGAAAAATAATTGCCTCCTGGAAAGAGGAAAAAGAAAAGGTATCTTTTCTGAAAGAAAAGGGCTGAAGGATTTTTGATATTACAGAGAGGAGTGCTTCCCAAATTTAATGTGTATATGACTTGGGGATGCTGTTTAAAGATTTGTTTATTATTTTAGAGAGAGAGAGAGGGAGCACACGTGCACACACATGCATGCAGTGGTGGGGGGAGGGGCAGAGGGAGAGGGAGAGAGAGAGAATCTCAGGCAGACTCTGCACTGAGCATGGAGCCCACCCCGGGGCTCGATATCACTACGATGGGATCCTAACCTGAGTCCAAATCAAGAGTCAGATGCTTAACTGACTGAGCCACAGAGGCACTCCACGGATGCCATTTATTTGTTTGCTTGTTTATTTATTTTTGAGGGAGAGAGAGAGAGCTTGTGCGCGCACATGCGAGCAGGGGGAGGAACAGAGGGAGAGGGACGGAATCCCAAGCAGGCTCCATACCCAGTGTAGACCCGAATTTGGGGCCCAATCTCACGACCCTAAGATCATGACCTGAGCCGAATCAGGAGTTGGACTCTCAACTGAATGAGCCACCCAGGTGCCCCTAAGGGATGCTATTTAAATATAGATCCTGATTCAGTAGGTCTGGGGCAGGGCCTGCTAACAAACACTCAGGTGATGCTGATGTCTCTGGTTTGTAGACCCCAACCTGAAGAGCAAGGGTGTGACGATGATGGAGCCCAATTCCTAGAAGATATTGAGCACTCATGTTCCTTGGTCTCTGAGCTCAAAACATAAGACCTGTTCCCTAAGGTTTCCTCTAAGGTCAGCAGAGACCCTCTTTCTTTTTCTTTTTCTTTCTTTTTCTTTTTTTTTAAGATTTTATTTATTTGACAGAGAGAGAGACAGCCAGCGAGAGAGGGAACACAAGCAGGGGGAGTGGAAGAGGAAGAAGCAGGCTCCCAGCGGAGGAGCCTGATGTGGGGCTCGGTCCCAGAACGCCGGGATCACGCCCTGAGCCGAAGGCAGACGCTTAATGACTGAGCCACCCAGTCACCCCAACAGAGATCCTCTTTCTAGCTGTAATTCACAGTGTGAAGAATGACAAATATCTCCTTCCCGCTCTGGGGTCAACCGCTGAGAATATGTTGCAAACTCTTTTTTGGTCGGTGGAGTTTAAATAATGAGGCAATGTTCCTATGTGACTGTGTTTCAATAGCTCAGTTCTTCCTTATGAAATCAATCTGACCCCTACCAAAAATGGCATTGATTATTCCCTGAGGCCACATGCTTCATATAATACAGACTATCCCAGTCTTATTAACTAAACTCAGCCCACACTTCCTCCTTGCTTCCACTGGAAGTTAACTATACTGCTATAATTTCTAAGTCACTGTGCTTAGAGTTGCCTAAATATTTTTCAGGAAAATAAAAAAGGGGTTAATAAGAGTCAGGAAAAGAGGGCTGGCTTGAACAGTTGGTGAAGCATGCAACTCTTGGTCTCGGGGTTGTCGGTTCGAGCCCCATGTTGGGTGTAGAGATATTTTTTTAAAAATCTAAAAAAAAAAAAAAAGAGCCAGGAAGCTAAATTTCTTAACTTTTCTTATAATGTAAAAGGCAAGTAAACCAATGGCACTCACATTCATAATTGGTAGATTTATTGGAATTTGGCACTCGGATTAGGCTGAATCTGGCATGCCAGGATTAGGGTGATTTGTTCAATGCTGCGATGTCTAAGATGACGCAGGAAAATTTGTTACATAATGAGAAGTACTTTTGATATTCTTAAGTGAAAAGGGACTCTGCAAGTTAAGAAGATAATGTAACAACCGTGTTAAAAGTTTGAAAACTAAGGAAGAGAGACAGGAAGGAAAACACTAGGTGATAAACTCAACTGAGTGGGAGAGTTTGAGTGGGAGGATATGAATATTTTTCCTCTTACCATTTTTTGGTGCTTTTAAATGTTTCTATAATGAGCAGGTATTGGCATTGCAACTAAAAAAAAATCTTGGCTCTAAAAAGCAACTGAGTTAAGAGTGTCTGCTTTCTCCCTGCTTTGTTGATTACTTCAGTGTTTTTTCCTTTCCTTTTATTCTTTAAGTCTCTGTCCTGCCTTCTCTGAATATTCAGGCTCTTACTGAACCTGCTGAGAATGACCTATATCCTGAAACCACCATGGAACCATCATGAAAGCAGGGATTGCTCCAGTCTCTCCTCTTGAGCTCATAGTAGTTCTCCAAGGGTAGTGAGGAAACAAAATTCTCTTGGCCTCAAATAATAATAAGGCCCAGCCCTGCAAGAAGCAGGGCTTCCTAATTATGGTAATCCTCTTCCTGAGAGGCTTGAGAGGTCTTGGGCACACCTGAGGGCCTGGACTGCACCCTTGGCTCTTTATCCCTCAGGACCTACTGCCAAACTGTCCCACCTATGGGTTACTGTGCTAGGGGGCCCCGCCCCAGGCCCTGCTGGGACACTGGCAGTTCATACAGGCCTCTGCTGAGGGACTCCCTCCTTGCCTCTGGCTTGTTTCCTATCAGTACACCACCCCTCAGAATGATTTTTTTTTTTAAGATTTTTTATTTATTTGTCAGAGGGAGAGTAAAGGCACAGGGAGCGGCAGGCAGAGGCAGAGGGAGAAGCCAGATGCCGGAATCCATCCCAAGACCCCGGGGATATTGACCCCAGCAGAAGGCAGACGCTCAACTGACTGAGCCACCCAGGTGCCCCCAGATTGATTATTCTAAAATAAAATCTAACCATGTCCCCTACTTAAACCCTGAAGACCCTCCACAGAGTTTTGTGTTTGTTTTCCTTTTATTGAAGTATGGTTACCATACAATGTTATATTAGTTTCAGGTGTACAATGTAGTGAATGGACAGTTCTATACATTACTCCTTGCTTACCATGGTAAGTATAGTTACCATCTGACACTAACAACATTATTACAATATTATTGACTCTATCCTTTATGTTACACTTTAAAAAATATTTTATTTATTTATTTGAGAGAGAGAGAGTGCACACAAGCGGGGGAGTGGCAGGAAGAGGGAGAAGCAGGCTCCCCACTGAGCAGGGGGCCCAATGCAGGACGCAATCCCAGGACCCTGAGATCATGACCTGAGCCAAAGGCAGACGCTTAACCTACTGAGGCACCCAGGCGTCCCTTTATGCTACACTTTTGACTCGAATGTCAGGCAGAACATTTGAGGCCCTTCGTTGGGCCTGGTTGATGTCTCCAATTCCAGTGGATGCTGGGCCACAGAGAGCCACCCTGCGCCCTCTTCTCGCCCCAGACTTGCCCGACCCTTGCTTGCTCTCCAGGCCTTTGCCCACAACGCTCCCCTTCCTCTTCACGCCAACATTCTTTCCTTCCTGTCCAGGAAACCTTCTCTGATACATCTGCCCTCTTCCCCAGACCCCAGGAGGGCAAGCTTCTGGGTCAGGCTGTGTGGCCCTGCCTGGGAGGGTGCTCATACCCAAGGGCTCAGATGGTGTGTGGGATTTCAAGCTGCCTGTCTCCATTTTACAGGAAACTCGGGCCCCTCTTAAGAGAGATGTGGCTTTCTTAGAGCACAGGCAGCGTCTTCCCACATCAGGGGCCTCGACTGGGTCTTCCCGGATACTCCCTGAGGAAGCCCATCAGAGGTGGGTGTGAGGCTGTCCCCCGGGCGCCCATTTCAACAAATGGTCGGCGGCTTCGCGCCCCCACGTCTAAACAGCGCTGCCAGCACCAGCTCAGGGCGAGTGCGGGGCGTGGGTGGCGTGGCTCGCGGGGGCGGCCGGGCTCAGGCAGACCCACGATCTGAGGCTGAAGAGCCGAGCGCCCGCAGTAATTGCGGTTCTCAGGCCCAGAACCTTACTGGAGGGGCGTTCTCGCCTGCCGCTCTTGCCTGGGGTGAAGCGCCAAAGCGGAAGAGCCGGTCGCGCAAAAGCCGGGAAAGGTCTTTTCAGCTCAGAGTTTGGGTCACCGCGGGGGTGCGAGGTTCCGGAGGCCCGAGCGCACTGCGGGGCGTCACCACCAGGGGGAGCCCGAGGCCGGCCTCAGAAAGCGCCCCGGGGCCTCGCGGGGTTACCAGCCAGGTTCCCGCGGCTCGGCTCGCGTGCTGTGTCCCTGGATCGCGTCCCTGTACTCACATGTGGGGGAAGGATGTCTGGCCCCAACCTCCCTTTGCGGCTTCCCCTCCTTTCGCTACCTCTTCCCAAACCGGCGCTCTAGGAAAGGACCCCGCATCCCTTAAACAGCCAGGTAAGGTCGCGTCCTTGGGGCTTTCCTTCCTGCTGCTTCTGCCCGTGTTCACCCAGCCTGTAAAAGTCCTACTCCTGGTTCAGGGCTTCAGCCCAAAGCCCCTCTTACTTCCCTACCCCTGCCCACGCTACCCTATGAGGGCTTCCCAAGCTCCCAGTTCGACCAACTGATACCGCCTAGCCCACCAGGGGCCAGTACGCAGGTGGCGTCCAAGAGCTCGTCTGGGACAACAGTGGTTCACCAGCGGGAATGCTTGCCACGCGTAGTCCATACCCGGAGTGGCAAGAGAGAAGGACGCTGCTGGTGGTGGTGAGCTATTTGGGAGCCCAGGTGCCGGCCACCTGCCCTCCACCTGCCTCTGGACTCCCAAGGAGGGGACTGCCACAGGCCTCCTCAGAGGAAAGCGTCATTTGCTGAAGACCACACAGAGGAGCGGAAGCCCACCAGACTGGGATGTGCAGCTGCCTGTGAGGACACTGGGGCGGGTGCCTGAGCTTGGAGGGAGAGCAAGGCCTGGATTGCTATTTCCTTCATTCCAGCACCTGGCTGTAACCTCCCCCTTGCTCTGGGAGGTGCGAGGCCTCAGCTGCTGCAGGGGGTTGGAGGCTGCACTCGCATCTGTATCCTGCTGCTCCAGACAGAGCCCAGAGGCACTGCAGTCTCCATGTCTGCTCCCCCTGGCCTGGCACAGTGTAAAGCACCAGCTGGAGAGACTTGATGCAGAGGCTTGGCAGCAGGGGTTCCATCTTCCAGGCATGAAGCCTCTGGCCTGTCCTCAGGAGGTTGGGGGCCAAGGCCCCGTGGGGGAGGCAGCTATGACTGTGGGGAACTAGGCAAAGTGCTTTTGGGGACTTCCTGTGGAGCTGAGCACTCCAGTCTCATGCCTAGACTCATGTTACGTCACGACTTTATCAGAGAATGCCTGTTCTCCACTTTGGGGCACGTGCAGATCATTTCTACTGTGCTTTATGTTTTGGAACAACTTGTTTTTCTTTAGGTGGTAAAAGATCCCCTTCTAGTTCTTTTTTGGGGCGATGAAATGTTCTAAAATTGATTGTGATGATGCTTTGTTCAACTCTTGGAATATACTAAAAATCATTTTAAATTGGTGAATTGTGTGATATATGGGTTATATCTCAATCAAGCTCAGCCCAGAAGTAAAGCCGCACAAATATGCCCAGCTGAGTTTTGACAAAGGTGTAAAAGTAATTCAATGGAGGAAGGGAGCTAGGGAAACTGAAGGGACCCCATGAAGGACCGCTTTTGCTCCTTTTCCTACCTCTCCTCTTGCTAGGACCTGCACCCTTGCTTTACACCTATCTTATAACACAGATAGTGTATGTCCTACTTGTCAAGGTCAAGGAGTTAACGATTTCTTTGGAGTCCTCTAGCACAATAGATAACACCAAAGGAGTGGCCTAGTGAGGTTGTCATGTCTAGACCACCAACTCCAGACACCTTGGTGCCAAGACCCCCGGCTCCAGGCATAAGTGACTTATGGAGGAAACCTGAGCATTGTCCTTGTTTTGACCAGTTCCTGGATGCTTGAGAGGACACATATGCCAAACCACCATTCTCAATAAAAACCCCAGACCCCAAGCAAAGATGAAACTCTCTCTCTTTCCCTTTCTGAGTCTCCCAGACACTCGGTCTGTTTTTCTCTATTACTGATGCTATTCAGTAAACTCTGCTCTCACTTTCTCTCAGCTTGTGTTTGATTTCTACCCTATGCAAAGCCAAGGAACCTCTTGACTGGTCCTGTGGGAACCCCTCTGGGTCCTCAGACCTGGCCAGCCTGTGTCAGAAGGATTGACTTTTCAACAAATTGTGCTAGAGCAATTGCCTTTCCGTGGGCAAAACAAACAAACAAGAATCTCAACCTAAGTCTCATACCTTATACAAAGATTAACTCTAAATTAAATTTTGATTAAATTCAGATTAAATATAAATGTAAAAATAGAAAACTTTTTGAGGAAAAAAAGAGAAAATCTTCAGGATCCAGGGCTAGGTAAAAAAAGTTCTTAGATTGGAAGGCAAAAACATGAACCATAAAATTAAAAATTAAAAAATTGGACTCCACCAGAATTGAAAACTTTTGGTCAGTGTAAGACCCTGTTAAGAGGATGAAAAGACAAACTGTAGACTGGGGGAAATATTTGCAAATCACAGGGCAGACCAATGACTAGTATCTAGACTATATAAATAACTCTCAAAGCTCAACAGTTAAAAAAAAAAAAGCATCCAATTAGAAAAGGGAATAAAAGACACAATTCACAGAAGATATAAAGATGGCAAACAAGCACTGAAAAGATGTTCATTAGCCATCAGGGAAATGCAAAGTAAAGCCATAATATCATTATATAGCCATTGGAAAGGCTAAAATTAAAAAAAAATAGTGATCTCATCAAATATAGTTATGGGCAACATGAGGGATTCTCCTGTTATGGAAATGTATTGTATCTTGACTGTATCATTGTCAGTATCCTTGTGATACTGTACTATATAGGTTTGCAAGATGTTATCACTGGGGGCAACTGGGTAAATGGTACACAAAATCTCTCTGTATTATTTCTTAAAACTACATGTGAATCTTCTAGTATCTCAAAATAAGAGTTTAAGTTTAAAAATGTCCCTTATCCATACCTCCGAATTTAATAAATTTGCTTTAAGACAACCATGTGCATAGATTAAGCTTAATTTGAACATATCTTGAAATTAAAGGATGATAGACTGGTTCTGAGCTATTGGGACTTGAATTAATGAAGCTTTCTTCCATGCATAAGTCACCACCCACCAAGCACTAAAAGGAGAGAGTTTGGAGAAGTGGGAGGTTGGTCTCCTCCTCCTGGAGGCTTGTCCAGAGAAGTCCTCAACAGCTTGGTGCCTCCTGGGTTGTGCCCTCTCTAGGGGAGGGTGCGAAGCATGTGAAAGATAGACTGGCTCATGGAAAGAACCAGGATGAAGAGGCAGGAGGCCAGGCCTCTGCCCCTGTCCGTGTTCTGGGCAAATATCAGAACCTCAGTGGGTTCTCATCTGCCAGCTCTATTAAATGGGTATTGAGAGTAGAACTGCGAGTCTCAGAGTTCTACTCGGATATTTCTTCACTGATACACAGAACATCGCTCTGCCTCCACCTATGTGGTTGTTTATAAGCGACCTCTGCAAATGGCTATTTCTTCGTCTCTTAAATGTAAAGATTAATTGAGATGACATCTAACCCAGCTCTCTGGTGGGAACAGTAATCACAGTGGTAACAAAGCAAACAGTGTGAGGTCTGGCCAGAGGCCACAGAGAATGGCTCATGTTGAAATTAAAAAAAAAATTGTACTGTAGGAAGCACCAAAAAAATTATGTTATATACTTGCAGTCATTAAAGTCAGGTTTATAAATATTAAATCACATGGGAAATGCTTAAGTTATCCTAAGTAAGTGAAGTATGATCTCAACTGTATGTGTAAAAGATACATTTAAAACAGTGAGGATAAAATCTGCCCAGAAGCTAACAGTATTTGCCTCTTGCTGATGACCTGTCCCCTTTGATAGGTCTCTTCAAAATAATAATATAATGAGATGGGAGAGGAAAAGAACAAAAGACATGTACTCAAACTGTAAGCAGACTTCAGTGGGGCGCTAACAGAGAGGGTAAAATGGGGCCATCTCCACCCTGCCTGAGGATAGAAGGAGCCCTGCCTGAGGAGAAGATGGAATTGAGGGAAAACCCTGGAGTTCCGAGTGGTTCTCAAATCAAGGAACGGGACCACCGACCATAGCACTGTATTCATTTTCTCAGGCCACCATAACAAAGTGTCACAGAATGGAGGGCTTAAACCACAGAAATTTATTTATGTTCTCACAGTTCTTGAGGCCAGAAATCTAAGATCAAGTTGTCATCAAGGTTGATTTCTTCTGAGGCTTCTTTCCTTGGCTTGCAGATGGCTGCCTTCTCCCTCTGTTCCCACATGATGTTCCCTGTGTGTGTGCAGATGTCTGTGTCCACATTTTCTTTTCTTACACGGACACCAGTTGTATTGGATTAGAGCCCACCCTAAAGACTTCCTTTTCACTTGATTACCTCTTTAGTGACCTTATCTCCAAATCAGATTACATTATGAGGTACTGGGGGTTAGGACACCAAAGTATGAATTTTGGGGGGGGGGACACAATTCAAGGGATGACAAGCATAAATTACCATATGACTAAAGCATCTGTAAACAAAGTTAAAAGACAAGTGACAGAGGAAGAGAAATAAATATTTGCAACATTCAAAACCTACAAAGAATTCTTATTCAGAATATATATACAGAGCTTATGTGAATCAATAAAAACGTAAACAATCCAATAGAAAAATAGACAAAGAACATGAATAGGATATTCATAGGAAAGGAATACAAAATTATCAACATATAAGAACATTTTCAACTTCACTTATCAGTTTTATGCAAACTAAAACAAAGTGACATTTTTTCATCCATCAGATTGGCACAAATTAAAAACATTGATAATAACAGGTCTTGGCAAGGATGTAAGGAAGTAGGAACTCAAATGCTAATGGGAAACATAAATAGGCATGATGTTACTGAAGACAGTACCTATTAAAATGTAAAACATGCATATCTTTTAGCCCAATGTTAAACTTCTAGGAATCAATGTTACCAAAAAAGTTGCACATATGCTGAAGGATATATGTAGGAGGACTTTTATTTCTGTAAATGTCAAAAACAATGTAAATGTTGGGGTGCCTGGGTGACTCAGTCGGTTAAGCATCTGACTCTTGATTTCAGCTCAGGTCAGGATCTCAGGGTCATGATCTCCGGTTCCTAAGATGGAGCCCCACGTGGGGCTCCTGGCTTAGCGGGGAGTCTGCATCTCTCCTTCTCCCTCTCCCTCTGGTCCTCCCCCCCCCCATGCATGCTCTCTCTCCCCCTCTCTAAAATGAATAAATAAATCTTAAAAAAAAAAACAATGTAGATGTTCATTCAATGGGAGAGAAGTTAAATACGATCATTATACACCTACAATGAATACAATATACCCATTAAAATGAATGAAGTGGTCCTACACATACTGAGATTAAAACGAAGATCTTTAAGGCAAAGGAAAAAAGGAAGTAAATTGCCGAATATATTCTCATGGATCCATTTAATGTTTTTGTAAATGTGTATTTGTATAGTAGTCGTGTACACAGACAATTTTGTAAAAATGTTTACCAAACTGTGGCCATGCCTCAAAGCTTCTCAGTCTTCTGAGAACGGCAGCTATCCTCATGGGAGCCTTGATTGCCCCAAATGTTTGCTTTAATCAATGTAATTAGCAGAACATCAATTAGGCTGGAAGACCTGGCAGCCCTGCAGTCAGCCACAGCAGTGCCTTCTGTTCTTGGCTGCCCCGCCCAGCCCCTTTGGTGACTCAGCTTCCCTCCATAGCGTGTTTCTCTCTCCCTCCATGACTTTCTGTTTTCCCCTCATGAACTCTAAAGACCACTGTGGGCAAATGGGAGACTCTGGAGACCTTTAATTTGCTAGAGCTTTGTTCCTGCCTGTGGCTCCACATCACACTTGATCTTTCTCAAGTGGCTCACTGGTGGATCCGACTTGTAACCTTTTCTGTTATTCTCCCCAACCTGTATCTCCTTCTGTTTCCCAGTTTACTGAGAGTTTCCATTCCTCCCCCCCAACACCTCACCAAAGCCAGAAATCTGTGAGTGATAACTGCCCCCACCACTCATGCTTCATTAACTACTAAGCCCTGCAGAGCTGATTCCTAAATGTTTCTCACATCTGTATCCTTTTCTCTATCTCTACTGCCAGTGCATTATTGTCTCTCACCTGGATATATTTATACACCCACTTTTTACCACTCCATCCTCCCTCCAGTTGCCAGAGAAAGCTTTGTAAAAATAAAATCTGACCATGTCCTTCATGGCTTAAAGTGTTGCTGGTGTCCCATGGCCTACTGAAGAGTCCAAACCCTTGACATAGGGTATGATGAGGTCGTAGAATATATGCGAGGTTCAGTGGGGTGGAGTCTGGAGCCGATGACCAAGAAAGAATTCTTGAGATGTCTTTGGTGCAAAATTGGTGGTTTATTAAAGCACAGGGGCAGGACCCGTGGGCAGAAAGAGCGGCTGCCCCGGGTTGTGAGGGGTGGTTGATTATATACCATGAGGTTGGGGGAGGTGAGGAAAAAGGGAGGCTGAGAAAGCACTTTCAAATGTCAAAGAAGACTCGCAGGACACTGGAGGCCTTGCCATTGTCAAGTTTAGGTTGTTACCTCTCTAGAAGGTGTTAATAGTAAGATAGTTGGGAGATTCGCGAGAATGTTACTTTCCTCCTATCACGTGTCCTTATCAATGGGCTGCAGGTCCGGAAAGAATTTTCGTTTTATTTACATTTCCTTCTGCCTTAGCTTCCCTCAATTTTATGGAGGGGATGGTAATGTTAGGGCTTCAGGAAGCTGAATTATGGGTCTCTGCAAGTTAGGCTATTGATAAGAAAGCTGCTTCCTTGTAAATCACTAGGACATGTGTAAACTGAGGGAGACTCAGGCCTCAGGATTGTGATCTCTGTCAATTAATCTTTTTTTTTCTTTTCCTTTGCTTTTGGGCAGCCAGGGGTGCCTGAGGAATGTCACGTATATCCCATGGTGGGGGGGGGGTTGCGGGGTGTCAGTTTCTGCTTTGTCCTCACCTTGCCTTCTGTTCCCTCATCAGGGTATACGAAGACCAGTCCCACTGGCCTAGGCCACCAGTCCCTGCATATATGTAGGCAGTTCCCATTCCCCTAGCCCTTCATACAACTGCCTTTGCATAGGTGCTTTCCTGCTAAAGGGCATCAGTGCATATGTGTTGATCTTTCCTCCCCAGCATCCACTCCTTTTTCTTGTAGTACCAGCATCACAATAACTATGTGCTTTGTTTTGTTTTGTGGTTTTTTCTTTTTTAGATTTTATTTATTTATTTGACAGAGAGAGACAGCCAGCGAGAGAGGGAACACAAGCAGGGGGAGTGGGAGAGGAAGAAGAAGGCTCCCAGCAGAGCAGGGAGCCTGATGCGGGGCTTGATCCCAGGACCCTGGGATCGTGCCCTGAGCTGAAGGCAGACGCTTAACGACTAGCCACCCAGGTGCCCCTCTGCTTTGTTTCTTAACTCACATGTGTTTCAGATAAGTGATTTCAGGCCTTGATCCCCCACTTCAGGCCAAACCAGATCTTTTGGCTTCTCTCTTCTTGGAATTTGAGTTTTGAACATCATAATGGCCTTGGAGAGACAGTCTGTTTCTGGCTCAGCTCTGCTTCCTGAGACTAAATCTTCAGTTTTCCTTTGAATCTATGACTTGACAATTTCCTATCAACTCCTTTTTGGCATAAGCCAGTGAGGTAATTTTCTAATGCTTTTAATTAAAGAAATCTCAATGAACCCTGACCTTCTGCAGCAGACAAACTCTTCCTTATCCTTCAGGATCCAAATTAAGTGTCCATTTACTCATTCATTTATTCACCCAACAAATATTTACTGAAAACATACTGGGAGTTGGGCACTGTGCTAAGTGCTGGGGCTATAATAGTAAATTGAACACATATGGTCTTTGGCTGTATGGACCTTAAAATATCTCCAAATAAACAACTTTTGTGGGACTACAGATATAGAGGGGAGAGTTAATCATATTCCTCCATTCATGGTATCTTATCAGTATTGGTACGGGCAATCAATTAATTACCTCATATCTATATCCCACAACAGGCAACCATATTCATGTGTTTGATATATATTTAAATGTGTTCTTGTGAAAAGTATAGTGTAGTTTCATGAGCATGTGCTTTTAATTAACACAAAGAATATTGTATCATATGTTTTTGTAGTTTTCCAATTTTCTTCATTAAGCATGGTAGCATGCCTATAATAATTGAGATGACATAATGGCCCTTACAAGCAAATCTAAGAATTTTGACTTTTACTTCTAGTAAAATGGGAGGTTATTTGAGGATTTTGAGCAGAGGGCAACATGATTTGAATTGTTTTACAAGGAAAGCTCTGCTGTGTTGAAACTAAAATTCAGGGGTGCAAGTGTGGAAGCAAGGAGGCAGTTAGGGGGCTTTGGCAATAATCCATGGGAGAGTTGATGGTGGTTGAACCACCTACACAACAAACTCATGTGTATAAACAAGAACAAAACCCAAGAGAAATACAACAGGAAGCCCTCAAAACTAACAGAAAACATGAGATGCAAATCATTGATATTCAGGGAAGTGCAGTTGAAAACAGCTATATGACGTTGCATCTGTAATTTTGGGAAAAGTTGTAAAGCTGGGTGCTGCCAAGTGTTGGCCGGGAGATAAGGACTTAAAAGTCCTCTTGCACTGTTAATGAAAATCTAGAATTGAACAACAATGTGACACTGCTGAGTTGTTAAGTATACACATACCCATCACCGAGCAATTCAACTTCTGGTCATAGATTACAGAGAAATTTTCACACAGGTTTGTAAGAGAATATGTAGGAAGATGTTCATTGCAGCATTGTTTGTGACAAACAGGAAGGTGAAGCCAATGTAGGTCTCCATCACTGGGACAATGGAACGGTAAAAAGTGTATCAGGCTTTGTGATAAGGACTTTATCTTGTCTTTTCTTTAAAACAATCCTAAGACAATGATAGTTTAAATAGTTTTACAGGAAATAAAAAGGAAACTATCTTCCCATGCACACAAATGGCTGATTATTTTCTGGTGCATTTTCCTTAGCGTTCGTTTGAGGACCTTGGGATTCAGGAGCTCAGCAGCATAGCAGGTGTCCCAGCCATATGGAGTTGTCCCGCCCCGCGGTCTTTGGGATTTTCACTCTTCCCCGGTCGGGCGACTTCGGGAGGGCGTGGGCCGTCAGCACCGCGGACAGCGCCGGTGGGTGAAGGGGCGGGGCGTACACAGAGACGTCACGACGCGCGGAGTCTCTCGGGCGCGCGCTCTCGAGCGGCCGGCGCTGCCGCGTAATGTGACCCAGGTAATTGGCGGGGCAAGGCGCGCACCCCCTCCGCGCAGCCCCTGACTTGCGGCTTCCAAGACTGCGCTGCTGCGCGGACCCGCCGGCCCGGTGAGCGCGGCGGCCCCGCAACTCTGGGTCCATGCACTTCCTCTTCTCCTGCCTTCTCGGGGGCGGCCCCTCTACTCTCGGGTCCTGGGGAGCCGCTACCCGGGGTCCTGAGCGGGGCTCCGTCGGGGGAGGCGGGGGTGGGGGAGTGAGCGTGACCTTGGCCCCGCCCTTGTTTGGCCGCGGCCTCTCCAAGAACATCCCCCTCCCCCAGCCCTTCGCGCATGTTCGACCCTGTGAATGCAGTGTTTTGCGTGAAGGAGCGCCCTGTGAACGGTGGGGTTTCAGGCTTCAGCGTGGGTCCTCCAGCCCGAAGACTACCGACTGACCAGGCTGCCTTTTGTGGCCTTGGGGGAGGGGGGGTGTTGGCTTTCTCCTTACCCTCTCAAGGGGCCAGTCTGCCCACAGCTGCGGAGCTGGGGATGGGGAGGGTCCCGCCTTACGTACCTGGCAGGATACACAGGCAGTTTTCCAAGTCTCAGGACCTCTGGGGGTAGAGTCCTTATAGACAGCTTTAACCAATGTCTCTGCTTAAAGATGAGGAAGCTGAGGCCAGGAGAGAGGCAGGATGGGCCTTAGGTTGCAGCCAGCCTGGGAAGTGCTTCTGTCATCCCCAAGGAGATGTTGGGGGAGAGGGGAAGGTGCAGCGGGGTGCAGTGGGCATAAACTGGACCTTAAGGGTCCCACTCTGCACCCCCCCCCCCGCAGGGGCCCAAGCCCGCCCTTGCAGCCCCTCCCCTGCAACTCCTCACCACAGGTGCCCTAGGCTCTTGGAACAGGTCCCGACTACCTTTGTACTTTTACAACCTCTGGGCTTTAGCTCAGGCCCTTTGTCTCTGACAGTGAAATAAGCACACCCCTCTCTGCCCTTCTCCTTACCTTGGTGTCTGCCTTTTCTTGGGTTCAGCAAACTAGAGTTGGGTTTATTCCTGAGAAAAGCCCACCCAGTTCTCAGAGTTGGGGGCCAGAGTAGGCCTGTAGCAGTGTGCGTCCATCCTGCATTGCTGCCTGGCTTCAAGGTCTTGCGGAGGTCCCTTCCCCTCCTTGGATCTCTGTTAACTGATCTCTGCAACGGACATACTGCAGAGTAGTCCTCACCAGGGCAGCCCAGACAGGGCCTTGTGTGTGGGAGACTTCCTGGACAGCATGTCTGCAGTTGTTACGGTTGTGGGAATGGTGGTGGGGATGTTACTGATCTTGTCCCTAGAGAGGAGACCCCCAAGAGCAGCCCAGAGCAACTGGGGACTGGTCTAGGCAGGTGGTTCACAGGGTGCCTGACTCTGACTCTTTGCTGCTGCCTTTGCCTGTGTAGACAGGACCTGGCAGGGCTGACTGGGGTTCTGACTGAAGTTGGTTCTGTTTCCACCCCTCCAGGGCTTCTGGGTCCTCAAGCCCTACTGGAATGGGGGCAGGGATGTCCACCTGGCTGCCCTCCTACCGGGCTGGGTGAAGGCCATAGCAGTGTCTGTTCATTCAGTGTTTGTCAAACACAGTGTTCCTGCACTAGGCCACTCTGGACACAGCCAGACTTTGTCCCTGCCACCCCAAGCCATCCCATTCCCCTGTGGGGGTGGGCGTGGGGGTGGGTGCTGGCAGGGAGTGCATGTCTGGCTGCGGCTATGGGCAAGCACATGTTAAGGGAAATCTGGGTTTACATCTTGACTCTGCAGTGAGGAGGGCCCAGGTTCTGGAGCCACACAGAGCCCCATCACTCGCCAGCTTAGTCTTTCGGTGCCTCAGTGTCCCTTTTATAATGTGGGGCTACTCTAAAGGCCCACCACTTGGGATTGTTGAGAGGGTTAAGTGAACACAGAATCAGTGTTCACAGACGGTGTGCTCTTAACTTTTATCCTCGCAGTGGATGGTCTTGGTGTCTGGTTTCCTTTGCTTTAGAATGGGGATGATGGAGCTTCCTGGCTTGTTTGGATACTTCTGATGTTCTAGGCCAGTATGTCCTATGGCTCTCCCTCATTGCCTCTGGCCATATGGGCCAGGTCAGCCCTATACTTATATTTGCCCAGGGACAGTCAGAGGTAGAGCAGGGATTGGGACCCGGGCACTCTGATCCCAGAGCCCAGGCCTTCTTCCAGGGAGACCCAGTCCCTAGTGGCCCTTGCTGTGGAGCGTGGAATCATCGGCTGGTGGGCCTGGGCTAGCAGCCCGAAGCTTGAGGGGTTGAGCATGTGGGAAGCTTGGGGCACTGTGGGCTTAAGTTCCATCTGAACCCACCCTCTTCCTCCCTTCACTGGACTATATTTTTGCTTTTTAATTTTACTCTGTTTAGATTTCCTGCTGGTTTCCCGGAGGAGCCTACTTTCCCCCCCTTGAGAAGACCACCCCCTTCTCTCTGCCTCATGTGAGTTTGGAGGGAGAGGGGGAGGAAGCAGGCTGGAAGGGCTTGTAGAAGGGAGCCAGATACTTCTGGTTAAGCTAAGGGCAGGGGTAGGGTTGGGGAGCCCTGTCTGGGGGTATTGGCTCAGGGCTAGGTAGGACCTGGGAGCTGGTTGCGCCCCGGAAGGCATGTTTTCTGGGATGAGTTGTGTAAGGGGAAGCAGGCTCCTCCTGTGTACGTGGCCTGTGATGGGGTGGCTCTGGTGCTGCACCCTCCTTACAGGCTGGGATTCTCTGGGAAGAAGGGTGTTAATGAGGATTCAGGGGATGCTGTTCTGAGTCCAGGCAGTCCTGGGCTAGAGCAGAGGAGGGGCCTCTGCTCGCTGTTGTGGGAGTGGAAGTAGGGAAACAGAGGTCCTACTTTACAAATCCTGCATAGGAGAAGGTGGCCTTAGTGGGCCCTGTCAACCCACACCTGGCATGGATAGGGAGCCCCAGGGCTTGCCAGAATTGGAGGAGGCTCTCAGGCTCTCAGAACTGTCCTCTGGTTGGGCGGGGGCGGGGGGGGGGGGAGTGGTGGTGGTTGAAGAAGCAGTATTTAAAACTGGTTATTTAGGAATTTTCCCTGGCAAAGGGCAGGTGACATAGTGGGGATGAGATGAGCTGCAGGTTCTGTTCCTCTCCAGCCTGGGGAGGCTTCCAGCCCGTATGTACCTCCTGAGCTGTTGGCTCTGAAGGTAGACTCTGGGCGGGATGGTAGAGCCGGAGAGGAGGCTGCCGCTGAGAGCTGAGGGGGCTGCGCATGGGGCCAGGCTTCTGATCTGCCTTTCATTGTTCCCTAGTACTCTTCCCTTCTCTGAGCCTCTGTTTTCCCCACTCTGAAGTGGGCTCATTGAGGCCTGTGTCATTGGCTTTCTGGCCTGGGAGAGTGCTCGGGGCTGGTTTTGCAGTCAGAGGAAGACACTGGTCATTTCTGGTCACAGCGGCCAGAGACCCAGCAGTGCCATAGGCCACCTGAGATAGCGCAGCTCCGCCAGACCCATCTTCAGGCTTTTTCCTGGCCACGCATGGCACACGCCAGCCCCTGAAGGACTCCCTTGCTCGAGTTCCAGGGTGGCCAGCTATGCGGCGCATTCTTTCTTGGGTGTACTGCCTGCGCGTGCCCTGTGACCCTCTGAGTGGGCTCCAGGACCTAGGCCGAGTGCTCCCTGAGGGAGGGCCTGGGTGGTACCCGTCTGTCTATCAGGGTTAGGGGGACAACAGAGAGGGAGTGTGGGCTGGGGTGCACGGGGCATGGCAGGATTGGGGCTCAGGGATGCTGAAGAGCTGTTGGTGAAGTTGACTGAGCTGGGATCTCCCACTAGGCAGTGACCCTGGGAGGGCTGGCAGACTGTCCCATTGTCCTCTGTCCCATCAGTGCCAAGCCCGGGGCTGCCTGCCCAGTAGAACCAACAAATGCCGCATGAGTGAATTGTGGCTGCCCGAGCCTTTGTTCTGGCCCTGTGGTTTTATGCCTCTCCCTCATTGCTTGTGTCCAGAATGAGTCAGCTGAGACTGTTGCCCTCCCGGCTTGGGGCGCAGGCCTCAAGGCTCCTGGCCCCACATGACATCCAGATGTTCAACTGGCGCAGCAGGTCGTCGGGGCCACCGGCCACCTTCCCAAGTGGCAAACGTGGAGGCAGCTCCAGTTACATGGAGGAGATGTACTTCGCCTGGCTGGAAAACCCCCAGAGCGTGCACAAGGTCGGCACCCCCTGCCTGCCTGCTATGCAGGAGGGAAGCTCCTGGAGCTGGGCTGTGGAGGGCGTCGTGGGGAGAAGCGGCTTGCCTGCTGTGTGCTCTTGGGCACGCTTCTTTGCCTCTCAGCTCCTCCAGCGTCCCTGTTTATAAAAGCCTTGTCCTGGTGTTGGGTGAGGAGAGTCCGCTGCTTTCCTGTTGCTGAACCGCCGGTAGGTGGTGGTCTGGCCTGAGAAGCCACGGTCCTGTCCTGCTCAGCCACGCCTGGTCTGAGACCCGCCGCTGCCCCCTTGGTCATGCTGTGCTGTTGCCAGCGGGCTCTTTGTTGTGTAGTCGGGGCCAGAAGTGTTCATATAGGTACCGAGCTGATAAATACCTGCTGATGGTAAAAAAAAAAAAAAAAATCAGATGACAGGCCAAGGAGTGAGACGTGTAGCTGCTCTCCCCCCCTCTTCACTCGCCCTTGGAGGAAAGTGATAACATGACTCAAAAAGTGTGGGGTTACATAGTAAAAAGTCTCCCTCCCAGTTGATCCCCTGTCTGCTCAGCTCCCACCTGTGTGTCCCTCAGTTCATTCGTAGCTTGTTCTGTATCCTTTCAGAGAGTTTCTTTAGGTACATTTATTGCAAACATAAGTCAGTTCCCCCCTTTACACAAAAACAGCGTCTCCAGGCTCTCTTCCTTAGCGTATTAGCACACATCTCCAGGGTTTTCCATGTCCGCGCGTCAAGAGCCTCATTGTTCCTTTTTCCAGCTGCGTAGTGTTCCGTCCACACTTGTCCCCACTGACAGACCTCTTGCCCATTTCCAGTCCCCGGCTGTCACAACCAGTGCCACAGGGCATCACTTAGTCCATTTGTCATCTTGTCCGTGCCGCTATCTGCAGGCTCAATTCCCAAGGTGGAATTGTTGTCACAGAGGCTCTGTGTATATCATTTTGACGGACATTGCCAAATTGCTTTCCAGAGGGCTTGTGCTGCCTGGTTCTCTCGAATGGGGGTGTGGAGAAGAAAACACTTGTGTTCTGCTGGAACACGGGGTGCTTGTGCCTATGCACGTCTGCTTTTGGCTTCTACAGAACGGTAGCAGTCACGTCCTCTTCTGCGTGGTTCACTTTGCAGTCACGTATCTTGGGGATATTCTAGATCCATAGTAATAAATGCCCCTTCTTTTTTTTAAGACTGTATAATCTTCTAGACTCTAAATGTACCATCATTTGTTTAACCTGTTTCCTATTGGTCACCACTTAGGTTTTTTTAAAAAGATTTTATTTTTATTTTTTATTTTTTTAATTATTTTTTTAAAATACTTCATTTTTTTTAAAAAAAGATTTTATTTATTTATTTGACAGAGAGAGACAGCCAGCAAGAGGGGGAACACAAGCAGGGGGAGTGGGAGAGGAAGAAGCAGGCTCCCAGCAGGGAGCCCGATGCGGGGCTTGATCCCAGGACCCCGGGATCACGCCCTGAGCTGAAGGCAGACGCTTAACGACTGAGCCATCCAGGCGCCCCAAAAGATTTTATTTATTTATTTATTTATTTTTTAAAGTAATCCCTATACCCAACGTGGGGTTCAAACTTACAACCCCAAGATCAAGAGTCCCATGCTCTACCAACTGAGCCAGCCAGGTGCCGCTAGATATTTTTCTTCGTTGTCACTTTTAGAAACAGTCCTGTAGGGAACATCTTTGTATGTATATCCAGGCACACCTGCATAAGTACATCTGTGGAGTGAATTACTAAAATGTAATTGCTGGTTCAAAAGTTACATTCATTGAAGATGTTGAGGGCATGCTTGCCAAATTGCCCTCTTGCCGACCCACAGTGTGTGAGGGGATGTTTCCCCAGGGTAGAAGCCCCTTTCACATCTGAGGCCTCTGGGTCACAAGTTAGAGTCTTCCCCCAACACCCTTCCAAGCTGGGAACTGAAGAGATCTGGGCTTTGGGTTGGGGGACCCTGGGCTAGTTGTAAGAGGTCTCGGCAGAGTCCTGGGAAGGTCCTAAGGGCTATAGTGGTGAAGGAACACCCAATACCGCCTGGGGCCCCCAGGCAGGGCCACCCCCCTCTCTTTCCAGGCCCTGACTTGACTGTTTCCTTGCTTCTGCCTCTGCCCAGTACTGGGACAGCTTCTTCCGAAAAGCCAGTGAGGAAGGCGCCTGTGACCCGACTCAGCCACGGTTCCCCGAGAGCAGGCCAGCAGTCTCGAGTCGGACCGAGACCAGCAAGCTGGTAGAGGACCACCTAGCTGTGCAGTCCCTGATCCGGGCCTACCAGGTGAGTGGCTGGGAGGGCCCAGGCTTGGAGGCGGGACTGGCTTCTAGCGTGTGGCCACGTGCTGTTGGAAGGGGACTGGCTCAGCTCCAGTGTCATTTCCAGAGAGCCCTTCCCTGAGTCCTCTGGTGGGTGGCTCTCTCTCTTCCCATTACTCGTCATGTAACGTTCACATTGCTCACCAAACCCTGGTATTTTGTTTGTGGTCTTTCTCATGGAGTGCTGTCTGTCTCACATACCACTATGCCCCAAGCACCTAGAAGAGTACTTAGTAATCAATTTCGGTAAAGATCGGATGAAAATCGAGTAGATTGACCCTTGTTAATGTCTGTTTTCTCTTCTTGACTGAGCATTCCAAGAGGACTGGGACTGATATACAGCAGGTGCTTAATTAGGGTTTACAGAATGAATGAACGGATAGTTCAGTAAAGAGCTCGTTCTCTACCAGCTGCTCTGTTCTGGAGACTTCGGCTCTCCCCTGCTGGGTCCCCAGGCTGGGCCCCCGCTCTGACAAAGCCTCTTGATGAGGTTCCATATTCTTGGTCTTGACTGAACAGGACTAATTAGAGGGCTGCTCTGGGTGTTCCCTCCATAACAAGTATAATCATTTGGGATATCTCTGGGAATCAGTGGCAGAAAGTATTTCATAAGAGCAACTTGTCAGGCAGACATCCAGAAGGAAGGGCTAGGGCATTCCGGGGCCCTTGGCAGATTCCATGGGAAGGAGCAGCAAGCCACGGCAGGAGCCAGGGGAGGGGGAGGCCTTAGCAAATGGAAACGACGACTTGTCTCTGAACGAGGCACTCTTTGGGGTGGCAGCTGCCCTTCCTGTGCACCAGTGGGCAGGACTGGCCTTCCCTGCTGGCCTGAGGACCTACGGATTGTGGGCCACCTGCAAACAAAAAAAGTAGTAATTGTTCTCCTTGGCTGGCTGAAAGACTCAGAAAATGATCTAACCATTTACTTTGAAAACCAAGAACAAAGAACATAAAACTCCACGTTAAATACAAGGTAACATTCATGCTGCTGCCTCAAGGCCTTGTCCTCTCCGCTCAGTTCCCAGCTCTTCAGCTGCTCTTTGTTCTTTAGCCAAGACGAAGCACTGGAGAGTCCTTCCAGGGGGGTAGTGTCTGAGTTCAGCCATGTGACTGTGCTTTGTAGGGTAAAAATCTGCCAAAGGCCATGCCTGATGTGGGTGAGTTCCTACCAGGCGGGCCGCAGCTCCTTGCAGCCCTGGAGGAGCGAGCGCTCTTGTTTGACTCCTCTACACACAGTAGTGGAAAAGCCCCACACTTACTATTGTGGACATGTTCAAACAGAGAAGAGCTGGAAGAATTGTGTAGCAGATCCCACCCCCTTTAGTCGAGGGCCAGTCTTGATTCATCTGTTACCACCTCGGGCCCTCACCTGCTGGCCGCCGATGATTTTGCACCAAATCCCGGACATAGCATTTCATGGGTTGAACATTTCAGCACGTTATTTCTGTAGACAAAAGCTCTTTAAAAATGTGCCGTGATAGCACTGTCGCACCTAAAAATGTTAACAATAATCCTTAAGGTCATCAGATATCCAGGTGGTATTCACGTTTGCCTGTTTGTCTTATGATTTTACTGCTTGAATGAATCAGGATCCAAACAAGGCCATAGGTTGTGCTAAGCTGATATGGTTCTTAAGTCTCTTGTGCTCTACAGCTTCCTCTGTGGTTTTGTGTATGTGTTCCCCTTCCTTCCTTCCTCCCTTCCTTCCTTCCTTCCTCCCTCCCTCCCTCCCTCCCTCCTTCCTTCGCTCCTTCCTTCCTTCCTTCCTTCCTCCCTCCCTTCCTTCCTCCCTTCCTTCCTCCCTTCCTTCCTCCCTCCCCTCCCTCCCTCCCTCCCTTCCCTTCCTCCCTTCCTTCCTTCCTTCCTTCCTTCCTTCCTTCCTTCCTTCCTGTGTGTGTAAGAAACCAGGTTGTTTGTGCTGTAGAGTTTTCCTGAGTCTGGGTTTTGCTGATTGCATCCCCATGGTGTCACTTCATCTGTCCCTTTGTCCCGTGTAATTTCTGTAAATTGGTAATTACATCTAGAAGCTTTATCCAATATAGATCTGATTTTTTTGGTTTCAAAATCAGCTTCCTGGTGGTGATGGGTACTTCATCAGTTAGCAGCTTGGATGATTATTTCCTGGACACATTAATTCATTAGGAGTGGTAAAAAGGGCGATAATCTATTTCTACCTTCCTTTGTTTATTACGTGAAATGCTTCCATCAGGAAAAACTTACTTTGTTAACCGCATTTATCCTGAGGTACAAATTGTATGGGAAAGGCAGGATCAGTGCTTGATTTTTCTTTTTATTGGCTGATTTTCAAAAGTGTGAGGTATCCTCCAAAGATGGTCCATGAAGGTTTTTCTTCTTTTAGTATGATATAAATGTATGAATTTAAACCTATTTGATGAGTTTTAATCTGTTGTAGATCCCATCCTTCCCATTGTCCGAATGTGTCCTTGTTCCCTGCCCCAGCAGTGTTCAAGCACCCCTTTGCTCTCTGGTATACAGGAGGCTCCGAGCGCGTCTTGTGCATTTCTGGCCAGCCCTGGACCAGCCAGGTCTTCAGGGAGTGCCCGGAGTGTCCCTGCTATGGTCTGGTTGGGACTTCCGGGACCTTTCCGTGTTTAGAGCCAGGAAATAATATACTGTTTTTTAAAGATAACACATTTATGGGTTTATATTGATCCTTCCACATACTTCAGACACAGGATGTAGGGTTTGTTCTTGTCCTCATTAATCTTAGGTCACTGTCTTCTTTTAAAGATGCCCAAAGTAGAGGTTCCCACAGACATCAGTACAATGACTTGCTTGATTTTCCCACAGTCTACACACTGCAGTTTTACAATATAACTCTAGGGGCGCCTGGGTGGCACAGCGGTTAAGTGTCTGCCTTCAGCTTAGGGCGTTATGGGATCGAGCCCCACATCAGGCTCCTCTGCTATGAGCCTGCTTCTTCCTCTCCCACTCCCCCTGCTTGTCTTCCTTCTCTCGCTGGCTGTCTCTATCTCTGTCGAATAAATAAATAAAATCTTAAAAAAAAACCAATATAACTCTAATACTACCACTACTGATTGGTAATAGAAATGAATTTATAATATTTTTTTTCTTTCTATTTGCCTTCTGGGGATATTCTGTTAGTCAACTGCATAGTTATATGACCAAATGGATGCATGAATTCATTTGTTTTGTTCTATATTAATTTTTTAAAATTAATTTTGTTTTATAGTGGTATAAAATATTTGCAAGATTCCAAAATCAAATCTTCAAAGCAAAATGTATTCTTAAAAGTCTAGCTTCTAGCCCTGGCATTCTACCCTGTTTTGTCCTTTTTCCACAGATAATAGTTTTTCTTATTTTATGATATATTCTTCTAATGCATATATTTATTTGTATACATACAAATATATGCATTTATATTTACTTGAATCTCCTCTTAGATAATGGAGAGTTTGCCACACAGACTTTTCTACAGTTTGCTTTTTCACTGAACAGTATTTTGTGGAGATTACCTCATTGCAGCAGATAGGAATTTTTTAAATTATTCTTAACAGTTCTATAGTACTTCCCTGTGTGGATTTCCCATATTCATATGCCAGCCTGCTCTTGATGGACATTTGGGAAGTTTCTAGAATTCTGTGACTGCCAATACAACTATAGCTAATCCTTTTACGTGTGCATCCTTATTTTTGTAAGCTGCATGTTGTGCTTCTAAACGGATTTGAGCTCCTGCCACCTTCGTGCTCGTGGCATCGGCACTGTGCACTGGCTGCGTGCTGGAGCTATGTAGAAAGTTGAGATTCGGAAGTGGGAAGTCAGGGGCCAGTGCCCAGAACGTGGCTTTGGGTGAGGGTCTGTCCATCTGTGTCCCAGCCTGGCCCTAACCTTTTTCCCTTTCTCCCAGATCCGGGGCCACCATGTGGCCCAGCTGGACCCCCTGGGCATTCTGGATGCAGACCTGGACTCCTTTGTGCCCTCAGACTTAATCACAACCATCGATAAATTGGGTGAGCGTTCCTGCTGCTCCGCCAGCACCCGAGCCAGCTGGTGCCTGTGGCCCAGTGAGGGGCTCTGGGGCTGACTTGCCTCTAGGCCTGGGGACCAGCCATCAGCCCTAGCGGCTTTCTTTTCAGCTTTGCCCATCTGCCTCACTGTGCTGTCTCCCCTTCTTCCGTAGCTGGCACACCGTGCTCAGCAAGCTCGAGACTTGTCCGAGGCCCCCCCCTTCCCCCCCACCTGCGGTACAGGCTGGGCTCTGACTTTCACCCTCCCTGGACCCTGCAGACAGAGTCCTTGAGCTTTAGGCTAGAGCTGGTGGGAGGGTGCCGGGGACACTGTTGGAAGGTCTGGGGATACTACCGGGCCCCACCTGGGCCTGACCCCTCCCGCCTCCCCTCTGCTACCTGGGCTGTGTGCGCCTCCTCAGCCTTCTATGACCTGCGGGAGGCTGACCTAGATAAGGAGTTCCAGCTGCCCATGACCACCTTCATCGGGGGTTCTGAACATACCCTGTCTCTGCGGGAGATCATCCGGCGCCTGGAGGTGAGCACGGGCAGGTGTGTCAGGAACCCTTGCTGGCACTCTCTGGAGCATGCGAGAGGGAAGGAGGGTGCTGCCTTTTCAGGACGTTGTCCCTCTTCCCGGCTCCTTGTGCGATCCTTACTGTTCCCCCAGAGCACCTACTGCCAGCACATCGGCCTGGAGTTCATGTTCATCAATGATGTGGAGCAGTGCCAGTGGATCCGGCAGAAGTTCGAGACGCCCGGCGTGATGCAGTTCTCCAGTGAGGAGAAGCGGACCCTGCTGGCCCGGCTGGTGCGCTCCATGAGGTCAGGCCCTCAGCACCACCCTGGATGGCTGCAGTGGTTGGAGGGGCTGCTCCAGAGCTGTACGAGATGTCCCAGGCCCTGGCCAAGAAACTAGGATCAGTGGCAGGGGGAGTCAGGACGGGATGGGCCTCATCCCCTGGCCTTGGGGAAGCCCGTAGGAGCAGCACGGCGGCCGGTGGGCCGGGACGGGCTCCAGGGGAACATGACGGCAGGGGCAGAAGTGGCAGAAAGTGGCCGTGGGAATGTTTGGACAGAAAGCTGTCCCCACGTGGAGTGAGTGTAGCAGCGCCTCCCTGCAGGTGGGACTCCCCCTGGCTCTGCCCACCGGCCATCCGAAGCTGGGTAGACCAGGGCCGCAGGGGCCGAGACGAGCATGGGGCTCAGCTGCTGGGTGCGGAATGGATCCCTGGTGGTGAGGCGCAGGCTGGAATATGAATTGAGTGGTGAAGGGGTCTTTGGGGTGTGGAGAGGCAGCCTTGTGTTGTGTGTGTGTGTGTGTGTGCAGGATGCTGGGTTGGGAGCAGGGGGAGGGGGAGAGAGGGTGATAACTGGATTTGGGTGAGGCAGAGGTCTTTGGTTAGGCTGGGTCCTCTGACCTACGCTCATTGTTGATGGATATTGGTGGCAGGTCCTGATTACGCACTGGGAGGTGACTTCGCAGCTTCCTCTGTCCCGGGCATCTGGCTCTGGCCCTCATGAATAGCCCCTGTGAGCCCCAGCCCCTCCATCCTCTCCCTTCTCCTCTCCCCATGCAGATTTGAAGACTTCCTGGCCCGGAAGTGGTCCTCCGAGAAGCGATTTGGCCTGGAGGGCTGTGAGGTCATGATTCCCGCCCTCAAGACCATCATCGACAAGTCCAGTGAGATGGGGATCGAGAATGTCATCCTTGGGATGCCACACAGGTGGGCCCCCTTTCTGCTCCTCCACAGCCTGTCTATTCTCCGGGCCCAGCAGAATGAGGTGGAAGGGAGAGGATGAAAATCAGAGCAGGGGTTTGGGTGGAACCTGGGGGTAGAGGTAGGATGGCCTAGAAAGTTCTCAGTCCCCCAGCCCTAGGGTCTGCTCATCACGAAGAGTTAGGCACTTGGCCAAAGGCACATGGAGGCGGGGACTAACCATGTTTGCTCAGACTTACTTTCTCTCTCCCCATGTTGCCACCGTCCCCAGGAGGGCCAAAATTTCAGAAAAGGGGTGTATCTTGCTTCTTGAGGTTCCTGTGGAGGGGCGTGCCCCAGGGAAGTGAGGGTAGGGCCTGGGCAGGTGGCCTTCATTGGCATCCCCTGGAGGGGGGATCTCTGGGGGTGAGCTGAGGGTTTTTCCCCCGGCTACAAGCTGACCGCAGTTTCCCTGAGACCTTGATGGACTTGAAAGGCTGGCCTGGCAGCCGGGTGCTAGCCTCTGAGCTGGAGCCTGTAGACTAGTGAAGAATACAGCCTGGGGACAGAGTCAGGGTGGCCAGGGCCCCTGTGGAACGGGGTGTAAGAGGACATGCTGAGCAGTCTCGGAGGCAGAGCCCCAGCATTTCTTGTGACCGTTTGCATCTGCTCACGGGTGAACCAGTCCCGGACTGCATCCAGATGCAGTGTGAGAGGGTCCCCATCCTGTGGGCCGGCCTGCCAGGAGCCTGGGTTGTCTGTCACAGCTCCTTGCTCTGAGGGGCCCAGAAATGCCCAGTGTCTTGTCAGAGGGTCAGGCAGAGCTGGCCCAGTGCTGTGCGATCCCACACACGTGGCTTCAGTGGATCTCGGGGAGGATGGCTCTGGGCAGTCAGGGGCAGCTCTGGGACTGTATGGTGGTGCTGGGCAGGCTCCCAGCCTGAGGAGGGCTCTGGGAGCCAAAGGGCTGTTCCAGGCCAGGCCGCCATAGTTGGGGGTGGGGGGAGGGTTTAAGGCTGGAGGACTTTGCCCAGAGGAGCTGAGGGTTGTTCATTTAGCTCCTTTGGCCTCATAGCTCTACCCCCACAGAACATAGGTGAGGCTCACCTGGAAGAGGGCTGCCCTTCTGTCACAGGGCCATGTGGAGCTGGATGTTGGGCCAGGGTGTGTGCAGGCCTGGGCTATGGGGGGTGAGTTCTGAGTCTTCCCCTGTGCCCTGATCAGCCTGGCGCCCACCCCTGAATAAACTGCATCCTGATGGGAAGTCCAAGCTGGACTAGAGAGTCCCTGGTCTCTGGCTGCTTTCCTACCCCTACCCTTAGACCTCAGCTCCCCTGGACAGGTCCCCTGGTAACTCCTGACCTTGGGATCAGTCCAATCCCCTCTTCCCTGTCCTGCTGCAAGACACTGCTGGCTGAGCCGGGAGTCATGTATGAGCAGCTGTGATGCATTAGCAGATTGGGGTTGAGGTACTGGGTTAGGCTCAGCTTCTGGGGCGGTGGTGGTGCGGAGATGGGGGGCAGGGAGGTAGGGGCGTGTGGGGGAGTGGAGGCATGTGCATCCTTCCATGAGGCTGGGTGGCTTCTGCTTATGAGGGCCTCCAGAGTCTGAGTGAGATGTACAGGGGTTTCTGGGGGAGCTGGCCGGCTAGAACCACTCCCCTGCCTTGTAGATTGAGACAGGGTGTAAGGGTTGGCCTCCCTTGGACTGTACGGGGAGGGTTCCCCTGACCCCCATGGTAATTCTGATAGGCCCCGGAGGGCAGGAGTGTGGGGACGCTGGGGCCTGTGGGGGGAGGTGGCCTGTGTCTGACCACCTGTGGCTCCAGGGGCAGGCTGAATGTGCTGGCCAACGTGATCCGCAAGGACCTGGAGCAGATCTTCTGCCAGTTTGACCCTAAGCTGGAGGCGGCAGATGAGGTAGGTGCCAAGCCCTGGTCCCAGATATTTGGGAGGTGGACTAGGGAGGGGCTGGACCAGGCTCAAGCAGACCTGGAGATGGATGGATCTGCAGAAAAGTGGGAGAAAAATGGGTATGTTTGTGTGAGGTCACGAAGGTGTTTTAGACTGGGTGCTATCATCTCTGGCAGCTGGGAAAGCCCTCAGGTAATCTGGACCAACCTCCTTATTTTCAGCTAGGGAAACTGAGGCCTGGAGAGGTGCAGGGAAGGGCCTAAAGGCATTTACTTTAGCTGCGTGACCTGACTCTGTACACAAGGTCCTGTCAACCAGCCCAGAAGGGTCTCTTCACTCATTGGTTTGCTCAGGACAGCCTTGGGAGACCGGAACAGCTTCCTGTGCCCATTGCGGAGCAGAGGAACCACTTCTCTGCTCACACCCCTGTTCCTGGTCTGCACATATGTTAAGCACGTCTCATGCCCTAATGCCTTCACTCACGCTGGGCCTGAGCACAGATGGCCTTCCTGTCTTCTCTGCTCTTTGCCTCTTTCACAGCCCTGCCTGACTCCCCTTTGGGTGGCTGTCCTGGTCCTCGAGGCAGCAAGCCCATCACTCCCTCCTCTGTACCCTTTTTCCGCTCAGTACCATCTGTCTTCTGGCCTTCTCCAGCCTGTGCACACATGTGTGTCTGTTTTCCTCTGTAGGCTGGTAGCAGGATGAGGGCAGGGACCTCATCCCCGAAGCTCCAGCACCCGGCGCAGGTGCTTGGTTTGGTAAACTGAACCGCAGTAAATGGCTGCTCCAAGGTCGTCTGGTACATTAGGCAGAGCAGGACTAGAATCCACATCTGCTCGCTTCCGGCCCAGAATCTCCCCAACATGCTGTTCGTTTTGCTTATCAGAGATCAGAGCACTCGCTCTAAAGGCCCCTTCATCTCTCCCGGCCTCAGTTTGTTCTTCTGTAAAATGGGGATGAAAACCCCTGCCCCAGGATCATTGTGAGGAATCAAAGAGATGATGTGTGTGAACTGTGTGAAGCCTGGTCATAAAAAAAGTATTTACTATTTTTTTTAATTAAAAAAGAAATATGAGCATTGTTAAAAAAAGTGTACGCGGTGAGAATAAGTTCCCCTCGTGAGACCCCTTGCCTGCTCTTCAGAGGCTCCTCTGTGCCCAGTTTTTGTTTGTGTTAAGGTGTGTACTTCCAGAAGTGTTCCACACAGGTCCAGACACACAGATCTGTCCGGTACAGTCCTGTTTGTAAAAGGCCAGGGGAGCCGCTTGTGACAGCACTCGGCACCTCGCAGTTTTCACTGAACGAGCTGTCGCTGCTTCATGCGGCACACGGGCGCTCCCTGAGCTTTGAGCGTGCCACTGGGTTACGCCCCCCAGTCGAAGGGCATTAAGCTGCTGAATGAGTTTCCTTGCACGCATGTGTGAGTACCTTGTTAGATGGGGTCTGAGAGATGCAGTGGCCAGACTAACTTCCCCCCAGAGAGCTTGAGGATGCCAGTGAGCCCACCCCCAGCACATGTGAGGGTCCCGGGTCCTTGTCCTCCCTTACTCTGCCAAATCTTTCTGTCTTTGTCAATATGACAGATGCAAAAATGATTGCATTTTAACATCTTTCTTTGTTATGAAGTTAATCGAGTATCTTTTTGCATATTTTTAAGCCATGTACATTTCCTTTTCTCTAAATTCCTCTTCATGGCTTTTGCTCGTTTTTCTACGGGATTTGCGGCTTTGACTTACTGATTTGTGAAAATGTCATATATTGAGGGTGTTAGCCCTTTGCCTGCAGTTGTCTTATGTTTTTCTCAGCTTGATTTTTCCCCCCAACACGGTGCGTGGGTTTGCTTCCCCCCACCCCGGCAGATTTATTAAATTTTAGCTGCCTTACTTTTTATGGCTTCTGAGGTCTGTACGTTGTTTGGAAGGGCCTTCCCTACTCCAAGATCATAAAATATATGTTGTTTTTCTCTGTTATACTATGGCTTCACCGTCTTCTATGCATTATTGGTTTCTTTGGTGTAAGGGATTAGGTACGGGTTCAGCTCCAGTATTTGCCCAGAGGCCACGCCGCTGTTCTTAACAGCACCTTCGTTTCTCTGCTTGCACTGTCATTAATGCTGAGGACGGTAGTTGATAATGTCGAGGGACTCTGAAGAGGGAGCTTGTCTGGATTCCGAGCCAAGGCAGGGGAACTTGCCTGCCTTTCTCAAGGAGGGGTAGTGTGTAGGGGTGGGAGGGCAAGAAGAGGGTGTGGGGCAGGAATAGCACAGCCTTCCCAGGGAGCAGGATCCCAGGGATGTCCCAGCCCCACTGTGGGCTTGCATGTCTACTTGTCTGCCTGTCTGCGATGTGAGGGCTGGGTTCCTCATCGCCCACCTCAACCTTCAGGGCTCTGGAGACGTCAAATATCACCTCGGCATGTACCATGAGAGGATCAACCGGGTCACCAACAGAAATATCACTTTGTCCCTCGTGGCCAACCCTTCCCACCTGGAAGCCGTGGACCCTGTGGTGCAGGGAAAGACGAAGGCAGAGCAGTTCTACCGAGGGGATGCCCAGGGCAAGAAGGTGAATTCATCTAAGGGGGTGCGCCCTGAGGGGCTGCATCTGAGCGCGGGGCTCTGAGGAATGGGCTTTGAGGGCTGAACTCTGAGAGAGTAATAGTCTCTGAGGGGTGGGCTGTGAGGACTGGGCTCTGAGGGTGGGCTGTGAGGTTGGGCTCTGAGGTGGGCTGTGAGGGATGGGTTCTGAGGGAGGGCTGTGAGGCGTGGGTTCTGAGGGAGGGCTGTGAGGGATGGGTTCTGAGGGTGGGCTGTGAGGCGTGGGTTCTGAGGGTGGGCTGTGAGGGATGGGTTCTGAGGGGGGGCTGTGAGGGATGGGTTCTGAGGGAGGGCTGTGAGGGATGGGTTCTGAGGGAGGGCTGTGAGAGGTGGGTTCTGAGGGAGGGCTGTGAGGGGTGGGCTGTGAGGACTGGGCTGTGGGGCGTGGGTTCTGAGGGAGGGCTGTGAGGTTGGGCTATGAGGGTGGGCTGTGAGGGATGGGTTCTGAGGGTGGGCTGTGAGGCGTGGGTTCTGAGGGTGGGCTGTGAGGGGTGGGTTCTGAGGGAGGGCTGTGAGAGGTGGGTTCTGAGGGAGGGCTGTGAGGGGTGGGCTGTGAGGACTGGGCTGTGGGGCGTGGGTTCTGAGGGAGGGCTGTGAGGTTGGGCTATGAGGGTGGGCTGTGAGGGATGGGTTCTGAGGGTGGGCTGTGAGGCGTGGGTTCTGAGGGAGGGCTGTGAGGACTGGGCTGTGAGGCGTGGGTTCTGAGGGAGGGCTGTGAGGTTGGGCTATGAGGGTGGGCTGTGAGGGATGGGTTCTGAGGGTGGGCTGTGAGGGGTGGGTTCTGAGGGAGGGCTGTGAGGGGTGGGTTCTGAGGGAGGGCTGTGAGGGATGGGTTCTGAGGGAGGGCTGTGAGGCATGGGTCCTGAGGGAGGGCTGTGAGGACTGGGCTGTGAGGGTGGGCTGTGAGGGGTGGGCTAGGAGGACTGGGCTGTGAGGGGTGGGCTGTGAGGGGTGGGCTGTGAGGGGTGGGCTAGGAGGACTGGGCTGTGAGGACTGGGCTGTGAGGGGTGGGCTGTGAGGGGTGGGCTAGGAGGACTGGGCTCTGAGGAATAGGGCTTGGATCTTTGCACTGTAGGGCGCAGAGCTGGGCTGCACAGGCTCAGGCTCCTCCTGGCTCACATCCTGCCCTGCAGGTCATGTCCATCCTGGTTCATGGGGATGCTGCCTTCGCTGGCCAAGGTGTGGTGTATGAGACCTTCCACCTGAGTGACCTGCCCTCTTACACCACCAATGGTACTGTGCACGTGGTTGTCAACAACCAGGTGAGGACCTGGGCTGCCTGGCGGGCCTCGGCAGTGTCCCCCATTCCTAAATTCCAGGTAGCACTTCCGGGGGAAGTGTGAGATGATCCTGGTGGTTTTGTTTTTTTGTTTGTTTAAGATTTTATTTATTCGAGAGAGAGAGCGTGCGTACGAGAGTGAGTGGGAGGAGGAGCAGAGGGAGAGGGACAAGCAGACTCTGCGCTGATCACGGAGCCCTATGCAGGGCTCAGTCTCACCTGAGATCTTGACCTGAGCTGAGACGAAGAGTCTGACACTTAACCGACTGAGCCACCCAGGTGCCCCGAGATGATCCTGGTTTTAATCCCAAAGCTCTGCCACTTCCCGGCGTGTGACTTCAGGCAGGATCCCTGCTCTCCCCAGCCTGGTCTATGAAATTGGTGTGTGTCTTTATACGTGTACATGTAAATATATATACACACCATGGAGAACGTTGTAAGGACGAAGGCATACAGGCGTAACTAGCACAGATGCTGGACGTGAAACGAGATGCTACTGTTAGCTCTCTAGGAACCAGTCAGTCTTAGAACACAACTGTCACAGGCCTTTGCTCGTCGGGCGGCTATGCTTACTAATAGCTCTTCTGAGCCTATAAAGCCCTGGGATAATTGCTTTATTTGCATTAAGTCATTTAATTTTCACAGGATAACCCTGTGAGGTAGTATTTAATGAGCCCTTTTAACAGATGAGGAAACTGAGGCTTTGGGGATTTGAGTACCTGGCGTAGCATTGCACGCATAGAAGCTGATGGGACTGGCAGTTAGCCAGGCCTGCGCTCTTACTTCCACTGTAGGAAATGTAGGAAAAAAGAGCAGGCATGATTTCCTTGGTGTTGCTGCCATCGCCGTAGGACCTGCTGCTGTGCCTGATCGAGGAGCCATTTATTCTCCCCCCTCCTGTGCCGTGTACCTCCTGATCACAGCGAACGAACCTCGAGGCAGAGATCCCCCCCATTTTCTGGACCCGCCGGTCTCCCAGGCAGGCAGTGCCTGTCTCGCTCTCCAGAGGCGCTGTCCATTCCTCCTGCTTCTGCAGATTGGCTTCACCACAGACCCCCGCATGGCCCGCTCCTCGCCATACCCCACCGATGTGGCCCGTGTGGTCAACGCGCCTATCTTCCACGTGAACGCAGATGACCCAGAGGCCGTGATATACGTGTGCAGTGTGGCAGCCGAGTGGAGGAACACGTTCAATAAAGATGTTGTGGTGGACTTGGTGGGTTTGGCGCTGAGACCAGGGTTGGGGGGAGGCGGTGTGTGTGGCCAAGCGGGCCAGGTCTGCAGTGTCTTCGGCGGTGAGGGCGGGGAGTGCTTCCCGGCTGGAAGGTTTAGTGCCACCGAGAGAGTCTGTGCAAAGGCTTGGAGGTGGGGCTTTCCGTGATACGTGGTAGTGGGGGGCTTTCAGGGGCCTGGAAGGGTGTGTCCTGCCAGCTGCCCCACCCCCTGTCGTGCAGTGACTAGGTCTGCACGGCCCGGGGGCAGGGACTGAGCCCCTCTGCACGCTGTCCTTGCAGGTCTGTTACCGCCGGCGTGGCCACAATGAGATGGACGAGCCCATGTTCACGCAGCCGCTCATGTACAAGCAGATCCACAGACAGGTGCCTGTGCTGAAGAAGTACGCAGACAAGCTCATTGCTGAGGGCACAGTCACCCTGCAAGAGTTCGAGGTGGGCAGGCAGGCTGATGGACGCCTGAGATAAGCCTCCGGCAGAGCCGGGATCCTGGAGTAGTTGCTGGTGTTGGCAGTGATTTCAAGAAGTAGCCAATATGGTCTTTGTCCCCAACAGCCCCTAGTTGTCAGGGAGACAGAGAACCAAAGACATTTACAGCCTGGTGGGACAGTGAATGTTGCCATGTGGGGGAAGCTCAGCCTCAGGCAGGAGTCCAGGAAGGCTTCCTGCAGGAGGCAGCCCTGAGCTGGGTTTGTCCCCACAGTTATCTATGGATCCATTGGTCCTCCTGCTTTGAGAGAGCTCTGAGAGCAAGCACTGTGAGTCTTTTTCTGAGCCTCCTCCAAGTCCCTTGCTGAGCAGGAGGGATCCCCCTGAGCTCTGAGACTTTAGCCCCTGGCCACAGGGTCCCTGCAGGCCAGCAGACAGATCGTTCTAGAATGTGGTGTAGGGGACCAGGGCTTAGAGTCCAGGTTGATCCAGCCTCTGGCTATCCAGCCCATCACTGCCTTAATCCTTGCATTCACCCTGATTTCAGGAAGAAATCGCCAAATATGACCGGATCTGTGAGGAGGCATATGGCAGGTCCAAGGATAAAAAGATCCTGCATATAAAGCACTGGCTGGACTCCCCCTGGCCTGGTGAGTTCCCCCTGGCCCTGTGAGTGAGTGGTGTGTGGCTGAGAGTGATTCACCGGGGCCTGGGACCCGGACTGCGGTGGTCCTGGGTGAGAGCGGTCATGGCCCAACCCAGAGGCTGTGGGCTCCATCCCTGAGACTCCTGAGGCTGGGGGGGCTGATTCCTGCAGGTGGGGATGGGTCGGGATACAGGAGAGATGGCATTGCCCTGGGAGCATATGCAACCAGCTGTTTGCTGGGAAGGGAGGGCTGAGCCAAAGCAGGTGCATGCCAAAGTGGAGAGAGCCTGGGGGAGGGTGCTCAGAGAGCCTCCGTGGGGTGCAGCTAGATGGCTGTGACTCTGGGCCCAGGGAGCAGCCCCCACAGGGGCCCAGGGGAAGATGATGGGTTGGTGTAGGAGCTGGAGCTGTGGCTGTCAGCCCTCACAGGTCCTGAGGGTGGGTCAGGGTTTGAGTGCAGGTGGGATTAAGGAAGAGGTGGGCCCCTGAGTCCTGGGAAGGCAGGCTGACCAGGGGATCTGAGGCCTGACCACCACCCAAAAGCACACAGAGTCTCTGCCCTCTCAGGCTTCTTCAATGTGGACGGGGAGCCCAAGAGCATGACGTGCACAGCCACAGGCATTCCCGAGGACGTCCTGACCCACATTGGAGAAGTGGCCAGCTCCGTGCCCGTGGAGGACTTCCAGATCCACACCGGTGAGGCTACTGTGCAGGCTCCAGCGTGTGTCCCATGGGAGATGGCGCTCAGGGTCGGGGGGCCTGGTTTGTGTCCCCGCTTGGTGGTTGGCAGGTCAGCTGAGCTCTTGGAGCCTCTCTGGCACTCTTGTGAGGTGCCCACGATAGTAGTGAGAGGTGTGCCCTCATACCACAGTGAGAGGACTCAGGGCGGGCAGGTGGGGAAGCCATGCTCCCTGCTGGGTGCCAGTGACCGAGGCTTATGTTGGGCACCTTGGATTTTCCCAGTGCCTTCGCTGGGGTTGTCTGTGGGTCGAACAGAAGGAGAGCAGGGAAGCAGGGGCTTCCGTGGAGGGACTGCTTGGGTCTGGAATGTGGGGATGGGCAGGAGTGCTGGGGCTACTGGTGGTCTGGATGGATGAGAGCGGGCGAGCCTGCCGCTCCTGGTGAACCTAGGCTAGTAGGTGGGTGCTGGCTGTGCGTCTTGGCTGGGCAGCCTGGAGGGCCCCCGGGGTGGCGTGGGGTGCCTGCATACCCCCTGCCCGGCCTGTGGGATTCTTCCACCATGTGCAAGGTGGCCCACGCGTCTTGGGGTGCCTGCTCGGTGTGCACGTCACATGGGGCCTGTACAGGTGTAGGGCCACAGGAGCCCCGCTTGGGCTGGGTGCCTGGGCTCAAATCCAAACATCTCTATAGTGGTGTGGTCATGCGTGAATTAATTTCCTCTTCTGAGCCTCAGTCTCCTCATCTGGGGAGTGGGCACAGTCAGCACCATTCTGTGGCAGGTGACCTATGAGGAATGTTCCTGACTCAGTGCACACAGTGTCTGCATGTGGCAGATGCTCACTTAGTGATGCTTGTTCCTTCTTCCCGAAGGGAGGGACGTTGGTGGTGGGGGGATGGTGGGCCCAGGCCTGCTCATGGAGTGGGGGTGCCAGAGGAGGGCTGCCTGGCATTGGGTTCCCTGTGATCTGCCAAGGCCCTGCTCTGTGGGACGGTGTACACTGAGTACATATACACCCCCCGGCTGGGGTGGCCAAGCCCCTGCATCTCTCAGGCTGGCTGTTCATTCCTGCAGGCCTCTCTCGAATCCTGCGGGGCCGTGCGGACATGACCAAGACACGGACGGTGGACTGGGCACTGGCAGAGTACATGGCCTTCGGCTCCTTGCTCAAGGAGGGCATCCATGTGCGGCTTAGCGGGCAGGATGTGGAGAGGGGCACGTTCAGGTGAGGGGGGGAGAGTGGTCTCTGGGCGCTGGGGCCCCGTGGGCATTAGCCTTGTCCTCGTCGACCCCACAGGATTGCTGAGAGCTTATCTGTGCCTGGGGTCTCCCAGAATCAGCCCAAGAGCTCTGGAGTGGAGCTGGCTCTTCCTCCTTTTCCTGGACCATGTCTGGGGAGGCCTTATGTGGCTGGGGTAATCACAGGTAGCCCCATCAGCCTCTCCAGCCCTTGCTCTTGGGTCAAGTCATCAGAGGGCTGCTTGGCCACCTCTCTGACCCCGTGGGATTACCACTGGGAAGGGAGGCTACCTGGAGGAGAGACCAGATTGCTCTGGCTTCCCAGGGACTTCTTGGTGTCGCTGTCCTCTGGCATTCTGTCAGGTTTCCTGGCACAGTGACAGAGGCTTGCCTGCCTCCTGCTGCCTGGTCCACCCGCTCTGGGTGAACAGGTGGTAATCCACCTGCCCTCCATCCCTTCCCCATCTGTCTCTCTCCAGTCACCGGCACCACGTTCTCCATGACCAGGAAGTTGACCGGAGGACGTGTGTCCCCATGAACCACCTTTGGCCTGACCAGGCCCCCTACACTGTGTGCAACAGCTCCCTCTCAGAGTATGGAGTCCTGGGTGGGTCAGAACTCTGCCTGCAGGTCAGGCAGGCCCTGCGATGCCTGGGGACCAGAGAGGGTCTTGCACCCCATGCTGTCCTATGTTTATTGTTTTGACCATGACCACCTAGCAGCTCTATCTCAAGAGCCCCTCCCTAGGCTCTGGGCTCCCAGGACTGTGTCCCCTGTACTCTTTCTTCCTTGGCTTGACCTTTAGCTGGCCTGCTTCCTCCCTTACTGCCTCCTCCCAGAAGCAGGAACCCTGCAGAGAGCAGCCCCCCACCCCATCCCTTCCCCTCTGTGGCACTGTACATATTTTGGGGGATTCCTCTTGGCAGATGACTCCTGCTGCCTCCCCAGGGTATCTTTGGACTTGGCTTCAGGTCTAGATAAGGCTAAACCTGGCCATACGTGAGGTTGGGGCTGAGGGTGGCATCTCTGGGCATATTGTCAGCTGCCAGGAAGGAAGATTCTGGCCTTTGAGCCCCAAGGAGTCTGCTGGCTTTTACTGGCCTGCTGGGAAGGATGGGTGGAGGCAGGGAGAGTGTATGAACAAGGGCTGGGCTTGACCGGAGCCACTGCCACTTGGTGACAGTGTGCGGTGGCCTCTCTGTGTCTTCTGTTTAGGCTTTGAGTTGGGCTATGCCATGGCCAGCCCCAATGCCCTGGTCCTCTGGGAGGCTCAGTTCGGTGACTTCCACAACACGGCCCAGTGCATCATTGACCAGTTCATCAGCACTGGCCAGGCCAAGTGGGTGCGGCACAATGGCATCGTACTGCTGCTGCCCCATGGCATGGAGGGCATGGTGAGGGCCACGTGGTGGCCGGGGGCCCGAAAGGCTCTGGGGCACCTGGGAGAGGGGGGGTGGACCCCTGGCTGCTTGCAGGGTTGGGGGTGTTTTCCCTCCAGGCCCCGGGAACACATGGGTCTGCTCTGGGTGGGGCCTGCCTACGTCTGTGCTGCTGCTGTCACTAGCGATAGAAGTAGCCGGCACGGCGGAGGGTTTGCTCTGGGCCAGGCGCTGTTTCACACCCTCTCTATGGACTCTCCCAGTCCTGACAACGTATTAATGAAGTAGCTCTTGTTCCCACTTTCCAGATGAAGGAAACTGAGGCTGAGAAGTAGAGTGGCTTGCCCGAAGTCACCTAGCTAGAAGCTGGGACCCGAACGTAATGCTGGGTAGTGCTGCCTGTCCTCTGGTCTTCTCCCGAGCGGTGGCACAGAGGGAAGACGGGGGGTGTGCAGGCCACTGGGGAGGGAGAGGGGGGAGCAGAGCCCTCAAGACACCTTGGTGGGTGTGCAGCCCGACCAGGTAGGGGATGAGTGGGGCCGTGCTGGCTGCAGGGGCAGCAAGGAGCGGGGTGCGCGGCCTCTATCCTGGCTCTGTGACCTGGGGCAAGGCCTTCCCCACCCTGGATGGTTGGGCTGCTGTGCACGTCCCTGAGGGCCTGTCCCGCTTGGACTGGTCACCTAGTCAGGGGCTGATCACTCGTGTCAGAGCCAGGATTCGCGGTGCTGAGCATTTCCGCGCCCTGTGTCGTCCTGTGGAGTTCTTACAGCTGCACGGGGCGGTCAGTCCTGTTTCCCATGTCACGCTTGAGGAAAGAAGTGGAGGGACCTGCCCCAGGGCATGCAGCTGGAAAGGCACAGGGTGGAGCTTGAGCCAGGCTGGGTGGGGAGGGTGGGGCAGCCTGATGGGTGCCTGTGGCGCTGGGTCATTGGGGTTGTGGGACAGGTCACCCTCGTCCCATGGGAAGCCACCTTGGAGGTCCGTGTGGTGGTGTCTTGCTGCTGTCCTGGAGCAGAGCAGCCCACATGGGCGAGGGCAGGAGTAGGAGTCGGTCATGGCTTCGAATCTGCCCCTCGTGGCTGAGTGACCATGGGGTTGTTTCTTAATCTCTTTGCCACTTACCTTCATCTGTAAAGTGAGGAAACATATCTACACCACGGGGCTGCTTTCAAGATTTGTGAATAATGTGTATGGGGTCCATAGAACTGTACCTGACACACAGCAGGTACTCAGTAAATGGCAACTGCCAATTCCAGAACATTCTGGAAAAAGCATCTCACCTTGGCCTTTTTACCTGTTCTTCCTGGCCCACATGTTCACATGTGCTGGCTCTGACCAGACCTTCCTCTGAAGACATCCTCTCCACTCTTCTCCCACATTCCTGGTTCTTTACTGTGGTTTGGGCTCCAGAGAGAGAGGGCACCTCCTCTAAGAAGCCACCCAGACTTTCCCCTGTGCCCTGGGTCCTGGCAGAGCAGGTGTCTGTCCTGTGTGACACTTACCGTGCCGGCAGCAGGGGCAGCGAGGAGCAGGGTGCCAGTCTGTGCCATGTGGCACTTGCTTTCAGGGCCCAGAGCACTCCTCAGCAAGGCCGGAGAGGTTCCTGCAGATGAGCAATGATGACTCCGACGCCTACCCCGTAAGTGCTGCACTCCCTCCCCCAGGGCCAGGCCAGGGCATGGGCGCCACAGGTGGGCCACCTCCCAGCCGTACCCTGGCCCCCCAGGTGTTCACAGAGGACTTCGAAGTGAGCCAGCTCTATGACTGCAACTGGATCGTCGTCAACTGCTCCACACCAGCCAACTATTTCCACGTGCTGCGCCGCCAGGTCCTGCTGCCCTTCCGTAAGCCGGTGAGCTGCCGCCCTGCTCAGCGCCACGGCAGTGCGGGGCCAGGGGCGGGAGCTCTGGCCGCTGGGGCCGCCGGCAGCTGGGCACGTGTTTCCCTTCCAGCTGATCATCTTCACACCCAAATCTCTGCTGAGACACCCAGAGGCCAAGTCCAGCTTCGACCAGATGGTATCCGGTAAGTGCCCAAGCGTGCCGGGGAGGTGGCCGATGGGGGGCCTGGTGGCTCCTAGGACTCTTGTCCTCGCCTCCGTCCATGTCTCTGTAGCACCTCCTGGCTCTGTCCCCGCCAGTGGCCGGGCTGGGAGGTTAGCGTGGTAGCCAGCTGACATGGTCCGGCTTGGCTCACTTGGGCCAAGAGCCGGGCCCACCTGGCTGTGCTGGGGGCGCTGAGAGGTGGGAGGCCTGGCGCAGGTCTGCCTAGCATGGCAGGGCACTGAGTGTCGTGCATGTATTCAGCTGTTTTTACTCCTGAACAAACAGACATTGCTGGCCCTGGGGACCCGGTGCCGCTCCAGGAGCTTTCAGACTCCTTTACCTAGGAGTTGAGGGTCGGATAAAGCATCTGAAGGACCAGGTGTTAGAATTGAGATGTGATCCAGGGGAGGGTCAGGGAGGGGCCAGGGTGGGGCCCTGAGGCTCAGCAGAGCAGAGCCGTGTGGGAAAACAGTCCCGGGTAGTAGGGGGAGTGGCAGGTGCTGGCCAGGAAGGGAGTCGGCAGTACGGACAGGTGTTTTTCACCCGTATGTGTTTGGGCATCCCCTCAAGTGTTGGCAGGTGACTAAGCTGGCGGTTCAGAGCTCCGGCCTCGGCCTTGTGGACCTCCAGGCCTGAGCACCCGGCGCTAGCTTTTCTCTGCTGGGCACTGGCAGCCAGTTACCTCACCTGCAGTTTGGGGACACTAGAGTGGCTTCCTCAGAGGTTCGCTGCTGCATGCTTGGCTTGGTGCCTGGTGTGTGGTGTGCGCCCAGGAAGGAAGAATGTGCAGGGAGACGGGGCCTTGGCTGCAGGGCTGAGGGAGGGAGGGACGAATGTGCGGCCGCCTCCCAGACAACTGCACACCTTCTAGCTTGGTGATTCGGTGGCTGAAGTGCAGGCAGGAGGTGAGCGTGACTGGATGGGGAGCAGGTTTGGGACAGACATTGAAGCCATCGGATGGAGACTTGATGCCACCTTCTCTGTCCCCTCCAGGGGCTCTCCCCATCATATGTGCCCCCCCGCCACAGCCTGTCACTTTAAATGTTCATGTTCCCAGGGCCGTGCCCTTGGCTCCAGCCCGTCTATACCCTTCTCCCTGTGATGTCTCAGGGTGTCATCGGTCCCCTGCTCCATGGTTTGGCTCAAGAGGTGCCCCGTGCAGCCACAGCTCCAAACCTGGGGTTAGTCTCAGTGGCCAGGAAGAGCCTGGGGGTGACAGGGATGCAGGCCTGGTTCTCAAGCTGTCCTGGCCGAGTTGTTGTGCTTCTGGGAGCTAATGCCCCTGCCGTGTCCCGTCGGATCTTCAGGGACGAGCTTCCAGCGGGTGATTCCTGAGGACGGGGCTGCGGCACAGGATTCTGAGCGGGTCCGGCGGCTCATCTTCTGCACCGGAAAGGTGTACTATGACCTGGTGAAGGAGCGGAGCAGCCAGGGCCTGGAGGAGCAAGTGGCCATCACGCGGCTGGAACAGGTGCACCTAGCCCCTTGCCAAGTTGGGGTAATGCACCGGGGCAGATGGCCAGCCCCCTGGCTGTGGGCAGCATAGCTGGCAGGGCCAGGCCTGGGCCTCACAAGGGATGCCGAGGCCACTCTTCTAAGGCGCTGGCCGTGGGCACACCCCCCTTCCCCTGGCTCTACTCTGCTTTCTCCCTGCCTTCCCCAGATCTCTCCATTCCCCTTCGACTTGATCAAGCGAGAGGCAGAGAAGTACCCAGGCGCAGAGCTGGTGTGGTGCCAGGAAGAGCACAAGAACATGGGCTACTATGACTACATCAGCCCGCGCTTCATGACCATCCTGAGCCGGGCGCGGCCCATATGGTACGAGGCTGGGTGTGGGTGCCTGCCACCTACCCCTTACCTCCTCTGGGCCCAAGGGACTCTGGGGGCCTGAGGCCCCATCCTGGCTCTGCCTGCCCCATTGGCTGTGTGAGCCAGAACTGGCCACTGCCCTTCTCTGGACCATATTGGAAATTGAGGGGATGGGTCCCATAGTCCTTGCGGGCTTTGTGACCGTTGATGACAGATCAGAGACCCTGGCAGTTCACCTTGTGGAGAGTAAACCTTTGTTTTTGTTCTCCAGCCAGAACTGAACGAGAGAACCTCGTTTGATCTTAGGCCAGTCACTTAGCCTCTGGGAGCCTTAGGTTCTTCGTCTCTACAGCAGAGTGCTGGTCAGGATTAGACCGGATGCAGTCCTCGGCAGTGGCTAGGCCAGGCCCAGACCTCCCCTTGACTTGTCTCTTCTCCCCCAGGTACGTTGGCCGTGACCCAGCAGCTGCACCAGCCACAGGAAATAGGAACACTCACCTGGTTTCTCTGAAGAAGTTTCTGGATACTGCCTTTAATCTCCAGGCCTTTGAGGGCAAGACATTTTAGAGCTGGCAAGGCCCAGCTGGGTCTTGATGTGGGACTGGCTGGGGTCATGGGGGCTGGCAAGTGGTGGGATGGATGGTGGTCCTGCCCAGGAGAGGGGCTGTCTAGAGCTCCAGGAGAAAACAATACTCACCTAAGTGATTAAGGCCAAAGAGTAGGCACTGCTGGCTGCAGTCTTAGGCCACCTTGGGCCATCGTGTTTATGTCAGAATCTATTAGGACCGAGCAAGCCAGAGGGGCCTGATAGATGGGCTGTCGTTCGGGAGTGTTTCCCCACTGGCCCTGGTCTTTCTGAAATTTTTGTTTGGCTTCTCCATCTGCGCTGTTCATGTCTCTGCGGACAGCCATGCGGGAACCCATGTCTTTGGTCCCTCTCTCCATCCTGGCAGATCTGGCTGCTGCTTACCCTGTCCTTGTTCATCTGTAGATTCAAGGAATATTCCCTTTTGTGCTCTTAGAAATAAAGATTTCAGCAATAACAACCAGGCGAAGCAAAACCGTGCCAGGTGAGTTATATGTGCTCTGTTTCATGGGGCGTGTCATAATGAGGTATGTCAGCTTCTGTGTGAAATATAGCCGCAGCTCATGTGTACCAAAGTTGAAAACCAAATAACAAGAGAAATAAAAAATGCTTAAGAGAGGTTTTCTGTTTTCATTTCATGTTGTAGAATTGGGGAGGAGGCGTATGGTTGAGAGAGGGTAGGAAATGGGGTGGAAGAAGAAAACTAAACTTGTAGAGGGTAAAATATCTGCCTCCATCAAACAGATTTTCTTTTGTTTGCAATGTTTGCAAAATCTGTTGGCATGTCCACTCTTAGCGTTTCGTTGGTTTTGCTTCCCCACAGAGATGCTGGGGAAGCTGCAGCGGAGGAAGGATGTTTTGCTTTCTGCAAAGCGTTTATTCATTTATCGCTTCTTAGAGTACTTTCTCTGTGCTAGACACTGGGGCCTGGGTAAAAGAGTTACGTTGGAGGTAAGTGCAGAGGGTTGTGGGAGTCAAGGAAGGCTTCCTGGAGGAGGTGGTATTTCAAGGAAGAAGAGTCCTATAGGAGAACTGGGAGAGGTGAATCGCCCATGGGGCAGACCTAGAAATACAGACCACAGGGTTGGGGTGGGGCAACCTAAAGGAACCATCAGCCTAAAGTTGGAGAACAGTGTGTTCCGTCAGCCTCAAAAACAGCTTATTGGGGTATGCTTTGAATCACACCACAGCAGCTAAGTGACATGAGTATAAATAATTACAGCTGTCTTTATCATGTGTCCGTTGTGTCCTGGGCCCTCTGCTGGGCATTTTGCATGTGTTACTAAATACTGTTTAACCTTCACCTTGGCTTTGCATACTGGGGATATGCTCTCTTATAGATGAAAAAATTGAGGTTCACATGAAGTTATTTGCCCAGGGTCACTTAGCAAGTGGACTTGACTTCTGTCCGTGACCACACTGCTTCCCTTGGGAAATAAGCTCTTCCCATATCATGTGATAGATGATCTCCACAGAGATCCCGTGGCCTGGGCTCTCTCCCTGAAGTTGGGCTGTGGCCAGCGCAGTTGGGCTGAGCAGGGAGCCTTCATGCTCCGGAGGCGGATGGTTGGGGTGTCCTGCCTGTAACACGCATTGTCCCTTCCTCACTCTCAGCGTAGAAAGGCTAGACACAGGCTGATGAAGGCCAACCGCTGGGATCACTGAACTGAGGAAAACCAGCCTCATGAAACGAGGGGTCCAAACTCTATAAACATAAGAACTAATGCTGGGAAGTAAAATGGAGCTCATGGCCCAAACAAAAGCTTTACATGAACTGTAGTAACTTCAGAGGGCCAGGAGGATATTGCTACTATGAAACAATGACAGACAATTAAAAAAAAATAACTATTCAGATATTTAGAAAATACCAAATATTGCCAAAATAACATCACTGGATGTTCTGAATAGCGGAATGGGCACAGCTGAAATGTGAAATTATACATGTGGAAATAAGGTGAAGCAATTCTCCAAAACATGTAGAACAATGAACAAAGATGTATTTAAAAGAATGCTTTAAAGAGACATGGAATACGTATAGATCCCACAGTTCTGATGTGCGTGTCCCAGAAGCAGAAAGCATGGGGAGTCTTGTGATGGAGATGTTCTTGGACAGTACAATGTTGGAGTTGTGGTTGTGACATTATACTGTAGTTTTGCAAGATGTTATCATCGTGGAAACTGGATGAAGGCTACATGGGATATATTTCTTACAACTGTATGCAATTGTATAATTATAAAAAATTTTCATTAAAAAATGAATTACTTGGGGCGCCTGGGTGGCGCAGTCATTGGGCGTCTGCCTTCGGCTCAGGGCGTGATCCCAGCATTCCGGGATCGAGTCGCACATTGGGCTCCTTCGCTGGGAGCCTGCTTCTTCCTCTCCCGCTCCCCTGCTGTGTTCCCTCTCTCGCTGGCTGTCTCTCTGTCACATAAATAAATAAAATCTTTAAAAAAAATGAATTATTTGCTACTGGTTATCAAGTTATGAAAACTCCTTATATCATTTGGATCTAAGTCCTTTATCAGATATATGTTTTACAAATATCATCAGCTATGCCTGGTATTTTAATTTCCTCTAATAGTGAAAGATTTTTATTTTCACGGAGTCCAATTTATCATTTTTAATGGTTTGCATTTTTTATATTCTAAGTAAAAAATTTTTCCTTAACCTAATGTCACAAAGATTTTCTCCTAGACAGTTCATGGTTTTACATTTAAGTCTATAAACATACATTTTGAGTTACTTTGCAGGTGGTATGAGATAAGGGTCAAGCTTTAGGATTTTCTGTATGATACCCAAATGATCCTGTATCATCTGTTAAAAAGACTTTCATTTATTCGTTGAATTAACTTTGCACCTTTGTCTATGTATAGTCAATTACATAGCATCAAGAATATGAAAAGATAAGTAAGACTTACTGAATGTATAAAATATTACTGATAATTAAAGAAGATCTAATAAATTGAGAGTTACACCATGTTCATAGATTAGAAATTTTAATATTGTTAAGAATCAGCTTTCCCCAAATTGATCTATATTCTGTACAATCCCCATCCAAATTACATTAAACTGTTTTGTAGAAATTGACAAGTTAATTATAAAATTATATGTAAATACTTAGTCCAAGAACGTTGAACAGGAAGAATACTGAAGAACACTACCTAATTTCAAGACTTGTTATAAAGTATACTAGAAGTCTGCTAGGATTTTGAATGGGATTATGTTGAATGTACATATCAATTTCAGGAAAAAACCTTCCAATCCATGAATATGTTCTATATTTATGAATATGTTCTATATGTTCCATTTATTTATATTTTTAGATTTTACTCAGCAATATTTTGTAGTTTTTCAGTGTATAGTTACATTACATACATAATTAAATTTATCTATGAAATTTTTTAGCCATCATATATGATATTAAAATTTTTAAATTTATACTTTTTCATTGTTTATATTGGAATAGAATTTATTTTTATATGATGTGATCATGCTTATTTGTTCTAATGGCTTTTTTAAAAATAGATCTCCTTGGATTTCTACAAAGGCCATCATATCATCTGCAAATAGAGTCTTATATCTTCCTTTGCAATCTTTACACATTTTATTTATTTTTCTTGCCTTATTGCGCTGGCTAGGGCCTCCTGTAGTATGTTGAATAGAAGTTGTAAGAAGTTGCCTTATTCCTGTTCTTAGAAAGAAAACATTTAGTCTTTCGTCATTAAGCATGATGTTAACCAAAGTATTTTCTTGGATGCTTTTTATCAGGTGAGCAAAATTTCTTCTATTCTGATTTGCTGAGAGTTTTTATAAGGGATGGATGTAGGATTTTAGCAATTCTTCCATTTTTTTTGTCTTAGATTGACTTTTGAATATTAAGTCAACTTTGTATTCCTGCATTCAACCCATTTGCTCATGATGTGTTACCCATTTACATATTGATGGACTTGATTTGCTAAAATTTTGGTTTAGGATTTTTGCATCTGTGGTTTCGAGGGATATAGTTCTGCAGCTTTCTTTCTTGTAGTGTCTTTGTCAGGTTTTGATATCAGTGTTCCATCATTTCCTGTTTTCTGAAAGAGATTGTGTAGGTATGGCATTAATTCTGTTTTAAATATTTGGTAGAATTAACCAGTGAAGTCACTTGGGCTTGAAGTTTTTTTGTTTTTGTTTTTGTGGAAAGGTTTTAAGCAATGAATTCATTTTTTTTTAAAGATTTCATTTATTTGAGAGAGAGAGGATAGGGGCAGAGGGAGAGGGAGAGAAAGAATGCCAAGCAGACACTGCACTGAGCACTGATGCGGGGCTCCATCTCACGACTCTGAGGTCATGACCAGAGCAGAACCTAAGAGGTGGGCGCTTAACCGACTGAGCCACCCAGGAGCCCCCTGAATTCAATTTCTTTAATAAATTTAGAGCAACTCACATTATCTATTTTCTCTTGAGTGAGTTTTGGTAGTTTGTTATGGGCTGAATTGTGTTTCCCTCCAAATTAAAATGTTGAAGTCCTAACCCTCAGTACTTCAGAATGTGACCGTATTAGAGATCAGGCCTTTGATGAGGTAATTAAGTTAAGACCTTAGGGTGGGCCATAATCAAACATAACTGGTGTCCTTATAAGAAGAGATTAGGGGGTGCCTGGGTGGTGCAGTCAGTTGAAAGACCCTCTCGGTTTTGGCTCAGGTCGTGATCTCGGGGTCCTGGGATCAAGCCCCGCAGCGGGCTGAAGCTCAGTGCAGAGTCTGCTTGAGATTCTCTCTCCCTGTCCCTCTGTCCCTGCTGCTGTACTCTCTCTCTAAATAAATAAATAACTCTTGGGGGAGAAAAAAGAGAGATTAGGACACAGGTATAAAGGAAGACTATGTGAAGACACAGGGAGAAGGTGGCCATCTACAGGCCAAGGAGAGAGGCCTCAGAAGAAATCAACCCTGTTGACACCTTGATCTTAGACTTCTAGCCTCCTGAATTATGAAAAAATAAGCTTATATTGTTTAAGACATTCAGTCTTGGTACTTTGATATGGCAGTCCTAGCAAAGTAATACAAGGTCTTTCAAGGAATTTGTCCATTTCACCAAGTTGTTGAATTTATTAGCATAAAATTGTTGATCGAAATGCAGAGCAAAACTATAACAGATACCACCTCACACTCATTAGAATGACTATTATTAAGAAAAGAAAGGGGTGCCTGGGTGGTGTAGCCGGTTAAGTGTCTGACTCTTGGTTTCAGCTCAGGTTGTGATCTCAGGGTCATGAGGTCAAGCCCCATGTTGCGCTCTGTGCTCAGCGCAGAGTCTGCTTAAGATTCTCTCTCCCTTTGCCCCCCCTCCATAAATAAATACATCTTTAAAAGAAAAAGAAAAGAAAATAACAAGTGCTGGCAAGGATGTGGGGAAATTAAAACACTTAATGCACATTGTGAAAGGAGGATGGCAGTTCCTCAAAAAATTTAAAATAGAATTGCCATATGATCCAGTAATTCCATTTCTGGATATATACTCAAAGGAATGAAATCAAGGTCTCAAAGAGATATTTATACATCTATGTTCATAGGAGCATTGTTCATAGTATCTGAAAATGTGACAGGACCCCTGTTGTCCATTGGTGGATGGATGAATAAGAAAAATGTGGTATATTGGGGGGATGGATTAAATAGGTATTGGGGATTAAGGAGTGCCCTTGTGATGAGCACTAGGTGATATATGGAATTTCTGAATCATTATGTTGTACACCTGAAACTAATATAACCCTGTATGTTAATTAACTGGAATTTAAAGAAAGAAACTTAAAAAAATGTGGTATATATGTACAATGGAATATTCAGCCTTAAAAAGGAAGGAAATTCTGACATATACTACAACATGGTGAACCTTGAGGACATTATGCTAAATGAAATAAGCAAATCACAAAAAGCAAATGCTGTTTGATTTTACTTATGAGGTACTTAGAGTGGCCAAAATCATAGAGTTGGAAGTAAAATGGTGTTTGCTAGAGGCTGGTTGGATGGGAAATGGGGAGTTATTTAATGCATATAGATTTTCAGTTTTATGAGATGAAAAGAGGGGCACCTGGCTGACTCATTTGGAGAGTGTGACTCTTGATCTTGGGATTGTGAGTTCCAGCCCCATGTTGGATGTAGAGATTATTTAAAAATTTTAAAGAAATCTTAAAAAAAAAAGATGAAAAGAGTTCTGTAGATGGATGGTGGTGATGGTTGTACAATATTATAAATGTATTCCCATATGACTGAACTGTAGACTTACAAATGATTAAGATAGTAAATTTTACATATTTTACCACAATTTAAAAAGTTGGAGGAAATTCTTCACAGTATTCTTTTAATATTCTTTCTTTGTCTGTAGGCTTCGTGGTGGTGTCTCTTGCCTGATTTTGGCAATTTGTGTCTTTTTTCTTTTTTCTGGCAAGTCTATCTAGAGTTGTTCAATTAAAAAAACACTTTTCAAAGAATTTACTTTGGGTTTTATTGGCTTTATTTATTTTTAAAAAGATTTTATGTATTTATTTGACTGAGAGAGAGCACACAAGCAGGGGAGCAGCAGAGGGAGAGGGAGAAGCAGGCTTTCTGCTGAGCTGGGAGCCTGATGCAGGGCTTGATCCCAGGACCTTGGGATCATGACCTGAACCAAAGACAGACACTTAACCAACTGAACCACCCAGGTGCCCCTGATTTTATTTTTTAAAAGATTTATTTATTTATTTATTTGAGAGAGAGAGGGCACATGAGGGGGGGAGGGGCAGAGGGAGAAGAAGAGAGAGAATCCCAAGCAGAATCCCTGCCAAACACAGAGCCTGACACAGGGCTCAATCCCATGACCCAGGGATCATAACCTGGGCCAGAACCAAGAGTTAGTCTCTCGACTGAGTGAGCCAGCCAGGTGCTTCTATCGATTTTATTTTTTTCCATTTTCTGTGTCATTGATGTTTCTGCTTTTTTTTGTTATTAAGATTGATTTGCTCCTCTTTTTAGTTCCTTTAGATACATGCTTAGATCACTGATTTTAGACCTTTATTGTTTCTTTTTTTTTTTTTTTTAAAGATTTTATTTATTTATGTGACAGAGAGACAGCCAGCGAGAGAGGGAACACAGCAGGGGGAGTGGGAGAGGAAGAAGCAGGCTCACAGCGGAAGAGCCTGATGTGGGACTCGATCCCAGATCGCCAGGATCACGCCCTGAGCCGAAGGCAGACGCTTTAACGACTGCGCCACCCAGGCGCCCCACCTTTATTGTTTCTTAATATAAATAGCTAATGGTATACATTTCTCTCTAAGCAATGCTTTAGTTGCATCCCAAAAATTATAAATATTGTATTTTCATTTTGATTCAGTGCAAAATATTTTCTAATTCCCTTGTGATTTTTTATTTGACCCATCGGTAAATTAGGAGTGTATGGTTTAATTTCCAAATATTCGGATTTTTTTTTCATAATTTTCTGTTCTTGATTTCTAGATTAGTTCTTTTTTTTTTTTTTTAAAGATTTTATTTATTTATTTGACAGAGAGAGACAGCCAGCGAGAGAGGGAACACAAGCAGGGGGAGTGGGAGAGGAAGAAGTAGGCTCATAGCGGAGGAGCCTGATGTGGGGCTCGATCCCATAACGCCGGGATCACGCCCTGAGCCGAAGGCAGACGCTTAACCGCTGTGCCACCCAGGCGCCCCTCTAGATTAGTTCTGTTTTGGTCAGAGAACATATCTGTATTATTTCAATCCTTTTCAGATTTATTGAGACTTATTTTATGACCAGAATACAGTATATTTTGGTGATGTTCCATATAAACTCAAAAAGAATGTTTATTCTGTTGTTGGGTAGACTTTTTTAGAAATACCAATTAGGATAGGTTGGTTGATAGTGTTGAGTTTTATATCCTTACTGATTTTTTTTTTTTTTTTGGTCTATCAGTTAATGAATGGGTATCAAAATGTCCAAATACAATTGTGGTTTAGTCTATTTTTCCTTTTACCTCTATCAGTTTTTCTATCATGTTTTAGAGCCTGTTATTAGATGCATACATATTTGGATTTCTTATTTCTTTTTTCTTTCTTTTTTTTAAGTAGGCCCCATGCCCAGAGTGGAGTCCAACATGGGGCTTGAACTCATGACCCTGAGATCAAGACCTGAGTCGAGATCAAGAGTCAGATGCTTAACTGAGCCACTCAGGTGCCCCTGGATTTCTTTTTTAATGAATTGATTCCTTTATCATCATATCTTCCTTTATTCTTGCTAATATTCCTTCTTCTGAATTCTACTTTGTGTAATATAAATATAAATACTCTGCTTTTCTTTGTGTTTGAATAGTATCTATTTTCTAAAGATTCTGTTCTTTGGTAATGCTAGAGAAATCCTACGCCCAGACAAAAGCCAGCAGCAGTCTTGATTAATTCTATGTTCTCTGTCCAGCCTCCTCTCGAGATCCAGAACCTCAAATAAATCAATGCTCCAGGGAGTAGGTCGGAGTTTATTTCATCCTTATTGCCCCACCAGGGGATCCACATCCCAACACCTGACTTTAAGCAGAGGGATTGGAGCCAGTTCTCCAACTCACATGGAATAGTTTTAGTCCCCTTACCTGTGAAAAACCACCAAGCTCCAGGTACCTTGCCTGCTTTGGGCTCCAGTGGTCAACAAGCAATCACCTTCTGTATCATCTTCAATGTTGCATTCCTGTCTTATTTCTGGCCCCAAACATTTATCCTAGAGTGTTTCTCTTTTCAAGTTTTATCTGTCATTGTTATGTACTAGAGCAGAGGGCTGTGCTGAAATAGGAAGAATCTTGAAGGATGTCTTAGCGTTGTTTCATTGCAAGCCACAGAAATCACCTCTGGAATTTGCACGTAAGAAGCCTGAGAGGTAGCTCATGGAGTAGAGGGACATGACCAGAATAGATCTGGGCAGCAGAAGCTAATGACGACCCTGGTCCCTGTTGTTCCTAAGATGAATTTCTAGATCTCCAATCATGTTCAGTCATTTGGTCACTATCCTTGAGTCAAATTCCGGGAAAGAATATCTCACTGGCATTTCTTGGGCCAGCCATATCTTTCTTGGAGTAATTTAATTGACAGCCTATCCAAGACTATGTGCAATGAATGGAGGAGGAAACTCAAAATAAAATTGGGGTGTGGTTTCCAGAAGACAGGAATATACATGTTGGATAGAACAAACTATAGATGCCCATTCTACTTACTCTGTCACTAAGTAGGGTGAGAAAAATAACGGCTAATATTTATCGCGTACTTCCAAGTACTTACTGTGTGCCTGTCATTGTTGGTCTTTTCCATTTAATAGCACCTCTAAATCCTCACTACACCCCATGAGACATGTACTACTTTCATGCTACTGATGAAGGTGTTGAGGCTCAGAGAGGTTGAGTAACTTTCCCAAGGTCACATAGCTGGGATTCACATCCAGTTGGTTGGGGTCTAGTGTTCTCCTCCTGAGCCACCGAGCCACTGAGTCACGCTGCCTCTGGACTCAAGTGCATCTTCATACACTTGATTGAACATTAAGACAGTGCAGGGAGAGCAGCTACCAGTGCTCGGTCTATGCTGCTTGTTCAGGGCCTGACCAGGTTGGTCAATGTGGGGCCAATGGGGCTCATTAGGTTTCCTCCATATGTGGGGAGTGAGAGGAGGTAATGTGAGCTATTTTTATTTTGAATACCCCAGGAACATTTTGTCATGAGGAAATTCTCAAACATTGGAGGCCAGAGCTGAACTGTGTTACAAATTGTCTACCTTCCATGCTGTTCGTCGCCTTTATTTCCAGCTGAAGTGCAAAATGAAAATACCCCGCAGTCACTGCCTTCGCAGAATCACTGGGCCCGAAAGAAAGGCCAAAGAAAACAGAAGCTGCTGCTTTGTTACAGAGGATCTTAAAACCAAACTTCATCTTTTTCCCGTTGGGAAAAGCATCTATGTCCTTTGAACAAAAATGGACACTCAGGATAATAATAAGGGATAATAAGCCCTAACATTTATCGATGGCCTAACAGCGTGCCAGGATCCCAGCTCTGCTCCTTACAGTCTTTCATTTTTATCCTCATAATAGTCCGATCAGGAAGGTGTTATTACCTCTCCCATTTTATCAATGAAAAAACCGAGGATTGTGAGGATGAGTAATTTTTCGTCCATACAGATCCTAAGAGGGGGCTAGCGTTCGCACCCAGGCTCTGAATCTCTGCCCCAAACTGTGCCTATGGTGTTGCTGACGAAGAAAACAGCCATCTTTTCTTTTTTCTGGGCCCCAAGTCCGTAAAATGATATATGCATCTGCTATGACCAACGTTCAAAGCATTTTCTCAAGCATGTGTGCCGAGCTTGTCTTGTTCAGGAAAGGGACTGGGGGGCACTTTTTGCTGTTGTTGTTGCAGGGGGAGATTTAATTGACATAGCAGCCACTTGGGGCCCAGGCAGAGCAGGGACAGTGCGGGGATCGAGAACCAGGGGGCACCCGCACCCCTTGCCTTGAAGGCCAGTCCTCACAGACACGTAGATGGGGCTCCCTGGGTCAGGTAGAAGATGCTCCAGTCGAAAGGAGATTTGGAATCAAGGCTGTCCCTGAAGTTGGAGGAAGTCCATGGCCTGGAGAGGGTTGCCTACGTGGGGATTGGGGGGGCAATTTTTGCTGGGATCTCAGAGTCTATTGAAATGTGTGCTTTAAACAACAAAGGGGCCATCCGTGCTGTGAGTCTGCATGCCAGGGCGGGCATAACTCATGTTATGAGCAGGTCAAGCTGTCCGGAAAACAGCAACAATCACTGTGACAAACTGAACAACAAAGTGGGAAATGTACAATTTTCCCGAACATATCAACGTTACAATCATTTTTCTCAGGAAATCTCCACCACATATATCTCCGTATCTTTGCCCAAAGCCCTTACATGTTTGGACACCTTCACATCTAATGAAGTGGATCCGAGTGTTCTCGGCCCCCTCCACTGCCTCTCTCACTTATCCATCAGCACATGGCTTGTCCACACCAGTTGCTTGGTTTCATCTGGATTGCCAAGGCAGAGTAGGTTTGAGTCCTGACTCTGCCCCCCTGCCAGGCTTGTGGCCAGGAGCAAGTTGCTTCACTCTGTGAAACACTGTTTTAAAAAATCTGGATAGCAAGTCTCATTAGCTCCCAGGTTGCTGCAAGTTCATTAACATACATGATGAGCATGGTATGGTTTCCTCACTTAAAACGGGTACCGCAGCGAAGCCTCACGACCTGGGGTCCACGTCTGCCTGGAATTGTAACAAGGGAGGAGTTTGCTGCCTGAGAAAATAAGAAAGTGTTTGCTTCTGTAGGGGGGAGATTGCAGAGCCCCTGGGGGAAGGTGGGGAGGGAGAGAAGAATGTGCCAGGGCAGGGGGCACAGAGAAGAGCCTTGGGGAGTACGGACACGTGATGAAGACTTCTAAAGGCGTTGCTGTGGGGTACGTGATAGAAGCCCTCCCCTCTCTCCTAGGGAACCTTCCACAAATTCTATTTTGTGCATGGTCACCTCTGGGTGAGTGGGTTTATTTGGGGGTGCCTTAAGAGGCAGATAAAATGAGTGACAAGTCAGCTGTTGCAGAGGTGGGAAGGTCAGGTCCCACACTGTAGTGGGGTGTGCCAGAGGCTGGCCCAGTTCCTGAGTGAGAGAGGACCCAGGCCCCCCAGCTGCTCTTAGCTGCTCTAGCAGTGGCTGTTTTTCTGAGCACCCACTGTTGTGTTTGGGGGCTGATCCAGTGAAAACCATTTTGGTTCCGAGTGATAGGAAACCATACTCACACTGACCTAAGAAAAGCCAATCACTGTGGGCTGGGGGGTGTTGTGTTCTGATTAGCTGGCCATGAGTTCCGGCTGCCACAAGGCAAAGAGTGGCATCCCAGTTGGACCCCATAGACTAAGAGTAGGGGAGAGGTGCGTTCCTCAAACCACAGGGTTATTAACTGGAGGAAGGTGGCGGTGAGGCAGTGGAAGTGAAAAGCCACTGTTCACCACAAAGGAGAGCCCAAGTCTCCTCTGCCCCACAGTTTCAGAGATTTTCCAGGTACCAAGAACCTAGGGAGACAGTTTTCTCCAGCAGGTCAACTGATCCCCAAAGGGAGATGCTAAGAAATTGTCAGCAACCATTCGTACTAAGCACTTCTCACCAAGGCAAGTGTTTTGTTTGTTTGTTTTTTAAATTTCTGCAGAAAACCACTGAGATACTACTAGAAGCCTTGGAAACATTTTTCAGCCCAAGGGAAAACAGAGGTCTCTCCAAGGACACTTTCCAAGAAGGCACACACTACTTAAATGCCAGGGGGCTGCCTGGCTTTAGTGCCACTCCACTGGTTGCTTCAGAAAGTATAGCAATCAACAAGTAGTTTGGATATTTTTCCACTGTGAATTGTGGTATTTAGCTCTTTTAACTCATTTAACACATTTCCCCAGTGATGCTGAATTCCTAATGAATATTTAAATGACTGGAACATTTTAAAGACAAGAATCTCTCAAGCCTTGGAGCCTGATCACCAGCTGCTCGGAGCCTCCTTTGGTGTTTCGTAGGCTCTTACTTAATTTTGGTGAACTTCGAAATGTGTTGCACAAACCTGGTTAGTTTCATGTGTGCACTTGAACTGGGTTATTGTTGCCATCCCCTGTTGTTGAAGTAGACTCCCAGGAGGTCCGTTTCGGGAAGATTACCAAAATAGCCTGAGTTCCATTCCAGCAAACAGGGGGTGGAGGTGGAATGCTTAGGCTTGGGGTCCTATGGGTGAGCTCTCTGCTCCCAGGCACGGCCGCCCCTCGCCGTGTCAGAAAGCCTGGCGGTGTCCCTCACCTCTGCTGGGACTCAGTCTTCCCGCCCAGTAAGAGAGAATACTTACTGTGTAGGGCCGTAAAGGAGCTCACTTTTTTGCCTTTTCTTATTTTTATTGTTTACTAACAAAATAGCAAGTGCTCACTGTAAACATTCAGACAACACAGAGGTGTATAAAGTAGAAAGGAAACTTTCCCTCCGATCTGTTTACCTTCTCGGGTAAACCTGGTAAAGGGTCCTGACGTATGTTTACTTGTGCAAGTGTGTGTATACACACCATACATAGATGGCACAATTGGGGAGTTCACATGAGTCCGTACAATATGTGCATCTTTGCAAAACCAGCCGCTGTAGGAAGATACACACAGTATCTTGTTCTTTTTTAAAATTGTTCAAATGATTTGAAGGAAAGAGGCCATTGACTTTTTTTTTGTTGTTGAGAGTTTTATAGATGTATAATTCACATGTCACACAATTCACCCATTTAAGGTGTACAATTCAATGGTTTTCAGTATATTCACCCACTTGTGTAGCCATTACACAATCAATTACAGAATATTTTCATTACGTCAAAGAAACTCCATACTCTAGCACACCCTTAATCCTCCATCCTGCAGCCCGATGCAGCCACTAATCTGCTTTCTATTTCTCTCTTTGCCCACTTGGACATTTCACAGGAATGGAATCATAGAAGATGGCTCTTATGCATGTTGTAGCATGTATCAGCACCGCCTTCCTTTTTATGGCTGAACAATACTCCATTGCATGGATACACCACATTTTGTTCATCCATTTATCAGTTGATGGACATTCAGGTTATTTCTGATTTTTGGCTATTATGCATAAATATGAACATTCATGTACAACTTTCTGTGTCAGCATGTTTGCATTTCTCCATCCCAGGACCCGAGCCCAAGGCATACGCTTCACCGACTGAGCCAACCAGGCACCTCTTAACTTTTTGAGAATAGCTGTCCTAATGGGTGTGAATGATATCTCACCGTGGCTTGGATGTGCATTTCCTTGATTACCAACGATGAGCATCTTTTCACATGCTGTCAGCCATTTGTAGATCTTCTTTGAAGAACTATCTACTCGATTCTCTGCCCATTTAAAAATTGGATTGTCTTTTAATGATTAAGTTGTAAGAAATCTTTATGTATTTTAGATACAAATCGTTTAACAGATTCATGATTTTAAAAAGTTCTTCCATTCTATAGGTTGTCTTTTCACTTTCTTGATGGTATCCTTCGAAAGATAAAAGTTTTTAATTTTGATGACGTCTGATTTGTTGCCATATCCAGGGTCATGAAGATTCACCCCTATGTTTTCTTCTAAGAGTTTTATAGTTTTGGCTCTAACATACAGGTCTTTCAACCATTTTTTTTTTAAGATTTTATTTATTTATTTGATAGAGAGAGACAGCCAGCGAGAGAGGGAACACAAGCAGGGGGAGTGGGAGAGGAAGAAGCAGGCTCCTAGTGGAGGAGCCTGATGTGGGGCTCGATCCCGGAATGCCGGGATCACGCCCTGAGCCGAAGGCAGACGCTTAACGACTGTGCCACCCAGGCGCCCCTCAACCATTTTTGAGGTAATTTTTGTATATAGTATGAGGTTAGGATCAGATCTCATTCTTTTGCATGTGGCTATCCAGCTGTCCCAGCACCATTTCTTAAGGGAACGAACTTTTGGGTCTTTCTCCATATACTGACTTCTCTCTTTGGTGCAGTCTTTCAGTTGATTTTTTTCCTTCCAGTTTAATTCTCATTTTTCATGTCTCCCATGACCCTCAGCTATGCTAGGGTCTGGTTTCTCTGTTGATCTAAACCTAAGTGCTTTATTTTTTAAAATGTAATTTTTGAAAAAAAATGCTATTTTTGAGTTGGTAATGTAATATATACAAATTTAAATTTAAATACAAATTTAATAGATGAAAAGGCTGCATGGTGAAAAAGTCTCCCTTTCACTGCTGTCCCTCTGCTACCCCAGGTCTCCCAATCTAGAGGCAGCGACTTCCTGCTTCTTGGTGTTTTATGCATATATTTACATACATATGCATATATATGTTTATATGTATGTTCTTTCTCTTTTTTTCACACATAGTATACATACTTCTCTGAGTCATGCTTTTCATGATTTTTTGACTTGAACAATATATGTTGGAGATCCTTCCATAACAGTATTCCAAAGATCTGTCTTTTCCCAGGACATGCAGGACCCCATTGTATGAATGAACTGTGGTTTATTGAATCAGTCCCTTATGAGTGGACATGGGGCAGCTTGTTATTATAAGTCATCCTGTAAAGAATTTTTGCACATGTAGAGACTCATATGTGTCAATGTTATCTTTAGGATCTGAAGAATCTATTAAGCGAGGTTAGGCATCTTTTCCTATGTTTAAGGACTTTTCAGATTTCCTTTTCTGTGAATTGTCTCTTCATGTCCTTTGCCTTTTCTCTGTTGGGTTTCTGGTCTTTTTCTCATTGATTTGTGGGAGCTGTGTTTAGATTGAAGATACAAGTTGAAAATGTTTTTCACTACCTGTATTTTAACTTCAATGTTATTTGCATTTTTTTTACAAACCACACAATTGTTTTTATTCTTATGGAGTTGAATTTATCTTATGTGTGCTTCTCTGTCTTTGGGTTTTGAGTCACACTTAAAAAGGCCTTCTTGCTTCCAAGTTTAAAAAATATTTCAAGTTTGTGATTTTATTTACTGCATTTAAATTATTGATCCATCTGGAACTTACTCTAGATAAAGCCGAATAGGAATCCAGCTTTTATCCAGATGGCCACCCTGTTGTCTACAACAATTCTAGAAGAAACACTCTTCTCCACTGATTGGAAAAGCCCTTTCTCATACCCTACATTCCTCTGTTTGTCAATTTCAGATTTCTATTCTATTTTTCACTACTGCTTTTTAAATATTTCAATATAAACTTTATAATTGGTTTTTCTTGTTTCTAAAAAGGACTGGGGAGGGCCAGGGTACCACCTTTGTCTCCAAAGAAGGTGTCTGCAGACTGAACAAGGCCGAAATCTGACAGCCTTAGGCAGGTGTGGCCTTTCCCTCAGCCCTCCTCCTCTGTCCCCAGAGGTGCTGCTGACTGCCGCCCTGGGCCGGAGTCTACCTCTTCTGCCAAGTGACGAGTACCTGGACTGATTTTTATCCAAGGTGAAAGACCTACTAATAGAAGTGTGGGTTTTTAATAAACAGATATACATACAGAAAGGGCAAGTAATTTTTATTTTTAATTTTACTTTTATAACCCAAAGCCGCCTGACTCTTCTTGGTTCATGGGTACAATTAAATTATTGGCAACAAAAGGCCAAGTTTGCTCAAAAGTGTCTTCCTGCGTGGCTAAAGGACAAGTGTCCTTCAATGTGCCCCCTTCTCTGGACAGGAGTGTTGGGGGGATGTACCCCAATGGTCTCCCACGCTGCTCTGGGCCTCTGACAGGCTTTTTTCAATAGGGAGTCACCTCCAGCATGTTCCAGAGCCACTGCTTTCTAAGGCTTCTGCGGTCGCTGTACATACCTTGGGGTTATATGCCCTTCCCCCTTTAACTGAACCTCTCTGCAGCCCAAGAGTAGACACACACTGAGAAGAAGAATAGATTCCTCTCCCTACATCACAGCTCAGAAGTCAAGAGCTTGCTGGAGGCTCTGGGATTGTTGGTCACATTCATGGAGTACTGGCCGCGGCAGGCTTCCTAGCCTAACCTCCAACCTGCCTCCATGCTCCAGAGACAAGCTTCTCTCACATCCCAGGAGGATTTCCAAGCCTTCCTAGTTTCTTTGGAATCTGGGAGGCCCAGAGGGAAGAAACATTCCATCTCACCTGTCTTCCCATCCCTGCCCAGTGTGACTGAGGGAGGACAACTCCATTCCCTTTACAGGGGAACCCACCTGTCCCTGTAGGGATGTGGTCTTTCCCTTACACCCCAGTCCCAAGTTTCTCAGAGCGCAGTTGGCTTCTGTGCGCTGGAATCAATGGACTCATGTGTTAAAATGATTCCTGGGGCCCATCCCAGGGTCATTAAATCAGAGCATAGGAGGACATGGACACTATAACATCAGTGCATTCCTTTAAGGACTCAGAAGGGTTTGGTCCTAAATATTATATATTGGGGGCATGAGTAATACAGCCTGGACTCGAGACTCCCACGCGAAGCAAAGGTTGGGACTTACCCTTCCTCTTAGGCTTCTGGGTCTCCCCTCTTGATCTCTTCCGAACAGCCTCTCGAACAGGAACATGTGCTTTCAAAAAGGCCCATCATGATGCAGGCACCTACAGTCCCCCACTTACCTCACTCAGAGAACAGCATTTCCCATCAGGCAATGTGATCTGGGGCACGCAGCTCTGCCTACAGCTGGGCCCCCTTGTACCTGATCACAGAGAACAAGAAGGCCTTTTAGGCGCTTAGCTTCTCAAATGTCTTGATTTCAGAGATCTGCAAACAGCCTTTGCTTTTCATTTGCGTAATCAAATAGTGGAGTCAAGTGGTTTCACTGGGGCGGGAGGGCCCTGGGCCTCATGGGAAGGGTGACCTCGTCGCTTATGGGGATAATGACAGCCAGGCCGAAGGTGTAAACTGGGCGGGGTCGGCAACCAGGAGCAGATGATTATCCTGCGAATGGGCCGGATGTGGTAGTTCCTGTTTTGCTTTTTCTTTTTTGGTTGGCACTGTGTCTTTCAAAAAATTGAGCCCACAGTTTAAAACCAAAAGTTTCAAATTAAAATCTAGATTTCCACTCTTCTGGGAAAACTCAGAACGTCGAGACCACAGCAGCAGTGTGGGCCCTTATGGCCATCCCAGTCCCCACTCCCCACGGCGCCCCGGTCTCCAAGGTTGTCATTCTGCTGTTAGTCCTCTTGTTCCTTTTTACCTGCTTCGTGCCACTCAGTCTGTGCTGCCTGACTGCGGCCTCCAGGCTGGGTGGGGACCTGTGGCCCCCGCGGAGGAGAATTCAGGGCTCCCTTCCTTTCAGAACATCAGCTTACCTCCAGGGCTGGTGCGCCTGGTCACGCTGCTCTCCAAATAACCACAAATCGACTCTTTCCCTCGGAAGGTTCAAACAATTCGGGAAGAATATTTCTCTTTGCTTTATGCCAGCCACTTTCGGCCGACGTTTGCTGGTCTTTCACCTGGATCTGGTCACCTGCGTATTTCTCCTGGAAGCATGGCCCCCACAGGCTGTACACATGTCCCCCGAGATTTTTCTCCCTCAAAGTGCAGGGAAATTTGTGCATCAAATTCAAGTATTACTTTGGGATAGGGTCCATGGGAGGAGCCTTTGCTAGCGAGGTTATGCAGAGTCCTTTGGGCCTCTCCCCCCCCATACACCCACTGCTCAAATGTCCCAGCAGCTCACCTTGGGAATGGATTTTTCACACAGTTCTCTTACATATGGACTTGTCACATGTTGTTCGTCAAGGTTTTAAGGGTGAAACCACCAAGAGAGCCGGTAAAGCCAGTGAGGCCCCAGGCACCAAGCCCCGGGAGGCTCCTAAAAACTTCATTCTTTGTACATTTTAAAACTAGAAGAAACAGGCTTAGACATTCTGAATTTCACTTAAAATAGCTAGCAAGTTAAAGCTATGTTTCTAATTTTATTAAAAGATAGTAAAGACATCTACTAAAGAGACACTTTCTTTACACATTTTCATGTCAAGTAATGAAGTTGATTTGGCATTTTAATAAACTTAAAATATGACTTAATTAAGTGGCATTTTAAAAGCATTAAAAGGCACCTGAATGTCTAGCTTGTTGAAGCGCAGAGGGCTTTTGCCTTCAGTCAGGAGCGAGCCATGCTTCCTGTTTCTGTGCAGGGAGACAGATGTTAAGGAAGACATAAGACAGAGGAAGATGAAGGAGGATATGGGCACAATTCTTCAGACTGAAAAACTGATTACATTTCCGAAGAGAAAGCTCTGCTTAATCAATGACAGAAAAGGGTTACGTCACATGGACAGATGACCTTTATGTCAAATTCTTGATTTTTAAAAAAGATCTTTATTTATTTGAGAGAGAGAGAAAGAGCAGGGAGGAGGAGCAGAGGGAGAGAGAGAAGCAGGCTCCCCACCGAGCAGGGAGCCTGATAAGGGACTCGATCCTAGGTCCCTGAGATCATGACCTGAGCCGAAGGCAGATGCTTAACCGACTGAAAGACCCAGGGGCGCGATTTTGCTTTAAATGTTTATTGAAAAGCACCCTCAAGCCCAACACACAACACACTCACACACAAAGTAAAAATTCCACCACTGAAAACATTTACAATGTGGAAGAAATGAAAGTCCTGCCTCCCCCCCCCCCCCCAAGCCTACCACCCAGAGGTGACCCTGTGACTTTGCCTGGTCATGCTGATTCATACCTCATTTAACTCGGATGGAAGCTGGAGCACAGCATCCTGGGCACAGCCATCTCCCAGAAGCTTTGTGCCCACGAGTTTGTCTTAGAATCGTGTGCAATCTTGCCTCACCTGCCCTTCTGCTCTGGTCAGGGAGGGAAGGAGAGCAGGTTGGAGGGTGAGGCTCTGAGGCCACTCAGCCAGGCTGGGATGGGGCCAGTCAGGGGAGGGTAAGGCGGCTGGCTGGTGGAGTGCTCGTTCAACATGGGGGCAGAGCCCGAGGAGGGGCCTCAGTCCTTGGAGCTGAAGTTACTGCCCTGACTGCAGGTGGGAAATAATGCAATTTTATTTCTTAGCAGAAAAAGTTATGGCAGTGAAAGTAGGAATCATTGTTCATGGAGGAAGAAATCGCCTGATTCATGATAGAATGCTTAGATAAGGGACACCTGGGTGACTCGGTCAGTTAAACATCTGCCCTCGGCTCAGGTCATGATCACAGGGGCCTAGGATTGAGCCCGGCATCGGGCTCCCTGCTCAGTGGGGAGCCTGCTTCTCCCTCTCCCTCTGTCTGTTGCTTCCCCTGCTTGTGCTCTCTCTGTCAAATAAATAAATACAATCTTAAAAAAAAAAAAAAGAATGCTTAGACAAATGTTTTAATCACACAGGAAGAGGATCAACATAAAATGTTAAGTTAAAAAATAGATACATAATTGGGTACATACAACGTGATCACGAATGAGTGAAATCAATTTCTCTATATATCTATCTCTTAATGAATAATCAGACATAAATCAAAGAAACTCAAACTGAAATATACCAAAATGTTCTCAAATTGATGCTTTATCCTCACCTGTATTTTTCCATTTTACTGTAATGAAAATGGTATTTGTCTTGGAGTAAAATGTTTATATGAAAGCAGAAGGCTACATCTATAATAACTGAAACTGGTCTTTGGGAAAGAGGGACTAAATCGAGGGTTACTGAAGACGTGTGAAAACTGGCACCAGACCCCAGGAGGAAAGTTCTTTAGCCTCAGGTTCTCAGTGAGGATGATTAAATATTTGCAGTCTTAAGTGCTGGTAATCTCTGAATGAAATCTGGTACGTGAAGCTTGGGCTGAAAATGAAAATTACATCCCCCATCTCCTCACATGCGAGAGAGAACTTGTGCAAGTAGCTTCATTGCCTCCCAGATGCCTTTGAAGTCCTGCGGTGCGGGGGCTTTGAGGCCACCTGGAGGGATGGAGAGGGTGGCTGCCAGGTGCAGGGAAGCCACAGGGAGCAGGGTGGCCCCCTCCCTGGGGAGTGTGTGCTCCGAGCCAGCCGGTGGCCTGTGGAAGCCTGAAAGCTCTTCTCTTTCCCCAGGGCACCCAGAGTCTTCTGTGAAGGAATCCATCTTTCTCCTCTTTCTCCTCCAAGGTGTGATGCCTTTTTACCATGACGTCACACTTAACGTCATCAGATCAATATCTGCATTTCTCTATAGCTAAGCACGGTGCTACAGTTGGGTGCCTCGGGCTGAAAGCACAAGGAGCATCACGTTGACGTAGCTGATTTTTACAGTGACCATAACTAAAATCCTTCCTTAACTCTGCAGGGCTGCGTTTTCACCCAGACGGATAAGGATGACCCTTCTGTCCTGTGCTCTTCTGGGCTCTGTCCAGAAGGGCTCATTGGACTGGAGAATGCAAAGAAGGCAGATAATTTTCTTGTTCTAAAGAATAACTGATGATTTGACTTTAAGTGCTTGTCTATGAACATTTGAAATGTTATTGCCCTGGGAGCAAGAAATCAGCCTGTAGAAATAGCCAGTTTTCCAAATACCGACATACACTTTTGGTTCAGATTTTCAAGGGCCGCTTTTTTCCCTGCCTGTTCCCCTTTCCGCCCAATCTTTAATTTCACCCATTCCTAGCTCTTTACTTACTATAGACTGGAATCTCAGATGCTTCTGGCAAACTCTGTGTTATTAGTACGGGATGGCGCTTTGTTATTAGATTGCATTTTATTATTTCCTTCAGCTCAACGTGTACCTGATTGATATTGGAGGGCTCTCCCTGTGGGTTGAGATTAAAAGATGCTGCAAAGGATGTTTTATTATTTTTGTGGGGCCTGCTTCCTTGCAGCCAGGTGAGAGACACTGTGGTGGGCAGGCTGCAGGACAGGCTGGTATCACCTGGGATTGCTAGAGCCCAGCGTGCATGGCCTGGAATGGCTGCTTTTGTTTGCTGCACGGAGGGGCCAGAGGCAGCTGCTGTTCTGTTGACTTCAGATGACTGTTTGGACGAGGAGATCAGTAGGCATTCAGGACGGCTATCCTGGCCTCTTCACACAGCGGGTCTAGTTTACCATCACCTCCTAGGGAAATAGATAGGATTTTCTTTGGCCAGTTTTCTATACAATGCATGTCATAGAAGACATGGCTTCTGCTAGAGGTCAAGTCTCAAAGTACACAGGCACGTCAACTGTCAACTAGCCTTTAACAGAGTATGGATGGATCGCACAAGCTTTTATTTCTGAACAGAGTGCGGGATGCGCGGTGCCAGCCTGCCAGGCGGGAAGCTCTCCAGGGCCGAGAGATCCCTAGAGCCTCACTGATAATGGCACGGCCGACCGGCGTATGGACTCTTATTGTCTTAGCGAGCCTAGGTAGAATAGTCAAATGAAACAGAAACTGTTTTGGAGGCAAACCCTGATAAAACACACATTGTTAAAATGTGAAAAGAAAAAGAAAGACAAAGAAAACCCGAAACCTCTTACCCCTAAATTCCTATGATATCATTTGAAATCTAGGGCTAAAACTTCATTTTTCTTTCTGTCCCTCCTCTGTTTCCAGTGTTCTGGAAAGAAGTCCAGAGCATCAAGCATTTAACTGTGTGTGGCTTAGGACGTGCTCATGCACGTAACACAGCACAGGGTTTTGAGTAAGAATTTAAGATGCGGAAAAAAACCCAGCTTGAGTCTGGGCATCACCCACTTGAAATCGAGCACGCTTCCGAGAATGCGAAGGGCTGGTTGGGAGCAGCGCTGAAGGACTTACCAAACTCCAAGTCTTTGATGTTACAGTGGAAGACGATCTCTTCATTCACCATGAGCTCTACCACATTCCAGTCTTCTATCTTCTCCAGGATGACCTTGTGTCCATCTCTGGTCAACGCAGCTGCAAAAGATGGAGAGGGTGTGGGTAACACGGGGACAGGCTCTAGACTAACCTGATGGGCAGATGTCCTCATGGATGGCGGCAGCTGGCTTGTTCTCCAGTTGCTCCTGGCTGTGCACTGGGGGTACCTTCCTGGTGCTGCCCCAGCTGTGCCCTCGCCTTTGCTGGGAAGTACAGCCGGGGACCTGAGCAATTCAGGTTTTGGTTACAATTTACCCCAGACCCATAGGATGTGTGAAAAATATGAGATGTCTCCAGGAAGAGTTTTTGAACTTTTCTTATAGAGATGATACTCAATGTTGGAAGGGTTGTGGGGAATCAGGTGACTTCTTTTCCTGCAGGAGGGAAATATGAATTGGTCACCTTTCTGGAGGTAATTTGGCAGTATATGCCAAAAGCCTCAAGAAAATTTAGAATTACAAAAATTTAGAATTTAGAATTACAAAATGAACTAAACACTGGCCTGGGAAATTACATTTATAAGAAATGTATTTATTGTATAAATGTATAAATTACATTTATAAGAAGTAAATTACATTTATAAGAAAGCTTCCTCAGGAGAAAATAAGCAATTGAGGCAGACTTTTGTAACAAGATGTTCCTTTCTGCAGTATTACAATAGGAAATGCTTTGAATAACTTACTGTCCTAATCAGAAGAGGCTGGTCAAGCAAATGATGGTAGGTCCATATGATGAGGTTTTATTCAAACATTTCAAAAGATGTTTATGAATTTTTTTAATAGCAAGAAAAATATTTGTAACATAAGCAAACAATCAGGGTACATATATAATATTTATGAAAATACATCTTCAATACTAAGAAAAATATGTATATGTAATAGGAAAAGAAAAAGAAATAATCAGTGGGTATACCTCTGTGGTAATAGTATGTGAAACCTCTTTCTCTTTATTCTTTCAGCATTTTCCAGAGTTTCTATAATAATAAGAAACAAAATGCTTTAAAAAAAAAACAAACCTAATGAGCTAAACTTTGGAGGCTGCTTTTTGGTTATCAGTTCCTTAGAGAACAGCCACGGAAAAGTTGTTAGATCTATCCTCCGCTGTGGAAATCCAAAAACCTATGCATTTAGGAGAAATGACGTGCATTGACCATCATGGAGTCTGTGTTCTCTAACGCTGCTCTCCCCAGTTTCCTTAATATGTTCACCTGTTACATTGGTGGCAGAGTCCATGTGCTAAACCACCATCTCTGGTCATACGTTGGTGAGAATTTTGGTTAGGATGGGAAGAGGAATCAGAGGAAGGGCATGTTTATTTATTTATTTTTAAAGTCTTAGAATTGCAATCAGTTTTATGTGCAGAAAAGCAGACAGTTATGTCAGTTAATTGCATTTAATTACAGAGACAATTGCTGTTTCAAAATGTTGGCGTGTCCACTTCTTCATCTTTCAATCAGTTCAAGAACATCCAGCCCCAACTGTGAACATTTTAATTGCGTGATTTTAATTTCACTTCTGGAAAGCAACTTCAGAGAGTAACTCAGTGAGGATCTCCATTAACAAGATAGCGCTCTTCAGGCACCCAGTGGTGGCCCTAATTGACCCGGCATCAGCTAACGCCGCTCTCTACGGAACACCCGCGTCTTTTTCTGCAGCATATTTATGTTATTGTATCCTATTTAAGTGTCCTGTCTTAAACATCTTTGGAGGAAGGCACTCAGCTTGGACCAATGACTATTTCAATGAAGTGGTCCATGCAGTTGGGGATGGCCAGTGGATCTGGGGATCAGACGCTCTCCCAGCAACACCCATTCAGGAGTGGGGACGTGGACCCAGAGAGGGAAATCTGCGAGTGAGTGGGTAAGAGGCAACTTGGCCTCCAGGACCTTGGCTTTGCATTGTCAGAAGATGTTCCTGGGAAACGGACTTCAGTGTGATGGGAAGAAATCAGGAACAAACCAACTTCTCCATTCCCACCTCGTCTCTGGAGACAAGCTGTTGCCTCTACCCGACTCACACACAGCACCCACTCCCTAAGGCCTGGGGGTCCTGGAGAGGAGGAGGCACGGGTTCTGTATGCATGCTCACTGTGACTGCAGTCTAAGTCAGGGGGAGCCCCTGAGAACCCCGCTGCGGTGCTTTCCTTTCGTGCAGGGCAGGGCCCCGTCTGACTGAGTCTCCTGGAGCATCTGGCTCTGGGCTCTGTTTTATGAGAAGAGCCGCACTCTTTCACGGCAAAGTGCATCTAAGAAACAGGATTCGAGGGGTGCCTGGGTGGCGCAGTCGTTAAGTGTCTGCCTTCGGCTCAGGGCGTGATCCCAGCATTCTGGGATCGAGCCCCACATCGGGCTCCTCCGCTGGGAGCCTGCTTCTTCCTCTCCCACTCCCCCTGCTTGTGTTCCCTCTCTCGCTGGCTGTGTCTCTCTGTCAAATAAATAAATAAAATCTTAAAAAAAAAAAAAAAAAGAAACAGGATTCGATGCACCAAATGACCTACCCTCGGGAAGTCAGTGGTGCCAAATAATTAGGGTCTGCCTCACACCTGAGCCAAGGAGCCCAACAGGAAGAAATCCTCTTAAGAGAATATATCACCCTTCACTTCACCTTCTGTACGGTTCGCGAAGCATGGGCTCTCGGGGCCTTTAAGGGCTCATGTCTCCCTCGCCAACCATAGTCCGCATCCCTCCAACCCCACCAGGTGCCCGGTGTTAAAACAGCTTGTTAAATAAACGAGCTCGGTGTAATGGCGCTGGGCACCTCCAATGACTCTTTTGGACACTGAGTGACCTAAGTCTGCTTCTTATTAAAGCGATGAGCCACCTCGGAGTCCACGTCGTAGATTCACTCTCAGGACGCCTGTCCCCTTCTCATCAATCCGGGATGTGCTGAGCCCAGCTACAGGGTGGTCAGTGCAGGCTTAAGGGATCAAACTTGGAGAGGTACCAGAATTCCTGCGGCTCATCCAAATGCCATCTCTCTACATGGAGGACCCATTTTTTCCTATGAGCTGCTATGGGGTTGTCTATTCAAAGAAAGGTCAGATAAATATACTCCATGCAACAAAGTCTTTCCAAAGGCAGTGGCTAAACTCCAGCATAAATCAACCAGAAGCTGTAAGGCCACCCGCAGAAAGCCTGCCTCTTTGAAGTGGCACCTCATTCTTCAAGGGGGATCCGGGGAAAATGAAGGGACACGGAAAAGCCTCCCTCTTCTCAGCGCTGGTGGAATTGTGCACCATCTAGGATTTAAACAGAGCTAGTTAGGAAGTCCCGGCAAACAGACAGGCCTCTCCCCCTCCTCTGCTCGGCACAGTTGCAGGGCTGAGGACCATTACCGTGTGCAGCTAATGCGGGGCTGGGGTGGGAGAACGGCACAGAGAGCATCTTGGCTAACTAAGGGCAGATCCTATCTTTATGGGTCCATTCCAATTCCTTTCCCTTCCTTTTAGCAGGTCATTCGGCAGACTTCATTCGGGGCAGCAGACAAGGAGCAACCATGGCCAGGGAATTACTTTGGACTTGTTGTTAAGCATTAGTTCAAGTTCATCAATACTGAGGCCGTAGGAGAAACATTTTTGCTGAACTGTTGTAATTTGTGGGTCATAAGGAATGAACAAAAATTTTCAGATTCTGTAAGGCACAGTAAGTTCAGGAAAGATCAGGCATATTTCCAAAGCCAGCAGGGCTATGGGACATGATAAAGGGCTATGATTTTCCAAGAAACGTACGGAATTCAGATGCAGATTTTACAGAGGAGGACGTACAAATACACCACTCTGTGCGTGGTGTGATGTTCAGTAGTGACCCTAAAGTGGTGGACGGAGTTGGGGGGACAGATGGGGCAGCAGACCCGTCCTGCTTTGCTTTTGCTAGCACCCGGGCATTTGTCACGGGCCCTCAGTAAATGCTGGCTGCTGGCATTATATGAATTATCATTCAGGGGCACACAAACTAACTTTAAAAATCAACCACCTGCTGGTTGTATCCAGTGCTCTTCTCCTTCAGCCATAAAAAGTCTCCCCTCGATCTTCTCAAGATACTCCTTCCCCTCCCCTACTGTGGGAAGAGCTGCTTGTGCTCTTGGCCTCCTCATCCCTCCCAGCTTTCTACCTCCTGCAGACGGAGGCTTCAGCCCACCTTTGCTTGACCCTGTGCTCTCAGACGTGGGGACCCACCAGCACGTTCAGTGGCTCACTCAGTTCTCCTACCCCTCTTAGCCGATCGACACCCTGACTTATCCCCTTTTTTCTTTAAAATACTTTTTGGGGCGCCTGGGTGGCTCAGTTGGTTAAGTGTGTGCCTTCGGCTCAGGTCATGATCCCGGGGTCCAGGGATCGCGTTCGGCATTGGGCTCCCTGCTCAGCAAGGAGTCTGCTTCTCCCTTTGCCATTCCACCCTCACCCCTCTGCTCATGGTCGCTCGCTCTCTAGCAAAAATAAATAAATAAAATCTTAAATAAAATAAAATAAAATAAAACAAAATCCTTTTGCTGGTTAAAAAGAAACCCAAATTATTTTAAACTCTAAAATTTTATCAGATTATAAATGTCATGTAGGCCCAAGGTTTTTTAAAAAACCTTGAAATTACAGGACAAAAGTTTTTAAATCACCCATACTGGTTCCTCTCCCCTTCTCTCTTTGTCATTTCAGTGGAAATGGGATCACAGCATAACTGGAATTCAGGAACACACCCTATTCCCTTACCGCTGTGGCTGTGTCATGGTGTCGCTGTGTCGCGGTGACCCAGCCCCACGAATACACACGGATCTGTGGCACTGCACTTCATGGGATGGACGGACTACAGTTTTATTCGAGACAGTCCTTTCTCTGGTTGCTCTCAATTCCTCCCTATCAGCAAGAACATGGCAGGAAACATTCCTGGGAACGCCTCTGTGTACATGTGTGAGCAACGGAATAGCCGGGTTCTGCAGTACACGGTTAAATTTTAAGACACCGTCAAGTTGCCCTCTGAAGTTTCTGTGCCATTTTACCTTCTCATCCCGTCTTTGAGAACACTTTTTTCTATGTCCTTCATCAACCACGAATTATCTTGTTCTAGAAATGACTCCTACTTCACAGTTTGGGGCCCATTAGCCATTTTCTGCCTGAAATCCTCATCTCACTGGCCTCCCCCTGGGTTCTCTCCTACCTCTGAGGGGCCACTGCCAAGGTCCTGCTGTCTGCTAGTTCTGTCTTTGTTTGCTTTCTCCCCAAGTCTCACCTCCTGTGGATCCAGTGTTCAGCTCCATTCAGTTTTATTTTAACTGATGTTTCACGACCCTTAACATATACCTGCCACGGGGGCGCCTGGGTGGCTCATTCGGTTAAGTGTCTGACTCCGTTTCAGCTCAGGTCATGATCTCAGGGTCCTGAGATGGAGCCCCACAACAAGCTCCACACTCAGCGGTGAGTCTCCTTTTCCCTCTCCCTCCCCCTGTGCCCCACCCCCTCCCCCTGTGCTCCTCCCCCTGCCTGTGCACACGTGTGCACACTCTCTTTCAAAAATAAATAAATAAATAAATAAATAAATAAATAAATAAATAAAATCTTTAAAAAATAAAGATATACCTGGCACAGTCCACTGGGACAGAGCAGAAAACAGAAGAGACAAGAACACCTGCTCCCCTGAAACACACATCCTGGGGGAAGAGAAGGATAATGAGGTAAACAGGAGAAGTGTACGTTTCACCTAGAAAGAGATGAATTCATGAAGTATGAGGGCATAGAAAAAGACTGTGCTCAAATTCATGAGCACTGGGGAGAAAGAAAACAGGAAGGAAGGGAGGTAGGGAAGAGGGAGGCAGAGGGAGGTGTTGACATTTTCGATGGGGATGTTCAAGGAGTGCCCGTGGATGAAGGTGGTTTTTGAGAAACACCCAGGGGCCGTGAGAGGGTAAAGAGTGAGGACTAGCAGGCATCTGGAGAAAGAGCATTCCAGGTGGAACAACTGCCAAACCCCAAGGCCAAAGTGCACCAGGGGTTCACAGGCCAGTGAGGAGGCCAGTGTGGCTGCAGAAGAGAGAGTAAGGGGAGGGAGTGGGTAGTGGTGGGGGAAATGAAGTCAGGGAGGACACTAGGAGCCTGGTAGGCCACTGTAAGCCTTTGGCTTCTCCCTTGAGTGAGCTGGGAGCCACCAGGATGTTCTTGGAGGCACAGGTCATGCTCTGACTCAAGCTTAGAGGCATCAGCTGGCTTTGGTGCTCAGGACAGACTGCAGGGGACAAGGGTGGTCACAGGGAGCTCAGGAAAGAGGCCAGGGCACTGGTCCAGGCAGGAGATGATGGTGCCCGTGATGAGTGTGAGGCAAAGAGAGGACAGAAAGATGCCTGTGACACGAACAGACATTTCTCCAAAGAAGATACATGCATACAAACGGCTAACAGACACTGAAAAATGCCCCGCATCACTCACCATCGAGGAAATACAAATCAAAACCACAACGAGATACCATCTCATACCGATCAGAATGCCTAAAATTAACAACTCAGAAAACAACAGATGTTGGCAAGGATGCGGAGAAAGGGGAACCCTCTTACACTGTTGGTGGGAATGCAAACCGGTGCAGCCACTCTGGAAAAGAGGATGGAGGTTCCTCGACAAGTTAAAAATAGACCTACCCTATAATTCGGCAATTGCGCTACTGGGTATTTACCCCAAAATACAAATGCAGTGATCTGAAGGGACACCTGCACCCCAATGTTCATAGCAGCAATGACCACAATAGCCAAACTATGGAAAGAGCCTAGATATCCATTGCAGATGAATAGATAAAGAAGATGTGGTGTATATATATACAATGGAATATTACTCAGCCATCAGAAAGAACGAAATCTTGCCATTTGCAACAACGTGGATGGAGCTAGAGGGTATTATGCTGAACGAAGTAAGTCAGTCAGGAAAGACAAATACCATATGATTTCACTCATATGTGGAATTTAAAAAGCAAAACAGATGAACGTAGGAGAAAGGAAGGAAAAGCAAAATAAGATGAAAACAGAGAGGAAGGCAAACCACAAGACTCTTAATTCTAGGAAACAAACAGAGGGCTGTTGGAGGGGACGTGGGTGGGGGATGGGGTAACTGTGTGATCAGCATCAAGGAGGACATGTGATGTAATGAGCCCTGGGTGTTATATGCAACTGATGAATCACTAAATTCTATCCCTGAAACTAATAATACATTATATGTTAACTAAATCGAATTTAAATTAAAAATTAAAAAAAAAAAGAAAGATGCCTGCAAGCATTTTGGCTTGAGTAACTGAAAGACTGGAGTGTGTGCACTAAGATGGGGAGAAGGCAGGAGCGGCTGGGGTGGGCTGGGTATTAAGAGGCCAGTTTAGAGACTTCGGACATATTAGTCTGAGATGCTTACTGACCCTCCCAATGACAATGAGAGGTCCTCATTGGAGAGAGAAGTTTGGGAGCCATTAGCAGATAGATGTCATTTACAGTCACAACTACTGGGGACACCTGGGTGGCTCGGTTGGTTGAGTGTCTGCCTTCGGCTCCATTCATGGCCCCAGGGTCCTGGCACCCTCTCCCACAGGCTCCCTGCTCAGTGGGGAGCCTGGTTCTCCCTCTCCCGCTCCTCCTGATTGTGCTCTCTCTCTCTATTAAATAAATAAATAAATAAATAAATAAATAAATAAATAAATAAATAAATATAATCTTTTAAAAAAATAAAGTCACAACTACTTCTGACCCCAAGCAGTCTTTAGTAATCAGGTAGTCAGTCCTTTTTGTCTTTCTCTGAACTTCAGAATTTAATTTCTAATCTCTTCATATTTCTTAATAATCTGTCTTCTCTCACTTCCCCTCCCCAAATCTCTTCTTTCAGAATTGGCCTCTGAATGTACATCCTTAATCTCATCATTCTTTAGCTCAAGAAATTTTGCTGGCTCCCTGTTGTCCAGGGTGAAACAGGCTTGACTCTCTCTTTGCATAAGTCCTCTAGCCTGACCCAGCAGCTTGCCGCTCCCCAGCACGCCCCAAGCTGCTCCCTCCTCCCCCTCCTAGTAACCCCCCCATAATAAGAATGCTTGTTGAGCGTTTACTATGTGCAGGAATGGTATTCATGGCTCTGTGTGCGTTTTCCCATTGGAATCTCGCATCAGTGAGGTAGGGATCTGCTCCCATTTTACCAACAACTAAACTGAGGTTCGGAAAGGTAAAATAACTTGATCTTGACTTTGGCCATACAGCTACTAAATGGTGGAGACAAATTCAAAAGGAGATTGGTTGGACTTCAGAGTCCTTGTACTTGATCTCTGCTCTGCCAGCAGTGCCAAGAATGCAAGTAGGAGACAAGTGACCAGAGGTGACCCGTTGAATCAATGGGATTTGTGTACAAACTATATGGAAAGCCCCCCCACAGCCTCAATACTTGTAAATTGTACGTTATAACAAATGCTTATTTATGCGTTCTCCTTTAATATAATTCTTGGTATGTAAATGATCTAATTGAACTCTATAGAGTCGTGCTGATTATGGCAGCAGCAAGAAACATAATTAAAAAGGGTCTGCAGACAGCTGCAAAACGGTGGAGTGGGCACTCCGAACTCCCATTCCTCCACAGAGAAGTTAAAAAAACCACCAGAAAACTGAGAACCCACTTCGTCAGAACTCTGCAAAATAGTCAAAGTTGGCAAAAGAGTAAAATGCTGAGTCAAGACAAAGGCAACTTGAAAGCGGTAAGAGAGCCTTGCAGCCTCTTAACTTGCCCTTGTCCCACCTCCTCCCCGGCTTGCTGGTAGCCTGGCAGGTGGCAGCCCCTGCCCCCCCGTGTGGGCCCTGGTTCCTGTGTCTTGTTTGCAGATTCCCGTGTTTGTCTGTGCCGGCCTGTCCGGGGGCTAGCTCAGGGACTGGCACAAGGCCCTTGTCTCTGGTTCACCTAATGTGGACCGCACACAGGGCGGAAAAGCCGAGGGCAGCGTGAGGGCCAATGAACAATGCATAGCTGTCTGGGCTACAGCGAACCTCAGCAACCCCGAGAGAGAAAGCTGGTGAGAAGGTTTCATTGGGACATTAGAGCATTTTAAAGCACTGAGGATTCAGTCCTGGGCTCTCCTCTCATTCTGTATGTTGTCCCCAAATCCGTAACTCAGACCTTCCTATCTCTAGCTCAGACTTTTTCTCTGAACTCCAGAACTGCAGAGCTAACTCAGTATGTCCATCGACGTATGGCTGAAAAATGAGCATGGTCCTCCAATCGTGGTCCCTCTGTGGTGTCCTTGGTTTTAGTGTCAAGCACTGCCACCCATCAGCCCGTCACTCAAGCCAGACACTGACTGGATCTGGAGGATGTCCTCCTGACCCTCGCCTCCCATCTCTATCCTCCAAGGAAGTACCATTCCTCTTACTTTAATGCACCCCCTCTTATGGCCATCCAGGTCCAAACTACTCTCGTCTCTCCCCTGGACCACCCCGAAGTCTCTTGACTTGTCTCTTTGCTTCCATTCTTGGCCCCCCTCTGATCTGCTCTCCGCACAGCAGCCATGGTTTCAGCCTCCTGCCTGAAGCTTTCATACGGCTGTGCAGATCTGTCCCTGTCTACCTCTCCAGCCTCATCCTCCCAACTGTTCAACAAATACATCCTTTGTCCATGCTTCAGCCTCTGCCGCTCCTCTGTCTGGCATGCTCTTTCTTCTCTTTACCTGGTGGTTTTCTCCTTACTCTTTAAAGCTCAACTCAAGTAAAATTCTAGTGACTAAACCTTTCCAGATCTCCCCCTCTCCCCTCCAGTTATGGCCAGTGGCAGGTCCCACTATGCTTGTGTTCCTCTGTTGGAGGTCCGGGCACAACTCTCAACTAGTCATCAACAATGAGAAGGCCACTTTAAGGGCATCTATCTTTGTTCACCAGAGTGTCCCCGGTACCTGGAAGAGTGTCCAACACACATTAGGTGCTCAGGAAAGGGTTGTTGCATGATCGAAGCTGAAGGTATAGACTCTCCACCATTCTCCAGCCATATGACCTTGGAAAAGTCGCTTAATGTTCTTGATCTTCAGTGTCCCAATGTGTAAAGCAGGGTGTGTAATCCCTCCTATTCAAACAACTTGTGTGAACTTGGTGTGGGTCCCGGGAAGGAAGGAGGTACAGGCAGAGGGCACGGCCCGCTCTGGTGTTCAGAGGCTGGGGTGCACCTGGACACATGCATTTTGGGTGGCCTGGGGCGCTCGGCTGCCCACCTTGCAGGCCCTCTAGGCGGAAGGTGCGGTACTCCACAGACAGGCCGACGGCACTGTACGGCCCGTAGCGAATGATGACCACCGCGTCCCTCGGCATGGCCGGCCGCTAACACTGGCCAAAGCGCAACACACACTGCTAGGCAACTGCTCTGCAGGCCCTTGCGAGTGGGTGTGGCCACGCGGGGTGGGCGGGGGCATGGCCGGTAGGGGTGGGACCAGAGGATCCTCCCCCAAGTCCGGTGCTGGGTGCCTGCGTGGGGGCCCGGGATGAGGAATGTCCCTTTCTGGATATCTGCACCGCCACCTCCGGGGTGCAAGAAGGGTGTGGTGGTCGTCAGAGGCGACCTGCTTTCTCACCCTCACAGCCAGGTAAACGGGGTATTTCCGCCCGGTGTGGCAAGTGTTAATGAAAAACAACAATAGCCAACATTTATAGCCGGTTACAGAAAGTATGTGTCATGTGACATGCTAAGCACTTTCCGTATATTATCTCATTTAACCATTTTACCATCCTTATGAAGTAGGCTGTATCTTCTACTTTGTATTTACAAAACTGAGGCTCAGAAGGGCCAAACAACCTTCCCAGGCAAGCCAGGGGTGTATAGAAGGGACTGGAAACCATTGTAAGATGCCTGTCTGTAGGCTTCTTTTTATGTATCTTGCCTGGGATTTGTTGAGATTCTTGAAACTGAATTTAAGTCCTTCATCTGTTTTTGGAAAAATGTGAGTCATTATCTCCTCTCATATTGCTTCTGGTTCCGTTTTCTCGCCTTTCAGGGACTTCAGTTAAATACATGCTATACTTTCTGACCGCTTCTGTGTTTTCTCTCTTTTCATTCTTCTTTTCGATTATGTGTATATATGTCTGCACACCTTCATTTTTACCTGTAATCCAGTTTGCTAATTTTCTCTGTAGCCATGTCTTAACTGCTGTTAAAATCAAAATGGTTGTTTTTTTCAGTTATTTATTTTTTTAATTCTAGAATTTTAGTTTGATCCTTTTTCAAATCTGCTGTGCCACCTTCTGTAGTTTTCAGTTTCTTGCCAAGTTTTTTAGGTTTGAGATTATCTTCTTGATCATTGTAAAGATACTTTGTAATAGTCTGTGCTTGAGAATTCCACTATCTGGAGACCCCGTGTGTCTGTTTCTGTTGTTATTTCTTCTGGAGTCTGCTTATTTTGTGTAGAGTTCTTGGTTTAATTTAATTGTGTACTGGACATTGTATTACAAATGTTATTTGTAGGAACAATTTGAGGCCAAGGGTGGTGTTATCTTCCTCTACAGAGAAAGTTCCTGGTAACACCAGCAACCCAGGATCATCTTAATGCAATTTCAGGGTTTGAGATTATCTGAGCCATCCAGATGGCTTGAAACCTGGCTGCAGGCCATGTGGAGGTTGGTTTGTTTGTATTTTATCTTCATTCCTGCCCCAAAGAGGGTGGTAGCTTGCCAGGATTCCCCCGGGGTAGTGCTGGACTCCAATTTTTGTATGCCTAACCCTGCAAAGACTCAAAAATTGCATCTCATTTTCTAGGTTGCCCGTTCAAGATCACTAAATAGCCCCAGAGTAAAAGCATATCCAGTACTTTGCTTTCTTACTCTCATCCTCTCCCTGCTCTTGATCTAGTGAGCTCTTTTGTGATTTAAGAAGATTTAAAAAAATATATATGCCAGGGGTGCTGGGGTGGCTCAGTCAGTTGAGCATCTGCCTTTTGGTTTCGGCTCAGGTCATGATCTCAGGGTCGTGGGATTGAGCCCCATGTTGGGCTCCACGCTCAGCAGGGAGTCTGCTTGAGAGTCTGTCCTTCCCTCTCCATCTGCCTCTTCCCCTGCTCCCTCTTTCTCTCTCAAATAAATAAATAAATCTTTTAAAAAATATACATATATGCCAGATTTTTAAAGATGTCTTCTATAGGAAGCTTTGTCTGAATTAACTAGTCTACCATTATCAGAGACAGAAGATTTCCTGTTGAGAGTTTTGCCGGAGTTGCATTGAATCTAGAGATCAATTTGGGAAAAATTAACATCTTTCTAAGGCATTCATATGCATTATCTTGAAATACCTCTCCCTTATTTAGATCTTCTTCAGTGTCTTTCAATACATTAATATATGTATTATAATTATAATTATCTGTGTATAGATCTTCATGTCTTTTGTTAGATTTATTGCTAGGTTCTATTATAAATCAAGTATTGTGTGTTGTGATTTTATTGTTTGTTGCTGGTGTGTGAAATAAAATTGACATTTTAATATTGATTTTATATAAACAACCTTGATCTTTTTAATTGATTTGTTAATTTATTTACAGATGCTTTTGGATTTTCTAAATGGACAATCATACTGTCTGCAAACGATGATAGCTTTTTTCTTTTATTAAGCCTGTCTTTCTTTTTCTTATTTTATTGCACAAGTTAGAACCTCTAGTGCAATGATGAATAGAAATGGAAATAGTGCATATCTTCTCTTTATTCTACATTTCCCTATTTAGGATGATGTATATTGTATGTTTTACATAGGTGTTCTATGTCAAGCTAATTTCTAGTTCCTTTTACAATGAGTTTTTTAAAAAATTATGAATGACTGTTGAATTTTACTGAATGCATTTTAATGATCTATTAGAGCGATCCTTTATTTTTATTCTTTCAGCTGTTCGTGAGTAAATAACATTTAGTGATTTTCTTTTTTTAAAGTTTTTATTTTTAATTTCAGTTGCTTAACATACAATGTCATATTCGTTTCAGGTGTACAATATAGTGATTCAACACTTGCGTACATCACCAGTGCTCATCATCTAATATTAAACTACCTTGCACTCTTGGATAAACCTGACTTGGTCATGGGTGTCTTATCTCTTTTATACACTGTTAGAATGTGTTTGCTACTGTTTCATTTAGGATTTCTAGATATTTATGTATGAGGAAAATGGACCTTTAGTTTTTCATTATTGGATGTCCAAGTCTGGTTTGGATATTAAAGTTATACTACCTTCAAAGAATAATAAATAAAGGAGTATATACAAAGAGGGAATATCCCCTTATTGACTTTATATACAATTGAAATGACCACTTCTTTGAAAGTTTGCTAAGACATGTCTACAAAATTTTACGTCCCTCCCTACTTTCTTTTCTAAGTGGGAAGATTTTAAGCTACTGTTTCAGTTCATTTACGATTTATAAGACTGTCCAGAAAGTTATTTTTTCATTAGTTTTAGTAAGTTATATTCTAAGAATTTTTATCTCAGTTTTCAAATTTACTGGCGTAAAGTAGTTGACATATTTTCTGGTTATCATTGTAATGTCTACCGTAGCTGTATCAACCTTTTATTCCTTATATTATTTATTTCTGAATTTCTCTTTTTTTATTGGTTTTACCAGAGACTCGTCTATTTTGTTCTTTTCAAAGAACCAACTTAAAAAAATATTTATCACATCATATTTTAATTATGAATTTATCAGTATCCCATTAGATTGGGGGCTTCTTGAAAGCCAGCGACTGTTGCATTCATTTTGCCTTGAAGTAGGTAACAAATTACTTGCTAAATGAATAACGAACAATATTTCTATTTAAATTGTGTGTATTTATCCATAATTTCTAAGTGTTAAATCTCCAAATATTCTATAAGCTGATTTAAAATACTCAAATTCAAAGGAGAAACTTACACCCAAGCTTTGTTTTAGCCTGTGCTAAATCATTTTTTAAAATTTGTAGCTTTGAGGCATTTTATCATAAAAACTTGGCACTCATATACCTAAACTAACGAGAAAAATTCATCACACACTTACTTCATTTTTTAGCTTGACCTCCTCGTAAATCTTGAGCGTCATTGATTTGGGCTGCTCTAAAAGGAGATCCTTCCTTGTCTGGGTGATTTAAAAGCATAATTCATCAGTGAACATCTCCTATTTTTCCTTTATTAGCAGTAGGGCTTAGGCTTGGTATTTTTTTAATGTTTTAAAAAAGATTTTATTTATCTATTTGACAGAGAGAGAGAGAGATCACAAGTAGGCAGAGTGGCAGGCAGAGGGAGAAGCAGGCTCCCTGCTGAGCAGAGAACCCGATGCGGGGCTCCGTCCCAGGACCCTGGGATCATGACCTGAGCTGAAGGCAGACGCTTAATCGACTGAGCCACCCAGGTGCCCCTAGCCTATGCCTAGTATTAATGCTGCTTCTCATTTTGTCATTTTGAGTTCAAACACATGTCTATAGGTGTGGGTAGGTTTTGAAAAACTTGTTTTACTTGAGGCTGCACATGTTTCATGGCTTGCCAGACATAATGGTCTGCGAATCCTGCCGCAGCAGTGGTCGGTCCAATGGTTACCACTGTACTCGCCCTGACTCTGGCGTGGCTTCCCAGCCTCCACCGAGTGCGTGGTCTAAGCACCCATTTCTCCTTTATTTAGTGTCTCTGTTATTTTTTGTTTTCTCCTTCATGGATAGTTGTCTTACCTTTGTTACTTTCTTTGAGTTTACTGTTCTTTCTACTTTCCTTGAGTTTACTGTCTGACGCTTTTTCTTATTTTGAGGTTGCACTTAGCTCATCAATTTTCAGTCTTTCTTCTTTTCTGATGTAAGTATTTTAAGGTAAAAATTTTCCTCAAAGCATCAGTTTTGCTGCATCCCGGAGGCTTTGATATAAGGTATCTTTATTATCATTCTGATCGAAGTATTTCTAAATTTCCATTATTATTTCTTCTTTGACCCAAGGATTTTAGAATAACATTTTTCTTTGATTCTGGAATATTCCTAATGATTTTCTCTTTGAATAGTGCTTTCCTCTATTCTCTCTAATCTCTTCTTCCTGAACTTCTACATGTATCTTCCCTGTATTTTTATTTCTTTATAATGTTAAACATATTGGTTTTACAGCTTCTCTCGGATTCATCTATTCTCTCCGGTCTTTGTGTTCTTGATTCTCTTGTTTGTTTTATCTGCTGCTTTCCCTCCTGTGCTCCTGTGAGCCATTTCTTATGCTGTTTGTCTTTTCTGACTGTGTGCTCATCTTTAATAGAATGTTTTCTCTCTCTGGGTGTTTGGTGTTTCCAGGGTTTTTGGAAAGTGGTGGTTTTGTATTTGATTCTGCTGAGGCCCTTTGGATCTTACTGACCCAGGAAATTGGAAAAAATGATTGGCTTAGAATTCCTGCTTTACAAATAAGTTGTATAAACTCAGACTCCACGTCTGCATATGGCACAAATTTATGAATTTGTTCCTTAATGCTCCCCTGGGCTGATGGGATGCGTTTTTCTACTTTTTTTTTTTTTTTAAAGATTGGGACACCTCTACAAGGTTCTGGTTTTGTGCAGAGAGTTTAGTCCCATCCCCCACCTTGCATGGGCTGAGGTCATGTTCTCTCAGCTTGCAGGGGTGGTAAATCCTGCTGTCAGCCCCGGAGTTTGTGTCTGGTCTGACGCACCTTTGGCTCCTGCTCACTGCTCTGTTTCGGACATTCTTCTTTTTTCTGTATCGTGAAGATTTATTTTCTTTCTTTTGAACTTGATTATATATTTAAGAGAACTTTCTCTTTGTGCCTATGTTTTTATAGGTGGAGGGGACCCTTCTGCATCCCTTCAGTCTCCCATTTTGCTGTTCCTTAATATAAGGAATAGAGATCAAGGACAGAACCCTCGGGTCCAGTGACATATGAGGGACAGAAATAGGAAGTGAAATCCCACAAGGAGATGGAAGAAACAGTAGGAATAGAACAAGGAGGGAGCTGGTCTTTAGGAAACAGGAAGAGCAGCTTTGAGAAAGGTCCTCTTATGGGATGTGAGGCCAGCTTTTCCCAGGGATGGCATATCATTAATCCTGCAGACTCAAGAGGCCTCTTTGGAGGGAAAACTCAGAGAAATATAAAAGGAGGGAGATTGGCTGAATTTATAAAGGGAACGCAAGGTACTGGTTCTCCCCTGACTACCAAGGAGAACTGCTTAGGATTAATTTGGGAACTTTTGGTTGTTCATGTGGAAGGGACTCTTCTCTACATTTTTAGCTAAATGTGCCACCATACACCCCACAGGACCTCCAGAGGCAACAAGGAGGGCGTTGAATTATTTTGTATGTTGGGGGCTGGCTCACCTGTTTGTACCCTTCTCTCTCTATTGTCTTCATCTTGTTACTTTAGGGCCACGTGTGATATACTTGATACAGACTAGCAAACCCACATTACTTGGATCTTGTTCCTTCCTAACCCCACCATTCCTCCTGGAATATTCTTAGCCATTACCTTTTTTGGATAATGCCTCTTCTGCATCCCAAAGACACAAATTCATATACTTTAAGGTTCCTTTTAGGCTCTGATTGGAAAGCATTTGGGCTTCCATTTGGAGGAACCTCAGTTCTGGTTCTGTGGATTTTTGTAGCAGTAGAGGGAGTCTTGCAGCTTGGAATATATCTTTGGTCTGTGCAGAGTGAAGAAACTCGGTGCAGGGACCTGAGTCTGCAGTAGGAGGCTTTGACATTACTTTCCAAGTTTTCAAACAAGGACCATCCATGTCAGCTCACCACAACCCTGGAAGTGGGTGGTGCTGATATCAACATCCTTATTTTACAGATGAACAAATAGGGCTAGAGAGGTGAAGTGACATCCCCAAAGTTAGAGGTAGAACTCTAACTAGGATTTATTGTCCAGCCGTCGTGTTTCTGAGCTTGGTGCTTTTCCCTCCACTCCATTCTGTCTATGCATGTTTGCACAAGCTTACGTGGAGACACCCATCTCTACACCCAGGTTTCTGCCAACCTGATCACCAGCAGCCCGTGAAGACTCTGTGCCCCTCACCATCTCCCCGTGCCACACACTGGGAGAGACGGAGTTCCTCCCTTTCTCTCCTGGCCCCTGTATCTTTCAGACATCCACCACTGCTGCTGGCCGACCTCAGACAATGCCAAAGGAATCGTTGACCCAGTTCACAGAATTTATAACAAAATTTGTATACCATTTCTGTTTAGAAACAATGGCTTGGGGGCGCCTGGGTGGCACAGCGGTTAAGCGTCTGCCTTCGGCTCAGGGCGTGATCCCGGCATTATGGGATCGAGCCACACATCAGGCTCCTCCGCTAGGAGCCTGCTTCTTCCTCTCCCACTCCCCCTGCTTGTGTTCCCTCTCTCGCTGGCTGTCTCTATCTCTGTCGAATAAATAAATAAAATCTTTAAAAAAAAAAAAAAGAAACAATGGCTAACACCATCTTTCTTGGCATTACTTTTTATTGAATACGGACTTGCGGTCTTTAAATATTTTGAATATAGTGCTTTCAATATACAGTTCTTTAGTCATACATATGTTTCTTTAAAGCACAAAACTTAAAGTTGAAAGGCTATAAATACACATGTATATATTGCCATAAATCTAGAACAATTTTATAAAAATAGAACTCAAATGTCAACTTTATATATTTTGGCAACTTAGCAGTATTGTAAGGTGGCCACAAGCATGTTTATTATGCATCACTGCCCCAAAGTGACTGTCTCCAGGTTTCAGTTTCCATCTCTTTGGGAACACTTGGAATAGTCTCCATTACCGGGATCCCCCCGAGATGCCCATGGCCATGGCTCAGCATTGCCTTTGCATAAAGGCTCAGTGCATCCACCTGTTCTTGGAGGGGGAAGACCAGCTTCCAGATTCTTCCTCAGAAAGAGGAGGTGTCCCTCCTACCAAATGTCCACAGTCCTACACTTCTTGACGCCCTCACAGTGTATGGTTGATATCTGAATATACAGAGTCATTTTCCTTTCCCTATGCTCAGAGAATGATACATGTGAGTTTGGTTCTTTCAAATCAGTGTAAAAAGTTTGAAACAAATTCACCTAACCAGTGGCCGCTGGGGTAACATCGTCCTGACAGTGGACGCCAGGGTCCTCACCTGCTTGTGCAAGGCCCTTTACACATGTGCTCTACAATCCTCACAGCCTTGCAAGGTTGGGACATTCTTGTCCCCATTTGATGGTAGAATTGATTCTCTGGGTGTTTAAGTCTCTTGGTGAAGGTCAATGGGGCTCCTGACCCCCAAATCAGAGCTCTCTGCCTGCCCAGAAATCCATGGAAGGAAACCAGAAGAGAACGCAGATCTGTACTGTGGTCATTTGGTGAGAACAGACAAGTGGCTTTGGGTCAAATTACAGTAGGTGGACAGCAGTTCCCCAGATAGTCCCAGGACTCTTGGGGCTGCGGCTTCCCAAGGGGAGCAGGAAGGTGGATGTCTGTGGAAGGAGTATGGACCTACAGACCCATGACTTTGAAGGGCAGTGCCAGAATCTCCCAGGTCACCCAACAGAAACCCTCGATCTAAAACCAGGGCTCAAGGAATTTACTGCTTGGGGCTGTTTGTGTTTTCAAATAGCTGAGCAAAGGTCATAACGCCAGCCACCCCCATCTCAGCCCTGCCTTCAATAGAGGTCAAAGTTCAGGAAGCTTGCACAGTGGCCCAAAGGGACTCGTGCAGGGTCCCTGGGCCAGAGCCCAATGGGAATGGGGCGAGGGGGCTTTTTCAGGAATCCCCTGCAGGTTGCACAGCAGAACACAGTGGTGACAGAGTCTCTGGACAGAGACAGGCTGTCTCAGCTCTTTGCAGTTTTGATTTTCTGGTTGCTTTCCCACTCCCTTGCCTTTTTAGATGTATCATAAAAATATTCCCCAAATAGGAAGTGCCTCTCATATCTCCTTGATGATCACAGCCTCTCAGGACAAACTTCACTTTGGCTTTGTACACGGTCTGCCCCTCCACCAGGGCTGACTCGGACATAGCCGTTCCCTCCTCCTGGCCCTCCTCCCCACCAGCTGTCTCCTCAAACCTGCTCCCCCCGACCCCCCAGGCCGGGGAGAGCCCTGCTCTACGCTCCTCCACAGGGGGTTTAGTTAGAATCCCTAGATGACATCCTCCACATAAAGGAGCCCAGCTCTCCGTAGGTGTCCTGCTTGGGCCACTGAGATGATTTTCTGAAATTAATGTCACAGTGATTTTTCTTAAAAACCTCTCTTAAGAATGAATAAAATAAAACAAATAAACAACGACAGAAAATCCCCCAAAGCAACCCTCTTTCTTCTCCTCTAGAATGCAGATCACCTATAAGGATATGATTCCCGTGAGGGGGACTGGGGAAGCAACCAGAAAATATGCGAGTGGCAGGATTCTTGGGAAGTGCACTGGTCCTCCCTCCATCCCTGCTGCTTGGCAGGCATCGTGCTGTTTACTCATCCTGGACTGGCGCTGATGCCCCTGGGGGAGGCAGAGCAGCACGACTCCATTGCAACGGCCCACGATTCTTTTGGCCCTTTCAGAAGAATAGGACCAGATTTTCGGAACTCAGTGGAAGGCTGCCCCTGGGAGATGGAAGGAGAAATGTGTTTTGGGGCCTGGGTCACTGTACTTTAAATTAACTCTGTGTGTGTGTGTGTGTGTGTGTGTGTGTGTGTGTGTATGTGTGTGTGTAGGGGACGAGTTGTTTGCAGCCCTGCGTGGCTTAGTGCGGGCCACCCTGAATGCTGTGATCACACTGCTTCGAATCTCAAAACGATGCCCCCTACTCCCCAAAAGAAAAGAGGTATTGACCTGGAGGTAGCCTCTTTCTTCGTGATTCATGTAGGTTCACTGCATGTAACAGGGTGACTCATTCTTTTGTTGGGCAAAACATCACCTGGACACACCAGGTCCCGCTAGAGAAGCAAACACCACCATTGAGATTCTGAGGCCATGAAGGGAAGGTGGTGTAGAGTTGCCCACCTCACCAAGGCTGCCTCAGAGCCAGGCTGGTCTTACTTCCCAGAGGGCAGCTTGGCAAATAAGGACAATCCCTATGCCTACCTAGGGCCACTTTCTTCCTCACACTCCTGCTTTGCGTGATGCCTCCGCGTGGTCTCTGTGTTGGGCCCTGAGGACAGGGGAGCTACCGAAAGCTAGGGAGAGTGTTGGGAGCAGGGGTCTGGCAGGGTCTGGCGGCCGCAGAGTGATGGGGTTTGGGGAGGTGAAACCTAGTGGCAGGAGTCAAAGTTGGTGCCCCTGGATGGGCCTTGTTGCTTTTTCTTTTGTTGCTAGTGGCTTGCCCGCTGTAGACGGTGGCAGACTGCAGAGGTCCCTCATGTCAACGAGGCTTTCTTCCACTGCTTTCGCAAACTTGGTAGAAGAGGTTTCTTTGCAGCCATGAAAGCTGGAGATACAGAAAAGGATGCTCTCTGGCTGGGGATTGTAGCAGGCCCCGTACCCGTCGGGCACCACAGGACCGTAGCAGCAAAACATCTCCATGGTCGTGGGCACCTGGAGAAGAGGACAGGTCAGAAGCTGCTGGTTCTGAAAAGTAACCTGTGAACTTGCTAGACTACAGGGCGTTTCAACAACCCTGAGGCCTCAACGGGGTATTTACTTCTCTATTTTCCACCTGGGCGTTTGACTGAATTAACCAAATGAACGAGTAGCGTCAGCATGGATGGCCGCAGCCAGAGTCAGAAAAGCAAACCCGTCTAACTGCACGATAGCAAAAGAAGAGGGTCCATCAGCCGCTCCCCGGTGGGAAATCCGCTCTACTTGTGGAGTCAGACTCCCCCAGAGTGACCCGTGCCGGGTCTCAGGCTGAGTCTCTCCTTCACCTGGGGGCTGTTGAAGGCACTGAGGCAATCAGGCTAATTTACTCAATGGCACCCTGGTGGCACCCCACGGTTAGATGGCTTCCCAGAGGGAGTAATTTATGAACAGAAGGAAATCTGGCCCCCGTCTTCTCCGTCGATTTCCCCCACACCCTTAATTACTGTCAGTATTGCCTGGCTGGGCTGATTTCCTCCCCACAGCCCGGCCATGCGCGATTACCCAGCATCGGGCATTTCGAAGATTGCCATCAACTGCAGTTTTAGTGATGCACCTAATACCTTTTGAGTTCGGAGCGCCGAGATTTTGTAATCAGGGTCACAAATCAGGAAAATGTGTCTCTGAAGGCATTCGAGCCATAAACGTTCATTTCCAGTGGGGAGAAAGAAAAAACACCAAACCACCACACCCCCAAATTCACTTTCTTAGCTGGTCTGAGGGGGAAAAAATAGGACACAGGTTTTGGGTAGTTGCAGGGTGGGGTTTGTTTTTAAACCCAGGATTTCGGGTGCTGTGTCGTCGGGCCTTCAGAAATGACACCGGCCGTTTTAATGGGGCAGAACAAACCATTAGTCTTGCTAATAGAGTCACCTCATTGTCAGATAAATTTGCCGTGCAATAGCTGACGGCCCTAAAGCCGTTCCAAAGCACTTTTTGCCCATGGATGGTTTCCTGAAGAATTTATGTTGTTGTGTCCTGCCCTCGTTTACTCACGGCGGCAAGCTCACTGCCGTAATGACAAAATCAAATTACTGAGCAGGCTTTTACCCTCAGACACAACTTTATCAGCCCCTCTCATTGCCCACATCCAGCCCTTAGCTGACGAGGTGGAGTTTGAGTGAACTGACATTTGGGGGGTTCTTTTCTTTCCTAAACCCTCTTGAGTGGATTTCCTTCTGTCTTTGTCACACTCGTGCTCCAACAGAACGGGCTTAGGAGACGCTGGGCTGGCAGCCGATCGCCTGCCGTTGGTCGCAAAGCCCTTTACAATAATGACCTGTTTGGACGGCCCGGTCCGTGCCCGGCACCGGGCTAGGCTTTCTACCCAAATCGTCGCTTCTAGCTGAGCCAAGACTTCACTCTAGACCTGTTGGGCTTCGGAGCCTGTGGCCGTCATGGTGGAACACCAGCCCGCAAGTAACAGATTGAAAGGCTACCTAGCATAACGGCTAGGGTGCCAGTTCCCATCCAATCCACCTCTGCGAAGGAGGCATCCGTGATTACACCCATTTAGATGCTGGGGAAACCAGCACTCTGAGCGTTTAGGTCATTTTGCCAAAGGGCGTGCAGCTTGTAAGAAGCACCACTGGGACTTGCCTGACTCCAGCCAGTGGGCTGTAGTCACTGGTTGATGCTAAGTGGCCTTTTAGAAAGCCCGCTGGTTACACAAAGCGGCCCCTTGGGTGACAGCTATACTGTACCTGGCTGGTTGAGAGGACGAACCGGTTGCTCATCAGGTATGTTTCATCTGTGAACATCTCGGGCAGCTCCTTGCACGTGTCCCGGGCCAGCTCCCGCAGCGCCAACAAGTGGTTGTCGATGGCCATCCCTGTTATGGCCTGGGGTAGTTGGGGACAAAGAACAGGAAATGAGACAGGGGCTCCCATGCCCTCCCCCCTTCTAGGCCACAGTGCTGATGGCCACTGCAAGGGCCCCGGCTTGTGCTTTCGCAGTGCTTGCTGCGGACGACGTGCGTGGGTGGCCGCCCAGGACTGACCACTCTACTACTCAGCCTGTGTTCCTCGGACCCTTTCTATGTGCACAGGGCGAAGCCAGAGCAGGCTGGGCTCTAAAGTGAGCATGCCTGAGTTAAAGGTCTATGAGTGTGAGTATCCCCTGCCTCTCAAGCCCAGCATGGTCATTGCTGACCCCTCTAAGTGGAAGGGGTGGGCTGGGGATCCCTAGTACTTTCTTAGGTAGGGGAGGAGTCTGGGGGGCAGGGATGGGTGCTGGGCCCTGTTGGGGCATGGGGAGGGGTGCCCCAGGCTATCACTGGGCAGAGTCTCACCACAAGCAACACTTTATCCTCCAGCAGGAGTTGAAGGAATGAGGGATAGAGGACATTAAAGTCTGTTCCTAAATCTTGGTTGCTATTTCATGGGCTCCGAATCAGTTCAAATAAACTGGATTTACAACCTAAGAAATCACTCTGAGACAGGAACTAGATATCTTAGCAGAGGCTCGGCTGATGTTTACAAGAGGAAAGCTTGTTGAATGAAGATAAATTTTTTTCTTTTTATCACAAGATACTTGAACTCTTATCAAAGGCTAAGATAAGAGCAGTGGGGACTCCAGGACGTCTCTGTAGGCAGAGCTCAGAGGTGGTATGGCTGGAAGAGGGGCGGTGGGGCCAGGTACCTGCTTCATCTCCTCCCCACTTGAGGCTGTGTGTCTAGGATGCACACTGGTTTCGCTTGGATTACATGTTCATTTGGGGCAATTCTGGGAGTGGTGGAGACTTGGGGGCCACCTCTGGCCTATAGGTAACCTGTGGGTCCACATCAGGGTAATTGGAAATCTTGGGAGGTTCCCCCTTATGTAAGACGGCCACTTAGCTGTTAAAGCCCCACGTAGGAGGAAACCTCCATCACAATGAACTTTGTTCAAGTTTACAAGGCACGTTTTGGGATTTGACAGCTGTTCTCTTTCAGTGGCGGGTGAATGCATAAAGATGATTCAGAGGCCCCAGTCTCTTCAGATGCACCTAATTATAGGCTGGAAAGACGTGTTATATAACCACAGCTCACTGTAGACGTGCCCGTGAGGACAGAGGGGAAGGACTCTGACTGAGCCCGTCTAGGAAGTGAGTGCGCTGCTAGCTTCTCTGGTTGGCTCCGTTTAATGGCTCACTTGTGGAGATCTATACAAGCAGGTGCTCTGTGCAGCAGCCCCCCCCCCGCCCCGTCATCACCACCTCCCGCTCACTGTAGCAACAGGGGTGGATTTAACAGATTGTTTGGATTAAGGCCACGAGTAGTCATGAGTAAAATGATTCATCTGTTCAGTCTTTCATTCATTCAGGGAAACTTCCTTGAGCGCCCACTATGTGCCCAGCGTGCTGGGTGCTGGGGCTGTGCGTGCTATGAAGGAAAAGCCTAAGGTGCCGTGAGAATCTTTGCCAGAGTGTCTGGACCATGCTTGCTCCTTCACTGGGCTGTCCCTTCTCCACTACCGAGACCAAACAACAGCTGCCAGAGACCTGGAGCTGCCCTTGCTTCTTTCCCCTGGCCCCGACCCCACACAGCCAACCAGGCACCGGATTCACCACAAACCATTTTTATAGCTGTCCCCTTCCCACCCCCACCTCTTTTATTTAGCTGTTCTCATCAACTTAATATAATTAACACAGCTGAACCCTAGGGCAATGCTTTAGAGGATATTTTTCTAAATCTTTCATAAACAGTTATTACCAAAGTTATATATTTATATAGCTTAAAACCCCAAAGAAGCTAAAGACGTCTGTCACTTTGCCAGGTCTGATTCCCACTCCACAGAGGCAACCAATTCAGCTGTTTAATTGTCTTAGTTCTAAAGAACAGTCTTAGACTGCGTTCACTACATTTTTCAGCTCTATCTATATCTTCTTGCTATAGAAGACGAAACTTTGGCCCTTTCATACTCCTGCTCCCCAAATAGTCTTCCATTTTCCCATCCTCTCATTAGAGGTAGGTTTAACTCCTCATGGTTTCATCAGTATTCAGTGTTGACATGATTATAATTATGCAAATATTCACATCTGAGTCTCAGGTTGTATTATGATTAGATTTCCTTTCTTATTCATCTTTTGTTTTCCTTGGAATTGACGATTTCTAAATGATTAAATTATGATTTTCCCGACTTGCTTAGCTTTCTATGTATCTATAACTAATTGATTCCTAAACTCTCAGCAGAAGGGTAAGCCTCTTCTTAATACAGTCTACAATCAGATAATTTATCAATTTCATTCCCCCTCTCACTTCTTGCTTCTCTTTTTAAAATATTTTATTTATTTATTTGGCAGAGAGAGAAAGAGAGCACAAGCAGGGGGAGTGGCAGGCAGAGGGAGAAGCAGGCTCCCTGCTGAGCAAGGAGGGAGGTCACTCGTTCATGACCTGAGCCAAAGGCAGACACTTCACTGACTGAGCCCCTGGGGGGCCCTCTTCTTGCTTCTCTATGGACCGATTAATCCCTATCTGCTGAACACCTGTCAACTTGGGATCTCCCTTTACTGTCACCCTCTTTCTCTCTTTCTTGTGTTGAATCTTCTGATTTTTGGAGCCTGTGAGGTCTTTTATGTTTTATCTCTCAATTTAGTGGTCTGTATCCTCTAATAGTTTGACAAGAAAGAGTGTTTAATTAGTAAAACTTTTGAGAACTTGTCTGTCTGAAAATGTCTTTCTTCTGTCTTCAAAGTTGATCATAGTTCATCTGGGTATGGAATATACATTAAAAATCATTTTCCCGCAGAATTTGAAGGCACTGCTCCATTATCTTCCACCTTCCAGTGATGTTGTTGCGAAGTCCAATTACACTTTTATTCCTTATTTTTGTACTTGATTTTTTTTCCTCTCAGAGATTTTAGGATATTCTCTTTGACCTCTGTGTTGTGAAATTTCCTTGGTATAAATGTTTCCATCTATTATGCAAGGTACATGGTGGGCTCTCTCATTATGGAAGCTCGTGTCCTTCAATTCTGAGAAATTTTCCTGAATTATTTTGTTGTTGTTCCCCTCCACCCCCATTTTCTCTTTCTGAACATGTATTACTTGGGATTTTGATTCTCCTGTACTGAGCCTTTTTTCTGTCCTATATTTCATTTCTTTGTTTTGTTGATATTTTGGGAAGATTATTTCAGCTTTATTTCCCAATCTCGCCATTGCACTTTTTCTACCATATTTTCCCCCAGAATTATTATTTCCCCCCAAAAACATTTTTTTAAGTTTCATGTTCTTATTAATGGATGCAATAAGTTCATTATCTTTCAGAGGATCTCAATGACAGTTTTAAAAAATGTTCTCCTGCTTCCTTAATTTTTAATTAAACAAAAATTTAAAAATTACACAAAAACAATTGTATTGGCTTTTGTGTCCTATGTTAGCAGCTTTCCTCAGTGTCTGATGATTAATGGCTACCTGTTTATATTTCAGAAAACACTGAAAGAATGATTAGAAGATACAAGGAGAAGCCTGTGTTTGCCATCTGGTAGATTTCACTGGGAGGTGAGCTGGCTGGGCTATTTCATTGGACACCCCAGCTGTCAGTGTCTCTGATTTTGTTCTCTTGGCCTGGTCAGTTTCACCATGGAGAAATCCTCTAATCTCATACTTGGAGAGAGGTGGTAATAAAAGTACTTCCCAATGGCCCTGGGGCTGAGTAGGTAGACTTTGATTAATCACCCTGTTTAATTTGATTAACCCTCCCTGAGCTCTGCCCGGTGTCCCCACATCTAGAGTCCTCTGTCTTCAACTTCTCTGGAGGATAAGCTTCTAGCCTATCATTGACAAAGGGGAGGGTAGTCACCTAGCTGCGTTGGGTAGTGGAAAGGAACTGAGGGTCTAAATGCTTCTTATAGAGATCATCACCAATCCTCTTCTTTTCAGCCCTGCACACACCTGTACTTTTGGTGTACTAAGTGTGTACTAAGGCCTCCACTGCCTTAGCCATTCTGTGGTTCTGTGGTACGATTCGTTGGGTTCTTGGGTCTCCCTTACTGTTTGCGTGGGTTTCAGCTTCCTCTGGTTTGCTAAGTCAGTGGCCATCTGTTCTATTTTCCAACTAAGAAACTTTGTTGTCCCTTCCTTTCCCATCCTCTTTGCCTAGTGTATTCATGGCTTAAAAAACCCCTTTGCTGATATTTTTGAGGATTTCACAGGGAGTGACAGTAAACCCTTGTGTCCACCATGTTTAAGCAGAAGTTGATGTCTACCTCTTCAATCCCCTGCCCCTGCTCTATTTCAGTCCTTACCTCAGCTCTACCTAAATATTATATAGGTTCCTAATTAGTGTCACTGAGTGTTGGCAGACCACCCGTGCTCCAACCCGTCCTTCTTCTACCTGGTCACCAGAGTAAACCTGGTGACTGAAAAATCCCATATCATAAGCTCCCCTGCTCCTCTGTCCTTTGCAAGCTGTACACACTCAACTACTTGATTTTCCTCCAATGTGTCTTATTCTCTCAGTATTCTTTGCCTTTGCACATACTCTTCCTTTCTGGGACCATTCTTCCCTTCTATATCCACCTGACAAGCACCTCTTCTTCCTTCAATTCTCATATCAAGCACCACTTCTTCTTGGAAGTCTTCCTGGCTTTCCCAGGCAGAGGAACTAGCTTGCCCCTCCATGCTCTCTTGTACTTCCTGAGGGCTCTTTTCACATGGGATGAGATTTATCATTTAAGGGCTTTTCCTCTCAGCTACTCAGTAAACTCCCTAAGGACAGGGGTTATGGACTTAATCTTTTATTTCCTACCACCCAGCACCTTGTCCGGCATTAAACAGGAAAACCAAAAATACCCACTGAATACGCGAGATTGAGCTTGATTTTCCCCAAACAGAACTAACACTTAACTCTTCAGATGAATTAGTGACCTGGCAGCTGAATTGGAAAGAAGTCTACATTGGCTAGTTCTAAAACCCAGATATGTATTGTCCTTGCTTTCAAGTATATAGAGTGCAATTCGTTCAACCCCTTTACACAGATTATATGAGCCTTCAAAGACTGTATCAGAATAATTTTCAATTGATATATTGATCACCAGTCCAAGTAGTAGCTTATTCTCTGTTACTTGTATGCAAATGATGGCTCTGCCATGCTAGAAAAGAAAGTATTGCCCTAAACTAAGAGAACATTTCCTTTAAAATTTTGATTTTGGGGCGCCGGGGTGGCTCAGTGGGTTAAGCGTCTGACTCTTGATTTCAGCTTGGGTCATGATCTCAGGGTCGTGAGATGGAGCCCTGGGCCAGGCTCCACGCTGGGCATGGAGCTGCTTAAGATTCTCTCTCTCCCTCTCCCTCTGCCCCTCCTCCCTGCTCTCTCTCTCTTAAAAAAAAAAAAGTATAAATAAAATTTTGATTTCACTATTAATTTTCAGCGAAGCCTTTTTATTCATAGGCAATATAAATGGACAGAAAATAAGAAAGCGAAACCAGCTCTAGGTGGGAATAAAGACTGCCTCACTTGCAGTCATGCAAGGTGTGCAAGCCACCACAATTTGCCAGGCTTGGCTGCCCTCTCTCACAGTGGACTTTTCTCGCTGTATAACTCTAACGTGCTATACCTATTTGGTGCTATTATTATCATTACTGTTTTTTCAACGATCATTCATGGTATTCTTGTAAAATCCATGTGAAAATGAGGGCTGTGTTACCCAGGTTCTAAAAATAAGAAAAAAAGCTCTGAGAGGCATGGCTTTGGTCAAGTCGCTGGGTGGCAGGTGGCCCAGCTGTCACCCAGGTCCCGCGCTGTGGCCCTGTGCCTGTCGGCCCAGCTTTGGGCACAGCGCACGGTCATGAGTGCCCCCGAGAAGGCGCCCCTCACTCACCATGACCGTGTACTCAGTCTGGGCTCGGATGGCTTCTTTCAGGAGCAGCAGCTTCTCCGACTCCTGTCAACAGACCAGAGGCGGGCTCTACGGGGCCACTGGGTGACCAGCAAGCGAAGGCGGCGGCTGTCGCGGAGCCCGGACGACAGGCAGCCGCTCGCCGCCTCGCTGGCCCGGGCTCCTGACACGGAGCGGACTTACCGGCGCCGCAGCCTCGCGGCCCGCGACGGCTTTCACAAAACTCAGGGCCTCCGGCGTGGCCGAGCGAATGTTGTCCACGCGGCCGTCCCGGAAGCGGCGGATGGACGCGCTCTCGTACGTGGGCACGAGCGTCCCGTGGAGCCTGCGGAAGACGAGCGAGGAGGGGCGACTGGCGTCGCAGTCTCGGGAAGCCAGAGCCGCCGACAGAAAAACAGCCTCTGCGGGCTTTCGTTGTGCAAGCCCCACTCTACTTGGCGTAGTATTTCATGTTAATGTTAATAGAATTCTAGAGATTTCCCAAAGAGGAGTGTCGGGAGAGCTGCGTGCGCGTGCATCCGCTGGGGACACTGCGTGGATATAAAATAAAGAAGTGACAGGTGACTTTTCAAAAAATCCCAGTCTGGTGGGAAACCTAGAATTTTCTTCGAGACCTGATGAGGGTTTGATTCATAGCACAGAATGGCGTCATTGTGTAATTAATCACTCACACCCTTGAGGGAATCCTGTTTTATTTAGAACAATTCAGCCCTGACCTAAGGGTCGAGGCAAGGAGGGGCTTTCGTGGTCCTGAGTGGAAACTGCGGCACAGGCCCTGCCTGTCGGGGGGTCAGCTGGGCTTCCAACCGCCCCGTGGGTGCCATGGCTGTGCCTGTCCTGCCCGATGTCTGTGACAGGAGCCACTCCCCACACCAGCCAGAGAAAGTCCCTTCCTTAGGCAGGCAGACCAAGTGAGCACTCCAAGGCTTGCACACCTGGCTGGCACACGTCTTTCTCACCCGTCACTAAAGTCTTTGGTGTTGGGGGTGGGGAGGAGGAAGACTCAGAGTCACAGAGGGGCAGTGACAGCGCAGTGTCACACACAAGTCACAGTCCTGCATGCTGGCCTTGTCAGAGCATGTAGCTCCTGTGCTGAGGGAGTTCTGGGAGGGGGAAGGCCAAGTCTGATTCAGCACAGTGCTTGGCGCTGTAACTCGGCGAGAAGGTGAATAAACTTTCTGGACACTTCTGTCGCATTTCCCCAGGGAGGAAGGACTCCGGCAGGGAGTTCATTTCCTGTATCTCTATGGCCCCTGGAGGGAAAGGCCATGCCCAGCACAAAAGTAGATGCCATCACTGGCTAGTGGCTGATCAACCCCAATCTAGGCAGCCTCCAGGCTTCTGCTGAATCTAGGGGCAGATTTAAAAAATTTTTGTTGTTGTTATGGCTTAGACTCTGAAGAGTGTTCTCCATGGGAAGCAGATCCTATTTTGGCGGTTTGCGGAGCTCAGGAGCCTCTGGCCATGTCCATTGCTGGCCACGTCCAGTGGCACAAAGATCACTTGAGGGTAGAAGAGGTTGTGCCCTGTGCAGGGTCCGCTAGGCCCTCTTAGCTCTCGAACTGGAATGCTCTCTGAAGTAACACCGGGAGGACCTGACCTCATGGCCCATCTCTGCCACAAGCCAGTATCAGAAGGGCGACAGTGGTTCCAGACACCAGGTCCTGCCACGGCTCAATGCCAGCGAGGTCTCTGTGTCCCCACGATGAGCACAGAGCTCATGTGGGATGACGTCAGCCTTCCCAAGGAGTCCGAGTGCTCAGAGTGGCTGCAGCCACTTCCTTTCCCTGTGAGTTATGGCCCCTCGGGAGGACACTGGGATCTGGGCTGCTGTGTCCACACGGGTGCTGTCTGCTCGTTAGTGAGACCTCCTTGCCCTGGCCTTATTGCAAGGTCACTTTACGCTCCCCCCATATATTGCAGAATAAAAGTGGGTCCTGCTGGGGTCCTGGGCCAGTGTATGAGCCATTGCTTCAGGAACACTGGACCCAACAGGAGCCAGCCTTGTCTTGAGGACGATCTACTTTGCATTTTAGTTTTCGCATCCTATAAAAGACCAGTTGGCCTCCCTGCCTTGTCTTCAACCCTTCCTCTCTACTTTCTCTCGTCCCCAGCACAGAGCTACCATGATAGAGATTTTCCTAAACCACAGACCTGACTCTTCCACCTCAGTTAATATCCTCTAGTGTCTTCTCACGTCTGTGACTTAGGTCCTGATGCCTACTCTGTGCCAGGTGTGTGAGATACCCAGAGTGTCAGGCTTGGGAGAGACAGTCTAGAAAACAAAATCGACGAATCAATGAACAAGATAGCTCACATGAACAACTGCGATGAAAGAAAAAGAGGGCACCGTGTGATAGGCTGGAAAGCTGGGTGGCGAGGGGGCCTGAGGTGGCTGCTTTAGGGAAGGGGGTCAGAGAAGGCCTGTGAGGGCCGACTCCCTGGCGGAGACCTGGGGGGAGGGGAGGAGCTGGTGTGTGAAGAGTGGCGATGGCAGCGGGTGGGTGGGCCGAGACTCAGACGGAGCAAGGGGCTAGAGGTGGGAGAGAGCTTAGGAGGAGGGCCCCAGCGGAGGCTAGTTCACAAGGAGTCTTTCTAAGCCTGGACTTTGTTCTAAACATGGTGGGAAGCCATTGGGGTGTCACGGGTGGAAGAGGAGAGACGGGGACGAATCAAGGATGAGTTCACATTCTTTGACTTGCCCCATGGAGGCTGCTGGTTGCACATCCTTATCAAGGAACAGGGCACAGCTGCAGGGGCCCACGTGGTCTCGGTGAGGGCAGGAGGAACAGCACCTGGGCCTTCGCTCACGCATCTTCCTGTGATGTCCTTCCTTCTCTTTTCTGAGATTGGACTCACACTTCAAATCCCAGTTCCAGCAGCACCTCTTTCCATGCAGCCTGCCCTGCCCCTCCCATCTTCTAAGCCCACAGAAAGTCATTCCTCCCTCCAGGATGCTTCCAGACTCTGGAGTCTAGAGCAGCTTGTCGGGCAGCCCATCTGGGCAGGCTTTGCTTACCTGTAGAAGGCCAGCTGGAGGGCCACCTGGATGAAGGCATCAGGACTGCATTTCTGCTTCTTAATGAATGTTTTCCCAAAGACGTCAAACTTATAAACAGTGAAGTCGAGATTCTTTACTATTCTGTGGGAGAAAAAGAAGAGGTGCTATTGCGTGCAACATAGAATGCACACTCCTCAAAGTCTAACCAAGTCGCTCAGGCTTGGCCCACGACCTAGTGCTCTGGAAGTGGAGGACATGGTCCTTGCCCGACAGGAACATATCAGGTGTCAGAGACAGGCCTTGGCATATGGAAGTGGCAGAGGGCACGCCAGATCAGGGTTCCTCTGAGCAGAAAAGGGAGGCTTGACCAGGCAGGGCGGTGGCCCTGTTGTGCTGGAGGGGGAGGGGGCCTGGCTGCAGGGAGGGGCATGGTGGCACAGGGACCCGAGAGACATTTGCATGGACAGGGAGAACACTGCCCACAAACAAAATCCTAGAAGCCCGTTGCCCACAGAAGTGGGCCTGAAAGAGGCCATTCTTCTGACCTGCTGGGAAGGTGAGTCCCACATCCTCAGATTCTTTTGGCGTCCTGGCCATTCTGCCAGACTTGGCCCACCGCCTTTGCCCAAAGATCTTCTATGAACCTGTACAAGCTTGGACAAGCTGCCTTTCTGCCTCTTCTCCAGCTGCCTGCACCACGAACTCCTATCCATCCTTCAAGGCCCATTGTTGCAAAGCCCTCCCACAATGTCCTGGTAGAATTCCACTGCTGTGTCCTCTGTGTGTTTAGGCCTGTATGTCTTTATCTGGTTTGAGCATTTGTGTCACACGTTTTGGTCTGGGGGTCTACTTCCTCCGCTGAAATGTGGACGGCAGGCTCGGTGGCATATTCATTTCTGTGTCCTCAGTCTTTCCACAGTCCTGGCGCACTCACACGTTTGATGAGTGGATGAATGAATGAACGATGCTCGCTTACCGAATGAGGCAATGAACACTGAGAAGGGCCAGATCTAGTGGCCAGCCTTCAGCTCCCTCCACAACTTGCCACCGTGCCAGTGCGGGAACCCCCCAGAAAGGTTCCCCCAGAAAGGCCCCCCAGAGAGGCCCACACCCACCCCGGCCCTCCTGCATGGGTCCCATTAGGGACTGAACTGCCTCTCTCCCCTGGGGAGAAAGGCCCCCTTGTCACATTGCAGTGTAAATTCAAGCAAATTGAAATAGCTTGGATTCAAATGACCTATTCAAACCAGTTGTTTATTACTCCCCCCGAAAGCAGGGGGATGATTTCCCCGCCATGACTCGGCTCAGTCAGGTGAAACCCGTGAAAAAATAGCTCCATGTTTGCATTTTATGGAAATGATGGAGACTTCAGCAAGGTTATTTCCCCGAGAGTTATAACTCCTCTTATTTTGACTACATTTCCATGAGGGGGTGGGCAGGGGGAAGCAGAAGAGCTGGGGTCTTTGGAAACTTCCAGGGGGCCTCATCATCCCGGGTGGAGGGGGTTGGGGTGAGGGTGGACACAGGGTGACCCCAGAGCATCGCCCTAAAAGAGGCTTGGACTTCCTACCGTTGAAGTTTTTCCGCCGAGGAGGCTAAGAGGCCTTGAATTTCCGGGGAGCATTTCCAGCGCAGCCTCCTGGGGGCCGGGAGCTCGCTGACAGAGTCGGCTCGGACCAGCTTCTTGGCGCTTGTCACCCTGCAGGCACAAACAGGTGACGGCCTGCGGCCCTGGCAGCTGAGGGCTGCGGGCAACAGTGATTGCCCTCTGCGGTCTTCCTAGCCTCAGGGGGTGGGAGCTGCCCCTGATCCACCCCTGATAAATAGACTGACACTCAGTCAGAGAGACCGCCCAAGTAAGCACCTAGCAGAGCCGGGATTCCAGCCAGTTCTGCCTGACTCCAGGGCCTGCCATTTCTTTTCGCATTTTCCTGCCCCACTAACACTTAGGAAACCCGTGGAGAGAAATTAAGAAGCAAACTGTGTTGTGTGTCTATGAGGGTGGGTATGGGCTTTTAGGGATTCTAAAGAGTTCCTAAATCATGGAAGAGATTTAGAACTTAGATTCAGGGAGAAGATTCTGGAAGGAGAGAATGGACAAACCATGAATGGAGGAAGGAACTCGGTATGTTTAAGGCATAGAGAAGCACGCAGTCTGGTCAGCTTGGAAGCTAGGGAGAGATATCCAGCCCATGGGGGTGGAAGGAGGTGGAACTCACAGACCTCCCCTCCTCTCTGCTGGGTCAACAGTCGGCCCCGCCCAGACTCGGAATAAGAAATAGGTGTTGGTCTGGGCTTCCCTGGGCCAAAGCAGATGTTCCTTTTTGGCTAAGAATTCTTTGCCAAGCTTCTCCCTAACTGCCCTAAACCTGATATCCAGTCTGCCCCCACTGCCCGCGGCAGGTAAAGTGTCTGATATCAAGCTGGTTTTCGAAACCATCTTTTGTTAAGACACATTCCAGACTAATGCAGCCCCCCGGTGGCAACCCAAATTTTTCATGGCCTAGCTTGGCAGTCCGTTGGCAGTCTGGCTTTGCCTCCCCTGCCCTGCCCCCAGACTCACATGTGCTTGAGTAGATATTCTGTGCACTGCACCAGGACGATGCCATCAAACGGGGAGTGTTCGCACACCACGCCACAAGTGCCATCCCGGCCCACCACAAACTGCAATAATGAGTAGAGAGGTGAGTGGACCTCAGGTCGGGTCGTCTGCATTTCAAACTGGCCACTTGGCTCCAGGCCGGATCTCCCTGGCCTCTCGGGGGGATCTCTCCTCCCAGGACACCAAAGCACATTATCTCCCCAAAAGAATGTTATATGAAATTGCCATGACCTGAGAATATGGGGGCCTCAAGACAGCTCTATTAGGTGACCTCCTTCCCAGAAATGCTCCGGGCAGTGAGGGTGGAGCCCAAGGTTCCCTGTGAAGTAGCCCAGGGAGTCCTAAGAGCCCACCCTGAAGCTGTGCACTCTTGCTTAGGTCACGGGCAAGTTCCTCTGGCTTCTGTTAAGCCCTGGTTCCCCCTCACAGTGTGCAACAGGGCCACGATCCTGTACAGCTTCGTGCACGTGTCTAGATGGACCCTGTATGTTTGGCCACTATTGATTTTATTCCCAGGATCTAGCCCAGTGTCTACCCCATAGCAGGTGCTCAGTAATTTTGTTGAATGAGTGATTGACAGTTAGTGATCCGATTTGGATGGTGTGCGGATTCCTAGGGAGAAATAAATTGTCTGTTGATGGGAGTGAAGGAAAGGTGTTGTGGGGATGCTTCACGAACTGCTGCCTGGACTTCGAGTCAGGCACCCAGATACCAGGTCCGCCATGGCCACCTGCCAGCTGGGAGATCTTTGACAGGCCATTTCAGCTCTCTGGCTTCAGTTTGCTCCCATTTCAAATGGATAAAGCCCAGTTCACAGGATTGTTATGAGGATTAGAGAGAAGGTATAGGAAAGGTCCACAGGGATGGCAAAGGCTGTACTTAGCTGACTTGGAAAAAGGACATACTCAGCATGTATAGACATGCTGGGAGAAAAGAATGAGAAGAATGTGATTTGATTGTTAAAGCGTAACCCGGATAAAGTGGGGCTGCCCATAGACCGGCTCGGCACAGCGTCACGTCTAGTCCGCCATCCATAAACAAGCAAGCAAATCAACAAGCTACTGACAGTTTTACTGATGCCCTTCCGGGGCACCGTAACGCTCGATACACACGTGAGCTGACTCTCCTCCTGTCTTCCCCCGTCCCTCACATAGTGTCAGTGGCCCGAATCTCTACTCCCATTCTTCAAACAACCTTCCCACATAGTCTTTCTCAAAACTCATCTCTTGCAGTCTTTTCTCTTTTCCCCAATGTCCCCTGCTTCTCTGTCCTGAGACTAGCTCCTGGTCATTCAACTCAGGTCCCTGGAGCCTGTTTGGCTTCTCTAGCTCACCTGATTGTCTGTTCTGCCTGCGAAAAGAGCCCAGGGGTGGGCTGTCATCTGTCCTTGCCACTAAAACAAAAGGGAGGAAAACGGTGCCTTTTTAAAATCACTACTGAGGCTTCCTATGTTTCTCGTCCTGTACATCCATTATATCATTTCATTCCCACAGCTGCTCCATGAAAGATTACTAGCCATTAGCACCACCGGTGGCGGCTAAAACAGCCGGGGCAGCAGCAAGTGGACTCATCAGAAATAGCAGAATTGATATGCAAACCAATAAAAAGGATAACCTGCTGAATATGGGGGCCGGAGAAAGAGAAAAATGAATGTTGCCTAGAAATGCTTATCAGTGGGAGCAATGAGAGCCCAAAGCATAGTGATTGTTGGCCATTTAATATGGTCATTGTGAAAGTGGGGTGGCTTTAAAAATAAACAAGTTTTGATTCAGGATGACACACTGGAGAAAAAAGGCTAGAGGAGGGGTGCCTGGGTGGCTCAGTCGTTAAGCGTCTGCCTTCGGCTCAGGGCGTGATCCCAGCGTTATGGGATCGAGCCCCACATCAGGCTTCTCCGCTAGGAGCCTGCTTCTTCCTCTCCCACTCCCCCTGCTTGTGTTCCCTCTCTTGCTGGCTGTCTCTCTCTCTCTGTCAAATAAATAAATAAAATCTTTAAAAAATAAAAAAAAGGCTGGAAGAACAGAAATGAAGGGGCCCAACCTCGAACTTCATCCACACCCGCATGAGTATTTCTCTCCAGGCCAAAGTGAATGTCTTGTTTCTGGGTTGATGCCATGTGAATGGAAACTATAGGAATTGCTTTATTTCATTTTATGACTTTCCTTCTGTGAGATGCTGGGCTGTCCTACTTCTCAGGGATGGGGGTGTGTTGAAACGGTCAGGGGAGAGTGATGGAGATTCAGAAAAAAGCTGGCATTTCTGGGCATTAGACATGATTCTTGCTGAATGCATTGAAGATGTGTTCAGTGGGGCCCCCGGGATGCCCCCACCTGACAGTGTGTGCTGGGAGAGGGGAAGTGAGCTCCGGGTCTGACCCAGAGGTCCCACACGCCTGGGACTGCAGGAAGGTTGGGAGTTTGAGCTGGGTTTGGTCACTTGCTCCTGAAAAGAATTCTGGCCAGTCCAGAGGCTGACACCAGTGGCCCATTTCCAGTGCCTTCAGGTCCCGTGGACCCAGACGCAGCATTCTGGGCAGCACAGGCCAGCGAGCGAGCCTGCCGGGCGTGAGCACCTGCTGGCTTGGGCCCCTGGCCGTGCCATTGGGGAGGCTTACCTGCAGGGATTTGTCATACCAGCGGTTTGCCCCATTCTTGCTGTAGCCTCCACCATGAAGGAGCTGAAGCGCCCTGTTGGTGTCGCTGAGCTCCACACCCCCCGGGGCGTCCAGACACACGAGGCAGATGCAGCGTTCGATCATATCCAATGCGTCCCGGTTGGTGGAGTCTGCAGGCCAGGCAAACAAGGCCTTACCCGCTATCCTCCAAACCCCAGGCCTGAGGTCCCCTCCACGGAGCCCCACACACCACAGGCAGAAACACACATGGACCCCCAGCCCCTGAGCAGGTCCTGACTCCTGTCCCAACTCCAGTGGGTGGGCCGTGAGCTTCTGTGCCAATCCCAGCAGCCAGCTCCCTCTCAGGGTCTCTGCAAGAGTCCCGCTCACTCTTTAGCTGTGGCCAGATCTGCCCCCGGATGGGTGGTCACCGGGCCTGCCTGCCAGGATGAAGGGGGCTCATGCGGGGCCTTCTCCATGCGTTAGACCCTCAGGCCAGCCCCTGCCAGGGGAGGAGCTCCAACGCCTCCATCCAACGGTACCCCCGCCCCGACCACGGCACTTGAGAACCACATCTGGCACACCGGCATGTGTGTTCGTCCTGAACTAAAATTCTTCAACATCAGTTGCTGAAATTTAAAAATCAGTCAATGTCACATGAAGAGCTGAAGTGAGGGAGTCAAGGTGCTGCTCTCCCCGCCCCCAGCCACGTCAGCGGTTATCTCAATGCACAGGGCAGATGGAAGGGCCAGGCTGCCTGCCCCAAGCCATATCCAGGTGAGCCCACTGGGGCCATTTCAGGCATGTGAAACTCATCAGGACAAATAGGCTAGAAGCCACTGAGTTGTGCAGGAGATGTGTCACCAAGGCAGCTTGATCTCTCCGTGGGGGACACTGAGCATAGGGTTCCTCCCCAGATAGAGCTGGGCCAGCTGGGTGGGCTGTCCCCAGGTAGCCTCCTCCACCTCCACCACCTCCTCTACCCAGACTTTTGGGCTGGATGCAGGTGCAGGGTTACCTCTCCCCCCAAGCCCCAGAATATCCTATGCACGGAAGATGGGGGATGAAGTATTTGGAGGCAAGGGGGCACTATGGGGCAGAGACTGCTAGCTGCATATGGCAATATCTATTCTCCCTTTAGTCACAGAGTGCCTGGTTTTAGCCTGGCGCAGGGAGAACCAGAGCTGAAGCTGCCCTGCCTAGCCTCGGTGACAGTGAGGGGAGACCACACATCTAAATTCTGCCGACAAAATTTAGAAACACTATATGACAGACTTTCTTAAAGAAAACTAGCAGGTGGGGGCGCCTGGGTGGCACAGAGGTTGGGCGTCTGCCTTCGGCTCGGGGCGTGATCCCGGCGTTATGGGATCGGGCCCCACATCAGGCTCCTCCGCTGTGAGCCTGCTTCTTCCTCTCCCACTCCCCCTGCTTGTGTTCCCTCTCTCGCTGGCTGTCTCTCTCTGTCAAATAGATGAGTAAGGTCTTTAAAAAAAAAGAAAAAAAAAAAGAAAACTAGCAGGTGCTCTTGGCTCCTCTTCCCACCTTCCTCTATCTACTGCTTGGAACACAGGTGTGATGGCTGGACCTCTAGCTTCCATTTTGGATCATATGGTTGTGGGCCACACATTTGCAGTGAAGGAAAAATCCTAGCCACCATGTATCAGCTCTGATGGTTATTTCTGGTATACGAGAGAGAGAGAAACCTCTGTTTTCTTTAAACCACTATTATTTTGGGTTTTCTGTCATATGTGGCCAAATCGAATCCTAACTTATACCATCTGGTGATGTTGGGTTCACATTCTCTCACTGCAAGAGTTAGCTGGAGCGGAGAAACTGCACCCTTGGTTTACCATAGTCTTCTCTCATTCATTCAACCTCCTTGGTCCCTGTAGGTATTGAAATCCAAGGTCCCTGTGCAGGAGGCTATTTGTCAGAGAGAAACATTCTGCGGGCTGAGGAGCCCTCCAAGGTGACAGTCAGGACCCTCCCTGCTCCCTCTTGTCCCATCAAGGCAAGCACTTGGGCAGGCCCTGGTCCTGAGTGCTGGCTCTCCTACTTCCTGTAGGAAATAGATCCAAGCCCAGGCACACATACCTCTCGCTCCTGCCCTTTCCTTCCCTACTGGGATCCCACTTACTGCTGAGTCAGAACTTCCTCTTTCGGAGCCCCTGGCTCTGGAGGCTTCTCTTCTTCCGGAGCCTCACATCAAAAATTATGCCCATCATCTCTCACAGCCATCTGAAATCTGCTTTCTTGAAGTCCAGGGAATGTGTGGGAGCAGGTGTGGCTTTGACACCCTCAGGCTCAGGGTCTCTGTTCACCAGCCAGGTCCTGCCTGTGGGTTGGAGCCAGGCACAACCGTACCTTCCCCAGTCAGTGGGAGGCTGAGTCCATACACAGTCCAACACTACCAATGGGAGCCTGCCCTTCCTTTTGTCCAGCTAAGGACCCAGGGGAGCCTTGATGAGGTCCTGTCTGTTCCTCCCTCCTCTTAGCCTCACCCTGACCTTCACTGGGGCATGCGGCAACTTCTCTCTCCCAGTGCACTAGCCTTGAGTAGGGCAGTCCGTAAGACTCTCCCTGGGCCTCTGCAACATGAGCTAGGCACACGATGCTAAGGCCACCCGTGCTGTTCCCTGCTCTGCCCACGTGATTTCTCCAGTTCATGAGAGGTGTCCATCTATCATCTCATGGAAGAGAGTCTCCAGTCTCCACCCATCCCCATCCTCCCACTTGCAAATCCTTCTCACAGCAAGCCTTCCACTCTGGGAGGGAGAATGACAAGTAAGCCAGCCCATCCTTGGGTCATCTTTTCCCCACTTTCTGCATGGAATGAGGGTTTGGAGAGCACCACATTTTCAGGACCCCTCTTGATCCCGATGGGGCCAGCATGACTCCTTATCTTCTGCATGGCCTCCTTATCTTCTGCATAGCCTCCTTTCCTGGAGTCTGATCAACTCCAAGGCTTTAGGCCATGCCCTGAGGAGCTACAGGTAAAGCAACCCAGTTGAAGCTCTGGGGAAACTCCCCTGCTCTCTGCTCCTCAAGGGAGGTGCAGCCACTGCGCTACCGTCTTCAACCTGAAATGACTTCTATTGCTCAAGAAGTTGAGTCTAAACATGGCCCTTTGGGCTCCATGGCTCACCATGCTGCCCCTCTGAGGTCACCTCCCCTGAATCCACGGACCTCATGCCTCCTGCCATTCTCTGGACACCTGGGCTCATTCATCTCTTCACCACAGCATAGGATGTCTCCTGGATAGGGGCCCTACTCCTACTCTGCCTATCAAAGTTTCATGCATACCCCCCTTCCAAGCTCCCCAATCCTTTAACGGAACTGACCCTATGCCTGGCCTGGGTGGAAGCAGCCCAGACAGAGCTCCTGCCTTCCAGAACTCCTCACACCCACAGCATGCCAGCTCCTTGCTCAGTGCAGACAAAGAATCTCTGCTCTGTCCACGAGTCTGGCCTCGTACAGCACCTAGGTCCAGGGCTGGACCAGTCCCCTCTTACCCATTGTCTCCTACCACACTGTGCATGACCCTACAGCACATGCCCTGCTGCTGACCTCAGACCTCCCCATGCTTCAAGCAGTCACTGCCAGTCCAGCCCCAGAAGCCCGATCTAGTCTCCTCCCCCATATCTGTGAGCTTGCAGAGCGCAGGGACTGGGTCCCCAGCCCAGGTGGGCACAGGAAAATGTCCATGGCTGGCAGTGGACTTAAGTGTACATGGACAGGTGAGTTTTTGAGATCTGTGTATGCAGTTAGAGAGGGAACCTAGAGAAGACCAGCTGGCTTGAAGGTCAGAAAACCATTACCTTTGGGGCGTGGAGTCTCGTGGGGATAGTGAGAGGTTGGGAGGGGATAGAGATAGGGAAGGGATTCCTTGCCTTTTACAAGCCTCCCAGCCCTGCCCCTTTCTGCTCTAATAGGAGTCCCTGCCAATGGCCCTGGTGCCTGGTCCTGCCCTGTGTGCTGTTCTGGGGGTTCCTTTCGAATCCCAGGTTGGCTGGCGACTTCAGAGCAGAAGAAGGCCTTGGCCAGGCTGGGGTCAGATTCAAATAGGCAGAGAGGAAGGGAGATGCATGTCAGGAGGGAGATAGCAGTGCTGGAAAATGTTCTGAGGGTTGGGGTGTAGACACCCAGACTTGTGGGTGAAACTTGTAAGTGAGCAGACCAGGCTGTAGTTCACCCCCAGATTGTAGGTGAAGGCATGTAGGATTTAGGGGAGGTTGAAGAATGCAGTGAAGTGATGCTATTAGCTAACTTTTGTTGAGCACCTACTATGTGCCAGGCATAAATCTAAGTCCTCATATTGATGAACATGAGATAAGCATTTTTATCATCTCCATTCACAGAGGAGCTAAATGTCTTGCCTAAGGTCACCCAGTAAATTGAGGGAGCTAGACTTGATCCCAGGCATGCAACCCCAATGCCCAGGGTGGGAACAGATCAGCAGGGGCTGTGAATGGCAGGATCGGGAATGTGGGTTTCATCTAGCAACAACAAGGAGCCACCAAAGGATCTTGGGCAGGGGTTGATGTGGTCAGAGCAGAGTCTAGGATGTCTAGCAGCCTGGGGAGGGTGTGGGCCTAGAGGCCAGTTACGGACCCTGGGCAGCTCCAGTGCTTTACATCTAGGCTTTGTTGTACATGTCTCAGTGAGCTCTGAGAGCCCAGGCTGGGTATCTGCCTACACCAAAATTTCCTTGGAAACAGCCCCAAGGCCAGTATGGAGTGGGCAGGCCTGTCTAGCCAGGATGCTGGGGAGTAGGCCTAACACATCCTGGGGGCAGGAGAGTGAATGCTTGGCACACTCCTTCCCAGCCGGGCAACTCAAAGCTGACAGCAAACAAGGATGGCTCCCCAGCAATCAGCGCCCCCACCGCCTCCAGGCAGGAGAGAGGGACCCCTGAGGAGGGACTGAGCCCTCACCATTGCGGGCAGGTTGTGCAGGGCCCCAGAGCTCAGTGCCAACCAACGGTAACCAGGTCCTGGCTCATTAGACAGGGTGAAATGGGAGCAGGACAGCAGAGCTGGGATGCCAGGTGGCCTTGCAAATGAACTCCCTGCCTACGAGTAGCTGATCGGTCAAAGGCTGACAAGTTTATCGTGTAAGGCAGAAAATGAACTACACCCAAACTCATCCACCATGACTCTGGCCCCAGTGTAATGGAAACAGGGGGCGGTGGGCTGGAGGCACGTGGCAGGAGCCGTTTGTCTTGTGACATTCTCATCGAGCACATGGAGGCTCGTTTAATGCGGTAAATCAATCTTCCTCAAGGAGCCCCTGCTTAATGGTGAGAAGTCGGAGTTGAGTAATAGGAGGAGCTTGCTCTGCCACCCACGCCTGGGGAGTTGACAGCTTTGGTGATGTAGAAATTCCAGAGGCCACGAGGCCTTGGAGGACCCTGGAGCTTCTGTTAGAGACTGAGAGCTTACAGACCGTGACTAAGGTGAGCGAAGATGGAAGGAACACAGCACCTCTGTCTCTGGAGAGTGGCAGAAATCAGGTGCTGCTCCCCAACACCTCTACCTGTGTGTGCGCGTGCGCGTGTGTGCGTGTGCACACACAGAGCTCTGTCTTGGACACTTGCCTTCTCTGGTCTATTCCCTGGGAAGTTGGCTCAAGTCACATTCCTACTGTCCTGCCTCACATGGTCGAGGGAGATGGAGGCACTAGGCTCCTTTTCCGAGGCTTAGAGCTTTTAAACCTTTGTCAATCCCATCTGAGGATTTTTCTTCCCCAGATGAAGCCATTGTATCTCCTTTTGGGATGGAAATCTGCCATCACACATCCCATGTTCTTTTCTACTCTATGGCTTATGGAATAATCTTTATGCTCCCAGTCCCCAGAGGCTATGGAAATTTCAACAAAGGTATTTCTTACCCAGTGAAACCTGGCTCTTGCACATCAGTACGGCTTTTACTTGAGTTACAAAAGTCTCTTTAAAGAGTTCAAAAGGGAGGGACTTCTGCTTCCAGGAACATCAAGTGGGCTTTTCCTTATTCTTTCCACTAAAAATCCTGGGCACTATATTTAAAATGAACATAAGAAGACTCTGAAAGATGGAGAGAGAGGGGCTAGGGGCCTCAGGACCTAAGGAACGGCATGATGGTGAATTCCCTGGTGTTCTGGCTGAATTATGTCCCCTCCACCCTGAAATTCATATGTTGAAGCTTTAACCCTCAATATGACTGTATTTAAAAATGAGGCATTTAAAGAGGTAATTAAGGTTAAATGAGGTCATAAGGGTGGGTCTCTAAACCAATATGACCATTAGCCTTATAAGAAGAGGAAAGACACCAGGGATGCATGTGCACAGAGAGGAGGCCACTGGAGGATGCAGTAAGATGCTGGTCATCTGTAAGCCACAGAGAAAGACCTCAGGAGAAACTAAGCCTGCCAACACCTTGACCTTGGACTTCTAGCTGCCAGAAGGGTGAGAAATAGATTTCTGTTGTTTGAGCCACTCAGTCTGTGGTATTTTGTTATGGTATCCCTAAGAAACGGATACACTGGATTTACTGTTTTATGTAAAATTTCCCAGACTTGGAGCTCAAATAGCCAGTAACATAAAACACAAACAAATGCAAACCAAAAAAAAAAAAAAAATCCAGCAAAAGCCTACTTTCTTTAGCCAAAGGACCAGGAAAGAGAAAGACTAGCAAGGCAGGAAACTTTTAGATAAGAACCTTCCTCCATTCCAGCCAAGGCAGAGTGGGGAGCCTAGACTTCCACCATAACCAGTCTGGCATGAAGCAGCTCGGCCTCTGAAGGTATCAGAGAAGGCATGGTCTCAGATCGAAGCTGCGATATCCCTCTCCATTGGATGGCAGCCCCCACCACAACTGCTTCACAGACAGCATCAGTAGAGAACATGTGGGGACCCTGAATTCCCACTCTCACTACCAGTAATAAGGAGCACCCTCCCCCGGGGTGTCAATATAGGCTTCATGAGAAACCTGGCCTTCTACGTCCACCTGGCTATAAGAAGGCAGGACCCAGCCCTGCTCCTGCTGGAGTGGTGTCAGAAAGCCAGCTAAAACAGAAGGTTTAAATACCATCCAGAGTCTCTTCATAGAACACATCCAGGTTTCAACAGAAAATCACTTATCATATCAAGAACCAGGGAAATCTCAGCTTGAAGGAAAAAAGACAACCCGTAGATGCCCAACACTGATATGACAGGAATGTTGGAATTATGTGACAAATATTTTAAATTAATCATCATAAAACTGAAAAATCTGTGGGACAAAAGATCTAACAATCATGTCATTGGAGCCCCAGAAAGAGAGGAAAAAGAGCAGAGCAAGAAAGTACTCAGAGAAATAATGGCCCAAACTTCCTAAATTTGGCAAAAGACATAAACCTAAAGATTCAAAATTCAGTTAATTCCACACAGGATAAATTCAAAGAAATCCACACCAAGACATTATCATAGCCAAATTCTGAAAACTAAAGGCGAAGAAAAAAATCTTGAAAGGAGAGAGAGAGAAATGATGCTTTATCTATAGGGGGGAAAACAATTCAGATTATGATGTATTTCTCATCAGAAACCACGAAGGCTGGTAGGAAGTGGCACAACCTTTTTCAAATGCTGAAAGAAAAGGACTGTCGATCCAGAATTCTAGATCTAGCAAAAATATCCTTCAGGAAGGAAAGGGAAATCAAGACATTTTTAAATGAGGAAACATTAAGAGAATTTGTCCCCAGCAGACCTTCCCTAAAAGAAAAGCTAAAGGAATTTCCCCCTCAAAAAAAGGAAGTTATATAAAGAAAGGAACATTGAAACATCAAGAAGGAGAATAGAAAGAGTAAATATTTCAGTAAATAAATTTTCATTCTCTTTTTGAGTTTTTAAAAATGATGTTTCACTGTTGAAGTAAAATTATAACACTGCCTGATGTGGCTCTAATTTATAATAGAGGAAATAATTAAGACAGTTGTATTATGACTATGAGAGAGTAAAGGGATGTAAAGGGTGGTAAACTTTCTACATTTCACTAGAACTGGCAAAATTGCAACAATGATATAGACAGTGATAAATCGTATATATATAGTAAGACCTATAAAACCACTACAGAAGCTACACACAGATACACTAAAAACATTACGACACATCAAAATGGAATTCTAAAAAATGTTCAGGTAACCTATAGGAAGGCAGGAAAAAGAAAGCAAGAATTGAAAAACAGAGGTGACAAAAAACAAAATGGCAGCATGAAATCCCAGCATATCGATAATTTCAGTGATAGAAATTGACAAAGCAGATTTTTTTAAAAAATCCTAGTTATATTCTATCTAAAAGAAACTCACATCAAATGTAATGATATAGATTGGTTGAAAGTAAAAGAAAGGTAAAAGATATATCAAGGAAATATTAATCAAAAGAAAGCAGGGGTTGCCTTATTAATATCAGATTAAGTAAGCTTCAGAGCAAAGAAAATTACCAGAGACACTGAAGGGCATTACATAAAACAAAATGGTCAGTCTGCTAGGAAGACATAGCAATCCTAAGTGTGTAGGTAACAAACATACCACAAAGTTTATGAAGAAAAAACTGACAGAACTGAAGGGAGAAGAGACGAATCTACAATTATACTTGGGGACTTAAACACTCCTTTCTTGATAAGTGATAGAACAACTAGACAGAAAGTCAGCAAGGCTATAGAAAATACCATCAATCAATCTAATTGACATTTGTAGAACACTCCACCCAACAGCAGAATGCACACTCTTTTCGAATGCCCACGGAATATATATACCAAAGTAGACGATATCCTAGGCTATAAAACACCCTCAAATGAATTGAAAAGAATTGAAATCATACAAAACGTATTTTCAGACATACAAAATCTAAGTAAAAATAAAAAACAAGAAAAGTTCCAAACATTTGGAAACCAAATAATACTCTTCCAAATAACCCATGGATGAAAGAGAAAGTCTTAAGGGAAATTAAGAAAAAAACATTGCAATGAGTGAAAATAAAAATACACCTTATCCAGATTTGTGAGTCACAGCTAAAGCACTGTTGAAAAGGAAATGTATAGCACAAATGCTGACATAGATAAGAAGAAAAGTCTAGAACGAATTCTATAAGCTCTTACCTGAAGAACCTTTGAGAAGAGCAGAATAAATCAAAAGCAGTCAGAGGCAGGAAATAACAAGAATCAGAGACCAAGAGAATTGAAAACAAAACAATAAAAACAATGAAAAGAAATCTAGCTCCTTTAGAAGATAATCAAATCTCTAGCAAGATTGTGAGAAAGAGAGAGAGAGAGAGAGAACACTATCAGGGATGAAATAGGGATAGCACTACAGACCCTGAAGACATCAAAAGGATTATAAAGAAATACTATGAACAACTCTACAGACTTAAATTTGACAACTGAGATGAAATGGAGCGATCTCTTGAATAGTATAAACTACCGCAATGCACCATATATAAAAGAAATAATTTGGATAGCCCTATAACTATTAGGAAAATTGAATTTAGAAGTTTTAAACTCTGGAAAAAGAAGTCTCTAGGCCCAGAAGTTTTCACTGGACAATTGTACCAAATATTTAAGGAAGGATTAAAACCCATCTATACAATTTCTTCCAGATAATGTAAGACGAAAGAACACTTCCCAATTCATTTTATGAATCAAGTGTTACCCTTATACCAAAACAAGATGAAAACAGTACAAAGAAGAAAAAAAGCCACAACACCCAACCAACTACAGACCAATAATCCTCATGAATAGAGATACAAAAATATTGAACAATATATAAGCAAATAGAATTAAGCAACATACAAAAAGATTACATACAGAAGTGGGGCTTATTACAGGAATTCAAGGCTGAAAGAAAGAAAGAAAAGAAAGAAAAGAAAAGAAAAGAAAAGAAAAGAAAAGAAAGAAAGGAAGAAAGAAAGAAAGAAAGAAAAGAAAGAAAAGGAGAGAAAGAAAAAAAGCCTGGCTATAAATCCCCATACCTTATAAAAAAATTTAATTCAAAATGAATCATAAACTTGAATGTACCAATGTAATATCAACTTTTAGAAAATATATCAGAGAAAATCTTTAGGATCTAAGGCTAGGCAAAGAATTCTTAGACTTGACACCAAATGCACGATCCAGTAATGGAAAAAATAGACAAATTGGACTTCATCAAAACTGGAAACAATTGTTCAGTGAAACACCATGTTAAGATGAAACCGTAAGTTACAGATTGGGAGAAAATATAGAACCACAGAGCCAAGAAAGGGCTACTAAAGAATATATAAACAGCTCTCAGAATTCATAGTAAAAACAAACAAACAAACAAAAAAAAAAACCCAAACCCAAACCATCTAATTAGAAAATGAGCAAAAGACAGGAAATGACATTTCACAAAAGAGGATATAAAGATGGCAAATTAGCATATGAAAAGATACTCAACATCATTAGTCACTAGATAAATGTAAATTAAAGCTATAATAAGATATCACTACACACCAATTAGAAAGGCTAAAGTAAAAGATAGTGACAACACAAATGCTGACCAGGATGCGGAGAAACTGGATCGCTCAGACACTGCTGATGGGAATGTAAAGGGGTACAGCCAATCTGGAAAACAGTTTAGGAGTTTCTTTAAAAGCTAAACATGCAGATATCAATTTTATTCCTGGAATTTTTCCTAAAATGAGAACTTACGATCACACACAAACATATATATATATAATGTTCATAGTAGCTTTATTTGTAATAGCCAAGAAGTAGGACCACTCAGGTGTCCATCAATGGATGAATGATATCACCCATTGTGATCCATCCATAGAAGGAATAAATAAAAAAGAATGAACTATTGACATGTGGGACAATGTGGATGAATCTCCAGAGAATTGTGTCAAGTGAAAAAAGAAAAAAGCCAGTCTCAGAAGGTTACTACTGTATGATTCCATTTATGTAACATTCTTAAAGCAATAACATTATAGAAACGAAGACAGATTCCTGGTTGCCAGGGGTTAGGGCGGGATAGGGTTGGAAGGGTGTAGCTATAAAAGGCAACAGGAGGGATCCTTGCAGGGATGGGAACGTTCTGTATCCTGATCGGATCAGTGTCAATATTGCTGTGATACTGGACTAGAGTTTTATAAGAGGTTAGCACTCGGAGGAAAAGGGTCCAGGTGAGATTATTTCTTGTAAGTGCACGTGCATCTACAATTATCCCCAAAATAAGTTTAATAATTAAAAAAAAAAACCTTCAAGAACCAAGCATTGCTCTTTCTTCTGGGTTTGAAACACCCTGCCCACAAAGGCAGATTTAAAGAGCTATCATACTTCTAGAATTAGGGGAGGGGTAGTGAGTGGAGAAGGGCAGGAGATTAAAAAAAAAACCTCCCACTCACTTTGTACCCCAAATATCATAACATGGAGAGAGAGGGCCACTGGGGAGAAATGAAAGAGAAGAGTGTGCACGCTCAGAGCACGGGGCATGTGGGGCGCCCAGGGGGATAAAGGAGCAGCTCAGAGTGAATAAGGGCTAGGGTTCCAAGGCGAGGAGTACAGGCCATTCAGTCTGAGGCCACGGGTCACCGTCACTGATGGGACAGACACTCAACAGGTGCCCATTTGCAGTTCACCAGATTTTTCCAGATAGGTTGCGTGCCTCGGACAAACCATCCCCACAGTATTTCCCCAAATCTAATTAAGACTAATCATTTAGCGAACAGCCTCTGTGCGCCAGGCACCAGACCACCTGCTTTGCGGCCCCTCCGCACCCCCTCGGTCCTAGCCACAGGGCAGGGCCGCCACCTCCAGGTCCTAGCCTCGGAGGCCAGCTCCAGGGCGCAGCAAGGAGGGCCGGGTCAAGCCCAGGTCTCAAGGCCACGAGCCTCTCCCTGTCTGGATGCCCTCAAACACAGGAGTCTTCAGGCTTCCACTCCGGGAGGGAGACAATGGCCCCAGGAAAGCCTCCCACCCTCCCAGCCCCGAGGGAAGAAAAGAGCATTCAGCCTCGGGAGCCCGGGAGGTATTTCTGGGCCAATTAAATCAGAGAGGCTGTTATTGCTAATGTGTAATTGGTTTTAAAATCAGCAGACTTGCCTATCTCTGGATGACAATACTTAAGTAGCAAAATGCCCATCCTGAGCGGTTCTTGTAAACCATGACCGAGGCCTTCTCCAGACGCAGCCGCCTTCTGTCAGTTCCCTCCTTGAAAGCAGTGGCTCAGCTCTAATTGGTTGCTGGGGATAAATATTTACGGTGCTGTGTAAACAGAAGCATCTGCCCGAAGTCTGCTTGCAGGATTTCCACGCAGCACCCAGGAAAGCCAGCGGGCTCCAGGGTGGGGGCGGGCTCTCTGAGCTGGCTATCCTTTTCCTACAAATTGACAAGCACTGTAGTCTTCCAGACTCAGGGCCGAATAGCTAATTAAATTTCCAGACCAGGATAACAGTGTTGGTCCTCCTGGGTTCAGGAAGGCCACAGCTTCGAGGCTCTAGGAGGGCGGTCCTGCGAGGTTATGAGCGCCCTTCCTGAGGCCTCCATTCCCACCCTGCCTGCCAGGCCCTGAGGATCTGAGGCTCGGGAGACAGATGCCCTGATTCTACCGCTGACCACCTCTAAGGCCAAAGACCAGCTCAACCTGTTGCAGACACAGGCTCCTATGTTCTGTGGGGATGAAATCCCCACCTCACAGGCTATACTGAAGATTCAAAGCAACAAGGGACAGAAAGGACCCAGGATAAGGCCCGCATCACGGGGGACCTCTATGCCCAGAAGCTGCTGATATCTGCTTAAGTTGGTCCCAACCTGGACTGCAAGTGAAGGTGCTTTAAAAATACAGTTTCTTGGCCTCATTCCTGTCCCACTGGAAAATCCCTGGGACCCCAGACTCTTTATTTTAAGGGGCTCTCTAGATGATTCCAATGTTGTCAGCCAGCCCCCATCACACCCGCCGCAACACACCTGGGCTTAGCCTCATATTGTGCTTGGCACAGGAAGCCCTCCTAAGCTATGACAGGCACAGGGGTGAGGTCCCCAAATTCCCTCAGGACTCCTGTTAGGGACTCCTTTGGTTTTATCCTGTCCACTCTTGTCCTAACAATTCTGCTTATTCTGATCTCCCCAGGCTTCTGGGGGGACAGTGATGGTCCTGCCAAGTTTCTTGGCCCTTGGACCCCCAAGAGTCTCTTCTGTGTTGGCTGTGGATGGTTAGGCTGTGGATAGAGATGACGATACCCTCACTTGTCCCGCACCACATTCTCAGAGAGTTCTATGTGAGCAGTGCTGTGTGAGGGGCTAGGGGGTGTGGGGACACTGGGTGCAGAGGGGGAGCCTGGGCTTTATGGCAGACAGCTGGCTCCACTGTTCTCTGGGCTCCACCCTCTCAATGTCACAGCAGAGGGTCAGGCTGGGGAGCCTGTGGGCTGACAGAGGGAGCTGTTTTGGTTGGGGAGCAGAGTGAAGGATCAGAGACTGTCTCTCAAGGAGAGAGGGTTGATAAAATCAATTGTCCCGCCGGTTCTCAGCGGACCCTATGAGAATTCAGATTTTGTCTGAGCTCAGGTGCCTCGGTCCAGACCTCCCCAAGACAACAGGAGCTCAGCTTGGTCGAAGCCTCCTGCTGGACAACACGTGCATGGGCCAGTCAGACCCCTACCCCAGGCCCTACAACCACACCTGGAACCAGCAGAATACCGTCCCAGATGCTGAGGATTTGGGAGCACTGTTTGCAATGGTGACCACCATCCGTGGGTCTCTGGCTGGCACTCCCATGCTCTGCTGCTCCAGTGTCCCCTGCATGGACTCATCCCTCACCTCTCACCTTTCCCCCTTCCCGAACCCTTCATGACGTCTGAGTCGTGATGGCAGGTCCCCTTGCACTGTTAATCTCTTCTGAGAGTGTTCTGTTCACTTTCTGCCTCAACAGGAGAGTGGCCCCCCCTGAGGGACACACTTCCTGCGCCCTCTCCAGGAGACTATTTTCCTTCACACTCATGCACCCCAGGGCCAGGTAGGGTAGGTGGTATTCTCCCTGTTCCTGCACCTGCGCGGCTCCTCCCTGCTTTCCCCTGGGAGCCGCAGCTATTAGACTTCTACCTTCCCACCCCCACCGTCATTGTCCCCCTGTTGCTGCATTCCCCTGCTGTCCTCACAACTCCCCATCATGCAGATCTGGGCCCCCGGTTTGCCGTCTTTCTCCCCATTACCACTGTAGCCATCATTCCTGCAGCCTCAACGTCTGCGTGGAAGACCCAGCCCATAGGCACGCTCCTCTCTCAGACCCTCGATCTCCCACCTTTGACAGTCCAACCTCAGCCTCCACTCCCACAGTCGTCACTACCAGAACTCATCACTACCAGGAACTGACCCCCTTGGAAGTCTCAGATTCAAGCCTCCCATAGTCTGAGCACACTCCTGACTGTCTGATTCACGCACTCTGTTATCTCTGCTCTGCAACACGCTTCATCTCATTGACTCCTCAGAACCATCAACCCCACTACCTATTTCTCCTATCCATCGTCCACCTCCCTCTTTCACTTCCCTCCTGTCATGGGCTGAATTGTGTCCTCTCAAAGTCCCCAAGTTGAAGTCCTAACCCCCCCAATTCCTCAGAATAGGACTGTACTCGGAGACGGGGTCTTTATTGAGGTAATTAAAGTAAAATGAGGTCCTAACCCAACATAACTGGTGTCCTTGTAAGAAGAGATTAGGACACACGCATGCACAGATGGGAGACCATGGGAAGACACAGGGAGAAGACGGCCATCTACAAGCCAGGCAGAGAGGCCCCAGAAGAAACCAACTGTGTGCACGCCTCGATCTCAGACTTCTAGCCTTCAGAACTGTGAGACAATACATTTCTGCTGTTTAAGCCACTCAGTCTGTGGCACTTTGTTATGGCGGCCCAAGCAGACTACTACACCTCCTCACTCACTTCAGATTCCAACGTTATAACCATTCCCTTGCCATGCCTTCCCCCTCTCGCCCTCAGTTATATTCTCCAACCCAAGGCTAAACCTGGTGACCCGCCTTCTCTTTGCCTGAACCTGAGGCAAAAAATGGCAAAACAATGCTAATTAATTTCTCCTAAAATGTATGGCCCCCAAACCCTTAAATATAAGCTCAACAGAGTCCATAAATCTCGTCACGTGTTCCAAGAGGCTATTTCATGTGTTCTCTTTTGTATTTAGAATCCCACTTCCACCTCTCAGCTCATGCCCATGGATCTGCTGATCTGAGACCAGAAGCCACTAGTCAGGACCCTCCTCACGTTCCCACCACCACGACTGAAGGCCCAGGTTTCAGTTTTCCCTGTACCAACCAAAGGCCTCTTATTCTCTGGGTTCCATTTCCTTTTGCCTTTGCAAGAATCCCATGCCTCCATTCGTCTCCGCTGTCTTCACTAATAATTTCTCTCATTGGAGTACTTCCAAATACTTGTCTGCATACAACCACGCTCTTGCCACTCCTACTAAACACACTTCCCTTGACTCCCATCTTCTCCCAGCAACTGCCCCATTTTTCTGCTCTTTTAATACCAAAATACCTGAAAAGAGTCATCCACGCTTAACTGATTCTACTCATTGACAGTCTCATCAACAATTTCTTCCTGCTGTTGGATCGCACCCATTAGCATACAACCATTCATTCTTCCTACTCCCCAGTCTGATCTTGGTGAAGGTCACCGATGACTTAGGGTGGCCAAGCTCTGAGTCTCCTCTCTGCCCAGTTCTTCCTTGAGCTCTCAGCAGCATTCCAAGTGGTTGGCCGCTTCCTCTTTCCCTTTGGATCTTCATGAATCATCTCCTGGTTTGCTCTTGACTTCACAGGCTGCTCTTTCTCAATCCCCTTTGCATCTTTCTCTACCTGACCTCCGAAGTCCCCTTCTGCTGTTTCTAGATGATCTCACCCAGGTCCATGACTTTAAATATCACTTCTGTGCCGATGGCTCTCAAATTTATGTCTCCATACTGACCTCTCTCTTGAGCTCCAGACACATAGATCTAATTTGACATCTCCACTGAGATGACTCAAGGCATCTCAAACCTGACATACTTAGAAAGGACTTCATCCTGCAGCCACTTCACCAGCCTGGTTCCCGTCACAGTGAATGCTACCACGATCCAGGTTGCTTGAATAAAAAAATCTAGGGATCTTTCTCACTTTTCTTTTCTCCCTTGTCACCTCTCCTTTGCAATCTACCTGGACCCCGCCCATGTCTTTCATCTTTATTCTCCACTGTAGTCCAAGTTGCTGTGATTTTTCACATCTATACTGAAATCCTTTCCGAAAGGGGTTTCCCTTCTGTGGTCAGGGGCTGTTCCGGGGAGGAGGGCTCTGTGAAAGATTGGTTTCCTGCTGTGTAGATGACACAGTCAGTGCCACCCAGAATAATCAGATCTCTGAAGGGAAGGCGCGTGGGCCCCTCCTCTCTGTCACGCTTCCCTCAGAAACAGCACTTCCATTCAGAAAGCCAGATCAAGTGCCATTAACAAATTAATTCCGATTAGCACAGCCCAAGCACTTAAACCTCAAGGCAATCCCTGTCAGTCCTGCAGGGAAAGAGCTTGGCCTGCTAATAAAGTGGAAACTGTATTGCGAGCAGAGGCGATTGTCTGATGCCTGTCTCTGTCCCTGGAGGGGAGAGGAGTGGGATTTGATTACACCCTGGTCTCCTGAGGGAATTAACTCACTTTCCAATGATAAGTTATTCATTCCGCTACTTGGTGGTTAGGTCGGTGAGGGCAGGGTTAGCTCTCACACCTTCCCGTGGCCTGTGTAGCCCCTGATTCAGGACTGAACATTCCGCAGGTGCCCCATGACTGAATGAAAAAATAATTAACTGGTAGGTAGGCTGTAAGTCTGGGGCCTACTATCATGAGTAACCCTCTGTTCTTTTATTTAACAAATACTGCTAGGGCCCCACTGTGTTTGGCAGATTAAAAAGTTAATCCAAACAGATAAGGCCCCTACTCTCCTAGAATTTAGAGACTAGGAAAGGGAGGCAGATAATCGGCATGCATAAACAAATGAGAAGCTGGCTTCAGAGAGTGACAAATGCCGTTAGTATAAGACAACAGAACAAGGTGACAGAGTGTGCTGAGTGGGGGATGTTCTAGGGGGCCTGAGGCAGTGACACCTGAGCTGAGCTCTGGATGGTGCCAGGAGCCAGTTAATCCTGGGGAGAAAACTTTCTAGGGAGAGGGACCAGAAAATGCAAGTGCGTGTTGCCAGAAAACCAGGCCCCACCACCTTTTCATTCTCTCAATACATGCAGCATGGCCATTTTTGCCTGCTGGTTTCTCTCCGTGTGGAACCAGGCAGGGCAGGCGTGTCCCTGCTGGCCAGCTGGCTTTCCCCACAGACTGCCTGCCTGCCTGGACGCTATCCCTACCTCCTGCCCTTCTTGCTCATGTCTCAGAGTTTTGCACAATTCCCACCTCTTCCAATGAAGCTTTTCAAAAACCTCCCAAATGGAAGGGCTCCTTCCTCTTGCTGAAGTCCTGGACCGCTGGTTTGGTACCTGCTGTCTCTACCGCTTTACATGGCTGGATGCTGCATTTCTGTGTATTAAATCTGTCCTCGCCCCATGCCTTCCCTTCCCCTGTCCACTGGGCTGCTCAGGGACAATGGCTTCATCCTCTCTGCCTCTTACACTTGCCAGGCCTAGCCCAGCTCCTCAGGTGACAGACACTCAGGGAGTCTGAATGGACACCTGGCCGAATGAGAGCCCAGGACGCAGATGGAAGTCCATGGAAGCCTTGCCTCTTACCCTGGAATCTCTAATGTAGGCAAGAAAGGAAAACACTCCATCCAACTCCTGGGAATAGGACTGGCTTTGGATTTGAAAATGAGTTTCCAGAAGGATGATTTAAAAATTTTAAGACTATTACCAGCTTTCTTGTGGGAATGCTTAGAAACTTTCATAAGAGCAGCGGCCAGACAGAAGGATAGGTCAGCCTGAAGATGAAAAGCTCTAGGACCGAGAAATCACGTGAAGGGGGCAGTGACCCACCCTCCCAGAGCTGGGCTCTATCCCATATCTCCATGTGACAGCTCTCCCAAGGACTCAGACCACTCAAGTGGGTACCATCCCTGCCCACCACTAAAGCACAACTGCTTAATTGTAGCCAGCCTTCCCCCAGCTCAAAACCTTCCCTCCCTCAATATTCCCAGATATCCCAGGATTGCAGTGCTCGTCAGCCTCATCCAGGAAGCTAGAATATTGCCGGATGAAATATGAAAGTACAAAAGTTGCTGTCGGCTTCCAGGTGCCTCAGCCGACTTGCTGTCGGGGCCGGAGTTGGAGGGAGGCCTGAGCTCCCCATGCTATGGCAAATGGGGATGAGGCATGGTGCCGACCCTGGAGGAAGGAAAGCCAATGGGCATGAGGATGAGATGAGCGTGGAGACGCGCTGGGCACTGCTGCTAACCTTTCACGAGGACTGTCCTGGCCTCAGCCCACTCGCTCCTCCCTTCTGACGTCAGCAGGCCGATTGGAGGCAAGCGTTCATCCTCGTTGGAAGCCATTTTGACTATCTTTCTCAACTGAGTGAACAGATCCCCCTCACTGAGACGGCGGAAATTAATGACAACATCCAAGACAAAGAACTGTGGGGGAAACAGGTCAAACACGTCACTCATGGCAGCCCGCCCAAGGCGAAGAGCCTTCACTGAGACTTCCCATGTGAGCACAGAGCGGGGATACTCAGGCCCAGGGATCTGAACGTATGTGATGGCTCTGAACAGTCACAAGTTGGGGACCTACCCGATGCTGTCAACTGTGCTGGACTCCAAGCTTCCCCAAATCAAAGAAGGCCAGATTAAACTTAGCTAAAATAAAACTTGCTTCTCTGGTTTCACTTCTTGTGATACAACTGCTATTGGAGGCCGGTGTCTGTGCAAACTGAAAATGTGCAGACCTTATGATTCAGCAATTAGTCTTCTAAATGCACACTTTAGCCCAAGGCTTGGAGAAACATATGCTCTCGTGCCCAGAAGATATGTGAAGGCGTGTGCATAGAAGCCGTATTTGTAATAGCAACACGGTAGAGAGAGCTCAGTGTTTTCCAGTCGGGGAACAGCTACGTTAAATGTACTGTATTCGTCTAATGCACATCGACCCCCGTAGTTAATAGGAACGAACTCGCTCTAGATACGGCTACGGGGACAGATCTCAAACACAATGTGAGTGGAGAAAAAAAGGCAAGTCAGCAAATAGCATGCAGAGGAAGATTAAAATGGAAAACAACATGCAAAATGCTCTGTCCCTGTGTGTGCACATATACATGGGTACGTGCGTGTGTTCGACGTGAGGCCTGTGAGCTATCATTTGGTAGCTTTGAAGCTAGAGTCTTGGGCTTCGTGAAAGGTCTTATTCCTAGCCCCAAGTCAAGATCCCCTTCTGCTGGTTGATACGAGTCCCTGGTCTCATGCTCTGAGCAGCATTCCCATGGCCTGGTCCAGAGCAGGAGCCCTGACAGCATTTCGGGAATGGATGAATACTGCAGCATGTGGGGGCTGGGAAATGCTGAGTTCGACTTTGTAATCAAGATGGAGAAAAGTTCTTGTTTGTGGCCAGACTGTCAGGTGGGCTTCTGGTGGGAACGGCCCACCTAGGATGGCAGACTTTCACTGAGGTCCTATCTTAGACGGCAAATGTCAGGTGAACTCAAGAAGAAAACAGTGTAGCACAAATGGCAGGGGAATTTCTAGAAGCTGTCAAACTTGGGTTTTGCAAAAAAAACAAAAAACAAAACAAAACAAAAAACCCAAAAAAGCAACCCCAAAAAAAACTAACACCACCAAACAAAAACCCCACCAAATCCCAAAAACCAAACCAAAACCAAAACAAAGAAAAAAAAGCCCCAAGACAGCTCTTTGTCAGATGAAATAATTAGGAGGGGGCTCACTATATAGCCTAGTGTGGGCACGGGTAAGGGGTCAGGAGCCCTCACACTCAGCCTGTCCCCTGGGTCCCCATGGGCCCCTGTAGGCTCCCGGAAGCCAGCGTGAAGTCCTGAGCTGCAGGAGGTAGGGTGTGAGCAGGGGGCACTGGCCAGGCCTGCGGGGCCTTCTCAGCCTTGGGCAGGCCACTCAGCTCGTCCGAGGCCTCATGTCCTCTTCGGTCAGATGGGGATTCCGAGCCCCTCTGCAAGTCACTAGAATCAGGTGGGATGAACGCATGTAAGTGCCGAGCCTACGGCCTGGACATGGGGATTCGGACAGTCCGTCTGTCCAGCTGTCCCTCCGTCTGTGTGTGCAGGAAGGCCGCCACCTGGGTGATTCATGAGGGGCTACTGAGGCCATGCTGCATCTCATGATTGGCCCACCGTCCACCCGGAGCAGCTGACCTGGCTGGTCAGGGCCAAAATGGGAGCGCACGGAAGTTATTCTCAATTGACGACTCCCCTCGTTCTTAAAACCCAACTCACGGGAGAGCAATGGTCCTGACAAGCAGTCGAGAGACCTCGCTGTGTCCTAGCTCACCGCGTGCCTCCGGAGGAGACCGAACATCCTCGGTGAAATAGGAACAGACACGTACTCACGCGCCCTGCCCAAGCCGGAGAGGCTGCAGGGGAGAGGGGCCACTTACCTGGTTGCAGCAGGCCACGATGACGTGCTCTGGCTCGGGCATGACACTGCTCTTCTGCGCCACCAGGGTGTCCTGGGTGTGGCCGGGGAGCCGGTAGGAGGAGAAGAGCCCATAGTACTGCTTCATACAGAGCGGCTGCCCCGACAGCTGGCCCTTGGCACAGTCGGTAGGGATGGAGTGGCTGGAGAGCGGGGAGGGAGGCAAGGGATCGGAATTGGTTCCACTTGACTGGAAAACCCAGAATTGCATTAGGATGGCTGTCAAAGAGCTGGATTCCCCACTCTTTGAAGTAGTGAAGTGCCCTATTTCCGTGGCCCATGGAGGGACCCTCGGGGATTTCTCAAGCCTCTGATAGTCTCCCTCACCTCTGCCTTGGGCACTACCCATACAGAATTTGTGTTTTAGCCCTCGTGCCATCGCTTGTGCGATCTTTGTTTGGCATGCATTCACCCCACTACTGTGCTCAACGAATGTGTCCAGAAAACTCCTTCCACCTTCCAAGAGCCTATCCTTCCATCACCTCTTCCAGAAGCCTTCTCTGGGTTCAAGGCACAAAGTTCTCCTTCTCCTGTGGTCTCAGCACATCTTGTGTCCCTCTTTACTCTCTCCCTTGCCTTCTCCTCTGCCACTTTCTCCCCCTCCTCCTCCCCTCCTCCCTCTATCTCTCTCCTTCCGTCCTCCATCCCGCTCTCCCCTCTCCTTCTTTCTCTGTCTCCCCTTCCCTCAATCTTTACTTCCTTCCTCCCTCGCTCCTCCACTTCCTTCCCCTCCTCCTCTTTCTTCTCTCTCCTTCTCTTTCCTTTTTCCTTCATCCATCCCTCTCTCCCTCTCCTCCTCCTCCTCTCTCTGTCTCTCCACCCTCCCTCCTTCCCTCCTCCCTTTCACTGAGCTCTCCTCTGTGCCAGGCACCTTTCTGGGATCCGGGGTTATAGTGGCAAACAGAACATAAGTGTCCTGTTCTAATGGGGCCCAGGTGGTGGGATGTGTACGTGCAGCATAGACAAGCAACAAGCTGATACCTGGGAGGGTTTCGGGTGGTAAGACAGGGTGACAGGGACCAGCCGTGTGAGCTGAGCCCTGAGGGTAAGAGGCAGCCCTGAGATTAGTTGGGGCAGAGGGAGGGTAGGGTGTCCCGCGGCCCTACTTCTCAAGGTGTGGGTGCCCCACTGAACTGTGGGAATCAGAGGGAGCTCTCAGAAAATTTTATGGCACTTTGACAGCAGAATTTTATGTCTGTCCAGTCTAAAATAAAAATAAAATACGTGGTTGTGTCTTTTTTACCTTGGTACCATTTTTCTGTGAATTCATTTTTGTAGTGTTTGACATTTTATAAAATTAAAAAATACGTTGGTCCTTCACCACAGATCATTTGAGGAACACCTGTCCAAGCTGGAGAGGAAACGAGTGAGGTTGAAGCCAGCTACACTGGCTCAGTGTGGGGAGACCATTCCCCTCGGCTGGCAGCTAGCAAGGCTGAACCCACCATCACCTCGCTCCCATGACTCCTTCTCTGTCTTCTCGGGCATTTCTTAAATTCCTGATGCACATAACAGTGTGTGTGCGTGGGGGGGGGGTGCATTTTAAAGAGCTCAAGGAAGGACAGTGCTCACCCTAGGAAAAGGACCCATTAATGGTCGGGGCAGCTGGGGTAAAAGTTATCCTGATGCTGGAGGAGTTGGGCCGGGGGGTGGGGGGGCTGGGGGGTCGGGGGTGGTAGCCCACCTGCTCTCTGACAGAAGCCGGGAGCACAGAGCTGAAAAAAGACAAGGTCTCTGCCCTCTGGAATCTCCTTGGCTAGTGTGGCAGGGAGACAGATGCCTCAACAGGCTGTGCCAAATCAGGGCACTCCCCTCCCCAGGCTGGCCCCCCTACCTGTCCAGCAGGCTCTTGTAGTGGAGCACCCCGGAGATGAGGTTGGCTGCAAACCTGCAGAGAGAGATCAGGCCTGAGTTCTCCTCTGAGGGGCCCGGGCTCCTTCCCTCTCTCCAACCTTCCTCTCCCTCTCTCACCTCCCAAGCTCAATAAGCACCACCCCCGCCACTGCCACCGTCATGTCATGCTGCCAGTCCTTCACAAGCCTTGGATTAAAATGGTCCTGTGGAGATAACTGAGAGGAGAGGACACTGGAAGGTGAATGGGGAAGAGGACGGAGAGGAAGCTGGAAGAGGCCGCAGAACAGGCAGGAGAAGGCTGGATGGTCAGGGGCGGGGTTCTCCCTAGGAAAAGCCTGTGCTGGGGCTGGACTGGGCCAGGAACCCAGGTTTGGAGAAATCCCATCTCCTGGGAAGAGTCAATGATTTGGTCCCCTTAGTGCTAGTGAAAATGAAAGTGGGTGCTAGGGGGAAGAAAGTCATCAGAGAACCGTGCCACAGGACTGTGTCATCTTAACCGTCCATGGATGATGACGCTGGCTTAACTGCATCAGGAAGAAAATGCCCCCTTGGATGCCGTTGGAGAGCTGTTTCGAGAAGCTGTTCATCCGTCTATCTGCACACTTCCTTCTGCCCACGGGAGGTCCGGGCTGCAGGCTGCCTGGACAGCAGGTCGGCTGGGCTAGTCCCGGTGAGGAAGGAGGGGATGGGGGGTCTTCCGAGCATCGAGCATCCTTGAGCCCTGCCCATAGGCCCAGGTAGGCCCTGCCTCTTTTCTTTGTTGGTTTTGTTTTTGTTTTTCCTCTCGGAACTGTCCCCATGTGGTGCCACAATGGGTGTGACTCAAAGAGACTCTTTTAGGGAGACCCTTCCTCCCTGCCACATCCCTGAGTAAATGCTCGCCCACTGCACCCCCGCCATCGACATCAGTGGGCCCAGAGGCGGTTCCAGTGGCTCAGTGAGCCCTGAAATTGCAGCAGATGGCAGAGGCTCTGGCGGTGGCAGCTGGCAGGAAGGAACCGTTTCCACCCCCTTGGAGTCTCCTTTTAGAGCCTGGAGTCGCTGGGGGCCTAGCAGAGGTCCCGTCAGTCAGCCTGGGGTAGTGTGTCCCAGTGACAAGTCCAAGCCTCAAGTCCTGGTGGGGTAGAGGGTACACACCTCCTCTCAGGGCCTCAGCCAGGTCAAGAATGCCATAGGAACACCTGGGGGCCCATGGCCTCCACTACTGTCAACCCCACCCCAGATAAATACGTTCTGAGGAAGATCTTGTGTTTGTCACTCACGCAGCAACCTCGTCTAACCTTCCTGGACCCATGGCCTGGACGGCCTCTGTCTCAGGGGCATTTGACCCCAGAAAGCTCAGCCAAGGCACAAGCCTCGACCTTTCCTTCTGGGTACTGGGGCCAGCCCCCAGGAAGACTCTCAAGCTCTGAACCCAGGAGCATGGTGGCCTCACCTTAGCTGGTCGTTTGTGTCTTGGAAGTGCTGCCGGGCAAAGATCACGGCTGGGCTGGAGTTTACAGGCAGGGCCAGGCGGTTATTGAGATACATGTCGTTCAGCCAGTACTCAGACACCTGTTGGGAGAACGGGAGGGGTGCCATTACCGCCAGTGGCCATACGCACCCCTCTGAACAAGGCCACCTTGCCTGTGCAGGGTACCAGTCCCATCCTGGCAGCCCCAAGGGATGACTGGGACACTTTGTTGGATCATGAACTTCATTCATTCATTCATTCCACAAATATACTCTGAGCCCTGGTTACGTGCTAGGGTCTGTGTGCTCTCCAGTCCACTGGGACTGACCTTCATCTTTGCCCCGTGCCATCCCTCTCTTCCATCCCAGTTTCCTATCTGGATGTTTGGTACTTCATCCCTGTCCCCTGCCCATCCTTATGTGTGTCCTGTACCTGCTTTTCCGCCGCCTTTGCTTCCCTGAGCTTATCCCTACATTCTACTGCCCCATCCCTGTCTGCCATCCCTGTCCCCTGTCTGTCTCCGTCTCTGTGCCCTGTCTTTCCCTATTGCCCCATTTCTATCCCCTGTGCCCCCCATTTGTCCCCATCCCTGTCCCTCACCTGTCCCCCATCCCTGACCCCCCATTGTTTTCCATCTCTCTACCCTGTCTCTCCCCATCACCTCATCTCTATTCCCACCTGTCCCCTCTTGGTCCCCATCCCTATCTCCCATCCCACATCCTGTCTGTCCCTCATTTTTGCCCCTTGCTATCTATCCCCTTGTTTCTCCTCTCTTCCCTATCCGCCCATCTGTCCCACCTTTTTTACCTACCTGCCCCTCATCCAAATCCCTGTCTCCATGTCTGCTCCCTGCCCCCGACCCTGCGGGTCCCTTGTCTGCAATGTGCTCTCTCCACAGTCTGCCCCCTCTCAACAACTCTTACCCAATTGGCTGTCTTCTCCTGCCGGTCCAGGAGCTTCTGCTGCAGGGTCTCACCAAGGCCACCAGGGGCCCCAAACCGCTGCACGATGGCCTGGCTCCTCCTGAACCGCTCCTCAGGTACTAGGTGCCGCATGCATCGCAGGTAAGTGGCCAGGGTCTGCTGCAGGGGGGGCACTGGAAGTTTGGGCAACTCCTAGGAGAGAAAGTTCACAGGCACTTGCTATGCCTGTTCTTATGTGGGGTCCATAAGACCATGCCCGTTCCCAAGCTGGTCCCCAGAGTGTGTCCCTATCCTTGTTTCCCATCTTGGGTCTTGCCTATTTCCAGGACTCGGCTCAGCAGAATTGTGACCTTAGGACGTTCCTGTGTCTTTTTTCCGATACCCCAGGCCGCCCCCAGGAGGGGATAAAGTTATAGAGGAAAAGACCTTGATGTTGGCACCAGACAGACTGGGTTCGTGCACTGACTCTGATGCTGACAAGCTGTGCGATCGTAAGCAAACCACCTCACCTCTGTGCCTCAGTGTCCTCCCCTGTAAAATGGGGGTAATAGCCTCTACCTCTCATAGGATCAAATAGATCCTATGTGAAAGTGCTTTTAAACCACAAAGAATGGGTCTAAGGTGAAAGAGATCTGTTATTGATATTGGCTGCTGGTCACTCTTAATTTAAGAATTGTTGCCAGCTGGGGCTTCAGAAGCTAGTTTATCTCTGGACCCAAAGAGTATAACACTGATGGAGAAATAGGCTCCTTTTTCCGTCCCTCCTTTTCCTTCTTCCTCACTGAGCTAGTCACAGTCAGAAACCACAACTTTTCATATTACTGATTCAAGTTTACAAAGCTGGTGGTAAGGGGCCACCTTCTTTCAGGGGCTTTTCCCTTTGGGGTGGTAGAGGCAGGCTGTGGAGTTAAGGGACCCATTGAAAGCTTGCCTCTGCTCTGCTCCTGCTGCTGCATGGGCTGGAGCCCTCCCCACAGCCGCCCTGGGCAGACGGGGACCAAGCGTGGGAGCCTGTGCTGATGAGTGAATGGGAGTCCTTGCCTGCCTGATCCTGTCTGGGAGGAGGGTGTCAGTGCCAACTATAGGCTGCTCCTGCCCCAGGGAATGCTCAAGGACGAGGGTGGTCTGGGTAGCATTCTAGGTTGCTCAGCCCACTTCAAGAGAGCCAGGTCCAGGCCCCCCACCCAGCTGCTCTGGTTCCCTCTTCCTTCTCTTGGGGTCTGGGGGGGGGGGTCTGTGTGGTGGGCAAGTGGGCAAGCACCTACAGAAAGCCCAGCCCAGCTGGTGGCCTTGCCAAGAGTGTCAGCAGGCCTGGCTAGAGCCCCTGCTAGAAACAGGCCACCCTTCCTCAGGGATCTGACAATGTGCTGGGACTCAGTCATGGGGAACCGGTGATGGGTAAAATGGAATGAGGCAGGAAAACTCAGCTCACATGTCCCAGCCACATGTCTGGGGCTCCTCCTCAGACTCTCCTGGGCTGCTGGCCCATGCATGGGGCTGGAGACAGGGACATGCACTAATGAGGGTCTTTGGACACCTGGTCAGTACACATTTCATGGGCAGTTCATGTGAGCCAGGCCCTGGACTGGACTTAGGGACAATGGAGAAAGAAGGCCAGCTCTCAGGGAAGCTCCAGTCCAATGGGAGGGACGTGCCATGGACCAGACTCAACAGAGATGTCTGTCAGCTGTAACGGTCAGGATGATGTGGTGAGCAAATTCATGGGGAGAAGCCAAAAAGTTCTGATTAGGGTTTCAAAGGAAGCCCTCGCTAAAAAGGTGGGAAGAAGACAAATGTAACAGAGGGGCCAGCACTTCAACAACCTGGAGATCAGATGTGCTGCTCCATCATTTAGGACGGTGGGGAGGGAGGATGCCTGCTTAAGGAGGGGCGGCATTGTCTTAAGACAGTGGGAAAGATGATGCCTAAGGCTCCAGGAAGGAACTAGGGACAGCAGCTGGGGCTGGGATGTGACAAGGCTTAGAAAGTTAAGTCTGGGCTCAAAGTCTTTGGAAATGAAACTTGGGGAGAGGGAAAAGCCTTGGGGGAAGAGTACCTGGCCCGGGTCAAGGGCTCTTCCTGGCCTTGGGAGTCAGGAAGTATGGTTGCGAGCCATCCTTCAGCATCCCCTGAAGCCACTCCCCACCCCTCCAGGCTCTCCCAGGCTCCTCAGTGGGCTCAGGGCAGGACTGCAGCCTGGGCTTCATGCCCAAGAGAGGGCAGGGCTGGTGGCCAGTCAAGTGCTGGGGGCCAGTCCCATACAGGACTATTCTGGAAGCAAGGTGTGTGGGTGGAGAGAGAAGGGATAAGAGATAGGACTCCAAAAGTCACTCACAGGCTCCTCTTCACTGCTGGGAGGTTTTGCTTCCATCTTTTGGGGAGCTTTTTCCAGTATGGGCATCTTGGTGACTCCTGGTTGGGGAAGCAGAGTTGCAGACCTGGGGACCAAGAAGTAGGGAAACATCAATACAACAGTCACCCAGAACTGCCACGGACCCTTCACCTCCCAGAGCCTGACACTCCATCCCCACCCTGTGAGGAGGCCAGAGGTAGACGTGGGACCCAATGACACACGGCCTCATTGTAGACCTGGTCCCAATCTCCCAACCTCCAGACCAGCCCCCCTGACCGCAGTGTCCTTTCTGAGTCCCCACATGGGTTAGAGTGGGGTCTGAAGCAAGCCTTCTGCTGACACCTATTCCTTAAGACTGTCACCCAGGCTCAACGGACCACCCCGCCCAGAGTGGGAAGGAGCAGGGCTGGGCTGGCTCACTCCAAATCATAAGGGTTGTGGGCAGAGCACTTGCTTTGTTTCTGCCTGGGACCCAGCAAATACATGTTTTGCTGATTAAAATCTCTCCTACTAGACTGTGAGCTTCTCTTATATTCAGAGCTTCATCTCCGGGACCTGGTCTGGTGGTTAGCACGGAGGAGAGTCAGTGCTGGATAGCTGAATAAAGGGAACGCACGCATGTGTGAACACGTGCGTAAATGATATAGGTCCTCTAAGGCTGTGGGCTCCAGGATGCACTCTGGGCTGATTGGGAGGCTGGCCTGTGGCCAAGGCAGGGGTTGTGTTGGGGGACCCTGGGGCCTGCCTGATGGACTGTGACTTAGGCAAACTCTGGTTTGTAGGCTCCTAGTGGAGGCGGCACGGGAGTGCTGAGGGAGACAGCACAGGGCAGCTGGTCAGTCCGGCCCCTAGGGGCCACGGGACTCAGCCTGGAGAGAAATGGATTATTTTTTATTTGCAGTAGAAGTGACCCAGGGCAAGAGAGGCAAAGGCCTATCTTTAAGGCTACCCCCTACCTTCAGCGAACCCCCTAAGCAGAGCCTCAGACCCACACACTCATGATTTCCACTCACGGATCCCCTATTCTCTCCCAAGAGGCTAAAGCTGATGTTTAGCCCATTTTATCCCCCTCCCCCAACCCACCCCAGGCAAGCACAGCCCAGGTGGGGGCTAGGCTCCAGTCCCAGTTGACCCAAGGACAGAGCATGCAGAAAGATGGATGAATCAGGCTCGGTTGATGGAGGAGCCTGGGGCTGCCGGGCAGCACTGGGCTGAGAATACAGAACGCACCCTAACTCTGTGCTGGGATGCTCCGGACTAGGGGGTCCCCAGACCTGCTGACAGCATAGTAGCTGCCCTGACACCCTGCAGAATGGAAGCAGCGGCATCCAAGTTAGGGTCCATCGCAGGCATGCAGAGTTCTGAAAGGTCGGTGATGGCAAGGTCAAGTTGATAAAGGCCCTAGTGTGGCTAGAGACCTTGTATCTTGGAGAAGTGTGAGATTGGAGTGGGATGGCTTCCTGGGGACCAAATGGAAGGGCCTGATCCCTGCCCGGCAATCGGCTGCTTTTCCTCCTTGGCCCACGGCCAGCGATTAGGAGGTGTATGTCTATACCTATGTGTATCTTTCTGTCTCTGTTTGGTGCCCTCCAATCCATGCTGCCACCAGCCTGGCTTCCGAAGGCTGCCAGGAGGGATCTCTGCTCCCCCCTGGAGGCCCAATCCCACCTCCGCCCCCGCAACACGGGCAGTCCCTGCTCTGGAGGGACTCCCTGGGACCCAGCTCACACTTGCCACCTGCAGCTGCTCCCCACCTCCCGCCTCCGCGAGAGTCTGGGGCGCACCCGAGATTCAAAGGGGCCCGCGTGAGACGGGTCAACGCCCTGAGTGGGCACAGAAAGTGCAGACCTTGGCATTTAGCAGATGGGGATCCAGGAGAATAGAGAAGTGAGGACACGGCACGTGGAGCCGCGGAGCCTGGTCGTCAAGCCTCTCCAACCCCTTTCCCCCTAACTTCTCACCGTCCTGCTCCCGGTTCCCCTGCCTCCACTCTCGGTGGGGAAGTGCCAGAGCCGCGGGATCCCACAGTCTCCCGGCGGTTCCCCGACGGCCGCTTCGGTTCAGCACTCGGAAAATCCCGCGGATCCTGGGGCTTCTGGATCCCAGCGCGTCCCCTAGACGGAGCCTTCCTCCACTGCCCTCGGCTCCCTGCGCTCTGCTCCCCGCGCCGCGCTCCTCCAGCCCAGCCCCTCTCACCTGCCCTCCTTGGTTCTGCCGCGTTGGCCGCCGCTCCACCGCACCAAGCAAGACTGGGGGAGGGAGCGTGAGCCGGAAGGGATCCAGGGGCGCGTCAGCAGTACGGGGGTGGGGGCCTCTGTCCGCTGTAGAGGCTCCGACGTCGCCGGGTCCCCGCGGCCTCCCTACTGGCTGCCAGGGACCGGCCGCGCCTGTGATCTCCTTCCTCCTGTTCCTCCTCCCTCCCCTCTCTCCTTTTTCCTCCCTCCCTCAGCCCCACCCCGTCTCTCTCGCTCTCTGTCCTCTCCCCTACCCCCGCCGCTGCCTGCAGCGATCCCACCTCCCGGCCCCTGGCCCCGGCTCGGACAGCTTCCCGGAGGAGTTTCTGTAAGGGCAGCGGAATCCAGGCCCGAGAAGGGGGTGCAGAACATTGCCCCGCCCATGTCCATTGCCCCCTGCCCAGCCTTTCCCAGTCCCGGCGCTCTCCCAACCCCATCAACCTAGCCCCGGCTGCCTCTGCACAACGCTGAGGAGGGTTGGGTCTGGGGAAATCTGTGCACTCCCCGCCGTCTAGGCCAGGCTCAAATCATACTACAACTCCTTTCAAAATGATAATGTTAATAATCATCATCATCATAATAATCCTGTTTGTTGATCACTGCAGGTTATCCTTCTTTTCTATTCCACCCCATCCTTGCTGGCACTATGGGGTGGGGGGGGGAGTGGAGATACAGACCTGGGGATGCTTACAGACACGCAGCGGGGGGGGGGGGGGGGTGGGGGGGGCGGGGGAGACATTCCTCCCAGACAAAGCACTCCTCCCCCGCCCCCACCCCAGATATAGACCTTACACACCAGCACACACACACAGACCCACAAAGACAGACCCTGCCCAGACAAACACACACACAGCCCAACACGCAGACCAAGGACAGACTGCGCACCAGCAGTGAAGACTCTCACAGGCACTGTTTAATGCACAGGCGTACCCCAACTCCGCTGCCTGTCCATGCCAGAATTGGAGGGCTCTTCAGCCCTCATCCGCGGCAGGCTCCAGGACTGGGAGTGGCCTGCAAAGGGGGCCTGCAGCTCCGGAGACCGTACTCAAGGTGGGGAGACTTCTGACAGCCTTGGCCAGCTGCTTCCACCAAGGCCAGGGTAAGGGTGGGGGTAAGAGGGTGGGGGGTTGGCACCAGCTCCCACATTGGCACCCTCTTCAGTCATGACTCAGACCCGCACAGCCAGGACACAGCAGACACACCAACTCAACTGTTCCCCCACTCCTCCAAGGATAGAGCCTAGCTCTCTAACGAACACACATGACTGAGATCGGACCTCTGTCCGGAACAGCTCGGGCCCCTCCTACTCTTCACCCGAGCCTGGGCAGGCCAGGATGCAGGGCTCGAAGGGAAGCCCACCCCTGGCGCTTCAGAGCTCAGAGGTTGACACAGGGAGTGTCCTCATGGGGCGGGGCCTAGCGCACCCAGAGGGAGCGGGTCCTCAGTCTCCCCCCCGGCGGCGCCCTGGGGCGCGGCGTTGGGGCTGGGAGGGAGGGGCTGTCGCGAGCTGAAGGAAGTCGTGTACTACAGGGTGTCCGAGGGTGGGAGCCTTTGCTGCATTTGCTTTTTTCGTATCTCCTCTACCAGGTGGCAAAAGAGCCACAGGCTTCGCGAGTGCTTGCCAGGCTCACACCTGGATTAGGGCTAGACCCAGCTCACCCTCCCCTCTGCCCTGGCCCTGTGCCCGGCAGCCCACCCTCATCAGTAAAAAGACTCGGTCTCGAACAGATATAGTTTATTGATTCGGGCCGGAAGCACCGCGGTGCAGGGGGCCAACTTGGCACTGAGAGAAACGGAAGGAAAGACAGACGCACGGTTCTACACAGGGGAGCCCCGAGGTGGCGCCTCGCGCACCTCTTTATCTCTGCAGGACCGTATCGCATCGCGCGCCTCGGTGCTCTACGCCCCACTGGACGAGAGGGAGGGAGACACAGAAAGGGTCATAGAGAGGGGATCCCGATAGGGAAGTCAAGACGGGCGGAGGCTGTGGAATACTCGTTGGAAGGGGCGGGCTCTGAGCCTGAGCTAGCCAGTGCTCTCGCAAAGTAGCCACCTTGACCCAGGGGATGGGGCTAGGGGTGGCCTGGAGGAGTAGCGGGGCTGCTAGCTGCGGGTGTAGTAATTGTTGTAGACGTCCTCGCACTCGTCAAAGGGGCCCGAAGGGCTTCGAGGCGCGCCATCCGGGTCAGACACCGGACGCTCACGCAGGCGCACAGCATCATACAGACCCTGCGGTGGCTCATCCAGGAGCACATCGCGTTCCGAGCGGGAGCGCCTCAGGAGGCCCACGTTGCGCAGCAGCAGCAGGACGGGCGCGTAAAGCAGATTGGCCAGGCCCATGCCAAGGCTAAGTTGCGCAAAACCGAGCGAGTGCACTATGTGGCCCGCCACTATGGGCCCGAGCGCATAGGCCACGGAATAGGAGATGTCGGCGATGGCATAGACGCTGCCGTAGACCGAGACGTGGCGCACGTCCACGAGAAAGGCGAGCGTGGGCAGCAGTGCCGTGTCAACTAGGGCAATGCCGAAGCAGAGGCCGCAGAGCGAGACCACTAGTGGTGCGAAGGAGCGGCAGGCAGGCACCAAGCAGGAGCTGGCTCCGATCACTGCCAGCCCGAGAGCTCCGTACAGCCACTGCAGGTGTGGGTAGCGTGCCGCCAGGCGCACGGTGAGGTAGACGCCTAGCACATGCGGCACAAAGGCTGGCAGCCAGGCCATGCCCGTCTCCAGTTCTGACGCCGCCATCGTGCGCTCCATCCACGTGGCAATGGTAGGCTCGAGGAAGGCAAGGGGGATGTTGCAGGTGGTGAGGGCCCCGGCCACCACAGCGATGTAAGGGTCCAGCATGAGGCGGTGGATGGGTGTGCCCACAGGTAGGTTGGCCCGCGCCCGCGTCGCAGCGGAGAAGGGCTTGGCCACCACCAGCAGCAACAGAGCGTCGAGCAGCGAAACAGCGGCGAGCACCAGAAAGGGCACGTGCTTGCCCCCGAATCGGCAGAGGAAGCCCCCGAAGGGTGGCGCCACTAGACTTCCAAAGCTGATGAAGGCCAGCGCCACGCCCAAAGCGCGACTGCGCTCGGGCTCCTCAGGATACTTGTCGGCGATCATGGCAATGCCGGACGTGTCCGCAAAGGCCGAGCCCAGGCCCTGAAGGCTGCGCGCAGCGAAGAGCGTAGCGTAGTTTTCCGCGAACGCGAACAGCATGGTGGAGGCGAACAAGACTCCCAGGCCGATAAGCAGTGGCACGTCGTAACTCATGCGGTCAATGAACGGCCCGCTCAGGGGGTTCACCAGCAGCTGCAGGATGGCTTTGGAGGCAAACAGCACCCCGATCTTCACGTCCTCACTCTCCGTCTCTGCCTTCGCGGGCCCTGAAGTGTTGCCCTTGTCGGCACTGCCAGTGGCTGGAGTGGACGGCTGGAGAGTGGACACTTCTGTGCTCTGGGTGGGCCTGCCGGCCTTATGCATGTGGGCAATGTAGTCGGGCACGATGGGCACGATGACCATGTACAGCATGTTGTCCAGGAACAGCGCCACGCATACGATGACCAGCACCAGGCGCCGCTGCCGCCGGGGATCCTGCAGCACGGCGCCCAACGCCTCCGACAGCTTGATGGCTGCCGCCCGGGCCCGGCCCACGGGCGCCGCGGGTTCCATTGCCTCTACTCCGCAGCTCTTCCGAGGACGCCTCCGCCGGGGCCGGGCGCGGGCGCCCTGCAGTGCGGAGACCAGGGCACGGAACTTCGCGGGCGCGGTCCGCGCGGCGCAGCGCCCCCTGTGTCTCAGGTGGCTGCAGGGCTCATGGCCCTGGGTCCCGGGAAAGGCAAAGACCCCGTCCCTCGAGACGCCGCGGCTATTCGGAGCCGAGCCCGGACCAGCCGCTGCTGGGCTCAGGCGCGGTCAGGGAAGGCAGGCGAGCCGAGGGGCCAGGGCCAGAGACTAAGCACCTTGAGCCTGCGGCTCCCCGGGCGCCGTCCCCTAAGCGTTGAAAAGCCGCCCGCGCGGGCCGAGGGGCATGCTGCTGCCGCCCGCCCGCCGGCTCGCTCGCCCAGCCGCCGCTCTCCCCTCCCCTCGCGTCGGCTCTTGCCTCCTCCTCTGCCGCCTCCTCTTTTTTTCCTTTCCACTCGCGGCTGTGACGCTGCGAGTCTCGGCCCCCGAGTGGTGCCCGGGCCACTTGCGTCGCTCATACTAATGCGACGTCGGCGGGGCGGGGGCCGGGGGGCGGGGCGCGGCCGGGCAGGGGTCCCCTTCCCAGATGCGCCAGGACTGGAAACCTAGAAAGGGGTCTTGGTAAGAAGAGAGTCCTGGCCAAGCCTCTGAGGATGGCTGCCCTGCTCGGGGAGCGGGCTGTCTGTTCCCCCCACCCCCGCCCAGTTCTAGGACCCGCGGGGTTTGCGCCGGCTCTATCCCCCTCCCCAGAGGGTAGTGCAGCGGCCGCTCCCCACCGGCGCCGCTGGAGAGGAGGGCGCCGAGGACTCCAGATCTCTGCCTCAGCCTGGATCGCCGCGCGCAGCCGGCAAAGAGCCCCCGAGGTGAGCGGTGGCTTCGTCCATCAGTTTTCGCAGCTGAAATGTGGGGCGGCGATTGGTGGGGGGCCGGCTGGGATACCCCCAGCCCTTTCTCTGGCCCCACCCCCTGGCCCCTTCCACCCCGGGGAAGGGAGGGGGAGACGCAGACTGCTGGGCCGGGTTCCGACAGACCGGGCCCTTCGGGAGAATGTCACAGCAGAGAATTCCTGACTATGAGCTTCTCGGAATAGAGGGGAGAAGTCGCCTCGCTCCCACCAAGGGCCCCGAATATCAGCCCTGCCCCTTCCACCCTCCGGTACTGCTTCGCCACCTTCTTCCAGCCTGTAATCCCCCTTTCAGCTTTAACTGTTCGGGTCCCCCAGCTCCACCTCTTCTCCTTTGCCTCCTCCTGACCCCCTCCCCATTGTAACTCCTCCCAGGTGCTCATAGCACTAGAACAATCCTTCCAGCCTTTTCAGCGAGGTCCCGCCCCCTTCCATACCCCATTCCCCCGCCCCCCCCCCCGCCTCCCCCTGTCCCCCATCTCCAAAGCTGCCTCCAAGTCCTAGGTGGGCTCTGGGAGTGATATGGCCGGGGTCCTCCCTTGCAGCTGTAAGAAAACCCGAGGGGGCGCCGTGCCCACTCCCACGGCAGGACCCAGCAGCTTTGCTCTCATCCGAGGCTCAAGGAAGGCTCACCTTCCGAGAGGGCCGCATTGCCCAGACGCCCCATTCTCTGCAGACTGGCTGAGCCGTCCTGGCTGTGCACTTGGCCTAATGTGTCCCCCAAAGAACCATGACCCTAGATGGCACACCGAGTCTGTGTTCCAGTCCAGGCTGGCAGGAGAAAGGCTCTGATGCAGCTGAGATTGGGAGACGCATGTTGTTGAGATTCCAGTTTGCCTCTTCCAGAGTCAGAGAGGAATTTTCCCGTTCTTCTGGTCTCAAAAGCACCCCAGTATTAGATCCAGCTTCTTTCTCTACCGTGCTCCCCACCCCAAGTGAGGCATGGGTGATGCAGTGCACGGAACTTGGGCTTTAGGGAGGCTTTAGGGACAGATGATTGAGGTGGCTCCCAGTTCTGCCACTTACTAGTTAGGGTGCCAGGGCATTACTTCACCTCTTTGTCCTCCAGTTTCTTTATTTGTAAAATGGGGTAATAAGAGTACCTAGTGCTTAGGGTGCCTGGCACATAACATAGTAAGGGTGCTGTAAGTGCTTGGTATTGTCGTTATTATCTGTAAAGTGTGTTCTTTTATCTTTTTTTCACAGTAGTGGGTCTTGTGAAGAGCAGGTAGAAGGTACAGGCTTCCTGGCTAGTCCCTGTGGTTAGGTGGGCATTGTGATTCCAGGCTCTGTGCTAGCTGGTGGGAGGCTCAAGGGCATTGGCAAGTTGGCTTCTGTCTTTGAGATGGCTGTGGGATGAGGTGATGGAGACCAGGGTGTCAGGGTGAGAGACGGTGGCTTTGGTACCTGTTGCTTAATCTCTCCACCCACCCAGGCACCCCAGGAAGGAAGAGGAGAAACTCCTCCACTTAAGGAGCTCCCAGCACCTGCTCTGCACTGGCCAAATTGCCCTCTGTCTGAGAGAGGGAAAGTATGGGGACAGATCTGGCTCTGACCGACATTTGGCAAGTCACAGCCTTTCTCGGCCTCCAGCCTTTGTCTCTGTTAAGTAAGGGGTGAAGGAGGAGGCCACTCACTGCATTCCCCAGGGAAGTGGGTACTGGAGAAGGGCTCTTCAGGGTGGCAGAATTATTTTAAATTTTATTTGAAGGCCTTGAGTCAGCACACACTCTTCAGCTTATCACAATGTCCCTCCACCTGACTTTGCACATTTATGTCACCTGCCTGGCTTTTCAGTCATTTGAGTTTTAAACTTTGTGATGAGGAAAACAACTTCTGAGAAAAACAACTTTTGTTTTTCTAAGTTGCTGTGTAAGCATTTTGCAGCTTGACAGCCCTACTCACACCCAGAGTCTGGACATTTAGATAAGGACTTGAGTTTAGGATTTTAAAAAAAGATTTTGTTTATTTATTTGAGAGAGAGAGAGCATGAGGGGGCAAGGGGCAGAGGGAGAAGGAAAAGCCGACTCCCTGCTGAGCAAGGAGCCCAATGGGGCACTTGATCCCAGAACCCTGAGATGATGACCTGAGCCAAAAGCAGACACTTAACCGACTGAGCCACCTAGGCACCCTGAGTTTAAGATTTCTGACTTAAGTTCCCATTTTGCTTTTCCTGGGGCACCTTTAAAAATAACCCCTTAGAGTTAAGCCCACAAAATATTAGTGACCTCCACCCCAACTACCTTATAAATAATAAGTGTTTGCTACCCTGCTGTCTACTGCTTACTGGTGATCTATGACAGATGACTGCCCTTCCCCCTGCTCATTGCAGCTACACCCCCCCCCCAACTATCCCCCCCCTCTTCTGGGATCTGTAACAAGAAAGTCTGTGAGTCTACTTCCTTTGCATGGTTGTATTGAAACTGTGTCTTCAATTGAGGTGACCCCATTCACCCCGTTTCACTTTCCCAGAGTGGGAGCTCAGATGCTGGGATGGGGGTGTGGGCTACTGCGGCTGCTGTGTGGGTGGCTTATGCTTCCTCTTTCAGCACATCATAATCTGCATATTCTTAATTCAGTACACCAGCTCCAGCTTCCCAATGTAGACCTCTGGCCTCTTCTGACTCCCCCGCTGTGAGACTTTTAAAGAGGCAGTAGTCCAGCCTGTAGAGCAATTGTTATTTATGCATATGTTTTTTGCCCTGTCTGATTTAAAAAGCGGGGAGGATTTAAAGTAGATGTTTTTCTGTCCAGTGGCTGAAGAATTTAAAACTTAGTGGAATCTTAGAGAAAAGAAACTTTCCCAGGGACTTCAAGGTGCAGACATCTCTCCCAGCCTGCTAGCCCTCATAATTCATGACTGTTCTTGAGCATGGAGCCAAGTTATCTCTGAGATCATGCTCAACTCTTCAGTCCTCCACTTACCAATGACAGGAAACAGACTCATTTATTAAGCACTCTATGCCAAGGGTGTTATGTGTGCTGTTTCATTTAATCTCTCTCAATCCTGGTGCAGTGTAAGTGTTCTTTCCCTTGTCTTACTGATGAGGAAGCTGGGCATAGAGAATTTGGGTCACTTGCCTGAGATCCCAACAGTACAGCCTGGATTTAAGCCAAGGCTGCGCGGCGGGGCCTGTTTTGTGGTCCTTATGATACCTCCCTATTCCCTGTGCTTCATTGTGCCTCTGCTAGTCCATCTGCAAGGTGGCCACATCTTAGCAGTGTAAGGAAGAGGGACAGATGAAGATTGGTGGGAGGAGGAATGTTCTTGGCTGCCTCCCTAAGGAAGCTTCTGGGACACTAAACTCCCTCAACCTTCAGCTTCCAGCTCAGAATGCAATCCTGTACCCCGTCAATCAGCATCCCCAGGGACTAGGGTGCAGGAGTCTCAGGACTCTCCTGCCTCAGAAAAAGGCTAGGGGCTGAGCCTTGGCAGAACAGGGGAAGAATCCCAGTTCCTGCGCAGGCTGCGGGGAGCTGTCCAGGGTGCTGGTCCCAGCTTCGCAGCTGGCCAACCAGCCTTACACAAGGGCCTGTCCCTCATGCTTCCCCGGGTCTGTGGCTTCCTCTTCAACAGGACTCTTGGTAAATTCCTTTCCAGAGACTTCTCTATCTGACCATAACTTGCAGGAAAAAGAGAACTTCCCATCCAATCATATTGGAGAAAATGGCAACATTTTCTTCTCTGCTTTCTCAATTAGACATAGAAACTGTTACTACAGAGTACGTATCTGCTACTCAAGGTAAGTCAAATGGTAAAGGAAAGAATTTATTTTTTAGGCACACAGAAGTGCTTATGATGTTCTAGGCACTGTTCTAAGCATCTTACAAACATTAACTCATTTAATCCTCTTACCAGCCTTCATATTACCTTTTTACAGGCAAGGACACCGAGGGACAGGAATTTATCCACAGTCAGAGAGCTCATAGGTGGTGGAGACAGGATTCAAAGGCAGACTATCTAGCCCCAGCACCCAGCTGTCAACCACCATGCAGCCCTGCTCCAGGATGGCTGAAGATTATGAGTCGACTTACTTGAAAGTATCTAGCTCAATGCCTGATACTTAATAGGAACTTAATGATTATTGTTTTGTATGGACAGAGACAGCTTGGTGATTTCCTGCTGACAACATTTCTTCCCATTTTATCCGTTGGACACAGCTGTGGCCTCCATCTGCTAGAACAAAGTCCTTTCCTCAAGCTTGGACTGATGTCACAGTGTTGCTTGCTGTGGGCTTGGGGAGTCCTGGTATATGGGAGCTTGAGGAAGGTGTGGAAGGATAGCCTTCCCGCACCTGTGCCTGGGTGAGGTATGGTGTGTGTATGCCAGGGTGGATCTTGAGGGAGTGTATCTGCGTGGGTGCTGCTTTGGAGGAAGGCATCAGCCCATCCTGAACTCTTTTCTAGAAGGTTGTGGGCCACATTAATTCCAGGTCCATGCCATTTGTTGCTTCGCTGAGACAGCTGGTCTCAGAGACTCGAAACGACCATGTTTCTGTAGAGAAGCAGGTTGATAGTGGTGGTGGCAGCACGTGGGTGGGGCACCTGCTCCTGATTTATGATTTCTTTGTCTCCCTGGAAGCACTTAAGTGCAGGCTTAATTCCAGTGGAGCTCAGAAGCCTCTTTGGATTCCAGTACTGGGGGAGGGGGTTGTCATTTACCCTGGTCTCACTACTCACCCTGTGTGCTTCCTCAGGAAGGCCTCAGGGCCTCAGAATCACTTAATTAATTTAGGCTTCCTTAGTCACATATTCTCAGATTCAAAGGAACAGAGCAGCCCCTGTCAGCTTTTCCTGGAAGCCTGTGAGTCTGGTGGCTGGAAGCCAGAAGGACTACGTGCCTGCCTCCCTGCCCTTGGCTAGTGCATCCCTAGGACTCAGACCTGTCTTGCACACTGCATAGCTGGGCTCCAGTGGGGGAATAAGGGGACCAAAGTTCCTGTACTGTGGGCAGGCCTCGGAACACCTCTGTAGCTCTCAGAGAAGAAGCTGCTCTTACCTGCTTTTCTTCTGACTCCCAATGCTTCTCAGGAAGTGGGAGCAGGGCCTCAAAATCACTTGGTTTATGCTCTGACCTCCACTCTTCTCATCCCAATCCAATGAGTTTCTCAGGTTTATCACCTCCTCTGTTGAGACCATCCCTGCCCAGACCTCTAATCTTCCCTTAAACCTAATCTTCCCTCACACTGGGACAATCAGTCACCTCCCAAACTTGGCCCTTGCTTCCTGGTCTGTCCAATCCTCCCTGCACGGATGCCAAACTTCTTTTCTGTAAAGTTTCAGACAAGTTCCCATGTGATTACAGACCTTGCAGGGCACCCTGCTGCTGTCCAGCTTCTTTTTCCAGTGTTGTGGCTTTCCACAATGAGTCCCCAACCTTTCCTGTCTTTCTTGTCTTCCCTAACAGACCCCTGGAGCTCCCACCTCTGCACCTTTGAACCTGAAGTTCTCTCAGCCCATGCCCAGCTTTGCCTTTCCTTGGTTGCCATAAATGCTTCCCCATTTCCTAAAATATTGTGAAACCCTCCCCCTCCCCCTACCATAACTTCTACTGCATTTTTCTACTACTCTTAGGAATTTATCTCACGCAGTGTTGGACCTGCTCCCCCCCTGCCAGCCAGAGAGTTTTTGAAGGCAATATCTGCCTAGTGTGTGTCTAATAACAAGATTTGCTTGTCATGCATTCAGAACACCGGTCACAGCACTTTGCATAGGAGTGGATATGTCAGTGGTTTTTGAATCTATCTCTACATTTATTAAAATGAAAATCATGGAAGTATACATGAATAGAAATTGCTTATAGAGAGGCTCACAGAAATTAGAACATAATAAATATTTGTTTGTCCTCAGTCCTGGTCCTCTCTGCCCCTCTCAGAAGTTACCACTGTTACTGTTTTTACATGTATTTTCCAGGATCTTTCTAAACCCTTTTCCAGACATATCTATGAACCCATATAAAACATAACATAAGCAGGCTTTATTTTAACATAAAGCTTGTTATATATGTATCATTCTGCTGTTCTCTCCCTTCCCACTCAAGAATATATCTACTTTAGTCCATTAAAAAGTAGCTCAATTTTCTTAGAGGCTGCATAGTATTTTTTGTTATGAACATACCCCAGTGTTTACAACTAGTTCCCTATGATAGACATTTGGGTTATTTCTAATGTTTAGGGATGATGATGTTGCAATGGATGTCCTTGTGCTTGGGTGAGGTGCTATCCCAGGAGAGGCACCAGCACCTTATTGATCCCAGCAATCTGTGCACATTTTAAATTTTGAAAGAAATTTCCAAATTGCCCTCCAAAGTGGCTGCATAAATGTATACCCCAGCAAGTAATCTATAAGAGTACACAATTTCCAACACCCTAGCAACATTTGTTCTTTTCTGCCTTTTTCCCTTTTGTCAATCTAATGGGAGAAAAATGGCACTCAATATTATTTTAATTAGATATTTTAATTGGCTGAGTAACTTTTCTTATTTTCATTGGCCATTTGTGTTTCCTTTTTCATAAATTGCCTGTTATTTTCTTCCCCCATTTTTCTATGAGGTTGTTTGTTCTTCTCTTCCTGAGTCGTAGGAATGTTCATTATATAGAGCATCATTATTAAATAGAATAACTTCATTAAATAAAATACATTTCCCCTGGACATGTCCTTTGTGGCTAAAAATCATTGTTACTTCTTCACTAGTAGAATTTATGGTTTATACATATTGGGCAGGATAGAATGGAGTGGATGTGGAGTTGCAACATCAATTAAAACCCTTCAGAGCCTCTTCATCATCAATGGGAGAGACTCTAATGGAAGAGACTCCAAATTCTTTAGCTTGACATAACAGGGTCTCTATAATCTCTCTACCTCTGCGGCCTCAATATGATACCCAGATTTGATTGCTGATTCCATCACTTTCTACCTGTCTAACTTTGAGCACATTTACTTAAATGCTCTGAATCTAGCCTCTGTCATTTAAAAAAGCATACAGCTGTCCCTTCCTTGCAAGTTTCTGACTCTCTGACCTTGTGCAAGTTGCTTAACCTCCCCAAACCTCACTAATATATCTGTAAAATGGGTGCATTGACAATGCCTCATAGGCTTTGGAATGAGATTCCTTGTGAAGTAAGTTGTTGCTACTGTTAATTATTCCCCCTCCTGTCTGCCTAGATGACTCCTATACATCTTTTGTGGTCAAATCAAGTCTCTTTGTCTTACTCCCCAAATAAAATTGATTTCTCTCTCCTTTGTGCCAAGACCATGTATATATCACTGTTTGTCACACTGTGTTATGAAGGTGTGTTCATGTGTCTCTTTCCTCTACCAGAGGGTAGGGTCTGAGGAGGGTGGGTTGCACTCAGCGCCTGGTATCCAGCACCCCAGTAGATGACTGTGCAGCGGAAGTATTAGCCTGTGTGTCACTTTTGAAAAGAAAAGGGCTTCCTTATTTTGCCAAAATTTTGTTGAATCTGGAACAGACGGAGGACACTCAGAGGAAAGCTAAAGCGTACCAGAAAAAAAGCCCTAGATGTACCCTGGAGAGAGCCAGAAAACAGATTTGCCTTAAGGCGTGTTGACACTGCAGCCTAGCTGAAAAGCTCTCCTGATTGACTAGTTGGATAGGCAAAAAGATATTTAAGGGAAACTCTACATTTTACAGTTAGAGTTGGCTGGGTTGGGAAAATCAGGAAGATAGATGAAGGCTGCCAGCCATTCCTTTTCTTTTTTAGAGGCTTGTCTTGATCAGAAAAGCAAGCACTGATCAGTTAGAGTCTCTCCCATTTTCAGACTTGAAAAAAGTATAAGTTTGGGGCAGGGAAATCTCAGAGCCCTGCACAGGGGGAGGGTGGAGGACTATTCCAGAAGGATGTCCCTTATAGATGCGTGCTACACAGGGCTGCAGTGTGCTTGACTGCATCAGTACATCCCCAGAACATAGCACAATCTCTGCCTTTAGAAGGGCTCAGTGAACATCCAAGGGAAATGCTTGTTTGGGAGTGAATTGTTCTGAATGGGTATGTGGTGACCATCTCCACTGAGAACTATGGAAATCCTCTGTGCCTGGATAGTGTAGCCATGGATTCAAGATCATCTCTCCTGTAGCCTCTGAAAATGGATTCCTTCTCAGAGGGGCCTCAGATGTAGACAGTGGAGATGCAAGGAGATGGCCCCATCTGGTAAAAAGGCTGGCCCTGCAGGACCTACCTACTGCTTACCACCCTAAGCCTCCAAGTCATTGTGAATAGATGGGTCTGAGTTTCAAACATGAGCCTGGAGGGGGCAGGGACACTACAAAGTCATTTCAGTTCCCCTGGTTTGTGTCTGAGTGGCCAGAAATTTGTCCTTTCCCAGGCTGCCTGCCAGGGCTTTCTCTGGGCGTGTCTATGACGTAAGAGAGAGGTCAGCAAGCAGCCCCAGTGCAAGCCCTGGTCCTGTGCCAGACGCCGTGAAAGGCTTTTACCATTATTAGCTTTCAATGTCATAAAACTCCTATGAGCTAAGTCCTCTTCTGGGCCTCATTTTATAAATTGGCAGTGTAGGGGGTTGAGTAATGTGCCAAGGTCACCCGGCTGTCTGATTCACGTCCATGGCTTTATCTATTTGGCCATGTGGCTTCCGTCCTCTGGAAGCCTGTGGAATTTCTCTGTGGCCTTCAAAGCACTGTTCTCCCCCACAACCTGTGTGCAGGGTCATGGCTGCCATTCTCCTCTGGGTATTGGGGACCATCCAGCCCCAGGCACAGAGGCTATACCTGTTTCCTCCTTCTTTAGACATTCTGACCTCTGTCCTTATTATCTCTTACTAGGACTATTGCAGTAGCCTCTTGGTAGAGTCCCCTGCCTCTGGTGTTACCACCAGCTCCTGACTCCCCACAGTCAACTTTTTAAAACATAAATCTTCCCCACGGTAGGCACTTCATAGATATTTGTTAAATCAGTCATCCTTCTGCTTTAAATTCCCCTTGCCTAGGGTCAAGTTCACAAGCTCAGCTTTATTTTATTTGTTTAAAAGATTTTATTTATCTATTTATTTATTTGAGAAAAAGAGAGAGAGCTCGTGCACTAGAGGGGGGAGGGGAGGGGCAGAGGGAGAAAGAGAACCTCAAGCAGACTCTGTGCTGAACATGGAGCCTGATGTGGGGCTCAATCTCATGACCCTGAGATCATGAACTGAGTCAAAATCAAGAGTCAGATGCTTAACTGACTGAGTCATCCCAGTGCCCTTACAAGCTCAGCTTTAAATTCCCATTGCCTAGGGCCAAGTTCACAAGCTAACCATGGCTTTCAAGGCCTTCAGTGTATGTCCCCAGCTCCTCCCCATGCTGCTTCTACTAGCACTCCCTGCCACACACACAGGGCTGCCTGCCCAGAACACCTGGGTCCTGCTGTGCCCGGTCCCACTGTTGGCTATGTTCTCTTTCCCAATAGAATGGGTTACTAACCATGGGGAGCATCCTGGCCCACATGAACATACCTTAACCCTAGCATTGCCGGAAGGGATTCTAGGGTTTGATGGCATGTCTCCAGTCCCTATCCTGTATTTAATCCATCTAACATCTTCCGTGCCCACAATGGGGCCTCACAGGAAGAAAAACATCTGGGAATGGTTTCTGCCACACACACACATATAGCTATGTGTATAGTGACCTATCTCAAATGAGGCATACTCTCATTTCTACTATAGTTATGTTAGATGCTGGTCTCAACCCACTAACTTGGGTTTCTAATCAGCAAATGGTTGGTGAACTGTGGATTGAAAAGGTTGCACTGCCTGACTTATTCCTCACAACAACCTTATCATGTTGATGCTATTATTCTCTTCCATTTTATATTTGATGAAACAGAGACACAAAAAGGCACATCACACCCTATGAAGCAAGAGCCCAGGTTTGAACCCAGGCAGGTGGCCCCAGAGCCCACACTCGCAACTTGCACAAATGTGGCTTTGCTGATGGATCAGGGCTTGAGGGACTGGGTGGTTTGGTAGATAAGAGGCCATACTGAGCCCACTGCAGGGGTGGTTTCCAGCTCCCTGCACACCCTTGGGAAGTGGCCAACAGGAAAGAAAGAGCTGGAGCATCACCTTCCCCTGAGGGTTGAGCTGCAGCTACAGGGTGGCTCTGCCCGGAGTGCTGTGCTTACACCTCCCGGAGTGAGAGGACAGTTAGCTTGTGCCTAAACGAGGGATGGCGGGATCCTCTCCTCGCCTGTGGTCCGTGCTCAGGGAGTGAGGCCGGGGCCAGGTAGAGCAGGGATGGGACGTTGGGGAAGATTGATGATGGACAGTGGTTCATGTTCATGAGCTGTACCTCCCTCAAATCTGTCACAACTGTGTCCCCAGGAGCTGGCACCATGTCTGGCACATGTGGAAAAATGAATAAAAACTGGCTTTTTCTGGAGGTGTTTGCAGGGAGGAAAGTGACCAGAGTTGTGACTCCTTCTTGTTGGGGTACAAAGATGTTAAAACATATCCGAAGAAACTCGGAGGCCTGCTCTGTGGCCATGTGGCAAGATGAGGCCTGAGAGGAGGTCTCCATGAGAGAGCAAGTCTGGGCTGGAAAGTTGGGTACTCTAACCCTCAAACTCCTGGTGATGTCATGGGAGGTTCTGGAGGAAAAAACCTATATCTTGATGGAAAGAAATGGGGCATGGGCAGGTGGCCAGGGACACCCCTGAATGACCCTACCTCTGACCACACTGGCTACACGAGTCCAATTCTACAGTGAGGCCTGACTCAGGATTTCCTGAGCGGGAGAGTGGGTCCCCTGACTAGTCCTGGAGCTCCAGATGGTAACATGGGCAGAGATGCAGAAAATCTGTAGCTGCAGATGTGAATGCTGATGTAGCTTCCCTCTCTCTACAGTTGTGTGGGGGATTGGGCAGCTGGGAACTGTGGGAACTGTGGGAAGACCAGTGGGGGCACTCTCAGTTGAAAACATGATCAACTCTGAGTATCAGTAAGACTAACCAGAACATTGTTTTCTCAAGTAATTAAGATGCTAGTTTAAAGCTGGTTTCCAACTAATTCTTTTCTTTAAAAGATTTATTTATTCATTTGAGTGAGAGAGAGAGAGAGAGAGAGCATGAGCGGGAGGGGCAGAGGGCGAGGGGGAGAGAATCCCAAGCAGACTCCACTCTAAGCGGGGAGCCCAACAGGGAGCCCCACCCCGTAACCCTGCGATCACAACCCTGAGATCATGACCTGAGCCAAAACCAAGAGTCGGATGACCAACTGAATGCACCACCCAGGTGTGCCATTTCAAGCTAATTCTTGATGACACATGCACGCATCCCGCGTAAGGACTGTGCCTGTCTCCCATGGGCTATGAGGCTCAAGCTGAATGTTTGGCTATCAGCAGGCTCCAGGCCTGGCCAAACTAACAAAGAGTGGACAGTCTGTGGGTTTGTAAATGAACAAGTGACAAGAGGACAGGTGCCATTTCCTTACTTGAACTTCTCGGATGCCATCTGATAGCAGATTACATGACCTGGAATGTACTTCTTGTCCGACCTCAGATATTGAGCAAATTCCAGCCTTCCTTGTGAGTTAGTCTGCAGGGCTGATGGGCTTAGAAAGCCTCTGTTCTTCCTCTAGTGGCCGGAAAGAGAGAGAACAGCAGGGCCAGGCATTGCCCTGAGTAGCCCTCCTCAGCCATCTCTAGTGAGATGTGGGACCCAAAGAGCGCTCCCAAGGGGCTCAGGAAGGGTCCAGGCAGTACCCCACACGGAGGAGCACCAGATAAGACCTTCTACTCGTGGTGGGAGTGAGAGACGCCCAAGTTGTCCCCTCTGCCCCTGTCCAACAGGCCCAGCTTCAGACCCTTGTAGGAGGGATGGAGAGAGGTACCTCTTGCAGGATCAGTCCTGGACATTTTGGAAAGAGAGAGGAAGAGAACTCTTTCCTGAGCAGGGGGTGGGGTGTGACTGGGCTGCCCCAGGCCAGAGGGCAGGGGAGAGAGCACACCCTGACCAGTGCTGTCCAGGGAGGAGAAGACAGAGGCTATACCCAGAGGCAGGTGCTGCAGCTGGGGGGTTGTGGGGGGGGGGGCTGGTCGTGGGGGTGAGATGCTGGAGTGCGAAGCCCTGGGTTTGGAGACGCTGTCTGCCAAGGCCCTGGAAGCCAACTAGCTTTCTGTGGCTAATTGAAAGGAACAAAATAAGAATCCCTATTTTTTTTTTTTTTTTTAGGATACAGTTCCAGATGTGGAATGACTGGTCCGAACGATGGGACCGGTTTTACATCTCTTAATACATGAAGCCAAATGGCATTCTAGAAGCATGATGCCCTCAGTTTGTTTCCCAGAGTCCATAGTCTATCATGGCAAACTGAGGGCTTTAGAGGGGAGGGGGGTCGGTGATGGGTATTAAGGAGGGCATGTATTGCATGGAGCACTGGGTGTTATACGCAAACAATGAATCATGGAACACTACATCAAAAACTAATGATGTACTGTATGGTGACTAACATAACATAATAAAAAATTTAAAAAAATAAAAATAAAAAAATAAAAGCATGATTCCCGATTCCATTCCCACGATGAGATGCCTCTTTCCAACCTGACAGCAACGAGAGTTATTATCTTTAAAAACCAACAATCTAATAGGAGAACTGTATCATCTGTTTAATTATTGCCATCTGAAGATTAGACATCAGCACCATGTCCTCCCAGTAGCTCCAGGCCCTAGGGTCTAGATCCCACCCTCACTGCATCTCAGCAGGTCCTCTGCATGGCTCTTCCACTCTGCACGAGTTCGCCCCTCTGCTTGGAAAGTAATCCATCTGCACGTTTCATTTCCTCATCTCCCTCTGATGTGCTTTTGTTAATGAAGTCTTCCCAGACCACCTTGCTTCAAGGTGCTCCCCGTACTTCTTGTCCCCTTGGCTGCTTTTCTTCTTTTCCAGTGTGAATCCTCATACGCAGTTTACAGATTATGTTTACTATCTGTCCCCCCTCCCTAGAATGGATGCCCCAGAAGGTCACATGAAAAGGGGAAAGCTAACTTGTGTCTGGCTGCACAGTTTTCTGAGCAGGCATCAGGATTACCTAGAAGGTTTGTTAACACGCAGGGTACTAGGCCCTAATAGTTTCTGATTCAGTGGGTCTGGGAAGCTGTATTTTTAACAAATTCCCAGCAGGGCTTTGTTTGCCCTTGCCTGAAATTATCTTATATCTTTTTTGAAAGGGCTGCGGGTTCAGAGAACATACTAGAGAACCCCTGGCCAGTTTGATTCCATTACTGGTCTTTGCTGCCACTGTCTGGTTACTCTTGAGAATGACATTCTCTTCCTCTGACGTGTCAATTATGCATCCATTCATCTGGCTCTTGGTTTTAATGTTTATTTCACTGACAGTATCTTCAGGGGGATGAATTCTTTTTCTTGTAAATTCCTCAATGACGATTTTATTTATCCATTGGGCTTTAATAATCCATATCAAATATCCCCAATATAACTTCTACCTCCTTTAATTTTCTTTAGGAGAGGGTTAATCAGTTACTTAATAAATTAAAAATTTTTGTCTATGCTGCTTTATCTATTGTATTTTGTGTTGACTATTTTTAACAAATCCACCCCCCCCCCGAAATTTGGTCAAAATGTGGCTAAAGCTAAATGATCAGGATCAAAATGTTCTGCTTTGTCTGGGTACTTTCAGGATTATGAAGTGACCTCTTTCTAAGATGAACCGAGAAATCTGAAATCATCAGAGTTGGAAGACCTAGATTTGAATTTAGGATCCGCCACTTGCTGGTGTGATTTTGGGTGAGTTATTGATATTCCATCTCCCGAGGATTTAGTGAGATAAGGTCTGTAAAGCCCCAGCACATAATAGGTGTTTCAGGATTTGCACAGACCTGGGCTGTGTCTGTCCCTATCTAGGCTAGGCTTTACTCTGATGCTTCATTCTCCCTAAAATGGAAACAGCAGACCACTGGGACACCAAGCGTTGTCTGAGGTTCTCACTCCTATGTGCCCAGATGCACACAGCACCATGTAACATTCAGGCATGATCTGTGGGGACGGCTGGGATTTAGAGACAATCCACACACATGATCCTGGTCTATGGAGCTGGTGGGGTTTGCTTGGCAATGGGATGAGGTGGAGGGACTCATTGGTTTTTCCTGTCGCCTTAGTCAAGCCCCTCTAAGGACAATTGGGCAGCTGTTTCTGCAAAAGGTGGGAATCGTCCTGACCAACATCACCACATCTGGGGCAAAATTATAGGTCCACGGAGACAGTTATAAGACATCTCCTTAGTTCTATTTGGGCATAAATTTATTTAAGACATATATCAAAGGGTAAGCAAGCAGGTTTTAAAAAGCGAATTATGTCTTTATGGTATATAACTCATTCAAACTAGGTTTTAAGCAAGTAGGGTTGTTAAAGAAAGGGGCTTTCAAACATCTGCTTGAAACAGAAGATATAGGTCTTCTTCCTTCAAAGTAGATTCTTAGATCACTTTCCTTTCAGAAGACACATAGAGGTCTTGGCATGCCTCGCTTCAGGACAAGGGACAGGCTACTGTCCATCTGTTTCCAGGAGAGAGAGAATCACTTCCCAGCTGTGCTTAGCCCCACCCACGGCATTTTCCCAGGGCCTCTCATAGCAAGAAGTATCATTATTTTACTCCGGCTTGGGGAAAGGCTGATGCTAAATGCCCAACTATTTAATGATTGAAATTTGACTTCGGTTTGCCTAACTTCTGTTTCCCTAAGTTCTTCAATTTCTGGCAGTGGGCGCATCATTTTCCAAAGATACTTCAGCTCGAGGGTGAGGAACATGGTCCTGTGCTACATTACACAAAGTTAAACGAGTTTGGATTTGGAAGTCGTCTTATTATTGTTGTGTTGTATTTTACTGCAGAACTTCTTGGAAACCTTAATGAGCTAATCTAGTGTCTAGGAAAATTATTTGACCACTAAGTCCTTCTGCTTTTCTTGAGGATCATTTCAAGGGATTAAATGTTGGATACGTGTTGGTGTATTAAAAAAATGACTTAGGATTGTTGTTTCGGGACCCTTCTGTGTCCTAAAGTTTCCACTTGGACCCATGACCATTCATAGGTCATCCCCAGCCCACACCATGAGGTCATAGGGAGGGTTTAACACTACAGGAGAAGGTCAGAGGTTGGCTTCAGAGGACGGATGTACTTGATAGCACATGAGGAAGTGAGTATCCCAAATAAGAAAGCAGGATTTCATTTGTCTTTGTCTGAAAGTGTCTTTTACCTTCACTAACACACCATGAGCTGAGCACTGAGTTAGGTGCTGGGGTGAGGTGAAGGTCAGTAAAAGTATATGATACACAGTCTCTTCACATAGTCCCACCATTTAGTGAGGTTGACAAGACTGACTCTTTGTTGAATTCTGTGTTACATGGTGCTATTTATGTACCATCTTTCCCCATCCATTCTTGTCATGGCTCCCTGTGGGAGTGTACTTCTCTGCCCCTCTGGGGTGATGTTTGGCCAATGCAACTGTGATCAGAGGCTTTTGTGTGCTTGCACGATGTAGTTTAAAATCTTCTGCTCTGCCTTCTTCTTCGAGAAGATCATGCCCCAGTGGTGTGGGTCCTAATTTGGAGCTAACCCCAGCCAACCCTAGATAAGTCACAGATGCCCACCACCTCCATAAATGCTTTTTGATGTAAGCTGCTACGCTGGGTTGTTTGTTACCAGAATGGCAGTGGTGGGAGGTGCTAACCCCTCCCCCCTGTGGATTCTTGGAGGTATGACAGGAAGCCCTGGTACTTATTGACCAAGAGCCCTTAGTCTCATGCTGGATCTACCATGGTCCAGAAACTGTGGGGTAGGTGCTCAGATGCAGGGAGCTTTGGTTGTTCTTTGAGGATCCAGGAAGGGACAGCTACTGTAGCATGAGAGAATCATGGGCGGTTTCCCTGAGTCCAGACTTGGGCCCCACTCTCAGAGTTTCTAGTTCTGTCTGTTATGCACTTAGGGACTGTGCATATTTAATTTCTAACAAATTCCCAGGTGATGCTTAAGTTGTTGGTCTGGGACCACACTTTGAGAATGAATGCCCTAGTTTTGTCATTGAAGCTGGTCCCTGTCCCATCTGGGTTGCAGTCTGTGGGAAGGTAAAAGTGGAGATATCTTCCCTGATTCCAAGGCTCCACTCTATTTTTTTTTTTTTTTTGCCATTATTCTCCATACCCCTGTTGGGCTCTTAAGAGGATGATTCTCCTCAAAAAGGAACAACAATGAACCTACACAATCCCCCAATGAGAGAACACATTGGCAGTTATAAGTCTGGTATCCAGGGACCGCATTTACTAGATGACCAGGGATTTTGTGCCTTCTGTTAATTATCTGTCCCTCTTGGTTCAACACAGTCTAGACATTGGTGGTAGTGGGTGCAGAACTAGGAGATATTGAAGATATGTTCTTTATACCTATCTCATCTTCCAGGCTTCCTGAAAGTTTCTAGTCTGGAACAGGTAGGGACTAAGGTAGAAGGTAGTTTTAAATTGGATGACTTCAGAAATATGATTATTACCGTGGAATGAAATAGAATATTGAGACTTATTTTATAGACCAGAATGTCCTGGTAAATGTTCCATGAGCTTGAGAGTGAATACTTTGCTGTGGAGAATTCTATAAATGTCAACTAGGTCAAGTTGGTTGAGAATGTTTAAGTCAACCTGTATCTTTGATGGTTTTCTGATTGTTGTATAATTATTTTTTAAAGATTTTATGTATTTATCTGAAAGAGAGAGAGCATGAGTGGGGGAAGGGGCAGAGGGAGAGGGACAAGAAGACTCGCTGCTGAGCGGGGTGCCTGATGCAGGGCTCAGTCCCAGGATTCTGAGATCATGACCTGAGCCGAAGTCAGACACTTAACCAACTGAGCCACCCAGGTGTCCTTGTTCTATAATTATTGAAGGAGGAGTATTGAAATAACTGAGTATAATGTGGATTTATCTATTTCTCAATAAAGTTCTATTTGTTTTATTCCATATATGTGGAAGCTGTCTTATTGGGATCATGAATAGTTATGATTGTTTTGGTCTCTTGATAAATTGGCCCTTTTATCTTTACGAAATGACCTTCTCCATCCTTGATTATTATTTGCTCTGAAGTCTCCTTTGTCTGATGTTGATACAGCCACTGAAGCTTTCTTTTGATTAGTGTTATCTTGGCATATGTTTTTTTTCCACCCTGATGTTTAATCTATTTGTCTTTAAATTTAAAGTGCATTTCTTTTAGCATGTAGTTCGGGTATTGCTTTTTCACCCAGTCTGATAATTTCTGTTTTCTAATAGGATGTTTAAACCATGTACATTTTATGTGATTCTTTCATATGGTTAAGTTCAAGTCTATCATCTTATGATTTGTTTTCTGTGTATCCTATCTTTGGTTCATTTTCACTCTTTTCATGTTTTCTTTGGATCAAATGTTTTCTAATATTCGATTTTATATTCTCTGTTGGCCTATTAGCTCTTTGTTTTGTGATTTTAGTAGTTGCTCTATGGTTTATAGTATATATCTTTAAATTATCATGGTCTACCTTTAAGAGATATTAGAACATTTCACATAGAACACTGGTTTTGGACTGGGGGCAATTCTGTGCTCGAGAGGACATTTGACAATGTCCTTTAGTGTGTAGAAGACAGGGATGCTGCTAAAAATCCTTCAGTTCACACAGGACAGTACCTCAAAGTGAAAAATTACCTGGTCCAAAATGTTGTTATCGGAGTGATTGAGAAACACTGACATACAGGATAAAGAACCTTATGACAGTGTACTTACTCTCTCTCCTAGCCTTTGTGCTATTGTCATATACTTTACTTTACATACGTTATAATTATTATAATACATTTTCATCATTTTTGTTTAATCTATGTTATCTTTTAAGTCAACTTAAATAATAAAAACGTCTTATACACATACCCATATAGTTACCTTTTATGACATTATTTCTTTGTATAGATTCAGACTTTTTTTATTTTAAATTATTTTAAAATTTTTATTTATTTATTTATTTATTTGAGAGAGAGAGAGAGAGAGAGAGAATGTGGGAGGGGGAGGGGCAGAGGGAGAGAAAGAATCTCAAGCAGTTTCCGTGCCCGGTGCAGAGCCCCCGAGGAGGGTCTTGATCTTATGACTCTGAGATCATGACTTGAGCCAAAATCCAGAGTCAGCTGCTTAACTGACTGAGCCACCCAGGCACCCTGATAGATTCAGATTTCTATCTGGTATTATTTTACTTCCATTTAAAGGATTTCCTTTAACATTTCTTGTATTGAAGTTCTATTCATGATACGTTCTATAAGCTTCCCTATGTCAGAAAAAGTCTTTACTTCACCTTTGTCTTTGAAAGATGTTTGTGTTGGGTATGAAAATCTAGATTGACCTTTTTTTTTTTTCCCTATCAGTACTTTAAAGATACTGCTCCACTGTGTTCCTGCTTGCATTATTTCCAAAGAGGAATCTTCAGTCATCTTTATCTTTGTTCCTCTGTACATAACCTGTATTTTCCCCTCTGACTGCTTTTAAGATTCTCTCTTTTGCACTGGTTTTGAGCAATTTGATTGTGATATGCCTTGGTGTAGGTTTCTTCATATTTCTCATGCTTGGGGTTTGGTAAGTTTCATGGATCTGTGGGTTCCTTGTTTTCATTAAGTTTGGAAACCTCTCAGCCATTTTTTTTTCAAATGTTTTCTGCTTCCTCTCTCTTTCAGGGACTCCAGTCACACACAGATTAGTTTGCTTAAAGTTGTCCTATAACTCACTGATGCTCTGTTCATTTTTAAAATTCATTTTTTTCTATTTCATTTTGGATAGCTTTTATTAAAATGTTTGCAAGTTCACTAATATTTTTTCCTGCAATTTATATTCTGCCATTAATCTTATCCATTGTATTTTTCATTTTATACATTGCAGTTTTCATCTCGGGAATTTAACTTGGGTCTTTTTTATAAGTTCCTTATCCTCATTATGGATCATATTTTCCTGCTTCTTTGAATGCCTGGTAATCTTTGAATGTCAGACATTATGAGTTTGCCTTGTTGGTTGCTGAATATGTTTTAGCATTATAAATCTTCCAGAGCTTTGTCCTGGATACAGTATAATTTACTTGGAGACAGTTTGATTCTTTAAGTTTGATTTATAATTTGTTTGGTGGGTCTGGAGCAGTACCCAGTCTAGGGTTAATTATTTGGCATTACGAGACAAGACCTTCCTGAGTATTTCTATTGTGAATTATGAGGTTTTCCAGTCTGTCTGGTAGGAGCAGGCATATTCCAGTCACTGTGTGAGAATAGGCATTGTTACCGCTAATCTTTTTAGATAGCTCTTTTCCCCGAACTGGGTAATTTCCTTACATAAACATGCTGGTCAATACTCTGCTAAATACTCAAGGGAGACTCTCCGTAAGTCTGTAAGTCCCTGCAGTCCTCACTCCTTTCTGGTATTCTGCCCTCTAAACTTCAGCTGCCTTGGTTATCCTAGACTCTCAGCTCCATGTTCTCAAATCAGAGAGTCTCCTGGTTCTGTTTCAGTTCCTCCTGTTTGTATTACAACCTGGAAATGCTGTCAAGGTGGAAAGCTGAGACAATTTTAGGGCTCATCGTGATTTTTTGCCACCTCTGTATTTCATTGCCTGGTGTCCAATGTGTTGAAATCCATTGTTTCATGTATTTTGACTGGATTTTTGGTTGTTCCATGTGGGAGGTCACATATAGTCCTTACTACTTCCTTTAAAAATCTGGTTTTGTTTTATTATTATTTTCTCATTATTTCTGACTTCTCAGCATCAAGTATAGGATCTGAAACAGAGAAGGTGATCAATAATGCTCACTGGATGGACGGGGGGGGGGGGGTGGTGGATGGATGTTGTGTTGTGTATAAGTTAGTGAATAATTGGTTGACTAAAGGCAGAACATGGTCTAACTGAGCTGAGGACCAGCACAGGGTGACAAAGCTGAGAATCAAAGACTGGGGAGAGGATAGAGGACACTGGACAGTCACTAGAGTCCAGTGTAATGGCAGAGAAAGAGCCGACCCTGACCCAGTCAGAGAGTTGGCATGGGCATGATAACTAGCCTGCAGCTCTGTAGTATTTAACAAAGAAGCAAGGCAAAGGAGCAAAGCCATGAGAGTGTAAGGTCTGTGTGAAGCTCTCATGTGGTGGGGCTGCTCTACCAGCACCTCTGTGCTTCCTCCCGAGGTAGTAGTTAGGTTAGCATTAGCAAGAGGTAGAACCAGCTACTAATTCTCATCTTTGGCATTGGCTCTTTTGTTTATTTTATTTTTAAAAAGTTTTATTAAATTTTGTTTTTTAGTAATCTCTACAACCAACGCAGAGCTCAAACTCACAACACCGAGATCAAGAGTCACACGCTCTTCTGACTGAGCCAGCCAGGCATCCCTGGCCTTGGCTCTTTTAAACAGATCAGATACTGGGACCATCTGGGGGTCCATGAGAATCCAAAATAATCTGCACAATTTATTTGGGTTTTCTTTTTACTTAGTATAGGAAACACAATGTAGGACCTTGTTTAGCCAGACGGTGTTGTATCTGTAATGTCAAATTTTAAAAGCCAATAGTACTTTGAGAAAGAGAGAGAGGAGCAAGAGAGAGAGGGAGAGAGAGAAAGAGAGCAGGTCAAGAGAGAGAGAGAGGGAGGGAGATGGTGAAAGAGGGGAGAAAGTTTTAAGGAGAAACATCATACACAGTATTTCACATAGAAATATGATTTTCAGAAGGTTAATTTATGGGCGCCTGGGTGATTCAGTCGGTTAAGTGTCTGCCTTTGGCTCAGGTCATGATCCCAGGGTCCTAGGGTTGAGCCCCATGTCGGGCTCCCTGCTTAGTGCGGAGCCTGCTTCTCCCTCTCCCTCTGTCCCCCTGACTTGGGTTCTCACAGGCTCTGCTCTCTCTCTCTCAAATAAATAAATAAATAAATAATCTTAAAAGAAAAAGGTTGATTTATTCCCTAATTTGACTCTCTTTTGTTCATTTCCCTTTCTCTCTCTCTCTCTCTCTCTCTCTCTCTCTCACACACACACACACACACACACACACACGAGTCAAGCACTTAAAGCTCATGGTTGTTGTTATGAGCCTTTTCTTGTGGTTTGTTCAAGACACGGAGAAACAATAGAAATATTTGGAAATGACTGGGCTATTTTACCTTGTGAAATAATAGTTTCAGATGCTCTGTTACAAAAGGTCCAAAAGTTACTCACATCCCTTGTCAACCCAACTACTTTATAGATACCCTGTTTTATCAACCAATGTGCAATCAGGACTAAATGTTTGGACTCAGTGTCTTAATGAGGTTTAGAATAATCCTTTACTCTTTCTTTGGCAAAACTTGTTTTCGGCAACCTTGGTGATGTGTATAAACTCTCCATTCCTCTTTTCCATTCTCCTCTCTCATGTAATCCTTCCGGGTGCATTCCTTTGAAAGTTTCTCGTTACCCAATGATCACTACAATTTCTAGTGGACTTCCTGTGGGAAACAATGCTGTCATTGCTCTTCCTTTTATAAAATCCCTGGGAATTCAGGACAGAGTGGTCCACAGGAGCCTCACGAGAGCAGTAGGCCCAGGAGGTAGACAACAATAGGCCTTTTAAGAGTAAAAGGTGGACGTTCCAGGCATGGCGCATAGGGTCTTTTGCATATACTATACCGTTTGGTCCTATGAAGTGGGTGCTATAAACACAAAGGACCACTCCCTGATTCTTGGGATACTGTTTTCCTGGCTTTTGTGACATTGTCTCCTTCCTGTTTTTTCTCCTACCCTGGTTTCTCAGTCATCTTCACTGGTTTCTCGTGCTTGACCTGTAAATGTGAGAGGCTGTAGAGCGTCCATCTTTCTAGTTCTACATTGCCTGCAGGTGTCCTTGTCCGATCTCATGGCTTCACAATCCATCTACGTCCTGAAGACTTCCAAACTTATGTCTCTACTCCAGACCTCTCTCAGCTCCAGGGGAGCAGAGATTGTGTCTTTGTTACTTGCTGCTGTCTCCACAGTGCCTAGAACAGGGCAGGTGTGCAGCAGGGACTGTAAATAGTCATCGAATGAATAAAAGGTGAGGAAACCAAGGCTCTGAGATATTGGCTCACTTCCCAGGATGCATATCAGTGGCTGAGCCAGGACACCAGGCCAAGTCTGTTGTCCCATGGCCTCGAAGCCTGTGCCTTTTCATATATTCAATGGCTGTCATGAGGAAGGGTCCCAGAAATCTCTTCTCTAGGTGCATGCATGGACAGGGAGTTTGCACATGCCCAGCAAAGTGGGCCAGATCTGATGCCCTTGCCAAGGACTTCCAGGATCAGCCACTCAAGGTGGGGGTAGTGGTGCTGTGTGCCCAGAATGCTGAGTGCTGCAGCTGAGTCTTGTGGAATAAGCCAAGCATCTAGCTGCACATAGCAGGACTGGCAGTGTGTGCAGAGGACTGGAGAGGTCTAGATGCTGGTCAGATGCCAGTGATGGCGTGAGGTGGTGTGATCCCTTCAGGGAGGACACCGTTCCCACAGAACCTGGCTGTACACAGGGACAGCGGAGGGGCCTGGCTGTTCTTCTTCTTTTTTAAGATTTTATGTATTTATTTGAGAGACAGTGTGTGCACAAGCCACGGGGGGCAGCAGGCAGAGGGAGAAGTAGGCTCTTTGCTGAACAGGGAGCCCAATGCGGGACTCGATCCCAGGACCCTGGGATCATGACCCAACCCAAAGGCAGACGCTTAACCTACTGAGCCGCCCAGGCATCCTGGGACCTGGCTGTTCTTTCAGGGGGCTCTAACCACGAGGGGCTCTCTAGGACTGATGAGGGTGTGTTGTCCACCATTGCCATGAAATCAGTCAACAGAGGGAGGGAGGATTTCAGCTTTTTCGGTGTTTAAAGAAAGCTTTCAAAGCAGGGAAGTACCTGGGGAGTATATGGTCAAGAGGCCGTGGTCTGGCTTGCCCTACATCCATGATTCCCTGAGGAGGAGGCTTGGGATTTTGATGGTTAAGGGCGGCAGGTGGGCTACCTGAAGCACAGACTACCTTCCAAAAGGGCCTGCGATGTATACGCACAGCACATGGCCCTCAGCCTCTCCCTGATTGAGTCTGGAGATAATCAGAGCTGCAAAGGGAGAGGCACGAAGAGATTTTCAGGCCCAGGTGAAGTCGAAGCTGTGTGTGAGCACACGTGGGAGCATAGCAGAGAGGAGGGGCTAATTCTAGGTGGGGGCTGCCAGCAGGATCAGATGACAAATGGGAGTGGAGAATTGGCAGGTTGGTAGACATAGGCCACACCAAACAATTTTTCTATCGGGCCTGAAAACTTCTGAAGGTCCTGCCCCGTGGAGGTCCTTTCGGGCCATGTTCTGTGGCCCTCCTCTCCCCAGTCTCCCAGAAGGGGCTGCTGCATCCCAGGAAATCCTGGTGGATGGTGTGTTTGGATGGAAACACAGTGTCCCTGGGAGCTCCATTTGAATAGCAGAAAAGGGGTTCCTGAGTGTAGAAGGTGCTTGAGCCCCCACACCTTCAATTTTCTCCACCCCAGCACCTCACCTCAAATCTCCACAGAAACAGACCTACAACAGCTCACTAAACTCCCAATGCAGCCATGTTTCTATTTCTTCTGCTCTGCTAGGCCTCATGTGCCCAAGAGCTGCCCACTGCTGTGCACTTGGGCAGCCCCCATTTTGCTGCTTCCAAGCATGCACAGATCTGACAGGCTACAACCTTGTATTTTTCCAGTTTTATGATGTCAAAGATGACTCATTAGGTCGACGCTAGCTTTGCTGATTAATCTTACTTATGCACATGTCTTATTTCTCCCTGCAGGTTTGCTGGGAGCATTTATTTCTGCTACACTAGGAACAAAATCACAGGCAGGTCTCTGGGGCATTGCATATTGCAGACTCCGTCTCTTTGGCCCTCCACGTTAATTTCCTTCAAATGACACCAAGGGGCCAATATGTTGCACGCACGCCTTTGCTTTGATGAAATTTTTGCTTTCATTTCTAATCATTTGTGTAAAAAGCTCTGGTTTGGGTTTGTTCAGACCATTTGGGCAGGGAATTGATCTCCAAACCATTTCCAAATTGCTTTCACTTTGGAATCTTGCTGAGCCTGGCATTTTCTCCCCTGGACCAAAGGCCTCAATGCCTCTATCAGTCAGAAAACAACACACACCACACTGGCTGTGATTCCCAACTCCCATCCCCAATAAGGATTTAAAATTTTTAAATTAAAGCTGTGATCCCAAGGCATTAATTGTGTGAAAGGGTTTTGCCTTCTTTTCTTGAATATTGTTTTGTTAAGTTGGGATTTATCCTGGGATCTTTGCCGATTTCTGTATCTTTGTTCCCCGATCCCCACCTGTATTGGTTCTGTACTGACTCAGGCTAGAACAGCCAGCTACAAACAAAACACCACATTTCTTGAGTGGGAAATGTGAGGCAGTAACTTTATGAAAAATATTACCCCTGCACTTCCCAGTAGTTATTCTGGTGTGATAGGAGGGAGATAACCAGGAGGTGGAGGGAAATGTATAGAAAGGAAATAGCCAAACATGGGAGGGTCACCTCCCACCTTCCCTGAGGGTGGTGGAATCAGAAATGCCTCCTCTGGTCTGGAGCTCCGGAGGCTGCCACTCAGTATGCGGCAGGTGCCAAGGCTGGGAGACAGGCCTGTTCCCAGCCCACTCCTGGGGATCCCACTTCTGGTGATCTGAAGGGAGCCTGGGAATCTGCCTTTAATGACCACATCCGTGATACCGATGCAGGGGTACCTCATGCCGCACGTTGAGAACCGCTGCTTCAATCTCAGACAAGTGTGCTAGAGCCAGGAGGTAGAAGGAAACCCTGGCAGACCCCTTCAGGACCCTACGTGCCAGCCTCCCATCCATCTATCTCATAAACACCAAACAGAATCATGTCGGAGGCATTTTGTTCGGCAGGGAGGTTATGGAGGTACAATGGGTTTCTTCTATCCCTGCCTTCAGGGCCTTATAACACAGAGTGATCCGTGCTCACACTGATAAAGCATCATGCTGTATTTTTAAAGTATTATTTATGGAGCAAGGGAGAAGCTATTAATCAAATGAAAAAAAAAAGTGCTATGCTCATCTGCTCTTTCTTAAAATCCAGTCTTTAAAGTAACTGAAGCGTCAGTGGCAGAGAGGAATGTGGTTTGGAGACTTTGGCAGGTCCCTGTAGGTGAATTGAAATGCAGGCCCTTGGGATTTGGGGGCAAAGCCCTGCCATCCTCCACAGATAACTACTCTCCTTTTGAGAAACAGCTCTTTGCCTGTTACTAGGTCGTAGTAGAGACAGAACACTTAACCACGGGCCACCAAGTTAGCATGCGATCTGAGCACCTAGTAAGAGCCAATTTCATTGCTCTTATGACCATTACCTCTCTTGAACTTCTCAGAAGCCCGAGACATTGCACCTGTGATATCCTTTTCCCACTGCCCCATTCCAGTGCATGGCAGGTGTAAGTTTTAAAAATTGTACTGCTTTGGGGGCGCCTGAGTGGCTCAGTTGGTTAAGCGGCTGCCTTTAGCTCAGGTCATGATCCCAGGGTCCTGGGATCAAGCCCCCCATCGGGCTCCTTGCTAAGCGGGGAGGCTGCTTCTCCCTCTCCCTCTGCCTGTCGCTCCCCCTGCTTGTGCTCTCTCTCTCTTTCATAGCTCTCTCTCTCTCTCTGTCAAATAAATAAATAAAATCTTTTTTAAAAACTTGCACGGCTTTAGCATGCTAGAAGTTGTCTACTCCTCCTAACCCAGGTGTGGGGCCCTCCTTGTCAGGCTGTGGGTGATACAATCCTAAGATCCCATTTTAGAGTCTGCTTCCTTGAACCACTCCTGAATCTGACTGTTTTAGGTCATGATCCCTGAGGACCCACCTCTCAGGCAGAGGACATTTATTGGGAAGTGCTCTGGGTAACTCCACAGTGTGGAAGTGAGGGAAGTGGGACTGGGCAGGTGGAGGCAGTTAACTGGAAATGCAGTTGCAAGAAAGGCAGAACTAGGGGCGCCTAGGTGGCTCAGATTGTTAAGCGTCTGCCTTCGGCTCAGGTCATGATCTCCAGGTCCTGGGGTCGAGCCCTGCATCAGGTTCCCAGCTCATCGGGGAGCCTGCTTCTCTCTCCCTCTGCTTCTCCCCCTGCTTGTGTTCTCTCTCTCTCTCTCTCAAATGAATAAATAAAATCTTTAAAAAAAGAAAGGCAGAACGAATTCCTTGAGAGTCCTGGGGCTGGGCTAGCCCTATGTACTTGGAGCTGTGGCATGGAGGCTGCTCTCTGTGCCCCTATATGAACTGGTCATTAGACATTGGACAAAGTAGCTCCCATCCGATGAGCTAACAATTTTTGTGGGAGGACTCACAGACCCACCCTGTGGTTATTTCCCCAGCCCCCAAATGGATCATTGGGAGGCACATACTTGGTGGTTGATGAAATGCCCACGGTGGTCTCTTGGGCTGTGGGGTAAGAGCTACTGCAACTGGGGAGGCCAAGGAGGAGTTTCTGAAACTGTGGCCCCCCATCTCCAGGCAAGAGAGCGAATCACACGTAGTGTTGCATCCTGGGGGACAAGGCAAAAGGTAGTGGCCCCTGTGGCTCAAACTGGAGGGCTATCCCAACTCCAAGGCCTGTGTTGACGTTACACGGCGGTCCAGTTTTTCCCTCGGCTCAATCTTACTTCCCCGGCCCCATAAATCTCCCCCACACAAATCTCTGCTTTAGCACCTATTTCTGGCGGGAGTCAACTTAGGATACCGAGAAGAGCAGTTTGTAAAATCACATCCGTCTTAAAATCCTGTTCACACGAGGCAGTAGAGAGCCAACAGTCAAGAGTACAGCTTCGGGAGTCCAACTGCCCGAGTTCTAGTCCAGGCTTACAGCGGGGGGACCATGGGATAACGATTCCGTTTCTCTGGGCCTCAGTGAATGTGCTGTAAAAGGGGGATGAGAACTGTACTTACCTCAGCAGGACATGTGAATACATAAGAACTCCTAAGTGCTGTGAGGATTAAATGTTAGCACGTGTAACCACTTTGCATGGTACTGACCTGTGGCGAGCCACCGATGAAAATTAGTTGTAATTATTGTGTCAAATGATTTGCCTCCAAAAGGCCTACATACCTGCAGGGTGTAAACCAAAGCTGACAATGGTCGTCTGGCAGGGTTGGGATTTCTGGGGTTTTCTTACTACTTTTTGATGGTGAATTTTCTGTAATAAGGCTGATTTTATATATATATATATATATATATGCACTATATATACATAATATATAATGTTTATTATATATAATTATAAGTAAAATATATATATAAATAATATATATATATAAACATTTTAAAGAGAACTGACCACGGTTCAGCTCTTGTCCCCTGTCAATGCAGTACACACTAAGCTGGCCCTCCCCCCTCCCCCACCACCACTTAGACCTTCCATCTTCCTGGCCTCTGGTCTCTGTCTGTACCTCTGTGCTGTCCGTCCTTTTCTTTCTCTGCCAGGCCTTGTCTTGAGCTCCTCACGGGTACTACTTCTCAGATTCCCCTCCAAATCTCTCTCTCTGTTGCCCTCAGGAAAACAGTGCCTGTCTGTATTAATTTCCCATCGCTACACAACCAATTACTGAATTTCCAGCAGCTTCAACAACATCTGTCAGCACCCAGTTCTGTAGGTCAGAAGTCTGGCCCGGCACGACCAAGAGAGCACGACTCTGTGCAGAGAATGATGGGCTGAAATCAAGGTGTCAGCAGGACTGAGCTCTTGTCTGGAGGCGCTGGGCCAAACACCCACTTCCATGCACATTCTTATTGTTGGCAGAGTTCAGATCCTTGTGGTCGTAGGACCATAGTCCCTGTTTCCTTGCTGAAAGTCAGCTGGGGGTAGCTCCCAGCTCCAAGAGGTCACCTGCATTCCTTGCCACGTGGCCCAATCCATCCTTAATAGAGCAGTGGCACGTTAGGAATCTCTGATTTCCCCTTCTGCCACCAGCCAAAGAAAATGCTCTGTCTTTTAAGGGTTCAGGTGATCATATCTGGCCTATATAGAAAATCTCCCTACCTTAATGTCAGCTGTGCCATGTAACATAACCTGCTCAGACAGGTAAAATCCAGCATACTCACAGCCCTGGGGACTATGCAGGATGTGTCCGGCAGTGTGTGTGGGGAATTATGGGGGCCATCTCAGAATCCTGCCTATCACATTGTCCCAGTGTCCAGGTCTGGACCCTTACCTTCATAACCTCAAACCCCTGGACATAATAGTGAGTGGAAAAATAAGGAAAACCAAGTAAGGAACACTCCTGGACTTCTTCAAGAGTCACAGGAACTGGAGTGGGTGTAGGGTGTGTGGGGAGAGAGCGGGGAAAGAACTGAGCGTGGCAGCCCGCCAGATGGAGGGTTTAGACCTGGCACAACTTGTCCAGGCTGACGTGCTGCTCCAGGGGCGTGGAAATGGTTTCTGAAAGTCCCCTTTAACTTAAATCAGAGCTGACGAGGTGGTGAGGACAGGGAACAGAAGGAGCAGTGGGAGAGTTCGTTCTCCAAAACCCTTTCAACACTCTTGATATTCACATGTTGGCATGAGCAGTGGTTTTCAAAATCATCTGATCCAGCCCACCCATTTCTATAACAAATATTTCTTCACCCCCCCACACACAGTTATTAAAAAATCAGTATAATGCCCTAGCTGAATGAAATAAAAGGGAAGTAATTCGTAAAAAAATCATATTCATTTCAACATGTAAATACCCAGGCAGACCCAATCCTCCCTTTTATGCCCTACACATTGAGAACGTCAGAATTCCAGATCCCTGCCCAAGAAATGCCCCCTGCTCATCGTTGTGTCCCCTGCTCCCCTCCAAGAGAGCCAAGATATTGAGGAGTGCCCCGTGAAAGCATGCCAAGGATATGTAGAGAATGGGCATCCTGAGTGCTATTTCGTTCTTCCTTTTTTTTGAAAGGCCAGAACGCTGGAGCAGTTTCTGCAGAATTGGTTAATAAGACACACTAAAATGAGGATTCCACCAGTTCGCAAATTGCACCCAGGTGGAGGAGCTCTCTGTGGCCTCATTTCTGCTGGCCCTACACTTCTGCTAAAACCTATCACTCGCGGTGTGACACTTTCATTATTTACTGCTCCGAGGCTCAGAGAGCAAAGCGGCCAGGCTGGTCTCCGCTCCCTCATTCATTAGTTTTAATTAAACCCTCTAATTTTATTTATGCTGCCACAAACTGATTAACAATTTGCCAGCAAAGAGCAGGAAGTCTTAAAAAGCATCTTGAGGAATCTGTAGGCCTCTAAACACAGACCTCACAGAAATGAGGTGGGTTGTGGGTAGGGGCTCTGCCAGGCGGGAGGAGGCACGTTTCTGAAGCTTCGCCACTTCGTACAACCTGAGAACAGCTGTTGGCTCTGAGATCTGCGGTCCCCAAGGGGCTGATGCACTTCGAGGGAGTGGCCGTGTCTCTATCTGCAGCACCTGACAGTCCTTGTGGCTCTGGGAGAGAGGACGAGGCTGGGATTGGCGTCCTGTGTCTCTGGAGGGAAAGGGTCAAGTCTGTGGGAACAGCGGAGATCTTGGGAAATGAACATTGACCCAGCCAATTACAAAGCTGTCTGGGTAGTGCTGTGCTGGAATTGAGGACAAAGAACAAGGAGAATTTCTTGCAGACTGAAGTCAGGTGTCAGGAAAGCTTTATAAAAGGGCTGAATTGAGCTAAACCATGGAGGACGGAGAATATCCATCACCACAGAGGAGAAGGACACGAGCTAAGATTCAGACGTTTATTCCTTTGCTTCCCAAGGATCAGGCACATGGCTAGCACCAAATATTAGGCAGAGAAAAATGAGTGAAAAAAGGTCACAGGCTGAATTGTGCAGTTTTAACCTAGCAATGTACAAATGTGATTCCCCCCCCCCCCCCGCTCTGATAAGCATTACTATTGACTTTGCTTTCTCGGGTTCTTTTTCCGTTCCTGAAACTGGGGAGAAACAAAAGTTGGTCTCTTGCCAGACAAGATCAGCCAGGTCACACCTAGCCAGTATTCTAACGTGGGGCTAAAACCTTTGTGTCCTTTCAGGTAAATATTCAGGTTCTTTGAGTGTTAGGATTCTCTGCCCAGGTCTTCAGAAGCAGCGGGCTGCTGGCAGAGAAAAGCACATGGCCTCCCTCCCTCCCACCCTCCAAGCCCCAGGTGTCTCTGCTCTTCGGGCAGTGCCCAGAAGGGTCCCACTTAAGGACCACCTGCTCTTGGTGTGAGGAGTGGCTCTATTTTTGCTCTCTCATTCCCGTATCTTCTTTGAATGTCAGCCATCTGTGCAGGCTTTGGAGTCCCTGTAGATGTGCTTGCTCTGTAGACGACAGTGCAGTGACCTGTGACCTGGCAGGTCCTCTCTGGTATGGTGACCCCTAAGAAGGGAGCCCCCTTGTTGTCTTCCACATCTCTGGCACTGAGCATTGTGACAACCTTGTGGGTCACCTTCCATATCCGTTAGCTTTTGCTACATAACACGGTACTTCAAAACACAGTGCTTAACACAGTCAATATTCATTGGTTCTCACAATTCTATGGGTGAGTGAGGAATTTCTCTGGTCTGGGCCAGCTCTGCTGATCCTTGAGGTCAGCTAAAGGTCTGGGTGTCAGGTGCGACTGAATGGCTGAGGGCGACCTCACTCACGCATCTCGAGTTCATTTAATGTCCCTTTGGCTTGTTTAAATGGTAGCTGTCACAAGAGTTCCAAGACAAGAATTCAAGCCCTAATGTACTACAACGTATTTAAAAATCGTTTTATTGAGATATCATCACATACCATAAAATTCACTTTTAAAGGTAAATAAGGTCTTAAGAGTGGGGTGGGTCTTAATCTGGTGGAACTGGTGTCCTTATAAGAAAAGGAAGAGACAAGAGCACCTGGATGGCTCAGTCAGTTAATCGTTTGCCTTTGGCTCAGGTCATGATCTCAGGGTTCTGGGATCGAGCCCCACATTGAGATCTCTGCTCAGTAGGGAGTCTGCTTGCCCCTCTTCCTCTGTCCCTTCCCCCCACCCCACCCATGCTCTGTCTCTCTCTCAAATAAATAAATAAATAAATCTTAAAAAAAAAGAAAAGGAAGAGACACCAGAATTGAATTGGACTTCCCAGCCTCTAGAACAGTGAGAAAATAAATATCTGTTGTTTAAGCCACCCAGGTATGGCAGCCTGAGAAAACTAAGACAGTTGGAAAGAGGTACACACAATAGACTTGCTGGCCAGTCCAAGCCGACTGCAGCACATCACAAATAGAGTAGTAAATAGTTCCTTAAATCTTGAGCACAGGCATGCAGAGAGTGCAGAAACATCAGATTGGGCAGGATAATAAAATGGCTTGGACAACATGTTAAATAGCTTGGATTTTTATCCTGCAGGGGTGGGTCTGAGGCAGAAGAGAGACATGATCAGAAGGGTCTGAAATCCCCATCCAATTGTATGGTTAGGGAGCAAGACTGGGCTAGGAGACTGGTTGCAACAGTTAAGAAAATTGAACAGAGTATCTCTGTCAAATAAATAAATAAAATCTTAAAAAAAAAAAAGAAAATTGAACAGAGGGGATGGAGAAGATGCGATAAGTGTGAAATCTATGGGGGAGGCACAGTCAATGGAACTTGGGGGCTGAATGGATGTAGGGGGAAAGGAGAGAGGTTTTGGCTGACAGACACTTAAGATCGTAAATGAGTGTTAAAGTAAGTTACTAAAACCCGCACCACTTCTTGTATTCTATCTTAACCCATTCAGGCTGCTAACAAACCACCACAGACCTGGCAGCTTCGAAACAATAGAAATTTATTTCTCATAGCTCTGGAGGCTGGGAAGTCTGAAATCAAGATGCTGACAGATTCGGTGTCTGGTAAGAGCTGACTTCCTGGTTCATGGACAGCCATCTTTTTGCTGTGTCCTCGCATGGCAGAAGGGACGAAGGATCTCTCTGGGGCCTCTTTCATAAGGACACTAAATCCCATTCATAAGGGCATGAGTGAAAAGAAGGATCCTGAGTATTCAAGTGGGCACAGGAATCATCAAAATCTGAGTTGTTGCTGCTAATGTGACCTTACTACTACTCTCAGGCAACAGAAGTCAGGAGAAACTTGGCTTAGAGAAAGTACATAGATCCTTTAATTAACTAAATACAAATTCATCTAAAAAGCTTTACTGAATTAATAGTGACGGTTTCATTACACCTTTCCTAAATTAAAGGGACACTAAAAGGATAATTACAATTGTGTGGGGTAATGATGCATCTTTCCAGTTTGATCCTCCAAACCTACTCTCCAGCTCTCTCAACCCTGCCCTGTGCTTGAAGAGGCTGATCTATACAGAATGGCATCAACGGTCTCCATTGCCCTCTGGCCATCAGTAGGTTTTGATCAATGGGAGGCAGTGGTAGATGAAATAATGAAAGGGTAGTGAGTTCAGGGTATTTATTTCCCCAGTTCCCTCCCACTGAGTGACCATGGGTTGGTACATTTCAACTGGTCTTTTCAACTATTCTCTTCTGAACCTAGTCTTCCCATTACCTTTTCATGCCCAGGGATGGTGTATTCGTTTTTAATGCTGCCATAACATATTACTACAGACTGAGTGGCTTAAAAAGGAGAAATTTATTTTCTCACAGTGTGGAGGCTGTAAGTCTGAGATCAAGGGTTGGCAGGGGTGGTCTCTTCTGAGGCCTTTCTTCTTCAATTGTAGATGGCTGTTGTTTCCGTGTCTTCACATGGTCTTTCCTCGGTGCATGTCCATGCCCTAATCTCTTCTTCTTATAAGGACACCAGTTATATTGGATTAGAGCTTACCCCAATAACCTCATTTTAACTTAATAAAAGGTTTTTAGGGTCTTCAGAGATCCTGTCTTCAAATACAATCACATTTGAGTTACTGCGGGTTAGGATTTCATCCAATACAGTCACATTTGAGGTACTCGGTTTAAATTTGGAAGGATGCAATCCAGCTCATAATATATGGCAATAGCTCCTAAAGTCTTGCTAGCCCCAGGAGTACTGTGCCATCTGAGTTGTTTTCCTGATCCTTTCCACACCTTTGTAAAAGTTATTAATTCTCAACTACCTAGTTTGAGTTTACCATCTGCTTCCTGTCCAAATTCTGATTGATACATGGGGGCTCACCAAAATAGTGCACATTAAAAAGGGGACCTCATTCTCAAAATGGTCAGGAACCACTGTGTATTGGGGAGAAACAATTTTCATATTCAAGCATTGAAACTAATATCTTACCAACGCCTTTCTATTCTCAATTATTGTATTCAGGAGATCACTAGAATTCTTCATTCCTTTTTAAAAAAACAAGTTACATTTTTATGTGGGATGACTTGAGGCAAAGGCTGTGGATAAGACAGATATGGTAGTATTACTGAGTAGCTTCCCAGCCCCCTTTTCCTATGGTCCAACTTCAGGCTTCAAAGTGAGGAAGGCACTTCCTAGGACCAAATATCCTTTCCAGAAAAACAAACCAAAGCACCCCCCCTCCCTAAACCCCCCACAAAGATCCTTCCCTTAGTCACTGCTACTCCCAGAGGACTTTCTGGCGCTGGCCCCAGAAAATCCACCCTCTTCCAGTGCTGGAATCCCTGGGCTGAGAAGGTGCCTTGTTGATAAGGCTGACACCCATCCTGGGCTACTCCTTCCTCAAGTAAAGCTGTTTACCTCCCTTCATTCTGAACCTAGGTGTGGATATTTTGTTTCTTAAAAAGCTCCGAGCAAAAATTCTCATTTGGCTCAGAATCCTTCTTACCTCTTTGATATGAGGACAGATATTAAATAATTGACTCACTAATGCAATCGAGACATTCATGTAGGCCCACTACACACACATACCATTCCCGCCCAGATATGTGTGTAGGAGGCGGAGGGGCAACAGAGATAAATAAGGCCTCTCCCTATTCTTTGCGTGCTAACAGCCGTACCAGATGACCAAGAGGGAGCAACAACGTCTACCGCGCATGGCTACTGAAATGTGACATTAAAGCCGGCTCCCTTCCTCAAGCCTATTTTCTTTGGGGTTCACTGCACACGGGTACCTCTCTCCCCCTCTCTTTCTTCCTGGAAAATGTCTTTTAATCCTTTTGATCGCCTCACTAAAGAGGTATTTTTTGACCAGGACTGAAGCGCTGGACCCAAGGCACACACATGGTCACCAGCCCATACAACATTCACACACAGGTCGCAGATAAAAAGGCGGGGCTACACGCCTCCCTCCAATCACGTGGCCGTACACTCTCGTCCAGGGCAGCCCGGCGCATGCGCTGTGGTCGTGTCACGCTTGGGGGCGGTGCTTACGGCGGACAAAAGACGCATGCGCCGCGGCCGGTCCTAGTCCGGCTTCCACGGCTGCTGGCGGAGGTGTCGTCTTCATTTCCGTTCGGGTGGCCGCGCGGCCCTGGGGTGAGTGTTCGGGCCGCCGGGCTGAACGTCGAGCAGGGCATGTTTGGGCCCCGCTCGGACTCCCAGGCGCCCACGGCCTCGCCTCGGGCATCTGGCCGCCTTGAGGGAGCCCATCCGCAGGGCCTACCGGGAGCTGGCCCTCCAATCGGGCGCGCGCCTTCCGTGCCGGCGCACCTGCGGCCGGAAGTGACGAAGCAGAGCGCTCTCACCTGGGGCGGCGGTCGGTCCCAGCCTCGGGCCGGCGGCAGGCTAGCGGGCCCGCCCGGAAACTTGAACTTCTGGGCTTTGTGTCGGCCCCGGCGCGCAGGATCAACGGGGCCCTTTTTGATTTCGATTAAAATATTGGAGTTGTTTGTTACTTGAAAGAGTGAATCGGGGTAAATACAAGTCAGGCGCTTTGGGCATTGATATTGTCAAGTGGGAGCGTGTGAAGGAGGATTGAGCCGTCCGTATACGAATGCTGTAACATTGATTTCCTACGTAGCATCCAACCTCACTGCTCTCACTCTGTTCCAAGCAAGCTGCCGTCATTTTTCACCCGTATGTCGCCCATCATTTCCTTGTTGTACTGTTTCCGCCAGTCCGTTATCCATACGGTAGCCCAGGTGGTCTCTTAGGAACTTGAAATAGGTCATGCCATCACCATCCTGTTTAAAACTCTTAAAAATCATTCCATTGCAATTGGAATAAAATCCAGGTTCATGTTTTCCCACGTTCTTTGTGACCTTGCCTACCCCTCCATCTTCACTTATGCCTCACTCCCTCCCCAGCTAGATGTGTTTACAACCAAATCTGCAAACCAGTATCCAGCTCCGCCCACAGAAGTCCCAGTGCTCAAGGGCAGGACAATGAAGATACTGTTTTTCCAGATGATTACTACTTGCAGAGTGTTAGAAGACAATTCTGTAAGAGTTATACAATGAATGGAGTCCTTATCAGCAACTTTAACTCAGTTATTCATGTAGGATAAAGTAAAAAATTATCACTGTGTTCCATCCTTCTTTCATTTTCCCAAGTGCACCAGCTCTTACCAGCCTTAGAAAATACACGTTTCTTTGCAAAATGTTCATTCCACTTTTGGCCTGATTAATCCTTTTCATCCTTCAGATACCGGCTCAAGTATCACTTTATCAGAGAGGTCTCCCTTCTCACACCTACCTCTGCACTGTCAAGTAGGTCCCTCTGTTATTTTGTCCTAAAGAATCCTGTATTTTTATAGCAGTTAGCATAATTACATTTGTGGGTATAATTTATATATGAACATACATATTTAAATGTGTAAATATGTATATGTGTATATAATTCTTAAAATGTATGTCTTCCCCAAGAGACTGTAAGCTCTATGGTGACAGAAACTAGCTAACCTAGTACACTGTCTGGTATAATTGACTATCAACATCAAGTATTTGTTGAGTGGATGATTTATTTCACTTCTGAAACTGTTTAGTGTCTGATGAGAACCTCCTGGTTTTCAGCTCTCATTCCCAGGGGACTTGCCCTTTGGACCACAGTCATTCTCCAAGTGGCTTCTTGATGTCTCCCTTTCTCCTTCCCTCCCTTCCTATCCCATTCCCTTCTGGCTTGTTTTTTTAATCTCTCCAGCTTGGACCCCAAGTTCAGTTACTTGAACTACTCGTCTCAGCATCTGTATCCATGCCCTTTTGCCCTTCTGCTACTTCTACTCTGAAAACTCCCAACAGTGACATTTCCCCTGGGACTGCTGATTACTGAAGGAGGGAATTTTACAGCCTTGGGGATTGTTGGCAGTCTGTGGTTTTGGGGGGGCCTCCACACCTGTCACCAGTGTTTGTTCCCCATCAGCTTTTCCCTTCTATAGGACATTTATTCCAGATTCTGATTCTTCTCCAGTCCCTCCTTCTGCTTCCCATTTGCTTCCTTTCTGAGATTCTCATTTTTATGAGTGAATTCACCAGTGGCGTAGTTGTCCACATCAAACTTGTTATTTTAGACTCCTTTCTGAACGTTGCTTCCCTTCAGCATATATGGAGTATCTTCTGTGTATCAGGCCCGGGGCTAGGGGTTCAAATCTTAGCTTGTAAATGTTTCTTTAGCTCCAGACCCAATGCATTGTCCCTCCCTCTGTTTCCAGGTGGCCTCTTGTTGGTGCCTCTTCTACAGACCTGCCCTCCTGTGTTGTTACTGACATGTTTCTCTTCCCCTAGAGAATGAGCTACTCTGGAAGGGATAGCGCTAAGTTCCTGGCATCTTTGTATCCTCGTGCTTAGGCTGCCAGGATGGTTTTATTTAATGAGAAATCAGTGGGGCTTATTGGGAGAACATCTGGTATCTTTATATAAATAAAGTTTTGGTGGTGAAAGAAACCTTAGCTTATTCAGTTAAATGAAAACCAAGGCTGTCTCTTGGTTATTGCTTTCCTTTTTAATGTATTTATTTGAGTTGCACAGGCAATATAGTGAATACATTTTCACTCAAGGATCTCCTAAATATGTGGAGTGAAATGTGAAAGCTTCCTTTATTTCTCCCTATTCCTTCTGCTTCCTCCATCCCAACAGTTGCAGGTTTAGTGTTTATCTCCAGATCACATTGAATGCATTCCAAACATGCAGATGCAAACATCCATTTTTTTATCCAACATAAATGTGTTTATACTCCGTGATTTTTTTTCAGTTCACTAGACTTATATCAGTGTCACTGAAAATACTTAATGCCTATATTAAATTAGTGACATGCTACAGTGAATATCTTTGTATGTATGTGATTATTTCTGTGGAATAAATACCTGGTCACGTGCATTTTAAATCTTGATGGATATTGTTAAATTGACTTCCACAAAAGCTTCAGTAATTTATATTGCCACCAGCACTATGTGAGAGTGGATCTTCCTTGTCTGTACTGGGTATTACCAGGCCCAACCTGTTTTGCCAACCTGACTGGCAGAAATTGTATTGCACATTGAAATGGGGTTATTTTTGATAGTATTTAATCTTTCTCAGATTGAGATTTTGGTGGTGATATTATGTCTCGCTCAGAGTTTTTGTTTATTAGAGTAAATGTTCAACCTTAAAGTTTCTAGAGATTAGTTTCATAGAGAAGCTTGTTCCATACTTCGCTAAATTTGTATATCTCAGTTGATCATGCCACTATATTGTGAATCTTTTGTGCCACAATGCAGTGAAGATGCTAACTTGGAAAGTGGCAGTCAGATGACTTCAGTTGATTTGGAGAAGACTCTTAGGGTGTCAGTCAGGATTTTGGTTGCCAGTTTTCTTAGCTGGCTCTCCAAATGTCCTTTGTTGTTGATACTGTGGTTTTTTTTCTTCTTGTTTGTTGTTTTTTTGGTTTTTTTAGGTTAATTTTTCTTAATTATTATCAGAACTCAAGAAGATATATAGCTTGTACCCTTTTAAGAAAAGTAATACTTGGAAACTCAAATTTATCTAACTGGAGGATTATTACTTGATCTTTTGAGAAATCAATCTCCTTTAGTTATAAAAATTTTAAGAAACTATATAAATATCAATTCTTTATAACCAAAAGGCTTATTACATTTTTTTTTCCTTTCAGATAGTCAGTAGAGGATGCAAAATGCGAGAATCCCCCACTCAAGTCAAACTCAGGAGCAAGACTGTTTGCAAAGTCAGTATGTCAGTGATAAACAAGAAATGACAATCAAGCAAGAGAATGATGGCAACGTGGCGGTGGAGGAAAGTCTCCCCTCTTGTTCCTCTGCTAATGCACCATCCACTTCTGCCGAGGGGTGTTCATCAGAAGTTCCGAGGAGAGGGCCGGCCCTGCTGCACATCGACAGACATCAGATACAGACAGTGGAGCCGAGTGCGCAGGCCCTTGAACTTCAGGGGTTGGGTGTGGATGTGTATGACCAGGACGTGCTGGAACAGGGTGTGCTTCGGCAGGTGGACAGCGCCATTCATGAGGCCAGCCGTGCGGCCCAACTTGCCGATGCAGAGAAGGAGTATCGGTCAGTCCTGGATGACCTCACGTGAGTGTGGACCATCTTCTCTGATTGCAGAATTTGTGTTTACATGTGATGGAGAAATTCAGATAATAGCTGTGGTATTCCAGAAATTTAGGAGATTTATAGAACCTCTTATTTGGTGGATGGAGTCAATCAGGGCAGTCCTTGACCTTGTGTATGAACTCCAGCCCTTTCCCTCAGGAGCAGCATTGAACGAGATAGTCAGGGTCTCAGGCCAGCTCACAACAACCTGTTTATGCATAATGTCTTAGAGAGAAATACTGTTCTGAGTACCCCAGAACTCACAAGCGTGTGCCCAAAATGGTTTTCCGGAGAAGTGTACCTAAGGTGATGTGTGCTACTTGAGATACCAGGAACACATCACCCCCCCCCCCCCCATTTTTCTCTTGTCTTATAGTTTCTTTCCAGTTTCCTGTGTCTAAACCAAGTGTCAGTCTTTTGGTAATTTTTCAGATTTGTATTTCTAGAAGTATTGTGAAACAACTCCTTGCTTTTCCTTTCTTCCTCCTACTTGTGACTCTATAGGAAAGATGAAGTTCCATGAAAACTTCATTTGTGTGTTAGAGGAGAAGCAGGCTCTGGACCTGGGCTAGAAGGGTGGGGCAGGTGAAGATTGAACTCCTTTCCTATAGCCAGTCTTCCCTGTCTTGACCAGTGTTCTAGGCTGTGTCAGGCAAGCACGAAAGAGTAAAGGAATGGGTGGAGGAATGGTGCAGTCTCAGATGGGGATGGCTAGGGGAGGGGAGAGAAGGGAAGAATGAGGAGTTATTGGCTACCCTCAGCCAGGGAGACTGTGGTACAGAATTCTGTTGGAACTAAAGGACTTGTTTTCTGCCAGCAGCTTCCTGGTGTGTTCTTTTGGCCTCTTGAGTAGCAGGTATTCTGGAATACTTGTAGTATTCCAGGTGTGAGGTGCTCGACTCCTGATAAGGAACACACTTTTGCATTTGACCTTGGAAATGTGCCTACTGCTTGCATAGGTGACATCAGAGTGCTGCAGAATTACCACGCAGATGAATACTAGCTCCATGGTGACACGTGGTTAGACTGCCAGTAACTTGAATTGATAATATCTTTTGTCCTGAAATCCGCAAAGGATACAAGTAGCAAATTATACAAGTGTCAAGATTGAATTTATGTTTTGAAAATTGGGGATTACCATTCTATGGTGTCTGTTTTAGGAACACTGTATTAGGGATTGTTTTTTGTTTTTTTTTTCCTTCACACTATAAAATATTACGCTACAGCAAATAAGTCTTCCAGTATTGTGAAAGAAAAATATTGTCACAGATATCTGACTTATATAAAAAAATGTGTCAGCATTTTTAGTACTTTTCCAAACTTTGGGTGTGACTTCGAAAATGGGTTTTAAAAAGCCATGTATAGGTGGTTGATAATGGGGGAGGTTGTGTGTGTTTGGGGAAGGGATATATGGGAGTCTCTATACCTTCCTCTCAATTTTGCCGTGAACCTAAAACTGCTCTAAAAAAATAAAATCTTTAAAAAAACCCCAAACCACGTATATGCATGTTTTTTTCATCTGAAAGGATAACTTATTGCACATTGTTTTAGCACAGTCTCTTGAATCGTGTAGACACTTAAAATGCTTGTAGAATGAATGAACTGCTTACAAATGGGAATGTGCTGATTTCAGTCAGCCAGATCAAAGAAAACCCTAGCAGTTTCTTTAAACTTCTAATAACCCTTCAAGTTCTTTATGTGGCCAACATGTACATGCATTCTGGTTTAGTTTCTTTCGTCTTTTAGTTAATAAGAAGTAAAAGGACATCTTTGTAGCATTTCTGTCTTCACATTACACTATAAAAAAAAAATGTTACCAGAGTGGAAAATAGACATTTTATTTTATTTTTCAGGTCATGTACAACATCCCTAAGGCAAATCAATAAAATTATTGAACAACTTAGCCCTCAAGCTGCCACCAACAGAGACATCAACAGGAAACTAGATTCTGTAAAACGACAGAAGTATAATAAGGTGATTCCAAATAACACATAAGTATTGCATTTTTGAAAAAGTCATTTCTGTTCATTTAATATTTGGGCAGTATTCTGAAAAGTAGTTAAGACGTGAAGGAAATAGCTATAATAGAAAATTTTGAGTTCCTTTTTTATGTTTAATATTTCAGCTGTTTCCCTTTCATATCTTCTGTTAAAGAATATCTTTTAAAATACACACATACATACACACATATTTGAGGAAAGGTTCCCTTGTTGGCTGTGCATGCTGCCTTATTGATGTTTATGATTATAGTCTCCCTTGCTGTGCCAGCTTAGGCTCCTGTTTGGCGTGCAGGCCTCTCATCAGTCTCCTTGTGTGTGTGAACTTTTTTTTTTTTTGCTTGGCTCCTGCTTGTCCTGATTATGTACACTGTGTTTCCTGTTGCTGCAGCCATCACCCCTCACACACTCGTGCTCACTGTTCTTAGGTATTATGGTCTTCACCCAGACACACTGATGGGTGTGCACTTAGGTTTGTACAACTTCAGGGTAGGGAATATCTGTTACTTAGGACACTGTTTTTATGAGGTCTGAAACGTTTTTTAGAATTTATGCTTTATGAAAATATATCAGAGTAGATAGGAATGACTAGTTTTGATCATTTGATTTCTGCCATCCAAAATGACGAGCAGATATCGTTGTGCTGGCCCACGGCAGTGAGTGAAGTCCTTGCATCTCTTATTTAAGCTTTACTAGTGATGTCTATAGACTCAGTGCCTCCTTTTGCTTTCTACTCACCAGTCCGTTATTCTCACCATCCCATCTTCTGTCACCTCCCTCCAGAATAGCAGCCCAAAGGTTAGAGCTAGCAGTGGCTTCAGGGAGTCGGAGTCTCACCAAAGCAGAGAGGACATCTGCTTCTTGTGGGAACCTGCGAATGGACGTTCAGAGACCTCTGACCTCGGGCTTCTGGTGGGCTGAGGTTTCAAGGAGCAGTGAGGACCAGACTTTGGGCCATTTTAGATACGAGTCCAAGTCAATTGTATATTCCTATCTTTCTAAAATAGCCCTTTGATGGTTTGAGATAGACTGTTCAAAGAGAAAGGCTGTGTTTGTTTGTTTTTAGAAAGGCTGTTTAAATGAGATTAAGAGAGAAAACTGAAAGAAAAGGCATTGCATGTATATGTATAAAAGTATAACATGGCATTTATATTCAGCGTTTCTCCTCATCCCACTCTCATATTTGATGTTTAAATATTCTCGACCTTGGAAAGAAGAACCAGGTATCACAGGCCTAGTTAATTGGAGAGGCCCTAGGAATGGCTGCATAGCTTAGCACTGGTGATGTAGAGGGAGAGAAGACAAAGAGGGGTCTGGGGTGGGTAGGGTAAAAGGGTATATCTAAATGTATATTCCTTTTAAAGTCTAGTGATTGGATAGAATACTATTACAAAAGACTGTAAAGGACAATCGTAAATATGGTACATTATCAAAGGAGGCTGACTTTTTCAAGTGTTCGAACATTTGTATTTGTTTCTTATCCTACAGCTTATTGACCCCATAGTCTGTCGGTTGCTAAGGTCGGAAACAAAAGTTTAATACTGTACGCAGTGTGCAATGGAGAAAACCAAGTAGAGCAGTTCCACTTCCTCAGTGGAGAATCAGTACATGTGAACTTAAGTGCTCAGGCACGTAGAAAGCTGGGCCGCCCAGCCAGGGAGTGGGTGGGGACAGGGATGCCTGCCTGATGGAAATGCTTTTAGGCCTACATACCGCTAGAGAGTGGCAGTTGCTCAAATAAGGTTCTCTATAATAATAGTAACATGGAATTCGTTCTGTTTTGCTTTTGACTAAAGCTTTTAAATTTATCTTTTGTATTTAACAATAAATCACTCACTTTGTTGCCATTTTCTGTATTCAATATTTACCATTCAAGGAACAACAGCTAAAGAAGATCACAGCAAAACAAAAACGTCTCCAGGCCGTCCTTGGAGGAGCGGAGGTACAAGTTGAACTAGATCATGCCAGTCTGGAGGAGGAGGATATAGGTGAGGGTACTGGGAACAGTGTCTTTTTTTCTTGAATTGGTGCCTAATGCCTGTAGTGGTGGAGGGTATCTCCACAGTCCTGAAAAATCCGTGGCTTTGCCTTATGTTCAAACAGATTTAGGAAGATTTTATTTTCTACACTTGTAGAACCAAATCTTTTAAGTTATAAGGGGGTTTTTGGAGAATAAGTAAATAGTTTAACTCCATCTGCTAGAGGCTACTGGTGCACATTTGGTATTATGTTTAATAAATTAGGGAGCTTAGCATTCTTATGTGGTTAGTTTTGTAGAGACAACTAACATCTTGATCAAATTACTTTTTTTTTTAAGATTTTATTTATTTGACAGAGAGAGGCAGCGAGAGAGGGAACACAAGCAGGGGGAGCGGGAGAGGGAGAAGCAGGCTTCCCACTGAGCAGGGAGCCCGATGTGGGGCTCGATCCCAGGACCTTGGGATCATGACCGGAGCCAAAGGCAGATGCTTAACGACTGAGCCTCCCAGGCGCCCCTCAAATTACATTTTTAAGTCTAGCATCATCAGTCAGCATTCACAGAATTGCTTTTACATATGTTTTCGGGACATATTTGGCAGGCTTTCCAAGCATTACATCTTTTGTTCAAGAAAAGCTGTCTTCATTCAGGTTATACTATGGCTCTGATTTTGTTTTTTGTTTTTTGTTTTTTTTTTTAATTTTGTTTTTATTACTGCCTAGGATGGGTGTCTTTTGGAAAACATTTTGAGAAAATGCATAAGCTCTGAAACGAAGTATCTTTGTAGTTTGGGTGTGTGTATGTGCAGATGTGTGTTTAGAAGTTATTGGTAGCTGTGCAGTCATTTAATACTTGAAATATAGATTAAGGCTTCTTAGCACGTAAGCTTTCCAAGCAAATATTTTCTACTAGCTCCTGAAGCTTATTCAGTAACACAGAATTATTATGAAGAATTAATTGAGGCAATAAAAAAAATATTAGAGAGATGCACTTTTAAATTTCAGTCTCTCAGAATTCGCTGGGCCTACGATCAAGGCTTTCTGCTGCTGAGGTGCCGTGTTTCTCGTTCCTGTCTGGCTGCCTAAAACCTGCTACTGCGCTTTACCTCCTCTTGCTTGTTTGGTAAAACTTTGCCCAGGATTAATAGTTACTTCCCCAAAATCAGAAGCCCCTTTTTGTCCTTGCCGTACTTGGCATGTCTGCAGCAGCTGATACTTCTGTACCTTCCAGGATCCCAGTCTCACCTGGTTTTCCTTTTGGCCCTCTGACCACTTCAGTGGGTTGTTTTGTTTGTTTGTTTTCTTTTTGGAGGGAGAAAGTCTGGGGTGGGAAGTATAGGGTGAGGATGGGGACATTAACAAGATGATTCTAAAATTGATATACAAATGTATTGGGCCAAGAAAAGTTAATCTTGAAGAACAAAATATCAAGACCCGTTATCAAGCTACAGTAATTAAGACAGTGAGGTATCGGCACAGGGAAAGACAGATAGACCAATGGGACAGAATATAGGGTCCAGCAAACAGACCCACCCATATGTGGTCACTTGGCTTATGACAGGTACGGCAGTGCAGTGCTGTGAAGAAGTACCATCTTTTGAGTAAGTGGTGCTGAGTTATTCAGTAAGTGGTGCTGGGTTGATTCACACGGAGGTAAAATGAATCTTGGCCTGTTACATCATGTACAAAAATAAATGACAGAGATTTTAAATATAAATGTGAGTGGTAAAACAAAGCTTTTAGAATATAGCATGGTAAAGTATTTTCATGATCTTGGGGCAAAGACTTAATGAGACACAAAAATGCTCACAGTAAAGGAAAAGGTTTGATAAGTGAGCTATATCACAACTAAACTTCTGTTCAAAATACAGCATTAAGAGAGTGGAAAGGCAGGCTAAAGAGTGGGAGAAGATATTTGCAACACATGTATTAATTGAAGGACAGGAATCCGGAGTGTATTAAAGAACTCTCGAGAAAGGGCTAAAGACTCGAACATTTTCTTCAAAAGAGGCTATTCAGAAGGTCAGTAAATCTATGAAGAGGTGCCCTAGTTCATTAGTTTGTAGGGAAATACCAATTACAACCACAAAGTGGTACCATTACACACGTCCCAGAATAGCTAAAATGGCAAGAATGTAGACCAGTTGACACTCTGAAACACTGTTGGTGGAACTTAAAATTAATAGGACCATTTTGAAAAACTATTTGGAAGTGTCTGCTAAAGCTTAACATACCCGAAGAATTATGTATAAATGTATTACCGAAGGATGTGTACTGGAGTAGTCATAGCAGTATAATTCATAGTAACTAAAACCTGGAAGCTACCCAAATGTCCATGAACAGTGGAATGGAAAAATCATAGTGTAGCTATATGATAGAATACTAACAGCAATGAAAATTAACAACTGCAACTATATTCAACGATAAGGATGAATCTCAAGCATAATGTTGAGCAAAATAAGCTAAGTGTACAAACATTTCCATTTACATAAAGCTCAAAGCCAGAAACAGCTTGCTTATAGTGTTAACAGTGTGGGCAGTCATTATTTTGGGGTGGGGTAGAGACTGGAAGGTGCCATGAAGGGTGCATCTAGCGGTGCTAGTAATTTCTGTTTCTTGATCTGGATGTTGCTGTACAGGTATGTTTTTTTCTGAAAATTCACTGAGCTGTGCACTTAGTATTTGTACACTTTCTGATGCGTATTTTTCTTCACTGCAAGTTTAGTGAAAAACTGGCTGCGGTATTACTGGACTATAAGAAATGTAGATTTTAGAATATGGATTCCTTGTGTTCAGCCTTACTTACCTTGGTGTTTGGCTATGGGTAATGTTGCCAGAGATTAAGTTCAGAGATTTCTGGGTGACTTTATATTATTATGACCTACCTTCCAATATATGTCCTCTGTTCTGTCCCTTTGCACATCTAACACAGTGCTGTCCAGTAGACCTGTTTGCAGTGATGGAAATGCTGTCTGTTGTCCATTGTGGTAGACCTTAGCCCCATACAGCTCACTGAGCACTTGAAATATGGCAAGTGCATCTGAGGAACTGAATTTTCAGCTTAAATTTGGATAGCCACATGGTGACTGTTATATTGGGCAGTGCAGAGCAGACATTTATGTTTTACCTATTTAGGTACATGTTGATTCTTTATACATTTTCAGTTTTACTGTCTCTTGAATGTTAAGTCTGTGTGGATGCTGGTATTCAAGGTGACATAGAAACTTGGGAGATTGCTTCCTCGGGGGCTACTCTTTGATAAGGAAACAGACACATTTGTCTATATGTTACATGTGAGTAGGTGTTTCTTTGGCTGCACAGAGAGTATATTTATAATGCATTATTTTAGAAAAAGTTATTCAGAATTCACCTTCTGGAATAGAAGTATATTGAGTTTGGCATGATGAATGCTATAATAAATTTTATTCCCTTCTCTCTATATAATATGCTTTAATACATCCATGGTATATTTTAATTTTTAAAAAATTTTTATTATTTTTTTTTAGAGAGAGAGCCCATGTGAGTGGGGGGCGGAGCAGAGGGGGAGGGGGAGGAAGGGGGAGAGATTCTTAAGCAGACTCCGCACTGAGTGCGGAGCCCTCCATGGAGCTCAGTCTCACAACCCTGAGATTATTATGACCTGAGCCGAAACCAAGAATTGCAGGCCCAAGACTAAGCCACCCAGGTGCCCCCATCCGTGGTATGTTTTTAAAATGTGAGTTAATCGTGGGTGCTGTTCGTTGAAGAAGTGACTTTTTGTGTTGTACTCTTGGAAAGGTTTAAGCTAGTGCCCAGTGCATTATTGTCCTCCCTCTTTCAGAACCGGGGCCGTCCTGTCTCGGCAGCATGCTCATGCCTGTCCAGGAGACAGCTTGGGAAGAGCTCATCCGCACTGGCCAGATGACACCTTTTGGAACCCAGATCCCTCAGAAACAGGAGAAAAAGCCTAGAAAGCTAATGCTCAATGAAGCATCAGGCTTTGAAAAGTATTTGGCAGATCAAGCAAAATTGTCTTTTGAAAGGAAGAAGCAAGCTTGTAATAAAAGAGCAGCTAGAAAAACCACGGCCTCGGTCACTTCTGAACTGAGCGCAACACTCAATGAAAACAAACCAAATGAGCCAAGCAAAGTTCTCTCGAAAACAGATAAGCGCTTGAAAAAGCACCTCAAGAAGCTCCGGAAGAGGGCTCTTCATTTCCAGGGGAAGGTGGGCTTGCCAAAAGGAAAGAAATCTTTGGAGTCTGACACAAGGGCAAAGGCGGAGGGGAACTCTGAGGGTGACGAGTCCGAGTATTTGCCCACGGAGGAGGAGCTGGAGGAGGCAGAGGGGGCCGAACTGCCGGGAGAGGGCGCGGACTATGAACTGAAGCCTGGGCTCAAGCACCGGAAACGGCAGAAAAAAGTCATGGTGCAGGAGATTGAGGATGACTTTTTTCCGAGTTCTGGGGAAGAAGCAGAAGCCGCCTGTGGAGGAGGAGGTCGAAAAGTAGTGAGATGCCGAGATGATGGAGATGAAGATTATTATAAGCAGCGGTTAAGGTCAGTCTGCACTTTGTAAACAGGTTGCCCTGCTTGTTAAATAAGAGTTCTATTCAGCCTAGTGTATTAGGCCCCCATTTATCCAAGGGTTGGACTTCCTGCAGCCTTAGCCTCCTAGAACCAGCAGAGCCCCTGAGTCCCCAGTGGAACTAATTCCTAATGCTTCTAACTTCTCTATCTTCATTCAGATTTGGCGCAAGTCTCAGAAGAAAAGATTAGGGGAAGGGCCGGGGCAAGAGGCATGCCAGGGACCGAAGTGTGAGCCGTATGCCTTTACGCTCAGAGAGCTCACCTGTAGCCAGGGTCAGGAAGAGGAAAAGGCTGGCCTGTGTGGTGTATGCTGCATGGTTGGTTTTTTTCTATTGAAGCAGGAAAGTAATTGTCCAGAACTCTCCTCCAAAAAGCTGAAATTTTAAGCTTTATGTATGAAAGAATAAGCTTGTTTTTCTTAAATCCCTCTTTCCTTGTCCTGAGAAAGTAGCCCCCTACAGAATTGCAAACTTCTGTCATGCTGCCAGAAAGACCTTTCACATGCAGAGCCCACCCTTCCTTTTCACTCTCATCTTTGATGCTGCACACTGACTTTGGCTTTTTTTTTTTTTTTAAAGGTCTATTTATTTATTTATTTGACAGAGAGAGAGACAGCCAGCGAGAGAGGGAACACAAGCAGGGGGAGTAGGAGACGAAGAAGCAGGCTCCCAGCGGGGCAGGGAGCCCGATGTGGTGGTGCTCGATCCCAGAACCCTGGGATCACGCCCTGAGCCGAAGGCAGATGCTTAATGACTGAGCCACCCAGGCGCCCCAGACTTTGCCTTTTCTTTCCATGACTTTCTCACTAGATTTTGCAAATAAGATGAAAGGGAAGGTGATCGTGTTCCTTCGGGAAGTCGGTTGCCACATATTTTTTGTGAGCCCTAAAAAACAGTCTGAACGCTGCAGGTACCCGGTGTGCCCACCGAGCACGACCCTGCCACATCTCCGGCCTCCCATGTGAGCTTATGCAGCACTAAGAAAGTCCAAGGGAAAGGGAATCTGTTTAACAGATTAGTTTTTAAGTATTTGTTCCCGGGATGGCTTTTTCCCAGTCCTCAACAGTTTTTTCTTGTTTTCTACGTAGGGAGACCTCATTTATTGTGTTTCTTTTAGCTTTCCACTGACCTTCGTGAATGCAGATTGTCCTGATATGTTTTCCTTCTGTTATTTAGAACTGATGACCCACATCCAGACTGTCACATACATTACCATACTTTAAAAGCAGATGTGGCATAGTTCTTTTCACACAGAGCTTGAGGACCTGTGACCTAAATCCAGTTCTTGAGAGCTGTTACACTCAGGCCGTGGTAGAGCTCATGTAACATAGTGGAGGAGTGGCTTACATTTGTTACTTCTCATTGCAACTTTAACTTTATTTTGCACATTTAATATCTGTAGAGCTATTGGAGGGATATGGCTGGATACTGTTGAACCCTGAGCAGTGTCCATCTCTTTCTTAGCTAACTGTAGGGAATTAATAAAAATGTTAATCTCAACATATTGATTGTAAATGGAACAATATTTTCTTCTCATTCAATATTAAATTTATTTTAAATGTATTAGTATCTTGATCGGAAACAGTTTATTTTGATGGAGTTTTAAATATGGGTGTAGTTTAAATTCATGGCAACACGTTTTTCTTAATAATCTCAAGACTGTAGAACAGTTATTTCCAAAGCCATATCAAAGCTAGTTTTTGCTGAAGTTACATTAAAATCTCAAATGAATTTCAGAAATATCAATAACTCTAATTGCCACCAAAATACTATAGCTCTTAAAATTTTATGGCCACAGTTATTAAGGCTGTTAAACTGCAGATAGCACATTGAAATGTTTATATTACATCCCCTTTGGTATTCTTTGGTTTGGGGGATGGTAAAAGAAAAGGCTCGGGACTGAGAAGCATTATTAAGAACATTTTAGAACTGCCATTTGCTTTTTTTATTTTGTTACTTCTTGTTGCTGATATTTGTATACATATTGAAATTATAATCGTATTTCCTTGAGTGAACAACAAAAAAAACAACAACTTTAGGCTCCCTTATCTTAGCAGTGGTTTGATGACGGGTGATCAGAATAAAGCGCCGTAGAGTTTGCAACATAGAAAATGAGTTTTTCTTTATGGTTAGAGTTTAGGAATATGTACCTAGGCCGGGCGCCTTTTACTGAACTTGTACTGGATATAGCCTTGTTAATTGTAATGCTCATTTAGACTCGGAAGTGAAAGTGAGTCACTCCTAGAGATCTCAGCCCCTTTACTCTCTCAGCTGGAGCATCGGAGGTCTTTCCTTAGCTCTAGCTTAGTCCCAACTAGGTATCTTTGTTTTTAGCTGTTGCCAAGTGCTAATTTCCTATCAACCCTTTTCTATAGCTTCACCTTTTCTGGAACAGGATAATGGCACTTAGGATCCTACTTTCTCTGACTTAGCCCAAGACCTCAGATCAGTCTCGGAAGTGTTACCCATTTTTTAAACTGCCCATATATTTTTTTGCCTTTTTCACATTTGTATCCTGCTTCTGTCTCTGTACTAATTTGCATTTGGAGGCTATCTCCTCATTGATGTTCCCTGATTTTCATACCTTTGATAATGTCCCAGGATGGATGAGGCAGTTCTTAGAAGTACATATTCCGTCGGTTCTTACTCATGTCTTTAGTATGCAAATCCTAGAAAATATCCATTATTTTTTAATTTTCATTTTGTAGCAGCAGAGTTTCTATTAGGGTATTGCTGTTAGCTGTGAAGTTCAGCTTTTCTTAAAATACATTGCTGCTTTAGAAAGCTAGGGTCTGGGAGCTCCGGGAGCCAAATGAAGACTTAATAGGAATGATACACGTTCAGTGCTTGAGCAATAGGTGTCCCTGGTGAACACTTAGCTGTTCCTTATCTTATTCAGTCTGTACAGCCAGGAGAGGTCAGGGCGGCCTAGAAGATCAGACATTTCATATGTGCGCCTTTCCCCTCAAGGTGATCAAAGATCAGCAGTCCTTGTTACCTCAGTGTTTCTGGCTGATTTCCAGATGAGGTAAGAGGCAACTCCCATTGCTTCCACTTTGCTCTCGATGCATGGATGCTTGTGTGCACTCTAGGACCAGGACTAGGGTTTCTGGCAAGGAATTTGCAGTCTTTTAGCGGACATGGGCACCAATAGGCCCTAACCAGTGTGAAGGGAAGAACGAATCAGACCGATATTCAGGGAAGACTGTGGAGGAGATCCGTACCAGCATCGGGCCTTGTCTGTTGAGTAGTTCAGATATGTTGAAATAGACCTTAGGGTGCAGATTATTGAGGGAAAATACTTGCTTTGCTTTGGAGGCACATTATTTCTCATATGGATTGCCTTGGACAGTGGTGTGATGGACAAGTGGTCTGCAGAGATGCCTGGTTTCTAAGCCATCCGCTGTAGGACAGGCAGGGCACAGGCCCTCGTCTTGCCGGACAACTCCCATCTTGGGCAGCAGCATTCTGTTCAGGGGGAGATTGAGGCCCTGTTTGGACTCTGGGGAAAGAGTGCTGCACTGCATTAGTGATGTCTGCCATGGGCATGGGGGCCCCGGGGAAACAGCAGCTTCATGCCAGCTGTTTGCCAACCTTGATTTACAGCACAAACAAACAAAAAATGTCACCAGCTCTGGCCTCCTTCTCCGGCAGCGGTCAGCAGTGCTCGGGTCAGGCTTGGGCTGCAGGTCAGGTTACGTCCTGAGGAGGTTGCACTTCCAAATAAGTGTTGTCTCCTGCTGGCACAACTAGGGCTAGTGCTTAGACTTTGACTTAAACCCATACCCTGAAGCTCTTTTTTCTATTTCTGTTTGCCAGACATTATTGTTTAAGTTGCTAACCTGACAGGCTGTATTTCCTTGGCAGTGAGCATAGACTAAAGCAGACGTTCCCAGCCTCTGGTCTGGTACTGCAGGATCACCTGGGAGCCCTGCCGTTGGAGGTGCTGATTCAAGAAGTCTAGCGTGGGGCTACCAAGCAGTAATTTTTGAAAAGCTTTCTAGGTGGTTCTGATGCACTGTCAAGTTTGGGAACTACTTGGTGTGTATAAATAGGTTTTTATACACTGTTTTCCTTCTTGAGGTTGTGGCTTTTGGCAGATTCAGTTTGTATTTGTTTCTCTGAAATCCTCTTTATATATATCCTGCACAGTGTGTTTATGTAGGGAGGGCTTGAAGAGGAAATTTGAGGTTAGTTCATTCCGCTGATTGCTGTACATAATAGATCATCTGCTTCTTATCAGAGCATATGCTTTAGAATCACCTGGAAAGCATCTTGAGAACTCAGCCAGGAGTGTCTGAGGCAGCAGGTCAGGGGTGGGAGGAGCTGGGCACTGCGTGAGTGCTTTGACCCAGCTCCCGCTGATTCTGAGGCGAGGTTGGTGGCGTTCTTCATTATTACAGGCCCTTGCTGTGTTCCCACTTAGGAAGCCCTTGAGGCTGTTGGAAGGAACTGTGGGTAAGGATGTTGGGGTTTGAAAATGAAATGCTTTTTTTCTCTCCTCTAGCCCAGAGTCAGCTTGGTATTGCTGCCGCAGTAAATCTGCCCCGTCCCGCATTCCACTCCCACCTCAGTGAGTGAAGCCCAGTAGTGTCAGAGACAGACTCCTGAGTGGGTGGTGCCTGAGTCTCCTCAGATTATCAGGTACTTGAGGCCAAGCTGCTGAGATCACAGCCTGAAACCCATTTGAGTTGTTACCTGCGAATGGATTGAAGGCTTTCCACACTCCCCACCTTGCACTTTTGGTGATTCCTTGTTTTTTTTTTATAGTGAATTTATGATAACATTAAGATGAAAAAAAACTACCTCTGCCTCTGTTTTTCACGTTACTCGTCTACATCTCATTCCAGGCTTTGATCCTGTGCATACATATCTTTCAGTTATTAGAGTTATAGTAAGATGTTCAAACGTTTGTTCATGCCCTATTAAAGTTGATCAACTTGCTTATAATCTCACCGTTAAGAGGTAGAGCTGGGATTTGAAGCCAGGACAGGGTTATGTAAATGTCATTTTCCTTTCATTTGTGGAGTTGGGTGGAATGGACTATATCTAGATGTGACCACAAGGTGGCGCCAAGAATCAGCATGTAGCTGCCTCCACCTCCCAGTGATGGAAACCAAACCAAAAACCTAATGGGGACTTGGGGAGATTATAGGGAGTCTAGAAGACTCGACAGGTATGGTGTGGATGGGGATAGATTTTTGCCTCATGTCTTGTATAACCTGCATCTGTAGTCACGAGGCCTATTGGTGTAACTGGTTTCTAGTCCATTTAATAAAATACCTTTAAACCTTAAAGATTTTTCTTTTCTGCCCCCCCCTTTTACTTTATTTTACATGACTAACTTTGAATGACTCCATTCATTATTTTAATCTTACACAGTGTCTTCACACTGCAAGGCTTAATCATCTGAGTAAACAGTATCTCCGTCGTCCTTCCTCCTGAGCCCTGGGGCTGCTGTGGCCAGGGGCGAGTTGGATCCTGGTTTGGAGGGCTTGACTGTATACATGAAGAGAAAAAGAGAAAGAGACTGAGAAGAGAAAGGCTTTCAGCATTTTCAGATGCTTAGAGGGGTCAAGCCAAGTAGGATAAATGTTGAAAAAAGTCTCTTGGGTTTGGAAATTTGGAGGGTTTGATGACCCGAGCAAGGGTGGCATGTGGGGGATGGAAAGAGGTTCTCCGAGAACAACTGTAGCTAGCAGCACTGAATGTGCACTACTTGGCAGTGCTTCATGTCAAGTGGACTCCTTGGTTTAATCCTCACAACCCCTGAGGAGACAGGAACCTGTCAGAAAGCTGACATAATTTGCCCGAGATAGCATACATGGAGAAGGCTGGGGAAGGGACCTGAAGGTGAATGGGGGCAGGTGGGAGTGATCTACCAGCTTGGTCAGTGCAGTGGACTGAGAAGAGCATTGCTTCAGCAGCAGGTTTCTGCCGTCACTTGATGGGGACCACCTCCACACTTTTTGTGGGTCCCATTCCTTGCCTGAAATGCTGTTGAAGACCATGCCTCCTAGAACCACTCTCCTAGCTGCCTGTCTCCGTCTTACTGTCCGCACAGAGCCTCTTTCTCTTGTTTCGCCCGGAGCCGGCTCCCTTTGCACTGGGATTGTCTCATTTATTCCTCAGTCGGGTCTTTGTTTGCCCTGGTCGGCCATTTAGCACATTTGGGAAGGTCGCACAGAGCAAAGGCCAAATTACATTGTAGAGCTTGTAACTTTTTTTGAAAAAACCATTTGCTCTCTAAATTTTGAATTTATTAGAAGTTTAATTTAGATTTGATCAAGAAACCTAAACCTAATTTGATGAAGAAACCTAATGCTTTGAACATTGTTCTTACCATCAGTGTCTGGGAGTTAATGTCTCAAGAAATAAACCTATGTGTCCCCCCCCCACCCAGGAATCTATATTTTAAAGAGAAGAAAAAGTTACTCCCTTAAAGAGTTTTCTTAGAATCTTGGCTTCTTTTAAATGACGAAGCTGAGACACAAATGAAGACTAATTCTGCTTCGTGCTCTGCACACACCTCTCATTCCCAGCTCCAGTGCATAATTGTCTGCATCAGTCTTAATTTACTCTGTGAGATCTGGACTCCTAACTGAGGGTATTTCATCTGCTCAGATGTGCCAATTAAGTCCACCCAGATAGACCATAAAAAGGCAGATAAGAAAAGTAAAACACTGAGTATCTCAATTTAGCAAATTAGACTAATCTGTAAGGGATTCTTAGCTGTCTGAAATAGAAGACCTATTGCACTACAGAAATGCAAACTATATTAAATACCCAGCTTGGTGCCTTGAATATATTTTTAAAAATCAAGTTGTACTCATTGTGCTTCTGTTGTAGAATTTCTTTCGTGGTTATTGCAATAAGTGGAGAATGAGCCTGAGATTGAAATTTCACCCTGTATTGAGAATGATTTAACTATGTGGTGTGTGACTTTTTCCTCACAGCGCGGATCCGAACTCTGGGCTTGGTGGACCTTGCAATGTGAAAATGAAGGCAGAGCAGTTAGGTCACTTTTGAATTTCAGGCAGCTGAATATAGGGCTTCCTTGGAGTTTGGGAGCAGGCATGTTCGTTTTATTACTATATGACCTGAAGCTACTAATAATTGACAATTTCTGTTGATCGGTATATTTTGTCTGTTTTGTGAGTTGGCATAGGCATTGGTTTGTCTGTTTATTAAATGTATCCTATGTGTTTGTTAAGCCCAGATTATTTGTAGTGAAAAGAATTGCTAAGGTGTTTTTACTGTTACTTGAAAAAGTTGGCAGCTGTACAGTGAAGAATGAGTTTTGACTCACTTTGTGCAGTATTGAGGTGGGGGAAGGAAATCTTTTGAGACAAATTTGAATCGAAGCTTTAGAATTTGGTTTGCTCTTATAAAATTGTTTTCATTTTTTAGTGATTAAAGAGGTGATTATTGACTCTTTGGCTTATACTATGAGAAAAGGGGGTTTTAGGTAGTTTGAAAAATATTTTTGAGAGACAAGATTATGTAACAGGAGTACAGACTCTGTGGGCTGATTATCTGGGTTTGAATCTTTATGTTAGTGATCTTGGGTATCTGCCTCATAGGGTTTCTAAGGATTAAATGAATTAATACAGGTAAATTACTTAAAACAGTGCCCAGGACACTGTGAACATCAGTAACTATTCTTGTTGTTATTACTTAGTATTTGTTTTCTGACTCTAAATTTAAAAAAACATATACCTAGTGTGGATGTTTGTATGTATAATTTCAAAATACAGCTGGTCTAGAGCTAGCAAATGTTACTCGAGGAGGTGATATGTGACATAGGGGTTAGAAATCACAGGCCACAGAACTCAATGCCAGAGTGTCACGTAGTAGCTGTGAGATCTGCCACATCTCTTCATCTGTAACATGGGGATCATAGGAGTACTTTCTTCAGGGGTGGTATGAGGATTACAAAAGATAATATATCTAAGCTATTAGGCATATGTCAGGCACTCAGTAAATATTAACTATTCCTGTTTGCATGCCCGCTAGGTTAAACATTTACTACAAAGATTTCATTGAGCCAGTAGGAGGGTCTGTGAGAATCATGAAGAGCCTATAAATATTGATCTATATGAAAAGGTGTCCTCTTTCCAAAGTAAAAGGCAGTTTTAAAGTTGGTATTGATATGCACAGCCAGATCATTATCTATTATAATACTTAGTTTTGTTGATGTCAGGCTTTTCTTACCTCTCATACATTTTTTTATTAATACGATAAGGTCCACTTAGTGATAAAATATCTGTACAAATAGGAGCACATTATCAGTAGTTGTTTGGGGAGAAATAAACATTATTTCTCCTTTGAATGCACTAGGGGGCACTAGACCTCTGCCCAGGGGGCATTCTTCAAGCTTCCATAGCCTGCTCGCGGGTTCTAAGTGTGTGTAGGTCAGGATTACACTTTGGTTCCTCACGGTTTTCTCTGTTCTCAGGTCAGTGTTCAAGATTATTCTGTAGTGTCTTGTAAGGCTTGATTTCCACATTCCTTGCTAACCTAGATGTGTAGGACATCATTCCCCAAGTGGACTGTGATAATCTTACTCTGGGCTGGTGGCATGGATGGACTAGCATGAAGGCCTTCTAGACTTGGGGGCTACGTCTAACTCCTTTCTGTGCAAGATTGCAGTAGATGTTTTCACAGTTGTTATTTTTTATTCATATTTAACCTACAATTAACGAAAATGTCTCAATTTTACTTTTTTGTATAATTTCCTGCCAGTAATTAATTGTGAGATAGCATTTGACATGTATGCAGTATAAAAAAATAGTTTCCAAAGGGTGTAGTATATATATTATCATGTACTGCTGTGAGAACCCTTTATTTGGCTCCTTCGGTGGCCGAGGAGACAAATGCAGTGATGTTGGATGATGTTTCTAAAGTTCAGATCTCCCCTTGCTAGTTATAGACCTGAAATGTAGCTCTCTGCCCACATCTGGTTTGCACTTCTCGGTGGGATCTGAAATCTGTTTTTTTTACTGGGTTCTCCTCTAGTGGCTGCCACCGAAGTCTGAGGAGCTGTTGGAGTTAGAAAGTCTCCCCAGTGACTGACGTCCTTCGTTTTATTTGGTTGCAGCTGTGACTATTACATGTGTGGATTAAAGAAAAAGATGAAGCATCCAAAGCATTATTTCCTTTCTAGTAATGTCAGTGTAGTTTAGGGCTAGTTAAGCTTTTTTTTCCCATGTGTCAGAAGATGAATTCTTTCATTTAAAAAAGTTGAATATTTGCCCACCCTTTCCACCTGGTCCTAGGGAAGCGTGGACCCAAACTCAGGGCTCCTGATTCTTCCCAAGGACTGGTGTGTAGAAACCAGTTTTGTTGCAAAGTAAATCCACTGGAAAACCCATAAAACAGAACTCAGGACTTGAAAATTACTTACAAAATTTTTATTACTCAATATAATGAGCTTCATCTCCTGTCCTTTTTTTTTTCTCCTTATAAAAGTAAGAATTTCTCTGATTTCGTCCTTGCCATGCCCTGTTCTTTATTGTGGACCTTAACCATGTTTGTCCAGTGGATGGATCTTGTAGTACCTTCACATCATACGTGTGGAAAGAGGAGGAATGCAGCAGGAAGTAGGCTGTAAATGAGATAGAACAGGACGGTTCTTGAACCCATTTTTCAATGACCTACTTTGACCATTCTCAAGCCACGCTTCTGTCCCTGGTGTCTTCCTTACCCCTAGCCTAAATCTAAACCTCATTCATTCATTCGTATAGCATTTACTGAGTATCTGTGTTAAGGTGGGCCATTGTCTGGTCTCTAGAGGTATGAAAATGGCTAAAACAGTCTCTGGCCTCAGGTGGCTCCCAGTCTAATGGTGGAGACAGATACGGTTTTCAAATGTTGCTGAACACTTGGTGAGTGTTCTAGTAAAAACACCAGGTGTGCCCATGGTGCCATGGGGTTGGGAAGGTAACTGGAGGACAGGACAACTCTGGTTCGTCAGAGAGGGCTTCCTCCTCCCGAGGCACTGCTTGAACAGAGCTCTGATAGGTCCATGGGGGTTGTTGATGTGTTTGCGGGAGGGAGGTTGGGACACTACAGGAATGCAAAATGGCACAGGAAGGAGGAAACCACAAGGTAGTGGCATAATGACAGCTAGCCGTGTTTGCCCACTTATATATTTTGAACATCCTTGGTGTTCTGGAAATTTTCCGTTGAAAGTAAACTAAGTTTAAATGGTGGCCGCTAGCTCTCAGGTGTATTCTTAGGATTCCATTGACAAGGTGCCTTAGCAACTGGAGGAGGTGGTGTTCCTCGTATAGTTCAACTGGTTATGCTGTGCATTGTTGCTAGCCACCCGGCCCTGGGTCCGAGTCGCTTCTGACAGATCGTTATTGTGGTCTCAGCCCCAGGCCCCACAGCCTGGGCCAGGTTCTCATTCTTGCACGAACGTAGCAAAGCCAGGGAGCAGTTTCTCTGCCTGCATCTGATTGGAATTGTAAGTTTATGTTTATTGCTGGGTTCTTTTCTAAGTGGCTGCCAGTGGAGTCGCTAGCAGGCTGACGATGGGAGGCGTGTGAAGAGTTAGAAACCCTGCCAGGGAACACTGGGCCCGCTTGCTTTTATGTGGCTGCAGCTGTGACTATGACATGTGCGGAGGTTTTTAAATGAGAGCATAGAAAATATGAGAAAGTTCTTTCTTTTCCAAAAATGTAAATATTGGACTATTTACTGCCCCCTTCCACTTTTAAAATCCATTATGTAGCTTCTTTTGTTGCAATAACAGAATTTAGACATTTTGGGACCATACATGATTTTTATGATTTTAAATCACTGGGGCCTGAATCTTCATCTCAACCCACCCCCAACCAATTTTAAGTCATTCTGTATCTGTTTTTTTCTTACTGCCATATAAAAAGCAGCCATACTTCATGACAGCTCCCTGTTTACACATCTATTACAGAATTTTAAAAGTGAGGTATTCCAGCAGGTACCTTCTAATGGGTAGGTGTGTTTACTCATGGTGATCACGTTATTCGTAATAATTTTCTGAGCATCTGTTTGATTCCCAAACATGGGTTTTGTTCAGACGTACGTGTTCAGGTAGTTCTGGTAAGCCCTTGTGGTGCCTCGCATTATCGCAGCAGATTGCCTTGTACTATATATTGCCTCCACTTCCTTCTCCGTATGGGAACAGAGTGGCAGTACCAGCCTGTGAGGATCACGTCTGAGTTGGTGTGAGGGTTTCGGTAGGCAGACGTGATTATGTAGAACAGTGTATTTATTTGTTGAGTACTTACATTCTAGGCTCATGCTAAGTGCTTTACATGTGACACCTCATTTAATCCTCCCTAAGTCTAGGGAAGTACGTGCCATTGTTCTCTCCACCTCCCACTTGAGGAAAGGTAGGTGCTGCCAAGGCTGAGTGACTTGCTGAGGGTTAAAGAACTGATAAAAAGCAGTCAGGATTTGATTCTAGACCGTCTGGGTGCAGACTTTTCGTGTTTTGGCCTGTGCTTGCTCCGTGCGTCAAACCCAGTTTATTCCTAGCACAGAGATCCCTTTACACCTGCTGGCCAGACAGATTGCTCAGCCTGCCAGGCTGCAGGACAGGCAGGTTAAGCACACAAAAGAGAGCAACTTTAAGACCCTTAATGGCATCTAGGTTGGGAAAGACTTCTGTTTCTCTCAATTCAGGTGAATCTGGCCCTCCTCCACCTCCCTAGTCTGCCATGGCGTCCTTCTTGTCCGTCGGCACTTGGTGCTGCACTGCCTCAGTGGGCATTGGTTAGATGGTCGGAGGTCTGTTTTGGCTACAAGCCACATGGGGAATTACTGCTTTATATAACAGAAGGATGTCTTAGCCTGAGCCGCATATGCATGTGGTTTTATAACCCTGGTATTTTCTGTCTTTAATATGTGTATATGATTCTACTGGGGCGATTTGTCTTCACAATGGTACAAATGCTTGTAGGCAATAATGATTTTTCCCTACCACCTTTAGTCATCCTTTAGCCAAACTGTATAAACGTTCGGCTCGCTTCATCTTTATGAAGCGGAAGGCACTGGAATGCAATCATTTCTGTAGTGGCTTATGTGGTTTCCTAGGTGCTGTGTTCTGTGGTGACATGATGCCTGTACCTTTTAGGAGGGAGGAGAAGGAGGAAGCTGAAACCCTGTTGACTCAGAGTGATGCAGTGGGAAATTGAACGGCCACAAAGACTTGCTGGCTGAGTCTGAGGAAATAGCTATCATCTGTCAATGGAGTTTAGTATGTGATACTCTTTATGTAAAGTATTTAATGACTTTATGCCAAACTTCTAAAACCAGTATCTTCTGGTGTTTTTCTTTTTCTTCCTGTAAAATTATCTTAGCATAATTGCAAAATGGAGTGTTTTTAAGTGGATTGGTAGTTTTTGTGATTCTTCTGAGTTTTGTATTATTCATAAATTTGGTAAATACAAGTATCTTTTGTTTTGCAGATATTTGGTTTTGAGTTCTGATAGTAAGGAATTTGGATACTGAGGAATATCTTGTTATGTGAAATTGCTTGCTCACTAAATTTCAGATAGTAGGTAGCGAGAATCCAGATATATATACCAGGAAAATGGATGTACGTCATTTGGTTTCTAAGTTTCAGTAGCGCGTCTACTTAGCTACCAGGAATTTTCAGCCTTGGCACTATTGACATTTGAGACCAGATAACATTTTGTTGTGGAGGCCTGGCTTGTACATTGTAGGGTGTTTATCAGCAGTGTCCCTGGCCTCCACCTGCTAGATGTTAGTAGTGTACCTCCCTCCCCACAGCAGTTGGAACAACTAAATATGTCTCTAGACATTGTCAAATTACCCTGGGGGGCAGGGAGGATGGCCAAATTGCCCCTGGTTGAGAACCACTGCTGTGCACCATTGCACTTAACTAAATTTGTTCGTAATATGAAACTCAGAAGAATAGCAAAGACGATTATAGGCACCGAGAGGTACTTCATTTCATCAATTGCACGGAGATAATTTTTAAGGAAGAAAAATAAAAGAGAGGAAGAGATTGCCTTTAGAAGTTAAGCACAAAAAGGTCATTAAATATTTTATATAAAAAGACTATCTCATGGTTATATGACAGCAGTTTTCTTAGGCTTGGCTATGTACTGCCTCTTAAATTTCCTGTTCTTCTCTGGAAATTACCAACAGTGCTTATTTATAGCTCCTCTTAGTACCCCGAGAAGCAGCTTCAGATCACCAGCTACTTCTTCCTTATTGATTGCAGTTGTATCTCAGGTAGCCCTTCCTTTTGTTACTTTGAAGAGTGAACATTCTCAACAAGGCAAGACTTTGTATCAGAGGGCGTGCTTTAAGGTCCTCCAGCGGCTACCTCGATGGGGTTGCCTGTTGCTCTTGTATTTGGCCTCCTGTGCTGGTGTGGTAATTGATACTGGAAAACACCATTGGTTAAACCGAGCAGTGTATATGATATTATCCTTCCATTTTCTCATTTACTTTCCTCCACACATTCTCTTAATATTCTTACATAATCAGTGGCGGTTAAATATCTTAGACATGTTGCTGTTCTCATTCCCTTCCTGTGAGCTTTTTACTTTGAAGGCATTTATCTGTATTGCTTTATTCCATTCCCACCATTTTGTGAAATTCACATTGTGAGATGCATGCATACTGAGAAAGAAAGGTCATCCTTTTATTTTGGAAGTAAATAGAATGTGAGGCTATTGAGTTGTGTGTGTGTGTGTGTGTGTGTGTGTGTGTGTGTATTTTTTAAACTCATGATACCGGTGTCCATTATATAGTTACTTGGATGCAGAATTAGTCTGGTTAAATGACTACACCTTCCCAACAACCTCAGTGTGTTGTTAAGACTTTCAAATCTTTAGACATTTCTTCTGGTATACATACATGGCATCACCCCTCTGAAATATAAACACTCATCTTATTTTATATCTGAAAAGCATCATATTACTAAATTTATAACTTAGATTTTATTTAATGAACACTTTTTTTCCTGAGTTAGATTTTATTTAGTGAACACCTTTTTTTCTAAGTTGTTTACTTATCAGTCCTTTGATATTGCTGATGGCCCTCCATTAAGTAAATAATATGTTAATCTGATATATAGCAATTTTGACCTAACCTTTGCTTTTTGTTCAAGATACTGTGTTGTTTTATGCTATGACCGTCATATCTTTAGCACAGAAATAGTAATGATAAATAAAATCTATTTTTTGTTATATTGCCATTTTGGAAATAGTTATATTGAAATTTTCACTGAGTCTTTTCTAGAATTAAGTTCATATATCTTAGGAAGTAGAAGAGAAATTTCCCCTTAGGGTATGCCAGAAGAGGCACAAGTAGTTTTGATAATGAAATGGGACCTTACAGAAATATTTCTAAAGTAGCTGTAATAATTCAAATAAGAATTGAATTGAAAAGGAAGGAAAAGAGAATTTTTTTTCTTTGAATATCAGTGTTTTGGGTAATGACGGTGGCAGAAAGCTAAAAGACCATTTTAATTTCCGTCTTTTTCCTGTGCATTATCTAGAACTGTGCTTTAATCTGTCTTGTAACCAAAATAATGAAAATATGATTTTTCTTTTCATGGTAGGAGATGGAATAAGCTGAGGCTGCAGGACAAAGAGAAGTGTCTGAAGCTCGAAGACAATTCTGAGGAGAGCGATGCGGAGTTTGATGATTTTAAAATGCCAGGTTTTCTGTTCAAAAAGCTTTTTAAGTATGTGCCGTGTGTTCTTTCCTTTATATCTGTCATCAAGCCATTGTGTACAAATTAATATTTTAGATATGATACAGTAGTTACCTGTGGGCCCTCAAGGTACTTGCAGCAATTTATTGCAAATACAGATATCGTCAAATGAAATTTTAGCCACGTGCTGCTCATTAAAAGTAGATGATAATAAATGGCCTAAAGTGCGCATGGGGCACGTTTGTAAGCTGGTGAATCTATGTGGACCTGTCTCAGCCAGCTAAAAGCAACACATTTAAAAGCCATCTACGTCGAATTATTTTTTTGTTCTTAGTAATTCTAAGGGACCAAACCTCTAATTTCTTAAGTCAGATGAATTAAGTAAGAAGAGTTGTATATTAAAATCAATATTGGGGTGGTTTTTTTTTTTAACTTCTGTGTAGAAATAAAAACTATTGAGAGTAGTTTGAGTGTTTTATATTGTACCTAAGGGTATAATACTTTTGAGCTGACCAAATGTGCATCTAAATATTTTATGTAGATGTTCTAATGTCAAAAGAGAAGATCTAGGCAAACACCTTTGGCATTAAGTTGCTATTTCAAACTGACTGTGTTTCCTTTGTGAAGTGGCCGAGTGTTCCAGATAACCGGGAGCTGTGTAATAGATGCTGTAGCCTACATGGCCTGGGCCAGTCTCCCGTGATGAATGTAAATACGGAAGCGCATTTTCCGTCTCATCACTCCTGGGATTTACTTAACAAGATACTTTAGGAAGGCTTCTTCAGTGCATATAGGAAGTTAAACCATTATATAGTTACTTTCTGTTCAGTAGCATCATTTGGTAGTTGGGTGTGGGATAGAAACTTCTTTCTTTGAGACAATTATGCTTAATCTCCTTCTAGATTCAGTTGTCTGCCATGCCTTAAACTTGTGCAAGATGTCTATTTAAAAATAACATGCTTTTTATATTTCCTCTCAAAGGGCTTATATTATAGTTTTAATTTTTACCTCAATGAGGGGAGGGTGGGCAAAAGGCGTTGGAAACAGTTATTTTACCTCACTAAATATATAGGAAAGCTTAAATCCTAAAAATGTGAAGTGTGTTGGTTGGGTTGCCATAACTGGACAGAAGCCGACTTATGTAGAAATTCAAATCTGAATCGCTCTAATAATTTTTGCAGACAAATCATTTTGTAGCCCAGAGAGGTGGCTACTTTGTTTATTGCTTCTCCCAAACGAAAATTAACTGTGGAAGGGTATGTAAACAACATTTATTGACAACTCTTTTTATCTTCTCTAAAGCGATTGCTTATTAAGGAACAGTCCAGATAGTACCAGTGTTGTACTAGCAAAAGAAATACCCAAATTATAAATTTAAATTGATTTAACGAAGAAGGATACTTCTGCATGTGTAGTAAGTTGGTATATAGCCTCAAGAGTCAAGTTGAATGTGCACTTTTGTATAAGTGTGAGAATTTGTGCTAACGGAATTTCACAGTTACTAGAACCAGACTTTGCTTACTAAGGGTATATAGGTTTCAGTGTATTGACTTATTAACCCTGTAGTAGTTAATGTAAATACATGTCATGTTTGTTTGTTTTAATTTGTCTTAATTACACATTTCTGCAAAGTATTTTGTGTTCATTTCTAAAAAACATATTCTCAAAATAATTGTTATTAGACTTGTTCCTTTTCTTCTGCTGTATGAAAAAAATTAATAGGATTGATAAGTTTTCATTTTGCCTTTATGATTAAGTTTTAGCCAGGCCAGTTTAATTTTCAGCCGTAGATATATTTTTGCTGTATTTATTGCACTCTGTGGAATTAAATTAACAGGGTATAGTTGTACACAAGGGAGTCAGAAGCTACAGTTATCCATTTAAGCGCTATTTTCTCTAAGATCATGTTTAACTTTTAAATTTCTGTTTTGAAAGTTTGCCCAGCAAATGCATTCATCTGTATAATTTAGCAATCAAATGACAAACTTCAATCTTTTGACCTTACTTTTAGCCACACTAGCAAATGGAATCTTGGGTTAGTGTGACAATGCCAAGATATATACCAATTATTTGTGGTTATTTTGTGATACTTCATTCTCATGGGGAAAGCAGAGTATGGTCCTTTTTTTTTTTTAACTATTGTACAATAGTTTGTAAAATATCTTTATAAGGAGTAATTTTTTATATGCCTTTCAAAGGTTCTGAAAACTATTCTGTAACCTTTCATTTGAAGTATGTCATTGTTTATAGTGTTTATTAGGAAATTAAAGCAACAAAACCTAAGTCACTTAGTGGCACTACTGAAACCAGAACCCAGGCTCCCTAACTCCTCCTCATCCAGCGACGCACACCTGCCAACCAATGTGCTGGTGCGGTCTTAGGGCCTTTGTAGAAAGAAAGAGCCACTCTGCCATCTTTGTACAATGTCTCAGTTGTTGGGGATTTCCATGTAGTGGTGTGACTTACAGGGCCACCTAGTAGATATTTTTCCTTAAACCATTTCTTTAGTGTTAATCATTTTATAAACACGAAATCGTATGCCCTTGGAGATTACATTTGTAAATGAGGAGAAATCACACTATTATTGCCTCTCCTGGGTCACATAGGATGCAGCTGTCTTAATGCCCTCCTAAACTCCCTTTGGGATACCGTGCAGGTTGCCATTCTTTATTCCTTTCATGGTTTCTGGAGTGCTCCTCTAGATTTTCCCCGCTTAAATTGATTGGCCCCAAACAAAAAGAGATGTTGGACCCGTGTTAGGAGAGGTGGTGTGGTGTAGTGGTGAAACACTAGAATGATCACTGGGAGATTTTCGTCCTTACTCAGCCTGGAGGAGCTGGTCCCATAGTTGTTCTCCACCTCGGTAAAAGGAGGTTGATTAACTAGTATTTAGTGCTTCTGATCATACATCAGGTTTTTTTGCACTATATCTTTATCCACAGCTGAGATTGGTTCATTGTTGTGGTTCACAGTCAGCTTTTAGCCTACATCAGGGGTTCTCATCCTCAGCACAACTGACGTTCTGGACAGAATAATTCTTTTGTTTAAGGACTCTTCTGTGCATTGTAGGATGTTGAACAGCATCTCTGGATTCTACCTACTAGATAACAATTGTACTTTACCAGTTTGAATGACCAAAAATGACTCCAGGGATTGCCAGATGTCCCCTAGGGTGCAAAATAATTCCCCATTGAGGACCGCTGGTCAAGATTATCTCCTAAGTGGAGTCACTTTGGAAGGAGAGGTTCTGGATTTCAGTTCTGGCTTGCTCGTTTTTTTCCTAGCAGTGTGACCTTTGGCAAGTTACTTAACCTCTGTGTGCTTTCACATCCTAACTATAAAATGGGTTGCTTTCTTTATGCAGGGTGGTTGTGAGGCTATATCCAAACCACGTGGCCTTCTGCCTCCCCGGCATTGGCTTCTTAAGGAGTTAGTAGCCATTATTCTCTGATTATGTACCATGTGTTAATAGAACTTGTTGTTCTTCAGTTTAATGATCTTTTATCCATACTAGACTTTACTGTGTTTTGATTTTTAATCCTCTTCCTCAGGGTGCATATTCAGTGTGTATAATAGCAAACTTAATAAGCAGCAACATTCTCATTCGAAGTTTTAGATAGATAGTAATAGCAACAGCTAGAGGTAAACTTTTGGAATTGATTCTGGGGGAAACTACTGGGGGAAGTTAATTATAACATATGATTAAGAGATGAAACTAGTTCAACAAGGAGTAGAGTTCACAGTGAGATTTTAGGTAGACATACCACACATATTGGAGTAGATATCAGGCCAGTAAACCAACAACAAAAATGCCTGTGTTTAAGATGGGAAGCTCATCAGCCTTGGTATTTTTTTTTGGAAAAAAAAAATCTTTAGATTTCATGGTCTTTTAAATATTTTTTGCCTTAGATTTGTTTTTACACTTGGCATATATTTTTCATATCATTCTATGATGTCTTTCTTCACTCTCAAAAATGCTTCTTGCGTTATCCCCTTTTTAGCTTCATTTTTAGATTATAGATTAAATATGCCATTGATGGAGAAAAGAAAATACCAACTTTGTTTTTATAGGAGAACATATTATTTTTCTTTGTCTTGTACTCCTTATTTAAAATTTTAATAGCTCTGATCTTTCTGTATCTATGATAAAGCCCCTGAATCAAGTTCTGCTTTAAAATATTAAAAAGACTTTTTGTATTGTTGAGTCTTTAAAGTGTTCTTTTTTTCATCTGCTAATAATATGAGAGAATCATCTGTCATGTACTAATTTTGTGAGCAGCCCTTTTATTCAGACTTGTTTATGGCCTTAAAATTCAATTAAATTTTTCCTATAAAAGATAATATAATTGTCAAGTGACTTTTCAAAAGTATGTGCTGTAAATTGTAGTGTTCTGTCTCTTGCTTTTTGATGCTGTTGAGATAGAAAAAGTAAATGTTAATGCCTCTTTTTCATAGAAAAAATATTGGAACTTTATATAAGTAAAAATATTTGAGATTTTTTTCTGGAAAGATACTGAATAAAAGATAATAAATTTGTGCTTGTTTACCAAGCTATTTCTAATGTTGAAAAAGAAATGAAATAGTCCCTAATTACCCCATCTATCAGTTTAATTAGAAATGTGTTAACATGTTCTATAAAGAAAAATTTGTGATTTTATGCCTAGGTAATCAAAAATGTATGACCTTATAAATATAATGCTCATGTAAAACACACATCCGGCATGTTTCTCTGACTGGTACTAGAACCTAGCCAAATGATTAATTCATGAGTACTTTCTGTTATGATCTGTATTATCCACCATTTGCCATTTTCTCTTTCTTGTTGGTGTTTGTTGTTGTAGGTACCAGCAGACAGGTGTTAGGTGGCTGTGGGAATTGCACTGCCAGCAGGCAGGAGGAATTCTGGGAGACGAAATGGGATTGGGCAAGACCATCCAGATAATTGCCTTCTTGGCAGGTCTGAGCTACAGCAAGATCAGGACTCGTGGTTCAAATTACAGGCAAGTGCTCCTCTGCAGACTGTCAGTCTGTGGAGCTCAATTAATATTTCATCAGATGTATTGCTGTGGAGGAGGGTCTTGTGAATTATTGATGACATTTCAATTACAATATTCCTTTAATTCTTTTAGTGGGGGACATCAAAGGAAAATTTTTACGAGACAATGGAGCTGTAGGGCAGGAGAAATTAAACATGTAACACTTTTAATGAATTCCAGGCATTGATGCTTCATTTTGCAGATGAGCCCCACTAGATATTTTGGGTCAATACAGTGTCTAAGGTTAGCTTCTACAAATGGATTGTTTACAAACTCAATTATGTTAATATCGATAGTTTACACAATATGGAATTTTAAATTGGGTATAATACCTTTAGTCCCATTTATTAAATTTTACATTAAAATATTTGTTCTGGCAGGAGACCAGGTGAGCATTACAGTAAGTACAAAGTCTATTCATGGGGAAAGTTGGAGCTTTGGAGAAGCCATTCTCCCGAATTTCTTTTATAATCAGTATGTGCGATAGCATTTGTAGATAGTAATAGTGGTTGGATTGGTTTTTTTTTACATGAAATTGTCTGCTCACTATGCTTTCTTCTCCCTCTCCCAATCTTCAAGAATTTTATATCGACTCTAAAGCCAAAGCCTAAATGATTGCCTAAAATGATGGAAAATTATGTTTGGATTGTGATCTTTATTCTCTTTAGGAATTTAAATGAACTATTAAAGCTGTGGTATTCAGAAAGAATCAACATTTAAATTGTGTTAGTTCAGTATGTTGGGACTGAAATATTTCTCTTGAAATACAGTGAGCATTTATTTCCATACTAAAGCTGTAAATTGGCTTTATGTAAATCAGTATTGGTAAAAATAATACGAGGTGAATTATGTAGGATAGTTCATCTCTAACCCAGATAATCTGAGAGCTCCTTGGATTCCAGTAGGTTTATCTAATGAGTAACAGCAAGATATTTACTAGACGGTTATGTTGTAGCAACCTCAGACACTCACTGAATAGGGTTTAGAGGCACCTTCAACACAGTTCCAATGTGCCTGAAGTCAGCAACTGCAGAGAGTGACTGTCCTGCGCTCGGGTTTGGCCCCAGAGAAACGTTTAGTATGGAGCCAAATGCAAACCATAAACTATTGAGTAAAGAACTTTTTTTTTTTTTTAATCGTTAGTAGTGCTTTGTTTTTATTCCTTTTCCATTAATTTAACAGATCACACTTCTCATGAGAAGTATTCGTTTTAGGAATATTTTATATGATGTAGGAAAGGGAAAAAACATTTGGAGATTTTAAAATACTAAATACTTTGTTATTACAGGGAAGTTGTACTGAAGCAGAGGTTTTCCTTCAAATATTAGAGTTCTATTACATATTTTACTTGGAACCATGAAAACATTGCAGCCCAAGGGAAAAGTCAAAGTTGAAAATGAGCATTTAGTGTTTTCTTATCTATGAGTGTCATTAGTTTAGTGTTTTAGAAAGTGCTTTCTCTGTTCTAAATAAGCTCTTTGATTGGCGTGGCTCTGCATCTCTACCTGGATGTTTTTTTGTTTGTTTTTTTCTTTTTGGATAACTGGAATGCCCCAGGCTGCCCCAGATGGTTTCTAGGACAGTCTTTCTTTCCTTAAATGATTTCTGGGATTTTCTTATTTCCCATCTCTTATCTTCCCTTCCCTTCCTATTGTCATGAAACTTGTGTGGAGTCTAATACTCTGGGCCTACGAAAACTCAAGTCCTCCCTGCAGTGTAGTTTTGATCTAAAAATTAAAACATGCTCTCCAGAGTGGTGGCAATCCTACTAGGAGTGAAGGCAGGGCTAATAATGAGCAGCAGCTGTAATCAATTAACTATCAATGCTCATATCCTCTTTTCCATAATGAAATAGTGTGGCATGTTGGATGATAGCCCAGATTGTCTTTATTAAAATAGTATTGGTGGAAGTGGCTTCCCAGAATGCAGTTATGTATCAGCCAAACAGCCGGGCTCTTTATGAATAGAGGTGTGTTGGGGAGCGTGGTCCCCTCGACTTCCATGTGCCAGAGCAAATTGTATCACATTTTTCTCACAATTTTATAACCTGTCCACCTCTGCAACTCGATGAACTTGGAGTTCTTCGCTGTGTTTATGTCCTAAAGAAAAATAGATGAATGGTTAGATGAAGTTCTCAGTGAGCTGACATGGTTCATTTTGGCTATTTACATTTTCTCTGAACCCCTGTGAACTGTGTAGATTTGGGGGCCCTAACTTGAGATGGTCTTCGTGTTGCAGTTTTATGGCCCATGGTCTTTGAAAGTTGTAAGTCTCTGGGATACCAAGAAGAAACTTCATGGTAAAGAAGTTTTTTTTGGTTTTGTTTTTTAATGTGTTTTGCATGTGTGTTTGTTTTTAAAAGAGGGAGAAGCTTATTACGTGCAGTTGTAAAAATCTGTACTGGTTTTTGTGCTCCCAGTTCATCATGTGCATACTACCTTCTTTTCCCTTGGCCATTCATATTATAACGATAGGTCCCCTGAATTTCATGATGAGGAAATAAATAATTTACCTTTCAAACTTCAGTTAATACTTTAAGGTCTTGGATATCATTTAGTAAATTCCTGGTTACAAATAAAATGGCCTGAAAAAGTTAATGAACTTTCAAAGGTAAATATTTTACTTTGTAATTCCTGGTAAGTTCTAGCCTGTGGATAGCAGGGTTTCCATCCTGTAGGTTGAAGTATTTGACCATTGGAGCTATTGGCTTGTCCTAAACTCATTAGATAATCAATGCTAATCAAAGATGAAAGGAATTTTAGCCAGTTTGGTAATTGATGCTAATTACTCTAGTACATTTAGCCATTTCTTACGCTCATCTCACTGGTTTTGAGGGTTGGAAAAGGGTGGTTCAGTTGATGTGACAGTTAATGGATTTGATTGCCCCTCCTGTGGTTCAGCAACAATCTAGGTCTGCTCCTAGATTTCCACTCAGTGTGAAAACCTCCATAGTCTTCTAATAGAGGGAGAATGGCAGAAATGAAAGGGCATCATAATGCCAGATATGTGTTCAGCTAGAATAAAATATTGGTCCTAAATGACACTGTGAGTCATCAGTGTAGCCGTTTGCAGAAAGCATGTGATAAAAAAAAATAAGTGCATGTAGCTGAATAAAGCATGTGTATGTATTTATGCTTATTTGAAAGTGACTTTGTTTGTAAATATTTTAAACAGGTTTTGATTGGTTGTTTCCTAATCCCTGCTAAGCGCATATTGATAATAACTCATGTTCCCCATGGAGGATATAAAGAAGCTGGTGCATTTAATCCATTTAGAAGGAAATATTGTCATGAAGGGGGCCAGAACAGAGTCATGCCATCCCCAGGGAGCTTGAGGGGGTGCCTGCCCTTAGTGAGGAGCAGAACCTGGCTTGGGTATTTGGGAAGTGTCAAAGTCTGTTGTAGCCTCTACTTCTTGAGCCCTTAATATGGAGCAGAGGGGCAGGGGGCAGTAGCTGTAGCTGAAGGATGAGAGGATTTAGAAGTGGATGGAGGCATTTTGTCACATTGGAATATAACTGAGCCTCATTTCAGTTACGGCTTGTTTCTGTAATAGAACTGCAGGTATTTTTGAGCTGTGCAGAAGATTACTTTTAATATTTCAAGCACTGTGTGATTTACTCTGAGTAACTTACAAAAAAATTAAGCTCAGAAATTATTTACTGAGCTGTAGCAAAAAAATAAAAATTACCCACGATTCCCTAACTCAGAAATAATCTCTTTTAACGTTTCAGTGTATTTTCTACAACCTTTAAGAAAATGTTTTCATTTAATAAATCCAGTATTCATTAATTACATCCTGTGGTCTAGGCATTTGAAGAAGAGGCCATTCCTACCTTCAAGGGGCTTAGGAAGGATCTAACACACAATAAAAATACGAGTGATACCTGTTATGGTAGGGTTAGTATGGGGTCCTAACTAGTGTGGATATACCAAGGAAGAATCCTTAACCCATCCAAAGAGAAAAAGGAAGACTCTGTAAAAGAACCTCAGGGCTAAAACACAAGTAGATGGCAGCTAGGATAAGGGGAACGTCGAGAGATCAGAGGAATATGTGCTTTGTAGGAACTGAAGACAGTGCTGGCAGGTGGCGTGCTGAACCACAGAGGCAGATGTTGGGGTGGGAGCCGTGAGAGAGGTGGGGGTGAAGAGGTGAGCAGAGGTCAGTCCTTGTGGTCTCATAGGCCAGCTTAAGGTGTGTAGATTATTCAAGAGCAGTAGGCAAACATTAAAGCTTTTCAGGCAAAGGGATGAGACATTCAGATTTTTGCTTTTTTGAAATGTCTGTGCTAAAGAGTGTAGTAACCTAGGTAAGAGGTGATAGTGGCCAGACCTGGAGTATCAACAGTGTAGAAGGAGAGACAGGTGCTTTTCTTGGAGATAGACATGACATGAACTCAGTGTACGTTGAGTAGGTAGAGAACAAGAGGGACAGATCAGTGATGAAACATGGATTTTGAATTTGGGCACCTGGATAGTGGATGACAGTTCTTTCCATTGGGTTTGGAAACATGGGAGGAGGGCGAGGTGGGGGAGGATTGTGTGTGGTGCTGTGGGGACATTTAACTGGAGAGCCAGCAATTAGACATCCAAGCATATGGTACTTTGGAGTTCAGGAAAGAGATCTGGGCTGGGGACCTAGATTTGGTGTCACCCGTGTAGAGGGAGTAATTGCAGCTATGGGAATTAATGAGGTAGCACGGGGAAGTATACGTAGTGTGCATTTAGCTTCAGATATTCAACATCCTTGTTGGGCAGAAAAAGGTGGGGGAGGGGGAGAGTGGCAGTGATTCTGCCCCAGAATGAGTGAAATGTAGGCCACGTGACCTCAGCGTCCTCAGTCAGTCTTGGCTCCCAGTTGTCTCCTGTAGCATGAGCTGAGCGTGAGTCTAGTGCTGAAGAGATTCCCATAGTTAGTCTGACTTTTGCTTAATTTTCATCTTATGTACCAACTGGCGCCCAGCTCCCAGCAGGACTGAGGATGAAGTGTGGCCACAGTAATGGGAGTATGGATTTCTAGGCACAGGCAAAGGGATTGGTCAGACATGAAGAGGGACACTTGTTCCAGTATAATGGGGGGAAGGAGTGCAGGATGGTGCACATTCGGTTAGTTACCTGTGGTGTGCAATGTATCAGGATATTTTGGTTACAAGTAGGCAAAACCTTACATTGAGTCAGATGTTCACAGTATATGTGATACCCCTAGGAACCTACAGAGAAGGTGGGCAGTAGACACAGCATGATCCGCAGCTCAGTGATGTCATCAGGGTCCCAGGGACTTCAGTTTTCTCCTAAGGTCAGTTCTCCTTGTAGTCATCAGATCTCCTTGCACTGTAGCCCAACTGCCCAGCAGCCACTGGGCTGTGTTTCCTTGTTCACATGTGCTAGGAGAGACCGAGAGAGAAAAGTCTCCCCCAGCCTGGAATGGGAGTCCTTCCTTCCTTATGCTGAGTGAACCAGTCTTACCAGGCCCTGAGTCGAAGAGTGAGTGGCGCCGGGGAGGGGGCCGGGTACTGTGTGCTGACAGCTGTGGATGAACCCAGGTTTCTGCTTCTCCCACAGCCAGGCAGTGGTCAGATCCCCATCAAGTACAGTGTGGGAAGAAAGAGGGAACACCAGCACAAAATCGTGGTTCTATTGGGAAGGAGAGGGAGGGATGAATGTTGAGATAGTGTCCATCACAACCAATCTGCCAGTTCTCTATGTGAAAGTGAGTTGGAGTGATTCCATAAATAGTTTTGTTTTATAAAAGACTTCTTATGAGCATTTTTCCAGGTTTTTAAATATTCTTCAAAAGTGATTTTAATGGTTCTGTGATATTCGATCTTATTTAACAAGCCCTTATAATATTTGCTATATGGCACTGTTCTGAACACTTTACAGGTATTAACTGAATTAATCTTCATTTAACCCTATGTGATCAGTACTATTATTATTCCCATTTAAGATGTGAAACTGAGGTTCAGAGAGGTGAAGTAATGTGCCCAAGATCATGCAGTTAATGTGTGCAGAGCTGGGTAGACCCAGGCAGCACTCCTAACGACTAGCTTGTGCTGAATTAAAGAAATGGAATGGTTTGTTCAGCACTTGTCTTTATGGACGTTTAGGTGGCACCCACTTTTTCCACGGTGTAGATAGTGCTACCGTGGATATCCCGGTACATGAGTGTGTGTTTGGGACTGCGGGGTCAGTGGGTGACTGCTAAGACTCTTGCTGTGTCGTGCTCCGCTGCTTTCCCCAAGAACAGTGCAGCTGCACGCTTGGTGTGGGCTTTCCAGATCACTGTGATGCCCCCACACACATGGAGAAGCGAGCAGCACGGTGTCATGAAAGCAGGCCGCGGCGGTCAGGAGACTGACCGTAGGAATTGCTGCGTCTGCTGGTAACCACGTCGCCTTGGGCATGCCAACCTTCGGATCCCCCGAGCACGGCAGCATTTCTGTCCTGCTTACTTCCCCACGGCTGGGAGGTTGAATGAGATCCTGTCGGTGAAAACTCCTACGATTCTCTGTTTGAAGAGATACATAACACCTTCCCTCACCTGGAATAGAAGAGGAAAGGAAAGTATTTTTGTTATGTAATTTTTGTTTCATTTTCTTTTACTTTACACTAGATCTCACTTACTGGGTGTTAACCTCAACAGCTTTTTCTTTAGAGAAAATATCAATAAATTTCCATAGCTAGGCTTTTCTTTTTCAAACTGTTAACCTATTTGTTTCCTTTTTTGTTTTTTGGCGGTTAATCGTCCATATGCTGTCATTCACGGTTGTGTTTTCTTCTTGAACGTTTTGGATGCAGGTTCAAGGGGTTGGGTCCGACTATAATTGTCTGTCCAACGACAGTGATGCATCAGTGGGTGAAGGAGTTTCACACGTGGTGGCCTCCGTTCAGAGTGGCAATTCTACATGAAACCGGCTCCTATACTCAAAAAAAGGTAACACTACAGTACTTCAGTACCTGTTGGTTTGCTTGGTTTTAAACTTCTCCATTTTACATATTTGTTTCACCTTTGATCCCTGTATTTTTTTTTATTAATGATTTTTTATTATGTTAGTTACCATACAGTACATCCCCGGTTTCCGATGTAAAGCTCGATGATTCATTAGTTGTGTATAACACCCAGTGCACCATGCAATATGTGCCCTCCTTACTACCCGTCACCAGTCTATCCCATTCCCCCACCCCCCTCCCCTCTGAGGCCCTCAGTTTGTTTCTCATAGTCCATAGTCTCTCATGTTTCATTCCCCCTTCTGATTAGCCCCCCTTTCTTCCCCTACTGATCTTCCTAGTTCTTAAGAAGTTCCATAGATGAGAGAAATCATATGATAGTTGTCTTTCTCTGCTTGACTGATCCCTGTATTTCTTAAATGTATGTTCCTGTGTTTCTTTTATGCATTAACTTAACTGATTTAATTTAGAGCTCTGTTATTTTCACAGTAGTTGTGAATTTAGACGTTATCATTCTCACAGTTCATAGTGGCCTTGAGACGTGTTTGTTGTCCAGCAAAACACAACTGGGCCCAGACAGGGCACCACAAGCCTGCTAGCGTGAGTGGGGCCATACATTGGGGGCTTACAGAACAGTTAACTAGTCGGATTTGGGCCATTAGCAGCGGTCCACAGTTTTAGGAAAGTGTAATGTAACTCCTCATCGGTAAATGCATCTAACATGCTCTTCAACATTTTTAATGAACAAAAGAACAACCTGCCATTTTGGGAATTTCCTGATTTGTTGCTTTTCCTATTGTTGTTTTTTAGTTAAATTGCTTTGTGTTCTCTGAATCCCTGGTCATCATGTAAGCATAACCATTGTATTTTGAAAGTTGGATTTCTTCACTTATTTGTAGTTTTAGTTACTTTATTAAAAAGGAGGTTGGTTTGTGCTCAAATGGGTAGCATAGAGAGGTTGTATTATGCTTTTTTAATTCTCAGCTCTGACCATCCAGACTGTAAGCTGTGTAAAGTGCCCTTAAGCGTTTGCTGAATAGCTGATAATTACATTTCCTCACTGTGGGTTTACAGGTTACTTTACTGACACAAAGTGGCAGTTTGTTATGAGTTCTTTCTTTCCCAAGTCTTTGGAGCTCTTGAGTGAGCTCTCCTGTGCCCCCACGCAGCGCGCCTGAAAGAGCTGCTGCATGTTTGCCTCACTGAGTTCGACACACGCGAGCCCCTGAACTCCATGGTTCCTGCAGTTTCGCCCAGTACCCCTTTCCTCCAAACTCACATTTTGTTCACGATCATGAGTAGTGAATCATAGCGTTCATAGAAGTGGATCAGGAGTATCTATAATCTGGTAGCTCAAGTTTGATGAAATAGAATCTTGCTTATACTAGCTGCTGTTAAAACCAACTGACTTTGCCCTGAATTTTAAATGGTATATGGAAAACAAACTGAGTTAAAATAATTAATGAGGTAGGGTTAATGCTGTGATCAAAACAAAACAGTGATTTTTAACAGCATGAATATAACCATTGGGATTGTTTTTCTAGTGAGACTAAATTGTTGTAACTATCTTTTTGTCACCCTTGTAAAACATTTTTGATACCTTTTTCACTTCCATCATCTGTTGACATTTTGTAATGTTCTGTATTGCAAAATCCAGCAGGATTCATTACTTGATGTTTCTCTTTAAAAGGCACGTTTTCCATATGTTCCTCTTTATCCTTTTATTTTCTTTTAGGCTACTGAAGGGCATCTATTCACTTTCACCTTTATCATAGCTTACCTGCATTTCCTCTTTTATTATAACCTGAAGAACTATCTTCATATAAATGAAATGTCTGCATTGGTGCCTTGCTTCCATATTTGGAGGGCAGAACTTGAGAGAGTAGATCATTCACTTTGCAGTGATTCCATCTTCTGAAGTGGTTTTGCACACACAAACACATGCATGCATGTGATTGTTCATAAATTTTTTTGGTGCTTTACAGTTTGCTAAGGACCTTAACTTGAAGTTTCTTATTTAACTTTTTTTTGAAGATTTTATTTACTTATTAGAGAGAGAGATAGGTAGTGACAGAGATAGTGAGAGAGCACAAGCGGGGAGGAGAGGGAGAAGCAGGCTCCCCGCTTAGCAAGGAGCCTGATGCGGGGCTGATCCCAGGACCCTTGAATCGTGACTGGAGCCAAAGGCAGATGCTTAACTGCCTGCGCCACTCAGGTGCCCTCTTATTTAACTTTTGAGGAAAAGCAGTAGACGTATGTTTTTCCTCTGACCCTTAATTAACTCTACTGTTTCTTTTCCATTATAAAGTATCCCAGATCTCTAAAGATGTAAGTTGTTATACAAAAGACCAAAAAGGTGTTCGTTTGCATCTTACAGACCATACTCTTGACTTAGAAACAGAGTTTATTATTTATTATTGTTAATATCAGTTTATTATTTGTGATGAAGACACATTGAATATACTTTAAATCCTTTGCACAGACCTTGTTAGTAACACTTCCAAGATCAGAAATCCAGCTGCTAGGGGGCGCCTGGGTGGCTCAGTCGTTAAGCGTCTGCCTTCGGCTCAGGGCGTGATCCCGGCGTTATGGGATCAAGCCCCACATCAGGCTTCTCCGCTGGGAGCCTGCTTCTTCCTCTCCCACTCCCCCTGCTTGTGTTCCCGCTCTCGCTGGCTGTCTCTATCTCTGTCAAATGAATAAATAAAATCTTAAAAAAAAAAAAGAAATCCAGCTGCTAGATTCAAACACCAAAGTGACATTTGATACCTTTGCTCCTTCCTTTTTATATTTGTTCATGAAGATCTTTGTCACCACCCCATGCACACCTGTTGGCTTGCAGATAATGTGTTAGATTGCAGTTATTTAACTGTTTTTTAATCATATTTCAAATATTATGTCAGTGTTGGTCTGACCTCTAACCCAGCATCTAATGCCTGACTTCCTTTCTGTTCTTATCAGCTAAGATTCTTTTTCTGCATGGGGGAGCTTTCTGTGCCCACGGGCCTGTCCAGATAATGGCACTCTGAGATAGGGACATTCCGTGCTGGAGAAAATACGAAAGAGAAGAGAATTTCTCTTTGGAAAATGTAAAAGTACTAATTCAGGAATTGTTCTGCTTATCACTCAAGTAGATTGTCTTTATTTTCCTAATGATTTGTTGTAGCAGATATGACATAAAATTTTGAAAATTAAAAATTAAAAATTTCATTTAGAGCACAGACATCAGATCAATTTCTGAATGGAATGCATCCATCATTCTTCTTCCTTACATTGCCTTTTAGCTTCCCACCTCTCTCACCATGTGACCCTGTATTATCTTTGTTAACACTCTCTTTGACTGACAGTGTAATTTAGAATTACCAAATGTAAACCCAGCAACCATGCAGAAGAATATGTGGCTAGTGTTTTCAACCAAACAATCAAATCAGATAAAGACATCTTCAGTCTTCTAGATCTTCTTTTAATGGTCAATTGAAATCTCATTTCATAGGAATCTAAGATTTTCCTTTTCTCATTATGTTTTGTGATCCCTTTTTTTCTAACATAGAGAAACTTGATACATGAGTTGATTAACAGACATTTGTTGAGTAACTATAAACATGACATTGCAGGTAGTTGAGGCTGTTAGGGCTCCGAAAAATGGATATGATGTTTTTAACTGACCTTGAAAAGCTAGCCATTTTCTTGGGGAGAGAAAATGTACTTATGCCATAACTCACAGTGGGTGGTGGCATCTTTAGCACTGTGTTATGAACTTTATTTAATTGTTAAGGACCCTTTTTTTCAATTTGTTGGAAGATGCTTAATGAGAAATTTCTTGCTTATATTCTGAAACAGTTGTCACTTTGTCTCTTCCACCTTTTCCTGCTATCTCCTACAGATATGGTAATTCTGTGGAATATTTTTGATAAATCGAAGAGTTTTATCTCATTTTGACAAACTCGTGGCACTTAGAGGCATAAGGGTAGGAAATGCAACAATTGCATAAAGGTTCCAAAGTGTAGTTTTTGTCATTACCAGACCAGGGTTTGAATCTTGGATTTGCCATTTTATAGCTTTCTGAACTTGGGCAAGTCACTTAGCTTCTGGGGGCCTAGTTTGATCTCCAACACAGTGAGTATTTTTTGGTAATTTCGTGAAGAGTTGTTGAGGTGATAGAGATGCACGAGCAGCTTAGTGTTGTCCTTGGTGTGTAACATTTACTCAGGGAATTCTTACTGTTAGAAACAAAGAATGTTGCAGACCCATTCTTCTTGGTAGTCAAAAGAAAAGATGCTCTGCTGTTTCTGACTGATTCAATATAAATAGTTGGCTAGATTGAAGGTTAACACTTGCTTTATCACACGTGTTCGTGGGCATTCACGTCTAGACCTTTTTTTCTCACATCCAGATGCATTCGGCCCCAAAAGGAAACAATGAAAGAGCGTGTTAAAATTCTTTTTGCGGAACACAAGTTGTGATTAAAGAACAAACCACGGGAAAACATGGCTGTTTGATGAAACTGCCATCACGTGTTCTTTAAAAAGGCCCGTTTTCTGGAACACTAGAGTCAAAGGACTTGGCTTTTTAAAGAGCTGGAAGGGAGTCAGGCAAAAACATAACAAATAAAAGTAGAAAAGGGCCACATGGTCCCTCAAGCATCCTAAATATTTCAGACCCATTCCAAGTACACAAATTATAACACAAAGTGATGTAATTCCTATTAACTTCAGAGACGGTGTATACACCTGATACAAGAAATGATAGATGCTATGCTTGTTCTGTGAGGTATATTGTAAAATTATGTTGCTGGAGCCCTTTTTTTCTTCATTGTCAGCACAAATCCTTGTTTATTAAAGATTTAGCTTGAAGGAAATTTTAATTAATTACAGGTGCAGTAAATCCTGCCTGGGAAGCTGCCGTGCTGTGTTTACCGTGAATGGCCTTCATGTGCCTGTGCTCCACTCCGCTCTCCCCGCTGCCTGACAGTGTGATTTATGGCTGTTGTTTTCTACCAGTCCACTGTTTGCCCTCTAGGAGGGATTGGTCTCCTGAGCCTCCATAATAACAGCAGCACTTTCACAGACATCTTTTAATGACAACAGCACTGCATTCAGTAAGTCAGGCTAATTGCAGATGTACCCTATTAATTGCAAAAACTAGGAGAGGTTACATATTTTACAAGCTTTTAATTTGAAACCGCCCGAGATGATTTGTCTTTAAGTGTTTGGATAGAGACGTCCATAATATTCAACAATTCGCCATTATTGAAACTCCAGACTAGGCCATTATAGAATTCTGAGATTGAATCAGGTGAAAACAAATAGTCTTAGATGGTGTTTTTACCTAGTGACTGTTAAGTGGAAGTTACATTTTCAATAGGGACATTAAAAAAAAAAATTCTTATGCTTCCTACAAAAGTGTCTTTTTGATTCTTACTCATCATCATACATCTTTCTGAATATGTTAGAAATTGTTTATTTCTATGGCTTAACATTACGGAATTTTCCAAATAAACTTTAGTCCTCATTAAACATGCAAAAGAAGCTGAACATGGTGCCAGTGGTGTGTATTTGAGAGGCTTGGCATCTCATTTGTTCAGCTGTGGTGAAGTGACATCCAGAATCCAGCTCGGGGTGGCATTCCCTGGGGGGGTGGTTAAGGGAATGGCCATGGTGAGTCTTTGCATCCAGCAGTTATAAGAGTTCCAGGGTCCTGAGCAAGTGGACCCACAGTTGCAGGGCTTGGCTGCGACCCAGGGGACATTTTATAAACGTGGGTGGTAATTTGACATCTGTTGGTTTTGAAGCCCCAAACATTTGTAGTTGTTTTTATCCCCCTCTTGTCTCTCCGCAGCCACAGAGATCCAGGCCTGGAGGAGAGTTGGGCAGGGACATTCTCTGTTTGTGTGCTGCCTTCTTGGGGCCTAGCTGCTTCATGACTTCTAGCAGCCACTGCTCTCCTGGCGGGGGAGACGGGGGTAGGGTTGTAGCAGTGGCCTGTCCATAGTCTCAGTGGAAGGTTTAGATGCAGAGCAGCTATTAGCATCAGCTCCGGCTTCTGAAAGTCACAGGGCTGGAGGGAGGAGGCGTTCGAGCGGGAGCAGCGCATCTTTGGACAGCCCGCTTTCCTTCATGGGCGCTGGTAGCTGTGGCGGCCCGTGGTGGTGGATTAGCAGTGCAGTCAGGCGAGTCCCGGGAGAAACCTGTCTGTGTGTTTGTAAGGCTGTGAATGCTGAGGTTTTTCCTGTGCATTCACCGAAGGTACGGAGTTGGGAAATGGTGAATCAGGTGTGGTCTTCAATGTAGGACTGTGTAGGCATTGAAAACCGTGACTAGGAGGATGGCAAAGTAGTAGTCACGATAATATAGCTCTCCCTGTTGAACGTTTAAAGTGTATCCAGTTAGCATCCTTGTTCTCTAAAGCGGTTTTACAAACTCGGGAGTTTTGAGTGTGTTATGAGATGAGAAAGTCATTTCTCCCTCGTTTTTCTCTTTCAAAATTTTTTGGCTCTTACTGCACCGTTTTATACTCTGTTAAGTTAAAAATACTCCAATCCTAGTTCATTAACATAATACTAAAATCATTTTTGAAGATGCTGAGTTTTATAAAATTTGTATAATTGTGATTACACGAATATTGCATTAGGTTTCCTGATATTTTGCTCTTCTTATATTCCTGTGATGAGTCTTATTAGGTTAATATACGGCTAGATATTATTTATAAGTAGTGAATTTCTAGTAGGGAGTATACGTGTAAGTGTGTTGTGTCTGTCAGTTTTGAAAACATTTTTGCTAGCCTTGTAGTAATGAATTAAAACGCGTCCTGTCTTTTTCTGCATTTTGGAATAGTTAAACAACAGGGTGGATTCCTACTTTGCTCGTGAAACCCTTTGGGTCTGGTTGACTTTTGGTGTGAAGAGCATACCATCTTTTTCAAGTTCTTCAGTAATTGGTCTGATCGGTTTGTCTCATTTTTCTTGGGTCCATTTTGGTACTTCACTTTTTTTAACAGTTGTCCTCTGTCAAAGTGTTCAGGGTTTTGGCATGAGCTCACTAGTGGTAGTGGTGAGAAGACTCATTTGTGTACAAGTGTCTACATCTGGGTTGTGCTCTTTTGACACTCTCACGCTGTGCATCTGACTCTGCTCCATGGGCTGACCTGACAGAGCTTTGTCTGTTTTTTTCAGTGAGCTGTTTTGTTTTATGCTTTTTCAGTTCTTCCAGTTTTGTTTTTTTATGGTCCACTAAGTTTTGTTTTTATCTTATTCTCTCATTTTCCCTTTTTAGCAGATTGTGTTGGCTGACTGCTCAGCTTGGCTTTAGCCTCAGTGGCGTGTAAAGAATGAGTATTCTTTGTGTGGTCAGAAACTCTGCTGATAGCTATTAGAAGGAGCTCACGGATGCTGGTGCTCAGATCATTTGTGCTTTAATATTTGACCTCTTGTTTTCTTTAATCTTACTTTCTCTCTTCGGGTCTGTCGGGTCCCCTGCAGGCTGTGGCTGTCCTGCTTCGTCAGTGCAGCTCTGGGGCTTTGCGCCCCGGTTTGCTGCGGGTCTTGCTGGTAGGTGAAGGTGCGTGGCTCCTCCTGTGCGCACTGTCTCCTTTAAAATATCAAATATCCCTCTTTGTTTCCTGTTAGTTTTTTTTGTCTGCTATTTGTATTTCTAGTCCTGCCCTGTTTCTGTTTGCATTTCTTGGGTAATTCCCTTATTTTCAGCTTTCAGTGCCAGTCTCGTGTGGGTCTAAGGGTTTGGCCGTGTGTACACACTGGAAAGGTCTTGCTGCTAATAACCCACTGTCATGACTCCTGGTACATTTAGTCTGAAACCAGCGATCGTATTTTCTGTTTTCTATTTTCCTGATTTTTTTTCCCTATTTTCTATTACTTTTTCCCCCTAGAGTTGTTTGATAATTCTATAGTCTATTTCTTTTCTTGTATTTATGTGGAAGTAACAGCTATGGATCAGTAGATGGGCTTGTTTTTTACGAATGTAATCCAGCCTGTTTTTTTTCACAATTAAGAAGCAGACAGTGTCTGTCACCTCTGCCCCTTTTATTTTTCCTGTTCTTAGTCTAGGTTTGGTTAAACTAAACAAGAATTATAGTGACACTTAAAAATATATCCCTTTTTATATTTTAGGTTTATTCGTGACAGTTTCATTAATATTTAAAACAATGTTTTAATATTTACTTACTGTTCTAATACAGATTTCCCTGCTATCCAGAAGGTAGAGCATTCCTATAGAACCTTTCATACACTGAAATGGCTTGAAGTGAAGAAGCACTTACCATCACTTTATATGGAGAAGTTCTTGAGCGTTACCAGACCCAAACAATAACCTCTCTTAGGCTTTTCTGATACCTTAGGATACATCTTGCTAACATGCACAAAATAAATTGAGATAATGCATAGATGCTTATAGATCAGTTCAAAGCTACCGCGCTTGCTGCCCAGATGCCGAGTGTAGTTCCCGGGGAAGGAGCTTGGTGGCGCCACTCTTGTGCTTGCCATGTGCGCTGCCTCTATAATGGCTCCCTGCGAGACAAAGACTGAACGCTGTTTTTGCTTTTCACCCTTTTTCCATAAAAGTGAAAATCCTCTTTGGCTTTCTTTTGGTTGGCAAAAACAGGTACTGATGTAGGGATTTTGTGAAAGTGAAGAAGCTAACTGAACTTTGGAAAAGCAGAGGATACCTGTAATTTTTTAAAGAACTGGTATACATACTACATGTAATTTTTCCTTAAATATTTTTTTCTTTTACAGTTAAGTATGAGGCAGCTTTGCCTAGTATTTAGTTAATACTAGCTTTGGAGTTGGCTGCCCGTCTACGTTCAAATCATGACTCCACTACTTACCAGCTATGTGACCTGGTATATTATTACAGTTTCCTCCTCTGTAAACCCAGGGGTTCGTAATAGGACCTTCGTCCTTTTTCAGGGAGTTGCTGGGAGTGCTCTGTCTGTGATGAGCATTCTGGGTCAGGGAGCTCCGCTGTCTGCCTTCTGCAGAGTGCTGTGTGTTTTAGGCACACTTTCTTCTGCCCTTGGAAAGGGACTGTGTTCTTTCAGTGACCATACCTCTGCCTTGGCTGGAGATAGAGTGTACTATACCTGGCCTTTCTCTCACTGGTTTATTTTCTGGTTTTGCCTGTCTGGAGGTGGAATTTATTTTTTCTGTCAAGCATGACTGCTAGTTTGGATCAGTGCAGAATTCCAGGGTCAGAGCATTTCCCCTGGAATTTTGGAAAGATTGTCTCCTTGCTTTCTGACAGTTTAGTGTAACAGAAGAGATGCCCAGCTCAGGTGGAGTCTTTTTCCTCTGAAAGGAATCTTTTCTTCTGTTTTGTTCTGACTAGACGCTACAGCGGTTTCTCTTTACTTTTGGAATTCTAGTAGGTATATGCCTAGGTATAGGTCTCTTTCAGCGTTTCTGCCTGACACTCCATTCCATTTGCTCTATAGACTCCTGTTTCTCCTCAGAATTTTTTTTATATCTTTTAAAAAAAATCATTGCTTTAATATCCTTTTTTATTCTTTCGTCCTGCAATTCATGTTCTGCATCAGTAGAGCGCCTGGATTTGTCTCTCTTGTCTCCTTGGCTTTTCTCTCATTTTCTTTTTCTTGTTTTAAAATAATACCTCACTTCCCATCTATCTTGTTGTTTTAAGTTTAACAAGAATTGACACAAAGGATATTTTAGAAAAATAAATATTGGATAAGTGTTTACGTATTATAACTTTTTCTAGTCTTCTCTTGAGGGCCCTCTTCCTTACTAGATCTAGTAGTCAGTGTTAACCCGCTACAGATTAATGAAGCATAGACTGCCAGTCCTGATAATGTGTAATTGTAATCGTATATATTACGATTGTATACATATTTTTAAAGTGCGTTAGATTACATCGTGGAAAGGTTGCCATTTAAAGGATCATGCTCATTTAGTTTATTTAAATGAGCTTATTTAAAACTAGCTTTACCATTTTATCATCCTTTTAGGAGAAACTAATTCGAGATATTGCTCATTGTCATGGCATTTTGATCACTTCTTACTCCTACATTCGGCTGATGCAAGATGACATTAGCAGGCACGACTGGCACTACGTGATCTTGGATGAGGGACACAAAATTCGAAATCCGAACGCTGCTGTCACCCTTGCTTGCAAACAGGTATGACCTTTTATAGCAAGGGAGATTTCCAGGTGGAAAATAGTATTTAATTGAGAATAAACTCTGCTTTTAGTAACACACTTACTGACTCTTGTGCCTCTGCATGAGGAATTTGAAATACACATTTTGCCTTAACGCAGAAAATTCTTTATTCTCACCCATAATCATGGTTTTAAAAGTTCTCATTGTTCACATTACTGTCTCTTATAGGGGTCAGTTGTTAGAATGTAACCAAATCCAACTCTCATCCCTGGTATTCAGCTTGAGCAATAAGAAGAATTCTTCCCTGTTTATTTTTTCTATATTTCATTAAAATGTCTACATTTTGGAGATGATTGAAACGATATGTAAAAGTGTTAAATAACCAGGATTGTGTGGGAATATTTTGGGGTAGGGATGGTGTTCATCTCTTAAAAAGTGAATTTAATAAAAAAAGTGTTTTCTTTCCCCAAATAGTTCCGCACCCCTCATCGCATCATCTTGTCTGGCTCGCCGATGCAAAATAACCTCCGGGAGCTGTGGTCGCTCTTTGACTTCATCTTCCCAGGGAAGTTGGGCACATTGCCCGTATTCATGGAGCAGTTCTCGGTCCCCATCACCATGGGGGGGTATTCAAATGCCTCCCCAGTGCAGGTAACGCATTAGGCAGGTAACACTTCTAGGCATTTTGATATTTAAACTGTTCCTACCTAATAACTATACTTTGTAGTCAAGTCATTCATAATATAAGAGAAATGGCCAAGCTTATGAGCTGGTATCTGCCAAAAATCACGAAACTATTTTTGCTTGACAGCTCGTATTTTTCCAGATGAGTTTTAAAAAAATCATATAACGTATTCAAAACTGGTCAGAAATTATGAAGCAAGAATGAAATCAGTTCTGGACACTATATAATTTAGTGTATCTTATAAGACAGAGTAAAAGCTTAGAAAAAGGGAAGCCTGGGAGGATTGAGTTGTTCAGAGAGGACTTAATGCAACACTTTTAAAATGTCCCTTAACCTGATCCTGGGTAAACAGACCAAGAAGAGTGGGGCATTCTAGATTAGGGCAGCGGTGTGAACACAGCTGTGCTGTGTGGCCACAGGCCACAGTGAGAGACATGGCTGATTGCACTGGAGATGCTTGTGGGGTAGCAGGGAAGGTGTGGATGCCAGAAATGGGGCCTTGAAAGGGAGGCAGAGGCTCTCAGGCAGCGAAGAGCCACCGAAGGTGTCTGAGCAGGAGGCTGAAAAAGGGCTGCTCTTGGAGGGTCACTCAGGCTGCAAGTGGTGATGGGATGAAGGCTGGCTTTGAGGGACCCCCAGGAATTGTTAGGGGTAAGGGTGATGACCTGGACCCAGACTTGGGTGGTCGTTCTGAGAAAGAAGGTGGAGAGCAAAAGTTCCAAGTGACATCTTTTTCCGTAGAACAAATAAGATGTGGGGGCTGCTAAGATAAAGGAAATGGGGTAGAGGTGGTGAGCTTGCTACAGCTGACGTCTGAGGTTTTAGACCTGGGTGACTGGCAGAAGTGGGGGGTTTGTTACAGGAACATTAGGAGGTTGCCCTGAGGGCAGTTTGTGGCATGTGGAAGTAGACCTCAGCCGTGGTGAGGGGGACAGCCTTCAGGCATGGCCTGCACCTGCCAGGCCATGACTGAGCCAAAAATAAAGCCATCCACCAGAAGAGACATTTTCATGTTTAAAAATACTTAGAGAAAGAATTTTAGACCTTTAAAATTAGGGGATTGTCAAAAATCATTTTAATACCTTTTATATTTTGAGATGGAATGACTTATAACTAACTTTTATAAGAGCCCCTCTTCCTCCACGGAATCCCTGCTGTCCTTCATTTATACCATTCTTTCAGAAATTTTATTTTGAAATGATTTCAAACTTAACAGAAGATTGCAAGAATTATAAAAAGAACTCCTGTACTCTTTCACTAGATTCACCAGTTGTTAGCATTTGCTAACATTTGGCACAGTTGCCTTATCTTTCCTTCCGTCCCTCCCTCCTCCTTACCTACACTTCTCTGTACACATGCACACAAATTTATACTGTTTGTTTTTCCTGAATCATCTGAGAGCAGGTTGTAGGCATTATGTCCCTTTCCTCCAAATCCTTCAGTGTGTATTTCCTGAGAACAAGGACATTCCACTACGTAACCACAGTAAGAAATCCAAATCAGGAGGGAATTTAACACCGATACAATCCTGAGGTCTGGTCTGTAGTCATTCACGTCTTGCCAGTTGTTCTAGTAGTTTCCCTGTCTCTTTAGTCCTCCTTTAATCTGCAACAATTCCTCTAGTTTTGTTTTGCCTTTCATGACTTTGATATCTTTCCAGACTATAGGCCTCGTATTTTTTAGAATGCACCTCACTTTGGGTTTGTCTTCCGTTCTCTGTGACTTGTCTTCCTCAGTGCTCTGGAGGCATATGCTGTCGGTCTATCCTTCGTGGGTGTGACAATTGGTGGTGTCTGATTACTTGGGTAAGATGGTATTTACCAGATTTCTAAACTTTTCAAATTAATCACTTCCTTTGGAATTAATAAACACTTGTAGGGAGAGATGTGGAAACCCTGTAAACATGGTCTCTTTCTTCCTTGACATCCTTGTGTTAGAAGTCTGTGTACTTACCTGTTTTCCCTTTGTAGGTTATAAGGTCCTTGGGAGCAGAGCTGTCTTTTGTTGTTGTTTGTTTTGTTTTGTTTTTTTAAGATTTTATTTGTTTATTTGAGAGAGAGAGAGAGCATGAGCAGGGGGAGAAGCAGACTCCCACTGAGCAGACTCCCCCCTGAGCAGGGAGCCCAACGTGGGGCTCGATCTCAGGACCCTGAGATCATGACCTGAGCCGAAGGCAGGTGCTTAACTGGCTGAGCCACCCAGGTGCCCCAGAGCTGTTGTTTTACATTTGCTTTTTTGTTTAAGTCCATGGTTGCTGTGAGTTGCTGAATCCCAAGAAGATCATCTGTCAGCAGATATTTATTGTGTGAGGCTGGGACTAAAATGATGAGAGGTGGCTGGCAACCAGAACCTTCCCTTGAATAGTGTTCTCAGTCCAGTGGGATGGTCCTAGTACAGGGTAAGGAGGACCATGATCAGGGGAGATATCCAATATCACAGCTTGTGGGAGTTAAGAAAGGCTTCCTGGGGGACAGATGACTGTGCTAGGCTGAGGAAAGCAAGGGGGAAGAACATTAACTACCAAGAATATGGCTTCCTTCTTGGCTTTGCATGTTAAGCTTAGATTTTAGAACTGAAAAGAAAAAAAAAAACCTAAAAAGAACCTCCTCAATTCTTGCTTAAGGTTATTGAGACTCAGTGGTTTGGTGACTGGCCTAGGGTCCCCTCAGCTTTGGAATAAGCAGAACTGGGGAGTAATTATCACTCTACCTTGTGAGGAATAGAAAGGAAACATGGGCTTGCTCAGCTAGGTCTCCATTTTCCATGGCACTGGGAAGCTGGGAGTGATAGTTAAGAAATACAGTTGGAGCCTTACCGTGTGTGTACTCAGAGAGACAGGGAGGCAGGTGGGAGGTAAATATAAAATCGGCTTTATTGCCTGAAGCACAGGATTGCCTAGGAAAGTTGGACTGAGAACATGGCTGGACATCAAGGCTAAAATTGGGTTTCTTAGTCTTCCTTGCTCGCCCATTCCCACCACATTCCAGAGTTTTAGTTCTTCCTCTGAGGAGAGTTGGGTGTGAAAAACAGACCTATTCCCAGGCACTGTGAGCTCTAACCCCTGTGAGTTCACCATAGTGGGCCAGGAACAGGGAGGGGTGGTGGAAGGAGAACTCTCCAAAGGGGTGGACAGGCAGGAGAGAGAGCGGGAATGAGCGGCCAGACCATTCACCAACCTAGCCCTGGTTTTCCCGCATCATCATCCAGCTCAGTCGTGCTTCTGGAGGAGAGAAATGTGAGTAGAGGTGGGGATGTGGAGATAGTTTCCTTAACGTACTATATATATTTTTAGAAAGAATTGAAACAGTGTACTTGCTTCCGTGGTGGGACTGTAATGTCATGTTAAATTTTGAAATTTATCATTTCTGTATTACAGACCATAATATGTACATGCTCATCATCTTAAGGGGTAATTTTTAATCAGTGTCTGAACGATACATTTATGAAGTTAGCTGTAACTAAAAGTTGTTGATTTTTTTTTAAAGATTTTATTTCTTTATTTGACAGAGAGACAGCCAGCGAGAGAGGGAACACAAGCAGGGGGAGTGGGAGAGGAAGAAGCAGGCTCATAGCAGAGGAGCCTGATGCGGACACGATCCCAGAACACCGGGATCACGCCCTGAGCCGAAGGCAGACGCTTAATGACTGAGCCACCCAGGCGCCCCTAAAAGTTGTTGATTAATTGAACTTGTTTGTTATTGTCTGCTATTCCAAGTAAATCCTGTTTTTTCTGTATATGTACTCACATATACACACGGTGAACACACATACACGCACATACGTGTATACATACTTGAGTGAGGTGTTCTTAGGGTCTTTTAAAATGTTTTTCACTATTTTTTTTTTTAAAGATTCTGTTTATTTGAGTGGGAGAAAGAGGGAAAGCATGAGTGGGGCAGGGAGGGACAAAGGGGTAGAGGGAGAAGTGGGCTCCCCACTGAGCAGGGAACCCAGTGCGGGGCTTGGGCCCAGGATCCTGAGATCATGACCTGAGCCAAAGGCAGACACTGAACTGACTGAGGCACCCAGGAACCCCATGTTAATGTTTTAACATGTATTTTTCTGTATGTGTTATGGTCAAGCTCTTTTTATTATTCATTTTGCAGCTAATTTTGTTAAACTTAGACTTTGGTTGGAATTTTTCTTGTTTCATTAAATAGTAATTTACTAGGTTGTTAAACCTATTTAGATTTTTTTAAAATAAGTATCAATAATTTATTGAATTCTTTGTTTGCCTTTAAGTGAATTGCAGAGGGAGTGTTTCCTGAGCGGTGGGTCTTTGTTTTTCTACATACAGTTAATACGCATCTCATGTGGCTATGCTCCATTACAGAACCATATGCTCCGTCTCAGGCTAGAGTGACCTTTCATTTCTGGGATCATAGGGCTTTTCTTGAACTTACTCTCCGAAGTCCCCAGTGGGCAGTAATCTCTGCTTATTATGTGGTTGCTCCCATGGCTGCAGCTTTCCCCCAGAGTTAGCTTTTGATCTTCAGTCTTGCAGAGCAGCAGTTCCTTCGTAGCTTTTGGAGAATACAAGATTATAAACAGATTCATTTGAAAGCCGTTTTTTCCGTAGAGGATAGTCGAGAACCGAAGAAATCTCTACTTTAGAGTCTAACAATATAATAATAATAATTAAAGCAAAGTATGGAGGAAGAGTAGGGCACAAAACTACCAGTTCTTTTGTTGTATATTTTGGTTAATAAGTTTTTTAACTGATGATATCTTCTGAAAGGTACCACTTCTGGAGTATATGGAACTTAATCCTAATTTTTCCAAACCATTTTCCAACCATTTCCAGCCAATTTTGTATAACCAGGGGTTGTTAGAAAAAAATTTTTTTAACATTGGAATCGATTGAGAGGTAAAAACAAATGCATTTGTTAAATATAAGTAATTGTTTTCCCTTTTGTCTTATTAAAGGTAAAAACTGCTTATAAATGTGCATGTGTCTTACGAGATACCATAAATCCATACCTGCTGCGAAGAATGAAGTCAGATGTCAAAATGAGCCTTTCTTTGCCAGACAAAAATGAACAGGTCTGTAAATCCAGGAGTTACCAACCCATTCCTAATGCGTGGGTATACTTGTCTGTTTATTCTGCTTTTCACATGCAGAATTGGTGAGGCTAGGCCTGGTCACTGTGCTGCAGGGCAGCCAGTTTCTGTATACACCTGTATGTGACAGATGAGCCTGCCGTGGCATCTGCCCTCAGCCGGACTCTTCCTCAGTCCACAGGCTTTGATCTCTCTCATTTTAACACACAGATTCCTGCAACTGCACTTTTAAACCTCTCATTTTTCTCAAGCCCCCAGCTCATTCATGCCACAAATCAGAGGCTCCAGGCATGTTCCTGGGCGATAGCAATGAACAGAGCAACTGCTTGCTCTCCTGGAGCTCACCTTCATTCTTGAGGAAGGAAGACACTCATAGACACGTACGTCACCCAGCAGGCAGCAGTGATGTGGAGGAAACCCTGAGCAGGGTCAGGGGGATGGGGCGTGTAGGGCCTGGATATGGGGAAGTGGGCTTCTTAGGAGGGATGGTGAGAGGTCTCCTCTCTGATAAACAGACATTTGAACAGAGGCCTAGAGAAGGTAAATCATCGGGTTTTTGGAAGAAGAGTGTTCCAGGTTGATGGAAATGGAAGGGTGTTGGTACCTCCAAGGACCAGCAAGGCGGCAGTGTGGCCTGCGGGCAGGAAGAAGGATGAGAGCGCTTGGAGCTCCGGAGAAGTCAGTTAGCCAGCCAGGTCACCAGGGCCTGGTGGTCACGGTGAAGACTTCAGATTTTACTGTGAGTGAGGAGGCAGTTCACAAGGAGAGACTGAGCCCCAAGGAGTGACGTCATGTGACTTAGGTTGTTAAAGGGGCATCCTTTTAAAGCCCATACTAGTGTTTTGTTATCTCAACAGATGACTGCACGTTCTTTTCAACACCTAACAGTAAATACATTGTAGATTCTCAGTGTTGAAACTATAAAGCATCTTGGAGATCTGTCACCAAGGCTGCTTTCATCCCTGCCTCTTCCCTTCCCCAAACTCATTTCCAAAGTCAGCCCTTGATATTAGCATTCCCCTTACAGGTCTCCCTTTCCCACCGGTGTCTCAGGCCACAGTGCTCTGCACTGTGTCTAATTCCAAATCCATCAGTTGCTGTGCTATTTTATTTGTCCTTTTTCATGGTCTCGCTTCTTTGCTCCACATCCTCGTAAATTAGTGCAGCCAATGTCTAACTGGTCTCCCAGCCATTGGCACTCTCCATTCCAATCAGTATTGCACAGCGTTGCTGGCTTAGTTTTTCCAAGGTTCATCTTCTTGCTGACATACCTTCATGTCCCTCTTCCCATCAAGAATCCTGATTTAGCTTATTTGTACCAATTTATTTTCACTGTGGAATCCCAGACTGTCTCTTCTTTATAATCCATGTAGCAGCCCAGGCAAATGGCTTGGAAACAGTTGCTGTTTTCCAAACATGTGCCACTTGTCTTTCCATTTGCATGTGATGTTCCCTCTCCCTGAAGGTTTTTCCACCCCACGGTACCCACCTACCCACCCACCCCCCGGCAGACCCACACACGGAAGTTTTAAGATCCCACTAGGCTTTTGATTAGAACTCCTTGAGATTGGGACTTTGTCTTACCCACTTTAAAATGCCATGTAACGCCTAAAACAGTGATTTGCAGACACTAAGCATCTGGTGAATAATTAGTTCAGTTAAACTTGTACTTAACAGAGGAAAGGATTTTCTCTGTTGCCATTGTATTTAAAATACTGAAATACAAATTTAAGAAATCAGGAATTAGAAATACTCAGGTTCATATTTTCAAAAGATCACTCGGGCACATATGAAAGCATTGGAGGGGAAGGAAAATGGAGGCAAAGGCACGAGTTAGACGGTCCTTCCAGAGTCCACAGAGGGCAGGCTGGACCTGAGCCACAGAGGGTGTGAGGCTGGCAGGTGCTTCCCAGGTTCTGTATAGATGCTGGGATGGACCTACTGCCAGACCTTTCAAAAGGACAGAGCATGGAGATAGTTGTGAGTTTATTCAGGTCGTTTGGAGTGCCCATGGCACATCTGCCTCCCCAAAAGGCAGTTATAATTGGGTCTCGGGTTCTGAGGAGAGTTCTAGGCGGGGATGTAGTTGTGACCTCTGAGCAGGGAAGGTGTGAAAGTTATGAGCAGGGATGAGGTTGCCTGGGGTGCATACATAGAACGAAAAGAGAGAAGCTGCAGTGTTGTGGAGATGGTATCAGGAAGGGCTAGCTGGGAGGACAGGAGGCCTAGGCAGAAAGGCAGGAGGAATCATGAGGCCTAGGGACTTGGTGTGGTTGGCTGCTAGGAAGTCATTAGTGAGCTCGTCCCACAGCACTTTCTCAGTGGACTTGCCCTCCAGGCTTATGCTGGGATAGGAAGAGGCTGAAAGGTGAGGATGTGGGGATAGTGATACATAATCCTTATAAGGAGTTTTCCCCTTAAGTTTTTGGAGAGTCTAAGGTGGTGGAGCACTGTCCAGAGGAAAAGGAGACGGTTTTTAGATCTGGTAGGAAGGTCAGAGTGTTGCCCCAGTTCCCAAACAGGGAGCTAGCTGTTCCCCCGAAAATAAAACAAAGAGAGGTGGATAAAGTAGATAAATTATAGGGGGTGAAAATTAGGGAATCATGACTGATAGCTTCGGTTTCTGTTTTTGGTGTTTTGTCCGTTTTTTTTTGGTTTTTTTTTTTTTTTTTAGATTTTTATTTATTTGAGACAGTGTGAGAGCGAGTGCACAGCGGTGGGGTGGGGGGCAGGGGTAGGGGCAGAGGGAGAGGGAGAAGCAGACTCCCCACTGATCGGGGAGCCTGATACAGGGCTCGCTCCCAGGACCCTGGGATCATGACCTGAGCTGAAGGCAGGCATTTAACCTTCTGAGCCACTAGGTGTCCCATTTGATTTTTTTTAAGTAGATATTGAATCAAAGGTGAGTAAGTCGGTGGGTGGTTTGGGGAGAATGAGGAGTATAGGAAGAATGCCTAGAGAATTCCCTTGGAGACCAGGAGCAAGACACTGCCCAGATGGGTGAGGTTCTCCAGCAGTGCTCAGCACTTAACATAAAGGAGTAGAGAAGGCAGGTGGTTTGAGTCAGTCTTCATTTGGAAGTTTACAAGGCAGAGTAGTGGGTGGCAAAGGTGTAGCTGCAGGAAGATGTCTTGGGTGGATGACTAGCCAAGGAATAGAGTGGACATGAAGAAGGAGAGGAGGATTGAGAGGCAGACAGTCAAGGAACGTTCTGGCATGGAGTAACAGGCACAGTTGGGCTGGGAGGATGGACAGGTCTGGTAAACTTGTGGGCCTGTGCTTTGACCTCCAGGAAAAGGGGCAAGTCAAGGGAGGGTAGGGTCCCTGGTCAGGAGTGCTGAAGTGAAGTGTGGGTGAGGGGCACAGTGAGACAGTCTGAGCACTTGGAGGCTAGGATGGAGGAGGGCTTGCGCACCTGGTCCTGAGCTTTCTTGTGGGAAGGAAGCCGACCTTCAGGGACTGTTGGGTTAGTGGGTGGGAACCAGGAGGTGGATGGATGACAGAAGTGGAGGGGCTGATGAGAAGGGGTGACTGTGTCTTTGTTTAGCTCTGAGATGGGGCACCATTTTGGCTTTTTAAAATGAGAGGTACATTGTTAAAATTGTATACGTTGTGCTTTTTTGATTAGAAAACTTTGTTGATATTTTAATTATTTTATTGTATTTTACTTTTTTCTCCTCCATAGGTCTTATTTTGCCGTCTTACAGAGGAGCAACATGGAGTCTACCAAAATTTTATCGATTCCAAAGAAGTTTACAGAATTCTCAATGGAGATATGCAGGTCAGAAGTGAATTGTAGAGCAGGGAAGAGGGGGTGGAAAGGAAGCTGGTACTAGTCAGGTTTCACGGTTACCTCTTGGAAAAACTTGGGTGTGCACCGTCACTTAATTCAGAGCCCTTCCAGAAGTAAGAGAGCATGCAGTTACATTTGAGCATGCTTCCTTTTGTCTGTATTGCAGCATGGTTACCCCTGAACCCCACATCATGTGGTCTAGCAGAAGAGTAGTGCTAGGCACAGGGTCTGTAGCAGTGAGTCCTGCAGGGATGTCTGGTCCTAGTCAGAACGCAGGGAAGTGGTCCCAGACTGCTGGGGTTAGCAGGGGCATGAAGGAAGAATTATTATTATAAATGTTTGTGTAAGTAATAACATTTCAGTTATTGGCAATACTCAGCAATAGATGTTGGTGAAGGTCTGTTCAGTAAGCACGTGTAGTGGGTTTTTAATCAGCATATACTTTGAAGCTCTACATGAACTATTCAATTTCTTTGTGCTTCAGGGTCCTAAAGTGTAAATTGTGTTTTATTTAGTAGACACATAAAACTTCCTTATTCTTGGGTCTGTCCTCATGGGAGGTATGACTGAGTAACAAGTACCTTCCTCTCCGAAGCACACTTCCCTGCTTAGACACAGAGGCTGATAAAGAGATGAGTGCGGGTGGCATGGCTGCCTGTGTCCCATCCTGTCTGCAGGCTTTTTCTTCCAGAGGAAGTCATTTCAGTTCTTTGGCCGCGGCTCACCGTTTCTCTTACTTCATCTATCATTGGCCTCTGTGAGAGGTTCTTAAATCATTCACATTTGTTCATCTCTCCTAAATCTGCCCTTATCTTCATGTGCTCCAAGTTATGAAGCCTGAGGTGGTCTAGATTAGCACTGACCTGTAGATACAGAATGTAAGCCGCGTGTATGCTTTTAAATTGTCCTAACAGTCACATTAAAAAAGGTAAAGAGAAAAGCAGGTGAAGTCAATTTTGGTAATGAATTTTATTTAACCTGACCTAAAATGTCATTTTAATATGTAATCAAAAATTTTAAATTATTCGTGAGATATTTTACCTTTTTTTTTTTTTAAACTATGTCTCCAAAATTGGATATTTTACATTTGCAGAGCATTTCAGTTTAGATCAGCCTTCTGTGGCCTGTGGCCACTGTGTTGGAAGCACAGATCTAGAAGCAGACAGAGGAGTTACAGATGACTCTTTGGGGGAGTTCTGAAATATTCCTGATTTGTTCGGATTTTTTATTATTTGTTTAACTGTTGTTTGCTAGTTAGAACTACCGTACTCTTTGATTATTGGCTTAACTTATGGTTTATCTTTGTCTCCTTGAGCTTTTGTACTCATGAGCTTGATTTGAGTCACACTGGGAAAGCTGTGAAGGATGCCCTCCTGTTGGGGCCTGGAGGATAGGCACTCCTGTCTCCTATGCCCTTCTGCTGCGTGAACCACCCCCATACCTCTCCCGTTTGTGTATTTCCCGTGCAGATGTGTTGTCTGATATCCTAGTGTACAAGCAGATGGAGCTTCAGCCTCTGACTCATATATTAAACTACAGAACCTTTAACAAGGGTACTTGGTGTAGTGTGGAATGCGTTTGCTAAGTCATCTGCCTGATTTCTCCAAATTCAGGTGGGAATGGCATTTTTTTCCCACAAAAAAGAGGAGTCATTTTTTAATATGCTGTGAATTACACACCTTTTTTTCTAGTGAGAGAAAATAAATCATCAATCAACTATGACCAGTGGATGTTCGGTCCAGTAGAATGTTTTTGTTTTTAGAGAACTTACCAAGAAAAGATGATGAATGAAGGTTGATTTCTTCTAGCTCCTCGTATGCTGTGAATAGGGAGGAAGCTAAGAAGCTGGTGAAGAATTACTTTTTTTTTTTTAAGATTTTTAAAAATATTAATTTATTTTAGAGAGAGAGAGAGCGGGCAGGTGGGGGGGGAGCAGAAGGAGAGGAACAAGCAGACTCCGTGCTGAGTGCAGAGCCCATTGTGGGGCTTGTTCCCATGACCCTGAGATCATGACGTGAGCCTAAATCAGGAGTGGATGCTCAACCGACTGAACCACCCAGGTGCCCCAAGAATTACTTTTTAATCTGTGTTACATATCGAACAGCATCCTTCCCTTCCTTCCCAAGTGAATGTTATTTTACATGGTGTAATCCAAATGCACATAATTCTCTTATACCATAGATTTTCTCTGGACTTGTAGCCCTAAGAAAAATCTGCAACCACCCTGATCTCTTTTCTGGAGGCCCGAAGAATCCTAAAGATATTCCAGACGGTGAACTAGAAGAAGATCAGTTTGGATACTGGAAACGTTCTGGGAAAATGATAGTAGTTGAGTCCCTGTTGAAAATATGGCACAAGCAGGGTCAACGAGTATTGCTGTTTTCTCAGTCAAGACAAGTGAGTTTACGGACCTCATATAAGAAACAATTTGGTTAAAACTTACAACCAGTTATTAAGAAAATGGGGTATAATCTTAAAATAATGATTCTAAAAGCCAGTTCACCTGCTGATACTGAGGTGGCAGCCTATAAATCTCTTTGGGGTCTTGGATCTTTCTCTAGAGTTGGTGCCCAGAAGTTGGGTTTTTAAAAAGGTTTATCATGTGATTCTAGGGTGTGAGCAAGTTTGGGTCTGAACTCAGATGCCCTGTAAGAATTAACAGTAGGAAAATACCGAAAATACTCTCGTAGTAGTTATATTTATCTGCCTCAAAGCAAGAAGCCCCTTTTAATTTAAGCCTGTTGGGGAAGGTGTGATTGTTTAGACAAATGTGGACCTCACTGGAGGTGTGTATTTGATTTTTAAACTCTTATCCCCTACCCCCCTCCCAAACAGATGTTGGACATACTTGAAGTATTCCTTAGAGCTCAAAAGTATTCTTACCTCAAGATGGATGGTACCACTGCAATAGCTTCAAGACAGCCGCTGATTACAAGATACAACGAGGTAATGAGTGAATTTAACAGTAAAGCCAAGTAGTGCTGCTCTGTGCAGAGGAAGGAAGGAAGAACAGCCTCACCGCCTGAGCCCTGCTTACATGGGGGATGGGCAGTGGGTAGAGGGAGACTTTCCGCTTCTAACTCTGGGCATTCCTGTATTCTGTACATGTGTGTGCATATGTGTAAATGAAGAATGTGTGTTCCTTCTTGAAAAGCCAACTCTGAGAGATTGCCTGTATAATTGGTATTAAAAACAGGAGCTGTGAGATGGCATCTTGACTGATCAGCGGTCTCTAGGACGTCACCCATCCTTGGTATTGGGAAGAAGTTTCCATGTGTAGAATGTGTTAAGAGAGAGGTGAAGAGCTGTAGCTAGTCTTAAATGTACAGACTAAATGTTGTGCGTCTTACTCTAGGACACATCCGTATTTGTGTTTCTTCTGACCACTCGGGTGGGTGGCATAGGAGTCAACCTGACGGGGGCAAACAGAGTCATCATCTATGATCCTGACTGGAACCCAAGCACAGACACGCAGGTAAAGGAGTGTGCAAGTGACATACAGTTGAATGGCTGGCCCTTGGGAGGGGTCTTTGCTGCCCCTGTCAGCTTCCTCATGGAGCTCCCATCTTGGTTGTTGCCTCGTTCTCGGCTTGGAGGAAGACACTGTCTAGCCTCACAGACAGGAAGAGTCGTCAGCAGTTTTATCTGTAGCATTCATTGCTACATCTGGGGGACAGAGAGAGAGAGTGCAGTTACAAACACACGTTTTTCAGATAGAGGTGGCTCAGTCTATCTTTGTCACCTGCCTGTTTATCTTCCTTAATGGGCCTGAGGTGTATTTAGTGTCATTAGCCAGAATTTTGGCTTTGGCAGGGGGAGGAAGCAGCGGCTCTCTCTGTTTCTTTTAGTGAGCGCTTGTCATCGGGAAGGGCGCTTGTTGAAATGATCCCTCTGCCGTAGGCCCGGGAGCGCGCATGGAGGATAGGCCAGAAGAAGCAAGTGACGGTGTACCGGCTGCTGACTGCGGGCACCATTGAAGAAAAGATTTACCACCGGTCAGTACCGATGGCGGCCTCTGCGACCAGAGACTGCTGTCCCGGCAGCAGCGTGTGCAGGGTGTAGCGATAGAGAAGTGCGCCGCCGGGGTTGAGCTGGGAATTTCTTAAATGTATTGGTTTAAAGAAGTGTTTTTATCTTAGAGCAATAGTTCCTGTAACTTAAAGGATGTGTGTGTGGGGGGAGGGTTGTTGTTCCATTTTTGTATTCTTTTCTTTCTTATTAAAGTAAGCTTAGATGGCTTATTGGAATTTTTTTAAAAATGTCTGAACTTGATCAATTTTCCACCTTATTCAACATCAAGGACTGCTTATGTATAAACTTTATCTTAATTGTTATTTAAGAGGAGTGTATGTATCTACTATAGTGTACCACTTTTTTTTTCAGAAAAATTTTAAGAAGTGACAATGTTGAAATACATACTAGAATTTTCACACACCATGCAGCTGTGATCAGTGTGGGTAGCCTGGTGGTCTTTGGCTTAAAGGCCCCTGACGGAGAAGTTGACCAGGACACCTGTTTCTTTTTCCATCTGTGTACAACGAGTAGGAGTTAGGGTCCCTTTAACAGTGGAGTGGAGATACTGCCACCTTCTCCCCCTCCTCTGCCAAAGACTCTTGAACTGCACCCCAGCTTTTAAAGGGAGGCTCCCTGCTTTCCGTGCACTGGGCCACTCCCAGATAGATACGTGTTCTTCAAGGCCGTATTCTGAGAGGGCAGGAGACGAGCTGTGTCCTGCGAAGGAGAGCTTCCTCTTAGACATGCTTTAGCCTCGGGGCGGTGGGGGCGCCTGGGCAGGAGTGACGATGGTGTGGAGCTTTGGCATAGGGTGTGAAGCAGCAGGTGGAAGGTGGAGGAGATGGCTCCCAGGGAAAACTTCGCAAAGGCCATGTAAGAGAGTTTCCTGAATCCCATCACAGAAGCGTCCTGAGGAGGGCAGGGCAGGGGGCCCTTGGTCCAGAAGTCCCGGAAGCTGACTCCTTCCAGCTCAGAGAGACTGTGAGTCACGTGATTGTATGTAGAAAGGTGATCCCTGAAGTGATGAACCTTGGAGATTGAAAAAAGCTCACTGGGTATAAATAATAAGATACTCTTTGTAATTTAAATTCTGTCAAGCATGGGAGACCACCTGATATTTTATGTACTTTCTGAATTGTAATTTTCCAAGGCAAAAAGCTTGGGGTATGATGTAGACATTTGAGCTACGGTTATCGTATCTCTCATATTGTTTTATAACTAGGATTTTGAGGTACAGCTAAACATTGTTTTATACCAGTTTAATTTTTATCTTTTTAGACAAATTTTCAAGCAGTTTCTGACAAACAGAGTGCTAAAAGATCCGAAGCAAAGGCGATTTTTCAAGTCCAACGATCTTTATGAGCTGTTCACTCTGACCAGTCCTGACGCATCCCAGAGCACTGAAACAAGTGCTATTTTTGCAGGTATTAACATAAAATAATTTCACTTAAAATAATAAAGTACAGAAGAATTATGTCATTTAACTTGAGCTTGTTTTTCCCCTTTGCAGGAACTGGCTCAGAAGTTCAGGCTCCCAAACTCCATTTAAAAAGAAAACTTCCGCCAGCCTGTGGAACAGACCATAATGTTCCAATATGCAAAAAGTTCCCTGATTCTAATGCAGCCACAAACGAGGCCACATCATCTGAAGAGAAGTCTGCAGCTACAGGAGCTGAAGTAAATGCAGTGACTTCTGATCCAGGCGATCCTTTGAAAGATGCCCCCCAAACACCTAGGAATCTACCTGGCAGTGACGGACCGGGAGAAGAGGCGAGCACGGTGTCTGGACTAGAAGAGTCGTCTGTGATTAGTAGATGTGGGGATTGTTCAGATTCTCTGAGAATCAGCAGAATGGATGGGCTGTCTAGTGAGGAAAGCGTCAATGAAAAGCAAGGTCTTTGCGACAGAAGAGAAAGCTGCCAGGCTCAAACAGAGCCTCTTTGGGAGAATAAGCAAACGGAAAGTAATTTTTCTAAGCGCAAGTCAAAAACGAAACATAGGGCGCCAGAAGAAGAGCCCCTAGAGCAGCATGGGAGGCCGACGAAGAAGCCGAAGAGCTCCAAACATCGCAGAGATGCCAAGTTTGAAGGCATTCGAATTCCACACCTCGTGAAGAAAAGGCGGTACCAGAAGCAGGACAGTGAAAATGAGAACGAGGCTGTCGAGCAGAGCAATGATGATTATGTCTTGGAAAAGCTTTTCAAAAAGTCAGGTAATCTTTTTGCTGAATTTGGCACAGGTGTGCTAGGAACAGAAGAGGAATAGTGGCAGCCTTGACTCACAGGGCAGAGTGGGCTCTCAACTGGAAGTGTCTTTACTTCTAAAATTCAGATTTGAAATATATGGACATTTTGAAAATCGCATTCACCTCTCTCTTCTGAAGACCTAGAGGAATTTGAAACTCTGGGAAGCACTAGTACTTGACTTGCAAGCATGCGCAGGAGGGGTGCAGTGCTTCAGTAGGTTTGTACTACCTGAACGGTGATCGGAAGTGTCTGTACGTACTGTATTTACCTGATTTCCAACCACAGGAGATTAAAGTAACAGCCATGGGGGCGCAGGCAGGGGCAGGCCAGGGCATGCACTCCGGAAGTAGGAGGGCTGATGGCTCACATCAAGGGAGAAAACTTAGGAAAACAGACTCAACAGTTGCTCAGAACCAGGGAGCACAGACAGTACTGCACGGCTTCGTCATCCGGGGGTGCTGTCTTGTTCAGGCCTTGGTGGTCACTGTGTTCACAGTGTGATGGCCCCGAGTTACCAGAGATCGCCGTGGTTCTCGGTGCGGGAATGCCAGGTTTCTGTACGGCATTTCAGAAAGAAACATCTGGGCCTGATACTTTTTTGTAAGGTAGTTTATTGGTAACTTCCTATTTTTTTCTACAGTTCCTGGTCATTTTCCTAGGAAATGATCTCTTTTGTCTAGTTTTCAAGTTTTATTTGCACAGAAGCATTGAAAATATTCTTGTAATAATTTTGTAAAAATTTGTTTCTGTTTCAAGATAATTTCTCCCTTGTCATTTCTAGTTTTGTATATTTCCTCTACCCCTTTTTTGGTCAGGTTAAGCTAGTGGTTTGTCTGTTTTGTGATTTAAAAAAAAAAAAAAAAACCAGCATTTTAATTTATTAATTAGATCTATGGTTGTTCTCTACCTCTTTTTTTTTCTTTTATCTTTATTACTTTCTTCCTTGTGCTTTTGTTTTTGTTGTTTTGTTTTGGTGAGGTTTTTTTTGGCTTAATTTTTAAAAAAAAATATTTATTTATGTGACAGACAGCCAGCGAGAGAGGGAACACAGCAGGGGAGTGGGAGAGGAAGAAGCAGGCTCCCAGCGGAGGAGCCCGATGTGGGACTCGATCCCGGAACGCCGGGATCACACCCTGAGCCGAAGGCAGACGCTTTAACCGCTGTGCCACCCAGGCAGACTTAATTTTTATAAGACTCTTTGACTTGGAAATTTAATTCGTTTGTTTTTATTCTTTCATTTCTATTGATATATAAATATTTAAGGCTGTGAATTTTCCACCAATAACTGCATTAAATTCTGATAAGTAGCATTTTCATGATCATTACTTTTTAAAAATTCTGTAATTCTGGTTTATATTTTTATATTTTTCCCTTCAATAAAGAATTGATTAATAGACGGTGTTAAAATTTTCCAGATAGCAGGGATGTTGGAGTTGTGGTGACAAAGGCATTATGCTTCAATTATTATAAAACAGGGATAGTTAATGGTCCCTACCTTCTAGAGTAGTGATGAAGGTGAGTGGCAACGGCATTTGTCAAGTTCTTGGGTCATGATAGTCACCTTGGCAAATAGCTGAAAGCGTTCATTATTTTTTCTCTACCCACAACATACTAGACTATAGAGAAGAAAAAATGTGATTGTGTACAAACTGGAATAATATGTCACTGTTTCCTTTGCTCTTGCTAGTCGGTGTGCACAGTGTCATGAAACACGATGCCATCATGGATGGAGCCAATCCAGATTATGTGCTGGTAGAGGCAGAGGCCAACCGGGTCGCCCAGGATGCCCTGAAAGCGCTGAGGCTCTCTCGTCAGCGGTGTCTGGGAGCAGCGTCTGGTGTTCCCACCTGGACAGGCCACCGGGGGATTTCTGGTGCACCAGCAGGAGTAAAGTAAGAGATGACTGCTCCACCATGTGTGTGAGGCGGCCAGACCGTCTAGGCTGGGAATAAAGCCAGGGCAGGCGTGGTAGAAAATCTCTCAGGCAGGGATTGGGTCAGCCAGATTTGCAGGATTTGGGGAAAGACATATAATCTTATGTTCTTCCCTGCATAGTCCCCTGCTCTCCAAAGCTGAGCCGTCAGGGGAAGGAGACATGATCTGTTTTGTTAACATGATCTGTTAAGAGAGGACGTTAAAAATAAGAGATACAGAATAGCGATTACACTTTAATGACATGATCGGCTGGTGTTCAGCCGTCAGTAACTACCGTGCTATTTGGTATACCCGTTTAGAACAAGAATTTGAGGAAAGTTTCCATCGTATGTTGAACAAGATATCGAGTGGTTCTTACTTGAGATGCAGCAGTTATTTCCTAGGCGAGTAAAGCGAAAAATCAAAGGGGATGAGCTCATTGCTATGAGGAATAACCTTGCAGAAGAAAACTTTTCCTGGAAAAGATGAAGTTGTTGAAAGGGCATTTTCATCTCTAAGTTGCAAAGGAAACATTTTATCGACTGTGATTCTTTTCCTTGTTTAGGAGTAGATTTGGTCAGAAAAGGAATTCCAACTTCTCTGTGCAGCATCCGTCTTCAGCATCTTCAAAGGAGAAATGCCAGGTAATATGATAGCCTGGCTGCTTTTCATGTCTGAGACTTAGTGATTGAATTGCAATGAAAACTTAATCTGATTCAGACGTGAGGAGAAACACCGGCGTCGTGACACTTAGTGTTTGTGTCGTGGACTCTGCTTCATGAAGCACCTTCATTTGAAGCTAAAAGGACCAGGCAACTTTGTAAAAGACAAAGTCTTTTAAACTCAAATCTATGGCAGAATCTCTGTTTGCCCTCAGAAAGTTAACACAGGGGATAGGTGATGTGTGAGTTGCTGCCCTTGCAACCTGCCCCATCCAGACGTGACGTACCAGCTCCAGAGAGCACTGCCCTCTAAAATGAAGGTTGAGAAAACTGCCTCGACTGTTGTGTGTAATTTACTAGCTGCTGGAGCCTCGTGCCCACCTCTTCCTGTCCTGTAACCCCCCGGATGCCTTGAGTGCTTCACTGAGTAAAGACTAGACCAAACTCTATCATTCAGTGCTCTCTCTTTGGTCTTTACTGGTCAAAGGTTAGGTTGCTGATAAAAGTTGAAGACTCCCAAGTTCAGACTCCTATTTTAGATTAATATGAACACATTTGGAATAGAGAACTTTTCCTGACTTCCCATGTTATGCTCTTTTAGCAGTAGGAATGTGAAAAAGTGTTACATTTGTGTTGCTGTTTTAGGGCAACTCACACGAGACGTAAAGTGGAAAAGAGTCCAAAGATTTAAATGTGAAGAGAAGGAAGTGCAGCTCTGCGATCGTTCCTTTTCCCACGGTGCCTAGATCAGGGTGGATTTGGGGGGAAGAACAGCGAGAAACCTGCAGAGCCCACGCCTCCTGGAACCGGCTTTCCTGCCAAGAGGAGGCTCGTTGCCCCCACCCTCCCCTCCCTTCTCTCACCACACAGAATGGTGATGAAGTGAAGAGTGTAGTTTGGGGGATATGGGTTTTTTCAGAAATGTTCTTTAATGGTGGGTGGATTTCAGTGCTTGACTTGCCCCCTGTCCCTTTTTGTTCGACACTATCTCGTTCTTCCCTGTCAGCCTCACTGCCTTGGTCTCAGGTGTTCGTTTATGGCTCCTCAGGGCCTTTGGGGATATAGTGGGAGCATGAACTAGAAGCTGGTGTTTCACTGCAGGGGTCTTCTTTCTTCAGGACAGTGTCACAAGAAAGGATGGAAAGGATAATGCTTCTGAGCACTTCAGTGGAAAAGTGGAAGATGCAGAGTCTTCACCGGGGGCCCTCTCTTCATCTTCACTGTTGGCTAAAATGAGAGCTAGGAACCACCTGATTCTGCCAGAGCGGCTGGAAAGTGAAATTGCGCACCAAGAGGCATCTGCTCCGCTGTCCTCCACCACGGAACACGATGACCTGCTGGTGGAAATGAGAAACTTCGTGGCTTTTCAGGCCCGTGTGGACGGCCAGGCCAGCACTGGCGAGATACTGCAGGAGTTCGAATCCAAGTTATCAGCCTCCCAGTCTTGTGTCTTTCGAGAACTGTTGCGAAATCTTTGCACTTTTCATAGAACTTCTAGTGGTGAAGGAATTTGGAAACTTAAGCCAGAATACTGCTGATCAACATTACTTTTTAAACTTTCAATTTCCTGATGGAAATTTCTGATTATTAATCCTATGATTAATAATCATGTTCCTCAACAGAAGTTGGCTGCATTTGATGTTTACTTTGAATGATATCTACCTCATCATTTAAAACTTCAAGGAAGAAGAAATTCATCTGTAAAACTTAAAAGTTTTAAAAATACTTGGGTTGATTTTTTTATTTTGGCACTATGAATGATGTTACAAAATCAGGGACCTGACAGTTACTCCTTGGATCACATTTGTTCCTTTCCCCAAAAGATGCCGTCAGGGAGCACATTACTGCTCAGTTAGGTGTTTGTAGACTAGAAATCTCAAGAACTGTTTTTATTGGTGCTAAAAACATGTCTTATATTCAGTCAGACCTGTTCAATAAATTAGTTCACCAATATCTGATAACATATTTATTTTTGGTGCATAGCTCTTAAACGTTTAAATTCATCATATGACACCCATAAAAAAGGAGACTTACTGTCTTTTGAATATATTAATTGCCTTTAAACAGTCTTCCTTTTAAGGTACTGTAAATCAGCAGGTGTTTTCGTTAGTAAAGCATGAAATAGCTTGGTAATGAATGATGAGACCTGTACTTGCAGAAGGTTGTAGTGTTCTCAGCTTATATTGGCTTAACTTTAAGCAAAGGGCATCTTTTCCCCCCTATGGGGACTGTTGGTTTTAGGAAAATAAAATATATTATCTTAAAAAAACATGCAAATCTTAGAACCAAAAGTGAGTACAAATAAAACAATGAACACACATATGCACACACACATCGCCCCAGACCACAGCCTATCGATACGCCACGATTACCGCGTCGTGACCACCATTGCGGCCCGCTCTCTCTGCTTACATGCTGGGAGATGACTTTGAGCATTTTTTACTTTTATTTATTATTTGCTTTTCTAAGGATGCAGATTACTCTGTATTGGGCATCATTGTTCTCCTTATGTATTATCTTCTGTCCAGTTGTTTTCACCTCTCTTTGTCCTTTGCATTCCCTGTGACTGTCCTGTTCTCGATACTCGGTGTTCAGCTGTTTTCTGGCTGTTGTTGATGTATTTATAGTTCTGGGATGGTGGTGTTTTGATCCTCAGTTTATTTTCTTAGCTTTGATTTTCTCGTTTCCCTCTCTTTGTTGTTTTATCATCTCAGCTCTGAAGTCTTGTTTTCTTAAATTCATTACATTGCTTACATTTCTTCTAGAGCTGTCGTAGTGCAGGTTGTTTCTTGTTTGCTCTCTGTGGCATGCTGCTTTTCCTCTCTGCTTCTGTATCATGCTTGTCTTCTTCCCATGCCGTTTCTTTACATCTCGCTTATGTTTCAAGTGAGCAGCTCTGCCCATATCTGTATGTTCTTCCCTGTGACCCAGAGAGAAGGGATTTGGGTTTGGGGGTTGGGAAGAGCCTCTGCTGGGCACCATGCAGCTCTGGTTGGAGGATTTGTGTTTTACCCCTCCGTTCGGAGATTTTGTTAAACAGCTCGGGCCAAAGAATCCCTCCCCGTAGGCAGGAAATGTCATAGAGTCATGATTCCCACCAGGATTTTCTGCTCCTTTTTTTTTTTGAATTCTGGCTTATTCATTTTATTCTGTTTTTAGAGTGATTTATATATTAGAGGAAGAAGATTTTCTTATTTTCTTCAGTCTGCTATCATTATCTAAAAGTCATAGAAGGGATTTTTAAACAGCTCAATAAATCCTAAACTTGAGGATTTGGCTCAGAAGGGAGTCAAAACTCATGACTGTTTTGTTTCTGGGAAGTTCTGCTTTTATTTTTATTTTTGTAATCATTAGCCTGTAAGAAAATTGCTTCCCCCTTATTCTCAGATTGAATGCAGTTCATTATCTCTTTCTTTCTGAAATCTGAACTCTACTGAGAGAAGTTTTGTTTGTTTTTTTTTAAAGATTTTATTTATTTATTTGAGAGAGAGAGCATGAGCAGGGGAGAGGGAGAAGCAGACTCCCCACTGAGCAAGGAGCCCCATGCAGGGCTCGATCCCAGGGTCCTGGGACCATGACCTGAGCCAAAGGCTGGTGCATAACCAACTGAGCCACCCACGTACCCCAAGAGTGAGAGAAGTTGTAGCCTTCTCATCACGTAGAAAATGCCATCAAAGGTTATGCTGCAGTATAAGCAGGGTGGTCCTCACTCTTGTTTTTGTCTCAGCTCTGTCACCGGCATGCTGGGACCTTGGGCAGGTCACTGTCCTGCCTATGTCTCAGTGTGGACATCTATAAACATTGTCATCATGCCTCCCAGGTGGAGAGGCTTAGAGGAAGATACTCTAAGTGTAATGTTTTTAACAATAGAGAGTAACTTATTCATTTAGATAGAATCTACTTTTTGGAACTTTAAAAGCTTTGTACAATGTAGACCGATTTAACGTATTTAATATGTTATATTGGTATCAAGCTACAATAAAGTATTTTAAAGTTTTGTGAAGTTTTAAAACTTCCTTAGTTCATACATGAATATACTATGACCGTTTAAAAAATTTCAGGCAATTATTGTCTCCTCACTGTTTTTGCTCCTATTCCAGAGATGAGGACTATAGTTAGTGTGTATTCACCCTTCCGGGCTGTTTTCCACGGATTTGCAAATACATGTGGCAGAGATTGCTACTCTCATGTGTGTTTCCCCCTTCTTCCTGTACTGACGAGTCTCTGGAGTTTTCCCCAGACGCCTGGCTTCTCCACTGAAGACTTGGCTTCCCCGCCTCCCTTATAGTTAATTGTGGCCTCATGACTGAGCAGTTTAATGCGAGTGGAACTTCCAGACTGGGCCCTTAAATAAGGGATTGGTGTATACTCCTCTTGTTGCCTGAGATTCCGGCGGGGGGGGGGGGGGACCTTAAGCGGTGACATGGGAGCTGCAGAAGTTGTATGTTGAGGCTGGAGAAGCTGGCCTGCCAGCCTTGAACTGCTTTCCTTCCACCTGTTACTTAAGAGCAAAATAAATTCCTGACTTGCTTAAACCACTGTCTTTTGGAGTCTCCTTATTACAGAACTAGCTTTGTTTAATAGGTGTGATTTAACGTGGGTGGGATTATCTCATCCTTACTGTTTTGCAGCTAGCTTTTTTCATTTAATGTTACATGCCAGACATCTTTTCATCCCTGAAGTTATAGCTCGACCTTCCTGGAACTGCTAGATTAGAGTTAAAAAATTTTTTTTTAATTTTAATTTAAATTCAACTTAATTAACATACACTGTATTATTAGTTTCAGAGGTAGAATTCAGTGATTCATCAGATGCATCCAACACCCAGCTTTGCTTGTTACTTCAAGTGTCCTTAATGCCCATCATCCAGTTACCCCATCCCCCCACGCCTCTCTTCTCCAGCAGCCCTTAGTTTGTTCCCTAGAGTTAAGAGTGTCTTACGGTTTGCCTCCCTCTCTGTTTTCGTCTTATTTTTCCTTCCCTTCCCCTATATTCATCTGTTTTGTTTCTTAAATTCCACATAATTGAAAAAAAAAAGATTTTCAATTTTAATGGATGTAGTGAAACTGCTTTCTTCCATTTACACTGCAGAAGAGGACCCATTCTCCACAAACTCATCAAAATCAATCTCGGGAGGTTTTGGCTTTTGCTTTGTTTTTAACCAATCTTATGGTTGAAAATACCTTGTTTGAACTTCAGTTACCCTGATTATTTATACAATCAAACATTTCCATGTTTTTTGGCCATTTGTAGATCTTGAGTGTTGCCTGCTCACATCACATTTGTCGAGTTTAACAATTGGTGATAAATCTTTTAGAGTCCCTCCCCCCGAACAAAAATGAAAAGGCAGTCGCCCGCAATTATTACTGAAGCTTTTCATTTTTTCTCTGTTCATTTTTCTCTCCACCCATCTGAAATGCCGAGTTTATCATATGCTAAGTTGTCTCTTCCTGGACAGTGGGTCCAGCTGCCTATTCTACCAACCACACCCTTCACTGTTGACTTTGTGCTATGTTTTGCTATGACAGGCAAGTTCCTAGTCCTTCCGGCCTCTGCCCCCATTGTCTTGTGCATTTCCTGTTCCAGGTAAATCTTAGAATCCGTTTATTATGTCACTAAGATTGTGTTGCTCTTTTGATTGGGATTGCATTCGTTTATTCATTGATTCGAGGTAATAGACTTCTTCAAATTAATACAGTTTTTCCCATTAGGATCATGATAGGTCTCATTAAAGTATTTTATATTCTTGGATAAAATTTTAATAACTTTTTTCATAGAGGTCTCACCACATTTCATATTAGGCTTATTCCTAGGTATTTTATAGATTTTTAGTTTTGGTTGGGGATCTATCTTACATAAAAATGTGGAGAATTAGAACATCCATGTATCTACTTTGCATATGATGTCATCATACAGAAGTTTTAAATTTAAGTATAGTCAAATTCAGTCTCCTTTCCATGTTTTGTTTCCTTATTTAAGAGTCCTTTTCCTAATCTGAGGTCATGATTGCAGTCTCATAAATTTTCTTGTAAATTCCATATGGATAGTTTTCCTAACACCGCTAAAAAAAATAGCCCATCCTTTCCCTCTGATTTGTGAAGCTATCTCTATGATTATATCAAACTTTCATATAATTATGGAACCGTATCTGGGCTCTGTATTCTGTTAAATCGGTCCTCTTAGCTAACTTTACCAATAACCCACTGTTTTAATCATTGTAGCTTTATAATTGTTTATCACATGGTAGAATGAGTCCCCTCGTCTTCCAAAAATGCCTTAGTTCCTGGTTCCATGTAAATTTGGGGATCAGGTTGTCACATTTAGATTCTTGTTTTCAAAATTGTAATGATTTATACAGATTATTTGGGGAGGATCGTTTATGATCTTGAGTTTCTCTTCGTTGAATAGGGCATATCACTCCATTTTTAATACGAATTTATTACGAAGACATAAAATTCCACTGTATCTTTCACTTACAATAAGGTCAGGCACATCTTACATTTATGCCTGATTATCTTATGGTTTTGGTTGCTGTAGTGTAAATGATGTTAAAAAGACATTTTCTAGTTCGTAAGAATACTGCTGATTTTACATATTGGTGTGTATCTAGCAACCTTGCTAAACTATTTTACTAATTTACAGCTTATTCTCATATAGTCTAGGTATTCTGGATATCATCTATAAATAATGTCAGGATTGTCTCTTCAATACTATTACCTCTTACTTTTTCTTACTTAAGTAATTCCTCTACCCCAATGTTAGCCAGGAAAGGTGAATAGTGTGGCCACCTGTGTCTTGTTCCTATTTCAGTGAGGAATATTTCCCATGTGTCAAGAATATTTGCGATGTTTCTGGTTGATCCTTTTTATTTTATTTCATTGAGATTTTATTTCTTTGAGAGCGCAAAAAGGGGAGAGGGAAAAGCAGGCTCCCTGCCAAACAGGGAGCCCGATGCAGGACCCTGGGATTATGACTTGAGCTGAAGGCAGAGGCTTAACCGCCTGAGCCACCCAGGCATCCAGGTTGATAACTTTTTAATGAGTTAAGAACTTCTATTCCTATTCCTAGCTTGCAAATTATTTTTATTAAGAATGAATGTTTAAATTTTCAGTTGCGTTTTCTGCATTTATTGAGATGATAATACTTTCTTTAATCTGCTAACATGCTGAATTGGATTAGTACAATAGATCTAGTTTTTGTTGAGTCAACTCATTCAGTCCTTCTTGGGATGTTCTCAATACTGGGTTGGAGGTGGGAGATCCCTACTGAGTTGTGATGTATTTTGCTTTTAATATATTGCTGGTTTCAGCTGGCTAATACCTTGATTTTAACCCTTTGGTTCATAAAGGAATTTATAGATTTTTTTTCTCTCAGTTTTTGATGTGCTCTCTATGTATGTACACTGTGTGTGTGTGTGTGGGGGGTTATTCTACTCTTGGAAAATGAATTGGGACACCCCTCACTTTGTTCTAAGAAGAGCTCATACCACACGGGAATGATACATTTGATAGAACATTTGATAGAATGCTTGTAAAACTCTGGGTTTGGTACCTTTGGGTGAATGTCTCAGCTTGATCCTTAGGCTCATTAAATTGATTCTTAACAATTCTGTTAGTCTGTCTATGCCTTGCTGTGTTTCTTTTAATTTCACAGTAAATTTTTCATCTCTACGATTTGTCATCGGTCCTTCTTTCCTAATAGTCGATTCCTTTGTCATGGATGTATTAGGCTCAAGTGTGTTCATGATCTTTCATATCTCCCTTCATTTCCTCTAGTCAGTTTATTTCCTTGAATCCCAGTGTTGCAGCTGGTGGTGTTGCTACTTCCCTTTTGGGGCGTTGGTTTTCCTCTCTGATGATTGGTCTTCGTTATGTTTGCATGGATATGTGTGATGCTCTTGTGCACCCTAACCTGTCTTGAGAAGGAGGGAGCTGGACTCTGCTGCTGGGGAGGAAGTTCCAAAGCTAGTCTCAGGTGCGTGTGGGCACCCCATTTCTCCTAGCTCTTTACAGCAGAGGCCCTGGCAGAGCCCCTCTGTCCACGTGCCTGCCCACCTGGCCCCAGTGAGGGTGTGCAAAGGCGGGGGAGGGAGGGCCGACCTCCACTGATCCTATGACAGTGACCTCCTGCTGCCTGTGGCCTCAACACCCAGCCACTCCCGCCTTGGCGCCCCACCTGCTCCAGTGGAGGCTGCCTTCTCACTCCACGGTGTCCGCCCTTCAGGGATGCTTCCTAATGTCTGATTCACAGTGGCCCTCCTTTACTCATCTTCCAACACATTGAGATAGATACATACATATATATGACTATATATGACTGTTTTTATATGTGTATATATAGTTTGTCTGGAAGGGGTGTCAAGCATTTATGCTCAGTCTACCATTTGATTCCGTCTTCATATAATGACTCTTGATTTAACATCTTTAACCTAAATGTATTAACAATTCATGAGAGTAATTTTAGAACATATTTTTTATCTGACTCTTAATTTACTGCCCAAGTGGGAAAGGTTCTTTCAGAAGTTGAATTTCACTTTCCCATTCAGTGTCCTCTGCTGTTAAATCTCTGGGAACTTCATTTATGCAGAGAGGGAAGGGAAGGTAACCTCCTGACGATCCAGTCACACCAAGGGGACATTTTATACCTCCACTGGCACAAGTGTCTGAAGTGAATGCAAACGAAGTAACTACAGGTGAAGATCGTCACTAACATTTTTAGTCTATTTGGATATGTTTTCATCCTCAAATGAACAGTTGCAGTGTAGTAGTGAAAAAACTTTTTTTTCTGGGGAATAAAAATTTCATTTTGCTGAGCAGGTAGCCGGAGAGTAAATGGAAAATATTTTTCACTAAATATAGAAATGAAATTTTGGAGGCGAAGAATCTAACAGGACCATAATCTCAGTCCATCTTAACAGAAGTTCTTCATAGTTCTGTGACCACCTGTCCCCTAGCAAGACCAGCCCAGCAAGAATGCTGGAAACCCTTTGCCCCAAACCTTATGTTTTGTGTATTTCCTCTTGTGTATTGTAGATTTCAGATTTGAAAAAAAGGCTGGAACCCAGCTTCAATTTAGATTGTTGCTTTGGATAGCCCCGAGTTTAAGACAAACGCATCTTTGCAATTGAGTATTGCATCTCATTAGTATTGGCGCTGTCGAAGTTGCTCCTTAGAACCCTCTGTTTCTTTGGAAACGGAGAAAGGGCAGCACTGTAGCTTGTACCTTGGTTTGAGAAACTGTGTATCTGAATAGTGGCCACCACCACTTACCGTTTTCTTTTGCACAATGAATTTGGTGCTCTCAACCTTGGGAACATCACACTAGGAAGTCTACAAACCTGCTTTCTCTTTGTTTTTCACGGCAATCAGGGTAGACCAACACAGAGACTCCCACCCGGCAGGCGGAGGGAGGAGGCCCGGAGAGGGGCGTGGTCCACATTCTCTGCTAAACCTCGACCACTGGCGATGCAAACTGGGAAAACTAGGCTTTTAACTCTCCTGCCTGGTGGTGGGGAAGGAGGGGCTGGGGTGTGGGGGAAGTTGGATGCTTGCAACTGTGGCTATTCACTTCAGTTTTCCCAAGCCGGGAGGTGGATCTCTCCAGGGCAGGAGTCTTATTTGGATACAAACACCCTGAGGGGTGGGAGAAGATGGTCTTGAAAGGGGACCAAGGTGCCCCAGGTTTCCGTTGCTCCCAGGAGACTTTCCTGGCTTATCTCTCATAAGATGAAGTTTTACTTTCAATTTGAAGCACCAGCTCTCTCTCTCTCCACCTGTTCCTTCCTCATTCTCTCACATTCCCACCTCCTCTCCTTTTGGTTTTTAGTGGCTCATAACCAGTAATCAAAATAACCAAAGCTCCGGGGCGCCTGGGTGGCCCAGTCGTTGGGCGTCTGCCTTCGGCTCAGGGCGTGATCCCGATGTTATGGGATGGAGCCCCACCTCAGGCTCCTCCGCTGGGATCCTGTTTCTTCCTCTCCCACTCCCCCTGCTTGTGTTCCCTCTCTCGCTGGCTGTCTCTGTCAAATAAATAAATAAATAATCTTAAAAAAAAAAAAAAAGAGCCCCATTTTTAAACCCACAAAATGGGGAAAACAGCTTTGTAAAGCCGCACTAGAGTTGGACAGGCTGCTGGTGCTGTGGGCAGAACTCAGCCCTGGGGCACCGGGGGTGGAAAATCCATGCCCTGGGTGACACCGGCAGCGTACCCTCTCCCCCACCCTGCGGGACAACACATTTTACTCTTCAGAAATCAGGATGCCAAATTGGACACTGTGTAAAATGAGTTTGTATCACGGTAAAGAGGCAAAGGAACAGGGAAAGATGTGAACAGCTGTTCTGCCTTTAAGAGGACAAAGTGGGTTTAAAATTCTTCATTAGTCTTACTTTTATAATAGTCACATTTTAGAATAATTTTAATTTGCATTTAAAACGAGGTGCCCTCCTCCATTTAATAACCACCATTTGGAATCTCAAACATTCTGAGATGTTAAGAGGGGAAGGTAATATTTTAATAGGGTTTCCAGCTGCTTCCAGTCCCTCCAGCCCTGTAACTCCCCACCTTCCTGCTCACCTTTTCTTCAGATACGCCAGCCCCCACCCTCAAGCTTCTCATTCCTGAGGATAAAGCTTCATTTGTATGGTGCTTTTCTCCCCTGCATTTCCCCTATTTCTAAGGTACTAGTTTTCAGTGAAGTACCTTTTCAGTTATGCTCTTTCATGAAGGCAGAATTAAATGATATTTTGCAGCTTTTGCAAATATGAAGATTATGCAAAATTCGTGTCAGATCTTTTTTCTTAAAGAAATAAATGTGACAAAATGAACCAACCATCTCCATTCCTTTTCACTTCCCTCCCTGAATTAACTAGATACCTAATGTTGATATACGTTAATCTTCTAAAGTTGACGTATGTTATTCTAGGCATATTTTTATTCATTGACTATATACCTAGTCATACACTAAATAGAGTATTTTTTAGAAAAAAAATTAAACAGAATAGTGTCATTCTGTGCATATTTTTTGCAACTTACTTTTTCACATACCATGTGCTTTTGAGATTAGTTCCGTGTTGGTAATGCCCTGCTCTTCGTTGTGCATTTTAACCGCTGTATAATATTCCACTGTGATCTAATTCCTTATGGATAAACATTTTTGCTATTATTAGGAATAATGGTGTGAACAGCTCTGCTCCAGATTCCTTGTGCACAAGTGCAAGGCTTCTCTATGACAGGCATCTGGCTGTGGGGTAGCATTTTCGGCTTGTCTTAGGAACTAACAAAGTGCTCTCTACAATCATACTGATTTACTCTCCTGCCAACAGTTTATGGGAGCTACAGCCTTGCCAATACTAGTTAGATTTTGAGAACATTAATACATTCAAAAGAGTATTTATGTTTTTACTTTGATATTTGTTTTACTTTGGTAATGTTGTTAAACAACATTAAAAAATGTCTTAGTTTTTCTAGTAGAACTTCAATATGTCAAAAGCCGTATTGTCTAAATGTGATTCTTGAGCAAATACCAAGTAATTATTTTTTTTTGAAGATTTTATTTATTTATTTGAGAGAGAGAGAGCACTAGAGGGGGGCGAGGAGTGGCAGAGAGAGAGGGAGAAGCAGACTCCCCACTGAGCAGGGAGCCCAATGCGGGGCTTGATTCTGGGACCCTGGGATCACATGACCTGGACTGAAGGCAGACAACTTAACTGACTGAGCCACACAGGCACCCCCCAAATAATGTTTTAAAATCAGAAATTGAGCTTTATGATGAACACATAGAAATGATTAATATTCTTTTTTTTTTTAATAATGATTTTTTATTATATTATGTTAGTCACCATACAGTACATCCCCGGTTTTCGATGTAAGGCTCGATGATTCATTAGTTGTGTATAACACCCAGTGCACCATGCAATATGTGCCCTCCTTACTACCCATCACTGGTCTATCCCATTCCCCCACCCCCCTCCCCTCTGTAGCCCTCAGTTTGTTTCTCATAGTCCATAGTCTCTCATGTTTCATTCCCCCTTCTGATTACCCCCCCTTTCTTTATCCCTTTCTTCCCCTACTGATCATTCTAGTTCTTATGTTCCATAGATGAGAGAAATCATATGATAGTTGTCTTTCTCTGTTTGACTTATTTCACTAAGCATTATCTCCTCCAGTGCCGTCCATGTTGTAGCAAATGTTGAGAACTCATTCTTTCTGATTGCTGAGTAATATTCCATTGTATATATGGACCACAACTTCTTAATCCAGTCATCTGTTGCAGGGCATCTCGGCTCCTTCCATGATTTAGCTATTGTGGACATTGCTGCTATGAACATTGGGGTGCATATGGCCCTTCTCTTCACTACGTCTGTATCTTTGGGGTAAACACCCAGTAGTGCAATGGCTGGATCATAGGGTAGCTCAATTTTTAACTTTTTAAGGGACCTCCACACGGTTTTCCAGAGTGGCTGTACCAACCTGCATTCCCACCAACAATGTAGGAGGGATCCCCTTTCTCCACATCCTCTCCAACAATTGTTGTTTCTTGCCTTGTCTATTTTTGCCATTCTAACTGGCGTAAGGTGGTATCTCAGTGTGGTTTTGATTTGAATTTCCTTGATGGCTAATGATTTTGAACATTTTTTCATGTGTCTGTTAGCCATTTGTATGTCATCATTGGAAAAGTGTCTGTTCATATCTTCTGCCCAGAAATGATTAATATTCTTTTTAAAGACTTTTTTCCTTTTAATCATACAGCAGGAAATATCTTCATTTCTTGGTTACAGGATGGTGATAAGTAGTATCTGTCGTCTTTCCTCCTCTTCCCTCCTCTTCCCTTCCCTCCTCTTCCCTTCCCTTCCTCTCCTCTCCTCTCCTCTCCTCTCCTCTCCTCTCCTCTCCTCTCCTCTCCTCTCCTCTCCTCTCCTCAAAAGAGATACTATTTTATTTGTTGTAGCAAATTCCTAAATGAAACTTAGGCAAATAATAACATATCCAGCCACCCGCAACCTCTTGCCTTGACCCGCATACTCAGGGTGTCTTTGTTGTGAGGCTCTTGATTCCGTGGCCTTGGGGTCAGTTTTGCTAGTCATCAGCAAACTCACTCGTATGACATCACTGCCAAATGTGAAGGCAGTTGACTTACTGTGAATCGTTTTGTTGGAGGCTTGTGCCATGGTAAAAACCTTACGTTTGTGGGCACTCACCTATGTTCATTGAATTCATCTTGTTAAATGGCAATACATATTTAAAATGTATTTTAAATGGATAGGTAGTGAAATCGGATCTCATTGTTTTATTTTCATTTCTCTGATTCCTAGAAAAGTCGAACATCTTTTTATTTGCTCAAGAGAGGGTGGGTTCATCAAGTTCCTTTTCTGTGAATTGCCTGTTTATATCATTTGTTTACCCTCCCCATGACCCTCCCCTCCCTTTTTAAATGATTTTAGGACTTACACAGTCTAGATGCCAATCTTGTATCTGTATGTTGCAAAAGTTGCCTCTGAGGTGGCTTGTGTTTTTACTTCGTATAACCTATCTCGTCAGAAAAGTTTTCAGCCCTCAGTCTCTTTATTTACGGTTTGAGCATATTGTGCTAGGTTTATGAAATCATTCCCTCTCCCCAATGCCATAAAGATCATCTGTATTTTCATTTAAAGTTTTATTCTTCGTAGTCATGTCTTCAGTCTGTGTGGGATTTGTTTTTGTGGATGGTGTGATCTAGGGATCTAATTCTAACCTTTTCCATAGAGACAGCTGATTGACCCGGCACTCTTTGTTTATTCTTGTCTGACTCATCATTTTAGTTCTGTCAGATTATGGGTTTTGCACATACACATACCTATCCACACACAATGTATGTGTATGTGAGTTTATATATATGACATATATTTATCATATTGTTTCAATTTCTGTAGCATTCTGGTAAAATTTGATATGTGAAGTAGAAAGTCTATCATCTCAGTCTTTAGAACAGGCGTGGCTTTTCTTTTTCCATGGGAATTTTAAGATAACTCTTCGGGTTCTAAGAAAAATCTTGTTTGGCTTTAAATTAGAATTGCATGGAATTTATAGATTATTTCAGTGAGAATGGCTATATTTACGACTTAAGTAGACTGTTCGAACACGGTATAGTCTTCATTCATGTAGGTCTTTTATATCCTCCAGGAAATAGGATTTTTTAAATACTTTTATACCTCAACTTTATACTTTTTTAACTTATAAGCGTTATACTTCTAACAATAAAAGTTCATACACATCTTTTGTTAGATTTAGTCAAAGATACCTATAGATTTTGTTGCTATTGGAGTAATAGCTTTTAAAAACGTGTTTTCTCATTGTCAGGTGATTGAATCCTCTGATGAGATCTCTTAGTTTTATCTGTAAGTTCTCTTGCTTTTTCCTTAGCAGAAAATTCTTATTCCTTGTTTTAAAGGTAATAATTTAAAAGTTTCACTATAATGTATGGTATTTGCTTTAGGTTCTGACAGCTGGCCTTTATCAGACCAAGGAACTTTCCTTCACTGATTTCACTAAGAATCATAATCACAAATGGATGTTAAATGTTTCCCAATGCTCTTTCTACATCTGTTGAGGTGATTATGATTTTATTTCTTCCTTTGATGTTTTCATGTGATGAAGCACGCTGCTCTGTTGTCCTTGTGTTCCTGCGATAAATCCTACTTTGCTACTATTTTTGAATGTACGGTTGGATTCCATTTGCCATATTTTATGTAGGGTAGTTGCATCTGTGTTCATACCTGAATCCGGAGTATGACTTTCCTTTTGTACACTCTTTTGTTTTTGTTTCTTTTTTTTAGATTTTATTTATTTATTTGACAGAGAGAGAGCGCGTGAGCACAAGCAGGGAGAGCAGCAGAGGGAGAGGGAGAAGCAGACTCCCCGCTGAGCAGGGAGCCTGCGGTGGGGCTTGATTTTAGGACCCTGAGATCATGACCTGAGCTGAAGGCAGATGCTTCACCGACTGAGCCGCCCAGGCGCCCCTTGCGTACTATTCTTTTTCTTTTTTTTTTTTTTTTTAAAGATTTTATTTATTTATTCTACAGAGATAGAGACAGCCAGCGAGAGAGGGAACACAACCAGGGGGAGTGGGAGAGGAAGAAGCAGGCTCATAGCGGAGGAGCCTGACGTGGGGCTCGATCCCGTAACGCCGGGATCACGCCCTGAGCCGAAGGCAGACGCTTAATCGCTGTGCCACCCAGGCGCCCCTTGCGTACTATTCTTGTTTAGAACATAGGTCGAGTTAGGAGAGTTTTCCTGCTCTTCCAGCTCTTTGGAGAAATTTGCATAAGGTTGTCTGTTCCTAGAAATTTTGAAAGAACCCACCTGTTTTACTGTGTATGTGCATTTGTGGAGGAGTTTTAACTATTGATTCTACTTAAAGAAATAGATATGAATCTGTTCTGCATTTTCATTCCCTTTGTGCTACTTTTATTGTTATATTTCTGTAGAAAATGTTTCATTTTATCCAGGTTTTCTAATTTATTAGCATAAACTTACTCATCTTATTTTCAAATGGTTGTTTCAATTTTAACTGTATCTATAATTTTGTTCCTTTATGTTTGTAAGATTGTTTTTGTGCTTTTTCCTTCTTTCATCTCACTATCATGCTGATTTGTCTCTTTTATGAATCTCTTCAAAGAACCAGCTTTTAGGTTTTGTCATTCTCTCTATGATTTCTTTGATTACTATGTTATTAACTTTCTAATGGACCTCAGGTGCTCCGAATTGGGTAAGTGAGAATTCTTGGCTCAGGACGCTCATCATTATGCTGTCATGGCCTGTTTTATCGTGTTTATGTATGTCATAATAACCACGTGGGAGCCCGCTGCTCCCCATGAAAGGACAACGCCAACAGTTACATCTACCCATTTATTCCTCCTCCCTTCCCTCGGCTTTCTCCTCCAACTGACCACCACTAGTCTGGGTCTTGTGCTTCTCATTTTCTCCACTTCTGTATTTGTGGGTATTTCTAAAAGTACATTGTTAATTTTTAGGTGCTCTTCATGTAATAAAAAGGGCATTTTGTGGTACATGATATTCCAGAACTTGTGGGTTTTTTGTTTTTTTGGGTTTTTTTTAGAGAGAGTGTGTGGGCGAGTGGTGGGGGTGGGGGAAGGGGCAGAGGGAGAGGGAGAGAGATAATCTTAAGTAGGTTCCACGCTCAGTGTGGAGCCCAACACGGGCCTCGATCTCGGGTCATGAACCTGAGATCATGACCTGAGCAAAAATCAAGAGTTGGATGCTTAACCGACTGAGCCACCCAGGTGCCCCTGGGACTTGTTTTTTCAAGTCAATATCATGCTGTTCTGTCTCATCCATGTTGCTGCATGGAGCTGTACTTCTTCACTTTTCACTGTTGTATGATATGCCCTTTGGTGAATAGTCCATAAGTTGTCTATTCACTTATTGAAAGGCATTCAGTTATTTCCATGTTTTCATATCATGAACACAGTAGCTATCAACATTCTGATATATGCTCCCTGGTATTCCATGAGTAAGACCAACTCCGGGATGTATTTTACTGGACATAGCCAGGAATGCAATTAAACCAAATGTTCCAAAAATCACCCTTTCAAGCAAAGTATAAGAAATCCTGTTGATTCATATCCTTTTTAACAGCTGATGCTATTGACTTCTTGGTTTTTGTGGATCAAATGAGTATAAATCTCCCCCTAATCTTTTTTTTTTTTAATTTTATTAAATAGTCTCTACACCCCAAGTGGGGCTCAAACTCACAACCCTGAGATCAAGAGTCACATGCTATTTGGACTGAGCCAGCCAGGCACCGTTCTCCTCCTAATCTTAATTGGATTTTCCCTTGATTATTGATTCACAAATGATATTGAACATTTCTCAATAGGTGTTTTCTCCTTCGTTTCTATCTCCTGTTCATTTTTATTGGGTTGTTTGTCCTTCTCATTGATTGTAGGGGTTCTTCACATTGTTGATACCAATCGGGTGTAAGTTATACATGTTGCAAATATGCTCTCCCATCTACAACTTGTCCTTTCTCTTTCTTTAAGGTGTTTATTGAACATAAATCCTTAGTTTGATACAGTCAAATTTATCAAAATTTTAATGCCAGTGCTTGGTGTCTCCTGTTTAAAAATTTTTTTCCTACTGTAAATTCAGAAAGATGTTTACTTATATTTTCTACTACAAATTTCACATCACCATTTACGTACTTAATCCACCTGGAATTCATTTTCATACACAGTGTAAGGTAGAGAGGTTCAATTTCATTTATTTCCCTAAAGGAACATGTTTTTAAAAATCATTTTCTTCCCTCTACGGTTTTGGAGTTTTAGCCTGTTATTCTTTTAATAATATCCTGGGTTGGGCTCTTGTTTCATGATTCTTCACCCTTCCTTGTATTTTAATACCTGCATTGAAAGCTATAAATTTCCCTTGAAATACTTCTTTGGTGCATCCTATAGTTTCTAAGCTTATGTAGCCATCATTATTTGGTTATAATTTCTAATTTCCAATATGATTTCTTCTTCATCTCATAAGCTATTTCAGGTGTTGAATTTTTTTTTAAAGGTTTTATTTATTTACTTGAGAGAGAGAGAGCATGAGCAGGGGAAGGGGGAGAGGCAGGGAGAAGCAGGCTCTCCACTGAGCAGGGAGCCCAACATGAGGCTCGATTCCAGGACCCCGGGATCATGACCTGAGCCCAAGGCAGACGCTTAACCGACTGAGCCGCCCAGGCGCCCCAATCAAGTGTTGAATTTTCAAATACATTTGCAAGTTTGACTCTCTTTCTGTTATTGATCTCTAATGTTAGTTTACTGTGGTTGGAGAACATGGTCTCCATGGTATTGATTTTTTATATTCGTTGAGGTCAGTGTTGTTGTCCAGAAACTGGCCAGGTGATGCTGATTATTGGGTGTACTGTAAACATTTTTAGGTCAAACCTGTAAACTGTGTTGTTTAAATGTTCTGTGTCCTTACTGATCTATTTTTTCTCTACTTTATCCATCACTGAGTAGGGTTTAATAAAATTTTCTGTTATGATGTGGCTTTTTAAATTTTCTTTTTATAAGTCTACTGATTTTTGCTTTATCTGTTTTCTGTGTTAGAAACATACAAATTTGAATTTTTTAATATCTTTATGGTGAATTGTTCTCATTATCTCCATGTATGATCTTTTTGACTCTAATAATGCTTTTTGTCATAATGTCTGTTTTGTCCAATGTAAGTAGAGCTTCAATTGCTCTCTTGATTAATATTTGCCTACTTTATTTTCTCATCTTTTTACATTCATCTGTTTTTGTGTGTCATAGTGTTTACTGAATCTCTTATAAAATAGCCTATAGCTAGATTAAAAGAATCCTATCTGAGATTGTTGTATTTCAATGGGAAAATATAGTCAGTTTATAACTGAGATTACTAATAAATCTGTATTTACTTCTTTTTTTTTAGTATTTATTATCATCATCCTTAGTTTCAATCTTCATTTTTGTCCCCTGTCTTCTGTGAATTGTTTTTCACTTTCACTTTTTTTTTTTTTTTGCTATTATTCCCTATAACTTTTATTTACTTAGAAGTTAGACAGTTTATCCCTATTCTTTAAAAGTTGAATATGCATTTTTAAAAATCAACATTGTTATCCTTTTCTTGAAAAATTAAAGAACCACAGGACCCTTGCACTGTTACCGATTGTTCCCAGCAACTTGCATGCACATTGTCTTGCTTTTAGGTCTGTCTTGTTTCCAGGGATACCCGCTGATCTTAGTGTTGTTCTGTACAGTTTATGCTCCCTGAGATGGACCTAGCGTTCCCTCATTTCTGTGTCCATTATTGCTGGGAACACCTCTCTCCTTATTTTTAGGTCCAGTTTCTTTGCTTCGGAAGTACGTTCCTAAATAGTCCTCTCAGTGAGTGAGTGAGTGAGCGTCAATGACACACTCTACTTGAATGAAAATTACTCTGTTTCACCTCTGGGATGAGTCTTCGGCAGGGTATGGAATGCTCGGTTACCGGGTATGTGTTCTCAATGTACTGAAGATGTCCTTCTCTTGTCTTCTGGCTTCTTCTTTGCTCTTTAGACACCTGCCATCGGTCAGACGGTCATTGCCTAGCAAGGTCATTGGTCTTTCCGCTCTCGTTGCTCTCTAGATTTTCTTTTTGTCTTTGCTTTTTAAATGATTTTAGTGGGGTAGAGCCATGGGTTCATATTTTATTTTTTCTGCTCAGGACTATTTCTGCTTCCTCAGTCTGAGGATTCATATTTTTTTAATAATTTATTAAAAATGACGAACCTCCCAAAGATGGCCTCTGCTCCCTCCTTCCTTCCTGAATGCCTGTGGGTGTGTGGCAGCTCATCCCCTCCTAGTCTCTGGTTCTCGAACTCCGCAGAGAGTTCCATCTGTTTCTCTCGCCGTGATGCATACTGGGTGATTCCCTCAGACTGTCCCCCAGCCCCTCACTCATTCTCCCCTCAGAGGCATCTAATCTGTTCTTTAAACTATTGGTTTTAATTTCAGTGACTTTAAATGGTTTGTTTTGTTTTTCTTAGCTAATCTTTTCAAAGTTCCTTGTTCTTACAGGATTCCTTTTTTTTGTTTTAAGAATTTTATTTATTTAATCTAGAGACAGACAGAGACAGCTACAAAGAGCACAAGTGGGGAGGAGAGACAGAAGAAGGCTCCCGGCTGAGCAGGGAACCCAACATGGGGCTCAATCGCAGGACCCTGGACCCAAAGGCAGATGCTTAACCAACTGAGCCCCCCAGGCTCCCCTCTTACAGGATTTCTAGTCTCTTTAATCATTTAAAATAGTCTTACCTTATAAACTTTTCTTTTCCTTATAAACTTTTTCATGTTTTACTCAAGTGTGGTGGGAGTAAGGGAGACTAATCCTCTTGTTTGACATTCCTGCTAATTCTTCCTCATCTTGTCTTATTCCCTGTATATTTTGGAATTTTTGAATTGGGACCTTCCACGTAGGAGGGGTTTCATTTATTTGCTTTGAATGTGGGACTCTTTGGGCTGGGAAATTATTCCTAAGGATTTCTTTTGCTTTTGTTTGCTCTAGGATGCCTGAGGTCTCACCCAATCATAACCAATTCTCAGGTTAGTTTTTACAGTTTAGGGATTTCCATACTTCCTGATCGTGTACACAGGGACTGCAAACCTATGTGTGATGTAAGCTTAGGTTTTCACTTTCCCTTGGGACAATCCTCCCTCTTCCCCGGCCTGTCCCCCACTTCAGAGCCCTGTGCACATATCAGCTACCCTGACCTCATTTATGCTGCTGGGCAGAATTTCCCTTGTTCCCCTTCCGCTGTAGCCCCCATGCCGCTGCAAATCCTAGCTTTGCGCCGTGGTCTCAGTTCCAGCGCTCTGGCTTGAGTGGGCACAATGAGTTTTCTCCTGTCTTTCTGTGGGATGTTAGAGCATAGGGGTAATGATCTCGAGTCAGCAATAGGAATGTTCCAAACACAGGTGTGAATCTTTTTTAATATTAAATCAATGGTGAAGTGAAATGTACAGAGTCTAATGAGGGGACAGTCCCACAGGGAGGTCACCAACAGAGCTGTGGGCACATGTCTTCATCCCAGGGTGTGTGGGTGGGATTGGGGGGAGAGCATCTATAGCTACCCTTTATGAGATAGAAGCACTGGGCAGACGTGGCTGTGGAACACCTGAGATGTGGCCAGTGTCCGCCGAGATGTGCTTCAAACTAAAAAGATTTCAAAGACTTAGTATGAAATGAATGTAAATATGAAAATAATGTAAAAATAATATAAAAATAATAAATATAAATAATATAATATTATATATAATAATATAAAAATAATGTAAAAGTAATATAAAATATTTCTGAACATTTTTTATAAAGATTGAGTGTTGCAATAATAATGTTTTAATCTATTAGTTTAAAGAAAACATCATCTAAGTGAGTGTATCTCCTTTTACTTTTTAAAAGTGTGGCTACCAGAAAACTTATAATTCAATCTGTGGTTCAGACTATACTTTCGAGAGCCTTCCTAGTCAGAGTGAAGTCCTTAGGCCAGCAGCGCTGGCATCACCTGGGAACGTGCGAGAAGGGCAGGACCTCAGGCCTCAGAACCTGCATTTTGACAAGACCTCTATGATTTGTGTGCATGTTAGAGATCGGTGGTCCTGAAACTTGGGTGGGCATCACTGTGTCCTGGAGGGCTCCTTAAATCAGGAGTGGTAGGCCCCACCCCAGAGTTCCAGATTCAGTAGATTGAGGGTGGGGCCTAGACTCTGCTTCTCTAACAAGGTTCTAGGTGGTGTGGACGCTTCTGAGGACCTCGCTTTGGGAGCCACCTACTCTCTCTACATTCTGGAAGATAACAACCAGATGCGTCCCTAAGACCTAAATTAGGGGTTAGAACAAAGTTCTGGGGATAAGCTATTTTGGAACTTATCTTCCAGGAGTGGGATATTGTCTTCTTTCTGTTCCTTCATACCAGACCCTCTGAGAGCCATCCCCAAATCCCTACTCTTTCAAATGGATTGAAGCAAAATATCCTTCGCAGGTGGATATGAAAATTGCAGGAATGTGAAAAATCTTTCCTTTGCTCAGAGATGGGAAAGAGCTTCCCAGCCGCCAGTCACTATCTACCATTCACCTCCATTCACCACCCACCACCCGCCTCCATTCACCATCCACCATCCACCTCCACTCTCTATTTAGCTCTATTCACCATCCACCATGTACCATTACCCACCTCCATTCACCACCCACCACCATCCACTTCCATTTACCTCCATTCACCATCTGTCGTCCACCTCCCCTCACCATTCTCCATTCATTATTGATGACCCTTCACTCTCTTGGTCCTCGCAGCCTGCATGTAGGTTTTCTTCTTAACAGAAGGGTGAAGAAGCTGAGGCTACAGGAGGTGAGTGACGCACCTAGTGTTGGGGCAGAGTGGGCATGTTTCTCTCCCTCTTTTTAAAGCCTCCTTTCAGCAACAGCATCAAACGTTAGTGAAGCAACTTCGCCCCATGCTGCCATTTCCCGTGCCTTGTTCCATGATGAGTGAGAAGTTGCTGTTCCAAAGTCAGAGCTGAATCCTGGCCGTACCACACACCCAGGCACTTGGGTCATCAAGTAATTTGAGATCTTAAAGATGCCTGAAAGTCAGCATTTTTGGCTTTCAAAGGTGGTTACTCATGCCCGGAGAAGTTAAGAAACATTCTTCAGAGCAATATAACAACTTAGAAAATGAACCAGAGACCTCTAGTTAGAAAGTGTGGTTGAGGTCATAGCTATCTCCCTTCCTTCCTGAACCGTGGTGTAGACCCACAAGGGCATGAGAGCAGAAGAGGAAAGAGTGGATGAGAATACCAACAATATTTTCAAAAGACAATGCGGATGAATGAAGAAGGGTAAGTAATCTAGCGGAATAAAGCTGAAGGGGAGGAAGACAATATGCTGAGGAAGACCAGAAAGCCTCAGAATTAGAAGCACTAAGGGCCCGCTGGAGGCTGAATGCAGCCGAATCTCCTCCAAGTCTGGAAATGCCAGATCCCTTCTGCTACCCAGGCAGTGCAGGAGTGTGGACCCTCTGCAGAAATGAACTGGAGGAGCTGTGGGCTTTGGGCACCAGGCACAGCAGAGAGTAGGGGTACAGACACACCGGCAAGATAGAAATCAAGTAGACATGGTGAGAGCCAAGCCACTCTCTCCATCCTGGGCCCAGATTTCCCAGTGGCCAGATTTCATCCCCAGTTAGAAAATTGGCAGATTCTTCTGGAAAAATGGAATGACCAAGAGAAAAGACTTCACTCTTCAGGTCCTTCAGGATGGAGGGGACTCCAAATAGTGGGCCCCCCCCCCAGGAAGTTCTTCAAGCAGCCAGCTCTGTTCTTGCACATGGGGCTTTCAATCCTGATGCCTCTTTATGCAATAAGAACAGGTAGGGAAGGATCCAACATTCGAGGACAATGTGTATACCTGTGTAGCCCCACCCCCATCAGGCACAGGGTACGTTTGGTCAATGACCAGCTTTGGAACAGCATTTGACTTATAAAACATACACATATATTGCTCTGTTAAAAAATAAAAGAAAGACAAAAGAGCCCCATTGCTCTGAGGAACTTTCTTCTTCTCCAGTCACACGTGGACTCCCTCAAGTGAGTGGCCCCAACACAGCTTCAGATCCATGTCCTCTACCCTTGGGGCTCCATCAAAGTGAGCTGAGTGTGCTTGGAGGATGGAGAAGGAAGGGGGGTCTGCAGTCCCACTACCTGTGGCACCCGGGCTGGTCTCACGACTTTGGCTGGGCTAGCGGTGAGGGTCGTAAGGGAAACCCAGGGCCCAGGGGCTTGTTGGTTTGGTTATATTCCCAAATGAGGGCTGACGGTGCATGGAGAAGCCAAGGGAGCCCCAGAAGACTGAACTTAAGATACCCCAGTGGTTGTTTGGTTTTCTTATCAACAGGCCCTTTCCACCTGCAGTGAGTAGGGCCTGCACGGGGCTCTTGGGAAGAGCTAAGAGTTTCCCTTCCTCCAGAACTTGAGGTGAGGTAGTTAGGTAAGGGTAAGATGGAAAGGAAGGGTCCCAGGCTGACTTTCAGGATCCTCCTTGTGCAGCACACTAGGGCTGGGTGAGGGGATCTGTGAGGGTTTCCTTATAAAAGAGTGTGGTCTCAAACAGCCATGAGAGGAGAAATTCCAGTAGAGCAATTTTCATAGGCTGAGCAGGGCCTTTGGGGGAGCCGCCCACCAGCGATAGGCTGGGAGACTGCTTGCTTCTCTGAACTGGTCTCAGCTGAGCCTGAGAGAGCATGTCTGGAAAGGGACAACCAGCCTTGGCCTGTCCAAATACATTTCCCCGAGCTCTCAGGTTGCCCACAGCCCGTGGGCCCAGAGGCAGGCTGGGGACTGAGGTTTCTGGACCCAAGCCCATCTGAGGGAACGAATGCCCTCACTCTCAGGTTGACTGGGGAAGCTTCTGGGGAGATTGTAGGGGGCAAGAAGCCATGGAATGTCTCTTGGAGGAGACAGGGTGGGCATCCTCAGCAGCAGGAATCAAGGTGGCAAAGGGTGGGCACTCTGTTTCTGGGGTGAATTTAGCAATCTCCAAATTCACCTTTCCGTTCCTTCCTTATCCCCCCCTTTCCTCCTTCCTCTCATTTGGTCATGTATTGGGTGTCAACTGTATGTACCATTAATCCATTCTCTAAGGGCAAAGACTCTGTTCTCAGAGCCCCGTACCCTGGGGGAGATGGGCTCTCGATGAACTATCAAGAGGCAGGACGAACCAGTGCCCGGGTAAGAGTCTCAAGAGACAGGTGGGTGGATGGCAGCAGGGAATCCAAGGGAGCTGGTGTCGAAGCTGGCATTGTACTCATGCATTCCACAGTCTTCTATCAGGCAGAGCCCCTGGAGAAGTTCCTGCCATCTGGGCTCTGAGCTATGCATAGGTGCTGCTGGGCAGCAAAGGGAAGGTATTGTAAGATGGGGGCAGGGAAGGCTGTGTGGGAATGTGAGTGCTGGTGGTGGGTTGGAAGTAATCGTAGAAGGCATGGAATGAGAAGAATGGACTGGACTGTATTCCATAGGTAATGAGGAGACATGTGCTCACTGGAGGAACTTTGGAAGTTATAAAGAAGAGCTAGCAACAATATCCGTAATCATACTTCTCATGGGCAACTCTTAACTTCTCGATGTATTCGCATCCAGTCTTTTTCTCTTGTGACTTTTATTTGATGGCAGATTATATTTTATAAATATATTTTTCATTTGATGTCTTCGCTAAATTATTTTCCCATGTTAAGAATTCTCTTGGTCACATGATGTTGTATCATGCGGATGGGTCATAATTAACATCACTTCCCCGTTTTCTCCTGTTACAAATAATACTGATGGACATTTCCAGGCACAAAAGTTTTTTCCTCCCCTCTCATTCTGGATTCGTTTCTTGGAAGGATTCCCAGGTCAGCGGCCCTTCAACTTCCCCAGAAAGGAGGCGCCCAGCTCCCTGGTGGTCAGTGCTGTGGCATTTCTTGGCATCTGGGTCTTATTTCTTAATGGGGCCGAGGGCAGCTTTCCTCCTTCTCTTTTGGGAATGTGAGCTCCGCTCTTGGTGGGTTGCCATGTTCTCACGTGTAAGACCACGAGGTCCTGAGATCCACCCCAGAGTTGGAGCGAGGAAGCCTCCTTTCAGCCTGGGACATGCCTCTGACACCGGCTGGTGTTTGCTGTCCCCTGGATGGGAAGGGGCCAGGGCCTCCTCTCTCTGGGCTGGAGGGGCTTGGGGGCAAAGGAGGCAGCACTGTTGCGCGCCTGTGATGTGCCGGGCACTACTCCCACTCTTCTGTGCGCGCCGTCTTAGGTGCGTCTCCCCCAGCCCTCTCCAAACTGAAGCCCAGGCTTCTCTGGCTGCAGTGCCCAGACGCTTGGGGGTCCCCGGATGCCGCACGTGGCTGCTGGGCTGCAGGGTGTCTGTCGGCCACACACTCTTTTTTTTTTTTGGAGGGGGCATCCAGACCCGAACCCAGGACCTCTTGATCTGCAGCCTCTTTTTACGCTTTCAAGGATCCCCGAAGCAGAGAATCCAGGTCAGTACACAAATACATTTATTTTAAAAATATTTCTATTTTTAACAAATTAACTGAGAAGTGATGAGAATGGCAGAAAACTCCCATGTACCTTTAACCCAGATTCACCAACTATTTACATTTTTGCCCCATCTGCTTATGTGCAATCTCTCTCCACACACACACACACACACACACACACACACACACACGCACACACACACACACACATTTTTTGCTCCTGAGCATTTGAGAGTAAGTTGTAGACTCATGCCCCTTTACCCCTAAATATGCCCGTGTGTTTTTCCCAAGAAAAAGGAAAATCTCTCAGTTATCCGCAGTATACTTACCAAGGTCAAGAAGTTTCCTATCGATATACTACTGTCACCTGATAAAAAGTCCATCTTTAAATCTTGTCAGCTGTCCACACTGCCCCCTGCAGCCCCCCCCCCACCCGCACACCTGTCCAGGACCACACACCGCCCTGGGTCCTCCAGACTTTAAATTTCCTTCAGCTGGGAAGTCCCATTTTTCCTCTGCCTTCCTGATGTCCCCAGCCCGTGCGCTGGAGGGCTTCTCTCTGCTGGAGCCTGTGGAGGGTTTCCGCGTGGTTAGGGGTAGGTGAAGCCCTTCAGCAGAGGTGTGTGGTGTCCCCTCAGGGCGTGGCACGGGAACACACCAGGAGCCTCTGGCCCCGTGTAGTGGTGCCGACCTCGACCGCCTTGGGACAGTGGCTTCCTCCACTCTGCATTGCTCTTTCTTGCCCCGTTTGGGCTCAGTAAGTAATTTGTGAAGAAATTCTTTGAGATTATGCAGCTGTTTCTCATCTAACTTTTGCCCCCTATTTTTAACCTTCATTGATACGTTTGCCTGAGTCCATGATTACTCTGACGGTTGCCAGAAGATGTTCTAACTGTGCCCTTCCCTCTACGTTTATTATTGGCATTTACTGGAAAGAAGAGCTGTCACTGCTTACGTATTTATTTGCAGCAGGACGGACTCCTAGAATTGTGTTTTGTTCGGTAGATTGTAATCCATTAGTATCCTCATTTAGTTTGATGCTCGGATATTCCCAGTCTTGGCCAGGGGCTGCTTTAAGTGAGCTCCTGTGGCCTTTTGACATGTTCCCATCATTTCTGGCCCATTCTTTACCTTCTGGCACAGCGAGATGGTTCAGGCTCATAGTGTACTTTCCCTGCCCGAGCTGGAATCAGCCATTTCTCTGAGGACTGCTGCTCCCCTCTCTTTCTCTCTCTTTCCTCCCTCCCTCCTTCCCTCCCCCCCTTCCTTCCTTCCTTCTTCCTTCCTTCCTTCCTTCCTTCCTTCCTTCCTTCCTTCCTTCCTTCCTTCCTTTCCCTCTCTCTCTCTCTCTTTTTTAGAGAGACAGAGTGAGAGAGAACATGAGCATGAGTAGGGCTGATGCAAGGTTCGATCTCACGACCCTGAGATCATGACCTGAGTCTAAATCAAGAGTCGGACGCTTAACTACCCGAGCCACTGAGGCACCCCCCCCCTTTTTAAACTTTTTATTCTGAAATAACTTCAAACTTACATAGTGTTTGCAGTCTGGCTCCAGTCTCAGCGGGGAATGCTATGTAGAAAGCAAGCACTATATGTACTCAGGGCTGTCGGAGCATTGCTTTTATTCTGTATTAAGTCTGTCCTCATGAACAGAAAGATAATGGGTTTGTGATAGTGCTTTCAAGTGTTCATTTAAAATAGATTTTGGGTTACCAGTATGAGGCAATTTATAGGAAAAAAAAAAAAGGAAGTCGATAGTAAGCCCTGGATTTGTTGTATCACTTTGTAAAGGTGGGATGGGAGTCAGGGAAGTTAGGAAAGCCCCAGACCATGTTGTTGTGGACTTGGTTTTGAACACCAAGGGGCACTTTGGAGTATACCCCCAGGACACCGAATACTGCGAATGCCCCGCTCATGGGAAGTTGGCTTAGACTAAGAAAAACAGCTCAATCATACCAAGTCATATGAGTCAGTGCTCTCAGCAGACCTTTAACGCTTACACCATTCTTATAGGTATTGTACAGATGGGGAAACTGAGGCACAAAAGGCTTCTCAATGAGGCAGGGCTCCTTGGTGCTGCAGTAATTCAAGGCTATAATGGTGACCAGGGATGCTGATCTCTGCTTTCCTAATTTGGGGTGTCAGATGTGGGACTGCATGAAATTTAAGGTCTCTTCCATTGCTCATATTCAAAGATAAAGTGTTTATTGGGCTTGTCTTTCCATTAAAAACACACACTGGCTTGGCTTGGGTCTGTTTAAGCAGAAAACCATGACTTGCCCTCTCGGTTTGTCTTAAAGGGAATCGGTACATATTAAGGACTTTTCACTTCAAGGACTTTTCACTTCTCTCTACATACCTTGTAAGTCTCAGATTCTTTATATATAAAATGGGGATAAATATAGTTCCTGCTTCTGAGGCTATTGGGAAGATTGGTTTCAGATAATGCACATAAAATATCAAGTGTCTGGCACACAGTAAGTTCCCAGTAAATGTTAATCATTTAAGAAAAATCATTAAAAAAAATCGCCCTGCTAATAAAGGCCAGAATCAGAGTTTGGACCCCTGCAGTGTGGCTCAAGGACCATCCTGTTTAACCCTCACCGTTTGGCCCCTGGCACTTGGATGATGTCCCCTGGTGACTGCCTGGATCCAGAGGAAAGCCTCGGCCGGGAGCTCTCTGGTCCTGGCCACAAAGAATGTAAGCAAGCCGTGGTGCAGCGAAGGCAAGAATGACCAGGAGGGACAGGAAAGGGAATGGGAACTTTTGCAGGTTGTCTACACCAACAATAGGGGCAAGAAGCCCCCTCGGTGAGGGGGACTGCCTGGCCCTGCCGGCCAGTGAGGACGGGCACCAGCTGGCAGGTGCTTACTCAGGCAGCTCAGCCTGGGTAAGCGAGAGCTCTGTCGACGGTGTCCCGTGGCCCCTCTGACAGGCAGGGGAGGCATCAGACGGGAAGGGCCTCTGGAGGGCTGGGAAGGAGGCCTGGCACCCGCAGCAGGCAGCCCCGTGACGCTGTCCGGCTGCAGTCCGTGGGCGGCACCGCGCATTTACAAGGCCCTTCAAGAGCCCCTCTCGGATCACACCAGCACGACAACTCCACCAAGAGCCCCTCTCGAATCACACCAGCACGACAACTCCACCAAGAGCCCCTCTCGGATCACACCAGCACGACAACTCCACCAAGAGCCCCTCTCGAATCACACCAGCACAACAACTCCACCAAGAGCCCCTCTCGGATCACACCAGCACGACAACTCCTGCTGTGTGCCTGCTACACGTCTGAAGCGGAGGCACCAGGAGGCCGGCTGTGGGACGTAGTGGTTAAGAACACGGCTCTGAAGCTTCACCGTCTGGGTTCCAATTCTAGCTCCGCCATTTACCTCCTGAGGACATGGTTAATCGACTCACCCGCTCAGACCTTCATTCCCTTTTGCATAAACTGGGGTCAGGTGGGGTCTTGTAGGGTTGAGTGAGTTATTTAATTAAGCTCACCCATCCCAAGTCAAACGACTTCCATGTTCTCGCAGGCCTATGAGGTAGGTGTATGCTATTATTGCTATTGTACAGTGGGGGAAACCGAGGCACAAGACACCAGTCAGCTAGTAAGAGCCAGAGCCAGAATTTGAACCCAGGCGGTGGGGCTGTAGGAAGATCTTATTTAACCCCTACCCATCTGGACCCCAGCATGTGGGTAAAACCCATGGATCATGTCTGACACTTGACCGTTGCTCACAGCCGCCCAGCACCTGCGAGGCAGTAAGAGTGCTTGGTCACCGGTACTTACCGCTCCCTGGAGAACAGAGGTGGAGGCTGAGGGGCGTGCATGGGGAGGGGAGGCTCAGGCCACAGCTAGGTGCACACGCCTCCAGCGCTCTGCAGCTGCCCTGCAGAAGCCACCTTCTCACGTCACCACTGGTCACCCTGTGGCTGTGGACTATGAGAGGCAGCTCAAAGGGCCTGTGGCCTGCCAGAAGCACCTCCTCCAGGTGGACTGCCAGGATATCAGCTAGTAGGGGCTGGGTCATCCTGCCCGCCAGCTACCGGGTCAACGACTGCAAGGCACAGTGTGTCTATCCACTGGGCCACAGGATCAATACTTCTCATCACACCTCCTTCCTGTCCTTCCCCTCCCACTATAAGGTGAACCCCGACATCTCCCGCCCTTCCTGGGTCTCCAATAAGCTCAATGCTGTCAGCTTCCTCTACATCAAGGAGCCAAAGACACAGTTGTGCTGTGGCAGTATGCAGACGTTAGTGGAGGGTTGTGGCTGCCAGTAAGGCAGGGGTGGGTGGCAGATCTTCCTGGGGCCTCCCCTTGGCACAAACTTGGCTCCATTGAGTAGGGGGAGCAGGAAGTGGGTATGGGAAAAAAATACCTACTTGGGAGCCCAGAGCATCAGATCTGTCTGAGGATGCGCTGAACTCCCTTGGAGACAGGTGAGGCACAGACTGTCCTTAAGCCTTGGTTTATCCGTCTACAAAGTCAGCTGCATCTTGATTGACCTCACAAGACGAGCCAGGGACTTGGGAACGGTACTGGCTGGGGAGGAAAGGGTGGCTGGTTCCATTCTGGGAGGGGCTGTTATTGCTTGTGTCATCTTCTCCTGCAGGGTCATTCACTGCTGGGTCCCTGTGGACCACACAGGCCGGGCACAGAGTCAGCCCTTGATAGTATTGAATCAATAGTAAATGAACTGGAAGCTTCTGTTGTCACTCTTCTCACAAGGCCATGTGTGGAGGAAGCAGGAGGAAGAGTTTCATGTCTTCCCTGACTTCTTCCATCTCTCCCACTGCTTGCGTCTTGAGTCTTAGTTTGGGGCCTTCCCCTCACCCAGCTGGATGGGGGGTGGTGGGGGCAGTAAGCCTTAGAAGGCGGCTCAGCAGTGGTGTTTATGAAGCTTAGGGAAGTGTGTTCCTGGCATAGCTGAGACCTTGCATAGCCAACGCGCCAGGGGCACCTGCCTCTCTGTGCAGCTGAGACAGCGGTAAAGCAGAAGGTGTCTCTGGTCCTCCCTCTTCTCCTTGACGCACTCACACAATCACCTGGGTCCCAGGCGAGATCACAAGAGGGCTCATGAAATCAGAACAAGAACTTTGCCTTGCGAGTAAGCTACCACTGCCAAGCAGGTAGCGGAGAGAAAAGTAAGTCCCCTCTGTGGTCCCCTGGAGATGCATGGTGTTGCTTAGATGAAGGTGAAGCAAACCAGAAAGAAGAAACTCCCGCTGGCAAATCCTTTAGTATGTTGTCAAGGACAAGCCATTTATTTGAAAATTTAAGAATAGGTGTGAACTGAAAGCCCATCTATAGGGAACCAACTGGTGAATGGATGACCTTCCTTCCTTCCTTCCCTCCCCTCCCCCTCCCCTCCCTCCCTCTCTCCTTCCCTCACTCCCTTCCATCATCCATCATCCATCCATCCATCCATCCATCCATCCATCCATCCATCCATTCTTCTAAGGTATGGAGAAGACATTGGAGATGAAGTTCATAACAAGATGTTCACAACATCATTGGATGAAAAAAATGGGTTACAAAGCTGCTTACAAAAATTGGTTACAAAATGTGTTAGTGAGATCTCGTGCACTTTTGGTTTCTTCTCACTTATGTTTTCTACATTTTCTACAATGAAGATATTAGAAAGAGAAAAAACAACTATTTTAAAAACAAAGCAGATGTACTCTCTGATTTGGGCAGCATGGAAGACTGACCAGGGGAGATGCGTGTCTTGGCAGAGGGAAGCAGGGAGGACCAGGGAAACAGGGGCATCTCTAGGCCTTGCCTACGAGCCTGTCGTGGGCTCCTGCCTGGTACAAATGAGGTTCTGGGGACCTCTGAGGCCTCTCACAACTTGGGGTTCCCAGATCAACTTAAGATTCCATTCAAGGATTATTTCTCGATGTCCTGCAGACTTAAAGATGAAGGTTGTTGGCTTCCAGTCCTTTGCACACTGAGAATGTGGTCAAAGTCCTATGTTTGAACCCGGCTCTGCCCCTGGCCAGCTGGCTGTGTAAGAAAGTCCTGCAAGTGTTCTGAATGGCAGACTCCTTATCCGTAAAGAGTGAGAAATGCCACATCTCTCAGAGTTAGTGCAGGAGTAAACGCACAGTAAGAAAATACAAAGTAAAGAGACACTGTAGTGAGGGAGATGGAATAAACATTATTCACATGAAAGGTGGCAGAGAAGATGGTGCCGGGCCAGGCTAGGAGCATCTGGGAGCAGATTGCATGGAACCCTCTCCTGCGGGACAAGCCCGGCACAGAGCTGGGGTCTGGGACACGTCTGCTGCTTAATGAAGACGTGGGGGAGATGATGGGCTGGAGATGAGAAAGAGATGGCACCTACGTGTGCCTGGTGGAAGGGAGGCATGTCAGCAGAGGGGCCATTAAGGCTGGTCCTCCTGGCACTCCGTGAATACGTGCTGGATGAATGGACGGATGGACGAGCAAGCTGCGTCCGCAACCGGGTTTCTCAGTTTCAGTCCTGTTGACCTTTGGGGCCAGATGGATGATCCTTGGTTGCGTGTGGGGGAGTCCTCTGCAATCGCAGGAACTTAAACAGTATCTTTGGCTTCTCCCACTAGATGCCAGTAGCAACCTGTCACCCCAACAGGTTGTGACAACCAGAAACATCTCCAGACGTTTCCACATGGCCCCTGGGGGTAAAGTTGCCCCAGTTGAAAACTACAGGTCTGGAGGGATGAATAGGAGCTCTCCAAGGTGAAAGGGGAGTGGGTGCTGTGGAAAAAGTGCTCAGTCTTCCTCCGACCCCCCTGGGCTTGGTCCCTCCCCACTCTCCCAGTCACCTCCCCACCCTCACCCCACGCAGTCCTGACAGGGCACAGCTCCCGAGCTGCAGAGCCAGTGTTCCAGCTCTGGCTCCTTTCCTGCCAGTCCATCGTGACGGGGTTGGCGGCCACCGGCAGTGCCTCCCCCGGCCCAGCTCAGTCTGTACACAGTCCTCTGCTTTTACCGTCCCGGCCCACCTTCCGTGAGTCTGGGGCCAATCCCCCGTGTCCCTGAGCCCTACCCCAGACAGAAGCTTCATGATCCTGCAGTGAAAGCCCAGCTAGCTGCTCAGAAGGGGGTCTTTGGGCGCAGGGGCCGTCTGCGGGACACAGCAGGCATGGACCCCTTGGCGGGCCTGCAGAGCCGGCTGCTACTTCACCACATGGTGCCCAGCCGGCACGACACGTCTGGGCATGTCTGGCCCCTCTGGCCTGGTCCAGATTATTGATTGGTTCGATGGCAGCGGGCACAATACCCACTGTCTTCAAATAATCCCCCGGCCGTAGTTAGGAGCCAAACAAGCCCCCCACTTGCCTCTGTGCCCTTTCAAGATTCTGTGCGCTCAGGACCAGCGGGGGGCTGCCCCCGGGAAGCCCCCCTGTGCGAGGGGACCGGGTGTGGCCCTGTGGAGCCCAGTGTCAACGGAGTCCTCGGCTGTTTCCACAGTTCCCCCACCTCCTCTGCCGCTGACGCCCCCAGATCTCACCCTCACACACTGCCTTGTGGATGCCAAGACCGAAAGGGGGCCCCACTCTTCCATTTGCTGATGGGCTGCACGGTGCGGAGAAATCTTTCCGTGAGCACGCACAGCGAGGACAAGCCATCGTGCAGGGTGCTTCCAGGGCTCCTCGGTGTCCTTTTTCTGGATGTTTCCTTTCCCCTTAATACTCTCACGTGCGGTGTTTGGGATTGTCCTATGAGTGGACACACTGCCCGCCGCTGGCTCATGATAAACCAAGAAAAACGTTTGCAAAGTGGATGCCAAACAGAAGAGTAAAATCTTCATTGCATCTAGAGTTCTTACAAATCATTAATCTTCCAGTAGAAATGATGAACCTTCCAACAGAAAAACAGGCATGGAATGAGAAGACCCCCCCTAAAAAAACCCCAAAAGAAATACAATACAATATCAGTGAAACCATATAATAATTGTCTTTCTCTGCTTGACTTATTTCGCTTAGCATTATCTCCTCCAGTCCCATCCATGTTGCTGCAAATGTTGAGAAATCGTTCTTTTTGATGGCTGAGTAATATTCCATTGTATATATGGACCACATCTTCTTAATCCAGTCATCTGTTGAAGGGCATCTCGGCTCCTTCCACAATTTAGCTACTGTGGACAGAGGAAGATTGGTAGGAGAAGGAAGGGAAGAAGGAAAGGGGGGTAAACAGAAGGGGGAATGAACCATGAGAGACTATGGACTCCGGGAAACAAAGGGGGGGGAATGGGACAGGCCGGTGATGGGTATTAAGGAGGGCACGTATTGCATGGTGCACTGGGTGTTATATGCAAGTAATGAATCATGGAACTTTCCATCAAAAACTAGGGATGTACTGTATGGTGACTAACATAACATAATAAAATTTAAAAAAATACATAAGAATAAACACAAATGTGAAAGAAAAAAGAAGAAAATGTGAAAAAAAAGAAATACAATAAAAGCAATATGGGTGTGGTAAACTGTTTAACCCCATAAAATGATTAAGAGAGAGAGAGAGAGAGAGAGAGAGGGATGCCTGGGTGGCTCAGTCAGTCCAGCATCTGTCTTCAGATCAGGTCATGACCCCAGAGTCCTGGGATCGAGTCCCGCATCGGGTTCCCTGCTCAGCGGGGACCCTGCCTCTCCCTCTGCCTGCTGCTCCCCCCCGTTTGTACACCTTCTCTCTCTGTGGCAAATAAATAAATAAATAAATAAGATCTTAAAAAAGAGAGAGAGAACATAGAAAAAAGATGTCTTCTGTGTGTGGCTTGTCAGACTGTCAGAAATTGTTTTGGAAGTTGCCTGCTGCCTCCGTGAGTGCGGGGGAACACATCCAGGCACCCGGCCCTGGGGAACTCCCATTGTCCCCTTGGTCCCTGGGTTCCTGGTTGCTCTGCATGAGGCAGACCTCCTGCTGGGGTGGCGGGCTCAGAGCCAAAGGCAAAGAGGGATGAATAAGTGATGGGTTTCTGGGCACAGGGAGGCAGCCGGGATTACAGTAAATGAGGTCTGAGCAGCAAGGCCCTCACTCACCGGCAGCTCTGCCCCGGCGCCTTCTCTAAATGGTCTCCTTTTGTGCACCCTCGCCATGGTTTCGTTATGGCCCATTAAACAGCAATAATTAAAACAAAATATATTGGATTTGTTTATCCTGGACTTCATAAGGATATGAGGTTTGCGATGGTGGCGGTGCAGAGCTCAGACTACAGGGCTTATAAGCAGCAGGATAATTAAGGAGAAGTTGTCTTTGCAACAAGGAGGTGCATTTCTCAGGGGCAACAGACTTCTGGTGGTGGAGAGTCCTGCCTGGGGGTGGCCAGGAGGGGACCGGGAGCTGCTGGAGGCTGGTCCAGCCCGCGGAATAGCCGGGGTTTGTCCAGTCAGCAAAACGCTACGTGCCAGGGACTGTTCTAGAGACTGGATGCACCCATAAGCTTGCATGCTTGCAGGGAGACAACACTAAGCACATACCATTAAAACTTGTGAGAAGGTGTTGATGCTAAAAAAGGAAATTAAAGCAGGAGATGGCGGAGAGCTGGGGAGAGTGGGGCTCTGGTGGCCCTGGAAATCCTCTTTTGAAGAGATGACTTTGAGTTGAGGATGGATGAAGTGCGGGCAGAGCCCGAAGCCTTCCCAGACAGAGAGAAGGGCAACGACAAGGGCGGGAAGACGGCTGGCCAGGCTGGGGCTGGGAGGTTTGGGCGGGGGGGCTGGCTTTGCTGGTGGACTAGGAACCTGACTACGCAGTATTTCCTGCTGAAGAGGAAGGAAGGAGCTACCCCTCTTCAGTTTGGTGCCTCCTGACGGCCACTGTTGGCTCTGGCTGATATGGGTGGGATGATTCTGGGCTGGGTGGCTCCGTGAGACTTCAGGACAGCGGCCATTTCAGAAGTCGCCCAGTGGCTTGGTAACTCTTTCTCAAGGAAAGCAGAAACCTGAGAAAATTGGGCTGGAAGCACTGGGGATGCAGAGACCCTCCCCATCCCCTTCCCTGCTTCCCAAGACGGGGCTGCCTGGCTCTCCTTCACCCTCCTTTCTTCCACTTCCTCAGTCTCCTTTTGGGGTACCAGAGGCTAAGCTGAATTTAGATTTTCATGGAGTTTACTGTGCTGACCCGTGACCCAGGAAGTATGGGTATAAACAGAGAGCCCCATCTGCTGGTGGCAACCCCCCTCTAAGACCCACCAGAGTTGTGCCGTGGGTTTAGGGGAGGTCCTCAGGACCACTGCTAGATGAACCTGTTTGGGGAGAAATCGGCCAGTGGCCTGGGGTCTTGATTCCCTTGGTATTTGACCTTGTAAATATCTCTCTCCCCAGCCCTGGGAAAGAAAGCTGTAACTTCCTGCTTGTTCCACGACCTGCTTCCCCAGCATTCCAGCCCACATCCCACCCTCCTTTTGTCTAGGGTTTCCTGATTGTGACGTCTGCCCCCAAACAGTTTCTTTACCAAGAGCCCGTCCAAGGGATCAGCGGCTCCATCCAGACTTCCATCCCCTGGCCTGGGGCTTCTCACCAGGAGCGCAGGATATTTCAGATTGCCCCTGAGACCCTGCCTGGCTCCAACTTTGCCACCTCGGACTAGAGGGGGCTGATGGATGCGATTTTCAGTTGGGAGCTATGCTCACCGATGTTTACCACCCATGCAGGCTGGTCCCCTTTTAAAGGATGGAGACCTGAAGTATTTACATATGACCTTTTGCAGAAATGGGAAGAAGTGTGAATGGCTCTTAGGAAACTTAAATATGCTTATTCTTTGAAATAGTTTGCCTACTAAAAATTTATCTTGAGAAAATAACAATGGGTGTGGATATCCTGCAATAGTCCCCAAAGTAAGATAGAGGCAGTAATTGGCAGTTGTCCCCCAATATCTATTCCCCATAATGATAGAACCTGCGATATTTATCTGGCACATGGATGTTAAGAAAAGAACTCTTTCTAAGCCTCCGATCAGCTGGGTGTGGCCACGGTTCTGGCCAATGGGGTGAGAGCAGAGGTAACAGGTGCAGCCTGCAGACCCTGGGCCTCCAGTGAAGGCTATGTTACCTGCTCTCTTTTTCTACCCTCCCTGGTGGCTGCAATGCCAATATGGAAAGGGGTCCTTCTGGGCCCTGCAGACAAGGGCCACACTCAAGCGATAGTGGAGAAAGCAGATCAATGGAAGTCTTGCTACCTCCTGGAGCAGAGCCACTGTACCAGACTGGCTGTCCACATGAAAGGGAAATAAACTGTCTTGTTTCCGCCGCTATTTTGGGTCTCTATTACAACACCTGGACATAGGTCCTAACTACATAGAGAGCCCCTAAGAATATTGTGAAACATTCAATGACATGGAAGGTATTTGCAATAGATTGCTAAGTGAATAAGAAACTAAAAAAAACATGTAATGGTATGGTCCCGTTTTTTTTTCTTTAAAAAGTATGCATACAAGAAATTCATGTAAAATATCATAAGTTTTGGAATAACATGTTAATAATGGTTATCTTTAGGTTGTGAGATTATCAATGGTTTTAGTTTATTGTCCTATGTGCTATTTAAAAACATTTTAACATTTAATTTATTGATGGATTGATTTTTTCCTTTAGACAACATTTCTGAAGAGCACAATAAAAGACAAGTCAGCCATGGCCCACTATTTTAAAAAAATCTATCCAGGGGCTGTAAATTCAGATGCCTTCAGAGGTCAGACAGAAATCATCATTGCGTGAAGGGGTGAGATGCTGCAAAGGGGCAGGGTCTGGACCTTGGCCAGTTGGGTTCCGTACAGTTTTCACATTTTAAATAATGTAAAATGGAATATAAAATAAAGTCAATACCAATTCTGGTCAAATACGAAAACTCTTACAGTGATAGTCAGGTGGCAAACTCTGCATCAGGTAAGACATGAGGGCTCCCCTCCCCTACCCCCGTTCTCCACCCCCATCCCCCCCACCTAACCGCTCTTCACAGTGGAGAGAGAAGGAGGTAGGTACCCCTTGGACAGGGCGGAGTTTAGCCTAGGCATTGCCAGGTGGAGGCAGGACTTGGAGTGGGGGCAGGAGGGGGAGGGAGAGAATGGGAATACCAGAGAAAGGCAGGCATGCTGGGATCTTGACAGAAGGGTAGCGGGGGAAGGCTGTGACTCACTTCTCCGCCCACCCCCCTTTAGCTTTATGAAAGGGAGACCACGTGTGTATTTTACCACTTCATAAACGACTTCTTCTGGGATGGGAATCATTTCTCTTTTGCAGACGGGGACACTGGTGTTCAAAAAGGTCAGATGACTCGAGAGCTTTTGGAAAGTAGCAACAGGGATTTTGGACGTGGAATGCCATATCCATTCTGCTACTTCAGGCTGAGGAGAGACAGAAGGTTCTAGAATGGCGTGTGAGTGAAGTTTGGCAACACAGCCTAAAGCAGTGTTCTCATAGGGTTGTAGCCTTTCCTGCAAGACTGGACAGCGCATCCACTTTGCTCTGCAAACTGTGAGCCACTTACGACCACCTCGGAGGTGACCGCTGTGACTGCTGAGAGGTCTGCAGCAGCATCTGGTAAGAGATATGAGAGAGAAGAGACGATTGATTGGCTCTTGATTCATGTACTTATTTATGCCCTGACTTGTCCCAGAGAGCATCGAAGGACATAAGACTGCACTGCAGGGAGAGGCATTGATCGCCAAGTGTCTGTTCATGTCTATGCCCTCTAGACTTGAGCTCACAGATCTTGCCTTATTCATCTGTGCCCCCAACAGATCTTTATTGCATGTCTGCTAGGTGCCAGGCACAGGGCTAAGTGCTTAGCATATCACGATGAGCCCACGCTGACCTGCTCTCTACCTTCATGGCATCTACTTGGGGAGACAAGATTAGCAAATACAAAACACAACAACAACACACACATATATTATATTAAAAGGTTTTAAGAACGGTGGAAGACAAGACATCTCTTTTCTCTTGCCGCTAGCATCAGGCTGGCACAAACATGGGTCTCACCGAGCATCTGTTGAAGGAATGTTGAAGGAATGTGAGGGAGAACAGGAATGTTTGGGCTACAGGACGGACACTTGGGGGGCTGTGCCGGGGACCTCCACCTTCCCAGCAAAGGTGAGCCTTTCCATCCTTGCCTCAGCTGCCCTTTGCAGCTGCCGGAGCTCACTCCTTCTGGTTTGGACTGCCTGGGCCAAGCTGGGGGGCTGTGGGAGCAGTCTTGGACAGCTGGGGTCCTCTCCAGGGTTGCAGCCTGTCTCTGGGGACCTGGTTTTGGCAAGCTCTGTTACAATGCTTCGGAGAGGCTTTCCTAACACACTACTCTCCTAGGTCTCTGGGGTCTTGTTTGCAGGTGCATTCCTGGAAGACTTCTTGGCACAAAACGGGTGCTCCCTGGCAATTTGTGGAATGAGTGAAGAAATGAATGAATAGACAGGTAAACAGTGAAGGCTGCTAGCGTGTCTCAGTGCGTGGTGCTAAGCTTTGCCCCTTACCTGGCCGGCCTGTGGGGCACGGTGGGCTATGAGGTCCCGAGGCTGAGAGGTGGAGACTGCGGCACCAGCTTTGCTCAGACATCAGTCAATTTCATTCAATAAATATTTATGTTGGGATTTAAATATACTCTGAGAGTCTGCTGTTGGATGAAGCTGAGGCCGGCAAGAGAAAAGGGAGGCAGTGAGTGCCTTACTGGTGTGTGCAGAGAAGTGCACGGGTCTGCACACAGGTGGCCTGGCCGTGCTAGGCAAGTTGATGGCGAACCAAGTCATAAAGAGAGAACCAGACAGTACAAATGGAACAGTGGGGCGGGCAGGTTGGGGGGGGCAGCGTCCTGGAGGCGTGGGTTCTGATTGTGGACAGGAGTGCGCTGGTCAAAGGGAAGAGGGAGGGTCTGATGAATCCAGGTTTGCAAAGGTTATCACAGAGAAGTGACAGTTAGGAAGTACCTACAGTGTATGTGGGTGGAAGGCCAAGAAGAAGCGACCTATGGCTGGGACAGATAACTGCAGGGTAGGCATTGTCCAGCCCACTTTGTAGACAAGGACAGGGGGTTTAGGAAGAAGCCAGATTTGACCCCCAGTCCACCTCATTGAAAACCCACACCCTTCCCACTGGAGATGTTTACATAATCCAAGTCTATTAGAAATTAGAAGGCTTTCGTTGTGTTTACTAATCATTCATGTAACAAACTTATTTCATTTCTTCAATAGTCATTTCAATTAAATTCTGCACATTTATTGAGCACTTAGCATGGGCAATTGGCTGTATATTTTGTTTCAAGAGAAGCCTGTCTTATTAAAGAGCGTGTAGGGACCAGCCCTGGGCTTGGGCTGGGAAGGTTGGCCTCCAGTCATGGTTCTGGTGGTTCCACTCTTCACATGCCACAGCGCTGTTATTTCGTTCTTAGGGAGAATTGTTTTGCACCAAAGAGCTGACCTTGGAAGTTATTTTTCCTAGGTTTATTGGAGAGATAATGTAGACTTGGAGACTGAGATCTTTCTTCTATTTTTGGCTGGATCTTATTTGAGATTTCCTTGGATTGGTTTCATTTTCTTGTTTGCAATTCATTATTACATTTTTCATCATAGTCAGCTAGGCTTACCAACTAAATGTTTATTAAATGATTTTGCTCCAAGCCAGTGACTGTAGGAGACCCGTCAGAGTAGTGCTGGATGTTGGGATCTTAAAAATGGAAACTGTGGGTGCACCTGTAGGACATATCCCAGACTGATGTGAGGTCTAGTCCTCCAAGCTTCTCCCTGCAGCTGGAACTGGGAAGCAAGGGGCTGGAGGCTGATGCTGAGCCCTGTCAAGACTTCTGGGTCCCTGGAGGACAGAGGGGAGACTGTCTGTGAGCTCTGGGGAAGGAGGGTACTTCTCCATCTAAAGCTGTATGAGGATACATGAGTGTGGGGGATCCCTCCGCCAGTTTGGGGTAGGCTGTAGTCTGAGAGCTGCCCTTCCAGAAAGCTCTCTAGGGCAGTGGAAAGAAGGCCCAGTGAATCCAGTGGCTTTTCCTGTGGTACCAGATAGTGCCAGATTCCTGTCTCCTGCTATCTAGTCTCCTTTCCTCACCAGAATCTCTGGGGGTTGGCTCCCAAGGCCCAAAGCTCAGGTCTGTGTCCTCTGCGCCTAGCACAGAGTAAATGATCGATATAGGTTTGTTGAATTGGATTGAATTAAACTCTGGAACTCCAGAGGCTATGGACTTTGTCTCTTCTCCCATCCTAACACTTGACAAGAAGTCATTATCAGTCTGAAAATTATGATAGACTCATGCAGAATTTATGTGAGGGGTAGGAAAGTCAGATGGCTGCGGGAACCAGGTGGGTCACACAAATGGAAAAAGTGACCTGGAGGAAAGTAGTGTGGAATAGTGGGGCTTGTGGTTAAGCAGGGTTGACATGCTCAGGCTAAGGGCACTCCCTCTGAATTTCTTAAAAAAATTCCTGTTGGCCAAATAAAATACCTTTGATCCAGTTCAAAGGCCCTTGGCTTCGATTTCCTAGTCAAATAGCCGTGTACTGAGTGCAAGTCAACAACCCTGACAATGAAGCATGAAGAAGGAAAAAATGTCAGGAAGCAAGCATGGCAGACTGGTAGATAGGTAGGATTAGGAGCTGCAGGGAAGCTCTCCCCAGGGTGGTTCTGCTTTGGCTCAAGGTGGGCTCATCCTGGAGACAGCCAGGAAAGTCACGTGCCATCTAGAAGTACTCAAAGCAGCACCGGACCGGGTAGCCCCTCTCCAGGCACGTGTCTCCTCGTGGGCTATTAGTAGTGGCAGGGCAGTAACAGTAATGACAGTAGAGCCATCACAGCTGGTATTGACTGACTGGTTGCTCTGTGCTGGGCATTGTTCTCAGCACTATCTTTTTTCCCCCTTTATTTAAAAAAAAATAGACTTTATTTTTTCAAACAGTTTTCAATGCCCTGCAAAACTAGGCAGAAAGTATAGAGAGTTCCCATCTACTCCTTGCCCCTACATGAGCACAGCCTCCCTGTTGCCAACACTCCTCACCAGAGCTGGACGTTGATGCATCGTAATCGCCCAGAGCCCGTAGTTTGTATTAGGTTTCATTGTGGGTGTTGTCCATTCTATGGGTTTTGACAAAAGTATAATGGCATGTACCCACCGCTGTAGTATCACTCAGGATAGCTTCACTGCCCTGAACATTGTCTAGCACTGTTTTGAATCCCCTTACCAGCACTGGATGTAGGTGTTTTCAAACTCCTTTCTCAGAGGAAGTCAAGGCGTTCCTGAGAGAATGAGTGGCCTCCTCAAGTGCACCCTGTTTGGGAAGCTCGCATTTGCGGGCTCTGCAGGGGGTGGGCCTGCATCAGGTGAGATGCTTTGTTACCCTGGGAGGGTTAGGCTGCTTGGAGCTGAGCCGCAAAACTCCCTGGGAACCACATGGGAATACACTTGGTCCTGTGGCCAGCGCAGATGAAATTATTGGAAGTTGGCTTGCATTTGAGTAGCTGCTATTACTTTCGCATGACAGTAAAACTAATGAATGGTAAGAAATTTCCAAGATAATAAAATGCATATCTATCCCTTGTTGTATATATATTTTTCCTGTTCATAGTTCCCTGTTCATCTGGAATTTCAATTAGCTGCTGGTTTTTTTTTTTTTCACAGAGCTTATCATGTTTAGCTCACTCAAGTGTTCTTGGCAATTTCCAAAACTACAGAATGACAATAGATTAGCTGACAAGTAGAGAATATGTGGGTCCATACTGAGCGTGCATATGCTTCACCTTCTGCCTTGGGAGAGCGGTGTGACCACTGGGGGTTATACCAGGGAGGTCTTAAACAATTTAATAACAAAACAACATTACAAATCACCCAGACCCTTCCAAAACACAAATTAGGAATTCATTGGGTTTTTCTTCCTCCCTGAAAATGGAAATATTGTTATGCTTTTAAACCATGTTTACTGAAATTGTTTCTGCTAAACAAAGTTTTAAAAGGAAGGTTGGGGAAAATCTCTTCTGAGCGCAACTGAGATATCAAATCCCACATCTGTTCATGTATCTGTGCTCAAAAGATGTTGACAGTGGTATCTTGAAAAGTTTCTCCAGTTTCCCCAGAACAGAGCAAACGGTAAGAAACGAAAACCATGTGTGATGGTTGAGGCATCAACCCGGAGTCTCGAATCTCTACATTTTCTAAGGATTTGGGATTCTTTTTAGGAATCAATTAAAAATAACTCATAATTCAACTGAAAGACAATTTAGGGCTTTCAGGGATAGATGCTCTAATTTCCAGGATTTTATTGCTGCTGTTGGTGTTTCTGAGATGACAGTTTTCCCTTCACAGAACAAGCTTAGAATTAGAAAAATCAAACACCCATTAGAGAAAGCAGATTTACTCTGCTATGAATTGATGTAGAGATGTAGAACTCCTGTCACCCAGCGGGAGCCTAGCACACCCCCTGCAGACATTCTCAGGGGCCAGTGGGTCAGCAGCAGCCCCCTCGGCCTAAACGGGAGCTGTCTGCTTTAGGAGTGGAGGCTTGAATTTTCGGTGGTAAAGACACGCTGGGAAGGGGGGAAGCCACATCTGCACACACGTCTTAGGGAGTGTGTGACGCTCTCTTCCCACTTTGTTCTATTTTTTAAAAAGTGAACAACCTTGAAAGTTGAACAATCCATCCTATTCTGGCTTCTCTGTGCTCTGCTGGACAGACGGTAAAGGAGCACGTCTGTTTAGTAACCAGAAAATGACTCAGAAGGAAGGGAGACTCTGCGGCTGCTGTGAATTAAATAGGGAGAAGAAGGAGCGTTGAGGACCAACCACAGAATTGTCTCCTTCCAGAGGCTGGAAGCAGCCCAGGTGGGGGTGGGGAGGGCCAGCGGTGTAAGAATCTGTTGAAATATGACCCGTGGTTTTAACTTTAAATAAGCATTTCCGTCCTAATAGAAGCCCCCTCTAATGTCTCCTGCAGCTTTGATTTTGGAACACGTCACATTCCTCATTAAAGCAATCACTGTTAAAACATAAAGCAACACAGGATTTATTTCTTCATTAAACTGATGATCCGTATATGAAGCCAATTAACATTATGAGTCTGGTGAACATCAAGTGTAAAGAGGTTAGAGAAAATTAAAAGCAGTCACCTTGGTCTTTAGATAAAGAAAGTACACTTTTAGGTTGTAAATTATCAGAGTGTCCAAGCGGGACAGATCGGGGAATTTGGTTAATTGAAAAATACATTTTACCGCACAAGAATTAAGGAAAAATAACCTTTTCGTTTCCAACGCCCTTTTTGGTGGGGGAGGGGGGCCGCAGCGAGCACATATTAGTCACCTTTGGAGGCCGAGTGTCAGAGACAATCGGAAGAAAAAAGGGGGCTCGCGTCATCAAAGTTTGCAGTAGGCTTTGGTTTCCACGTTGCTTGGCTGTTTGTTTATTTGCTGTTTTGCCAACAGAAAGGAGCGGGTCTCGAGGCTCAGGGAGAGGGACGTTGGGCGAGGCGAGGCAGAGGGTCCCCAGCTGACTACGAGTCCCGCGCGAGGTGGATGTTTTCCGGGAGCCTGGCTAGTTGTCCCTCCAGGGAGACGGCCAGGCTCGCGGCGGGGACGCTGGGAAGGCTAGGGTCAGGCGGCGACCTGCGGCTGGCCGCTGGCAGGCTGGAGCCGCGGGGCAGGAGCAGCGCGTGGGGCTGCCGCGCCGAGAGTTCGGTCCCTTCTCTGAGCGCTGAGCGCGCGCTCCAAGTTAACTTCCGCAGGTTTGAATCGGGAGAGGATGGTGGTCAGTCCCCCAAAGCCTGGGTTCCGGCAGGGCGGGTCCCATTGCTGCGCAGCACAGAGCCCCAGAAGGGCCTTCGGGACCGGTCTCTTTTCCCTCCGCAGCCCTGGAGGGTCCGATGCCGCTGTCCAGGGTTCTGACTGTCCAAGAGGCGCGGGGAGTGCGGGGCCCGCAGACACAGGATGAGCCTGTCAAGTTCCCGGGACATCTCTGGGCCTTGATAGGAATCTGCTTCGGCGGAAACGAGGGATGGAGAGCTGAGAGTGGGGCTTGGACTTCGTTGGCTTTTGGGGCCAATGCGGCACCGAGCGCCTGGTGCCGCTGGTTCCCGTACAGATACTCGGGTGCGACTGGAGCATCTTGGCCAAGCCCTCCGGGATATCTTCCTCAATTCTCTTGACAGGCACCCCGCTCTTGAACGCACAGGGTGCGCAGGCCGGGAGCTGCCGCCTAGGATAGATGGGAACCCGAGGGGGCTTTTGGCAGACCCGGGCACGCAAGGGTAGCCTCAGGCTCTTTGAAATGACTCCAGAGGGCAGGGGTCCTCTGAGCGACACAGGGAGGGACACAGATAGGGCGCCGAGCCTCTTGGCCTGGATTGACACAGGGTGAGCTCTTGGGGCTCCAGCCCTCTCTGGATGAAGTGGAAACGGCGCTCTCTGCTGCCCGGCCAGCCCCTCCTGCTACGGCACTCGCCTCCCAGACCTGCAGGCGTGCTCCCCGCCTCTGGTCGCCTGGACTGGCGAAGTCGGTGACCCTGGCGGAGCTGGTGCCGCGGACTCTCTCCGCTCTGAACTGAGCCAGAGTTTTAAGCGGTTTCTTCCGCGTGGCGCGGCGGACTCCGCGAGCCGGGAGGGCTGAGCCCAGAAGGGGCAGCGGAAGTGCCCTGGGCCCTAACTTGCCTGCGCTGGAGCGGTGCCGCGTCTTCCTCCCATTGGTTTTCGGATGGGGTGTCCATGGGCGGCCCAGGTCCCCGGGCACTCTGCCCTTCACCTCGACGAGGCTCGCCCGCGGCGGGTGTCCACGTGTGGGCCCGCCAGGCCTTTTGTTTCCAACACGCTGTGTCTTTAAGATCAAGGCTGGATCCCAGGCGGTGCAAGGACCCGACCCACCGCCTCGCCAGGGCTCCCGAACGCAGCACTAGAATGTTTATAAAATATTCAATTTATGCAGTCTGTCCAAGAAGCCATCGTCCCAAAATAAAATCAGCAGTCTAGACGGAACACAGACACCAGAACTTATCAACAGTTGTCTGACTTGCATCTTCTGATGCATCTTGAGTGGGTCATAATACCAACTTTATTTTCAGTGGTGCATAAATTAATTACACGCATTTAATAACCAAAATATCATTATATTCCCCCTTTAATATCATAAAGGCTTTCCGCCAGGGAAGCACTTAATAGTGCAGGGGGCCGTAACGGGCTATTATCCTGGTGTAATGCTATTACAGAACCAATTATGCGCCATTAGACTTGCTTTTTTTGCAGTTTATGTGATTTGATCCAATCCCGCGCCCCTGACTTGAAAATTTCAGCCCGGTACTTTAGAGTTTAATTTTCACCCAGGCAGAGGGAAGGGCGGTCTCTCTCCGCTGAGTGTCTGCCTCGGATGCATTTTAAAAGTAATTGCGAAGGGTCCCACCGCATATCATTTGCATCGAGAAGCGAACATAAATTCAGGGACCCCTTGCTGAGAACAAAATCAAACTTTCCTTTTGTACAGTCGCTTGGAAAGGGAAGCCGTGTGCAAACAGTCCCCCCAAAAACCCATCCGGCGGCTACAATTAGCTGCGCTTTGTCAATTCGCAGCCCGGGAGTCGCCAGGCCTCTGACAAGGGTGAGCCTAAATTCAAGCTTTCACGGAGAAAGAAGGTTTGAGTCAGATGGGTCGAGGGGTGGGTGTGGGTGGCGTGTTCAGAAAATACTGCCTTTTTTGGGGGTGGTGGTAGTTCTGGTTGTTTCTAACCTCTTTTAAGAGAAGAAAAAATTTCTGATGTTTGCTGAGAAATGATGGATTTTTTTTTACACCACGTGGGCCATTTGTAAGGCCCAATAGACCTATCCAAGTTACTCGCTGTAGACAGCGCTGGAAATAATCAGATTAAGGCCAATTATGCGTGAGATTATAAAGGCGAGTGCTGAGCGGCGGCGCGCGCTGTAGACAGACAGCAAGACATCTGGCCACTTCCCGAGTCACTTTCTGGTCCTGCGGGCGCCAGCCGCGCCGAGCCCCGCCCGCTTCCAGCCGAGCCCGGCGTGCGGACCGGAGGCGGTCACGCTCCGGCCTTCCTCGTCCGCAGCCCGCCGAGGTACGCGCGGCTCCCGACCCACTCACCCGGCCCCGCGCGCCCGGCCTTGGGGCTCGGCTGCCTTCCCGGCCCCGGCTGCCGCTCGCGCAGATGGCCTGGCGCTCTCGCTGGACCCGGCTGCGGTGGCTGGGGTGCTGGGCTTGCTGCGGGGACCCCAGAGAGCCGGGAGACAGATTGCCCGGGTTTGGTGTTGGGGCCGAGGTGGGGGCATCGCTGTCTGCGAGGTGGACCCGAACCGAAGACTGTCCCACGGGGACCGCGCTTGGGACGGCGCTGCCGTGTCGCCTCCAGTCCCCACAGTGGGCTGAGGGCATTGGTGGGCGGGGGCGGGGGTGGTGGCTTCCGGGAGGACGGCGCCCAGAGCGCACTAGGGCCAGTACGGGGCGCGGGCACAGGGAGACTTAGACTCTATCGCTGTTTGCTTTGCAGCCAGGCCAGAACTACGCGCGCCTTGTCTGTCCAGCGGTCACCCTCCCCAGGCCCCGCCGTCCAGCTGATCCGGCCGTCGGCGATGTTTTATTTCCACTGTCCGCCACAGCTGGAGGGTGAGTAAGCGCCGCGCCTGGGGCCGCTGCGAACCGCCCGGCGGTGGCCAGAAAGCTCCCGAACGGCGTGGCGGGTGGTGGTTGGGTTCCCGGTCTGCGGGGGTTGCAGCCGCCGGGCGGTGGGTAACTGGTGCCCCTGGCCTCGTCCCTACATCCCACTCCAGCCTTCCGCCCTGTCGCCACCTGCCTCCCACCTCCCTCTCACCTCCCTCCCCGCCTGGGCCGGTTGGCCCCGGGCTATTCGCACAGCAGGGACCCGCTGGGTCCTCCCAGCACAGATGCTGGTGTCACGCCTCTAATCGGGTCTCCCCCGCCCTGGGGGCCGTATCAATCTTTCACGGTGTTTTGCAAACATCCTGAAAAACCAAGGTGAACTAGAGTTGGCGCTCATTATCCTGACACTGACCATGAGCCATGAACGACCCCTGGCTAAGCTGCTCTCACTTGAAGCACGGGTCAGCTGTGCTCAGGGAAGCCGTTCTGGACCACAGTGGCCCTCTGGAACTAGGCGGCTCTGCCCACCACCCCGCCAAGTGCCCTGGCGTGGCTCCTCTTCTGTGACTCACTAGGTTTCTTGAGCCCACATGCCAACCCCTCCCCACTCCCAGGGGCAGCCCCCTGGCCAGGGTTTGAGATTTTGGGGGTCTCCATCCCTTAGAAGACATTTTGCCTCAGGGTCCCTCAGGTGGTCTCTGCACTGGATTGTTAGGTGGGAGTCGGTTTGTGAGAAGGGAAGAGCTTGGCCCTCTGGTGCTCCCACACAGGGCCTGGGGGGACCCCCTGGGTGGGCATTAGACAAATGCAAAGCCACACCTTCTGGACTTCCAACAGCACGGTCCTCAGAGCAACAGTCTGCCCCGGGCGATATTCGAACTTTTGTAACGGGGAGCAATACCAGGATTGGCTTTGGCAGCCTACTCCTTTGATTTATTCGTGGGGTGGGAGAATTTTGGAGGCCAGGAAATGGAGGGAAGCATGGGGGAGGGCAAAGGCGGTGAGGCACTAAGGGGCCTCAGACATCAGAGGACCTTGGACACCTTACCTCCAGTTACCTGGAGCAGTAGTGGAGTCTCCGCGGGCCAGCCTGCCCAGGGACTGCAGAAGTTTGTTGTCATCTTAACCATGCAAGCTTTTAAGAGTTCAGCAGAATTTTCTAAAGGAGGCTGAGGATCCATGTTGAAGCCGTGCTAGCTCAGTCAGCATTATAAATAAGAAGGGAAGACCAGGCACTTAGCTGCGTTTCACCTCCTTTAATCTCCAAGGACCCGTGCTGCCCTGTTTTATGAGGTGCACCCCCTGACACTGTACCCCAGGCCTGGAGGGAGACCCTTGGCATGTGTGGAGGACTCACCTTCTCACTTCTGAACCTGGGGTTTGGACTGATGGCTATGACACAGCCCGCTCTTCCGGTTAAAGAGGGGTGGTCCAAAATGTGGGTATTTGGCAGGTGGCGGGCTGCTTAGATAACCTGGGGGAACAGCCCTGGCTGCAGGGTGGGCTGCAGAAGTCACTTAGGGCGAGTCCTGGCCTCGCCTATCACGCCCCCAGTGCACCGAGCTGTTGGCTGCCCACCTTTCCTTGCCATGCCCCAGACACATCCCACCTCAACGCTGACTCTGAGCGCTATGACCAGAAGAAAAGGAGATGTGTCTTTAAGAACCTTTTTATCCCTCTGCAGATGTGTTTCTGAGCCAGTTTTGCAGAAAGTAGGTTTTTTTGTTTTTTGTTTTTTTGTTTTTGTCAGTTTAGTGTTGTTCGGGAGGAGGCGAGCTGCTGTGCATGGAGGGGCTGAGAACAGACCTTTGGAATATGACATCTCCCTCAGCCTAGGAGCTTTTTAATTTTTATTCTTTATTAATCTAGAGAGGCATAAAGAAGAAAGTAAAGCATGGCTCATCATCTCACTTCTCAGATAATTTTACTAATATTGAATTAAAAAGTGCTACATATACCTGCTTAGGAAATTCAAGTAGAACAGAAACCTACACATTGAAAAGTGAAATCCCTTCTTCTCCACCTCTTTTTCTAGAGATACTCCCTATTGTTGGTGTCTTGTGATTCCTTCAAGAAAAACACACTTTTTCTTTCTATACGTTATGCCTTTTTTTATGCTGAGATCATACTGCCACATCCTTTGGGACTTTGCTTTTTTTACTTTGTAACATACATTTTGGGGATTGTTCCATGTCAGTACATACAGATCTACTGATTTCTTTTAAACAGCTGTGTAATATTCCATTATATGTTGCACTGGTGGGAACTTTTTTTTCCCCTATTGCCATGTTGCCAGGAATGTTCTTCTTTTCCTATTTTGGCATGCTTTCCCTAATTCATAGATTAAATATATGTATGTGCACTTAAATCTTTGATGAATCCTGTCAAATTACCCTCTAATAAGGCTGCACCAATTAATGCTCCTACAAATGGTTAATGAGCACACACATTTTATTACACTCTTAACCGTACTGGGTATCATTATGCACCTCATTACTTTTTCTGTCAAAATGTTGAAAATAGTAGTTCATTGTTCTGTTTTGTTTAGTTATTGGCAGGGTTTAACATTTTCAAATTATCAACATTTCTACTTATTTTTAAGTAAAAAGCTTTTTCTCATGTTTTCCTCTTTTCGATTGGTTCTTATTAATTTGATGGACCGTCAGTCTTTTTTTAGGATTCAATCTGGCACACAACATCTCACTTACAGATATTACGTGCGCATGTTGTGGGAAAGTTTCGGACCAGCAGGTGTATGTTAGAAGGTTGAGGCAGATGATGTTTGGCGCATCTCAGAGCCCGCAATCCATCCTCACCAATCAAAGGGAGACAATTTGGTTTCCTGCAAAATAATGGGAATAAGTCTGCTTTGAGGCTGTCCCTTTGAAGTTTACAATGAGCTGGAGAGAAATCTTGGTAACTAGGGTTTTGAGGAAGAGAGCAATTTGGATAAGAAGGCTTCAGGAGAGATTGAGGTATTGTGGCAAAGGACATGGCACTGGAGAGCTGAATAATAAGTAGGAGGGACCCCCGTTAGTAGACAGAATTTTAAAAAACCCAGAGGACCCTGATTCTCTGGGACTGAGATCTTTCTGAGGGAGGTTGCCTGTGTGGCTGGCCAGCTCCTAATGCCAAACATGTATGCTTTTGAGACCAGAGCCTGTGGCAGGTATGGCATTCACTGGCTAATGGGAACTTGCTCATTTGTTTTTCTAAGAAGCCGTTGTAGGCTGTCGGGTAAATGGCGCATATTCGGAAAATGATCTGAATGCACATTTGGGGCCAAACTCTGTTCTTTTTTAGAGGAGCTTTGGAGGCTGCTGGGGAGGGCGGTGGAAAGGACGCCTTTCTTTTCAGGGAAGTGAGAGCAATGGGTCCTTTATGAGCCTGGCCAGAGGGTGGGGTGCCCTTTGAGAGTGGCCCTGCCTAAGTCTGCTTGGAATTCAGCACACTAGTGATTGGTGCAGACCTCTTGTTAATTGACATCAATATAACAGATCCACTATGGTGCTGATGAGCTGTGACCAACAGTAATTAATATTCATTTATAAACTTCTTACCTCCTTGTGTCCTGAAGTTCTAGGAGAAATGTGCAGTGAAAGCTCTTGGCGTTTTCTTTCCTCCCCCACCCCCAGCCATTCAGCCTTGTTGTTTATAGAAACAAGGGAAAGTAAACTCCCAGGTGAGCAAACGGAGCCGTGGAGGCTTCTATGAAAGAATCCGAGGGAGGGGCTGAGATCAAGGCACACTGGACGCAGGTGCAGCTGGAAACCAAAGGGCAGGTGGAGGTTCTGCCCCACGCCAGTGATTCTTCCTGGCACCGAGCCCAGAATTTCACAAGGAGCAGATTTGGCCTTCTTGGGGGAGAAGGTTGCCACCTGCCCTATGAAATAAGCATAGTTGGGCCTAAAGTCAAAGGTTATTGGGGAGAGAGAGCACAAGAGAGTGGAAGAGAAGGGGCCCCCGTGAGAGCTGCAGAGAAAGATGCTCTGGGACAGACAGGGCTGTGCCTGGAGGTGCGTCCGAACGAGCAGGTGTGTCCGGGGTCGGTGTGAGGACAGGGAGGCCCTCCGGTCTGGCTGACTCAGTTTGCTCCCAGCAGGCACCGCACCCTTCGGCAACCACTCTCCAGGAGATTTCGATGATGGGTTTCTGCGCAGAAAACAGCGCCGGAACCGGACGACGTTCACCCTTCAGCAGGTAAGGATGGCGTTCCCTTTCTGAGAGCTAGCTACTGCCTGCCTCCCCAAATATCAGAGTTTGAGCAGCAGTTCTTTGTGTTGTAAAATAAAGCCAACTATGGAACCTGGATCTTTCTGTTTTCTTGAACGCTCTCTGTGTCAAGAAATCTGGTTGGGGAGAGGGCAGATGGCTTGGACCTTCAGAGCCCAGACGGGAAGTGGAGGGGCAATAGTGTTTGCTCACATGTGCCTTAGGTTGGTAGTTGGGGGGAACATTTCCACATAAGCAGTATCATCTGAACCTTGAGGAATGCAGGTAGGACATTCTTATCCCCAGTAGATCGACGGGAAGACTGGGGCCCAAGAAACTGACTGATTTGTAGACGGTACAGCCGTCCGTAAATGGAAGGGCTACAAGTGGGACCCGAGTACTGTGTCTCCTGGACCAGGGCTCTTCCCCTTAGATCTGTGCAAACTGGAGCTGTCAGGACGGTGGCCCAAATCCCTCTCGGTAGTTTCCATGGGACCAGCACAGTGAGGGACTCTGCAAGTTGTGTCTGTTCTCCTGTGCCCTATGGGGAAAGCTGTGTGGATGGCTCTGATTCATAAGGCCACCCTTAGAGCCTTTGATTCCTATGAATCTATTTAAATGGAAAAGCATTTGTGCTTCTCTTCTTATTCTTATTTCTTGGGGGAGCCCCGATGTTGATGTCCTTATTGAGTCTTAGCTCCTAAGTCATCTGTGGTTAAAATTTTAATTCTGTGGGATCTTTTCAAAGAGCTCTCTTCTCCGTCTTCCTCCCCTATTTGATCTATGAAACTACTTCCTCACCGCTCCGCTCCTCGCAAATCTGAAATATGCCTCTGCTTCCTCTCTCCTCGCCACAGCGTCTCACCAGTAAATATTTTTTCCTTTTACTAGCTGGAAGCTCTTGAGGCAGTTTTTGCCCAAACACACTACCCCGATGTCTTCACCAGAGAAGAGCTAGCCATGAAAATAAACCTCACAGAAGCCAGAGTGCAGGTAAACCTTCTTTTTAATTATTTAACTCTCTAATATTAAAACTGGCAAACTTTTTTTTTTGACATCATGACTGCAGAGTGCACATTTGGCCAAAGAAAGCAAATGAAGACTATCTGTCATTTTCATGATGCACTTTAATAACATCAACATAATGTGGAATATTAGATTAGGTTGATTAATCGGTCATTCATAATTAACTAGTGATAATGTTCTACACTAATTTGTCCGCGTCTCTAAGGTACTAAATTACATCAATGCACATCCATTTCCTTGCTTTGGAAAAAAAAAAAAAAAGAGCTGAGATGCTATTCTCAAAGCAGCTCTGACCGCTCTGGGGTAAGGCCGGTCAATTGCAGAGAACTGTGTTTTCAGATGGGAACAGGGTAGGATCTGCTTTCCAGAAATTGCATCATTTCCAACTTTTCCCCTGAACGCGGACTCTTTCAGCGACGTGGATCCGAAGACCACGTGCAATTTAAAAATCTTTAAAGGGCAGCAGCGAGAGGGCTGCCTCCGAGCCGAGCATGGCCCGTGGTGACTGTCTCTAAGCAGGATTTCTTTTTAGAAGCCACACGGTGATTACGTTTAAGTGCACAGACCCGTTGAGCCCAGCAGATGTGCCCGAGCGCGGGAGGAATGGATTCGCAGCGCCGCCTCTCCGGGAGAGCTATTCTTTGAGCACAATTATATATTCATTTTATTTATGGGGTTTCCTCCATGCTGTTTCTGTTCTTTTTTATGTAGGGGCTTGGGGTTAAGACTATGCAAAGATCTAATTGTAGGAAATATAATAGTTTGCTTTCGGTTCCCCTGGGTCATGTTAGTATCTCTTAAAAACCAATGGCTGAAGAGAGATAATGGAATTCTGAGCAGTAAATTGGGGGTTGTAAACAAATTATTTCCCCTATAATCAGATTATGTGATCCTGATTATTAAATCTGAACATGAATCATTGGTCATATGCGGGCAAATTAAACTGATTATTATTTGGAAATGAAAATCTCCTTTGGCCAGGATGTTGTCTATCCCTTCTTTTTTTAATGTCAGCTTGCCAATAGCTGCCTAAAGACTGAACTGCAAATTGAGATAAATGACACAATTATTGAGCATTCAGAAGTGGAAGATCATAACTTCTCCCTGAAAGGTGCAAGGGTGAGATAGGGGTGGTAACAATTAAGGCTGGGAATTGTTGTTCAGGCTGTTGTTGGCTATTATGCAAACAGACAATGGCTGTGAAGCGTTTGTTTAGTGAGCCTCCGAGTGGGGACGCGGGCTTCGGTGGCGGGAAGGGAGATGTGTTTACATTTATACCCCTTGCTCATTCAAATATGATTAATGTTCTATAAAGCAGGGTCTTAATCGAAGCTGATGTTGTCAAACAATAACTAAATAGGGAAATAAACGACTCCATCATGCTCTTTCCTCAGAAGCAGGCGAACTGTCAGTGCAAAGTCATTAAAATATGATAATGAAAAATAGCTCAATTAAATGTTGTTATAGCTGTGACCTTCATTCAATTAAGACACAAGAAAGTGTCTGCATTTTGCTTTGCATTTAACTGCCCTAAATTTAGAATATAGATAAAATCATTATTCAATGGTTGCTGATATGTGCAATTAAAAGCCAACGAGATTAAAAAAGAAAGAAACCCAGTTAAAGGAGAATGAAAATTCAGAAGTGGGGTGGGCTGGGGGGGCTCAGCCTGGGACCCAGGCTCTCTCCTGGGCCAGTGTGAGGCAGGAGGAGGAGAGGATGCCCCGGGGGAGTGGGAGGGAGGTCTAGCCAAGCCTTTTTTGAAAGCCAGGAATTATCTCCCAGGAGAGGAGGGAAGAGGTTCTGCTGGGTGAAGAGCAGCAGGGTTTCACTGACCTCTGGGAACACCTTGGGCCCCATCTGCCCGGCTGCCATGAGGCTGTCCTTCTGCGGATGCCGTCCTGATTGCCAAGGCTTGAAGAATTCCACACCTGTCTCTAAGAAGGCACTTAGGGCAGGTGAATCGTAAGCCTCCTCCTGACCAGGGATCAGGCCACCGAGTGACTGATTGTTGTGTGTCAGGCAACATGCTCCGTGTTTTTCGTGCATCTCTGTGCAAACAATGCTTGGGGGTGGCCACCATTATTACTAGCAAGGAGTTTGGATCTGGTCCCTAGCCAAGCCACTGGTGTTCAAATCGTGGGTCTGCCGCTTTCTACCTGAATGACCTTGGGCCGGTTAATTAAACTGTCTGTGCTTAGTTTTCTCATCTGTAAAACGGGGATGGACTTACCTGCCTCGTAGGGTCGGGGTGGATTCTAAACCAAACCAGGGCTGACTCCGGAGGCGTTGTGTCTCATGGGTGCACGGGGCTGTCACGTGTCCTGTGCTCAGGACCCGTCCTGAGCTCCATGATGTGTCAGAGACGATTTCACAGGTCTGAGGCCAGACACATTCCAGTGCTCAGGCAAACCTGCCGGAAGAGGGAATGAGTATTTTTGAGGAGGACACCCCAGGGCAGTGTTTTACAAACTGCTGTGATGGTGATGCCCCCCCCTCCCCCAACCATAGGAAATACGTTTCACATCAAATAAATGCACTTGCAATACATCCAGAATGTCCACAGCACTCGAGCCCTTCCTGTGGTGATGCATTTGGATACTTTCTATGATTTAACATTCATTAAAAAAATGCCTGTCATGCCTTCTACACTGATCTTCTGACCCATCTTTGGGTCTGAAGCTGCAGTCAGAGGGCACTGCTTTGGGAGATCTTTTGGAGAGAGGAGGCTGGGCCCCCACACAGTGCTGCAAGGTGAGCCGTGAGCCCTGGGGCGGGACCCAGGCGTGTGGGTTTGGGTACTGGTTCACTCCTCCTGTCTGATTTTCTGCCTCCATGGGGTGTGCATTTCCACTGCGGACTCAGGTTTGGTTCCAGAACCGAAGGGCCAAATGGAGGAAAACGGAGAGAGGGGCTTCGGACCAAGAGCCCGGAGCCAAGGAGCCCATGGCAGAAGTGACGCCTCCACCCGTGAGAAATATCAATTCCCCGCCCCCGGGGGACCAGGCCCGGAGCAAGAAGGAGGCCCTGGAAGCCCAGCAGAGGTGAGGCTGGCGGGCCCCTGGGGTCTGGAGGCTTGGCAGGTACAGAGGGTTGGGAACTCAGTGTGATTTTCTTTTCTCTAGCAGCCTGGGGAGAACTGTGGGTCCCACAGGACCTTTCTTCCCCTCTTGCTTGCCGGGGACCCTCCTGAACACGGCCACCTACGCCCAGGCCCTGTCGCACGTTGCCTCCCTGAAAGGTACGTTTTGTCTCTGCTGGCTGGTGGGGTGGGGCTGGGGTATTGCTGGCATGGCGCTGTCCCCAAGGGGTCGCAGAGATGGTCTGGCCGTCCTGGTTTTTCAGTTCCGCCCACCCTGTATCTTGGGCTGGTGCGGCTCCTTCTCTCCTTCTGTCAGTCACAGCCAGGGTCGTGAACAGCATCTGTTCCCCCACATGCTGTCTTGTTTGACTTCCACGTGGCCTGAGATTGTAGGCATCACCGCACCGGCTGGGGGCTTGTCTGAGAGGCGGTTGTGTCACAAGGGACGGATCTGTGTTCACAGGTGGCTTCTTCTTGGTAACAGTTTTGGGTTTTAACCTGCATCTCGTGGGTGAGGCCTTGATGGGCAGTTGTCCCAGCTTACGAGGACCATCTCCATACGTGCAGCGTGCCTGCCCGCCTCCCTGGGGACTCCTGACGTCAGAGGTCTGAAGGGCTTAGCATTGGAGATTTTCTAGGGTTTGCTCTCTTCTTAACAGTTCTTGTTGTCTGAAGGATGCAAACCATTAGGGATGTTTGGTCAGGCCCAGAGAGAGGAGCTCCTTGGGGACTTCTGGGGCGTCCCCGATGGATGAATGTGCCCATCCACTGTCTCGCCACTCCTGGCCCCAAACGTACTCCTCATGTGATGAGGCCGGGAGGCCGTGTGGGCCGGGAGCCGGGCTGGCTTCCACACGGGGTCTGGGGTGGGGACGGTCAGTGCTGCTCTTGGGACTCGTCGGTCCCAGGGGGTCTTGGAGGGGGAGGTACAGGGTAGGCTGTAGGCTTTTTCCAGATAATATAGGCAGTAGGAGGGCCCCTCCTAGACTGTCCCCTGCGTGTTCTGCATTAGGATCTGGGGTCCCCTGCCCTCGAGGGGTCCCCCTCCAGCTGGTAAGTCAGACACACACACACACACACACACACACACACACACACACACACACACAGTGGCAATGTGCTGTGCAAATGTGGTTTCTGGAGGCTGAGTGAGGGCATGAAGTAGCTTCCCTGGGGAGTCTCCAGAGGGAGGGAAGGGCATTTTAGGCTCAGGGAACAGCACATGTGCAGAGTGTCAGGAGAGCGGAGAACCAGGTTTGTCTGGAGAATGGTTGGTATGGTAGGTGCCCACGGGAGCATGCCCAGGAGTAAGGTGGAGGTGCCCGGCAGGGGCCAACGCTTGAAGGCCCTGCAAGCCATGCTCCTGGGTTTGGATTTTCCTCTGTAGGAGGTGTGGCCCTGAGGCCCAGAGCCACTTCTAGGCCATCCAGGTGGCCGGGCAAATCCCCTCACTTAGACAGCTGGCTCACGTCTTTCCAGCTCTGGGCCCCATGCCCTTCCTCATGCTTCCTTCAGCTCCAGGGCCCGGGTGCTCCAGGGCCCACACAGACCCCCCACAGAGTAGCCTTGGAACATATTCACAGGACACAGTAGGCTGATAGGAAACTACAGAGGTGGAGTCCCAACTGGAAGGGGCTTCTGGAAGGAGATTACCAGTGGGACTGGGTATCGCTTAAGGAACTGGTGGGGGAGAGGAACAATCCCGTGTCTGTCGGCCACATCCTCTCTGCTTTGCTGCGGCCAGCTAGGCTCCCGAGAGTAACCATCTTTTCTATAAATGTTCTTTGCTTGTCCCACTCCAGCCTCACGAGTTGGAGGTGATTCCCACGTCTCTGCTGCGGCAGCCTGTGGCCGGGCTCTCTGGCTAGCCAAGCTGGGGCCCTGGAGGAGGCCTGCAGTGGCTCGAGGAAGGCCGAGAGGGTCAGGTGGCTGAGCAGCGAGGGCACGGTGTCTGCAGCTGGTGGGCCCAGGGTAGTGGTGAGAGGGAGACAGACAGAGGCTTGTGTCTTCCGAGTTACGACCCAGGACAGAGGCAGGGGCTGGTGACAGGGGCTGGTAAAGGCAAATCTGTCACCCCTCTTCTTCCTTCATCGGGATGTACTCCCCTCCAGCCCTTCCCTAGACTTTTCTGGCTGGACTCTGACCCTTGGGGCCTGTCCTATGTCTGCCTAGAAGCAGACTTTCCTTTGATGCTGCCTTGGCCGAGGGGGCCGAGGGGTGGAGCTTGGGTGTGTAAGAGCCTGCAGTGGTGACAGGAATCAGTGTGCTCACCAAACTCCGTGTCTCTTTGTGTGTTGTAGTGGCACTTGCTGGGGCAGCCTGTGGGTCCCATGGGAAGTCCTTCCTGACTGCGGTCACGTGCTGGGGCAGGCGCCACGCTCAGATGTCAGGCAGTGAGCGAGGTGAATGTGTGTAGGCATTGTCTTCACTTGACCAAATACTCACTTTTCTTGAGGCACCTAGCCCTCTTGGTCACATGTCATTTTCATACTCTTGAGAAAGGCGCGGGGAAAAGCGCCATTGCTCCACGGCCAGGGGACGTATCTGAGGAGCCTGTTGAGGGGCTGGGCACAGGCGCGGCTGCAGTGGATTTGCCCGCTTGGTGGCCAAGTGGGTACGCGGACACAGCATTGCCAGAACGATTGACATTTCTGGAGAAGTTGGACAGCTGGATTTTTATTTGAGATATTTCCTTCTTTTAAATGTGGTCTCCAAGTCTTTAGGCCAAACCCGCACGCAGTTGGTCAGAGCAGTCCGTGGCCTTCCATTGTGCTCTGAGATAACAGCTGGTATTGGTTGGGTGATCTTTGCCTTCTGAAAGTACCTGACCCCATGTGGTGGTACCTCTCTGGGAGCAAGATATTCTGAGCTGGAAGCCTCTGAGTCGGAACTGCCCGGCTCTAGTCCAGGTGGGCTCAGCGTTCCCCGGAGGTGTGCTTGGGGCGCTCGGCCTCCGCCTCAGGACCTGGGTAACAGGTGTGTGCCCACGAGTCAGTTCTAGATGCCCTGGGGTTCAACACCTGATTGTTTTGTGCGACACTGGTAAGTAGTTTGGGGACAGAACAGCTTTTCGTCTCGTGCAACCTTCTCTTCCCAGGCTTCCCCAGGCTCCAAAAATTAAGTACATAGGCCCAAGAGAGGAGCAACCCCCATGCCAGGACTTCTGGGCAGTGACCTCGCCTCCCTTACCTTAGTGCACCCCCGCAGGTGACTGGGTAAGCAGTGCTGGCAGAGCTAGTGGCCTGAGCCTGGCCTCACCTAAGTGGGAGGAGCTTCATGCCTAGTGGTGCTCGAAGTCACCTGTCTGGGCTTCTAAGCCCATCCTTCTTGTCACAAATGAGAAACTGAAGCTCAGAGGAAGAGAAGTCACTTGCTCACGCATGACTTAGTCAGCTAGGTCTCCTCTTTGGGGTCTGGGCTGCCCTTCACAGGGTCCTGCTGTGCCCTTTCCTCCAGATACCATGTATTCATTCATTCCTCCGGATGGGCACCTGTTGGTAGGGCCTTGGACCCCTACTCTTCTTTTCCCCAGCAAATGAGGACAGCTGTGAGTCCACCGGGTGTGAGCCCTGGGGAGGGGTCTAGATTCACCCAAGACTAGCAGAGACCAGGACCATTGTGAGGTGAACACCACAGTCCTTTCCAGCCCGGAGATCCCAACCCACTTCTCCAGGCCTGTGGCAGCTTGCAAATAACCCAGAAGAAAGAAATCGAACACAGTGTCACCTCCCCCAGACTCAAAGCAGCGCTCGTGCCTCCTTCCCTAGGCTCTGCGGTCCTAGGGGGATCGTACGGCCCTGGGTTGAAGACAGCAGGTATCCAGGGTAGGCCACTGAGGTTCTGGCCCAACCCTAGACAGCACCAGGGTGCCCCTCCCCCGAGACTCCAGACCTGCAGCTCCAGACCAGGGCCCGAGCATCTAAGCCAGAGCTGCCGTGTGCCGCCGCCGAGAGCGGGCCAGAGTGTGAAGACAAGGCAGGGCTCTCAGTGCTCCTGGGCAGGCTCAGTCCTCCCGGGAGGCATAGGGAGCACCTCAGCTACTGCTCCCAGAGCTAGTTGCCCGGAGAGCATTGTGTATGGTTACAAGGCCAAGGACTCTGAGCTGGGGGGCCCGGTCTTTTGGTTCCAGGCGTTGTTGTGACAGATGTGAAGTCCTTGCCTGGGAAATGTGAAGAGAGCCAGCAGGGGTGTTTGTGGGAAAGCTTGGGGTTTGCTGGGGTACAGTTTGCTTACGGTTCCTATAAGTAGCAGCCCTTGAGGGCTGTTTGTCCTTGAACGTAGTTTTATGGCTATTCCCTGCCTGGAAATTTTTTGCCTTTGAGTGTGTTCTGAAAACAGGAGCACTCTTGGAAGACGGGCTGTCAGCTCCTTGAGCGGGCTACACTGGGGGAAGGGAAAGGGCACGCAGGGACCTTAGATGTAGAGGGAATGCGCTCCGGGGCCCCCCACAGTGTTGGGCTCCCAGAATACAGAGCCAAGCCCGGGCTCCAGCATGAATGGGGTGGACAGGCTGGGCCCTAGAAGCTCCGTGGCTGTGGCCAGTGGGTGTGGACTCTGCTTCTTTATCTTTGGATGATGGGGGAAAGTGGCACCTCGGTGGGGTGGGAGCAGGTCTCTCAGCCCCTATGCTGAGCTTGGGTATACAGACGGAGAAGTCAGAAGCAGAAGACTCTGGAATATGGTTTTCTCCAGAAATTAGAAGAAGTGATTTTCATTCCTTGGAGATACCTGTTGAAAGTGGGGTTCTGGGGTTTGGCAGCAGCTAGAGAGCTGGGGAAACCAAGATCAGACTGAAAGTTACCCCAGTATTTGGACAATCCACACAGCTCGGAATTGCCAAAGCAGTGAAGCTTGACTTGGTGCTTCTGCCTCAGGCCAGGGAGCGAGTGCAGACCGTCTAGAGCTTTGACCTCTGCCACACTACATCATCCTGTGGTGGGGGATGGGCTCTGCTGCCAGCCAGGTCCTGGGGCCAGGTCCGGGTAGCTGAGACATAGTGCCAGGGAGGGGGTCCTGGGGATGCCCATTCAGCAGGCTCAGTGTTGGGAGTGTGTGAGGCGCCGTGCATGTGGAGGGCTGTGTCTGGATAGGTCAGCAGGGCTACTCGGGCAGTAGGGAGCTGGGGAAGAGTGGGAGGTGGGGGTGGCACCCTTGAAGGGCTGGAGGTCACGGCCCCTCTGGGGTGGCAGGTCAAGCAGAGTGTCCATATGTGGAGATGAGGCCGACTAGCCTCCAGGTTGCCGGGCAGGCTCCCGAATGGGCATTGGGCTGTGCCCATCAGGGAATGGGGCAGCTGGCTACCTCCGGCCTGGAAACTGCCCGCTGGGGACAGAGAGACGTAATTGAAAACCAGGCACTTGTGAGGGTTTCCTCCTTTAATTATCCTTTAATTATCAAGCAGCCGACCAGCCCAGTGGCCTCAAGCAAGGGCTCTGGGGTGGCCTGCCTGGTGTGAATCCTCGTTCTTCCATTCCCTAGCTGTGGACGTCGTGCGTACAGCCCTGGGGGTCTCTGTCTTTGCTCCTCATCTCTAAGATGGGGGTCTTGATCATAGTAAGCCTGAGGTCCTCAAACTGAATGAGAAGCGCAGGAGCTAGAACACCTGCGGCTCTTGGAACAGTGTGTGGCACCTGAGAGGTACTCCGTAAATACCGGCGTTATTAACCGGATCCCTCCGTTCTCGGCTCCAAGTCTCCGGGTCCCACTCACCTTTAAAGGAGCCAGAGACACGTCTGCGTCTTCCAAACATCTCCCATTTCTCTGACCTTTATTGTAGCTGTGACTTACCTTTCGCTTGCACCTTTTATCGTTCCAAATTTGGCCACGATGGGGGGTTCCTTCCTGTCCCTGGTAGGATTTCCTGGGCAGGACACCCATTCCTTCCCTGGGGCTTCACGGGGCAGTGATGCGTTCTGTACTTCGGGATGTTCAGAGAGGACCCATGGTGGCCAGGTTGCATGCAGCTAGTGTGTTTCCTTACCGAGTATTCCATGGACACTCTCGAATAAAAAGGCAGCAGGACCCTACCCCATGCAGGGAGGGTTTGCGTAACAGTAATGGGTGTCCAGAGAAAAAGCCTTTGCAACACAAAGAATTTTCCTGTGCTGTCTTAATGGCCAGGCTTGTGTTCACAATTCATTAATGCAGAGGAGGTTATTAATGGCTGAGGGAGGCGCTTGGGTTTGTTCCGGGGAAGTGCTGGCCACAGGAGGAGCGTGATGGGGGCAGGAGAGCCACAGTCAGCGGAGGCCCCTCTCCCTTGTGCACTTAGCCCGGCTGCCTCTAACCTGTGACTGGGAGAGCTGGGTGTGAGGTGGAAACGAATTACAGCTGCCAGGGGAGAGCTTTCATAACTCAGTCTGTGCTCACGCTGGGGGATCTCGGTCACTCTCCTGCGCTGGGTGGGGACATCAGGCCAACTTTCCCAAAGTGGAGGGTGCAGGAGGGAGGGTAGGGCAAGGTGGGCCATAGGGGTGCCCAGTCCTTAGAGTCAGGCCTGGGCGGGGGCAACAGCAGCAGAGCAAAGGAATGAGGTCTGACTTCTTCTTACCCTCCCCTCCCCTCCTGGGGAGCTGAGGTGGCCCCAGCCATCCCACACCAGAGGGGCTGGAGGCAGACAAGCCTACTCCCACCTCCCCGGCAGAGCTGCCGGGATCGGGCCTCGCAGGTTGTGAGGACTCAGGAGGTGTTATGTGCCAGTCTCTTGCTCCATGTTGGCATGCCGTAGGCGCTCAATAGCTGCTAGCAATTGGAATTGCAGTCCCGGTCCTGCACTCTGTGTGTGTGTGTGTGTGTGTGTGTGTGTGAGGACCAGCAGGAGGAGAGGGGCAGGGAGTCCAGTGCTGGGGCAGGGTCTGGCCACATCCTTCCAGAGAGCAAGGCCCCTTCGTTAATCAAGAATGTGCCCTCCCTTCTTCGCACTGGCCTTGGCCTTGGGCTCAGGCCAAGATAAAGTGTCCAGACTCTGGGACTGAGAAGGCTTTATTGCCCAATAAACATCTGCCCACCAAGGCTAAACTCCGAGCTGGAGGTAGCCTCTTCCTTCTGCAACATCTTCCCTCTGTTCCTCTTTAATCACTTTTTCCTTTGTGTTGCTTGAAAAAAAAACACCATTAAAAATCATTGAAAATTATTTTATTTTATTTTATTTATTTTTTTAAAAAATATTTTATTTATTCATTTGACAGAGACAGCCAGCGAGAGAGGGAACACAAGCATGGGGAATGGGAGAGGAAGAAGCAGGCTGGCAGCGGAGGAGCCTGATGTGGGACTCGATCCCAGAATGCTGGGATCACGCCCTGAGCTGAAGGCAGACATTTAACGACTGAGCCACCCAGGCGCCCCTGAAAATTATTTTATTATGAAATATAATATTCGTTAGAAAAATTCATAAAACATGCAGCTAGAGTTTAGTGACCCATTGTAAGCACCTATGTGATCACCCTCTGGGACTTCGCCTGCACCCCAGCAGCTCCCCAGTCCCGGGCCCCTTTGTCCTCCCCCTAAACTGGAGCACTATGCCGACTTTTGGCAACCACTAAGGAGGCATTCTGAAACACTGTTATGCAGGCTGGACTTTTTTGAACTTTACGTATAAATGCAGTCATACAGAACAGAGTCTTCGCGTCTGCGGCTTTGGCTCAGCGCTCTGTCTGGGATATCTGTTCATGTAATTAGGTTCCGTGGTGGATTCTGTAGGACGTGTGTAAGATCAGGCCATCTGCAGAGAAAGACAGCTGCTCTCTTCCTTTCAAATCCTTATGCTTTTTCTCTCTTCTTGTCTGTGCCAGCCAGGGCCGCTAGCACAGCACTGGGTAGAAGTAGTGACAACGGGCCTCCTTTCCTCATTCTGGTTCTTTTATAACAGCTTTCTTGAGATGTCATTCACATGCCGTACCGTGCATCCATGGACGTATACGGCTCAGTGAATTTCAGTGTACTCAGTGACTGGTGCAGCCATCACCAGGATCAACCTCCGAACGTTTTCATCACCTGTACCTATGCTCAGTCACTTCCCGCTGCTCCCCACGCTCCCAGCCTCAGGGCACCACGGATCTTGTGGTCTCTAGTGGTCGTGAACGCGTTTGCTGTTTGCAACCGTGGACTTTGTATAGGAATGGGATCATACGATATGTGGGCTTCGAGACCGACCCTGGCCTATTCTTTTTTTTTTTTTTTTAAGATTTTATTTATTTATTTGACAGAGAGAGAGACAGCCAACGAGAGAGGGAACACAAGCAGGGGGAGTGGGAGAGGAAGAAGTAGGCTCATAGCAGAGGAGCCTGATGTGGGGCTCGATCCCATAATGCCAGGATCACACCCTGAGGCAAAGGCAGACGCTTAACCGCTGTGCCACCCAGGCGCCCCAACCCTGGCCTATTCTTGATCTCAGGGTTTCACCGTCAAGTTTGTTGTTTTTCCGTTTTGTGTTGTTTTAGGTAGCCTTTATCAAGTAAAGAGAGTGTCTTCTTGCCTTGGTTTTCTAAGAGTTTTATTTTAATTATTATTTAAAAAATCATAAATGTGAATGAATGTTGAATTTCATTGAATAGTTTTTCTGCTGCTTGTTGAGGGGATCACGTGATTTTTCTTTCTCAGTGTATTAATACAGTAAGTTACGTTGATTGATTTTTTAATGTTAATCCAACTGTGCGTTCCTGGAATAAACCCAAATTAGATGCGATGTGTCATCCTTCTTGTACGGAGCTGGATTCGGTTTACTAGTTCTTTGTTCAGGGGTTTTGTATCTATGATCACGGGGAGATTGGCTTGGGATTTTCTTAGAATTCCCATTCCAGGTGTTAGTATTGTTTCACTTTGCCCCAAAACCGAGTATAATAAAAGCAGCAGTAGAACTGCCCAGCTAATTTATTATCTCTCCTGATTCCGAGGCCTGGCTGGGCTCCGCCAGGCAGTTCTGTTGCTGCTTTGGTCTGGGCTCTGTCACGAGGTTGCGGTCACGTGGCCGCTGGGGCCGGTACCTGCAACATGGTAGCGCTTCCGTGTCTGGGGCTTTGGCGGCGACGCTGGGAGGCAGGGAGCTCTCTTTGTCTCTCTTCCCGTGGTGAGCTTGGGGTGGGGTTGAATGTCGGTTGATTCCCAAGAGTGGAAAAGCAGAAGATGCCAGACTTTCTTAAGGCTTATGGCCACAGCAGGCACAGTGCTGTTTCTGATGCCTTCTGTCGATTTAAGCTGGTCACAGGGCCAACCCGGACTTGCATGGAGGGGGCTGCACACAGGTGTGAAAGCTAGGAGGCTGGCTCACTGAAGGTCCTCTTTGGAGACTGACACAGGTATTGAGGTTACTCTGGCACCGTGATTTGAATTGGGGTTTGTTTTTGAACCTACCTTGCTTCCCAATCCCGACTACAAGCACTTTAAGGGTGCTGGCCATCTGACTCAGGTCCTTCCAAGCCACTCACCTCAGCCCCAAATACTGAGTCTGGTGCAGAGTAAATGGTAGTGAGGTTTGGGTAAGGGAGGAAAAAGCAGGTGATGCTGCTGTGGGTGTGGGAGACTGGCCTCACTAGCCTGCAGGGCTGGCCCCCCTTTGGACCCCAGAAACAACTGGGCCCTCCTGTTGTTCATTCAGCACCCACTACGTGCCCAGCTTTGTCAGACTCTAAACCAGAGGCCAAACCTCTGGTGATGAATTAGACACATCCCGACCTTAAGGGATTCACAGGCCAAGGGTGGGCTTGGAGAGACAGTCAACAAAGAATTCTATCTCATGTGACACCGTCATGTGCTCTCGTAGAGGCCAACAAGGGCAGGCAAGGTGTGGGGGAAGCCCTGAGGAGGGAGGGCATTTTTCCCTGCAGGAATAAGGAAGCTTTTTCAGAGGTGATGTTTCAGTTGGGCTTGAAGGAAGCATAGGACTTGTCTGGAGGGTGAGGGGACCCCAGGCAAGAAAACAGCATGAGCAAAGGCACTGAGGCAGTGAGGCCTAGTGTGTTGAGGAAAGGGCAAAGCATGAGGTTGGTTGGGGCCATATTCCCAGGAGAGGATGGCATGGCCTCAAGTTGAGCCCAAGGGGCAGAAGGTAGTCACTTCTTATGGGAAAAGTGGTTGGGTCAACCCTAGCCTTCTCCATGGCTTGTTGATGTCAGGAAGACAGGGGTAGAGAATCCCAGTGCTTAAGATTTGTAAGATTTGTAAGATTTCATTTCATGTGAAATGAAAAAGAACTCATTTTCTTGATGAGTATGTTACCATTCCAGGATCTGGTGGGGAAACTGAGGCCCAGAGAGGGGATAGGACTTCCCAAGGTCACGTAGTACATCTGTCAGGAGTCGGACAAGCCAGGGACCCAGGTGTTCCATCGTCCAGCTCTCCACACCCTGTATTGATTCTGTTCCTTTTACAGGCACCTGCTGTCATTCTCTGGCTTTAAAAACTGCAACTCACTTTCCAGAAGCCATTTCCTATGGGTGCTGATGGGTTTGCCCTTCCTGCTAATCAATGGGGCCCTGGAGTGTGGGGAGCTGAGCAGAAGTTTCTGGCTTGTGCCCAGAGGCAGTGGGAGAAGCAGACTGCCCATCGAAGGAGGGAGGGCAGTGCTAACTGGCATCGGACTGCCCAGAACGCATGTCCCTGCTGCTCCCTGGGTTGTGCCAGGACCCTTGGATCTGGGTGTTGTCATTTTCTGTTTGCCCCTCCAAAGACATCCAAGCAGAAAGGGGACCCAGGCGCTGGCCCTGAGACTGTCACAGCACGAGGAATGTTTGGCCGAGCTTCCTCCCATCAAGGAGCATTTGCTGAGCAAATGAACAGATGCCAAGACAGAGGGTGTAGGAGCAGTGGGTGGCGTTGACGGGGTGGGACTTGGCGTCAAATCTAGCAGAATAACCTGCCGAATTAACCTGGGGATTTTGACATGAATCAGATTGAGCAACTTTGCCATGAGCACTGTTTCTCTCCACGAGGTACCGGGGAAGTTTAGAACCTGGGAGATGGTAACTCTGAGGACCTTATAAAGTATGCCAGCTCAGTCAGGAAGCAGAGACTCCCCCTCCCTTTCTTCCTTCCCCAAATAGTCAGTGTTTGTTTTTTTACCCAAACGGGACATTTCAGGTCTGGCATCAGGAGTATAGGGGTGAGAGTGGGTGAAGGGCGCTTACGGCAAGTTTGGGACGTGAGCTGGGTACAAAATAAACACAACTCATGGTCAAAGGCAATATAAACTGTAAAATGGAGATGGGAGGAAGCACGTCAGGGGTTCTGAGGTAGGAGACATTTGGGTATGAATTTGACCTTGTGCACTTAATTATTGGTGATCGCACATAACCACGGCATCTAGAAATCTGTGCTTCAGTGCGGTAGGCATCTACCAACCCCACTCACATAGTCTTGTGAACGACGAGGGGCTGGTATTACAAATCACAAAATATATTATCTATCTATCTATCTATCTATCTATCTATCTATCTATATCTATCTATCTATCTATCTATCTATCTATCTATCATCTATCTATCTATCATCTATCTATTATCTATCTATCTATCTATCTATCTATTATCTATCTATCTATCTATCTATCTATCTATCTATCTATCTATCCATCAAAAGACATGAACTATGGTATTTGTGTTAAAGGTTTCATAAACCCACACACTCATTTCCTTGTTCGATTCTGTTACCCGTAACCTGAACGTTCAACAAGAAATCAGTGTGCAAGAGGTTTACTTGTAACCAAAATTGTAGTTCATGTGCCTTTATGATGAAAATGTGCTATTGGCAGAGACGAGACAGAACTAACTTAATTTTTCCTGTCAGTCTCTATAGTAGGTCAATTAAACTGCCAAGGAGATCAAATATTTCAGGCTGTATTTATTACATTAAGTATTTATGTTCAGGCCAAGCCTTTAAAGCATGATGTCATATAGGAATGGAGGCCGATTAGATCAATTCACCAGAATTTGCTGTAACTTAATGGAAATCTAATTGCGTGTTTTAATTTAGCGTCCAGGAGGTAGTATGTTCTCCAAACAAAATCATTTTCAGGCTGCATTTAAGGGCCAGATGGCTCCAGTGCAGACGGTGGTGATGGCACATTTTGGTAGGGCCAGAGGGAAGAGGTTGTGGTCCTTTAGGGGGTTCGTCTGCTGGCGGGTTGTTCATACCCCACGCAAAGGGACTTGCTAACTTTGAACCCCACAGAACGGGAGATGGACCGAGTGTTCCTGACGAGTTTTCCATGGGCTTCGTCCATACCAGGCTCACTGGTCAGGGTAGACCGAGGCCGTTAGCAGGTAAGGAGCTGCAGCTGGGTGCTGAGGACGCGGCCCTTATGCCTTGGCAGTTTCAGTGGGACTCCGTCCTAAAGGAGAGCATCTGTTCTCCTCATCTGAAAGGGAGAAGGCTGGGAATCACAAGGCACAAAAAGGACACCATTTTCATGACATTAATACCTGGTCAGGATAGAAAGAGTGGGAAACACAATAAAACACAAAGAAAAATATAAAAATCACTCAAACCTTGGTACCTGGAATAAACCACTGTGACTATTTGGTTTTGGTATATTTGTTTTCTTCCCATCTATAAATACATATCTCTAATGAATTCATGTATTTTATGACTTATTGAGAAATGAAAGATTTTAAACCCAGAAGTTGAAGTTTATCCATATTTTCTACTTGTATATTTTTATGTGTATTGTATCTGCGATCCCACTGGATATGGCGTCTAACCATATGTACATATGCACATGTGCATGTATTAGGTATACACGCAACGCATACAGACATGTACCAAAATGGAATCCCATTGCCTTCATTGTTTCTTAACCTACTTTTTACACTTAATATTTCATTATTTTATGTCATCATGATTAATATTTTCATGGCGCTAAGTAGCCTTCCATAATATAATTTTGTCATAGCCCTAGTGTGTTCTCTGTGGGTGACTATAACTTATTCAGTCCGTCCCCGATTATTGGGCCATGAGGTTAGTCACAGTTACAGTCACCATAGGCCACACTGGCTTGACTTACTTTGTAGCTAATTTAATTTTTAGTCCATTCATGATTTATACCTTTTTGATAGATTAAAAAAAAAAAGGGAAAAACCCCCTAGAGCCCCAACTCTGGAGATCAAGTAATTAAAAAATGACACTTTTTAAGTTTGTCTTACTCCTCAACATTCTGTTGGCGGAATACGTTATTTTAGTTTTTGGTCTGATGGGAAAGGCTCCACTGAGGAAGCAGGACAGCCGTGGACACAGAGTGGCCGTCGGTCGGGCATCTCACGGGAGCGGGAACAGAGCTGGGGGATGCTCCCCGCACACTCTCCGGCAGTGGCAGAGCTCACGGCTCATCCGGGGTGTCCCAGGGGGCTGCTCACAAGGCCAGCTCTTCAGTGGGGGGCTGAAATGAATCGGTAATTGGAATAAGTTGTGAATTGTGACTTAGAATTATCCTTCAATTTGTATGGGGCTATGGAAATAGTAATTGTTTGAGGCCTTAGTACTGGGTGTGCTATGGAATGTCTCCCAAAGGTGGGTGAATCACCTCCCCTCCGGGATGAGGAACCGGAAGTGTGCAAAGATGGCGAGAAACCCCATGACTGGTGAACAGCGGGGGGGACCAAACTTCAAATCCCACTTTCTTCTGCCTCAGAGGCAGGTTGCATCTATTTTCAGGCCCCAGGGATGGCCGGCTATTGTTCTCATTTTATGGAATCTTGATAATGGATGACTTAATTTTGGGGTAGACATTTTCCTGAGGGTCAACCTCCCTGACATAATAAAGGGGGGTGTGTGGCCCCTCTTGTGGCTGGCTCAGTGTCTTGCCATCACTAACAGTCACAGGCTGGGGGCAGTTGTCAAGACACTTTTGGGAGTCCTCTCTCTGTGATGGTTGCTGCTGGGGGTCAGAGCAGTGGGGCCATGCTGAGGTGGACCCCTTTGTTTGCTTGGCCTGGTACCAGATGGCTCCAGGTTACTGTGCATTTTGAGTCTTTTGGCTGCCCTAAGTTTTTGTGTCTTTTCTCAATATTTCCCATCAGTGCATCTGCCATTAGCAGGCACGTTTCTCTCTAGTTTGTCTTTTTTTTTTTTTAAAGATTGACAGAGATAGAGACAGCCAGTGAGAGAGGGAACACAAGCAGGGGGAGTGGGAGAAGAAGCAGGCTCATAGCGGAAGAGCCTGATGTGGGGCTCGATCCCAGATCGCCGGGATCACGCCCTGAGCCGAAGGCAGACGCTTAACCGCTGTGCCACCCAGGCGCCCCCTCTCTAGTTTGTCTTAGTCTTTTAAACCAAACCATTTATGTTAGAAGTGCACTTGAAAGAATCGTTAAGTACTCTGGTGAGGGCCTTGAGGATGGCTTTTCAGGGGCCAAGTGCAGGCGCTTTGGGGTCTGGGTTTTTACTCGGTAACTACTGGTTCATCTGCCGTGCTGAGCACCCCAGAGGACGAATCTCCATTTTGTTTCTTCTGGTTTTTAGTCAGGGTCCAGGCCACTGAAGCTGTTTGGGCAGGAGGCACCTGGTGAAACCTGGTGATGCTATTGGTACTGTGGAATCATGAAGAAATCAGGAGTGAGTTTTAGAGAATCCTGTTTGTGGAAATCATTTTTTTCTTTGTTAAAAAAGGGTGATAGGAGGTAAGGGAGATGCTGGTGGTTGGACAGTTTAAGTTCTATCACCATCAGTTGAAATTCTGAAAATGAAGGAAAATGAAATGAAGAACTCAACTTTATAATTCACATCCCATTCTAAAACCACTCCTTTTTTGTTGGAAGGGATTTAAAGCCTTTTCTCGTCCAACAGCCCATATTGTGCGTGAAGATTCTCTAACGTCCTGTCAAGGGGGCTTCAGGGTATGACGACCAGGAACCGAGCAAGCCCTCTGCATATGCATAGTATGTGATGGTAAAGAAAGAAAAACGCCCCTTTTTTCCATACTTCTGCCCATTGCTTCTATTTCACCCCCCTGCACAGAGAGATAGTTGGAGACAGTTACCTTGTGTCCATTGTGCCCTGAGGTCAGCTCAGCTAAGTAGCCCCAGGTCTTCCATTTTTCACTTCTCTCTCCTCTCTTCCCTCTCCCCTTCCTCCCCTCTCCCCTCCCCCTAGTCTGATGATCTGACCATGACAGAGGGGAGAAAGAATTTATCCTCCTTTTCCCCACAGGTTCTGCCTCTGTTAAGGCAACCCATAACCATATGTTGTCTCAGTGAGCTTACTGAGAAGTCATATCGACCACATGCTCCACTGAGCCGCAGAGGGTACATCCCCCTCTGTACCGTTGGATCCTTGGGCACAGATCATAGACTTTACACCTTTCCCTGATAAATGTTGGCGCATTAGGTTTGTCTCCTTGTTTGATTTCGATCTTGTTTGTCTGTCTTGCCCATATCTGCATTCTGGACCAGCATATCTTCCATGTTCCCATCCAAGTAAGGGTAGGGCAAAGACAGTGATTTCCAATGGTTGGCATTCCTTGATGTGGCTGTTTGGACTTGGGGTGTAGATGAGGAAAGAGGATGACATCTGCCAGGGACTGTATGCCAAAGAATCTTGTTGGCCTGAGTGCATGTCTCCGAATCTGCTGTCCTGCTGTGGAAATGCCCACCCAACAGGCATGGCGCTGAGTCTGGGGCAGAGGCCCGGCTCAAGGGAGGTATACAAACCATGCATTGCTTCCTTAGCCAAAGACACAACTGGAGGGGTGGGTTGAGGCCCTTAGCCCATGGATGTGAGGTGGTATGTGGCTGGGGTGGGACCACTTGGCCTGAAGGACTTTGGAGGTTCTCATCCCCTGGAGGAGCCGTAAACGAGTCTCGACAGCCATGGGCAATCCTCGTGATCCTGATGACCTTGACCCAAACTCTCTTTTGGCTCTTACAGTTTTAATTAAAAAATTTATTTTTCTTTATCTTATTTTTAATTGTGATAAAATATGTAGGAGATAAAATTGATCATCTTAACTCTAAGCATACAGTCCAAAAGTATTCAATACGTTTCTTTTGTTGGACAACCACCACCACCATCCATCTCCAGAACTTTTTCATCTTCCAAAATGGAAACTTTGCCCGCTGAACGAGAGCTTCCTATTTTCCCCTCTCCCCAGCCCCTGACAACCACCATTCTGTTTTCTGTCTCTGTGAGTATGCCTGCTCTCGGCATCTCATGTAAACGGAATCAGGCAGGATTTGTTTTCTTGTGACTGGCTCACTCACTTAGCATAACGTCCTTGAGGTTCACCCCTGTTGTAGATGTTTCGGAGCTTCCTTCCTTTTGAAGACTCAGCATTTCTCCTTCGTACGCATAGCCCTGACACAGAGTGTCCCAGGGTCGGGGGTTCCCGGTCCTCAGTTTCCCCACCCATCTGGTGTCGGAGGTGAACGAGATCATGTGCACAGACTCTGCTCCCTCCCGCAGCCTTGGTTCTGCGAGTTAATGTATTTCTCTTACGGCCGAATCTGGGTTTGAGGACTAGGAGTGTAGCTGTTGGTGGCTTTCTTGGAAGCCCACCTGCTGCAGGTGTGACCCTGCAGGCTGTGGATCCCAGGGAAAGAGGCTCTGTTTTGTCCAAGTGGCTCTTCTTCATCCTGCAGGTGGTATATGCATCACTGAGTCACAGACCGTTTAACTCCCTGCTTGATGCTTACATTAGAGCAAAGCCTCGCTGGAGGCGAGAATCAGCCTGACCATCTTGGGCTGGTCTGACACGGGCAGGCTGCCTACGGTGGGTCCTGACGACTGTGGCCCCTCCCAGGTCGCTGAGAGTCCCCAGCTCCAGGCAAGCGCCCCTTAGACTTTCCGTACCTGCCCGGCTCAGGCTCCCCAGCCTCTCACAGCCCCTCTCAGATGTGCCTCTTCTTAACATTCATTTAAAATTAAAAGTTGTGTTTCTGATTTTTAAAGAAATTCACATTTGTTGTAGAAAAATGAGAAAAATTCCGAACAGACACAGAGAGGAAAGTGTCCAGTGTTCCCCCTGCTGAGAGGGTTCAGCGTCCTCATGTGTGGTCTCCTCACGTACGGTCTCCCCTTGGGAGGGAGACCTGGAGGGGGCCCCAGTCCTCGGGTGGCTGCCAGGGCTCATGGTACAGGCACCGTCCCAGCAAAGGCTGCAAACCCCGCTGAGGTTTGGCTATGTTGAGTGAGGCCTGATGGGAAAAGTGGACTCGGGGTTTGACCCAATGTAACTTTCTGTTTGTTTCCTGCTGCCTTAAATGGCGCTAGGCTAGAACCCACCGGGGGTGTGGGGCTGTGAAATGGGCTCTCAGAACATATCTTTGTAAAGTTGGCTTTTGTGATTTGTCCCACACTCGTCCTAGTGTCTGTTACCTGCTGTATTGACCCTCCATCAGAATTGAGGTAGGAGACCACAGCTGCGTTTTAACCTCCTGTTATCGTCCCGGAGAACGGAAACACCGCCAGAAGGTTCTGGTCCCACCTATCAGCAAACTGTACAAACTTGGGCCAGTTACTCCTGGAGCTTTGGTTTCCTTACCTGGAGAGTGGGGATGAGTAAAGCACATCCCTCAGGGTGGCCGGGATGGGGACAGGGCCACCGTGGGTGCTGGTACAGGTGAGCTTCCTTCTGTCTCTGAGCAGGCTTGGAAAGGAAGAGAGAGATGCCCCATGTGCTTGAGGGGAGAGGAAGGTCCCTGGCCCTGGCGTGGGGAAGCCTGTCCCCGGGAAAGGAGGGGGCAACATCTCAGCTGCCACTGAGGCTGTCTTGTGAGGGCTGATCCTACAAGCGGGTCCTGGGCTGGAGGTCCTCCCTGCCTTCCTTTCTTCCATAGGTATTTTCCAAGGGCTTGGCCTGTTTCAGGCACTGTGCCGGATGTTGGGGACAGAGTGCTGAGTGAGACAGGAAGATACTTAAACTGTTGGGAGTCTGCAGTCTCTTGGGGGGTGGGGAAACAGACAACAAACAAGTCAACAAACCGTCAACGGTCCCCCGTACCATTTGTGGCCAATGCTGTGACATTTGAGCAGTGTGGAGTGTAACCAGGGAGCCTACTTTGGATGGGGAGGTCCCGAAGGGCCCCTGAGGAGATGATGGTCTAATGGAGCCCTAAAAAGAGAGAGAGGTGTGAGGAGACCATTCCAAGGCAGAGGGAAGGGCTCTTCACTCACAGGCCGAGCCCGGGGAAGTGTCCAAGCTGGGGAGGCGTGCGCCCTCTTTTCAGACAGAGGGACACAATGGTTGAGGCGCAGGCCCCCTGCCTGGTGAGGCCCAGCTTGGCTACTTTTACTATTCACCCTCAGTCTCCTCATCTGTAAAAGGGGATAATAACACTGGGTAGTACAGCTCTGTGTCGGCTCTGCTCTGATGCTCTGTGAGCCTGTGAGAGAAGTCCTGGCCGGCACATGGGAAGGAGGAGAGCACAGTGCCAGCCTGATCACGCAAGGGCTTGGAGGCTGCTGGGAGGACTTCGGATTCATTTGACACAGGGATTTTGGTCCCCTGGTACACCTGATCTCTGGTGCCGCTTCTTCCAAAGCTGGTGAGCACTTTCAGAAAGAGGTGAGGGACTGGCTTATTATGGCCCTCTCCCTTGTCAGATGGTTGCCCATCCACGTGGGGCCAGTGGCCATGGTGGACCCAGGTCTCAGGCCTCAGGGATAGGCACTAACACCCAACTGTCCTTGGCAGGGCCATGCTGGTCCATCTCCTGCTCCCCCGGCGCGATCTGGCTTCGGAGCTGGCCCAGGATGACTGGGGGGGCGGCGTGGAGCTGCGGGGATGTGCCTCTCCCGCAGGGATCCCACAAGCGGGCCCACCACTTGTCCTGTCTTGGGAGCTCAGAAAATCTCTCAAAGTACGTCATGCCGCCAGCCGAGTCTACCCACTGTGTCTGGGTGCAGTCTGTGTGACTCCTGCCCCCCATACCTGTCTGGCGTAGGCAGTTGGAGTGCACCGGTGTCCCTCAAGGACGGGGGTGGTGCCAGCGCTGCTGAGCGTGCTCACTTCTCCCGTCAGAACTCAGATGGGCAGCGGGACCACGAGATTCCATGGCCAGACTCTCCCTATCTTCCTCCTCCACACACACGCACACACACACACACACACACACACGCACACACGTGTGCACACACACACAGAGACAGCATGCTCTTTTGCCCCCATCTTAGGAATGGCACCTCCATTCATCTGGGTGCCCAGGCCCAACCGTAAGCATCACTTGTGGACCCTTCCTTTCCATCACCTTCCTTGTGGTCCACGAGCAGTCTGCGCAGGCTGTAACCTTCCCCACAACCTGGAATCTGGCCACCCCTCACCACCTTCCTTCCAGCCACGTTGAGCCAAGCCACGCCCCCCAGGACTGCTTTACCCCGTTAGCCTTCCCACCCTGTCCCCGATGCAGAGAAGCTCGCGACGCTCTCTACTCTGACCCGCTGAGGCTTTCTGGCACTGACTCCTGCTCAGCCTGCAGGGCAGTTTGGCCCCGATGACCTTGACCCGTCTGCTTCTGCCCTTGCCTGCAGTCTCTGACTTCGGTCAGTCTGAACACCCTGCTGCTCCCCGAACAGGCAACCTCTGTTCCTCTGTCCGTGCCTTTGCACTGCTCTTCTCCTGGCTGCGTGCTCTTTCCGGGACATTCACGTGGCGGTCGCTCTGCCTGGCTGCCCTCAGGTGTCTGCCGAGCCTTGTGCTCCATTCGTGTTTCCCAGAGCGCAGGTCCCCACCTGCCTTTGTGTCAGGGACTCAGCTCTCCGGAATGCCTCTCCGCTGGGACGGCGCTCAGGGGTCAGGTCTTGCCTCATTCCTGCTGACGGCCACTAGGGTCTAGAACAGTGCTGGGTGCTCATGCGATCGTCGTTGAATAAATGCAGCATTGAGGATGACCCGTGAAGGGGGAGTATCCTCAAACTGAGCCTGGCAGAGGGGTGAGTTCCCTGCATTCCCGGACTGGTTTATACGCTGCCGGCCAGCAGGCTGGGGGCCACGCAGGTGCTCCTAAGCCCTGCTCCACACATCGGACCTATGCTAAGTGCTTTCCAAACTGATTCCTTCCGAGGTTCTTAAGCCCCAGTTCACGGCGCCCTGAGGGCCTCAGTTAATTTTTCATGACACTCTTGGGCCCTAAGAAATACCTAACAGCTTCGTTCCTTAAATGGTTAGGTTCAAGCAACTCAGTATGTCTTAATGTCCCGACAACTTAGCAGCCACTTGAAAAATGGCTGGGCTCCTTCTGTCTTCAAAGGTTGAAAACGTCCCTACAGTGTCCCTGTGAATTCTCAGGGGTGCTTTGGCACCCAGTTTGGGGAGTGTGGGATTTCTTCCTTGGATCCTCATAATGATCCTGTGAGGTAAGTATCATTCCATTTCGCAGAAGGAGAAGCCAGGACATTGGCCTAAGGCCGTCCAGCTGGTCGGTGAGGGAGGCAGGACTGGTCCGGTCTCCCCGGTGCTCTGATGATTCCTTGAGCTAAACCTGACCTCTTGCCCTGTGCATCTTTGGGGTCCTGAGCTCTTATTATGTCACCTCTCCCTTTAAGGTCCTGAACCAAACAGAATCAGAGGGCCCCTTCCCTTCCCCCCCCGGCCCCCCCCATGTCCTGGGAGACAGAATGTGGGCAGTGATGGCGGCCTGTTGTTTCTCCTCCTTTCAGGGGGCCCTCTGTGCTCTTGCTGTGTCCCAGACCCCATGGGGCTGTCGTTCCTTCCCACCTACGGCTGCCAGAGCAACCGCACGGCCAGCGTGGCTGCCCTGCGCATGAAAGCTCGCGAGCACTCGGAGGCCGTCCTGCAGTCGGCCAACCTCCTGCCCTCCGCCAGCAGCAGCCCCAGCCCCGTGGCCAAGCCGGCGCCCCCGGATGGCAGCCAGGACAAGAACCCTCCCTCCAAGGAACAGAGTGAGGGGGAGAAGAGCGTATGAGGGTCCCGAATATCCAGGCCCGAGGTGCCCTCCCCCGCCCCCTGCTTCTCCCAGCCTCAGCCCCAGTGGAAAACTCTCCAAAAAGCAAAGGGAAGCCTGCGGCCCGGGCTTCCTCAAGGACTCAGGAAGGGAAGCAACACCCACAGCTCCCTTGGCATCTGGAGAGTGCCTCTGAAGTCCTCCTGGGGGGGCTGTGTTGTCCTGGCTTCTTTGGTGACAAGTGCGGATGTAACTC